>NC_083102.1:5000-1224771 GCF_949774975.1 Lagenorhynchus albirostris | reverse complement strand
GGTAAAAGAGGCGAGAAGATAAAGCTGTGCTTAGTGTTTATGAATAACATGTATGCACAAAGTATTCATAAAGAAATAAGGAGGAAATACACTCGGCAGTTGCAACCCTTGTTTCTGTAACAGGGCCTGTGGTCGTAGCTGCTGTTTGTAACTACCTCCTTCTTCCACCTGGTCCATATTCCCTTTGCCCACCAGGCACCTTGGCTGGCTGTGTGGTTCTGTATCCCTGGGGGAGTGAAAGTAAAAAAGTACTTGGTAGAATATTTGGTTATGTTGACATGTCTTATTAAAACTTACAGTAAATGCAGTATTTGCCCCTTTTAACCTCAAAAATAATAATATAACACAGACTCAACGTAAGAAATTGGAAAACATAAATGAGATTAAAAGGAGGGAGGGGGAATCAACCTTTGTCTTACCACCAATTGAAAGCCCACATTTTTCAGATATTATAGTTGGGATGTGTGTGTGTGTGTGTATATATATATGTATGTTCTCTTCTGCCTTTTCCTAAAGCGTAAGCTTGATGACCATTCAAATACTTGCATTTAACATGCTCTCCATTCATTTACTCTTTTGGAAAATTAGGTAAGTTTCAGTTTTCACTATAAATGCTTTGGACTCCTTTAGTATAGTAAGTTATTTCCATGTTTGATGAGTTGATTTCCCTGAAGTAGAATTGAATTGCTGGATTGAAGGGTCTTTAAAAATTGTATTTAGCTTGGGGGCTGAAGATCGTGAAAGCTCGTGGTCCATACTCCCCAAACCAGCAGCAGCCAGTGATGGGAGGCTCTTAAGAAGGATTTGCCTGATCTCACAGTGGCACCTGTTAACAACACATCACTATAATCATGACATTTTTTTTTAATGTGTTTTTTGGTGTCACCATGACTGTTACAAATGAGACTTTTCATTTTTAGGGTTAACTGTAATATCTGAAATTACACGTTAAAATACGGTGACTACTTGAATTGTAGGAAGTCATATTTAGGCTGTATAATAGAAAAATATGCAAGATAAAAGATTTTAAAAATAAAAATACAAAAGTACAAGAAAATGTAATTGAAAAGCTAGCTGGCCTTCTTACAACATACTACTCAACCATCTTTTGAAGTAGCTTCTGAAGAAGGTGATTTTATAATTACGAAAGGCTTAATTTAGCTTCATGTGAACAAATTAAAACCGTTTGTTCAGTGGTGGTATCACATGGACACTGGTTTAAGTTGGTCTCAAAAGCCTTGTGAACAACCTTTAAAGATTTAGTTGCTGTATGAACCTTAAATTGTAACATAACTAATTGTTATGGCAGTAATAAAAGGAACATTGCAGAAGGACGCAAACAACGTGATTCAGTGTAAACTAAAACTTTAGAGCATGTGCAGAACAGCACATCGTTTAGGAACTCATATATGGATAGTGAAAATCTAAAGCTGGTCCTGTAGGTTCTTCTTAACGGCTACTGCTTGAAAGAGAAAACTACTGCACTGTGAGTTTAAACTGTACTTGTTATATTACGCTTGTGTGTCTTAACGTGGGTGGTTGTAACATAAGAATGTTAATTATCTGCCATCTTGTAGCTCGGATCCATAGAGAATGTGTCACTGCAGGTGTGTAGGCCACGATAATAAGGTAAAAGGTGACTTAGTAAATAGAACGCTTGTATTTTATTTGAACAGGATGAAGTCTCTGAAGAAATTTACAGAATGTCTCCAGCTCTAGATAAAGTTTATGGTCCATTTTTCTACTTACACTTCTAAATATGGTAATAATGGGACTGTAAGCCCTGTTCACAAGGTAGCTGGTAAATGAATTTCTTAAAGTTGTGTTTGAAAACAGTGGCGTTTACTGTGGAACGTGGGAATTAAGCGCAAGACCAGCAGGCCCTGGAGCTTTGTTGTTCACAGCAGAGGCCCTTGCCCAGTGCTGCGTGGGGCTCGGGCCCCCTTTGGGGCGGTGGACCTGGTCTCTGTGCACATGTTCACTCCTTCTCCCTCTAGCGTTCCTTCTTTCTCGTCTCTCAACAGGCCACCAGTGACCAGGTTTTCTAAATGTTTGCTTCTTCAGGCCTGTTTTCGTGTACTTTGCATAGCTCTCTTATTTAAGAGAGGCCTTGTAGGTTTTTATTTTTTTTTTTTGCTTTTTAAAAATTTTTTATTTATTTTTGGGTCTTCGTTGCTGAGCACAGGCTTTCTGTAGCCGCGGCGAGCGGGGGCTGCTCTTGTTGCAGAGCACGGGCTCTAGGCGCGTGCGGCCATGTCGTTTTGCCACGCCTTTCCTCGCCCCCATTCTGAGTATTGCTTAAGCTGCCTTGGCCTTGCCTGGCCCTTGGTCATTCCTCAGGGTCTGTGAGCAACAGCGCACGTAACCTCTCGCACATCCTTTCAGGTCACTGCCAGTTACCCTGGGGGTGTGGCACGCTGCTCAGGTCACATTTGTCTGTAAACACGAGTGCGCCGTGAATCTCAATTTCTACTTGGTTTTGTGCTCACTGTGTGTTTATTTTTCTGTTTACTTTTATTTCTTTCATTTCACTACTCAAATGCATTAACTTCCTGCTTTGGTCACTCTTGCCTTGTCTTAAAAATATGCCGTGCTGATTCTGTAGTTTGTGTGTCATGGGTTGCTTTTCTCTTTCCCCAATGTGCATTTCTAGCTTACTCATCCATCAGGAGTCCTTGTTTTCATTTCCTAAAGAATTCCCGTTTCCTCGAAAAAAAAGTATAGCGCTGATTAATTTCATAGAACCTCAGTGAATTTTTTTAAAAGCTTGTATAATTCATGTTTTCAGTAGGTGCTCACTGATTGATAATAACAACCAGAAAAAGCCCCTAAACTGTCCAGGCTAATCTTATTTTTATTTTCAGGAGCGCTTCGGTGTCTCCAGTAGTGATATGGTGCCCGCTCACACTGGTGCTTTCCATCAAAGTATAATGTAGTGTGTGCTAGTTAACGTTTATTCAGATTTGACTTCAGCTAACCCTTCCCAAAGTTTGTTGAGGTGTCGGGCTTACAGAAAAGTCAGAGGGATTCCTTAGCGCTTCGCTCAGAGCCACCGGCTGTTCAATTTTGCCTCACTCTGCTACAGCGTTCTCTTGCGTTATACGTAAATACGGTAGAAAAATCCATTTTTGTTTTTCTTCCTGAATGACTTTGGAGAAGGCAACCCAGACTCCATGCAGTACGACTGCTTAGGTGTGAAAGCCTAACCTTTTAAATGGCATCAGCTGGGACAGTGTCTACCAGAACTTTCAGTAAAAAGCTATGTTAAAACAGCTCTCTGTCCAAGTCTGTAGTGCAGATTGATGGCCTTGAGTTTTATATTTATAGTGTTGTGTTTTTTTGTTTGTTTGTTGTAAATCCCTGATGTATTCTAGCTTTAGTTGCGTTAAACAAGTAAGTAAAACTGCTGGTTAGATGGACTTCTGGCTGCTCTGTAGATACGCTACATTGTTGTAATTTCTTGGTAAGTTTTTTGCTCCTAATGGAACAGTGTATCATAAGGCATTAACCGTTATTGAAGCTCTCCTGTGAAAAAGCAAAATTGAATCAAGATTTCACAAAGCACTTTTGTTTGTTTTTAGAAGACCCGTTTGAGGACTTCTTTGGGAATCGAAGGGGCCCCCGCGGAAGCCGGAACCGAGGCACGGGGTCGTTTTTCTCCACTTTCGGTGGATTTCCCTCTTTTGGAGGGGGATTTTCTTCTTTTGATACAGGTACTAAACGTGTGATCAGACATCAGTGCCGTGCTCTTCTAGTTCGGGCACTTTGCAGTAGGTGTATAATGCCTTTTGGTAGAACAGCTTAGCAGATTTGCCAGTATTTTTTATGTGTACAAGGCTGTGCTTAGTAACCTACATTTTTTTCCTAATCTTCCCAAGAATGTTATACTTGAAAACCTACTTCTGATCTTAACTGTTAAAGGTGGCCAGCATTTAATGAAATTTCTGGTTAAAAGGAGAGTAAGGTGTTTTGAGATAAATAACTGAAATAACCCGCTTAGACAATCTCACTAAATCCTTTTTTATCTAACCTCAGCAGTTAAAAAAAATTCCAGTATCTTAGGCGAGTCCAGGTTGATGGGGTCAGGAGGTGGGGCTTTAATGCGGTCTCTGTGTGACCAGAGCCAAGCTGAGTCCCCAGGTGAGGCGTGGTCACTTGTGTTCGCGCTGCCGCACAGAGCTCAGCTGTTGATGTACAGGCCGTCCGCCAGCTGCAGTCATGTGCACACGGCCTGATGCAACCCTGTGTTTCACCTGAAGAATTGTAATCTTAGCTTTTCTTTGAAGCTCACCCAGTTCCTCTTAACAGAGGAGCTGCTGTGTTTCTGGTGCTCATTTTTGTGTAAACGCTCTGTGGTGAGAACTGGCTGTGCTCCTCGTACAGGCCACCCCACACAATGCACCTGCGAGGGCTCTTCTCAAATGCCGCTGGACTTGACTACACAGGGCACGTGTCGGTGCACTTCTATCCAGCAGATCCTTTCGTTAGATGCCATGTAGTGTGCTCAAGTGTGAGGGAGAGTAAAATAGAGCTGGTTAAAAATATCACAACAGAACTTCACTTAAGAAATGTGTGTGGGACGCAGTCCTTACCTTTAAGGAGCCTCAGGAAGAGTTAGGGAGTGTGCAACGTGTGCTGTGATGTGGGCCTTTTGGAGTGGGACAGGTAGGTAAGTTCTTTGAACAAGCAAGCAGTCTCGACATCGAAGTTGGCTTGCTTTGGTGTGGCTGTGGAGGTCAGTGTCCGTAGTCGATCACCATGTAATTGAGAATTAGTCTGTGAACTGCAGACCCGTGCTTTTCCAGATAATTCTTGGTGGTATTCTTTCTAAAATTGTTTCAGCTTTTTAATAATTCAGATTTTTATTCCCTGTGGTCACAATTACAAGGGGCAAGTCAGAAGCAAGTTGGCTTTGCCCATCTGTGGCAGGAACTTCGCCCCATTCCTGTGAGATGCATGGCTCCAAGTTGCTCCCCTTCAGTAGGGTGAAGTGCAGGGAAGCCCAGCAGAGCCCTTTGGAAAGGGGGGGGTTCCTCCTGCCCTGCAGCTCTGATGGAAGTGTGTGCATTAAATCAACAGTGGATGTACCAGTCTCTAATCTTTCTTTCCTGTTTTCCTACAGGATTCACTTCCTTTGGTTCACTAGGTCATGGGGGCCTCACTTCATTCTCTTCCACGGCATTTGGTGGCAGTGGGATGGGCAACTACAAATCTATATCAACTTCTACTAAAGTGGTTAATGGCAGAAAAATCACTACAAAGAGGTACAGTGATCTTCTCTAGTTCATATTTCTAATAAGTAGGTATGGTGTTTCATTGGTGCCACATTTTCTTTGCACACCCTCCAGTGTGTGACATACGGGTTGTATGTTAAGTCTGCCTGGTACCATGAGAATCTTAATCTCCGATTTAGAGCTTTTCCTTCTGAATTTTTGCTCAGTGTTATATATTAGACATCACCCTTACTTAGAGCCATGTTCACGGGTAATAGTGTGTTGGATGGTAAAATGGAACCATTCATAGTGAAACCGGGACCATTCTGACTGCTAGTGCCTGTGCCCGTGTTCAGTGTCAGATTTTCAGAAACGTCTGTCCTCAGCAGGTTGGCTTCAGCCACAAAATTAGTAATTGCACGTATATCTGTGGCAAGTCCTGTAAAAATATGCATTTATATTCACATACGTGTTTACATATTTGATAACAAGATTGTAAAATGCCTCTTATTCCCCCCCCCCCCCAGGATTGTCGAGAATGGTCAAGAGAGAGTGGAAGTCGAAGAAGACGGCCAGCTGAAGTCCTTGACGATAAATGGTAAGGAGCAGCTGCTGCGCTTGGATAACAAGTAGCTCGCCGCACGTGCGCAGCAGAGCGTCCCCTCTGGCGCGCGCCACGGGAGGATTGGCAGGAACATTTTTTTGAAGATTTCACATGAACTCGACTCTCAGTGTAACTGTACTTAACCTAAAGTATTTATACACAGCTCATCGGAGCCCTACTTGTCATAGACTTTTGAGTTTATTGTTGGGACCACATGATAGGACCATTTTTTTTTTGTCTTTAAAATTGTTGTAAATCTCTGTATGCACTTTGCTTTTTTATTAAACGTAATCCAAGGTGGCCGTGACTCTTCCGTACACTAACACCAGCACGGACCTGCTTTTCCATTGTGTTTGAAACATGAGCCAAGTAGTGTCAGCTGCTGTGAAGTTAACGTCGCCAGGGCGCATCTTCCACAGAGTAATTTCAAGTTTTTTCAGTATTTAGTAGTGAAAGATATTAATGAATTAATGGTAATACATTTCTGGTTTAATATAAATTGAGGATGTTTTCTAGTTGTGCATGAATGCTGGCAACTTAGTAAGTTTTGACAATTGTTTAAATATGTAACGTGTTAAGCTTAGGTTTAAAAAGTTAAGCTGGTAAACTGGGTCTTTGTCATTTGCTTAAAAAAAAAAAAAAGAAAATAAATGCAAATGTGTTTGGTGCATTCTTTCCTGAGTGGGGCGAGGCCTCCTGCGTGTGTGTGTGTGACTTTGTGCCTGGGCTGCCAGAGTCCTTTCATTCCTGCTGTGTCCGGTCACTAAGGCCGATGCTGGACTTCAGTTACGTGTGTTCTTTGGTGTATTTGGAGTGCGTATGAAAATTTTCCTATCAGTGTTGAATAATGATTAGCAATTTATTGAACATTTCTTTGGTGAGGGAGGAAACGGCTGTCCAGTTTTCCATTCTTCAGAATATGTTGCAGTTTTCTAGGTTATGTTTGATGCCAGCTCGTTTAAAGATAATATGCGTAGTAAAGTCATGGAACAATACAGGTGTGGGCACAGGTAAAGGTATTTCTTTTGGTTTTCAATCAGTATAATCTGTCACGATAACCATTGATAACTGGAATTCCAGCCAGAGGAATATTAAATAAGAGTTTGATTGTATTTATACTACCCCACTCGAGTTTGTTTTGGGACTAAGCAGTGTGAGACTGCTAGAAGAAGGTGTTAAAAAAGACATTGCAAACTTGAATGTAAGTATTGGAAGACAGCTGGACCCAGGAAGACAAGGAAAGGGGCTTCCGTGTGCCCCGCCGTCTTAGCTCACGGAGCCTGTGGAGAAGGTGTAGGCACACCACACGCTGGGAAACCACATTGTAGAATCTCCTTTCACAAACTAAAACCCTAGTACCAGAAAGTCTGCTTTCGTTGTTGCTGTCAGGATAGGTGGTTTCTCTGTTACTAAGTGAGAAGCTCACAGGAACGGCTGCCAGTTCCCTGACTTGGAGATTATATTTCTCATTGGTGGGTGGAACGAACCATTCGGTAGAACAGGCTCGATGGCCCCCTCAGGACACCAGGTAAATGAAGAGAAGTCTTGTCCAGCCCACAGTTGTTGGTGTCCAGGAAGCGTTTTATTGGAACCTTGGCTTTACACGTCTGAGTGTGCTGGGATGGTCGGGTTTAGTGCAGCCCCGGCTGTGAGCAAGTCCCTCCACTTGAGGGCGCAGGTGGAAGATGAACCTCTTCTGGGGACATGTTTTGAGGGGAGCGTCACAGTCACACGTTCACCATTCCCACTTTGAAAATTGCCGTTATTCTGCACGTCTGGTGATAGGAATGTTAATTAAATGGGAAAGAGAACTTGTTGTCGGGTCTTGTTTGCTGAGTATTTGGAAGCAGTCAGGTTCGTTCCCGCAGCCTTGGGTCCAGTGTGCTGTGAAACAGCTGTGAACGGTTAAGTGAGTGTTGCTGCAGCACTGATAGTGACACCACGTAAGGAGCGGCTTGGGACAAGAGCATTTAATTCACATTACAGGTCTGGTCACTTGTTAGTCCCTGTGCTTTCCGATTAAAAAACCAAAAGTCTTCCTGTAGCCCTGAATGCCTTTGCAGCGGAGCCCACCGTCTGGGAGAGCCTGCCGCGGGGCTGTCACATCATGTGTGCGCTCGTCTCCTCCATGCTCGGGGGGTTATCGTAACAGTTGCTCAGGATGGAGGTCTTCTGTTCAGCTCCCCGGAGCACAGTCTTGAGGGGGCAGCAGTGTGCTGTGCTTTTCTCACTTATGCTTTGTTTTCTCGTTCGCTGCGGTTTGCACCTCCGTTGCTTTGATGTAGTTCATTGATGGCCAGTTGCCTCATTCCTGCCTTTTCGGTTCAGGTTCCAAAGGTTCCAGGTTTGCTTTTAGCAGCCCAGGTACTGCTTCTTTGTGATACAGATGATACCGCTGGTCACACCTGCCCCGGTAGCTCATCTTTCTTCCTCTTGAGGGTCCACAAAGGACACATTGTAGAAGTTTGCAGAGGTAGCTTTAGACTTCCCTGAAGTTACTCTTGTAACCTGTGTATCTGGCCTGCTGGAGTCTTCAGTACAGATGTGGGGAAGCTCCAGGGACATTATTTGTGGGCAGCATCTTTCCAGTCAGTTTTCACTTTGTTTATTGTCTACTAAAGCCGCACCGTTCCTGCTTGATTACCCACTAGCTGTCCTCAGCCTCTTCAGGGACTGCTCTGGTTTCTCCTTTCAGCACTACATAATCACATGAAAATATTTTTATTTTTAGAGAATCCAACAGTAATTTGTAATTCATTTAATTGTCTCTGCTGCTGCTTCTCAGTGGTTAGCCATCAGCAAGTTTAGTAATGGGATAATTATTACTATTTCAGGAGGCTGTCAAGCCCAGAATTGTGGAGTGAATTTGAGCACTTGATCTGGTGTGGTCAAGTGGAGGTTGCCCTGTACGACCCAGTGGCCTTTTTTTTTTTTTTTTTAATGAGGTACGAGATTCTGCCTCCTTTTGAGTTATTTTCGAGGTGATTGGTACTTTCAGAGTGGGTGGTTTAATGCTGCAAGTCTAGAAACATTTGCTTAAATAATCAGATTCTTCCTCAGTCACCGTTTCTTGCGTCCTTAAAGTCAGTCTAAGGCTTCTGCCTTTAGAGCTGGTCACGGGTGACTTGTCTCAGCACCTCTGAATCTGCTGTTCCTTGCAGTTCTGTTCTAATTAGATGGAGATTTGGTACTGAGTATGACTGGTGGTTAAAATGGGGTAAGACAACTTTTGTTCTTTCTTTTTTTTGGTGACTAAATTAGTTATTTCATCTTGCTACTTGAAAAGGTCAGAGGAGGGAAGGTTACAACAGCTGTTTCTCTGTCAATCAGAAATCTAGGAATCATGGTGATCATGGATTTCCAAAGACTAGCCCTGGCTGGGACTTTGGAGAGAGTCTTGTTTACTAGCAGTGGAATTGGGCGTCAGGAGACCCGGTGCTTGCCCTTTGCTAAGGTGCATCTCTGCTCCTTGCTTCGTGCGCTCTGTAAGTTGTTCTTACCAAACTACATACAAAGGCATTAACTGAGGTTTTGGACCCGGGTGAGTTCTGCACTTTGTGGAGAGCCATGACTATTTCTCCTTTTCCCTCTGGCCCCAGCATTCAGGGAACAAAGACTCCTCTTCTGCAGTCCAACCTCCATAGGAATACAGACCCCACGAGGGCAGGCTTTGCCCATTTTCTTGCTGCTTCTCCCTAGCCCGTGGTGCTGGAAGCATTCCCTAAGTATCTGTTGTATAAATCATCCCATGGCACTCATTTCCACTGTGCCCCTGGAATGCTGCCTGGGAGCCTGGGAGCACCGTGTCTCCCAGTCCGAGAGTGCCGAGTAGCCACTAGGTCTGGTTTGGGAGGACTGGGGGGTGCATCTTGGTTCATGACACTTCTTTGTTCTTTGGACCACTGAATAGTCCATGGTGGTGGAGTTTCACAGTCTAGTAACTATAGCAGCTTATTACTTGTCCTTTTCTATCCCAGTAGGATTGATTTGCTTCTTGAAAGGAACACAGAGCACAGCAGCATCGTGCTGTTCTCCCCACCCCTTCCCTCGTCCTGTCCTGGTCCCCAGAGGCATTCAAGGCATCGGTAGGACATCACGAGAACAGGACTTTCTTACCTGGAGCACGTCCCAGGGCTGTAGGACCCAGAGCTGGGCCTGCTGTAGCAGAAGCAGCGTTGCATCCTTCCTCCCGTCGTCTCGTAGGGAAGACCACATTTCCTTAGCGTGTGATGCGGGGAGTTCCCTGCCCTTGCGGAGCTCCACTCAGCTGGACGGCAGCGCGAGCCCGCGGGCAGGGTGTGGACGTGCCTGAGAGTACTGCAGGCGGTGAAGCCGGGAGGGGGAGGTGGCCTCTTTGAGGCCTTCCTGGAAGTAGTGGTCAGACTTCGGTCCTTCCGGGGGCCGTCCCAACGTTCTGGTGGCCATCCCTCCACCCCAGGCAGGTGCAGCGGGCAGGCACAGTGTGACCACGGTCTTAAGAGACTAATACTAGGCTTGTTCCCCTAATTCTTTTTCAATAATCGAGATTTATTGGTTTTGAGGATCAGTACACAGGACATTCCAGTTTGCACACAGTTCTTGATGTGTGTACCAAAAATCTAAAAAGTCATGTAGATATTTTTCTTCTTGAAACAGTAATTCCAGCGACTTTCCAGCTTAAGTTCTGGAGGTAGCATTTCCTTAAGAGGATGTCAGGTACCAGTATCTTCAAATGTGGACAAAGCTGTTACACCCCGAGTTCCACTGTTGCACAGTTTACTGTCATACGCACTGTACCTACATACATACATATGTTAGCCGACTCACTAGGGAACCTGGTTGGACGGCCACCAGCACAGGTGTCTGAGGGCACTGAGCTCTGACTGGGACGGCCAGCATCAGGCAGAAGCCAGCGGGGAATAGGAGTCATTTACGGTATTCAAGACGCGTGAACTGTATGAGTGGGTTTATATCCAGTTGCCGCGTGATGTGCCGTGTACTACAGCGTGTGAAGACCACCCCCAGCATCTTCGGAGTGTTAGCTGACACTCGTTCAGAAACCACTCTCTTCTGGTTGTACCAAAAAAATACCGCCAAATGATTTCCCCTCTTTGAGTCGTTTATACTTGAAAATGGGATGATGTGGGATTTCTTCCTAATTAAAAATGTTTCTGGAGCTCCTAAAAAAATCTTGCATTTACCAAAGAGGTGATAAATACACCCCTGTGATTGCACAAGGGGGAAGATGGGGACCACCCACGGGGCGCGGCTGTGCCCCTCCCAGCGCGAGGCAGCCAGACGCCCGAGCTTCCTGGTGAGCCCCTTCATCCACTGGGCTTTACACCTCCCTCTCACTCTGGTTTGCATTTGCTTCCAGGGAAGAGTTACCCTTTCCTGCTTCCGTCTTTCCACTTTGGGGGAACATTTTCCCCTCTGCCGCCCCTCAGTCAGCGGCAGTGAGGAGGTGCCCGGAGCCTGCACCCAGCTGGGCTGCACTTGCTGCTGTCGGCCCCAAGCCGAGGCCGAGGGCTCTCACCTGACACACCGGCGTGCTGGAGGTGACGCCAGGCCTCTGGTAGCACGGGCTCCAGGACCGGGCAGGCGGGCAGGCGAGGCGGTCTCCGCGCGTGACGCCTGTGCTTCCCCGTGCCGCGGGCCGCCCGAGGGGACCGTGCGCAGTCGACCCGTGCTCGCGTGTTGGAGGAGCGTGGCGGAAGGGTCCTGTGGAGGCCCGGTGCTGGCTGCTGGCCGCCCTGCTGGGCAGGGTCTGGGTTCCAGCTGCTTCTGGAACGGCTGTGGTCCCGTGCGCCTGGCTGGGGCAGCCGCCCAGCCCGAGGTCTGTGCCTGGGGCTGTTGGCGCCCGTCGCACCTCTGGCCTGAGAGTCTCGTGCAGCCTGGGGAGCGTCGGCGCTCCTTTGTTCCCGTGACTGTTGAGGTGTTGGCGTGCGTGCGTGTCCTTGGAGGAGGAGTTCTGTTGAATCGGGTGCCTAGAAGAAGTTGAATAGTCGGGTGGAGAATTGTGGGCATTTAAAGCTGGAAGCCATAAACTGCTTTCCACAGAGAGTATGTGCCTACCAACGTACTTGTCAATACTGGCTGATAACAGTTGTTAAACTTCAAATTTCTGGTTAAATTTCTGGTTACTGTATGAGGTGGAGCCTCTTGGTTGTTGGCGGCATCCCTGTTTTTCTGCAGTTGTTCCCTGATTTCACAGGCCCCTGTTACATCATTGTTTTATGAGTCCTTTGCTTGCTCTGTTAAAGTGATTTTCCTTTTCAGTTGTCATGTTTTCATTTGACATACTGTGTGTTTTTTTGGGGTGGCCTTTTGTTTAACGTCCTACATGTTCCACAACTAAAAAATTTTCATTTTTAAATTTTTAAAAATTTTTTTGTGGTACTTGGGCCTCTCACTGTTGTGGCCTCTCCCGTTGAGGAGCACAGGCTCCAGACGTGCAGGCTCAGTGGCCATGGCTCACGGGCCCAGCTGCTCCGCGGCATGTGGGATCTTCCCGGACCGGGGCACGAACCCGTGTCCCCTGCATCGGCAGGCGGACTCTCAACCACTGCGCCACCAGGGAAGCCCAAAAATTTTCATATTTTTTTATGTACTTTCACTTGTATGTCTGTTTGCTTCTTTAATTTACTTGGAATGTTTGTATGTGTTAAAAACACCCAACTTTCTCCCAGATTTCTTGCCAGTGTTAATACCTACTATATCTCATTCAACACACAACTGTTCAGGACTTGTGTTCTCTTGTCCTTTGGGTCTTCTTTTCGGCCCGGGTTGCACTTTGTCATGTGGTGTCCGCTGGTGGAGTGCTTTGATGAAACAACTGCGAGTTCATGGCACATGGCCGCTTAGTCTACGTAATACGGTTTTTTAGTAAGTCTTTAACGGATATCAGTATCGAGAAGAAGCTAGAATCACTCGAGATTTTTATGTGGATTAAACTGTGTCTTTAGGAAAATAAGATTTTGTGAATATAAGACCTTACCAAAATTAGAATGTTTATTCTTTTTGATGATTTATTTCAGTTATTGTTTATTACGACAGCCTTCGGTCATTTTTTTATTTTTGGCTGCGTTGGGTCTCCGTTGCGGTGCACGGGCTCCTCATTGCGGCGGCTTCTCTCGCTGCCAAGTACGGGCCCTAGGCGCTGGGCTTCGGTAGTTGTGGCGCGCGGGCTTAGTTGCTCTGCGGCATGTGGGATCTTCCCAGACCAGGGCTCGAACGCGTGTCCCCTGCATCGGCAGGCGGATTGCTAACCACTGAGCTACCAGGGAAGCCCCTTCGGTCATCTTGATGGAAGTCGTGCTTCAGCCGCACGGTCCAGTCCCTGCAGCCTGAGTGAGGACTGAGCAGGAAAGCCTGGTGGCTCGCGCCTCAGGGCGGGCCTGTGTCCCGCGGGTGCTCAGGGCATCAGAGCATTACTTTGTCCTTTACGGAGCGGGTGGTAGGAGTGCCCCCGACAGCACACAGCCCTCGCCCCTGCTTCCTCTCCGTAGGTCCTGATCCTTACCCTGCTGCTCTCGGGGCCTTTTTCAGCCAAGCGGGCACGTGGCCCCAGAGACGGTGGTCTCTGCCGGAGGAGTGTGGGCCTGGGGCTCTGCGAGCGCGGCCTGCTGGGTTCCTTCTCCCTCTGCTGCTTCCCCTTGTGCCGGGGGCTCGGCGGCTCCTGGGCAGAGTGACGTGCCGGGGTCGGGAGGCCGGGGGCAGAGGCTGGCTCTGCTTCTGCCTCCCTGGGTGGGTTTCCATGTCGTGATTGTTCTCGAAGCTTACAACCCCCGGGGGTGTGTGGTGGTGAGATCCGAGCTCCAGGCGCTGTTGGCCAGAGCTGCGACACCCCTACTTTCCGGGTGAGTGTGGGGCCCCATCCGCCCGAGCCCGGCCGGCCACGCCCTCCATCCCGGGGTGCTGTGATGCCTCAGGAACTCCCCATCCGAGGAGCAGGTTCCTGAACTGCCTGCCCCGCAGCTGTCTCCACAGACGTTAAACGAGTGAAGGGAGAGGCGGGCGCATGCGGGGCTGGCGGATGCCTCAGAGCAGGTTAAGGGGCTCCACCCTCTGTGACGTTACCATGAAGGACGCTCGCAGCCGTGGTGCTGGGGGGAGGCCAACCCCACCAGCCCCTGACGGGAGCTTTCGACCCTTGGTGTGGATTCTGTGCAGGACTTAAGTTCAGAGGGGCTCGGACAGGAGAGTTCCTGCTGTTGTCTCCTTGACCTTTACCCTCGGTCCGTGATCCTGCCGTGTCCGCACAGCCGCAGCCAGCACCACCGCCCACCTCCTGCCAGAGCCTGGACCCCTCCTGACCGGGTCCCCCTTCGCGTGACCGCCTTCTTGGTCCGTCTGATGGTCTGTCTGACGCGTCGCCACCGTGTCGCCTGCCCGCAGTCTGGCAGCGAGAATTAAGTCGCTCCCTGCTTAGAATCGCCTGCGAGGTGCTGGCGACTTGGCTGTGTGCCCGCTCTTCCTGCGTCCTGTCCCATCCTTGACGCCTGCCCTGCCGCATCCGCGTCACATCGTGGTCTGTGCCGCCTCCCGAGGCTTCCCCGCGAGCCTCTGTGCCTGGCTTTCTTCCGCATCCTGGGAGCGGCGCCTGCTCTTCCTCGTCTCTGCCCCTGCTTTTGTCTCCGCGTCCTGCGCCTTGTTGTGTCATGGCTTTCTGTTTGCGTGTGTCCAGCACTGAGTCCCTGAGAGCGAGGCAGCATCACGTGTGTCAGGCACTTATCAGGCCCTAAATATTTGAATCCTCTCTTGGGCCAGTGATGCATTTTTGGACGTCTGAGTCCTCTACATTGGTGTCAGTGGTATGCATGGTAGGAAGGAGTATGGGATTAAGCCCTGCCCCGACCCCTCGGAGAAAGGAAACAGCCACCGCCGCGGCCTGCTGGACTGTACGTATTTGGAAACAAGCGGTTCTGTTTTTATATAAGGAAGTTTGCTTTCATTTGCGTGTTATCAGCCAGATTCCTGCTGCGCATTGGGACTCCATTTGGGGAAAGAAGCGGAGCACGTGGGTTGGTGGTTGTGCCCAAGGGACGGCGGCTGGAACACCCCTGCATAGTTCCTCGGTGACTTCAGGGAGCTTTGCCACAGGGGCACGGGTGGGTTGCGCTTTGTTTTGAAATTTTATCTAACTTGGTGCTACAAGGCAGGATGTTTTCTGTTTCCCAAATGAAAAGGATGCTTGAATTGTATCCCACGTAAACTTTAGTTAAATTCATGTGCGTTAATAACTAATTTCTGCAGAGGAAAAAGTTAGCAGAAATTATGCCAAAACAGTAAATTCTGTTTGGGTTGTAAGAGTGGATGTGACTTATTTATTTTTCTTCAAGTCATGTGTTTCGCCTTTATATAGTAAACTGCTGAAACAATTAGTGAATTTTCCGTAGAAGAGGACTCTTTCAGCAGTTAACAGAAACGTATGGAAATTTTGGAAGAGGCTGTAGGAAGAAGCCCAGAATGTGGTTGGCTTTCAGAAAGCGTGATGTTGAGAGTGGGGGGATGGGATGGGAGTGGCGGTCACCTCTTCTTGGCGTCAGCTCTTGGAAGTTTAGGTTGTACCAAGAGGCCCCACGTGGATCTTTGACGGCGGGTGTGGGTGGCCTGCGTGGGGGCCTTCTCTTCTCATGAGGGGGGCGCGTCCTCCTGTCCTTAGCAGGTGCTGGACGTCGCTGTCACCTCCTCTGACGGACTCAAAGCGTCTGCCGTGTGGCGGCATTTTGTGTCCCATGACCCTTGGTGGGCAGCGCCCTTCTTTTGGAGAAGGTTTTTGTTCAGAGAAGAGCCAACCCTGGGACGCCCACTCCGCCATCCACATGGGGCCGGGGGCAGTCTGGAGGCACGAGGGATCCTGAGTGCTAAGACCACCCCTGCCCCTCCCTGAAAGTGGTTGCCGCCGATGCTGAGTTCAGCAGCTGAGCATCGCAGAGCCCGAGGCTCCTTCTTTAAAGTGGAGGAGCACTGGCTGCAGGCGTTTTCTTGGGCGGGTGGTGGAGGCACCTGGGCTGTCTGTCTGGGTGTCAGAGGGATCCTGTCTTTAGGGAAGAGTGTCTCGCTGAGGAGAGCCTCTGTGGGCCTCCCGGGCAGCGTCCACCATCTGGGATCCTTCCTCTCCGCTTCGGGAACCACAGGCTCAGGAGTTGTTTTGGCGACGGGGCTTGGGGCAGCGGTGTCTCCTCACGCAGCTGCACTCACAGCCCATCCTCTGAACCCGGAATGGAGCTGGGCCAGTGGCGTGAGTCCCTCCCTCCTGCCGTCTGAAATCAGGGCCCCACGTGCTTAGCCAGGGCGGCTGGGCCTCAGAGGACGGATCTCCGCATCCAGGACCCCCTTGCCCGAGGCCCGGCCTCCCTGCCACACCCTCGAGGCCCGAGGTGTCTCTGCTGCTTCAGCGGTTATGTCCCATAGCCAAGGGTGCCTTGCTGGGGGCTGGGGAGGAAGGGGGTCTGAGGGCAGAGCGTGGCACAGTCCGGCTCAGTCCTCCCCACGCCCACACCTGCAGGGGAGGGAGATCCCGGGCTCTGCTCTGCCTTCAGGGAGAGGCCTGGTTAGTCCCCTGTCACGGGTCACGTGGTCCAGCCCCCTGGGCCTCCCCGACTCAGGGGACAGACGAAGCCCTTGGAGCTGGGGCGGGTCTTGTGGGAGGACTCGGGGCGTGAGGGACGCTGTGAGAACGAGGAGCCCCAGGCGGCACGACGGGGAAGCCCTGGAACAGACTGGGACCCACTGGAGCCGTCAGAGCGGATGCGGGAGAGGCCGCCAGCAAGGCCTCTGTGGAGCCCTCACCCAGGCGTCGGCGTCTGCCTCTGGAGCTCCGGCGCTGCTTTTCCCGGGGCCTCTCACGTCCCCTTGAGACGCCTGCCCTCCGGGGGAGGGGCTCCCCCTCCACCCAGGTGCTGGGCCGGGCACTGGCGTCCCTGGCCCCGTCTGCCCTGAAGGCAGAGCCACCTCTGCCCTTGAACAGGCCCGGGGGCGTCTCCGGTGCCCGGCTTCGAGGTGCACACGACAGCCGCTGGGGGCCGTTTCCAGACCTCTGCCGTCTGCGTCCTGGAGCAGCTAGGGCAGCTCCTGGGGCGAGCCGGGCTGCGGCGCGGGGAGACGCGGTAGAGGCCTGTGTCGGTTCTGAGACGTCAGCTGGGCCCGGGGACAACGGCGCTGGGTCGGGGCAGGACGGCCTCCTTCCCTGCCCTCCAGGGCTGCCCGCTCTCCTTCGCCCGCTGCACGTCTGCCGAGCCTCCTGTGCCCCTCGGCTTCTCGTCTCCTGCTCAGGAGCCGTGGGACACAGCGGGCCGCACGGGTCCGCTCACCCCCGCTGTGTGCAGTGAGGCCAGGTCCCTGCAGGGCAAGGCACCGTCGTGAACACGTGACGTGGCAGGAGTTGGCTGTGCTGATGGCCTTATTCAGAGCGGCAGCAGCAGCGGGCCGTCTTCTCGGACCAGGGGGTCCCGTGTCGCCCGCAGCTGGTTGCGCTTGTGGGTGTGGTGGCCGCCCCTTCTGTCCGTGTGTCAGTGCCTGCTGGTATTGTGTGTGTAGTGCAGTGGGTTCAGAATGAGCGCTTGAGTGAACACAAGGGATTCCTTCCAGAAGGTGTCCAGCGGAGGCGCTCAGATACGCTTCCCAACAGCCACCTTTCTTCTTTTCCCCAAATCCTTCTCCCGGCACTTGAGAAATGGAGGAGCTTTATGGGGGCCTTGTGGGGTCTGTGGCTTGACCACCCTGCTCCAGACCCAGGGCCTCTGGGGCTCGTGATGTTGGAGGGCGGGCCTGGGCCGCAGAGGTGACGGTGTCGGTGACGGTGTCCACCAGGGCCGGCTCGTGCGACAGTGAGGCAGGCACCCAGCTGTGTGTCCATCGCAGCTTCTGAAGGGCTCGCCTCGGAGCCTAAGCCCGAGAGTCCGGCTCTCAGCTGTGGGCCCTGCATCCATCCCTGGACAATCCCTGGTCCAGAGACGGTGCGGCTGGGCCCTCAGGGAGGGGGCTTCACAGAGGTGAGGCCGGAAGTGGGAGGGCGCCAGTATTTGCCCGGGGCGGCTGCCGGGGGAGGGGGTCCCCAGGACCCAAGAGTGTCCCCACCTTCACCCACAGCGGGTCCCGGTGTTCGGGGAGGTCACCAGACCCTGAAGGCCTGGAGTGTATACTGTGCTGTGCGCTGGGAGTTGTTCCGGAACGCCAGGAGGAACGTCTTAGTGACCGTTTCGTCCTCTGACCAGACGGCAGACACGGAGCGTGCCCAGCGGCCCTGAGAGCTGGGGTGGCGGGGGCCTGGGGACGGGCTGGTGTGTGCAGCCGGGGCCCCGGGGTGACAGCACGGCTGAGGGGGCACGCTGGGCGGATGCGGGTCCTACGGGAGCCACCCGGCCTGTGCGCTGGCGTCGCTGAAGACCGTCAGGGAGCAGGGCAGGTGGCCGTGCCCTGCGCGGGACGCAGCCGGCGCTGTCCGTTCACCGGGCCTCCCACGCCCGCCTGGCAGGTAAGTGTCGTCTGTGCCCACGGCCGTGCGGTCCTGCAGGTGGGGTTTCCCTGGGCGGAAAGGGGCAGGGGGAGCACCACCTCTTCTGAGCGGCCGACAGGGACCCTGTGGGTTTGAACTGACCTGAGGTGAGTAACATAGCGGCGGGCCGGCCCCCGGGGTGCCCTTACCTCCTGGGATGCCCACCCCTACCACGTCTAGGCCCGTCGCAGTCACGCAGCCACTCGAGTGAACACGCTGATGTGTGTTGTCCAGCACCTGGGATGCTCAGGCTACACCTGTGGGCAACGTGTCATCCTTAAGGTCTCATCAAAGCCACCGGGCGTGGTTGCATGGTTGCGCCTGGAGCCGGGGAGGGGCCGGCTGCTCACCCTGGAGGCCTCCCCAGGTGGAGATAAGCTGAGCCTGTGGCTGGGCTGCTGGGTGCCGAGCTCCCTGACCCTGACGCAGGGGCCGCGAGCCTGCAAGACCCTGCGGCCATGCTGGGGCTGCCCACGCTGCCCCACCTGCCGCGTCCAGTGCGGATTCTGAGATCAAGTCGCCGAGGTGGTGTTCTATTAGCCGCGGCTCCGTGGGGCCCCCTCCCCTGGGAGGGCTTCGTGGATGGGGGAGTCATACCTGTGTCTGGACCCCGCAGAGCCCCCGGGGGGTGGAATGGCCCTGAGTGCCCCCAGCCCTGGCCCTGCCCTGGGACCCTCGCTCGCACACGTTCCTCCTTCAGACAGGCGTGTTCTGGGAGCGCTCTGCTCTCGAGTAAAGCCTGCGTCCAGTCGGTGCTTGACGACCCCCCTCGGCGGGCACAGGGGCGCCCCTGCTCGAGGGACGGGGAGCAGATGTGACGGCCGCGCCCGGGGCCTGCTTCCTCAGCTCAGCGGTCCGTTTGACTCTGAGAAGCCGCCGTGACGGTGGCCATAGGTCCCCAGGGGACTGCTAGGGGTGGCATCTGGTGTGACGGTGGTCAAGGCCACATGCGCCGACCGCCAGGTGCTCTCTCCGAGCGCTGGCCGCACAAGCGGCTCGCGCACGTCTCTTGGAGGGAGGGGATGTGCTGTTGGGAAAGACGATGAGCCCGGGGCACCCTGCCGAGGAGCAGTACTGGGAATGTCGGGAATGTCGGAGGCCCTGCCGGGCGAGGAGAGCCTTAAAGTACACGCCCGGGGTCACCATACTTCTTTGCGGTGTCAGAGGAGGTATCCTCTGCGGAGCGGGGGCGCTGTGAGCGCGGGGTGGGGGGGCTGGCGTGGGTGACTGGGGGTGGGGTGAGCTGATGTGGTGAGAGGGAGTGCGGTGAGCGCGGGTGCGGTGAGCGGGGTGTGCTGAGCGGGGGTGCTGTGAGCTCGGGTGCGAGCGTGGGTGTGGTGAGCTCGGGTGCCGTGAGCGGGTGTGCGGTGAGTTCCGGTGCGGTGAGCGCGGGTGCGGTGAGCGGGGTGTGCTGAGCGGGGGTGCAGTGAGCTCGGATGCGGTGAGCTCGTATGCGGTGAGCCGGGTGTGGTGAGCTCGGGTGCGGTGTGCGGGGGAGGGGTGAGCTCGGGTGCTGTGAGCTCGGGTGCGAGCGTGGGTGTGGTGAGCTCGGATGCGGTGAGCGGCTGTGCGGTGAGTTCGGGTGCGGTGAGCGGGGTGTGCTGAGTGGGGGTGCTGTGAGCTCGGGTGCGGTGAGCCGGGTGTGGTGAGCTCGGGTGCGGTGAGCCGGGTGTGGTGAGCTCGGGTGCGGTGTGCGGGGGAGGGGTGAACTCGGATGCGGTGAGCGGGGGTGCGGTGAGCGGGGTGCTGTGAGCTCGGGTGTGGTGAGCTCGGATGCGGTGAGCGGCTGTGCGGTGAGTTCGGGTGCGGTGAGCGGGGTGTGCTGAGTGGGGGTGCTGTGAGCTCGGGTGCGAGCGTGGGTGTGGTGAGCTCGGATGCCGTGAGCGGGTGTGTGGTGAGTTCGGGTGCGGTGAGCTCGGGTGCGGTGAGCGCGGGTGCGGTGAGCGGGGTGTGCTGAGCGGGGGTGCAGTGAGCGGGGGTGCAGTGAGCTCGGATGCGGTGAGCGGGGTGCTGTGAGCTCGGGTGTGGTGAGCGGGGTGTGGTGAGCGGGGTGCGGTGAGCGGGGGTGCGGTGAGCTCGGATGCGGTGGGCGGGGGTGCGGTGAGCTCGGGTGCGGTGAGCGGGGTGCGGTGAGCTCGGGTGTGGTGAGAGCGGGTCGGGGCCAGTACTTGAGCTCAGGTGTCTGGAGGAGAGGGAGGGGAGGCCCCACGCCTGTACCCAGCACTGAACTTGGCGCTCAGGGTCGTGTAAATGGTGCGGAAATGATTGTAATCGCGCACCCCCATGAGAGAGCAGGTCTTCGTTACAGGGAGCATCTCTGCAGGCCTGTCGTCCTCCGCGTTGGCGGGGTTTGGGGGGCGGGGGGGGCCCGGCAGCGATGGAGGGAGGGTCTGCCTGGGGAAGAGCTCGAGTGGGCGAGCACCTCGGGTCACACTGGCTGTCACCTGCTTGGGGCTCAGCGGTGTGCGCCCTGGACGTCGTCGTTTGGGTGACGGGCCTACCCACCCTCCAGGGAGCAGGGTTGTTGAGGCACAGGAAGGCTACCGTCTGGTGTCACTGCTCCCATCAGACGGGTTGCGTCCTGCCTGCATTGTTACCAGGTTTCTGACAGCCTTTCCCTTAAGCCCTGCCAACCCGCCGTGTGACTGCTGGTCAGAAACCCCCCAGAGAATGAAATTTGAAGTTACTCGGTAACTATTATCATTCGTTTTTAATTTTATTGCTGGTTTCCACCTAATGTGCAAAACTTCTGTTTTTGGAAAGACCGAGAGAAACACGATGTGGAGAGCAATGAGCAATGTTCTTGGCTGTGTGTCTGGTGAAGGGGACCGTGCGTGCGGGTCCCCGGCCCAGAGCTCGCAGCCGCCCTGTGGCACGAGCGGGCGGGAAGCAGGGTGGCCGCAGGGCTGTGCAGGTCCTGGCATCACAGCTGCCTGAGAGAGAGACCAATGGCTGGCCCGGAGCCCACTCCTCCGGGGTGACACCCTTGTGCCGATTCTGAGGGTGAAATTTGTCATGGGGGCCCCGTCCTCCTCCCTCCTGAAGGTCAAGTGTGCTTTCAGGATTCGCTGCCGACCCCCTGGGGGCCGGGTGGGGAGCTGCCGCTGTCACTGGATTTCCACGCTCCTTTGGTTTCATCTGTTCTCTCTGGGAAGATCTGGTTGAGGCACCAGGACCTCCCGCTGTGCGGCTCATGCCCGTCTCCGTCCTGTGCTTTCAGGTGTGGCCGATGAGGACGCCTTCGCAGAGGAGTGCCGGCGACGAGGCCAGCACGCGCTGCCCGGCCAGCCCGCCAGCACCAGTGCCCGCCCTCTGAAGTCCCAGCGGCCGGCCTCTGTGCCCAAACACGCGCCCCACCCCCCGGGCGAGGGCGAGGACCACCGGGCCGGCAGCAGCTGGGAGCCCCCGGCCGCGTTCCCCGCAGGTGTGCACAGGGTGTCCGCCGCGGAGCCTCCCCGCGGGGCTGCCTCCCGGCCTTCCCGGGGCCCCCGAGGACCGAGATGGCACCTGTGTTGCTGCGTCCTGGCCTGACGGACGGGCAGGCGGGTGGGGGGAGGCCGCGTGGAGCCCACATTAAAGCGGGGTGCCGGTCTCCCACCACGGCATGCAGTGTGTTGTTGTGGGCAGCAGCTGAGCCCCTTTGTGTAACTTCCAACTTCATACTGGGAGTCTGATCCCGCAGAGCGGCCCGCCCAGCCTCTCCTGGGGGCCCTGCGGCTGCAGCCATGCCTCCCTGCCTTGCTGTTGAGTTACAGGCAGAACCTGACACCCGCCCCCAGGGGTCCTGTGGTCAGGTGGATGGGTGCTGACCCACCCTTACCCCAGGGGAGGTTTCCCACCTCTGGATGCAGTGAGGCTTCGTGACCCCCTTTCTCCAGACCCTGCTCTGCCCTCTTCCAGCTTCTTGACCTGTAATTTCTTAGCCCAGATGGGTCTTCGAAGTGTGTTCCCTGTAGAAAGTTCTGGATTACTTCTGACGGCATGGCTGTGCATGCAGGCTGACCCCGGCTGAGTCTAAAGGCCGATGTAAATCTGGTTTGAGTTACTCATCAGTTTGAAGCGTTTGTGCCCGTCTTGGCTCTCAGCCCTGGAAGTCGCCAGATTGACCACCGCAGGTTATGTGGAGGAAGAGGTGGATCCTTCCTTGGTCCCTTGTTTCAGGGTGACGTCTCTGTGTACGTCGTGAGGTTAGTTCTGTGAACCTAGGGCAAGAAAGCATCGTCTGCACGGGGAACTGGAAGGATGAGGTCTATCCCTTTCTTCTCCCAGAACTTTCTGTTGGGAGCTCTGTCCCTTCAGTCCCCTTCTGGTCCTTTTCATGTGGAGCAGGGTGTGTGTGTGTGTGTGTGTCTTGAGGAGGACAGGGGATTTGTCCCATCCACCCCCCGGAAGGCGGGTGTCCTGGGTTCTGAGCCAGGGTGCAGAGCCCCGCGGGACTGCGCGGGCCTGGCCACCGGCTGCCAGGGAGCAGTGCCACCCGAGGCAGGTGGGCCATTTGGGAACGTTAGCCTCTTCCTGGGTAACTGAAAGAAAAATAGAGGTGATTGGAAGGGCCGTGTGGATTCAGAGAAACTTGTTCTGCCTCGAATGGGCGTGTGGCTGTTCTCCCCAGATTTACCGTCACCTCCTGGTCCTGGCCGCTCGTTGGCTGGACTTGGCGAGGGGCAGGGTTGTAGATGCAGTTTCCCTGAACAAATACGATTTGAACAGGGACTTCACGGGCTGTCCCTTTGGTTGGAAGGTTACCATAAACCTGGGTGTCTAAACTGGGTGCGAACATCCCAGTTCCCAGGAGTGAGGCGCGTGGGCTCAGGCCTGCCCGGAGGAGCCTTGTTGAGACACCTAGCTGGCTTCCTGAACGGGAAGTGGACCTGGGGTCACAGTGAGGCCCGTGCTGCCTCCCAGCGCCAGAGACCAGGTCTGTGGACGGAAGGAGAGTAGCCACTGCTGGGGAATCAGCAGAAAAGAATTCTTCTTTGTGAAGTCTTGTGCTTTGTCAGTTTTTACTATCAGGTCCCTCCCAGGTGTCGTCTCCAGGTGGGGAAACTGTTGACTTACGCACCCCGCACACGCTCACACACGAGGGCGAGCAGTGGTCTTGTGCGTTTGCCGAACGCTTCCTGCCCGTGTTCCACAGCGATGTCGGGCGGCCAGGGCTCGGCCCGGCAGGTGCTGGGCGCTGCGGAGCACACCTCTTTTTTGTGTGTGGTTTGTTTCCTTCTGTCACATCAAGCTACGAGGCCTTCAAAAGAGTGTCAGAGTGAATCACCAAAGAATTAAAGATACGCTTTTTACATGACTAGAGTGAGCTCGTTTGACTTCTTATCGAGAGACGATAGAGCTGCTCCGGAGGAAGACTCCAAAACTGGGACAGTGGAAAGGCTGCTGGGGTAACAGGGCAAAGCTAGGTGCCCGGTGGGTCAGGGCCTCCAGGGAGCAGAGTGATGGGCCCCCCCCGCCCTGCCCTGCCACGCCTGCCCCTCCAGCGGGCGCTCTCCGCGTGGGCTGGAGGCTCCCGCGGCCACTGCCTGCCAGGCTTTCACATTGCGGGCAGCTTTCTTAGAAGCGTGTGGTGAAGGGCTTGGTTCCCTACAAAGTGTCCGGTGCCCCCAGTTGGTGCTTCAGCCATGTGAGCAATCGCCGGGCTAGGTGCCCCCGGGGCTGGCGGGGTGGGCAGTGGCCTGGCGGGTTCTGAGGATTTTAGGCTAAAAACGAGCTCTCGCTTGTGACGCGCTCAGGCCGCAGAACATGGGCTTTGTTGCTCCTGGGAGCATCTCCCGTGTTGACGGTGCGGCCCGTGTGGTTCAGGGTCCGGGTGCGGCTGGGGGAGCCTTGGCCCGTCTGCGGGGGGAGTTCTGTGTTCAGCCCGACGGTGCCTTCTTGCCGGCATTCACTGTGTTGTTAACCTGCTGTGAGACGGGGTGACCGCCCCGGCTTTATTTCAGAGGACGCATCGCACGCCTCTCGGAGCCCGTAAATTAGACGGCGAGATGTGGATAAAGGATTAGTGTTTTTCATTTATGGATTCCACACACGCTGGAGGTCTATCGAGAATGTGCAACTGTGAAAAAGGAAAAATTATTCAAAGTGAAAAAGAAATTCACGAATGAACGGATAACATTGATCCTTTAACTTCCCAGCTCTGCCCGGTGTGTGCCCGGGGGCCCCTTCTGGCTTAGGAGGTTCATGAGTGGAGACGGGGCCGGGGCCTGAGTATGAGGCAGGAGAGGGTCCCGGCGCCCCCGTGGCCCCCTCGGTCGGTCGTCGTGGTCGAGTGTGAAAGGGACAGCTGAGAGGAGCAACTTCTGGCCGGAGCAGCCTGGTCACAGGGACGGGGCTGCCGTGTGCTCGCGGTGGGTTAGCAGGTGTTTCTTTTCCTTCCTTTTGGCTTATTGTGCAGGTAGCTGAGTCAGGCAGGAGGACGCTGGGCGTGAGGACCTCCAGGGCCCCTGCCACGACCCCCGTGTCAGGGCCACTTCCGTACAGCACGTGACCTGGATGGCTGTGCTGCTGGGAGAGCAGGCAGGACACAGGCCGCAGAGCCCTGGGGACCGCGCCAGCCTCCACCCTCTGCGAGCGGATTCCCAGAGCGTTTGAGTCGGTGGTGAGGCCGGGAGGCCCCGGCAGCCTCGTTCTGTTGGAGGCATATGTGTGTCCTCAGCTTCCCCCCCGCCCCACAGCGGGCATCGTGATCAGGTCCCGGTCGGCTGTCGGCGCCCACCTAACTGACCCCGGGCCCGGGCCACCCAGGGGTGGTGCTGTGTGGACACACGCGTGTCGTGAACAGACTGGGTCTGGGTTCCGTCTGGAGAGAGACCGTGTTCTAAAATGGCACCTGCCTCAATTTAAAATCTCGAGGATGCTTTTATGTGCTCTTCTCAGCAGGCTTAGGGGCCCACGTGCATGAGGTCGCAGGCCTGCCGTGACCCTGGCCTGGTTCTAGGCTGACGGTTCAGAACGATCCTTTGTTACCAAATTCAGCATCCCGCTCCGCCCACATCTGTGTGGACTAACGCAGCGCAAGGTCCTGAGCTGTGTTTGCAGAAATAACCTGGAGCTCTTCTGGCTCTTTGGACAAAATCTCAGGAGGGTGAGCAGGTCACACCCGCCTCTTTCTCCCCTGGCTTCGGGCAAGCACACAGCACAGGGGAAAAGGTTGGCGTGGGGCATTGGTTGAGCCCCGGACCCTGTAACAGCTGGGCTTCTCCCTGCAGAGGGGGCCCCGGGGAGGCCCATCCCCCGAGGCGGAGCCTGCCCTGCCTTGTCTCCAGGTGACCTGGGGCTGGGTCGTGGGGACAGATGATGGGCGGGCCCGCGGGGCTGGGATGCTGGTTGGATCATGTTAGAGCTTTACATCCGCCAAGTTTGAAGTCCGTCCATGTTTTTGTTGAGCCTTAGATACGGAGCAGGTAGGAGTGAGGACACATAACTTTATCGCGAGGTTGGTTGGTTTTAACCGGGGGGATATCTAGAGACACGTTCGCCACTTGGTGGGGCGGCAGCTGCTCCTCTGCAGTGTTTCACACGCCTGTTTCCTTAGGATTCAAAGAAGGTGGCAAGAGGAAGAAGCAGAAGCAGAGAGAGGAGTTGAAGAAGAAGAAGTCGACCAAGGGCCGCCCGTAGACGGGCCGCAGTGGAGCAGCGGGCGGCCAGCCGAGGGGCTGCACACACGCGCTAGGTGCCGTACCTGCTTCTCCACCGCCCCGAGACCACACCTGCTCGGCGCTGGGGACGCTGGGGGCACACCGGTCAGGGCCCGGGGGGCGGGAGCACGGAGCCGCCGCACCGTCCCTGCTTCTCCAGCTCTGCGGCCGAGGCCACCCCTGCTTGCCTGGTGCGCACCTGCGGGGATGCTTGCAGCTTTGGCCGTGTGGCGCTCCCGACGGCGCGTGCATGCTCGCGACACGGCCTTCGCTCCTCCGCTGAGTGTATGAACCTAGACTCAAGCACAGGGCGACATAAAGGTGACTCCTGACCCCGGGTGACCTTCTCTTCAGTTTCGGGGGAGCCAGACCTTCACTGTGACCTGGCCGCTCGAGGTGTGGAGCCCCCTCACGGTTATGGTTTGACTTCTGATCTTCTCGAATAGCCCGTCTTTCCTTGGATCCGTAGTTGTTCGGGCAGGGACACAGGAGTCTACAAAGTTCCGTTCAGTAGTAGCACCTCTGACTTTTAGGTTAGGCTCAGGCTGGGGGGAAGCAGACGAGCCCCTCCCACATGCGGCTCGTGAGGTACTGAGCACGGGCGCTGAGCCGGGTACGGGCTCCAGCACCGGCTCCTTCAGAAGAAGCGCTTCCCTTGGGCCGGGGTCTCCCAGCTTCCCGCAGCGACTCCTCCGCAGGATCGAGGCCCCCAGCCCCCTCCCCGCCTGCCGTCAGGGCCCCTCCTCTCACTCCCGCACCCGCCCGAGTCCCCTTTCCCTTTGCCCCCGGGCACCGAGGGCATCGTGAAAAGCTTGGATGGGGTTCTCAAACGCCAGCAGCTTTCACCCAGCAGTGTTGGGAGCCCGGGCACTGGGGGCATAGCTTTCATGGCCGAGCCGCGGGCTTGGGCGCCGGGAGCGAGGGTGGCGCGTGTGATTCTCGGGTGACTGTGCAGTTTGCTCCGGGTGCCTGCTTGTGGTGGAAGGTGGTGCGGACTCTGGTGTTGGATGCTTAGTGTGGACAATGTAACCATGAAAGCGTAACGGATTTTAAGTGCTACCCACGTAAATAAACTGTAAGCGTTATTGACTGACACTTGCCATCGTTTATAAACATCAGTTATTAGTAATTAAAAAGAAAAGCAGTTCTTCTCTGTCATTTCAGTTATGAGAGATCAAGTGATATTCTGGGGGGCAAAAGTCGATTCTGAGATGCATTACCGTAGGGTGGAAACGTTGTTTTAAAGATGACGGTGCCACCGAATGTACGATGTATGAAACCAGCGGCCTTGCTGACACCATGGGAAGCACGGAGATGAGCCGGGCATTCCTCCAGACTCTGTCTTGGGCGAGGACAGTGTTCGCGTCCCGGGGCCGTGAAAGGAGGCTCCCTCCTAGACCTCAGAGCCTCTCCGAGTGGCGACCACCACGCACGACACCCTGACATGGTTCAGCTGCTCTCAGCCCAGCTTCCCTGCTGTGGGGACCCAGGGGGAGGGCTGGCCCGACGCGAGGAAGGTTTCAGGTCCTCAAGGCCGGTCCCCCAGGATAGGACAGACACAGTGTCCGTGCCATGGGGCGGAGCCCCGGCGGTCATCAAGCTGCTGGGGACCGTCTTCACACAACCCTGCCCTGCAGGCCGCTCCTGAGTGAAGAGGGGAGGCCCCTGGAGGGGAGGCCCACAGGTGGGTCCCGCTTCGGAGGAGAGGGGAGAGGGGGCAGAGCCACACCAGCCCAGGGGTGGGCACGGAGCTTGTGGGGCCGGGCCACCTCTTCCCCCGTGCTAGGAGGGTTAAGGGCTGCAAAGCTCACGGAAGAAACGATCAATTTGAAATGCATACACTTTCATAGGACATGGCGTGTCCCGTCCCCAATCTGATGTGGGGCAGCATTGAACCAGGAAAATGCTGTGGAAACATCCACAGGGAAACTCTTTCAAACTCCCGTTTGGAGCCTTCAAAAAGTGGGGCGTATGACATCAATAATCACGCCTGATTCTTTTTTCTTTCACTTTTGCCAAAATGAGGTTTTATTTTGAAGGTCGTTTGACAGTAGGGAGACCCAGGATTCACCGGGCTCGGAATCCAGGTCACGTCTCTGCTCACGCCGGTGGTGCTGGTCACCCCTGGTTGCTTCCGCGGAGCTTCTGCACCAGAAACTGCCTCTCCCCCGGCGCCGGCCCCTCCCTCCTTCACCATCTGAGTCTAACACGCAGAGGCCATCCTTTCGGGTCGTTTGCTCTGCAGTTGCCCACCTGGAGGACCCCTCCGGGCACACCCCTGTCTGCCGCGCCCTCTGGTCCTCACAGGTGTCCTGGGAACCTGAGGATGGCCTGGGGCCCGAGTGGACGAGGACCGCTGGGGCTGTGGCTCTGCCCCTGCCACGCCGCCCCCTCCATCCGGCACGGAGCAGCCGGGCAGCTTCGAACACCACACCGGAGGTGACGAGTGCGCATGAGAGGCAGCGTGCCCCCCTCCTCGCGGACAGAAGAGCGGACGGCACCGCTGAGCTGACGGAGGCCCGGCCGCGGGACGCGGGTGCCCGGGGTCGGGAGGGGCCGGGCAGGGCAGCCCCGCGGACGGCCCTGGCTCCAGGTGGGCAGGAGGGAAGGGCGGCTGCGGAGCTGCGTCTGCCCAGGAGGGCGGGTGGAGGCCCACTTGGTCCTGCGGGTGGATGGGCCTTTCCCCCGCCTGGTGCGCAGGGATGAGACCGGGTTCTGGAGAGTGCGGTGTGTTCTTGTCATCGCGCTGCCCCCTGGGGGCCCTCCCTTACCCGCGGCTGCTGCCTCGGCCCAAGGACGGTCCACCCGCCCTCGGCACCCTGCCACCTCACGGAAGAGCCCGGCTCGCTCGGGCCCCTGCAGAGCCCACTGTGCTGGCCGGGCCCGGGACCTGGGGACAGCCCCCCCGGGATTGCGGGCTGTCCAGGGGAGGTGGCCGGTGTTCTCAGCCGGGTGACTGCTGTGAGCTTCGGGGATGCCGCAGACGTGTCACCCCAGGTTGAGAGCAGGGGCCCGTGTCCCACGCAGAGGTCTGGGCTGCCGGCCCCCGCACAGAGGCCTTTTGCCCACACAGAGAGGGGCTGTCCCTTGGGACTCTTCCCCCACCCCCGGGAGCCGCTCCCGCTTGGGTTGAAGCCTGGAGCGTGCAGAAGATGCTCGGGACCCGCTGGCCTCCCCCTCACGAGGCCCCGGCCTTGGCCGACAGCTGGAGACCACGACAGCCCTGCCTTTATCGCGGAGACGGCGGAGAGGGGGGCGGCCTGGCCCGGGGACCCTCCCCGGCCACCAGCGTCCAGCCCCGTGCTTGGCAGGGAGGCTGCTGAGTACGCGTATTTTGAAGAAGTGAAGGGGTGAAGAGGCTGAGGAGGGGGCGCCGGGCTCCCGGCCTTTGGAGGAGCAAAGTCACGGGAGGCTGCCGTGGCCCCGTTACCGCCTGTCCCCAGCTGTGCCGTGAGCTGCCTAAGATGCCATGTTGTTTAGTGCTGGTGAAATGCAGAGAACATGAAACGGACCATTTAAACCATTTTTCATTGCACAGCTCAGGGGCGTTCAGCACAGTCGCACTGTTCTGCCAGTATCACCACCACCATTTCCAGCACTTGATCTAATCTTCCCAAACTGTCCCCGTGAAACATGACTCCTGTCCCCGCCCCCCCACCCTTCTTCCTGTCTCTGGTTCGGTGGCCCCAGGGCCTCGTGTGAGTGGGGTCACACGGGGTTTGTCCTCCTGTGACTGGCGTGTCTCGCCCAGCGTCCACGTTGCCGTGGGCGTCAGATTTCTCTGCTGAATCACATTGCGTGGTGGGTGACCACGGTCCCCGGAGGGGCGGACACTTGGGTCGCTGCCGCTGTGCTGCGTCCGGCCTGCGTCCTGATGTATAAGCAGCAGAGGGTCCGACCCTTCGGGGAACGTCCCATCCTCTGGCGAGGCGTGTGCTGTGTCAGCTCCCGCCCCCACGGTGCGTGGCAGGGCTCTTCTGTTGTCTGGGGGTCGGGAGGCAGCAGGGGTGGACGGGCCCGTGGAGCGTCTCGGGTACCAGGCGAGCCCCAGGCTTGGCAGCAGCCCCAGACACAGGGCTCCTGACCGGGCGCAGCCGGCGGAGCCTTCGCTGCCGCTGGGGCTCGGGGCCTGCCCGGTGCCCGCTGCCTGCGCTCCGCTCCTCAGGCCGCCGCCTCCCAGTTTCGGGCGGTCCTCCACGGCAGGCCCCCGACTTCCTGCCCACCTGGAGCTGCTGATCAAGGCCGGGCGGGAAGGGCGTCCCGGGCCCGCAGCCAGGCGGCTTTGGGTGGACGTGTGCCGCCAGGCCCCTCCTGCCCCCTGCAGCTCGCGGGCCCCGTTGCCACTGACCACCCTGGGAGGCCCCCCTGGGTTTTCCGCTCACTCTTGCCCGTGCGTGGGCCACCTGGGCACCTCCTCACACCTGCCGCATCCGCCTGGCTCTCAGCGGATCTGTCTGGGGTGGGGGTGATGGGAGTGGCCACCAGAGGCGCCCCGGTGGCGGGTGGCAGCAGGACAGGCCCTGGGGCGGGTGTTGAGGTCTCACCAGGCGCGGTTGCCGCCCGGGGCCGAGGCCCCCAGCCCAGCTAGAGACCCACTCTTGGTAGAGGCCACGTGAGGGCAGGGGGGTAGTCCGGCTTGGCACCTGCACCAGGCCGCTGCCTCGGACCCTGCTGCCGGGCGGGCGCCCAGCTTCTCAGGTTGAGCCCGACGCCGGGCATATTTGTCAGAAAATGCCTCAGTGTTTGTTTCATCCGAATTCCCGACTTCCTCCCCAGGAAGCCGTGGAGTCGGTGTGGATGGCTGGCGGGTGCCGGGGGCTGGGTCTGGAGGAGACGCCGGCGCCGCGTGCCTCCCCGCCTGGCGCTGTCCCCGCCGCTGCGGCTCCCCGACGCGGGGCGGCGGACGCGGCTCATCAGGGCCTGTTGGCAGCCGCTGCGTCAGCGCATTCCTTGCCTCTGTCTCTGGGGTTTTCATAGGTTTCGCTTGATCAACAGCATTCATTCTTAGTGGATAAACAGAATGCAGTTTTGTGGCTTAGAAATTATTGTGTCTCTGGCCAAGTAGCCGTTTAAACAGTGACTGCGTGGCCCTGGGAGACCAGGACGATGAATCTGCCCGTTCCTGAGAAAGCCGACGTTGTGCGTGGGTGTCGGCCAGGCGTCTGGGTCTGGAGTGAAGGCAGGCCTGGCAGAAATCCTGGCAGGAGAGGGCGGGGCTGCGGGAAGCGACGAGTCCCTCCGTCCACCGGCCAGGCCTCCGAAACACTGCCCGTCCCTGGGCCGGCACTCCCCAGGCCGCTGCCTCTTTCCTTGTTCTCCCTTGAACCCAGGTCGGGGTCCAGGGCTGGCGCTGCAATGCCCCCGGGATGGGACACCCAGGTGCTCTGGACTGCTGGTCGTCAGGTGCCTGGCTGTGTCCCTGTCCTTTTACAAGGAGACCGCAGGCTCCAGGATGTCAGATATGGTCCCTGATGTCCGCAGAGAGAGGAGAGGTGGGCTCTGAGCGATGTCTGTCCGACGTGAGGTTTCTATGCCCCGACCCACCAGGTCACGCTCAGCCAGGGCCAGAGGTGTTCCGTGCAAAGCCGGGCCAGCTCGCCTGTCTTCAGGGTGGCTGGGGGCACAGCCTCCCCGAAGCGTCGGCACCTCTTTACGATTCCCTTCCGGGCGGGAGCGGTCCTGGGCGCCTTGAGCCACCTGCCCTGCCTGGGATGCTGCCCACCGGGCCTCCCCACTGGGCGACGCCCGGATAGGCGGCCTGGGCCTTATCAACCCAGCCCGGGTGCTTTGAGGGTGAAAAGGGCTCAGGACTAACTTCGCCAGGGTGTCGGGGGTGTGTGCTTGGTTCCAGGCACCTCACGTACCGGTTGCCAGGGAGCTGGGCATCCTGAGTTCTATTCGGCTTTTATGGTTTTAACTTGGTGGCAGGGAGATGTTCCTACGGAAAAGCAGCTAGATTTGACAGTCGTGTGTGGGTGTGTGATTTGCAGACCATTTTAAAGTAAATCAAACACTTTGTTCTTAAATACTTCATAGGCATCTCCAAAAATACCATTCTTTGCACAACCTCAATACCATTATCACACCTCAGAAAATTAACAGTAATTCCCCAATGCCACCAAACTCCCAGTCATTTTCAAAATGATTTTTATAATGTTTTAAAATCATGCTTCACTCAAGACCACATCCTCCTTTGTGGTTATGTCGCCTAACTCTGCACTCTTACCTTGTATGACGAGAAGTCTCCGTCACGTGCAGTGTGTATTTGAATGGACAGAGTACATGGCACCTGTCGGTCTGTCTGGTCCAGATCCTCCCTTCAAAGCCTGACATCCTCTCCTTTTGCCTCTGAGTGTCCACCACGGGCTCCCTCTGTGCTCTCAGCTGCAATTCTATGAATGCGGATTTTCCCAACCCCACTCTGGGACCCTGAAGTGCAGTTTGCACAGAAAAGGCCTGATAAATGTGGTGTCCTTTCCCTACTTTTCAGTTCTCAGAATAATGCTTGTTTTCCGACTCCCTCCTCGGACACCCAAGGTGGCCAGTTACTTTCTCTTTTTAGTCTCAGATATCTTTCTTGTGTTTTGTCCATTGAAGCCACGTCCCAGGGCGCTCTGGGTGATTGTGAGGGATGTGTGCATTCAACCAAGGGTCATCCCAGGACTCAGAGTAACTCCGGGGTGCTGGGCTAGGCCTGGTGTGTGTGTGTGAGTGACAGAGACAGAGACTGAGGCCGAGATGCCGCAGGAAGCTCTGGCCTGTGGACTGCGTTCCTCAGGAGGGCACCGTGGTCCCCCGCAGAGACGGCAGAGGGCTGGGGTGCTGTGCTGGGAGAGGGAGGTCCATTTGTCATCAGGGCCCTGAGATGTTAAAATCCTTTGGGAAAAGCTCACAGGGCTGAACGGATGGGATGAGAAGACAACACGGCCTCTCCCGTGGCCCAGAGTAGCCCAGGTGGGAGGAATTGCAGGCCTAGCTTCCAGTGACCAGCAGAGGCCGGGCCCAAGGCTGCCCTTCTTCCGTCCTGGGCCGGCTTCTGCCACCAGCTCCTTCCAGATTCCCACGGCCGTTGGTCGTGGAGGAGAGGCCACCAATGGTGATTGGTCCACCCACCCCCCCATCATCCATCCACCCACCCACCCCCATCATCCATCCTTCCACCCACCATCCATCCATCCTTCCATCATCCTTCCATCATTCATCCGTCATGCATCCATCCATCATCCTTCCATCATCCTTCCATCATCCATCCATCCATCCACCCATCATCCTTCCATCCATCATCCTTCCACCCATCATCCTTCCATCCATCATCCTTCCACCATCCGTCCATCATCCTTCCATCCATCCATCCATCATCCTTCCATCATCCTTCCATCCATCATCCTTCCATCATCCATCCATCTATCCACCCATCATCCTTCCCTCATCCTTCCATCCATCATCCTTCCATCCATCCATCCGTCATCCATCCATCATCCTTCCACCCACCATCCATCCAGGGCATACCAGTCATGCGTCTGGCGTGTGCAGGCTTGTTGGGGGCACAGCTGTGCGAGCTGCAGCCTGCCCTGCAGATGGGACCACATGCACTGTGCACAGGTAGGAGGAGTCACCCCCGGTCCTGCCTTCTCAGGCCCCATCCCGGCAGGGGGCTCAGACAGTGCAAGAGGAGCTCCGAGGAGGGGCATCTGCTGCGGGGGGATGGTCCCGGTGAGGAGAACTCGTGGGAAGGAGGGTCTGGGCCGAGTAGGGCGGGGAGCAGTGGGCTGGAGGAGCCAGGTCGGGGCAGCTTCCAGGACAACGGAGTCTGGGCTGGGCGCTGAGTCCAGCAGAGCAGGCCTGGCCTGAACACGGCCGTCCGGAGGAGAGGGCGCCGGGCTGGCTTCTGCCGCCTGCCTAGGCCCAGGCGCCCTGCCGATGGGCCAGCGATGGACCTGCCCTGAGGACCACGTCCGCCCATGGTGGGCAGGGAGGCTCGCCCCATGAAAGCCCGTCCCAACGTCAGAGCAGGTCCTTTGAGCTCAGGCCTGACCTTGGACCACGGAAGCAGCAGGAACCAGGTCTGGGGATGGGTGGGGGGCGACAGGGTGACTTCCCAGGTGCCCGCTCGCTCTTGCAGGAAGTGGCCGCCGCTTCAGGACTGGCGCCATCTGTGTCTCCTGGCAGCCTTGAAGTTGCCACCTGTCACCTGGCAGCTCACCCCTGGCTCCAGGTGCGGGTCCTGCCCCCAGCCGCCTCTCCTCGGCCGTCATCCCTGGACGCTGTGAGAGGTGCCCTCTCCCCACCGTCTCGTCCACCCTCGAGCAGCACCGAGCAGGCCTGGAGGACGCGTGCACAGGAGAGGAGTCCAGAGGGAGAACGGGGATGTGGGGCAGCACTGAGGACGACCGCCGGGCAGAGCAGCCCGGGCACAGGACCAGTCAGGCCACGAGCATCCTGTGGCCCATGGCCACAGCTGACTGCCCGGCCCCGCCGCCCAACTCCTGGAGACCCCACGTCCCGGCAAGGGGGTCCACATCCTAGCCTGGAAACTGTGAGGAAATCGGGTCTTTGCAGACGCCGTATATCTAGCTAAGGACCTGGTCTGGCGGGCTAGGGTGGCCCCAGTGCAGGGGTTGGCGTTCTCTAAGACAGGGAGGATGCCTGAGGCTCAGACATGCTGGGAGGAGCCGGGCGGGAGCTGGGGGCATGGCCGCCACAGCCTGGGTCACACCCCGGCCCCATCCGTCCATCCATCCATCCATCGCCTGTGGGCACTGCCCTGGGAGATTCAGCTTAGGATGCGGTTTCTGTGATGCAGCACTTCAGCATCTCAACTTAAAAAACCCGCATCAAGTATTTTCTGAAGATTCCCGTGTGTCTGTGCAGTTTGGAGGGAATTTTTCCTTATCCAGGGTCTTCAAGGAGGAAGGTCCGCGTGGCAAGATGGCCTTGTATGGCGCAATATTTTCTGTGGCCACAAGAGGGCGACTCCATAAAGGAAAACAGGACTGTGGGCAGGAGCCCCACCTCTGCCCCCTCCCACATGCACCTGCACGCGCCTGCACACACACACACGCATACCTGCACACACGTGCACACAGGCACACATGGTAGAGTAAATCGGTCGTCCTTAGCCTTTAATAATGTTGAAAATAAGGCTAAAGTGAGTTGGAGGGGGAGGGGACCAGAGTGGTTTCCTCTCTCCTCGGTGGAATAAAATAGCCTTACTGGAGAGCTGGAAGCTTTTCTTGTTCAACATTTACCATCTAGTCTCATCATGTTATAAATAACACGTCAAAGGATTCACAAGAACACAACTTTCAAAGATAAAATTAGGCTCTACCAATAGCTCCAGATTTTTTCCTACACTCACACCCCAAGAACATTTCTACATCTTTCACTCAGATAACATCTGACAAATGGTGATTTGTAGTTTCCTGGGATAATAGAGAAAAATAAAATCTGTTGTTAATATTTCTAGCACCTTCTGGCTAAAATAATCTCATGACCTGCTGAAGCCTGCACTGGTCCCCCACTAGTAGGTGATGGGGAGGAAACGTCAAGCCTGCCCAAACTTGCACCAGAGCCCCGCCATCCCGGCTGCCTGGGAGCAAATGGGAGGCATTGCATCTCTGCCCTTGAAAAAAACCCGTCTGGGAATTTAAAAAAAATTTTATTGGAGTATGGTTGCCTTACAATATTGTTAGTTTCTGCTGTACAGCAAAATGAATCAGCTATACGTATACATATGTCCCCTCTTTTTTGGATTTTCTTCCCATTTAGGTCACCACAGAGTACTGAGTAGAGTTCCCTGAGCTATGCAGTAGGTTCTCATTAGTTATCTATTTTATACATAATATATACGTACATAGTGTATATATGTCAATCCCAATCTCCCAGTTCATCCCACCCCCCTTCCCACTTGGTATCCATACGTTTGTTCTCTTTGTTTGTGTCTCTTTCTGCTTTGTGAATAAGATCGTTTATCCAATTTTTTCAGATTCCACATATATGTGTTCATATACGATATTTGTTTTTCTCTTTCTGACTTACTTCACTCTGTATGACAGTCTCTAGGTCCATCCATGCCTCTACAAATGACCCACTTTTGTTCCTTTTTATAGCTGAGTAATATTCCGTTGTATATATGTACCACATCTTCTTTATCCATTCATCTGTCGATGGACACTTAGGTTGCTTCCATGTCCTGGCTATTGTAAATAGTGCTGCAATGCACATTGGGGTGCATGTGTCTTTCTGAATTATGGTTTTCTCTGGGTATATGCCCCGTAGTGGGATTGCTGGGTCGTATGGTAGTTCTATTGTTAGTTTTTTAAGGAACCTCCATACTGTTCTCCACAGTGGCTGTATCAATTTACATTCCCACCAACAGTGCAGGAGGGTTCCCTTTTCTCCACGCCCTCTGCAGCATTTATTGTTCGTAGATTTTTTTGATGGTGGAGAATTGTTTTTGAAGCTCTTGGTGCGAACATGCAGCTGTTTCATTAATCCTGACTTTTACGATGAGTCATTTCTCCGAGGTGTGGTTTAACTTTCTAATAACTAGTGGAAGTCTTCCTGTCCCCTAAGTGTGATGTGACACTTTGTGACGTCAAAGAGGGTGACATCTAGTGTCCCCCGTCCTCTACTCCCTACCAGACTGTTACTGAAACCGAGGTGAAACACAAGCTGACGGAAGAAATAAAACAAAGGGGAAGAAGACAGCGGCCAAACCCGAGCTGCCCCATTCCCAATAACACCCACGAGAAGTCATCGCCCCTCCCCGTCGGTCCCCATTTAAAACGCACAGGGGCGAACTTGAAATACGTGCTGTGCTCTGACATGCCTGCTGCAGCCTCTTCCTCCAAACGACCCCCCTGATCCAACCTCGGACCTAAGAAAACCTCCGGGGTCACCAGCCAGTCTAGGAAACGACATCCTCCTAATGGACTGGCTTCCATTCTGATGCAAAAGTCAGTTGATTTCTGTGACTCCTTCGTGAACTTCAGTCTTAGGTGTAAAGGGGTTATGGTTTGCGTTGGAAGGACAGCGTATGACAGTAAACGTGGGGTTTCAAGTGTCCTTCCGTGTAGTTGTAAAAACCTCGCGTCGGTCGGGGGCTGGGAGACTTTACCGACACCACACCCCAGCTGAGGCTCCAATCAGACGTTGAGAGGGCGGCTGTGACAGTCTCGCTGCCCTGTCGCCCAGATTTAGGAACTAGGAAATACAGGCATGGTCTCGAAAAATGCATCTCTCCACCCCTTTTATGTGCCCGTAAATCTACTTCCGTTTCATTTTTAGCTGCATTGACAAATACTTCGCTGTAAGTGCAAGCTTCTTGGGAGAATATAAATATTATTAGATCTGCCTTTCATTAGAGCCAGACACCCAATTTCATTTCAGAGTAAGAGGCTGCCTGCACGTTTCTGGAATTCTACTTTTTATATACAATCTCTACCGCTTACATATTTTTAATGCAGTGTCCGTTGTCAGGTCAGAATAACAGGACCGACCCGGTGCTGATGACTCTGTGGAAGTGCGTTTCCTCGCGTGTGGGTCTAACCTTGGGCTGTGCTGTGGATTTGCCGGAACTGACATTATGATCTCCTCAGCACCGTTTATATTTATCACAGCCAGTTTAGAAAGAGTTGGAATTAATTAGGGAATGTTTCAAATGTCAAATCGTTAAATGAAACTGTAAAAAGTAAATTGTGGTCTTTGGCAAGCAAGTATTTCATAAAATAAGATCCCTGGAATGAAACGGTCATTGCTCTGAAATATATGGTTTTTATTACCACTTTTAGGGACACAGATCAACAATCCAAGAGTTTTATATCTGATACGAATAGTGATGTATTATAGCTGCCACAGGAAGTCATGGGGTTTGATGTCTAAGACATCACCAGAGACTCGAGGACGTATTCAATCAAAACGTGGCGTAGTTAGGGGTGTGTGTGCGTGTGGGGGCACCTGCCGGTTGTTCTTTGCATTTTAAAAGTCATTTACAAAGCGCTCAGAATGATAGATAACGTAGAAAATATTGACAGCTGAAGTTAAAAAATATAGGAATCTTCTTTGAAATAAATGATCAGGCTGCTGGGAGGTGACCTGGGGCGTCCAGCAGGAGGGACGCTGCCTGTACACCGGCTGCCTCGCCTTTGTCACATGCCATCTGTGGTGACTAATGAGGACCACGGGTACCAACAACTTCAGAAATTCCCCCAAACTGAGAATCTTGTCTCCTTCCTAAATGTGGTTCTGATGACACAGAAACAGTTTCTGTTTCGATGCGTTGATGTTACTCACAGCGAACAAGCTGTGACAAGTAAGTCTGTCGGGGAGCACTCCTGATTTTTCTCTTTTTTTTCTGGTTGTTTTTGTTGAAAACCCTTCTTTTTTCAGCGTGGAAGGAGCTGGTAAGGAGGTATGAACAGCCAGCATCTGTGAAAGCTGCTCTTGAAGCCGGGAGCCAGGACGTGAATGTTTGCTGGGTGGTGCACACGGTCTGGGGGCGGCAGGGGCCCCGAGGCTTTTCACAAAAGTGCAGACAGACGAGGCTGAAGCCAAGAAACCCTCCTCACGGTCAGAGGGAGAACTTCTGTCCCCGGGGGACAGCGTGCAGACTTCTACGTGGAGACCGTAAAGCCCTGGTATGCAATCATGTCTGTGATCAAATCCGTCTGGTTGGTCCGAGCCGACGGCCGCAGCTGAAATCAGTCCACTTTCTTCCTTTTTTAAAATTATATATTTATTTATTTATTTTGGGCTGCGTTGGGTCTTCGTTGCTGCGCGTGGGCTTTCCCTAGTTGCAGCGAGAAGGGGCTACTCTTCGTTGCGGTGCGCGGGCTTCTCACTGCGGTGGCTTCTCTTGTTGTGGAGCACGGGCTCTAGGCGCGCGGGCTTCAGTAGTTGTGGCACGTGATCTCTAGAGCGCAGGCTCAGTAGCTGTGGCGCACGGGCTTAGTTGCTCCCCGGCATGTGGGCTCTTCCCTGACCAGGGCTCGAACCCGTATCCCCTGCATCGGCAGGCAGATTCTTAACCACTGCGCTACCAGGGAAGCCCTCAGTCCACTTTCATGTACGAAGTTCTCACGCTCCTCGGGGGTCAACCCGACACTGGCCTTTGGCTGCGTGAAGCGAGCAGGTGGGGGAAGCGCACGGCAGAAAACACGCCGTTGCCATAGGGAGCCGTGGTCCCGGCGCGGTCACTGCTGGATACTTCCGGAGGCTTATCTCTGAGATGGAGCCGCAGGAAGCCCTGGGTTTCCCGCGGCGTCTCTCGCTGCGCAGCTGCCTGGACAAGAGGCGCCCGCAGCCCCTGCCGGTCCCAGCCCGTGTCCGCGTGTCTCGTGCGCGCACACGCAGTCACGCATGTCACACATGCAGACGTGCTGCCCTCAAGGCCGCCACCTTGGGAGGGGATGTTTACCCGGTGATGCACCAGGAAAAATGCTGTGGGATGGCATGGGAGGGTCTCTGTGCTTTGCTGAGAGTGTTTGGTCCTGGGAACAGCCAGGAGCTCATCAGGGGAGCCTGGTGCGTGGAGGGGAGGGTGCAGCAGGATCGCGTCCGGGAAGTGGCCGGGGAGGGTGCGCCGGATCGTGTCTGGGAAGTGGCCGGGGAGTCACGTCCGGATGAGCTGTTGATGCCGTGGGCGCTCGGTGGGGGGACCCATGACGGGGAAGCAGAGATCTGACCCGCCCTGATCAGCCATGACACTGGCTTCTGCAAGACAGTCCCTGAAGTAGGAGCCCACAAGTGCCTTGTGTCCCGTGTCCGCCATCCGCCACGAGGGCCACTTGTGCAGGAGAGCACATCCTGGTGAACACCAACAGGTGTCAGATGTTCACCTGATGTGTCACAGTCGTGGCTCAAAAGTTCAGCCACACGCGTGTGCGCGCACACACACACACATGTGCTCTCACTCCTGGTGACTCTGAATCTTCTCCCTTCTGCAGGGTCTGGAGCAGCACTGCCCACCAGGGAGCCCCCGTCACAGCATCCTGTCTGGAGACCAGCTCAGCTTCACTCGTCCCAACCTTCCTGAGTCCTCATTTACCTTCACAGACGGTCCGGGCCAAAGACAGGTGAGAAGAGCCCCCGGCAGGGCCCCCCGGGGGAAGTGACTGCAGGGCTGGACGCTGGCCAGGCCTCCAGACCCTGGTGGGGGGGGACAGGTGGGGTGCCGTGGCCAGCGTCCAGCGCCCCGGGTGCCCCAGGCTCACGGCAGCTGGGAAACCAGGTGGCTGCTGGCTGGCCTTGGAGTGGGACCTGGCCCAGGGGTTTAAAGCCCTTTTCATGGAGGAGCGATACCCACTCCAGAAGCACCCTCGGCAAGGGTGTTATGGTGACTTTTCACGCCCGCACAGCCAGCACCCGGCCACCCTGCCCAGCTCCCGTGGGACTGCCTTCCTGACACCTGCCCCCGCCCTTCGCTGCGTGAAGCTCGTGCTCACACCCACACGTGTGCCCCTCGCAGGCCAGGGGTGAGGGGTCGGGGCTCAGCTGGGCCCCCGGGCGCGTGGAGTCTAGGTCTCCAGGAGGACGCGAGGCTGTGGCTGGCCCCGTCCCGCAGCCCCAGGACAGGGGCCCCACTTTGTCCCCAGAGGCCACCCGGTTCCTCCTAGCGCTTCCCCATGGCCCCCGGCAAGCTGGCCTCGACCTCCCAGCCTCTACTCCTGCCCCCCACCAACCCCAGCCCGAGGAGGCCGTCGGCCTTCCAGGGGAGTGTCCGCGGCCCCTCCCGCCCGCAGAGCAGAGGCCCTTGGCCTGGGGTCCGCAGGCTCCAGCGCTCAGTGGTAGATGTCCCTGGGGGCGTTATTCCGTCACAACCGCTATGTCCCCGTGTTCGGTCACCGCCAGTTGGTGCTGCACACGTTCCCAAGTGTCACTTGGTGGAGACGGGACTCCTGCCGGGCGCCGGGCATCACCTGGGGGTGGGCGGCCCGTCTTCCGTCCTGGGCAGTCACTTCAGTGGGGAAGCGGGGGGCCTGGAGCAGCGTGGGTGCCGGAGGGGTCGGGGAGAGGGGGGCGGAGGGGCGGGGGGCCAGGCCCGCGGCCGCAGCCGGGTTCCTGAGGGACCCACGTGCGGCCTTCGTCAGCTGCCTGGGGGCAGCCCTGCACTCTCCTTCTGCCACTTTGGAAAGTGTAATGGGGGGGGAGAGAGAGAGAGGAAGACGGAGGTGGTGGGGAGAGAGTGAGGGGGGCAGAGAGGGGCTGACTACAGGACCCGAGGCTGGGCTTGGTGGGTCAGGCGGCTGGGAAGAAGCCTCTGCACCCCTCTTTGCTCATGAACTGTGGATGCCACCAAGGGGGCACCCAGCGCCCTTGGAACGGATGCGCCCTTGCAATGGAATCGTTTTCTTAATTTCATTTTCAGACTGCTCATTGCAGTTGTGCAGAAATACAACTGATTTTTGCATATTGATCTTGTATCCTACAACCTTGGTGAGCTCATTCATTAGTTGTAGTACTTTTTGAGTGATTCCTTAGGGTTTTCTATGTTCAAGGTTATGTCATTTGCAAATAGAGTTTTATCTCTTCCTTTCCAGTTTGGATGCCTCTTAATTCTTTTCTTGTCATATTGCCCTGGCCTGACCCTCCAGCAGGACATTCAGTAGTGGCGGTGAGAGCAGACTCCCATGTCTCGTCCTGATCTTAGGAGGGGAGCCTGCAGCCTTTCACCACGTGTGATATCAGCTGTGGGTTTTTTCTAGATGCCCTTTATCAAGTGGAGGAAGTTCCCTTGCATTCCTAGTTGTTTTTTGTTTTTTTGAGTATTTTTATCATGAAAAGGTGTTGGTTTTTGTCAAATGCTTTTTCAGTAAATAAGATGATCATGTGATTGTTGTTTTTAATTCTGTTCTTCTGATGTGTTACATTAATTGATTTTCGGATGTTACACCAATCCTGTGTTCCTGGGATAAACTCCACGTGCTCATGGGATGTTCCTGGGATAAACTCCACGTGCTCATGGGATATGATTCTTTTTCTATGCTGCTGGACGTGGTTTCTAGTATTTTGTTGAGGATTTTATTGTCCATATTCAGAAGAGATATTGATTTGTAGTTTTCTCGTGATATCTTTGTCTCGTTTTGGTATCAGGGTAATACTGACTTCATAAAATTAGGCGTATTCATGAAATAAGTCTCCCAGTCTGTGAAGTGTCTAGAATTTTGCTGGGGGGGTCGACATGAAGTGTGCAGGTCCTAGAATCTTCAAGCCAGCTTTTTGGCTTAGAGTTTCCATTTGCAGATTAGCTCTGTCACCTTGCAAAGACTTCCAGAGTGAATTTAGACTGAAATATTAGAACTTTGACCGTTGGAGGTGCTACATTTCACCTCATGTCCAGTGAAATATTTCATTAATGAATGAACGAGCTCCCCACCCTCCTCTGCAAATTCCAGGGTGGTCAGCACTCCATTCACTCTCCCAACTTTTTGAGACTTCTCCCAAACTGAAACTCCGTGTCTGCCAGATGCCCGTTTGTCACGCTTTTAGTGCCGCTACTAACGCCTCGTGGTCACTCAGCACTTGCTGTCTGTAAACCTCTTGCACACGTGACCTCTGCAGGCGCACTTTCACTGCCTCCGTTTTCTGGACGAGGAAACTGGAGATGGCGGGTGACCTGCCACCGCCCCTGTGACGTCGGGTGACATCGGGGGGGACATGCGGACGGTCTGCACCCAGCTGGGGCTGGCCCACAGCTGCCCCGGCCTCCGCCCTCGTCACCCGCGCCTCTGCCTGCTCTGCTCAGAGCTCTGAGCCGCCGGAGGACGACCGTGTCCCTTAAGGAGGAGGAAGCACGGGTGCTACCGAGGCTTCCTTGGCAATTTTTTCTTTAATCAAAACCATCACGATTTGCGGCTCCATCTTGATTACGCCTCTCCTGCAGGCACCCCTGATCCCCTGCCTCATCCTTGATTTTTTATTTAAATTCTCCCCACTCTTCGTTCTGATTTCTAGGTCAGAGACTTTGAGACTCATCCTTGCTTCAAGTGGGCTTGGCGATTCTGCCCGGCGTGAGCTTGTTCGTGAGGGCGAGGGACAGGGGTGTCCGGAGGGGCAGTGGGCGGCCCCCGCGGTGCAGGCCAGGGGCCCGGGCGCCGTCTTCCTTGACCCCTCTCTCTCTCTTTTTAATAAATGTATTTATTTTTAGTTTTGGCTGCGTCGGGTCTTTGTTGCTGCGTCCGGGCTTTCTCTAGTTTCGGCGAGCGGGGGCTACTGTTCGTTGCGGTGCGCGGGCTTCTCATTGCGGTGGCTTCTCTTGCTGTGGAGCACGGGCTCTAGGCGCGCGGGCTCAGTAGCTGTGGCTCGCAGGCTCTAGAGCGCAGGCTCAGCAGTTGTGGCTCACGGGCTTAGTTGCTCCATGGCATGTGGGATCCTCACGGACCAGGGCTCGAACCCGTGTCCCTTGCACTGGCAGGTGGATTCTTAACCACTGCGCCACCAGGGAACTCCCTCCTTGACCTCTCTTGAGCCCTCACCCCTGCCGAGCCAAGGGCTAGGGGTCATGTTCTCAGCTTCCCTGGCCCAGCCAGGCTCACCCAGAATGCTGGGAGGCCCTTTACACGGCACTGTCCCGGGCGGCTGTGGGAAGTGGGGTCTAGGATCCCAGCATCCGCCTGTCTTGGGAGGAAAGGCTCCTGGGGCCTCCGGTCCTGATGCAGGAAGTCTTCCTCCTGCGCCCCCGGGGTCAGCTCTGAGGGAAGCGGGAGGAGAGAGAGGACAAGACCCAGGGCTGTCCTGGGCGGCGCATCCCCCTTTGTGCCTTTGAAGGAAGAAATCAGCCTCTGCGTCACCGGTCACATTGCCGCCCGTGCGTAGGGTCAGCGAGGGTCACTTCTCCTCTCGGGTGGGGGACGGTGTTGTCTGACACCCTTTTCCGCTCCTTCTGGGGGAGGCGCTGACGGGGGGCCACCACCAGCCTCTTTCTCCGACGGGGATATTACCCCAAGGCTGCTTTTCCTTAGCAGAATCTGAGGGGTGGTAAGGCCGTGGGGCGCTTGATGACCGAGATCCAAGGCCCCCGGTGGCCCACTTTCCTCCTTCTGCCACAGCCCCCGCCCCGTTGGTTCCCAGTCCTTCTGAAAGTCCCAGCATCCGCCAGAAGCTGCTCTCGCCACCCCCCTACCAGGCCATAATCTCTGGGACTTTCTGACCAAGTTTCCTCACACCCAGCCCTTGGTTAATGGCACACCCCCCATCACACAAGTGCTCGTTCAGGAGAAGCTGGAAAGCACAGGAAAGTTGGAGGAAGGCTGCAAGAGTCTCTAATCACCCATCACTGAGAGGTCAGTGTCGTAAGAGCTTTCGAATATTTCCTTCCTGTTCTCTGACTAGTTCGCGGAGTTTGAGTGCGTACAGCTTTCATTAGAAACAAAAGTGAAATCCTCACATAGACTCAGTTTTGAGTCCTTCTTTCCCACTTAATAGTATGTGTCCTGGTCATTTTTCACATCATCAACACTTTTCAAGACATCATTGAAATAGCTATAGAGCCTTCCATCCTTTGGAGGTGTTACAGGGTGCTTGGTTCTTGTTTTTTTTATTTGTAAATTTTTATATTGAAGTATAGTTGATTTACAATGTGTTGGTTTCAGGTGTACAGCACAGTGATTCAATTATACATATACATATATATACTTTTTCAGATTCTTTGCCCTTATAGGTTATTACTAAATATGGAGTATAGTTCCTTGTGTTATACAGTAGAAGCTTGTTGATGATCTATTTTATATATAGGAGTGTGTATCTGTTAATTCCAAACGCCAGATGTACCCCTGCCCCCTTCCCCTTTGGTGACCGTAAGTTCGTTTTCCAGCTGTGACTGTTCCTGTTTTGTACATAAGCTCATTTGTGCTTCGCTCTTGTTGAAGCTCAACATGGAAACAACTCTGAACGTGGCCAGTTCTCCCAGAAACGTGCTTCCAAGACGGGAGCTACACGCCCTGCTGGCCCCCTCGGCTGTGGACGTGATCATCTCGAGGCACTAGATGTGTGTGCATGCATGTGTGTGTATCTGCGTGTGTGTGCCTGTACGTGGTGTGTGTGTGTGTGTGTGTGTGTGCACGCGCTCGCGTGCCTGAGAGCAGACGCGGGCGCAGAGCCTGCGACACGGAAGTCCTGGCCTGGTTCTCTCTGGGGGCAGGAGGGTCCAGGCTTGTCTGGACACATGTCACGACCACTAGAAGCCGACGGAGGTGATGCACGTGGGCCACAGAGTCCCCTTGGGATGGAGGTCACCGGGCGCGGCTGAGCTGGGAAGGGCCGGGGGCCATGCCGTGGTTGCCACGCCTGCAGACTGTGGATGAGAAACACGAACCGGGTAGCAGAGGCCCAGCAGAATCTGTTTCCCGTTTGCCATCACCGGGTGGAAGGGGGCAGTGGGGACTTTGGCTGCGAGCAGTTTCCAGTGCGAGGCTCACCCTTTCCGGGGAGCTGTGGCCTGTCTTTGAATGGTCGCCTTCACCACGTTTCGTCACGGACTAAGCGCGTCCGAACTCTCCGCTCACCGTGTGATCTCAGGAGGCTGCTCTGCTCACTGTATATCTCGTAATGACAGGAGCTGCTGAGGATTATGTTGCTGCCCAGTTTTCAGGGTCTTTGTTTCTCTTTTAGGGAACACGTTGCGATAAATGAGAAGTGTGTAATGTTATTTAAAATAACAGGTATCTTTGGATTCCTACTATAAGTTTTTACCGATATGAGAGGAAAACAAATGGACTAACTTGAATTTTGTGCTCCTGGTGGCTCCTTAAAAGCGTGCTTTTCCCCAGAGGATGCCTGCAGGAAGCAGGTGTGGTGAGAGCATCCTTGGAAGCCGGTGTCTCCTCCAGCCACGCGGACCAGAGGGTCCTGGGGTTACGTTAATAAAAGGTCAGACCTGCTGTACACAGTCTTCCTTCCTTTGTGACTAATTGCAGGGCAGAAAAGATAGCTGCATGTCCCGTATACCGATGTCGCCTGCAGCCTCTTGCGTTTCCACTGCAGTGAACGTCTCTGAGTGTGTTCGTGTGCTTTCTCTTTAAAGCGCGCTGAGCTTTGTGGAGCCCACTTGAACTCTGCAGAAACGTCAGTGTGGCTTTAAAGCTAAATCATTACTGAAGGCGACGTTTTCATTTGACTTGACGGGAAACCACCCATTTCAACAAAGAAAAAAATACCACTTACTCTTCAGAGATGAATAATTTTTGCAGTAATATTCGAAGACCCATCGGCATGAATTGAGGGAGGGGATCACCTCTCATGAGATCTACTCAGGACAGTTTCAAAGGAGAGACCCTCCCACCTTCCAGAGGGGCTTCTAGTGGGACGGGGACTCTGAGCACCTTGCAGGTTCCTCGTCGTTCCTGGCAGCTTGCCCAGGCTCTTGCTAATTCATTCAATTCACTAGAGTTCAGCGTGGGGCAAGGGGTCCCCAGATATGGCTTGCAGCATCCGCAAGAGATTTTTTCGTCGCTCCCGGCACCTGAGCTACGCGTGCAGGCCTGCGGGACACAGAGGCCTGCCGGTGAGGGGCTCTGGGCTGTCCCCAGATCCGGTGCAGATCAATGAGCTCTTCGTTCAGGTAGAAGATAAACGCAGAAGGTTTCCCCTGAGCCTATTCCACGGCCAGCATGCCCGTCTGCAGGGTGTCAGACGGGCCCCTTGGAAAAGTGCTGTTTATGGCATGAGGCTGCTGGGTCGGCTTCTTTGTGTGTCTTCACGTGGGACGGGCACACTGAATGCTCCGCCGCGTAGACAACACATCCTCGTAATGCCTTCGAGGGGAAGGAAGAAAAGGCGTCTGTGCGTGTGATTCGGAAGCTCGGAGCTGCAAGACTCGACAGTCAGGTTCTGCTGCCGGGTCCGGAGCTGACGCTGAAACAGAACCCTTCCTGCTTTCCAGAGAACCAGTGAGGACTGCACGGTGTGAGCTTAGCTGGTACCCCACTGAGAGGCGGCTAGACACCAGACAGTCCTGCTGCGGCGAGGGCGTCGTCCTAAAAGACAAAACCAGCCCATCACCTCCACGGCGAGACTCCCGCCTTCTGGCTTTAGCGGGGGCTCCCTACCTGCGTTTCTCCTGGCCCGGGGAGCAGGTAGTACCACGCCCGTGCGTTGGTGCAGGCCCAGCTCAGACGAGGGGTCGGAATTGAGTGGTTCTGGCTTGGGGGTGGGTATCAAACAGTTAAGGGGCCACGAGCACTTCTCAGCAGTGTTCTGAAACCAGACTGTGATTTGGAGATAAAGACGGAGGGTCAAACTAAGCTATTTTCCCACAGTAGCCCCCCCGCGTGCCAACAGAGCTCTGTCTCAGATCGGCAGTCGGGAGCCTTTGTCGCAAGTCACATTATTTTCGTGAAGACTGCCTTTGCTAGCGAGAGATGGCGCTGTCTTGCGTTTAGCGACGCGGGCTTTCGCGTCCGCCAGCTAGCGTGGCAGCCGCCGCGGCTCTCCGGAAAACCCGGGTCTCGCCCGGATTTTCGCTGATGCTTTATGCAGCTCCGATTCTCCTGCCCGAGCCCGAGCCCGTGCTGCTCCCTCCCGAGTAATAGTTCATAAAAAGCCGGTGCAGACGTGCGCCAGTCGCAGGCCCACGTCCTGTCACCGTCCCCTTCTCCCGCGGGCGGGGAGCCCGGCCCGGATTGGCTGCGCCGCGTTGCCAGGACTCCGTTGCTAGGATGCTGCAGCCTCCAGGCCTGCAGGGAACGCGTAATGAATTATGGATGGGTGGTTTTCTCCGAGAGGCCTGATCTGTAATGCAGATGAGCTCCAAGTCACCCCTCTTCTTCTGGCTTCTTAAGGAAGAAAAGAAATCAGCCTTTTAAATCAGAAGCTGGCTTTTACGAAGTCCCAGTTGCCACTGGAGAGGCTGGGCTGCCCATGTTAATTCTTATGCAAAGAGAGGGCCGGGGGTCAGTGTCTGTTATTTGTTCTGGAAAAGCTTGTAGGATTTTCACTGAACTCTGTGACCCTTCGGGGGCATCCTTTTGTGCATGTGTGATCAGAGACAAAAATGGGATATAAACACCAGAAGTGGCATTTTCTGAATATGAGACACTTTTCCTCTGGGCCTGCGGTGGCTGGGCAGTTATAGGACTCACCTCTCCCCCCGCCCTCTCGCTGGACCTCCGCCCCAGAGGCAAAGGAGACCCAGGCCTTTCTCTTCTCCGCGGGGCGTGGCTGGCAAACGCCTCTGTCATGGCCCGCCCTCCATCCGTTTGGGTTGCGTTGGAGAGGGTCCTCGCGCCCTTTTCGGAGGCTGTTGCGTTCGCAGGGGCCTGTGTTGCTGAGATGCTGTCTGCACGGTGGTCTCTGTGCTGCCCACTGCCCGGCCTGTAGTGGACAGAGGGGGACCGGGGGGACAGAGGGCCGGGCCCCCCGCCTGCCCCTTCCCTGCCGCCTGGCTCAGGCACTGGTGCTCTGAGCAGCATCTAAGGGCCGCGTGCTCCATAATAAAGAAGGGGAGTGTTCCAGAGTAAATGCCTCAGGGTTAGAGACCCCTCCTGCCCGGGGAGGGAAGGCTCCACCTTGGACCCTGCGCCCCAGACTCACGTTCCCGCCGCGTTCCCACGGCTCCCCTGCCCAGGCTCTTCCTCGGAGGCAGGAGGTGAGGCTCGCGAGGACGGACGGACTCACAGACACAGGAGGCGAGGCATGCGGGCGTCGGGGCTCAGCGCTCAAAACAACGAGCCAATTTCCTGGAGAGGCACTGAGCTCAGCGAGAATACCTGTTATTACCTGCCTCGGCCAGCAGGTCATCTCTCACCACCGCAGAGAGACCCACAATTATTACAAGGAAGAAAGGACAGAGAAAGAACTTTATTTCCAAGAGGCAAAGCCTTTATTCCAGAACGATGGAAAAGCGGTTTAGGTGAAAATTACATTCGTCACCCCCGTATTAGTGTTTATTGAGCGAGGCCCGGCTTGGCCCCGGAATTTCACAGAGACGCACGGTCCCAAAGACCAGGGGTCGCCCGAGACTCCTTCCCCAACGTCGTGTGTCTGAAGTTTGATCTCTTCCGTCTTCTTGTTGAGCGAATGGCGGGTGTGTGTGGTTTTCAGAATTTCGGGGACGGTTTTAATGAAGAGCCATGGGTCACCTGTTCTGCTCAGGGTCACCTAGAGACCATCACTGGTAATAGCAATTGTCTAAGAGTTGAGAAGACAGCAAAACAGAAAAGCCAGGGGGGCTTGGATCTCACCCCCGTCCACCTACAGAGGTGGTGGGAAAACGGAGGCGGTTAATCAAAAGACGCCGGCAAAGTCCCAGGTGACGGAGGCAACGTGCCGGTGGCTTCCCCTCCCCCACCGGATCCTCCAGCCAGTTCCCTTCGCTGTGCCCGTGCAGCCGGCCTGGCCTCCCCGCAGGGAGGTGGAGGCAGGACCGAAGTCTCCAGGGGTTCCTGCAGCTCATCGGACTTGTGTGATGGGCTGACAGCACCCAGAGCTGGAGGGACGTGAAGGGTTCTATTTGGGAACACCTAATGCAGATGCGGCTTGTAGGAAAATGGTGTTTTAAAGAATACGTTTTGTGCCATCCAGTTTCTTTACAAGAAAAAAAAAAAAGACAAATAAACAAACGCCAAGGAGAATTCACCCAGGATGGAGACTCAACCCATCTGCTAGCAGAGAGGTGACGCTTTAGCTGAAACAGAAACAAAGCCAGAAGTGCCTCTGCTTCTGCATGAGGTGAACTCAGTGCCGCTTCCAGGAACTAGTGATTCTCTTTGGTTGACCAGATCCCAGTGGTTTTTAATGCTTTATTAATTCCGTGGACACTGGCTTGTCGGGGCCACTGAGCAACGGGGTAATTGCTGGGAGGGCGGGGTCATCGCACCTCACGCCACAACCCAGACGAGGGGAGAGCACAGGACACGCCCGGAGTACGAGGACGGGCTGGGTGTGGCGGGCTTACGCATGTGGCCCGAACAGCCAAGGGTCTTCTTAGCAGAGCTGATGACACAAGGAAAGGGAGGCTTTCCGACAGAGACTCTGGCTGGCTGCAGGGGAGCCTGCATCCGGGGCCGCTTCTGGTTGAATCGACGAAGCTACACATGCAAGGGATGCCTGAGATATTTGCCAGCTACCCACGTGCTGTTCACAGGGACCTCTGGACACCTGGGGACCCGAGGTAGCCACCTGTGTGGGCGTTTCACGTCGAGGAAGTGCCGTCGAGGAACAGGGTGAGCGGAGGGGAGCCCAGAGCCCCTGCGGCCGCCGAGGTTCTGCCTGGAGGCCGGAGTCACGAAGATGCCCAGCGTGCTTTCAGGACACGACGGGACAATTACTTGGTCTAATTTTCCACACCGGCCCCTGCTCCCCTCGGCCCCGTCCACGCTCTGGCTCTCTGGGTCCACTCTCCGCACTGGGGCGCCCTCGAGGGTCACCTGGGTTTCACCTCGTCCCTCCGAGGGGCTAAGCCCCGGGGCGTGTCCTCAGCCAGCTCTTGCTGAGCCCACCCCTCCTGTTCCCACAGGACGCGGCCCTACTAGTGACACGGTGCTTTGTCATCTCCCAGGACAGCCCTCCGTCAGGCAGGCTCAGGACAGCTGAGAGTTCGGCACAGACACCTGAAGTCGAGCCCTGACTGGCGCGTTACTTGCATATTTTATTTAATCTTCCCAGCACCCTTATCCCCATTTTGCCCATGAGGAACTGAAGCACAGAGAGGTGGAGTAACTTGCCCAAGGTCACACAGCAGGTCACCAGGGAAGCTCCAGGACCTGCATCCCGCCTGCTCAGCTGCGTTGCCTCCATCAGGGAAGAGCAAGGACTCGCAAGCACGTCTTAAAGGGGAGTGGGCAGAGCGGAGACGGACGGCTTAAAGGGGAGCGGGCAGAGCAGAGATGGATGGCTTAAAGGGGAGCGGGCAGAGCGGAGAGTGGAGACAGACGGCATGACTCCCGCATGACAGCAAAGACACAAACGAGAAAAGGAAATTGAAGTCCGGAAGCCGCAGCCTGCTCTGCGCTTCCTGAGCGACCGCGCGCACTGCTGACCGTCACTGTCTAGAGCCCCTCTGCTTCTAGTAGGGGCCAGACTGGGAACCCGGGGGAGATAGGGTGGGGACCGACTTGCCCCCTTGATCTCGAGGGTGGTGCTGACCTACCCCCTTGCACGGACCTCGCTCTCGACTCCTGCTGGCTTCAGAGGCTGCCGCTACCCCGACCCCATACACACAGTGGGTCTCAGCCACACAGGCCAAGGTCTGGTGTAGGCTCTTGTCAGGTAGGAGGAAGAAAAAGTGGGCATGTCCTGGATGCTTCCACGTGGCTTGTGGGTGCCGGCCCCAAAGGGACATCTGCAAACAGCCCGACTCAGAGGTGGCCTCCAGAGACCACCTGCAGGAGAACTGCGCCGACGGTGGAGCTTCCCCTGTGCACCTGTCAGCACCTGCTGGGGACGCAGCCTGAGGTTTGAATGTGCGTAGACCACGGGCGGCAGGTCGGGAAATTGGGAAAGGAGTCTGGGCTGGGAAGGTGGCTGGACACATGTGAGTGGACACCAGGTGTGGTCCCCCTGCCACAGAGTAACGGCCGCTGGACAGCATCCCCCATGGGAGGAGGACCAAGCAGCCCAGACGACCTGCCAGCAGTGGCCTCTGAGATTTGCCCGCACGGCGGGCCCTGGAATGAAGTGGCCACGGGGATGGACACGTGAATAAAGTGCCCACGGGTCTCGCAGCGTGGACTCCAAATAGCCAACGCCACCTGGCCACTGCCGACGGCAAAGCTGAGCCCCCGACACGGCGCCATCCCTCCCAGACGCCAGCCTGGCCCTCGTGGGGAGCGGTCATGCTGAAGTCCTGGGACGTCCGGCCCGACCTACCGGCTGTCCCTCCCACCAGCTCACAGCCTGACTTCCTGTCTTCCCAAAGGCCCCGCCCTCTGCTTAGCTCACTTCCTGTCTTCCCAAAGGCCCCGCCCTCTGCTTAGCTCACTTCCTGTCTTCCCAAAGGGCCCGCCCTCTGTTTAGCTCACTTCCTGTCTTCCTGAAGGCCCCGCCCTCCCACCCGCCCTCAGTTTAGCACCTTGGCCTTGGCTTCCTTGGCCCCAACCCTGGTCATCTAGGACCCGCCAGACTCTCCGTCCTCAGCGTGATTCCTCTCGGTCTGTGGTCCCTTCTCTGACCCCCAGGGCGTGTCCTGTCACTTCTCTTCCCCTGGGGGTGGTCTTTCTGAGCAGGGTGGGTCTCGCCCTCCACTTGGACCGAAGATCCCGCGGGAGCAGGGCCGCCACGTGCCCTGTGGGCCGTCCCGCCGCGTTCCCCTCCAGAGCCGCTGGGCCATGAGGCGTCCTTCACACCACTCACCTTCGTCTCCTTCTCGGCGATTTCCGCCCTGACACACGGATGGCGCTCTTTCCTCTCCCCCCTCAACACGGAGTCACCTCTGCGTGTCACAGACGATTTTGAATAGAAGGTTGTCTACGGCATCCTCAGAAATTCTCCAGACCAGAAAACAGGCGGCCGTGCAAAACCCTGATGGAAGAGCCGGCGGTGGCTTCTCGCCTCCCCTTCCCTCCATCGCGGCTGGAGCTGCTCTCGGAACATGGGGTGCGGGGTGACGACCCCTCCGGTGACAGCTGCCCCTGGGACCGTCCACTGCAGTTCGGGTTCTCGGTCTCCTGCTTCCCACTGGCTTGTCCACCTGAGTCCAAATTCCAGGACAGAAGTTCTCGCCCCCTAAACACCTGTTTAGGAGGCAGGTGTTGGTCCGTGGAAGCTGGACGGCTGTGCCCCGTCTGTGGGGCGTGCAGCCCAGTGCCCACGCTGCCTGCACCTCCGGCCTCTGGGGGCTTACAGGGCCCTGGTGGTGGAGCTGGTGTCCGGGGGCAGTGGGGGTCTGCCGTGAGAGCTGCCGGCCCCAGGCCAGGCAGGCGGCCTCTGAGGGCGGAGGGGGTCAGGGGGACGTCCCGGTGCCTGAGCAGCCGGTGGGTGTCGTCGGCCACCATTGAGGCGAGGGTGGGAAGTGTGCGGTCGGTCTTGTGTTAACCTCTCTGCTCTGTGGCCTGGAGAAGTGATGCTCGCCTTGCTGCCTCTGGCCACGCAGAGCACAGACTGCAGGCTGGAGGTGAGGCGTGGACGCCACGGAGAGTGGAGGCCCCCGGAGCTGACACCCCCTCCATGCAGATTTCAGGAACCAGCGTCAGACCCGGTGGCTGAAAATGTGGAGGTGCTGTGGATGTTCTTGTAGAACGTGGGCTCCTGTCGGACTGCAGGCGGGCCAAGCCCAGCGCCCCGGGGCCGTGGGGACCAGGACGTGGGCCAGGCTCTGAGCAGCTCGGCGGCTGCCGTGGCCTTGGGGGGGGACACAAGAGCCAGTCCTGCGCGTGTTGAGAAGGGCCCGGGACACACCCAGCTGGGGGGGGGGACGTCGCACTGCTGGGCCAGGAGGAAGGCCTGGCATCCGTCCTGCAGGCCCTGCAGTGGGGGGACAGCGCCGGCAGAGGAGTGCAGTGTGGACGGAGGGACGCGAGCTGGTGTCTGTGCAGACGGGGTCCCTTCCTCCGGCCCCTTCCCGTCCCTCGTGGAGTGGGTACTGTCAGCGTCTCTCGCCTCTTTACGACCCGCTCCCCCATCTCTGGTCTCGGGGGATTTAGTAACTTACTCTCTTCTGGGAATGGCCCTGATCTCCCGCTGGCTCTGTGCTTTTCGGGGGACCGGGCAACATGTGTTCTAAACTTGGGGTTCCTATCCCAGGTCTTCACTGTGCAGCACATGCCTGGTTTATTTTTTGTGTTTCTCTACTTTCGGTTTTCAAACCATTTCATTTTAGACATGTTCTTATAAACTGTATCTGTTTTCTTTAAGCTCCCATTTGAGATTTGGGATTTCTCTCTGCAGTCTTATTTTGTGCTGTTTATCATGTTTCTTTCGTTGCTTTTCCCCCTCCCGCACTGTTTGCTGTTGGACCCATCAAGTTCCTTCATTCTTTTTATCCCCTCCAGGACTCCGGTTCTTCTGGAGCTACCTTCAGTAATTACCTATTTGAATTACCTATAGTAATTACCTATACTGAAGGTAATAGGATGTAATAGGATGGTAGCAGGTGATAGGATGCCTGACCCACACGCCTGCTGTGACGCCCCCTCCTCTGAACGCACAGGCCTCGGGATGGCTTCACTTTGATGGCCCCTGCCCTTCTCCCATGTCATTTTCACCTGACATTTGAATCCCGTTTTGTTTACAAGCCTACCCTAAAAGTTGGTCATTACGATCATTGCTTTTTACAGTCAAGTCTCCCTGAGTTCCTCCCTGGTTTTTACCAAGGTTCCTGTGGCTTCTGCTTCTGTCTCTTTGGCTTTTCACCATCTCCTACCGACGTGCTGTCTTCCTTTTAAATTTTATTTATTTGTTTGTATTCTCTTATTCCATTTTTTAACTTGGAAACATCGCAAACCCACAGGGAAGCTGCCCAATAGCGGAGAGACCGTGTTCGTGACCTTCGCCTGGGCTGACGCCGTCGGTTCCACCTCTCTCTCCGTTCTCTCGCTTCCTAATGTGTTTACTCACAGGTGCATAGTTTTTTAAAAATTATAAAAGATGCCCTATATTTTATTATTTTTTTATGCTCAACTCTCATTTGTCTTTATTTTTTAAACTTTTGTTGGAGTATAGTTGATTCACAATGTTGTGTTATAATAGTTTCAAGTGTTCATCACAGTGAATCAGTAATACACATACATGTATCCACTCTTTTTTTTTTTTTTTAGATTCTTTTCCCATATAGGTCACTACAGAGCATTGAGAAGAGTTCCCTGTGCTGTACAGCAGGTCCTGTAGTTATCTATTTTATGTGTCCTAGTGTGTATACATCAATCTCCAGTTTATCCCTCCTCCCCTTCCCCCCTGGTAACCATAAGTTTGTTTTCTACATCTGTGACTCTATTTGTTTTGTAAATATGTTCATTTGTACCCTTTTTTTAGGTGCGTAGTTTTTAATTGGCTAAACCATTCGTGAGATGCGGACATTAAGACACTTGTAAATACTGGAATATGCATCTCTTAAGACAAGGTGCTGCGTAACCTCAATAAGATTATTGCATGCAGGAAATCTAAGATTTTACAATACACTTGCCATCCAGCCACAGCTGAAGTTGTGCAGTTATCTCAATAACTTGCTTGCGGTTGTTTAAAATCGAAGATTCAGTGAAGCCTTACTTAGTTTTCACGCCTAATCAGCACATTGGTTCCTTTCTTCCGGAACAGGTCACTCAGGCTTGTTTTCCTGCCTTCGGTGACAGTGACATTTGGAGAGGCTCAGGCACGTTTTCTAGAGCATCCCCTCAAATTGACCTCATGCCCTGGCCTCTCCGTCTTTCAGGGCCCGGGCCCGTGTTCTGGCCGTGAGTGGCCGGTGCAGGAGGGGCCCGGCTGGCAGGGGCGTCCGGCTGAGCGCGGCTCACCTCCTGCGTCCCTCTCCTTCCACTGCGGGTGTCCTCACCTCATTCGCGCCTCAGCAGAGCACTGAGTAATGCTTGTATCGTTTTAAACACCTTTCTAGGCATTTGTTAGCAGAAAGGCTTTCCAGAACTTCTGTTTTCACAAAATGGGAGTTAAACTCTATTGGTTTTGTGAGACTCCCTGGTGTAAGTCCTGTTCTCGCCGGGATCGGGGTAGCTGGCCTGGGTCCCCGTCCAAGTCCTTTTCCGCTGGGACCAGGCAGTGACGTCCAGGCCCCGGGTCAGCCCCGTGCTGCTCTCACACTGGCCTGTGACTGCAGGGGACGCCGGGTGCCACCCTGAGCCTCTCTCCTTGCTGTGTAGGCGCTGTCTTCTCCCCATGTCCTCACACCGCCGTCCCCCTGAGCGCGTCTGCGTCTTGGTCTCCTTATAAGGACACCCATCGTATGGGATCAGGGCCCACCCACGACCCACGGTTTTACCTTAATCATCTCTTTAAGGACCCCCATCTCCGAACGCAGTCACATCCTGAGGTCCTGGGGTCAGGACCCCGGCACGCGACTCCGAGGGGACACAGCTCAGCCTCTAACGGGCACAGGCCTCGGCGCTCCTCTGCTCGGCCCTCCGGGGTTGCCAGCGGCCACGCCACCGGGTCGGGCCGCGCAGGCGCGGTCCGCAGGTTCTCGCATCTCCGCCCCCCGCCCCGACGGCTTCCCTGGGTGCCGGGCCTCCTGAGGCCCAAAGGCGGCTCCGGAGCCGAGCGCCCTCCTTCCCCCTGAGGGAGCCCGCCTGGCGGGGCCGTGCCCTCCTGTGGACGCAGGGAGCCGATGTGGGCAGCCTGGCTGCGGAGGCCGCTGCCGCTTCATCACGGATGGCGATGCCCCGCAGCCCTGCGCCTGCCGGGGGTCGGGGAGGGCTGGCGTCGCCGGCACCCGCTCCTACCTGGTGGATTGCTGGTTCTATAGAGGAACACAGGTCCCAGCCCCGCGTTTGTCCAGGGAAGCGCCTGGTCCCTTCTGCTGCTTTAGCCGGAAGAGCAGCCTGCCCCTCCCCCGCCCCTCCCCCTGGACGCAGCAGTCAGCGCACTGCCCCCCCAGGAGGTGACTTCCCGGCCATCTCCACCTGAGGCTTGGGGTGGGGGAGGGCAGGGTCCCCGGCCCCGCTGGACCCTGGTCCGACAGGAGTAGCCGAGGCTCCTTGCACTTCTGTGGCCCCCAAGAGCCCCTGAGGGATCATTTCCTGGAGGGCTTTGCAGAGGCCCTGGGTCGGCTCCCTTGACGTCTGCAGGTGTCACAAAAGCAGGAGGGAGGGAAGGGGAGAAATAGGAACACGTGGATGGTGTCTGAGACCCGAGGCCTGACCTCTGGTGGGTGAGGCCTCCCCGGGGTCTCCAAGGAGACAGGGCAGCCGCTGCCCGGCTGTGCCTCTGCTGGCCCAGAGCTGAGACCTGCCCCTCCTGAGTGTGGGGTTCGGGTGGGTGCCAGGGAGGGGGGCCCACACACACCGACAGACCTGAGCATCCTCCCTCCTCCCGCCTGACAGATGCGCCTTCATCTTGGCCGAAACCAAAGGGGTACATGAACAGTTAAGCTTTCTGTAACTGAAGTTTGCAAATGTCAGGGATGAATCATTACTACTTCGTGTGTCCGATGATCTGTTGATGGGCCAGAGCTCTCTGGGTGAGACTTAGGAGACAAGTATCATTTATAAATTGTTACATATTTATTCCACAGAGTTATTTTTCTTCCCTTTATTTCAGCAGAATAAGGAATTATCATTTCATAACATTTTTCACAGAGCTTATAGTCTATGGACAGTTATGATTTAAAGAACTGAAACATAAAATGTAGTTATAGTTCAGTGTATAAAATTTGAGTTAAAAGTGTAAATGGAAGTAAATGTAAAATTTAAAGTATTAAGATTATACATGTTTTCTAAAAAGCTTTTCGTTCCAGAGTGTTAAAATTCTCTCCTAAATCTGAAAGGCTCCATGCAAACTAGAATTAATAAATATAAAAAACTTTAAATCAAAATTATTTTCAAAAATCTCGAATTTTATTTAATTTTAAAACACTTCAATCAATTGTATGTCATTCAGCATTGTTGTAAAGATACAGCTCTTCTCAATTCTTGCCCGACGGCCGTCTGGGCAAAGGGACCTGGCAGTTCACACACGGTAGGTCTAGAACCGCACACGTATTCAAAGCTGAGAGTGACATGATGTCACAAGTGTCTTCAGCTGCCGCGTGCAACCACTGCTAACTCAGGGTTCATTTGTCACGACCTCTACAACCGCGCGTTGGAGCACAAGGGAGCTCCAAGAGGAAGGCTGCTTGGTCCTGCCGAGAGCACCCTCCGAGTGCACTGCACGCCGGTCGTCTCGGAGGGAGGCTCAGACGATGAATTTGTGCGGGTCTTCCTCAGGTGGCGCCTGGCGTGGGCACGGGTGCAGCCCCGTGGTGGAGCGGCGGGGGGAGCTGCTCTGGGCCTCGTTCCGCAGCTGCCCTCCGTCCTCACGCCCGAGACCCCGACTGAGGCCATGCTCTGCCTGTCCCTTTCCGCCTGTTCTCAGCTCTTGGTTTTACTTTGAGGGTTTCCTCCGCTTTTTCTTCCAAACATTCTATTAAAATTTTTATTTCACAGGAGCTCTTTTCGACTCTTTGTTCTTTTCTGTTTTAAATAGCATCTTGCTTCCCCCCCCCCCATGGCTGTGATATTTTCTCTTATCTCTCTGGACGTTCTAATTGTATTTTCTGTGAAGTTTTCTTCTGCCCGTAGTTTCTGTTCCATAAGTAAACCCCCCAGGCCTGGGCAGCTCTGCACGTGCGTTGGTTTGTCGAGTCAGGCTCTTCGCAGCTGGCTCGGGCAGGTCCCGGCCGTCTCACAGCGGGGCCTCCGACTCCATCCCTGCAGACTCCTTCTTGGGAGGCCGGAGCCCTTGCAGAGCGGCCCGGCCTTGCTTGGTGTGTGAGCCTTGCTGCTCTGTCTGGACGCCGAGGGCCAGGCCTTTCGTGGACGGCCCCCTCCATCAGGGCTGGCCCCTGCCCTCAGCTGGTCCTGGTGTCTCGGGCCAGAGACCTCTGGGTAGCCCTCCCCGGGGCGAGGCTGTCTTGAGCTGGGTCGGGGAGGGGGGGCTCCTAGCTGTGCAGCTGGACGGGGGGCTGCGGGGACCCCCTCCCGCGTGGAGGGCTGCTGCACAGGAAGCGCTGGGGGAGGCAGGCGTCCCAGCCCCGTCGGGAATGTTCTCAGCCCCTCAGGGCCGCAGCTGTGTGTGTGTGTGCGCGCGCGCGCGCACGTGTGTGTGCGGCCCCGCCCTCTCGGCCCAGCCTGTCAGCTCCGCGGGGCCATCTGGCTCCATCGCTCTCTGCTGGGCCGGCGGGGGCTCCAGTGAGACTGCACGTAGCCGGCCTCTCTCTTGCCTTTCAGGGTCACTGGCCCCAGGGTCACCCCCGTACATGTCCTGCCTGCTCGACTCCCTGGGGAACCCAGCGGGCAGCACCCCACCCCCGCCTTCTAGCCCTTCCCCCAGCCTTCAGTCCCGAGACTTCCAGTGTCTGTGATTTGAAAACAGCTGCACTGCACCCACTGCACCCCTGCACCCCCCAGAGACCCTGACACCCACCGCACCCGTCTGTACCAACTGCACCCACTGAGGGAGTCGCCTGGTGCAGTCATTGCTCTAATGAGTCCATCCGACGAGTGGACGAGCTTTCCAGCCTCCAGAAGCCCCTCCCCCGCTGTGCGCAGCTGTCTCCCCTCCCCTCGTGGATTAAACCCTCACAAGAACCCTAGTGCTCTTCCAGTGCTGTTCTGAGTTGCCCACTTCACATGTTTCTCCAGAATTCACCACAATTCACCCCAGGTAACTTTGAGGGTCATGAGGTTTGGGAACTGGGGGTGCAGGGCACTGCAACCCACAACCGAGGGCAGTGCAGGATGGAAGGGGAGACTCTCCGGTCGTTGTGGTGTTTGGTGTTGTGTAGACGGACACGGTGGGAGGTGGATAGCGGCGTTCACCCTGGAGACACAGCCCCAGACAGCGGGCTTGTGCGCAAGGGGTCACTGGGAGCCGTCCCTGGGAGGGGTCGCAGGGGGTAACTGGGAGGGGGTCGCAGGGCAGTCCAGTGTCTTGGGACCGGTCTTCCCCCTGAGCAGGAACTTGGATTTACCCAGATTCTCAGCTGTCCAGCAGTGGGGCCGGGGCCCGCCCTTTCCCAGGCTGGTGTGCAGGGTGGGAGAGCTGCTGCAGGGCCACCGGGACAATCTCAGCCCCTTCGGGTTTGACAGGTGCTTGGAGATGTGACCCCCTTCCTCAGGCTGGATTAGACCCAAGCTCTCTGAGACGTTCCATCATGTTCTGTGTTTGCCTCACCTCGTTCTGTCCCATATTCCTGGAATTAACACCCAGTTGTTAAGTCATCCATCCAATAAATTCCATCTTGTTCTTTAGGGTTTAAATGGTAGCGTTTTCTTTTTCATGAATCTGGGGCCAAATCCTGAAGGTGGGTGTGTCCCCCGCTTCTCCGGGGAGATTTGTGGATCAGGCGAGTTTGGTGACGATCTGCCCACATCTGAGGAGATGCAGGTGGTTTAAACCAGACTTGCTCCCTTTTAAACCAAGGTTGCAGGCGTGCCAGGTGGGTGCGCCCTTCGGGATGGAGTCTCTCGAGCGCCCGGAGGTGGGAGGGGTGACGGTGGCAGGTTCACGTGGACCATCAGGGGCTGGCGGTGGGGGGCTTCCTCTCCCAGAATCTTCATTCCCCACTTCCCTCGGCGGAGAATGACAGTGGCAGTCACTCCACACAGGGTCTGGGAGGAGTCAGGAGGGCAGGCATCAAACACGGATGCCAGAGCGCAGACCCAAGGGGAAGAGGCCCTCTGACGGTGGGGTTGAGGCCACGCACGGTGCACGGACGCCCAGCGCCCTCTGCAACATCACGGCTGAGGAAGTGCCACACGTTTTGAGGGGCTGCAATGTGCAGACGCATCAGTGGGAAAAACACAGGAATTCCTTCAGGCAAGAACATACAACTCAGTTCTGCAGACAACACATGTTCGATGGGAAGGACAGCTTAGGATTACATACGGTGTATGTGGATTTTTTTTTTTTTTTTTTTGCGGTACGCGGGCCTCTCACTGCTGTGGCCTCTCCCGTTGCGGAGCACAGGCTCCGGACGCGCAGGCTCAGCGGCCATGGCCCACGGGCCCAGCCCCTCCGCGGCATGTGGGATCTTCCCGGACCGGGGCACGAACCCGCATCCCCTGCATCGGCAGGCGGACTCTCCACCTGGATTTGTTTTTTAACCACGGTTGAAGGTAATGTTTTCCCAAAGCCCTCTCTGTACGACAGCTGTGGCTGTTGCGTGTGGTCCGAGGGACCAGCAGGCAGACGCCCGCCGTCAGGATGAACCTCTGCTGGCTGCCGAGGACCCACCGTGTCTGTGCCGCATCCTGGCCTGGGCGGAGGGGGTGCGGAGCAGCAGGGGGACAGCGGAAGTTCTGTGGGCCCTTCAACGGATACAATAACTAGGTTAGAACACGACGGATACATCTACCTAATGAACCAAATTGCAATACTGTCCCGAAGCCATTGTAACCAGATGTAAGATCCTGTTTCCGTCTGAGCACAGCCCTGTCCTGTGGTGGGAGACCGGCTGCCCCTGGAAAAACCTAGAACGAGCTCTGCTCCCCCTTCTTTGATGTGATGATTCCACATCCGATCACGCAGGGTGTTATGGGCAGGGTCTACCGGCAGGTGACCGCAGACTTTGTGTTTTGTGCAGGCTGGCCGTGGAGTGTGTGTGTGTGTGTGTGTCTGTGTGTATGTGTCTGTGTCTGTGTCTGTGTGTGTCTGTGTCTGTGTGTCTGTGTCTGTGTGTGTATCTGTGTGTGTGTCTGTGTGTGTGTGTCTGTGTGTGTGTGTCTGTGTGTGTGTGTGTCCCTGCAAGATTTCTCTGAGACAGGCTGCCGTTTCTCTGCATTCAGATACCAGCCTGATTAATTTTAATATCCGGCTGACTGTGCATCTAAGTCAGTTGGAGATGCGTCTCAAGAGGAAAGCTCTAACAGGCTTTGTGCCAATTTGCAGTTGAAGTAAAGGGTGCCTCTAATAGGAGCTGAAGGCTTTGTACTAACCCCCGACAATGGAGAGAGCAGCCTGGGTGCTGATTGCTTAGCCAGCCCCCAGATGCATTCACAGGCCTATTGAAATTCCAATCACTCCTTCCTACTCTTCCCACCTATATAATTGTCAACTGGCCCTTATCATCATTTATTATGCAAAATTGAATTTTTTGAAGCGTGGAGAATGAAGTAATTTCATATGCAAACAGTCAAAACTCTCATGTGTATTCTGCTTCTGTACATGTTGATAAATTCACTTATGATGAGTGACAGTGTGAGATTTTGGGGTCGGGCCGGTCAGTCCGTGGGAGACACTGATGGAAATGATAAACTAAATGCCAGAAGTGTCCCCGACGCGTATTGGGATGAATGTGCAAAATGTCAGTCTGGCCGACGTCTATTAATAACTAAATATGATTGTGTGTGATGAGCAGAGATCTCCATGGTGATTGAAGGAGGGTTTCTTCTGCTCCTTCCAGCTGCGGCTGCTTAGAAATTCCTATCGCTTTTTTAATGCTATTTTGCATAATGACCTTTAAACCTTTTAACTCTTAAAGCTCCGGTTCTTTGTAGCTCCCCAGTCGAGCTGGGGGCTCACGTCCCCTGCATATTTGGGGCCAGCGGCCTAGCCTTTGTCACAGGTCCCTTTGCCCCATTTTCCCCGCCACACCCTCCTGTCCGAGCTCCAGGGTGGACGGTCCTGGAGGGCTGTCTCCTGTTCCCTGGGGCCGGCTGCTCTCAGGGCCCGAACCGGTGTCACCTGTGGTCCCAGCATCTCGGGACACGGTGGGAGGGGAGGCCCATTCTAGACGCTCCCTGGGGAGAGCTCGCAGCTGCCTGCGAACCGGAGAGAGGGGTTCACGGAGGCCAGTCTCCGCTGCTCTGGCGCCTGAGAGGAACTCAAAGCTCACCCCACCCCCTACCGGGGCAAGGTGAACGCCAGGAGGGGCGGAGCTGACCGCTTCTGGAGAAGCACAGGTCCTCCGGGGAGGAGAGCCCCCTGGGAGCTGTCAATCAGAGCATCTCTGTGGTCGTGGACGAGGCACGTTGTTATCAGCGTCGTTCCACGCTTGTGAGCTGTCAATCCACAGGTACTTTTTTTTTTTGCGGTACGCGGGCCTCTCACTGCTGTGGCCTCTCCCGTTGCGGAGCACAGGCTCCGGACGCGCAGGCTCAGTGGCCATGGCTCACAGGCCCAGCCGCTCCGCGGCATGTGGGATCCTCCCAGACCGGGGCACGAACCCGTGTCCCCTGCATCGGCAGGCGGACTCTCAACCACTGCGCCACCAGGGAAGCCCTCCACAGATACTTTTATGGAGCATCTGTAAATGTTCCCAGTGTGTGCTGGGGGCAGGAAATACGCAGGTGATGCGGGCAGGGTCCCCCCTCCCCAGGACAGCAGACACGGAGCAATAAAGGCAGCAAAATGAGGTGACCAGAGTGGGGAGGCCCCGCCTCTGCTGAAGACCTCCCAGAGGGCTGATAGAACTGAGGGTGCTGCCTCTCTTCATCTGATCCTGCAAGCCCGGGTGGTCCCCGCTCTCATCCAGACACCCGGTGCTCCTGACGCCCTCGCTGCTCTGGCCACGGTGGGAGGAGTGGCGTCTTCCCTCCACCTTAGGGTGGCACTTAATTCTTGAAACATCCGTCCTAGGGCACATTCCAGGTCCAAGTTCCAATACAAAGTAGGGAGTAGACCCTTCAAAATGCATGTGTGATGCTCGATGTTGGTACAATGAACATTGTTTGATGAAAAAAAGAGAAAAACTTGAAAAGTTAAGCACAAAGGGATCCGCGAAGGCGAAGCAAACAAAGCAGGACACGACAGGACCACAGCCAGCGGAAGGGCGGGTGCTTCGTGGTGACGCAGCCTCCCTCCCACAGGTGCCTGCGAGGACAGAGAATTCAGTAAAACACGTCGTAAAGGCAAGTTCCTGTGGCCAGTTGGGGGCTGGATTTTGTGCCCCCCCAATATATGTTAAAGTCCTGACCCTGTACTTGGAAGCAGGGTCCCTGCCGTTATCACTGAGTTAAGAGGGGGGCATCCTGGAGGAGGGCCCCAGTCCGATACAGTCATCCGTAGAGGAAAGTGGAGATGCAGACCTGCAGGGGACACCTGGCGATGGGGGCAGGGACTGCGGAGACGCATCTGTGAGCCCACCATGACCACAGAGGCAAGGAAGCCTCTCCCCTCAGAGCTGCAGAGGGAGTGTGACTCACCCACCCGACCTCACACTTCTGGCCTCAGAACCGTGCGGGACTCCGTGTGCACCCCAGTACAGCCCTTGCTACAGCAGGTTCTCAATTTCCATGAGGAAGTCAGCTGGGATTCTGGTAGGGATTGAGGTGAATCTGCTGATCAGCCTGGGGAATACTTCCGTCTTCCTGGTGTTACGTCTTCCAATTCATGAACATGGGATGTCTTTCCATTTATTTAGAGCTTCATTTCTCTCAACAGTACTTTGTTGTTTTCAGAGTCTATGTTTCATCTGTTAACTTTATTCATAAGTAATTTACTTTTCTTGATGTTGTTGTGAATGTAACTGTTTTCATAATTTCATGTTTTAGATTGCTCATTGCAAGTGTATAGAAATATAATTGATTTTTATATATTGACCTGTATCGTACTCTTTTGCTGAACTAACTTATTAGCTGTGATAGCTTTTTAGCAGATTCCTTGGGATTTTGTACGTACCGTATCATGTCACCTTTCCCACGTGGACGTCTTTTATTTCCTGTTCCTGCCTTACTGCCCTGGGTAGGGCTCCCAGCACATTTATGAACGGGCAGGTGAGAGTCGACACTTGTCTTCATGATCTTATGGGGAAAGCGTTCAGACTTGCACGATGAAGTGTGACATTAGCTGTGGGTTTTCCTTTAGATGCCCTTTGTCAGGTTGAGGGATTTCCCTTCTATTCCTGGTTTGCTGAGTGTTTTTATCATGAAAAGGTCTCGGGTCTGTCAAGTGCTCCTTCTGTATGTGTTGAGATGGTCTTGTCGTTTTTACTTTTTATTCTGTTGATTTGATGTATTGCCTTAATTGATTTTCAGATTTCAGCCACTCTTGCCTCCCTGGGATAAATCCCACTTGGTCATGGTGCCTAATTCTTGCATGTTGCTGGATTCAGTCTGCTGGTGCTTTGCTCAGAATCTGTGCATCCATATTCACATGAGACGTCGCTGTGTAGTTTTCTTGAACCTGTGCGTCCATATTCACATGGACATCGCTGTGCGTCCATATTCACATGGACGTCGCTGTGTAGTTTTCTTGAATCTGTGCGTCATATTCACATGGACATCGCTGTGCGTCCATATTCACATGGACATCACTGTGTAGTTTTCTTGAACCTGTGCGTCCATATTCACATGGACATCGCTGTGCGTCCATATTCACATGGACGTCACTGTGTAGTTTTCTTGAATCTGTGCGTCCATATTCACATGGACATCGCTGTGCGTCCATATTCACATGGACGTCGCTGTGTAGTTTTCTTGAATCTGTGCGTCCATATTCACATGGACATCGCTGTGCATCCATATTCACATGGACGTCACTGTGTAGTTTTCTTGAACCTGTGCGTCCATATTCACATGGACATCGCTGTGCGTCCATATTCACATGGACGTCACTGTGTAGTTTTCTTGAACCTGTGCGTCCATATTCACATGGACATCGCTGTGCGTCCATATTCACATGGACGTCGCTGTGTAGTTTTCTTGAATCTGTGCGTCCATATTCACATGGACATCGCCGTGTAGTTTTCTTGAATCTGTGCGTCCATATTCACATGGACGTCGCTGTGTAGTTTTCTTGAATCTGTACGTCCATATTCACATGGACGTCGCTGTGTAGTTTTCTTGAACCTGTGCGTCCATATTCACATGGACGTCGCTGTGTGTCCATATTCACATGGACGTCGCTGTGCGTCCATATTCACATGGACGTCGCTGTGTAGTTTTCTTGTCTTGTGGTGTCTTTGCCTGGTTCTGGTATCAGGCAACACTGGGCTCATAAAATGCTGCGTATTCTTTAATAATGCGAATACTCCCAGTCTGTCATTTAATAAAGTGCTTTAGAATTTTGCTAAGGATCAACATGAAATTTCCTAGTATTGTAGCTGCTGAGCCGCCAGTCCTGGGACCGGGGGCAGAAGATGAGCTGGGAGGTGTCCTTGAGGTTGTTAAGGCAACGGTCAGCTGACGTCTCACGGCAGAAATGGCCCACCTGAGCGGGCGCCTGGTGTGGGACTGCGGGCCCTCCCTGGCTCCGTGGTCCTGGCCCGCCTCTGCCTGTGGGGGAGTCCCTGGGCCCACAGGGGTGTGCTGTCTGCTTACCGTGCTCAAGCCCAGAGGCCCCCTGTTTCTCTCCTGTCAGGCTGGTCCCACGTGGGTGCCCCTCCAGGTGCGACCACCTCCCTGTTAGGAAAAGGCCAAGCAGCTGCAGGGGTGCGCTGGGGCCAGAGCCTCCGGGGTCCTGACGGTGGAGAACCCGGGATGCAGGGTGCAACCTGGGATGAGACAGGGCAAGCAGGACGGGCCGACTGGTTACAACCTGTCCCGCTTCCCGCCTTCCCTGTGCCGTCTGTACATCCGGCCGCAGGAGGAAGAGGTGGCCACCCAACACCAACTTTGCCTGATTTTCTCCTCGAGGGCGGATCCCACAGAGAGCAAAAAAGCTGGGAATATGGCAGCCTTTTCGTGGGAAAAGAGCCTTGGGGGACTTCCCTGGTGGTCCAGTGGGTGAGACACCGCGCTCCCAATGCAGGGGGCCTGGGATTTCGATCCCTGCTCAGGGAACTAGAGCCCACATGCCGCAGCTGACACCCGGCACAGGCAAATAAATAAATAAATATCTTTAAAGAATTGGGTTGTTGGGCTTCCCTGGTGGCGCAGTGGTTGAGAGTCCGCCTGCCGATGCAGGGGACGCGGGTTCGTGCCCCGGTCCGGGAGGATCCCACATGCCGCGGGGCGGCTGGGCCCGTGAGCCATGGCCGCTGAGCCTGCGCGTCCGGAGCCTGTGCTCCGCAACGGGAGAGGCCACAGCGGTGAGAGGCCCGCGTACCGCAAAAAAAAAAAAAAAAAAAAAAAAAAAAAAAAAAAAAAGAATTGGGTTGTCTTTAAAAAAAAACACACATAAAGTGCCTGAGGAGCTCTGTGTCTCTGAGGTAAGTGGCCTCCTAGACTGTTCTAGGACCTGGCATCCCGCAGCACCCCCACCCCGTCCGCGGAGCTGCTGAAGCAAGAACACTGACACTCGTGCTGGAATCCCCTGCTCGTTGCTCTCCCACCGCACCCACCGCCCGGCCGGCAGCTCCACGGTCAGGGTGGTCCTGGGTCTGCACCGTCCCCTTCAGGGGCCGCCTCCCATCCCACCTCTGGGTCCTGACGCCTGGCCCGCCCTCCGTCTGGGAAGCTGTCCCTGTTCCCCAGGTGGGCTCGGCCGCATCCTTCCTCCTAGTCCACCATCGCCCCAGCCTCCCCACCTGCTCCGGCCCCTCCACAGCTTCGTCACAGCCTCGTGAACGACTCTCCCTGCCCCGTGCTGAGTGTGACGTGGCAGGATTTTGCCCACCCTGCTCACAGCTGCTGTGCCCCTCTGTCCATGCAGTGTCTTTCAGGTAAGTATCCCAACAAACGCTTGCTGAATGAGTGGACGGACAAAGCAGAAACTGTCAGCGCGGTCCTTCCAGACCTCTGCTCCCTCAACCCCCTCCCTGGACCCTCCGGTATGGCGGTCTCTTCAAGGAGGCCACGTGCATCCCTCTTAGCTGGTTTCCTTTAAGACGAGCAGCTCCACCCAAGTGGGCTCCCCTGCCCTCTCCTGTGGGACAGTTTCAGAATCCCGGAATCCCAGACATGGGAAGATCTTGGACGGCATCCCGTCCAGGCCTTCTTTTTACTGGGGATAAATGTGGGTCCTGGATGCTGGAGCTGGCGGGTGGTCGCCAGGACCCTCCCATCACTCCCGCTTGGCCGGAGTTGCTGAAGTCTCTGGGAAGCTTGCCGTCTGGGATGGACTAACTCCTTGGAAAGCGTTTTCAGGATTCAAGGTGGGGATGAACAGAACTGGTGTCGTCAGCAGCTCTTCTTCAAGGAATGGATAAGAGACTTCTTGCCACCTTCCTCCTGGGATCATGTATAGACCATGGGTAGTTTTTGCTCGTACCCAAACCTCCCGTAATCAATGAGAAAACCTGAGCTTTCTGAGGATGTCTCGGGTGAAGCTGGACGTGGAGCTGAATGCATCCCCGGCACTTACAGCTGAATACGTATTTGTTGGTCGAATGGATGAATTTATAATTTTAAGCCTCTGGATCTCTTTGCTAATCCAGGAGTCCCGGCAAATGGGTCTTTGTGAAGTTTTGATCAAAGTATCTTTAGATCCGTCTGGAACAAGGCAGGATAGAAATAATAAGAATTGTAAAGATGGTGGATGTCAGAGCCAGGGGAAGGGGAAGAGCTCGTGGTTTCCCCCATCCAACAGACATTCACTGACTGCCTGACACATGCAGGCTCTGAGGATGCCGAGAAGAATGGGAGTATCCTGCCATAAGGCAGTTTACAGTCTCATGGGGGGAGAGGTGTAAGGAAACCCAGGACGGCGCTGTGGGGAGGGATGCACGAGTGGTCGGCTGGCGAGCGGCAGGGGCTGGGAGGCTGAGGTCCCCACACTGAGCCCGTCTTTAAGGATCAGCAAGGGGTTCCTGGAGGGAGCGGGGGGCGCTGCCATCGTGGAAACAGCGTGGAAGAAGTGGGGGTCCGTGAGCTGCAGGAGTGGAGCACGACCAGAGCACAACCTGCACCGGATGGGGGGGGGTTGAGGGCCAGCAGAAGGGCAGCAGGAAGGGTGTAGAGGGCCTTGGATGCATTTATCAGGGGACGGGGAGCCGCTGACGGCTGAAGTGACACCATCAGATTTGCCCTTGGAAAGATGGAGCCATGGCGGCGCGGACGTGGATGAGGGGCCGAGGGAGACGGTGAGGGGCGGGCTGTCCCGTAAACACAGCAGAAGCAGCGAGAGGGTGGCCCCAGGGGACGGCGTGCGGATGGAGGGAGGGGGTCTGGAGGAATTTAGGATGGGGGGCAATGAGGAGGTTGGGGGGACAGAGAGGACAGTCCAGGAAGACTTTCTGTGGGTGTCCTCTACTTTGGAGGCAAACAGGGGGCTCATGGGGAAGATGTTCAGTTTTGCCACATAGAGTCGGGGGTGTGGCAGGTTTTAGGTGGAAAAGTCACGTGGAGCTGCAGGTCGGGGAGATGTTGGGCGAGGACGGACGCTCGGCCAGTGTGTGTGTAGCATCAGCAGCTGACGTGGGGGCTTTCCGGGTGAAATGTAGCCAATTTGGAGAAAGGGAAACGGTGCCTGTGCTGGATGCCTGAAGCCGTTCCCAGAATCTCTATCCACATCACAACACCCCGTAGACGCAGGTAACGCTGTTCCGTCTGCACGGGGTCCCGCACACACTGTTTTATTTGTCGCTGTAATTCGATCGACAGATGTGTTTGCATCTTTCCCGTAGCGCGATCCATCAATCTCCCACCAGCCCCTCTGTGGGACAGGACCGCACTTGACAAGACTTCTCACACGAGTGAAGATGAGTCTCCCTGCCTGGATCCCCAGGAGCTTCCCAAGACGCGACCACCCTTCCAGGAACCAGGGGTGGATGCCGGGAGCAGAGCTGTCAGTATAGTGAAATAATTCAATTTGTGCTATCCGGAACGATACTGGAGCAGAGGAAGATAAGTCAGTAGAGGTCAAGGGCATCCCAGGCAGGGTAGATGTGTGAAGGCAGTCAGGAGAGGACCGCCCAGGTTGGGGGGCCGGTGGCTCGCGGGAGGGACACGCCAGCCTTTCAGCTGTGGGCCACCTGGCCCCCCGTGTTGCTTCTCTGTCAAGATGGCTCAGCCCAACAAGGCTGCGTTGCTTACTGTGTCGTCGTCTCTGGGTAGGACCCTTAACAGCTCCCGATGGCTCCAGGAAAACTCTAAGTCCTTAGCCTGCTGCCAAGCCTGTTCCCTGTTGGAGCCGGTGCCCTGCTCCGACCCACAGGTCTGCCCACGTCCCCCGTGTCCCTGCTGGGGCAGCTTGAATCTCCCCCCAGGTGAGCACCCCTTGGCCGGACTCCTGCGCTTTTGCTGCCCAATCCCCTACCTTAGTTTTTAGGACACTTTTGGGTGACCTGCTCTGTGACCACTGCTGTCACTTTCTGAAGGGCAGGGCCTGTTTATTTCACTTTGAATCTCACTACACCCAGGCCAACGTTTTGCTCTGAGGTGTTTACCTACAATGAATTAAAAAGAAAAAACCCTTTAGTCGTTTGGACACATTTCCCTCCTAGAATGAAATGTGTTGTGTCTTAACGGGAACTACTCTAAAGAGGGGCTGCTTTTTTTTTCTTTTTTTTCGGTACGCGGGCCTCTCACTGTCGTGGCCTCTCCCGTTGCGGAGCACAGGCTCCGGACGCGCAGGCTCAGCGGCCATGGCTCACGGGCCCAGCCGCTTCGCGGCATGTGGGACCTTCCCAGGCCGGGGCACGAACCCGCGTCCCCTGCATCGGCAGGCGGACTCTCAACAACTGCGCCACCAGGGAAGCCCAAAAGTGGGGCTGCTTTTACAGTCCCTCATGGGAGAAACGGGGACCGAGTCGCGAGCAGCGTGGCCGCTGGGTCTGCACCACGGAGCAGTCTCAGCGGGGCCGCGCCACCACTGCCCGGCCATCGACCGCCATGGACACACCTTCTGCGGTTCCCAGAGGGGAAGAAAAAGTGGAAAGAAAACCCCGCAGACGCAGACGGAGGCAGATGGGGTCATGTCCGAGAGCTATGCATGAGGGGCAGTTGCACTCTTTTTCCTTTGATTTAGGGATGTGTGAGTATTTGGGGAGAAGGAGGGACGAGGGAAGGATGGGAGGAGAAAGACCCAGTCTTGGAAGGCAGGCCTGCAGCCGCCCTCAGGAGACACAGGGCCACGCCGCCTCTGGGCACAGGCCGGGCCGGGTGCTCCCTGCCTGCGCTGGGGAAGGAACGCAGGTGGGTGGGCCTTGCAGCCGCCGGCGGGTGCGGGAGGGATGTGTTGGGCGGGGCTGGAGCTCTCCCAGCTGAAGGCATATTAGCAGCATCAGTCACCATGGTGTCACTTCCAAACGCCCTCTCCTCACCTAGTTTGCTACCCCTAATTCTTTATCACACCCAGAAGCTTGGATGAGAGATGGGCGTACTAATGAGTGCCGGCTGGCGGGCTCTGCGGGCAGGACAGGGGCTGGGAGAGGGATGTCTTCTCCACCCGACAGGATGAACTCCTCCCTCCTGCGGGCATCTCTGCACGCCTCGACCCAGCAGGGTTTGGCAGCCTAAGTGAGCCCCGGGGTTCTTCCCGGCCTCTCCAGAGGCCCGGCTCCCAGCGGCTCCCAGGCTTGCGCTTGGAAGGCGCCTTTGCAGCTCAGAAAATCCTGGCGGCAGTGTCCCCTTGCTCGCTGTTTATGCTGTTGGGAAAACAGAAGGGAGGTCCACGCGGGGTCTGCGGGCATGGTTGGGGGGAAGCGGGGAGAATCCCTCATGGGCACAGTTTATGGTATCGACTCACATTGACCCTGCGAGCACTCACCGGCCTGTATAAAAACAGTCTATAAAATTAGGAAAGATCAGGGGCCATTGAAAACCATCACGTCCGACTCACCTGCCGTAGAACCCAGACTCGGGGAGTGCAGAGCCACTCTCGCAGCCGCGCCCACCCTGGCTTGACCAGATCCACGTAAAACCCAGCAGAAAAACAAACAAAACTGCAGAGAATATTAGTAATGGCCGGGGTCCTGGGCCTCTGCTGGAAGTGACCCTCAGAGTCCAGAGGGGGAGCCTTCCAGCAGCTGACCCCCAGCAGAATGGGATCCCTGGGCAGTGTTAGCCGGCACAGCGGGGGACATGGTGATCCGGGCTGAGGGTGGGCAGGGCGGTCCCACACGCGGCGTCCTCGGGCTCCCGGAAATGGAGGCCGACGTTCCTAGTCTCCTCTCTGACAGAAGAGCAAGCGTGGCCAGGCTCCAGGTCAGATCTTCCGTGTCTGGGGACAGCAGAAGCCTTAGGCCCTCAGAAGTCCCGGAGGTTTGATTCTGCACAAAATCAGACCAAGCCCCCTGAGGACGTGAGCAAAGGAGGCACATGTGAGCTTCCCCTAAAGGAAAAGACCCAGCGCCCAGTGCGGTTGTGCTGGGCCAGGAGCCCACGGCCTGCCCAGGTCGGTCTACACAGCCTTCGTCGCTGGCTGTGTCTACGAGGCCTGGGCGCTGGAGGGATCTGGATAGAAATGCTTTTACCGAGTCAGTGCACGTGGGGCAGACTAGCTGTGACTCGGCAGCTGGTGCAGAGATGTAGCCGGCAGTGATCCGGGGAGCCGCCCAGATCTCTGCTCCTCCCAGCGTCAGGTCCCCAGCAGCAGGCTCTGAAGCGGGCGTGCCTGGGTCCAGCCGTGGTGTGTGCGTGGCCATCTCTGGGACGGGGCAGGGCACGTGCCCACCTGCACGGCGGGCCCTGCGTGTGCAGAACGAGAGCCACTTCCTTTGTGTCCGGTGGACGTCCCGACCTCTCCTGAGCGGTGACCGGCCCCACGGGCCGTCTGGGGGCCTCGCAGGGTCAGAGTCGCTCCCACTGGCTGGTCCGTACAGCTGATTTCTCTGCAGAATCGACAGCTGACTCTCTCCTGTGTAGACATGTCATTGACCCGCCAGCCCTCTTCCTGGGGCGTTTCCATGTTGGGAAAGGGGGCCGCAGGCCAAGTGAGAAATCGTACGGAGTCCAAGTCTACGGGATTCTAACGTATTTCTAGGCGATGGAGGACACCTGCAAGTTGCTACCTCATGGCTTCACACCTGTGCCTTGGAGGCCTGGAGGCCTAGGCAACAGTAGCTTCTATTGAGTGAGATGGTCGGGAAATGGGTCGTTTTGGTGAAATGAACAGCTTGGGGACCTGGAAGTTACTGCATTTACTACACGTGGAGCACAAGTCTCCAAAGAGTTAAAGTGCAGCTGGTGCCTTATTTCCAAACCGCAAATGTCTTAATAAGTCAGTTGTTTGAAATTCAGGATGTATTTCCTTCAGAGACAACGTCACCTATGGTGCTGCTGGCTCGAAAACACCTTTAGTGGCAGAAAACAACACTGCTGAAATATCGGGAATTGGACAAAACCAAAACCCACGGTGTAGCATGAGATTTTAAAAAATTACTTTGATCCCTGGTGGGCAAAAGAAGGATGTTGGATTAGGGGTCTGCGGGGCGAGGGCTGGGCAATGCTGCAGGGCAGTCTGGAAGCAAAGGGCTTTTGAGGGGCAAGTCCCCGGTCCACGGACAAGCCTGGCGTAACTTCAGATCTATGGCTTAACTTTGCTCTGTGTAAATGATCGTTAGCTTTTCAGCAAAAATTAGAGAGGTTTTCAATTTTCAAAGGGGATGAAAGGGGAGAATGAAATGGAGCAACTCTGTATGGACAGAGATTTCCCCGAGTGCAGAGGTCAGATCAGCAGGGCAGGTGTGATTAGGAAATTATGGCTGGAGAGACGGCCTCTTCTCAGCTGAGTTCACTGCCGGTCCCCCTCTGGGCGCTCAGGAAGCCCATATTTTCCCACAACCTCCCGCCTCCCCAGCCTCCCCAGGGCTTTGGGTGGGGCCTGGCCCTGACCTCTGGCTTCTAGAAGGTGGACCCAAGTCCTGGAGGCCACTTCCAGACCTGTCCCTAAAAGTGCCCGTGGGTCCCTGGGACCCACAGCAGCAGTGGGGCTGCAAGGAGGTGGCAGGTTGAACCCACTTCCCTCTCCAGAGTGGGTCATTCTTGCTAAACATGTTCAAGGCATTTCGGCAGGTTGACCGGAATTCGCCCGGTCAAGTTCTTCTTTGCATTCGTCCAGCCTGGGGCTCCTTGAGTTTCTTGAAACTGTAAAATTATGTCTTTCATCAAATTTTGGAATCTTTTTACTATTGACCTTCGTCTCTTTTGCCCCCTTGTCTCTCTCCTCTTTGTCGGGCGCTCCAATCGCGTGAATGTTGGACCTGGTGATATGGTCTTGCAGGTTCCTGAGGTTCTGTGTTATTCTCTTCTTCCTCATGGTAAATGACCCCCAAATGTGGTATTGATAGATGAAAACAGTGGGCGAGGGATACACTAGGAGTTTGGGATTAACATATACGCACCACTGTATATAAAATAAACTACTGTACAGCACAGGGAACTCTATTCAATACCTTGTAATAACCTATAATGGAGAGGAATCTGAAAAAGAATATATATATATTTATATGTATAACTGAATCACTTTGCTGTACACCTGAAACTAACACAACATTGTAAATCAGCTCTACTTCAATGAAAAAAACCACAGGAATAATAGTGAGTTATTATGTCTGCACGGTCTCTGTGGGTGAGCAGTTTACACAGGGTACTGCGGGGACCACTTGCCTCTCTCCACTGCGTCCAGCGCTTCAGCTGGAAGACAGAGCCTGGACTGATCTGAGATGCCTTCCCCGCACGCCTGGCCAGCAGTGATGGCTGTGGGCCGGGGCCTGGCTGGGCGAATGGCAGGTCACCCACGCGTGGGCTCCCGTGGCCTGGACTCCCGCACACACAGTGACTGGGTCTGTGGGTGACCACGTGAGACAGAGGAGAGGGCGGAAGTCACCTGGCCTCCAGCGTCACCCCTGCTGCTTCCTTGTGGTGGAGGACCTTCCGAAGGCCAGCCAGGCGCCCGCCCAGCCGGAGACTCTGGCTTTCATGTTCCCGTTCATTTGTTTCAGCAGCAGCTCAAGGGTTGACCTCAGACTACAAACCCTGCCCCTGGGGCGGCAGCTCCAAACCCAGCTCAGGAGCTCGTCCTCGGTGGGGCTGCTCTGAGCCCCGCGCTGGCCTCTGCGGGGGCTGCTGGGGATTGGGGCGAGCTTGAAGGCCCCCCTTGCGGATCCTCCCTCACTTTTCAGAGGCTGTGGTTGCCCTGGATTCCGGGATCTGCCTGCTCAGAACAGCTACAACTGAGGCAACAGCTACCAGCTGCCCTTGGGATAAAATGAGGAACTCATTCTGGGCTGTTCTCTTGTTCAGGGGTCGACCCCCTCCAGAATTCTGCCCGCTGGATTTCACTATCTACTGCCGTGGGTAGATTCTATTTCCCCCCAGGGTTTGCAGTTAGATCTGCAGAACAGTCCACGTGGTAGGGACTCACGTGGCCCCAACGGAAGCAGAGTCCAGCGCCTTCCTCCAAAGATGGGGCCCGTGAAGCCCGCGCTCCAGCTCACGTCCCCACTCACGACCCCTCCCCCTCATGGCCTCCCCTCCCTGCCACGCTCTCTACTGGCCTGGTCCAGCTGCCCAGTTCAGGGGGCACGTTGACATTGCATGATGGGAATTGTGCAGTGCACAAGCTGCGCTGCTCTCTGGGTGGCCCCGCCCACGTGCTGTTCGACCTCCGGAACCTCCCTCCTGCTTCCTTCCCCCCCCCGAGGCTAACCCCAGACTTCAGCCAAGTGGCGGGTCTCATCCACCCTCACTTCCAGGCTGGGGCCCTACGTGCTGCTCTAATCCCCGCCGGCCCCACCCCTCTTACTATCCGACCACCTGGGAGTAAGATCACGGGTCCTGGGCCAGGCGGCCTGAACACTTGCCCCATCTACTGGCCCTGCGCCCTCGGGCAGGCCCCGCTCTGTGCCTCGGCGTCCCCGTCACTGAAGGGAGGTGATAACGGGCGCACAGCGGCCGGATGCTCCTGTTACTGCCTCTACCCGCTCCCACCCCGGGGGCCGGGCCTCACGCCTCCCGGCTCGCGGCGTCTCCAGGGCCTGCCGTGGCCCTGGCTCAGCAGAGCTGGACGTGCGCTGGGAGCACTTCCCGGGCTCCCGGCCGCTTGCAGTCCATGCCCTCGCGGGTCCTCTCCCAGCCGCCGGCACCCCGCGGTCAGCGGGGTAGGCGGGTCTCCTGCTGCCGCCCGAGGGCCCGGCCCTGACGCACACAGAGGCCGTTCTCACCGTGTCCGCTGAGAGCCGGTGACACACGGGCAAAGTCTCAGGGTAGGGGCTCCGGACCACAGACCTGGGTGGTCTTCCCTCCCTCCCCCTTCTCTCATTCCCAAACCCTCCTTGGCCGTCTCCAGGCCCAGGTCCCTGCTGTAGGTGCCACATGGTGTGTTGTGGCCACACACGTGTTCTGTGTGCATCTCGGCTCATAGCTGGCCTTGCCCAGGATCATCATGGGGTGGGGAGCGACAAAGGCATGAGGGACCTGGCAGGGCAGGTCACTGTCGGGGTCCATCAGGGCTTTGACCAGATGGACAAAAAAGTACCTTCTGGCCAAACGGCTTATGACCAAACATTATAATAAGAGCCAGTCCATGTTGAGCAGAAGCCAAACAGCTCCATCACAGAAAGCGCTTTGGACCAATAATTCCATAGTTATAACTTTATTATTAGAAATCAAAGCAGTCAGTATTAACGTTGTAAGAAGTCTGCATCGCAAAGCAATCACATCTCAGCACGGCCAGCTGCTGGCCCATGCCTGCTGTCCCCGTGTCACACGTCTGTCATGAGAGAACCTTTCCTCTGACCCAGGTCCATGGGAAGCAGGAGACTTTTGGTCCCTCATACAGTTTTCCTCATAATCACTATATGTTTCACATCTGAACCAAAGGTGACGTTTTTCTGGACTTAATTGGATGTCAATCTGGACATTTTCCTATTTGTGAAATTGTGAAATTGCAGAGTTAACATTCAGCTTTCCATTCGTTCTCAAAAGCTGAGAAGTATTCTCAAGTTAGAATTGTTTTTGACGTTCTAAATACAGGCAGATCATTGAAGATTCTTAAACGTGATTTGGCTTACTTTTATACTTGTACACCAAACATTTTTATAGAGATTATACAGACGACCTAAGTTGGTCTCTGTTATTCTGCCTCGTGTTATCATTCATATTTTTATGCATATTTTTGACCCCCCCCCAAGGGATGTAATATCCCCCCAAAGTTTCCCCACTGATTCTCTGCCTGTTCACCTAAGTGTCAGTGGTCCCCGGCCCCCAGGCTGGCTGATGCCACGGCCTCCTTGCAGGACAGTCCCTGCGGTCCTGCACCCCAGTCCCCTCCACCCCTGCTGGTTGATAAGCTGTGACCTGCGTCTCGCTGGGGCGGGAGGGGTGTGCGGCCTGGGAGGCCGAGAGCTGCCGGGAGAAGACGGGCGTCTCCCAAACGTGCCAAGGGCTTGTGGGCTCCGCCTTTACTTCAGATCAAAGAAGACACTTTTGATTTCCTATTTTTGTTAACACTAAATTTGAAGGTTGACCTTTAAAGCGACTTCTGTCTCCTGCTCAAAATGTCTCTGCCTCTTCGGGTTCCGGTACTGAAATCAAAGTTTAGTGAGTTGTGTGGAAGGACGCAGTCATTTCCGGCTTGGGCCAAGCGCTCACTGTGCTGGTAAAGCTTCTCTTACTGTCCGACTTTACTGCCCTTTGTCCAGTTTCTGACCTTTCAGATGCTGTGATGATCACGTCTCCCACGATCGTGGGAGCCTGGAGCCTGGAAACCGGAAGCTCCCCTCTTGGGCTCACGGGGCAGGGGTCTCCCTCCAACTGCACTCGGTAATCTGGGGGGACCCCCTTCCTGACCTTTTGTTTCAAAGATTTCGATGCATAAACGTCCCAGCCTGGGGCTTCGCTGTCGGCCTGGTAACAGGAGGAGGTCTTTCCCCGCGGGGATTCCTGGTCCCCGCGGGGATTCCTGGTTTGTGGGAAGACGCCTTTGGGGGTGCTCAGCGGTAGAGCACAGGCAGCGGGGAGTGGTGTGGTCGGGCCGCCCTGTTAGCTGACTGCTCACACAAACTTAACGCACGACATTTCTGGGAAAGAGGCTTGTGCGCACCATTCCCCAGGCTGACCGAGAAAAGCTCCCCCAGAGCAAAGTCACCGTCTCGGCTCGGGGCCACCGCCACCAAGTCCCGCAGACTGCGGCAGAGGAGTGCTCTGCCCTGCGCGCCGCCACACGGGGCGCTCCCTGCCTGCTGGCTCCCCTAACCATTCAGGAAGGAAAGGGGAGGGGCAAGAGGCGCCTGGGTTTTGTGCCCCCCCCACCCCCGGCCAAGCCACCTCGTGTGGAGCGGCCCAATGGGCAGAGGCCGCAGCAGACCAATAACTTCAAGGCCGCGCAGCCGTCACTGGGCAAGTGGAGGCGGCTTGAACATGTGCAGCTGCTGCAGGGGGCATGGCGCCTGGGCTCTGGGGGGGTCTCTACTCTTGAGCCCACAGATTTGTCGGGGTACAGCATGAGAGGAAGAGGGGCCACCACGGACCCCATCAGATCGCTTGGGCATCTGCACGTTGCAGCTGCCCCCATGGACACGGGAGGACCGAGGGGGCCACCGGGAGTCTGGCTGTGGCCTCGTAAGGTCTGGACGGCAGCTGGACAGCGCCAAGGCCGTCAGGGCGCAGGTCCGGGCTCCAGGGACTTTATGGGGCATTTCAGGTGCACGAGAGCATGTGGGAGGGGTTGGTCCCTGAGGACCGCGGAACAAGGACCCAAATCCGTGTCTGTCTGAATTTACCATCTGCTTCTCAGCCCTTCTGGGTTTGGGGACAGGACTGGGACGTGGGGTTGGCTCCTGGTAAAGGAGGCACTTGCAGACAATCAGCAGACCCTGGCGCGGGTGGTGGTGTCAGGTGGCCTCCGGAGCACGAGTTCTCTGTGTGATGGGCGTTGTCTCGAAGTGTTATTTCAGTCTTTTATCTCGTTCCAAAATAGAACTTGGAGCAGTTTGCAAAGACTGACACATGGAGGGGTCAGGGAAGGGATGACGGGGTGGGGAACGTGGCCCAGGCTGTGCGCCCCTGGTCGCTCGTGCGCTCTCTGCGCCCGTGTTCCCAGCAAGCCCGAGGCTGAATGTTTCTCCAGACCTCGGACCCTGACGCTCCTGCGGCACTTGTTAACAAACCCTAGGTGCCCAGCTCCTCCCTCAGGCCCCAACTCAGTACGCTGGGCCCTGGAATCTGCCCCTTGGCTTCCCCATGACCCTCACAGCTGGACAGGGCTCCCGTGTCCCAAGCCTGGACAGCCGGCGGGGGGTTCTCTGTGCCATCAGCTCTTGGCCACCTCCCTGTGCACGTCCAGCTGCTGGTCAGCCTCGTGTGCGGCAGGCCAGGCAACATTGCTTCCTGCCGCCCGAGTGCAGTTGTGCGTGTTGTGCACTGCACAAGGGCCCTTGGCTAAGGGGACAAACTGGGGCTGAAATCCAGCCCTGGCCCATGGGCTGCACGCAACACACCAGCGGCCCTGGTGCCCGGGAGTTGTCCACGTTGCTAAGGAGCTTGACCACAGCAGAGGCCTCGTCAGCCTCCAGCACAGGGGCCCCGGGGGCCAATCCCACCTCCTCCATCGCCTACCCGCTCCGCTCTGCGAGGATTTTGCACTCTCTGCTGGGCCCCGGCTTTCCCTGGCGTCTCCCCGACCCTCCCTACTGCTGCCCCCAGGGCCCCTTTTCTGGGCCTCTCCACCCGGCTTCCCCTGCTCTTCTCCACCTGCTCACACTGACACACATGCACGTGTGTGTGAGCCCCGTCCCGCCAGCCAACCCCGTCCTCCTCCGCGTTCCCCCATCCCCGGCAGGGAGGTCTCCTGTGAGGTCAGCTTCTGAACGGGGGTCTCGCAGCCCCTTGGGCAGCCCCCGTCGGGGTGTCCCCAGCCCTGCAGAGCCAGCCTGGGCCTCCCGGACACGGAGCCCCCGGACCTGGAGGGCTCAGGGCCCGCAAGCCTTCCATTGGGTCCCGTTTGCTGTGAGACTTTGGGGAATCGTCCATGAATCCTGATTTCAGGATTTGGGAGTTGTGACCAAAACAGCCTCGTTTCTCCTCAAAAATTTCCTTGTTTCTCAGGGATAAAGTTTTCTGATAATAAACAATACACACCTGAACTTACAAAACACAGTTATCAAACGCTAGTAAACAGGGCATTGGCTGTCGTCTTGGGCGAGCAGTGGGGTGACCTCACGCCCGCCACACGCCTGCCTGGCCACAGGCCCCCCCGGCAGCCCCTGCTCGCGGCCCGGCACACGGCGGACACCGCAGGGGCGCCTTCTGCCTGCAGGACGCTGGGGAGGCCTGGGGAGGCCCTGGTCCGCAGGGAACGGCCCCCAGGGCCCTACTCAGGGATGGCTGCGGGTCCTCCTCTATGGGGACCGGCCAGTCCAACTGCTCATGGATCGATTTTCTGATTTCCGTGAAAAGGAAAAGAAAAAGAGGATGTGTAAGGCCCTCAGAGGCCCGAGGAGGAAACAGTCTGGGCAGCTGAGAAGTGGAAGGGGGAGCCCCTCAAGGGGGGCAGGTGGTGGCAGAGGGGGTCCAGGTGGCCCAGGAGGAAGCTGACCCCACGCTTGTGTGGCCGAGGCGGGTGAAGGTGGGCCTGCCTTCCCGGGGCCGGGCTGGAGACGTGGCCGAGCCCCTGTCCTCCCGGTGAGGACGTGACGATTCCCCCCTTCTGTCTCAATGTGGGGACAAACGAAGGGCTCAGGCTGCAGGCAGGGCCGGGGGTGAGGACACAAGAGGCTGCAGCTTCGCCCTTCAGCGGCTCCCACATTAGCAGACGTGGGTGGCTCAGCTCCTGGTGAAAAGAAAGAGACCCAAGTATCGGGCCGCCAGGCTTATTAGAAAGTCGGTCTGATGGACGCGGGGTTTGACAAAACTGCATCTGTGGACGGGAGAAGCTATTTCCAGTGACCTGATAAATTAAACAAGTTATCACTATATTGTAATTATAATTATGTCAGGAAATAAAATAGAGATGGGAGGAAAGGTTCAAAAAAGATGGTTTGGAGTTAGAAGCTGTGCCGTTCCAAACCCCAAGACTTGTGTGTAAGTTACTCCTTCAACGTAGACGCCCCAGGAGGGAGGAGCGACAGACAGAGAGACAGAGGACTGAGCACAGAGACGCCCCCAGCAGAGGCAGCAGAGGGAAGGCGAGCCCCGCAGGTGTGAAAGCGAAGTTCAGGCAGAGAGAAGCAGCTGCTCCGCCAGGCGTCTCCATCCTGTCTCTCCCCTGAGAACCCGCCTCCTCCTGCCTGGTGGCCTCCCTGGAGGCCAGGCTTCTCTCAGAGCCAGAAGCAAACCCGCCAGCCCTCGGCGTCCCCTGAGACCGTGCAGGGCGGACTCTGGAAGTTTCCGTGCCGCTCAGGTTCCGGATGAGAGGGGACTGTGCCTGTGGTGGCCCTCACCGCGTCCCCTTCCTGCCCCGGGACCGAGTCTCCACCGCGGCCTGGCCCGTCCCCGGGGACAGGCGGTCACGGCCCCGTGGGAGGGGAGGGCGTGGTCCTGGCCTCTCGAGAGCACCGTCCAGAAACGACCACAACATCCATCCAGCACGTTCAGCTACGAGGACGAACGACACACGCCATATGGTCTGTCTAACAGAGCGACCTAAACGGCGAAGAACAGTCTCGAAACAAGTACCCCGAATAAAATGGAAACCAGCCGTGGTTTAGGAACAAAAGTGTCATCAAATGCTCATTTCTATCCCAGTAAACATCTTTGAATTAACGCCTAGTCCACTAATTATGAAGGTTTTTTATTAGCGTTCTACTTGATTAATAAAGCACACACACGTTACGTATAATGTTGCTGTCATTTCCCCCTGGGGACGCATGCGGTGGTTTCTCGATCGCATTTGAAAGCAAGAGCGAGAGGGGGAGGTGGCTGGGAGCACAGAGGGAGCAAAACGGCTTTTTAAAAGTATGACGTTAATTTTGTAAGAAAAATAAAGCTTCTTAGACGGATCCTATCAAGTTACACCACCCAGTAAAGCAGAGGAACAGCATCGACTCACACGGCAGGGCCCAGCCCGGCGGCCTGGAGGCCGCGCTCGACAGTGCGCCAGGCTGTGGCCGAGGTCTGGGGGGAGGTTGTCACCCGCAGCGTTCACTTCGGACCCTGCAGCGGAGACGCTGCTCCCAGCCATGGAGACGGAGTGGGAAGACACAGGGTGGACACGTGGGTGGACACGTGGGTGGACACGTGGGTGGACACGGGAGTGGACACGGGGCGGACACGGGGGTGGACACAGGGGTGGACATGGGAGTGGACACGGGGTGGACACGGGGTGGACACAGGGTGGATACGGGGGTGGACACGGGGTGGACATGGGGGTGGGCCCTGAACCACGGCCGCGGGACCTCAGCCGGCACAAGGTCGAGGTGGCAAATGGACTCAGTGTGGGAGGAGAGGGCAGTGCTGGCTCCCCGTGACCTGGGGGTGGGTCTCAGGAGAGGATGGAGAACTTGTTCGAGTGCCTACCGTGCCCGCCCGAGGGCAGGTTGCGGTGCAGAAACGATGCAGTTAGTGTGGGTGTGGGTGGGGCTGGAGGCTGAGAGCAGAGTGTGATAAGGACAGGCCCAGGCTCGTAGAGTCAGGCTGTGGGCTGCCCCAGGGACCGCCATGTCCCCACACGAGGGCTCAGAGCTCCCAGGAGAGCGAGGCATTTTTAACAAGGCTTGATCTGCCAGCTGGTGCGCGGAGGTGAGCCCACGTGTGCATTCTCCAGGAATTCCAGGGAACCCACTCCGGCCCCGACAGAGACTCACGGTGTCGCGGTGGAGAGACGCACTGAGCACGCTGTGACGTGCCTAGGTGACAGAACTGCAGCACGTAGAGCTTTTGTTTTCTCTTTGTAAGATCGCCTCTAACCGCTTGTAAAATTTACCTTAGTCTCAAGCAACAATTTCATAGGAACGCATCCCTAACTCGCTTGACGGTTAAGCCCCGCGGTGTCGCAAAGGTGAACGGTCAGACCTCCCCACCCCAGGACATGCTCTGTGCCCAGAGAGACACGCCGGGGGAGTGGCCGAGGGTCGGGACGAATTCAGAGCCTGTGCCGTCCACGTTCGCTCTGAGAGCCACTGGGCCCCGCCCCCTGTGAAGCGGGGTGACTGTCCCCTGCCTGTCCCTCCTCACTGGCACCTGGTGAGGACTCGGGTCCAGGAGGCCTCACAGGCTGCCCCGTAGCCTCCCGGGTCCCCGTGTTTCTAGCTGGTCTTGAAGACCAGGGACGGTAGCTCCCGCTGTACCCGCGCCCCGCTGAGCGGGGTATACACTTCGTGCACACTGTCAGTATTGTCAGGGAGGAAAGCCCTCCTGTAGCTGGGAGACGCACAGCCCGGGTCTCTGGTGCCACTTGAGACGGAAGTCTCATCTCGATAATAAAACTTCAAACAGGTGCCCACTGCGGGCTCTGATCGGGAGCTCCCGTCGGGATGGGTGCCGAGGTCCCAGCTGTCCTGGCTGAGCCGGGCCTGGGACGGAAGCGCCAGGAAGCAGAACGGGCGCCCTGCCCGCCGGGGAGACCGGCCGCTCCTCAGACCCTCGGCGCCACGTTCAGGTCGCGCCATGTCCGAGCCTCTCCTGCACGTTCTCACCTCGCGTGTCCAGCTCCGCCTTCCGGTCCACCGTTCCGGCTTCAGCGGCTCCCAACCCTCCGTTTCACCCGGACAGCCTGTGTCTCGAGAGCGAGCTCTCCTTCGTTTCCTAATAACTGCTCCCCTTGGGTTTCACCTCTAAAAGTTTGGTTGGGTTCTTTTACTTTTTCTTTCCCGTTTTATTGCGATATAATGTACAAACAGCATGGTGTAAGCGTAAGGTGTGCAGCACAACGATCTGACTCACATCCGTCATGCAACGATGACCGCAGTAAGTTCAGTGAACAGCCCTCATCTCAGGTAGATGCAAAATAAAAGAAATAGACACATCTTTTTCCTTGTGATGAGAAGTGTCAGGATTTACCCCTTAACGATTCTCCTCTACAGCATACACCAGCGTCAACTCTACTTCTCGTGTTGTACATCACACCCCTAGGACTCATCTACCTTATGACTGGAAGTTTGTACCTTTTGACGGCCTTCATCCGACTTCCCTCCCTCCCACGTCCCGCCCCTGGTTACCACAAATCTGATCTCTTTTTCTGCGAGTCTTTTGGTTTTCAGAGTATAGCTGACCTTCAGCGCTCTGTAAGCTCCTGTCACACAACACAGTGATTCGACATTTCTGTACTTCAAAATGATCACCACGGACGTCTAGTTACCACGTGTCACCATACGATGACGTCACCTAGTTACTGACTGCATTCCCCACGCTGTGCATTTCAGCCCTGTGACCCACTTACTTTGAAACTGGAAGCTGTCCCTCCTCATCTCCCGCACCCATTGCTTTCTTCCCCTCTGGCAACCACTTGTTTGCTCTGTTTCTAGGACTCTGTTTTGCTGTTTGTTGGTTTTGTTTCAAAGCCACTTGCTCTTTCGCGCTGTTCTTCTTTAAGCCATTTAAGATGCTTAAACCCATCACCACCTCCCCTTGTCGTGTTACCGTGGTTCTTCACGCAGGGACCCTCGCCAGCTGTGCTGCATTTCCTCCTGTGCTTTGCGATGTTTTTTAAGAGCTCATTGTCATGCGGCATCTCCTCTGGGGGTTGCACAGGGTCCATCCAAGTGGTTTTGCCTCCACTGAGGTTGGGAGCTCAGGGTTTTGTCGGGGTCGGATCAGATTTTCACCTCGCTTTTCAGCAAGGACTCCCTGTGCCCCGTGGACGTGGGGAACCAGCCCTAGCCCCGCAGACGGCGCCTGTCTTCTTCTGGCTGGACGGTGGGGCCGGCCCTTCTTCAAACTCCTCCCTCCCTTCTGTGGCTCCGAGGCAGGGGCATATCACAGCCAGCTTGTGTGCACTTGCAGGACCAGACTGTTAACTTTTTAGGAATTTTATGAGCTGGTTGTTAAATATAGCCACTATTAAAATTCAATCATATTAACTGACAAACTAGATTAACACACAGGTAAGGAATACTCAAAACTTATCGCTTCCTAATTGTGTGAACTACATTTCACTCTCACGACTCTATAGCTGTCTTCTCGCGTAATCCTTTTCATCTAGGGAGTCCACATTAAAGTCACTCATAGTGGGTGTGTTTACATCACAGAAATGAGCAAATAGGACAAGTCAATGCTTTACGTTTGTCCAGTTGATCGTCTAGACTTGAAGTAAGGGCTGGAGAAGACACCGCTAATGCGATTAGACTTAAACGCGAGTGGTGTCTGCAAGGGTCACATCTGAACAGCACACGAAAACAGAGGACACATTCCTCCAGGCCCCAGAACCACGATCCAGCTCCGCAAAGAGGTAGCTGGCGCCACTGGTGAGCGGGGAGTTCTGACCACACCACCTGTTAAGGTGAAAACAACCGTGTTCAAGCTGGAACCACGGGTCGGCCACGGACGCAGGAATCCCACAAAACCGGAGCCGGCCCCCCGCGAGGATCCGTTAGCTCCGCGGCATCCACAACAGGGAAGGCTGTGTGTTCTTACTGGTGCCGGTCGCATGCATTCCCAGCACCCCCTGCGCTGACCCCAAGTGGACCGCGTGGACCCGGGCCTCCGCCCCCTCGGGTTCAGCAGCGATCACGCTGCCCACACAGGTCCTTCCATATCCCACCTGTCTTTGGAGCTGCCTACGCACAACGTTTGCAAGGTCCATTTCTCCCAGCATCCCTCGACATTCCTGGCCGGAGGGGCATCTTTACGTCACATGCAGATTCTGACACGTGTTTATCACGAGAAGTGTCACCCATTGCTACGTGCGCTTGTATGAAACAGTGACAGCAACTTTCCAACGCACGGAAAGCAGAAGCTTCCTGGATGCCTGGGCGGGATTCTAACAAGAAGCAAACTCGGGCAAGGAGATGCTGGAGGGGCCGAGCTAGCAGAGTGCAAGTGGACGCCCATCAGTTGAGATCGGGGGTCGGATTTCTCGAGATACAAACACCAGCATTTAGTCGGACACCACAGGCCACGTGTCTTGCTACTGCCAGCCGAGATAGACCAGCACAGGACAAGAGGGAAGCTGCCAGGTCACACCCAGCAGCGCTGTCCTTCCGCGGCCAGGGTTTGACTGCTCCCAGCGTGTTCTCCAGTTTTGAGGCTCCTGGGACAGCCGGTGTCTCTGCGAAGTGGTGGAGGGCCCCCTCTCTTCTGAAGGCAGCAAAGAAAGGGCCACCGCCGCTCCCCGACACTCCCTGGGCAGACACGCACTAAAGAGGGGACAGGGACGCACAGAGCACAGACCACTCCCCACTTTTGACTGAGATTCTTTAATCACTTTTTTAAAAACATTTTTCATTTTCATTTTATTTATTTTTTATTTTTTTGGCCGCGCCGTGCGGCATGCGGGATCTTAGTACCCCGACCAGGGATCAAATCCGCACCCCCTGCAGTGGAAGTGCGGAGTCTTAACCACTGGACGGCCAGGGAAGTCCCCTGTTTAATCACTTCTTTTTAAAAATCACTCTTCAATGAATAAAATCTCAGCGACACTCGACACCCCACTGTACACACCCAGCTCTGCAAATAAAATAGCAACTCAGTATAGAGTTCTAAGGAATACACACACGTTGTTTCAGGAATCCAAACGCCCGCACCTTCAGGAAACAGGACGGATGGGAAAAAACTGCTCTCTCATCCCAAATAACGACCATTCAAATGTGAAATCAGAAGTTTAATCGGACACAATTAAATATATTTATATATCTCACACTGAAGAAACATAAGAAGTTAGAAATTACAAGTAGGTATATGCTTCCTATATTCAGATAAACTAGTTTCTATTAATTATTTAGATTCCAGATAGAGAGAAACAACGTTGGGAAAGAAATTATAGATATTAAAGCAGATATACATGACAACACCATTTAAAGACACAAACAACATTTTGGCATTTTTCTCCCCATTCAGCCGGCCGCTTTCCCTATTCTCCTGTCTTCTGAGACGTAACACCTATTTAAGATGGAAAGAACGGTGTGCAGCACGGGAAGCAGAGGTACCAGGGTGACCGGGGAGCGTCTTGTTCCCTAAAACGAGACCAGCGACACCCAGGGCCGCCTGCACACCTTCCCAGATGTTTACGCGTCTTCAGTTTAAGGAAGCGCATTCTCTGTTTCGGGGCGGGGGTGGTACATTTGGCGCTCAAGTGGTATTTTGGCAAATCCAGATCGTTGCTAGATGTGTGTCTCCGTGACATCAGACAAGGGGGCAGGCAAAGAGATGAACAGTCTGGGCCCTGGGGGGAGCCCGGGCCATCCCTCTTCCCCAGCTGCTATGATCCCACATAGGTAAAAAGCAAAAAAAATGCGGGTCTCCCTGCGTTCCTCCCATGGTGAAAGCACCCCTGGTCTTCTCTGGACGCCAGCAGGGCCCGAGCCTTCCCGGAGAGGGGACCACGGGTGCTGCCGGGAGCTGGCCGAGTGCCCAGCTTTGCCCCGCACCCCCTCTGATTTTGGTCGCCCTGCAGGGAAGCGTTTAGCTGGCGTCTGTGTAAATCCCTATTTGTAGTTCATAACCGTGTCTGGAGTTTGGGGCTCGCCCCCTACCTTGCCCAGGTGAGGCGTCCCTGCGGCGGCTGGCCTGGGAGCAGGCACTCTGGGTGGGAAAGTGTTTGCCCCCAGCGGCCCTGCCCATCCTCGGGGGTGGAAGGTCGGGAGGGGCCGTCGACAGTGCTGGGCGGGGAGGCTGTTGAGCGGCGGGATCAAACAAAGAGCTGGGACGACTTTCTTCTTATCTGCCCCAAAGCTGCAGAACGTCACCATCCTGTCCACCTAACTCCTGAATAAGCCGCGGTGTCTCCAGTGGTAAACTGTTGGCGAGACAAACGCCGACTGAGCTTCTTACAGCCGGCGGCCTCCATTCAGCGCCTCTTGGCCTCTCCGGGCCCCGCCCTGCACAGCTGACACTCCTTCAGGAAGCGACAGGTCACGAGCCAACTCTATTCCGGGGACCACGCTGACTGCACCATCAGTACGACATGATTGCGGTTAAGAATGTGGATGGGTGCTTTAAGGAAAAATAAATTTTTTTTTCAAGAAAGTGAAAATAGATGAACTGATTGCCCCCGGTAATTGCATCTTCCCACAGATCTCTCTTTATTATTGTCTGGTTGAACAAAAATACACATTGTAACTGCTAAACTGCACTGACTACAGAGTCGTAAGGACCCGATTACGAGGCAGCTGCACTGGGAGACGTGGTTAAGTCGTCCCGTGACTGCAGACGGCTTTCCCCGGGGCCTCGGGAAACGCACTCACTGGGGAAAGGCTTTGAGGATGGCGTTCACCTCCTCGGCCACGGCCGTCAGCGCAAACTCGAACTGCTCCTGGAGGGACAGAAGGAAGGAGATGTGAGCGGGGGTCCCTTCTACACCAGCCTTGGGCTCCCGTGTGTTATTCTGCAGAAAGAAACTGTTTAGGAGAAAAAGGGAAAGGTCGCAGATTTCCGTGGAAAGGAGAACAGGGCACTGGTTTGCAGGATGAGACCCAATGCCGACGGGCCACACTTCTCGTGTGGGAAAGTCTCGTGTTTTATGGCTGCAAGAAGCTGCCAGTAGACACAGGAGCGGGACAGCGGCTGCCTGAGGCTCCACGCACCCCGCCAGGCTCCTTCTGGCGGCAGCGCCCAACGCGCGGACCCCCCGATGGGTGGGGCTGGATGCAGCTGCCGGTCCTTCCTAGACTCACCACGAAAACGGTCACAATCACGACCCCTCGGGGTTTCCTGGCCTCAGGATGTAAAGGGTGGTGCTTTCGCTGCTCTGGAAATCCACCCATCACCCAGCTCAACCCGATTCCGCTCCGTTTGCTAGGAACCCTCATGTCACCCTCAACCGTCCCAACTTAAGACATGCGCGCACACGTGCTCACAGACGCCAGCGCACCATGGACGGGACACGCCCCTCGTGCAGCTGAAACCTGCCAGGACTGTTGGGTAGAAACGAGGGGTGAGTCCAGGGTGTCGGGACCGTCCGCTCCTCCAGAGACCAGGGCGCGGCAGACAGAGGATGAGCCCACCTCTCCCGCAGGGCTTCCCGGGCTCCTGGGTCCACCCCTGCTCCCAAACTCTGCATGAAACACTCAAAAGTAGTGTTATCAAGCACTTCCCACTACACCAAAGAAGTCACAAAAATAATAAACTATGCAAATGATCACCTAGCTAAGGATTTTTGATGAAGGAAAGCCCTACTGATGGCTTAAATACTTGATAATTCCAGTCATAAATAGACTTGAGTCCAAAGCCCAAAAGAATGATCAGTTTCCACTTTGAATGGCCAGCATGTAATAGAAACATAGAAACTCGTTCCAGTTGAAACATCAGACACAAAAGAAGCAGACTCACGTATGTAGAGAACACACTTGTGGATTCTAGCGGGAGGAGAGGGGAGGGCGACACAAGGGTGGGGAGTGGCAGCTGAGTCTACTGGGTGGAAGGGGCTCAAGAGTGGACCACACAGCACAGGGAGCAAAGCCGGCTCTGTCACAACTGCAGGTGGAAGGTAACCTTGAAAATTGTATAACAATTAGAAAATTGACAGTAAATAAATAAACTAGCTAAAAACATAAAACAGCAGAGAGTCAACTTAATTTAACGCTCACTTTGGGACAAAGGCCAGTTTCTCACCAGTGCTCTCCTGACCTGACACTGAAGGGATGATCTGCCGGGTTCTAACTCGGAGCCTCTGCTGGCGGCCACGAGCCTCCCACGGACACGGTGGACCCTCCCGCGGAAGAGCCTCCCGGCCCGTGTGCAGGGACCCCCTCGGGGCTGGTGCAGCAGGAGGCGTGCCCACATGGGCCCAGCACACCCCAGCACCGTGTTCCCGCACGGACGGGCCCTCTCCTCCCCTCGAGGCCTGGTGCTCAGGCCTGCTGCCACCAGGACCGACGTGCCCTGGGGAAGCCGCCCCGCGCCGCCGTCTCTTGAGCCAGCGGTCGGCCCAGCAGGGTGTGTCACATGCAGGACTTGGTCCAGGACACGGGAGCAACCCCATCGGACGCCTCCTCCCAAACGATGACTTGCCGACGGGCAGACCAAGGTCCGTGATGACTCAAAAATGTGAAAACATGAAGGGGGCTCTTTGGGAATCTCACTGTACATTTCCCACGCGTGTTTATACGGGAATCCACCCTAGAGCTTGTCTTCAAAGGGAGAAATGGACAAGCAAGAGATACGCACTGTGGCCTTGCTTATACAAGACACCGGAAAACACCCAATGCCAAAGAGACGTAAATTATTTTATAGAAAAGTCTCTAATAAGAAAGCCAGCATTTCTGCCACCGCGTGAAGTGACAAAGGCGGAGGCAGACCTGCCCCTGTGTCTTGACTGTAATCATTTAAACACTCTCCGTTCACAGGACCACACAGAGGACCGGGCTGTGGGACGAAGCAGGTGCAGTTTAAGCCGCTGCTGGGGAGACCGTGGGGCGGAGGGGACGCAGGTCCGTGGGGTCCACGCGATGGTCCCCGCTAAGCTACCGAGAGGGCTCTGACGGCGAAGCCCGGAAGGCGGGGCCCTGGGGCTGGGCCGCGGCGAGAGGGGCTGTCAGCGCCCGGCCGTCATCCTGGAAGGCTCCGGCGCCAGCTACCCCCAGCTGCTCCCCGGTCACAGGCGGGGCTGTGTGTGGCCCCACTTTGAGCAGCGTCGCCTTAGCTGAGATGCGTGGGTGGGGACGCCAGAAATCGGGAAGAACCTAGCGTTTGAAGTCCTTTTAAGACAGAAATTTACTTTAAGAGAACCATTAACATAAAGGGAGAAGCTGCACTTAATGAATACAATTCAGTAAGTGACGAGGTGACCATTTTGGCCTGGACTCAAGCTCAGGACAAGAGCCGTCTGAGCAGGGAGGACTCGGGGCGTCCTGGCTGTAACACCTCTGAGCTGACCGCCTTTGCAAGGATAGGAAATCAGAGAGAGGGCTGGGGTACTCTAAGCAGGAAGACGTGCTAAACACAGGAGACCTGCGGGACACGGTCCGCTGTCTCTCCCAGGGTCCCTGCCCCTCCGCGTGAGGAGCCGCTGAGGCAGGACGTCCGAGCCCTGCGTCCACACAGGACTGGGCGGTGCGGCCCTAAAAGGGGTCAGGACGGAATGCCCTCTTCCAGCTCCACCCCTGACCTCGGACACCAGAGACAGAGATGGGGCACAGGGCCCGCGTGCCGTGTGCACGTGTGTACATGTGTGTGCACGGGGAGGGTGGGAGACAGAGAGACAGAAGTACAGAGAGGGATGAAGAGACAGAGACAGAGACAGAGAGACAGACAGAGACAGAGGGAGAGACAGAGACAGAGGGAGAGACAGAAAGAGACAGAGACACACAGAGACCGGGAGGCGTAAACACGCCTCCAGGAAGGCGAGTAGGGGTGTCAGGGGTGGACCCGAGCAGCGGGAAACACAGGGGTGAAGTCAAAGTGCAGAAAGGGGACAGGTGGGTGGGGGGGAGGCAGTGCACGGAGACCACATGGATGCACCTGTGTGTATCCCAAGGGGGCAAACGTGACATCATTACTTGGAGGTGACTGAACACACAAGTCGAATGGCTTTTATTTCTAAGCGACAACTGTAAGAGGAAATTTTACGATGGAAAAGCAAGTGTCAAGGCCTTTGATTAAAAGGGCACGTTTCTTTCAGGAGATGCACTGAAGGGGAAGGAAGGAGTCTGTTTACAAGACACACACGGAGGACAGCTTCACTCATCTTCTGAAGTGTGTTATTTTAATTGCAGCCCCTGACTTCACCTCTCTTCCTAAAAATGAGCGTTTTGCTGGGCCTGTCATGGACGTACAGTGACGGGGTCGGGTGGACGTCACACACCCACGTGACACCTCTGCCTGATGTCCTCTTGCCCTTGTGCTGCCTCCACCCGCAGGGCTGGGTCTGTCCTCTGAGTGTCTGACGGGGCACAGCCGTCCACCAGGCATCCGTGGTTGGTTTGACTGAGAGCTTGCTTCCGGGTGGAAACACAGCTCTCTGTTACTTTTTACAACCTAATGAAGTTCTGTGCCCGGCTAGGCGTCGGGGCTCCGTGGCTACCCCAGGCCCCGGCCTCAACGAGCTCAGAGCTTGTTAACTGTTCTGACTGTATTCAGCTCAAATGATGCGATTTGACTAAATGGGTTCAAATGAACAGACTGTGGTCGACCTTCTCGTGGCTCGTGGGAAACAGCATCCAGATTTACGACACTGTTTTGTCCGAGGAAATGTCCTACGTTTCTGTTAAACTGAACTTTAGGGAAAGCTCAGTTTCACGGAGTGAGATGCTGGGCAGAGCAGCCATCGATGAAGAAAGAACGGGGCGCCTGTGTGTTTACTGTGCGTTATCCCTGAGACTCCAGGAGCTGAATTTCTGCTCTGCCCGGCAGCCTCGGAGAGCTCGCACGCAGCCCAGGAAAAGGGCGGGTGTCCGGGGCAGTCCATCCACACAGGAGGCCACAGCTTGCCAGCCTCTGCCGTCTGGGAGCACCAGAATGTCGGGGCAAAATCCTCTGGCCACTAGTGTCCCTTTGTCACTTAAAGAAATCAGAATGTTAGTGACCATAAGGCACGTGACGCTAACACAGGGCAGGGCCCCTTCCTCCAGGCGGGGCTGGAAAACCACCCGTTTGGGCTCGTTCTGGCCAACGGGCTGCAGACCACAGAGGGCTGAATGGGGTTCGTAATGTATTAGGAAATTTTCTCTTCTGCTTTAGAGAGAAGCTCCTCTTCTCAATAACTCTGCCCAGATCCATCCCAGAGTCCGTGTGTTTTGAGGATGCTCGTACCCTTGGGGGGCGGACGGGCCTGCCAGGGAGGGGCCCAGCTGCAAGGAGGGAAGCGACGGGTTTGAATTCAGGGTCCTGAGCACTATTCACACAGCAGTCAACGGTGTGACACGGAGGCAGATTTGACCAGAGACAGAATCATCTCTTCATTCCTGGCTGTAAGTCGCCCCCGCTGCCCCAGCCCCGGTTCTGGGACGCGTGAAGCTGTGCAGCTGCCGGTGGCCATGTAGGGCCCAGACCGTCCAGGACAGTGAACCAAGCCCGCATTTCTGCATGACCAGGCCACTACCCCCAGCACGGTCAGTCCCACAGGCGCTAAACCCGTGGGCTACGGGGCACTGGGACGGCATCGCGTTGTGGTAAAGCTGAACCGCAAACAAACAGATGTGAGCAGGGTCCAGTTCTCCCCGGGACGCCACCACTGCCAACGGAGAAAGAGTGACCAGCGGGGAATGCTGGCGGCCGCGCCCTGAGCCCAGGGGCCGAGCTCACCTCTCCAGCGAGGTCACACACCTTCTCCGGTACGCTCCTGTCGAGACGCACACCCGGACCCCACCATGGGACCACCAGACACACCCCAGCCAGAGACAGTCCAAGAAGCACAACCAGACCTGGCCGGTCCTCAAGGCCATGGTGCCGTCCACCAGAGGTGGCGAGGGGGACGTGACCAGTGAGCGCACGCGTGCCTGCTCCTGGAAGGGACCCTGCTCCAGAGAAAGGCCCCTGGGAGACTTGACGCGGTCCGTACGTGAGTCAGCGGCATCGAATCCGTGCCGGCTTCCTGGCCTCGCTTGTTCCCTGCGGTTACGAAGCGTAACCGTGGGAAGCTGGTGAAGGGCACACGGGAATTACTTGTATTTTTTCTGCAAGTGTTTGCAGGTCTGAAATAATTTCAGATTTCAAAAAATCTAAGGAAACACGCAGTGTGCAGTGACTCTCACATAAGATCCCACAGGAGGGTCTGGTGACAATGCTGCACGTTCTAGGGCCCGAAATAAAGCGGAGGGACAGAGGGGCCGTCGGTGCTGGTGTCGTCAAGACGCTTCCCCCCGCCCCAGCCCAGACGCGGGAAGAGATCAGGGCAGCTGTGATCGCCAGCTGGACAGGGCAGGGCTGGGCAGAGATCCTGACCACTGAGTGTTTCCTCTGGTCCTACTCAGAAGAGGTTTCTGATTCTACAAGAGAATTAAGCTGGCTTTGCCTCAGTGCTTGGGGCTTCGACAACGCGGAACCAGCCAAAGGGCCCTTGCAGTGATCTCCAAGGTCACAGTGTGCTCGCCGGACTCACCAGGCTCCTGGCTTCTCCCTCCTCAACGGAGTGGGCGGCATTTCCACTGTTCTCTCTCCCTCAGGCTCAGACACCGCACTGTCCTGCTTGATTTCGCACAGTGACAGCGAGGGAGGGACGGCGTAGAACTGCTTGCCCTTTGTGGGGGACAGTGAGACACATGAGGTGTCTGTTGCCCCAGAATCGTCACCACCAGGCACCAAAGCACAGCCCAGCTTGATCTCACAGGAGAGCTTACGGTAGCTTGAAGTCTCCTCAAGTACAGAGCAGCGGTTTTGCAAGGGCGTCTTGCACCATTTGTGGCCTTTGGTGGAGGCGCTAAGGGCAGCGGAGGGTCGGGACTCCACACTGAGAAGAAGAGTCTCTATTTTATGGCTGCAGGGTGTGTGGGAGTGTTTGTGGCTGGACACAGATATGTCTGGAATGCTGAGAGAATAGGTCATCACAGTGACCTGTTTCTAGCTCTGGTTAACCCCAGGCCAACCAGGAATCTTTCGTCTTTGCTCTTTTGCTGCAGACTTGGCCTTTTTAATAAGTATGCACACGAGCTACTCAGGGTGCTCAGGGACCCAGCAGCACCTGGGGACGTTCTGGTGACCACTGTCCTGATGACCGCACGGCAGAGCTGCAGCTGTGGGAGCTGGAAATACGGGAGGTGGGCAGAACGTTGCATGAACGCAGAACATTCCACGCAGGGGTGCCGGCGTTTATCACTGACCTCTGACTATAACACTGCAACGTTCTCCCTCCCTCCCCAAACCTGGCACATGGAGAGTTCCCAGGGCCTGAGGTCCGACTGCACCTGCTCAGGCTGAAATGTCTGGCTGCTGCCGGAGCTGCCCTCGACCCTGCAGGGAGGCGCTGCCGCATCCTGCCCCGTGCAGCCCTGGCCTGGGAGGAGGCCAGCCGGCCTGACCCTCGCTCCTCTCGAGAAAACCTCCACACAAAGACCCACCCCCGCAAAGCCCTGGCAGCCCCGAGGACTGGCCGACAGTACCTTTGTCTGAACCATGCGTGGCCTCTGGTCCCTCAAGTGCTCCAGCGTCGCGGCGATGTCGATCTCTTTAGCGCCTGCAACAAACACAAACGGGGCTCAGCCCAGGCACAAGACAACCCGCGCTCTGCGTCCCTCGCCTGCTGCCGGGGTCCCTCAGGGCCCAGCGGCCAAATGACAACGACAGTCATCCCTCAGCTGCCCGGCTGGCAGGCAGTTTCAGGGTTCACACAAGAAAACAGGGCAAGGCGGCTTTCATTAGCATTGATTCAAGAAGGCTGGGCTGAAAAATGTTATCAATGCCTATATAGATACCCACAGCAAGCTGCCGCCAGGAGCGACTAAGGCTTTCTTGATTTCTTTTTTTTTTTTGGTGGCATTTTAAGACTTTTATTTTTTTTGGCTGTGTTGCACGGCTTGCGGGATCTCAGTTCCCCGACCAGGGATTGAACCCGGGCCACAGCTGTGAAGGCCCGGAATTCTAACCACTAGGCCTCCAGGGAACGCCCACGAATTTTTTTTTAAAGATATTTTTGATGTGAACCATTTTTAAAGTCTTTATTGAATTTGTTACAATATTGCTTCCATTTTATGTTTCGGTTTTTTGGCCACGAGGCATGTGGGATTAATTAATTAATTCATTCCCTGACCAGGGATCGAACCCGCACCTCCTGCATTGGAAGGCGAAGTCTTAACCACTGGACCATCAGGGAAGGCCCCCAACAATGTTTTAAGTCATAGGAAGTAGCATATAAACTTCAATTTCTATTGCATAGGATTTTTATTCAGAGAACTAATCTTATACATCTAAATATTGGCTTCTAAAGGCAGAGTTCCCTGCCTGTTAGAAGTGTGTTCCAAATGTTAAGAAAAGGTCAGGACGCCCCACATGCTCACGGGTTAGTCGTGTGGCTTAGATCCCCTCCTACAGACGCACCCACCTGACACCAGGTGACTTGGGTGCCACAGAGATACTACTATTTGAGTTTAAAAATGTAACCTTACGCATTCCGCGTATGTTCTTGTTTTTGCATCTCGCTAGGTCCTTTGGTAGCTGGACAACAAACAAGACCGGGTCCCGAGCTCGCGAGCTTCTTACAGTTCACAGGGGAGCATCTCACGTCTGCTGTGCAATCCTGTCAAATGCTGGGGGCTTGGGCGGGGCGCACCTCTGAAGTCAGCCGGGACCCCCCACCAACCCCCAGTAAGCGCATGTCACGCGCAGCATTTTGTCTCACGGTGCCACAACTGTCACCACTCCCTGTTCAGGGGAAACTGAGGCTCGTCCCGGTCACGCAGAGCAGGTAGCCATGCTCATCAGACCCAGATGTGGAAGCGAGACCGGGCTGGTGGCCACCAGGACGGCTCTGGTCTCCCACTTCCATCACACCTGCGTGTGCACAGCCCTGCCCTTGGCCGGGAGCTGGGAGGCGCGCCTGAAAGCGTCCAAGGCCGCGGCAGCCTTAGTGCCCTGGTTCATCCTGGAGGCCTGAGGCCCACGTGGGTGACAGCTGAGCCGCCAGCGCCTTTTTCCGAGTGGCAGGGAGATGCTGCTGGGGACACGGATGAGGGTGGGAGGGAAGGTGGGGGGACCGCACACTGTCTCAGGGAGAGGGTGCCTGAAGTGGGAGGGGCTGGCGGCTGGAGGGAGGGGCGGCTGGGAGGAGACACATTCCAACCAGGTGCTGTGCTCGCGCCAGGGAAACTGCCACGAGTATTGGGAATCTGGCAGTAAGTTGCTGAGACCGGGAGGCCAGGATCCGGGCTGACCCCCCTCGGCCAGCACGGTGGCCAGTCCGAGTGCCTCGAGGTGTGGGGACAGTGTGGCTGGCATGAGCTCATCACATCTAAGCTGGCCATCCTTCCAGACAATGAACGCCCTCCGTCGGGTATGGGAACACCCCAAGCCCCCCCGACTCTTAAGTCAAAGTCTTTCTAGGAAGTCTTTCTTTCTGGGGGATCCGCCGAGAAACTCGTCCAGGCGGAAGACAGGGTCTCCTGTTTGCCTGAAGGCTCCTCTGAAGGTGTCAGAAGTTTTCGAAAGCTGACAAGGTCACAAGATGTACAGTCTTGTTTGGGGGGGACCTGTGAGTCCAGAGCAGCCTGAAACGGTGGGTGAAAGAGGAGCTCCGGGGGGGTCCCCCGGCCACGTGCGCAGCGGCCCCCCAAGGGGCCCCTGTGCCAGGAACCTGCTTCCTCATCTCCCCAAAGGAACACGGAAATGGGCTTCTTCAAACCACAGGTTTGCCTTAAGAAAGTGAAGTCCTACGTGGAGAGCGAGCAAGGGAGGGGGTGTCCCACCCGAGACCTGAGTTCTCGTCCCCCCAGAAACACCCAGCTGCCGGGTCGGCGTGGCCCCTCTGGACGCAGCACGGAGCTGCTGCTGCTGCAGTTTAATTCCAAGCGTGAAGAGGCCCGGCTGTGGGCAGGACACAGAAAGCTCCACCTGGGCGCGTCCGGGGCGGGCGCGAAGCTCCAGCGGGAGCAGAGCAGCGAGGGGCCTCGCGGGGAGCCGCGAGTCAGCGCGTGGTGACCGCACGATGCACAGGACGTATTAGCTGCTCAGTGAATGTGACCCCGCGGATTCTGTGAGCAGAGCCTTCTGGGAGAAGTGCTATCTCTGGGCAGCTCTGTCCTCCCGTCCCGTGGACGCCAGGAGAACGAGGTGTGGAGTGGAGGTTGATTCATCAGCTCAGAGACGATCCTCGTTCTTTAAAAACAAAATCCTGAGGGGTCCAGACTTAACCCCCCACTTTTTAAGGTTGCTCAGGGCAGCGTCTTTAGTCCTTGAAACTCGTTTGAAAGACTCTTTCAACAGCCCTTTTCTTCCGAAGGGCTAGTCTGAACAAGAGAACCAGCATGAAGTCCCGAACCCCCCGTCCCTCCTCCGTCACCCTGGAGCGACTCTGCAGGGCTCTGCCTGGGGCCACGTGCAGGTCCCCTCCGAAGGCAGCTCCGTGGGGAGACTGCAGGGCCACCGGGTGACGCTCTGATCAGGTGCTACGGACGAAACCTCTCTCTTCACTGCACTCTCCTTTGGACGACCGCTGACAGAGGAAGGAGAAGGCCTACTTAGGTTTTCCCTAGACAGGGTCTGGGGAACGCGAAACGCCCGGGGACCACGTCTCAGATCACGCTTAGCCTGAAGCCAAGGCTCAACAGTGGAGGGAATCAAATTGAAGCTTATGAAACCGTACGGCGCTGCAAATAGAGAAGCAATGGATTCATCAGGTAGAATCAGTGTCCGACGTGGACGGCTGCTGTCTCCCTGCGTGTTAGGATGGAGGAGAGTTAGTCATCTGAAGTGTGTGTGGAGAGAGAAGTTTTAACAGAACACACATGCAGGATCTTCTATGAGGGCCGGGAGGCACGGCCCTGCACGCTGTTCGGTGACCCCGGGCATCCTGGTAACCCCGAGGTGCACGAGACACACAGTCTGCGTTGGTAAACCAGAGCCTCGGGGCTGGAGGGAGGGGGGTGCGTCCTCTTCACCTTATAACAGGCTTTACTGAAGGTAAAAGGATTTATTTAAATCCCCCAATAGCTAGGAAGCTCCCTCTAGTGCTTTTTTTTTTTTTTTTTTTTGCAGTACGCGGGCCTCTCCCGTTGTGGAGCACAGGCTCTGGACGCGCAGGCTCCATGGCACGTGGGATCTTCCCGGACCGGGGCACGAACCCGTGTCCCCTGCGTTGGCAGGCGGACTCTCAACCACTGCGCCACCAGGGAAGCCCCCTCTAGTGCTTTTAAAATGGAATGCTCTCTACAAATCCCATTTTGCTGATCGCATGTCAAGGTCCAGGAGAACAGACACATGAGGTGCGGTGCTCAGGTCGAAAAGCATGTGACTAGTTGAGGAATTAATTATAACAGATGCAAATAAAACCCGGACAGAAGACGGGGTGTGATTTCAGGGAGAGGTTTCTGGCATTTTCTATTGGAGAAGCTATTTGGATACGTGAGGAACGTATGTGCTTATTTAAGTCATCCTGCGGTCGGTCGAAGCTGGTGATACCATGAATGTACAGCACAGACAGAGGCAGCCTGTGCATTTGGGCCCAGCACCACACAGGGCAACTGTGAGTCAGTCTGACCCATCTTTCCCGGCACCAGTGACCCAGCAGGTGCGCTGCAGACTCGAGGCCGGAGTGGCCGGCGGGGTCCTGAGAGACACTGGCCCGGCGCCACCCTGAGCACCGGCCAACACACACGAAGGGCTGCCGCTGCGGCTTCCCAGTGTGCTCGGTGCGGTGGGGGGCATTGGCGCCGAAGTTCACGTTATTGGTTAAATACATTTTTAAGACAACAGGGGTTTTTAAGCTTTAGATAAAAAAGTATTCGTCATCAAACAAGAAACACTGAAAGAACTCAGTATTAGCACAATATTAAAACAGTTTCTTAGGATGCGAGAGCCAATTCAGAGTGAAAGAAAGCCAAGCGAACGGGCCCCTGGCACCTCCTACGAGGCTTGCCCTGACTCCCCCGGTGACTGCTGGCTAGTGCACGGGGCGCCCTGTCTCTCCCCGTCCTCTGCGGCCACAGCGTCCTCAGCAACGTCACGTAATAAACAGAAATACATTTTGTTGCAGAGTTTTTACCAGAAGGTCTTGCAAACCGCAGGGACGCGATGTATCCTTTTCTCTTGTTAAAAAAAGCCCTCATGCGTCAAGCGCACGAGAGAGAGAGGCCTTTATTTTGCAGGAGGAAATTGTCTCAATTCCACCCTCTGGGAGAACTGAGGAAAGCGCTGCTCCTCGCTAAACACACCTAAAGGGGCGAAGGAAGAGCGGTGACGGTCGTGAGCCCGCAAGGCGCACTGCCTGTGTCCCAGGACGAAGCCAGAGCTGTCTGGGCGCCGAGCTGGGTCCCGAGAGTCTGTGGTCTTCGGCCGAGCTCCGTTTGGGAAGGAAAGGCTGAGCAGGGGTGGGCAGGGACAGCGCGAGGCCTCAGCCCTGCAACCGGCAGGGCTGGAGGTCACAGCTGGGGCTCCCTCTGGGTCAGCAGGATGACCGAGCCTTCACCCCAGGCGCCGCGAGTCAGGGAGCACCACAGCCGGAGGGCGGCCCTCCTCCCGCCTCTGGGTGCAGGTGCCGCCTCCAGACCCTGGCCTCCCACCGTGCACACACGTGGGCGCGTTCCCACACACTCCCCCACTGTGCGCACGCACACGCACATGCACACACTCTGTCCTGGGTCTTCCGTGCCGAGCAGTTTCTACTTCATGCTTCCGGATGCTCTGAATCGACTGAAGATTCATCAAAATTAAAAAGGAAGACTTTTTGCTGGCTTTCTAGATTAACGATCATCTCCCTTTCACAAGGTTTCACTGGGATCAAAGGAGACACACTGGCATCATATCCACTTGAAAATCAAGTACCTCAGAACCCAAACAAACTAGGTATTTTTCATGTTTTTAAAAACAAATTCGAAATCATTTTTCAGGAGAAGCTAGGATGCCTCCAGATCTTTCTAAAAAAATACAAGTAAACAAAAGCAGGACTGGGTGTATTGCCTGTAAAGTTGCCATCACTTACGCTCCAGGAGGTGTCGGAATTGTGTGACGCATCCTGCGATGTTCAACGAGGCGCCAGAGCGTCTATGACGCTGCGCAGGTACCGGCAGCATCAACGCTGAGAACCACCCGGCACCCAAGTGCATGCGAGTGCACAGTGGTTAAAAAAGAGGGCGTCAAAAAAAAAACGAGGGCGTCAGGAAGGGGCGACCGTTAAACTTGTAAGAAGAGATGGACGTGACGGCCACGAGCACGCCGTTCAGATCACCACCTGCCCCGGGAAGGCAGGCGTCGTGGACACAGCGCGTGCATGGGAAGCTAATGGCGGGGACCTCACTACCTCCCGGTTCCACCCACGTGACAAGGAACCACGTAGGACGCACAAGCCCCAGGACACACTCAGGTCCTCAGTGGAAGGGTCAGAGTTACGAAGGGGACGAGGGGTGGGTCATCCGGGTGATGTCCGTGGCTGCAGGGAAGAGGCTGGGAGCCCACAATGACACGGGAGTCTCAGGGGAGCAGGGGGGCTCTGAGGCGGCCCTCCCGTGCCGCCCAGGGTCTTGCACTTGGGGCCACAGACACACGCCTGAGCCCCCATACGATCAGAGCACAGGGGCAGGAGGGCGGGCAGGCAACCGGGCCTCGTGGGACCAATGGCCGCCCCGAGGGGCTGGGCCCTTGTTACCCTTGAGCCGAGGCCAAGTGCTCCAGGGGAGCTGGACGCTCAGCCACTCACAAAACCCCCATCGAAGGCTCTCCGTGCCCCTCCTCCCACCTCGGCCCCCGAGTCTACGTCTGGTTCAGAAACTGAGGGTGCGGCCGGCCCCGTGGCCTGGCCGGGACGGGGCTACTTAGTTACTCAGCTGACGGCAGCACGGGGACCACGGTCCTTGGATTCCTCGCACCGTCTCCACCCGGGAAAGGAGAGGCAGGGTCCCGGGAGGCCTCATCGGGCGCCGCGAGGTCGTAAGGACGACACAGACGGTCAGCACTTGTCACAGACGCTCTCATACAAGTTCACGCGACTGTGGCAGGATCTTCCGGGAGGGTCACTAATGCAAAGTGACAGAGGCGTGGTCCTCAACACCACTGCCCACCCGCAGAGCGCGGCCGCTCAGCCAGGGCACAGGCCTCAGGTCCTACTTCACAGTGTTTGAGCCGTCGCTGCCCCCCGACCGGGGTTGCTGTGCGCGGGGGCTTCCTGCCACCAGGGAGGGACGAGGGGTCTTTGGCAGGAGAGGGGGTGGACCCTCACTGTCTGGGGAGGAGCCGCGAGCGGCTGCTGAGAGGGGCCAGGGCAGCTTTGCTGGGCCTCTGGGGTCTCCGGGGTAGGAGACTCTGGGGCGGCGGGCAGCCAGCAATGCTGAAGGACTCTTGTGGCCTCCAAGCCGTGGCGACCCTGCCAAACATGGCCAGCCAGGGGCCAGCAGGACGGACGGTGGCGATGCTCACGGGGACAGGGTGGGGGCCAGTCTGGGTTTGGGGACCAGAGAGACGAAAACCTGGGTGACAAGCTGGCTGTCGCTCTTCCGGGCAAAGCAAGCGCGCATGGGAGGGACGGCCCTGGACCGGCGTCGGGTGGGGTCCAGCCAGGTCTCCCAGCTTCTCATCGGCCACGTGGGACCGTGTCCACGGGTGACTCAGGAGGGAGGAGAAGCCACGTGAGCAGGTCTGGCCCATGAGATGCAGGGGGTTCCACACGGGCCAGGAGTGCCCCCTGTGGTGCCAAAGTCCACGGGGCCCCTGTCCGCCCATCGGCAGGTCAGAGAGCACAGCACTGTCAGCTTTACCTGCCCACAGGATAGAGAGCATTTAGGAGGCAAAGTGTGCGATTACGGGCTGCAATGTGGTTCACGAGAGGACCCGGATAAGACGGGCTTAGGATGTTTTCCAGGAACAACTGTCCCATTTTGCCTCGTGTCTCGCCTATTAGTCCCTCATCTATCGTGTCACCTGGGCCTGGGTCACACCCCCAGCGATACTGCTCCCGGGACCCCTGTCCCCACCCGAGTCTCAGCTCCAACTGGCCAGATGAACAGCCCAGGGAGGAAATAGCCACCCGTCACCTCACGGGACACAATTTCTCCAGGTAAAGGAAAAGCCTCCCCACCCCACCCTGTGCTGGACACTTTTTTCAGCCTGAAACCTGCATGCGCTGAAGACGAGGCGTCACCACCTGGAAGCCACGCTGGAGGCAGACTGGTCCGTAGAATTCCTTCTCTGCTGGGTCTTCATGTTTCAGCCACAAACATAGAACCAAGACGTTTCCCCCTCGACGTGCCTTGCTCTGTGCAGCCTGCTTCTCCCAGTTAGTCTCGTCTGTAGAAGCGCCGTCCACGTGCACGGTCATGGCCAGGGGCGGGCTCGGCCCTTTGTGCAGACCCCTGTGCACACAGACCCCTGGGGTCCTGCCCCTCCAGCCCTTGAATCCAGCGGCACCCAGTCGATCCTGCCGGGACCCACTGCACGTTCTCCTTCCCCAGCGGCTCCAGATGGATCCGGTCAGCGAGCCTGTGGTTCCAGGTCCCCTCCCTGGCGGAGTTTCTGCTGCGGCCCTAACAGACCCAGCTACCTGCTCCACCCCTGTCCCCGGACCGCGCAGCCTGGCCATGCCTCTGCAGTGCCGCCCCCTAAGCTCCTGGGCTCTGCCATTTGCAGAAAGACCAGGCTCCGCATCAGCCTGGCCAGCTGGTTGCCTTCCGGCACGTCACCAAACCTCTGGGGATCTGCCTCCTCAGTTTGCAACCAAGTGTCAGAATAAATGAGCCCTCAGGGCCCCTTGGGGCTGTGAGGAACGGGCTACAGACGCGTACGGGGCTCTGTGACAGGCGTGGGGCGAAGCGACCCTGCCACTGCCCCTGCATCCCGGGGCCCCAAGTCACAGCTGCAGCCCCCACCTGCTTCTCCACATGGAGTGTAAAGCCCAGGAGGGCAGATCGTTCCCTTGCTCACCATGTATTCTGGGTGCTCAGTAAGTACTAGGCTGGAACACACTTCTGTGGTTCAGCCCGTATTTGCCAAAAGGGGGAACGATACCACGATGGTGGCCGAGGGGGACAGCAGGGTCCACGAGTGGGGAAAGGGAGTGGGGGGCACGTCCCCCGCAGACCAGGGCCGGGTCCTGGGTTCTGCAGGAAGGAGCCGGCGTGGCCCAGAGAGAGGGGCTACGAACACGTGGGGCCTCCCGAGATCTCTCTCTTTAACATCCTGCTGACCGCTGTGTGCAGAAGAGACGGGCACAGGAGCGAGCGGGGAGGCCAGTCCAAGGCCACAGAGGAAGGGACGGAGGGAGCAGGGCCGAGAGACAGAAGAGATGGAGGACCGGACACACGTGGACGACCACCTTCAGCTCTGCTCCCTGGAGCACGGCCACCCAACGGGACTTCCCGTCACAGGCGCGTTTTCCGTCTGCACCGCCTGTTTGGCAGCCCCCGGGCACCTGTGTATTGGGGCGCCTGGCATGTGGTCAGCGTTTCAATCTTATCATGTAAGTTGCCACACGTGCCTGATGGCTAATGCCCCGAACAGTGCAGCTCTGGGGGAGTGCTGGGTTTTAAAAGTTCAACGAGCCACGAAGTGTTACTTCTCCCAGAATGGGAGAAAATATTTGCAAATCACACATCTGATAAGGGTTTAATATTCACAATATATAAAGAACTCCTACACCTCAATGACAAAAAACCAAACAGCCCAATTAAAAAATGGGCAAAGAACTTGAATAGACACTTCTCCAAAGAAAATGTCCAAATGGTTGACACACACATGAAAAGGTGCTCAACATCTCTAGTCCTTAGGAAAATGCAAAGCAAACCCACAGCGAGATGCTGCTTCCCAGCCATGAGGATGGCTACTATCAAAACCCCAGAAAATGACACAAGTGTTGAAGGGGGTGTGGGAACTGGAGCCCTTCCTTATGCACTGTTGGTGGGAATGGAAAATGGTGCAGCTGCCGTGGAAAACAGTACGGAGGGTCCTCAAGAAATCAGAAATAAAACTGCCATGCGATCCAGCAATTCCACACGGGGTGTATAACCCCAAAGAACTGAAAGCAGAAGCTCAAAGAGATGTTTGCACACCCACGATCATAGCAGCATTAATTCAGCAGCTGAAAGTGGGAGCGACCCGAGTGTCTACAGATGGATGACGGATAAGCTACCCGTGGTCCCCACCCCTGCAACGGAACGTCATTCAGCCTCAGCAGGAAGGAAATCCTGCCACTGGCTCCAACACGGTGCACCTTGAGGACGTGACGCTCAGTGACATAAGCGAGGCACAGAAGGGCACACACTGTCTGATTCCACTCATGTGAGGTCCCAAGAGCTGTCAGAGTCACAGACACAGGAGGCACGATGGAGATTGTGCATGAGGAGATGCTTACTGACGCCACCACGTGACAGGGACATAGTAAGGAAGACGAGCTTCCTGAGGATGGAGACCGGGAGCTGGACAGATGGCCACGCGGGCGCTGCACATCCCTTCACACTCCGTGCTGAGACCGCTTAGGACGAACTCGCGGCCGATGCAAGCTTAAGAGGCGTCTCCAGGCGCACCTGCCGACTCGGGCCGGCACCCCACGTCACACCATGAAATCCCAGTCCTGCTGCAGTTCCTGCCAAACGACAGGAACAGGCCCCCAGGACAGTCCAGGCCTGTGGACACCCCAGGAGCCGGGAGGCTCAGGGCGGCACGGCCAGCTTCCCAGAGGTGGGGCTTCCTCCGTGGCCCCCGGTGAGGGACAGCCCGTGAGGCCACCTCCAGGTGACCCAGCACATGTGGTCCTCGGGAAGCCCCACCATCCGCCTGGTGCTCTCCATTTGTTTGAAAAATTGTGGTGACCCTGGGCAAAGAGAGGTCACGGACAAAAACGTAAGAGGCACAAGCTTGGAGAATATCTCGGCTGCAAAACCAACATTGCTACGTCTGAGCTCAGTCCCTAGGTGAGAGAGGAACGCTACCGAACCCTGATTCTGACCCAAAATATTAGCCCGAGTTAGACGCGTGTTCGCAGCCACGGGAAAAACGTGTGGAAGAATTTTACAGGTTGACCCCTGACTTTCCCGCCACAAACCCGGGCAGAGAACCAGCCCCCCAACTCAGACTTCCAACCGCATCCTGTCTGCTCGCTGACAGACCAGACGGTGCCGAAAGCCCCTTACGATTCCTGCTGCATCAAAGGCTTTACTCCCCGAAGCCCGTGTGCCCGGCCCAGGCTCCAGGCTGTGGCTGGCTGGGCTGCCCGAGTGTCCCCGGCCAGCCTCAGAGCCCAGGGCCGACGCAGGCGCCGGGCTGCAGGACAGCTTGGGAGAGGCATTCTTCGGTCCTCCTGCAATTCATTCCTTTAAGAAAAAGGGAACAGGAAGAAAGGCTTCGTGTCCAGGCCCAGAGCCTTTGATCATTTGATGAACGCGGGCCGGCAGCACGGGCCTCCGGCTTCTCAGGCCAGACAAAGGTGGCCCTGGCCGCCCGGCCCCGCGAGCCCGGCCCAGAACAAAACCCCGGCGGCCGCTCGCCGGGGCGGCCTGGGAAAGGCCCACCTCGCAGGCCGAGGGGCCGCCCTGCCCTTTGATCTGGCCCGAGACTGCAGCCTGGGCCCTGGGTCAGGGGATTTCACAGCGCGGGCCCCCGGGCAGAGGGGAGCAGGTCAGGGGCAGAATGAGGGGTGACCAATCTCTGAAAGAGCCTGGAGACCGCCCTCCCGGGTCAGTTCCACATGGCTGGGCTCGCACTGTTGCCGCAGCCGAGCCTCAAGTGGGCTTTGACAGGACGGGGCAGGCGGGGCGGGGGGCAGCCGGGATGGGGGTCGGCCCCGCCCCCGGGGCTGCGGCACTGTCCTGCTCCAGGTGCCCTCACACCTGCTGCGTGGACACCCGGGTATTCCCCCCGCCCCGGTACCGGTACCGCTGGGGCGCCTGTCCTTGGGACGAGCCGGGCGCCATGCCACACGGTGTATACGCAGTGGGTTCCTGTGTCACTTGCTTACACACAAAGGCGGCACCTCAAACACGCAAGGGGATCCGCATTCTCGGAAGGCATTTGGTTTGATAGACGGGGAAACGCTACATGTGACAGCAGACAGGGGAGCAGGATGGGGGAGAAGCAGGAATTCCGCTGTGGGCTGCCGGCTCGGAGTGACGGCGCGTTTGCAAATGAAGAGACAGATACAGTTGATGGGACACAGAGGCATTACTGGACGGGGAACAAATGACCTTTCCGCCAAAAAAGTTAGCTTTTTGGATCTAAGGCCAAAACATGTTATTAAAAAGCACCGTCAGAGCATTTGCATTTGCCTCGTTGTTTCTTTGTTTGCACATCACAGCTCGGAGCTACTTCAGGGCGTGAAATACGGTCTCTGGTGGTGTGAGCCCGGCCCACCGTCCCGCACCCCCGCCTCCCCGCCCCGGAGCCGGAGCCGGCAGGGAGCCTGCGGCACAAGGGGGCCAGTGCTGGGTCCCGGCTGGTCACATGCTTACTAGCTGTAGTGCTGGTAACGCTCAAGCTCTCTAGTCCTCGCGTGTAACACGATGGCTCTTATTTTATCCTCACACGTCGATATCCTTGGGCTAAAGATGTGTTCTGTTTTTCTTTTAAGCAGGAGAAATGGAGTAAGAAAGATGCGTCTTTCAGAGCTGCCGGCAGCGGTGTGACAATGTATAGAAATCCATTTCTGTAATCGGTGTCTGCCCTTCCTGCCGGCACAGGATGAAGGGTGGGCGTCCTGGAAGGCGGGTGCCCTAGCTGAGAACACACGTGTGCGTGTGTGCGTGAGTGGGTCAATGTGGAGAGGAAGACGTTTTCACAGGTGGGAAGGAGACCGTAAGACGTCACTCATCGCAGTGTGTCCTGCCCAAGTTCCCTGGAGGCTGACAGGCAGCTCAAGAACAAGGAAGCGCCTTTTCAGGCCAGGTTAGGGCCTCCCTGCTGACGGGTGCGTGGTTCTCCCAGAGGTGGGTCTGAGAGAATCTTCTCCCAGTTGACTACTGGCCTCTAAGGGGACACCTCATGGGTTTGTCCTGTGGACCACGCCTGGGGAGCCCCAGCCCCGTTTGGTCCCTGCACTCTCATGGGTTAAACTCCACCCAAGCCATGAACTCATCCCAGGTCTGTGCTCAGATCACAGCACTCTAACCCCAAGTCCCCGGACACTGTCTTTAGGAGGGAAAGGCCCAGGACCACGGAGAGCGATTCATGTGCTAAAACGATGTTATTACAAAGGGGCATCCAAAGGTGACCTATTTTAGAGACACTCACTCCAAGAGATTTTAGGTGGCTCTGAATTTTGCAGATATAGTTTGAATAACAGGGAGGATTTAAGGCTATTCTGAGCCGCTGAAACGCTGGAAGATCAGGCTGCCTTCTCCTCACTCCTGGTGTTAACACGGGACGTCCTCAGCGAGCACTCACGCGTCACCGACTGTGCACTGAGCCCAGTGCGCGACCCCGGCGGAGGTGACGAAGGAGGACCCTTAGAAATGGACGCGCTTTGCCGCAAACAGCCTTCCTGCGGCTCAGGCTCATTTTCCCCAAGGATCTCTGTGACTGCTGCACCAGGCTGCCATGGCAACCCCAGCCCGCTCTGAGCCGCACGGAGCAGCCCGCTCTGAGCCGCACGGAGCAGCCCGCTCTGAGCCGCACGGAGCAGCCCGCTCTGAGCCGCACGGAGCAGCCCGCTCTGAGCCGCACGGAGCAGCCCGCTCTGAGCCGCACGGAGCAGCCCGCTCTGAGCCGCACGGAGCAGCCCGCTCTGAGCCGCACGGAGCAGCCCGCTCTGAGCCGCACGGAGCAGCCCGCTCTGAGCCGCACGGAGCAGCCCGCTCTGAGCCGCACGGAGCAGCCCGCTCTGAGCCGCACGGAGCAGCCCGCTCTGAGCCGCACGGAGCAGCCCGCTCTGAGCCGCACGGAGCAGCCCGCTCTGAGCCGCACGGAGCAGCCCGCTCTGAGCCGCACGGAGCAGCCCGCTCTGAGCCGCACGGAGCAGCCCGCTCTGAGCCGCACGGAGCAGCCCGCTCTGAGCCGCACGGAGCAGCCCGCTCTGAGCCGCACGGAGCAGCCCGCTCTGAGCCTTACCTTTGGCCATCTTATTGAGAACCATGTCGACCAGGATGTAGGTGCCGCTCCTGCCCGCGCCATCACTGTCAATAGAAGGAGAGAGATGAGGACACACGCACCATGCTGTCCCCACTCCCCACACGCCAACGATGGCATCTCGCCTCTGTGCTCAAGGGGGGCCCATGAGAGGACAGGAGGGCAGGGTGGAGAACTGGAGAGGAAGAGAAAGAAAGGGGGTGAGGGGGGTCAGGGTGGGAGAGGGGAGGAGGATGGGAATGGAGGGGGAGGAGGAGGGGAGGGGGAGGGGAGGGGGAGGGGAGGGAGGGGAGGGGGAAGGGGAGGGGAGGGGGAGGGGAGGGGGAGGGGAGGGGGAGGGGAGGGGGAGGGGAGGGGGAGGGGAGGGGGAGGAGATGGGAAGGGAAGGGGAGGGGAAGGGAGGGAGGGGAGGGGAGGGGAGGGGGAGGGGAGGGGAGGGGAGGGGAGGGGAGAGGGAAGGGGAGGGAGGGGGAAGGGGAGGGAGGGGAGGGGAGGGGGAAGGGGAGGGGAGGGGGAGGGGAGGGGAGGGGAGGGGAGGGGAGGGGAGAGGGAAGGGGAGGGAGGGGGAAGGGGAGGGAGGGGAGGGGAGGGGAGGGGAGGGGAGGGGGAGGGGAGGGGAGGGGAGGGGAGGGGAGAGGGAAGGGGAGGGAGGGGGAAGGGGAGGGAGGGGAGGGGAGGGGGAAGGGGAGGGAGGGGAGGGGAGGGGGAAGGGGAGGGGAGGGGGAAAGGGAGGGGAGGAGAGGGGAGGGGGAAGGGGAGGGGAGGGGGAGGGGAAGGGAAGGGGAGGGGAGGGGAGGGGAAGGGGAGGGGAGTGGAGGGGAGGGGAGGGGGAGGGGGAAGGGGAGGGGGAGGGGGAGGGAGGGGTGGGGGAGGGGAGGGTGGGGGAGGGGAGGAGGAGGGGAGGGGGAGGGCAGGGGAGGGGGGAGTGGAGGGGAGGGGGAGGGCAGGGGAGGGGGAGGGCAGGGGAGGGGAGGGGAGGGGGAGGGGAAGAGAAGGGGAAGGAGGAGGAGGGGGAGGGGGAAGAGGAGGGGCAGAGGGGAGGCTGGAGTGCTTTCAGCCCTGAGCTAACAGTGGTGCGGATTAGCTATTGTGCCTGTGTTGATTTGTTCTTTTCTTCCTTTTTTCTCCCCTCTTTGGTCAAAGATTCAGCAAATTTTGTCGGAAAAAAAATGAAATAAAGAAATGCCTGGCAGTGTCAGAGTTGATGGCATTTGTATTTAAAGTGTCTGCAAGAGGCCAGCTGTGAACAGGGGAAGAAGGACGGGTGCAGGTCTCGTGTGTCCACACCCTTGGGGGGCCGTCTGTCCGCCGCTCCAAGGAGCGGGGTGCACATGTCCCCCATCACTGCAACGGAGCCTCTCTTCATCCCCCCTCGTCCCCCAGCTGTAATGGGAATAATCACCACCTGGACGAGAGTTGTAAAAACGTTCTGAATTGTGGCTCGACAACAGCCAGTGAGAGAAAAGGAAGGCGCCTCTTCTCGGAGGAAGTAGCCCTGCATCTCTCCTCCTGCATCATGAGCCCTGAGGTGGTCCTTAGGTCAAGCAGGCTGTTCTCACGCCCACGGGCAGCACATAAGTAAGAGGATGGTGTTTACACTTATACTCCTGGCAGAATCAGCCAACCTAAGGAGAAGATCAGCGTCTCCATTTCAGGACCTGGGGAGCTGTGTGACCGTGCTCTCAGTCTCGCACCTGTGGGCCGGCCAGCGGCCCGGGAGCCTGCCGCTTGTCCTTTCACAGCAAAGAGTCGCTGAGTTTGGCCTCAACACGTTTCTCAAACAAACGGTGGAAAAAGCCTCGGTTGGAAAGAGAATGATTCCGCATTGCGCTGTGCCCACCTGCGCTCCAGAGGTGGGGATGCCGCCACGCCAGTGTCGCCGACACCCGAGTGACCGGCCTGCGGCCGAGGGTCTCCTCAGTTCCCTTCAGCTCATGTCACACAGCTCTGCCCAGATCTGCCTCAGAACTGGAGACGGTTCTCCTCGGGTGGGTTAAAGGTGCTCTGGTCCAGTTCTCGAGGATACAGACCATGCTCTGCACACCTCGTCTTCTCTCATGGACCGACACAGAAACACACACACACACACACATTCCACACCCACACACTCAGATACACACACACACTCATGCAGGGGCACACACATTCCACACCCACACACTCAGACACACTCATGCGGGTGCACACACATTCCACACCCACACACTCAGATACACACACACTCATGCAGGTGCACACACACAGGCACACACACTCCGACACACACACACTCAGAGACATGCACGCACAGACTTCTTGACTGACTGGACAAACTTGGTGTTTGATCTTTGGAGACCTGACTCCTTTTGATCCCAGGCAGAAAGGAATACTCTGAAGACAGTTCTAGACAATTGAGCACACTTCTTCACCAAAAGCGGTGGGTAGGAGCTCGGGGAAGAGCTCGCCCTCGGAGGGAGTTTTCTTCCAGTGGATCTTTCTTCTTGGTTGGGGGGAACCCACTCGAGGACACTTGAGCCACTGAACTTTCACCCGAAGGCCACTCGTTTGATTCCAGGTCTGTCCTGTTCATAACTGGCCCCAGCCTCTGCGCAGGTTTCCAAACGTCTGCGAGGCGTGCTGGGCCGAGAGCCCTCCACACACCACACACACTGTCTCACAGCGTTTGCGCAGCGGTCCCAGGAGGGTTTAAGACAAAATAAGTTTATCTCCTCGGTTGCCTTTAGAAGTACCAGTTAGATATACTTATTAAGCAATCAGGAGGTTCAGTTCCTATATTTAATAGTGGTTACTTTTGAGGTAGTGAACACTTCTTAATCCAGGTTAAAAGTTGTACTTGCCTGCAGTGGACAATTATTGGACAAGAACGGCCCCTGTAGCACTTGTTTACTTTTCTGAAATAAAGAGAGACACAGAAGTTATGATTATGTACCAGACTCTGTAGCAGCCATCCCAACAGCCCATACGCCAAAGCAAACAGACCGGCTCTTGGACATCATTTTGCAATACCCTGTTTTGACAAAGAAGATCAAAATTATGCACACATTTTCAAAGGTTTATTTTTCTTTTCAATATTCAATTATTAAACAGAGCTTTGAAAACAATTCTTACATTTTCACAGTTTTCTTTTTCCCTTTACAAGTATGAACTCTGGCCTGAGGTCAACAGATCCATCAGTGTGAGCCTCCCCACTCCCCACCCCTTGCTCTGGTTAATTTGACTTCCGTTGTTGTTGTGATATGTCTAGATTCTTCACTTAAATTTTTGAGTTTTGCAATTTACACTCCGCATTTCTTACAGTCTAGACGTCACATTGGAATGCAACATTACTGGGATGTCTCAAGACAGCATCTTAAAGACACTTCCTGATCTGTCAGTTTTGTAAGGATATCTAAATTACAGAGAAGCCTCAATTATGTCCAAGACGCATATTTCCATTTTTATAAATCTGATTATGTTTAAAACAACTTGTTTGTGCAGATTTTAGGTTAGAATTTATGAAAATTAACAAGAAGCGTTGACTATGTTGCAAACAACTCGGTTGTGCAGATTTTAGGTCAGAATTCATGAAAATTAACAAGAAGCGTAGATTAAGATTTTGTAACCAAATCCTAAATCACTACAGAGCACTGCTAGGAAATTCACTGTATAAGCTTGATAGTTTTTGTAATTCAGTGAAACAACTAATCATGTTTACAAATTATATCCAAATTCTCAGTAAAATCTTTCTAAATAAAGAAAATTAAAGACAGAATTTTGGTTAATTGGAGGGAAAAAATGCGTGAGGGGGGTGTGCACTAAAATGTGCTGAGAATGTCTATGATATAAGACGCGAAGTTAAAGTTTAAAAAGAATGACAGTAGAGAAAAATCTTTTCCTTCATATGCCGGAAATGGGAAAATGTCACATTTCTCTGCAAAGGCTTGTCTGCTCAGCATGGAAATAGTTGAAAGTGGAAATTCAATCAGCGGGTTCTTTTGCTACAAACCCCTGAGACAGTGTGGGATTGGGAGGGAGTCGAGTGCTGTAGCTGATGGGTGAGCTGAGTGGGTATTTTAATGTCACATAAAATGACATTTATTGCCCAAATGTCAGAGCTCTGTTGCTTTCCTACTTCCGCTATGGAGTGAACAGAATAGGTGCTTCTGAAGGGAGACTCCACCCCCAGAACGGCACCAGGGAAGTGGCAGGAGGTGGCCGTGCGGTCCACGTAAGATGTGCCCGGAGACGGCCACGCCCGGGGCCATCGGGGCAGCGGCACGTGCTCTGTGGCTGTTCCCCGGCTGAGAGCCAGGCTTCAAGCCTGGACCTCAGGGAGCCTGGGAGGTGAGGACCCAGAAACCCGGGTACAACAGGCGGCCCAGCGTCCTCGTGGCCACGGCACTGCTTCTGCTGGAGCCTATCCTTGCTTTTGACCTACACCCCAGTGTTAGGGTTTAAGGGAGAGGAAAGGGGAAGTGATTAAGTTGAGGGAACGTCTGTGTCAGGATCCCTGGAAAGTTCTCAGCCCTTTGAGAAGAAGAGATTGGAAAAGAGATCTACCAGTTCCTTCTAAAACCTCCCATTCTCCAGTCAGGTTGTCAAGGCAACGGTGAGCTTTAGCTCCGACAGAATAGATGCCAGGCCCCAAGGACTTGTCTCCAGCGTGAGCAGTGGGGAGCCCGCCAGCCCGATGAAGGCCGTGTGTGTGCGTGTGCACGTGCGTGTGCGTCCAGGCGTGATGCACGTGCTGTGTGTGCGTGTGCGCAGCACGGAGCCTGCTCGCCCGTGAGACCAGAGCCGGGGTGGCTTACTTTTACAGGCCTTGCACCTTCAAACAGAACTTTCTCCTGGACGCTTCTCAGTCACGGAATCTTTCAGGTGTGACCCACCTCAGCTCGGCACCTCCAACACCCTGTTATGTTTCCCACCTGCCGGGCCTGTCTGTGTTTCTAAAGGCTAAACTCAACTTCCGGCCAATACCCCGGTTTTGCTCATTTTTTCTGATGGGGCCAAGCACAAAAAAGGTACATTGAAAAAGAAATAAACACAACAACAAGATGTCCTTCTTTGAAACGTGCTGGTTGCAGGAAAGGACAGCATAAGGAAGCAACAGACCAGCCGTGCTCCATGTACAGCCGGCCGGTCGGGCCCCCTTTGGCCAAACGCAGTAGGAATCACCTCCCTGGCTAAGAAATGTGGCTAGAGAGCAAATTACTGGCTACTTTGGCCGTGACTTGCTTCTCCAGGCTGCAATTCTGGTCTCTATCGTACGACGCGTTTGAAGTGTTCTTTTCTCCAGTGTGCTGGGACCGCTGCCTCGGCAGGACCCAAGAAGGTTTCAGTGTGATTTTAACACCCGTGACAGCCCCTCCCTGTGCTAAACCTATTTACCAACAGCTACAGCAGTCAAGGAGGCGCGAGTGGAAATCCAGGTGCGGCCATGGTTTCGAGTTTTATTTACACAGAACCAGTACTTGTATTGTTACCACATAAAGCATCACAAGGAGAAAAGCAGAGGCATCACACAGTCCACCAAAGCGTTCATCTGGTCGACCCGAGAGAGAGCTGCGGATTATTCATGAAGATGAGGAATGCACAGCTGTCTGGTTTTACTTTACTGGAACAAATCATCAGTATAGACTGCAACAGGAGGCATTCGCCGAGAAAGAACGATTAGTAATACAAACCAACCCATGGGTCACTGAGTGAGAAGGAACGCCATGCAACCAACAGCAAGCCAAGGTCAGAGGTCGTTAGAGGCTCAGAAAGGGGGCTTCCCACTCTGTCCCTGCAGTACAGTCACAGTTTCCAATGATCACTTTTGTGACTATGCAACTGGGCTCATATTACTAGCTGCAACATCACAAAAATGACACTGGCCACCGCTCATTAGCTGGCAAAGTAAGGGTTGTCCATTTTTACAGTGAGCAGCGTTAGTGGATGTCATTGCACACAGCCAGGAGTGAGAGAGTAGCAGAGAGAGAGAATTCTTCTACCGCAAAGCCCTCACATGTGATGCTAATTATCTCTTAGCTTAGCTGTTTCTCTTTAAAGTGTAAATGTGCTCCCTCTGGGCGCCAGAAATATTTAATTACACATCTCGGTGTCTGACGAACGCGCTCGGCCAGAACGGGAACGAACGCGGGTCTATTGTTCAGAGGGAGCTGAGCTGCCCCGCTGCATTGAAATGACCAGTGTCTGCAGAAGCCGGCTCGCCTTCCGATGGCTGACATGTGGGGCTGCTGGACACAGAAAACCACCGAGCAGCGATCCGTGTCTGAGCGCGATGTGCTCTGAGAATGTGATCGTACCCACGGCCCAGGTAGTACATGAGAGCAACCTTGTCCGCTAGTGAGGGCAGGACAGCTTTCTCTCTAACGAGATGCTCAAAACCGGGTCTGGGGTTCGCGTTCCTTTCTATTTACCGAAACCTTCTCGGGCCCTATCTCCTGGGACTCTGGAGAAATGGAATTTGGGGAATCAGATCTTTCTTCCTGACGAACTGTAAGCACAGAGGGTGGGTTATGTATTGTCCAACTCCATATATGGATACGGAGCTAGAAACACGCCCATATGCATATATGTACAGACACACTGGATGAGCACCGACACGGCAACGGCCGTGTGTGTAGCTGCATCCGTTTTGCCAGTAATGACTGTTTCTTGAAGAGTCTATCTCAGGAAATGTGCCCTAAGTAAGATTTTTAGAAATGAATTCGTATTAAGAAAATGTAAGTGATGGTCAGGCAATCGGGATGGAGTGGGTCTGTCCAAGAGCGTCCAGGACCCCCTGCCGCTCGCGCCCTCTGCCTCCCTGGGTAGGGGGACAGGGCGACAGGCGAGACGCCAAACTCGCGTCTCTGCTGGAGCTGTTTCACATGCTATTTAACACACAGGGCTATTCAAATAAAGAAATTTGTTTTGTTTTTCAAAGTGGGCTAAAAGGCAAAAGAAATAGTATCAAAATAACCTTCTGTAAGAATCTGTAACACAAATACAAGAAATCCAGAGTTATACCCGAAACCCCATCTTTATGACAACACGCCGTTTCAACCTCCCTCAAGTTACGTATCCGTGACTGTTCAGATACAAATCACTTTACGAACACGTGCGATTAAAGTGGTTTAAAGAGCGTTTTGCCTTTATTCTCTAATTCCTTGTTTTGAATATTTATCTGTTTTCCATACTTGCTAGGTTTCCACTCAGCTAAACGTAAGGGAGTTTCCAGAAAGCTCAGAACGTGGTCATGGGTGGCCTTCGACACCTTCATTTTCTCTCTCGATATTTTTAAACTGTCAGCTTCCAAACCGCACCACAAATACACGGTACTGTGGGAACTCCAGCCAGGTGTTCATCCAAGGTCATCCATTTCAGAAGCTGGGCCTAGCTCTCATCGCCATAGCTAACCAGCTGAGCACCCAAACGAAAACCGGGCTCTCTTCACCAATAGCCTGTGAAATTCACACCCTAGGGTCCTTCACCACTTGAAGAACCTTATCGAAAACAATGACCACATTTCCACAATTCTAAGATACCCATTCCGCCCTCACATTTTAACACCTCTAAAGCCAGAAAGCGTCTTACAGTTAACGTGTGAGTTAACGTAATCTCCCCTCCCCTCCCCTATACACAACATAAATAGATTTATAACATACAAGTATTAGCAGATGACACGTCTTACAGCAAACGGCCCCTGGGACCCAGGAAACCCCTTCTCTCCGTGTCCGCACTCAGCACGCTACCCCGCCGGCGGGCCGTGGGTCTTACCTGCGGAAATCCAGAAGGGACCTCGTGGAGGCAGGCACTCCCTGGTCATACCAGCTCAGGAAGTGGAACTGCGTCACCGTGCGAGTCTCGTTGGTTTGAAGGTTCTTCAGATAAAAGCTCCTCACGAGGAAATCCTCGCACCAGATGTGTTCAGAGACCAGATGCACCTGGGCGGGGGGAGAGCGGACGGGGGTGTGTGTGTGCAGAAACAGGCGTTGGCTGGGGGCCCAGCTCAGCTGAGCGCGGAGCCACATTGCGGAGAGGGGTGGGGACCGCGGGGCACGGGGCGGGCGGGGGATGCTGGAGAGCAGCCCCGCCTACCTTCCCAATTTCAACGTAGGTTACGCAAAAGATCACTTGGTGTTTTTTTTGTTTTTTGTGTGTTTTTTAAATGTCACTCTGGGGCATAATAGTCAAATTACTGGAAAAACCTGTTACAATCCAAACGATTCATTTCTGTCTTTTCTAAGCCATGTAAACCTTCAACAAAAATCACCCGAGAAAAATTATACTTTTGAGCACAAACGCCACACGAGGTTCCACTCTCACTGACATGTCATCAGGGAGGTACCACCTGGCTGTAGAAAGAGGAAACCAAAGGCTTACACAGATGCTGCCGGGCCCTGAGCTTGGAAGCCCAGGGCAGGGACCCCAAGGCCACGACCGGCTTAGGGGGAACCTCTGTGCTTCTAACGTGGGTCCTGCTGTGGGACTTTGGCATTCTGAGTAATTTTCATGCAAAACAGGGTCAAAGGACACACTCCAGTACTGGTTTAACTGCCCAAGTTTCCTTAGTTCCTTCTTGATGTGGGCAAAAATCCAGGAGAAATGAGCTTGCCTGCAGGGGACCCTCAGATAAAAAGGCCAAGCACTGTGGACACAGACCACCGGAGAGCAGCAGGGGCTGGGGTGCAGGCGGGATGCTAAGAATTAGGGACAGTGTCAACAGAGGCTTCTTTCTGAAAAAGGACCCACTAGGGGCCCGTTTTCCAGAACCAGGCTCAACTGACCACCCAGTGAGGTCATTTTTTGGTCCTTTCTGTCCAAATTTGGATTCATAAAATTAAAAAACTGAAAACCATTTCTGCCAGAGTCCCCATGGCATAGATGACTGGAGGGTCTTGGTGTCTGTTGACCACGGGCCTGTGGACACCTCCTATGGGGACCGACTGCACAGCAAGGCTTCAAGGGACAGTGGCTGGCGACCGCACACGGCAGGCCTGCCAGTGCCCGCCACAGCCCATGGCCCCCAAGCCCACGGCCCACGGCGGCCACCCGGGGAAGTACCTCGTAGACGTGGTAGAGGTTGGAGCCCTCGTCTGGCCAGTAGTGGTAACACTGCCTGACGCCGTTCTCCGAGAGGGGTGTCAGCATGACGATGACCACACAGCCGCTCTCCCACACCATCTGCAGACAGACAGAGACCAGTGTGAGTGGCTGAGCCCCATGACATGCGTAGTTAGTGCCCCAGAGACACAGTCCAAATCTATTCCATGCACAGGAAGTTTATTTCATTTCCATTAGACAGCGGACTCTGCAGCTGCCTTTGCATCTCCGAATATGCTGGCCCCATAATTTGCATGTTCCATGGAATATTAAAAAAAGAATCTAGTAAACTCATTCCACACCTTGTAAAACCTCCTCAGTTGTACATTCAGCTGCCTGACTCCCCCCGTGTTGGTCTGTAACGCAGGACAAACAGGTGACTGGTCCCACAGTGGGGTGGCTGGCCTGACTCGGACACATCACTTCTCCGTGGGACACAAACAGGAATTAGTGGACGTGTTCGTTTTCCAGTACTTGTCATTATTTGTGCGACTAGACAAACAGTTTGCTTTGTGGAGCTGCCATCCTATCGGAAACAGCCCTGAAAGTACTTCTTCCCAAGTGCGTTACAGCCACGAGTCCCCACCGGCATTTTGTTTCCTTCTACCAAAATACAGCAATACTGCCCAAAGGAAAGCGCACCCCAAACCGACTTACTCATGCGTAACAGCCACACCAAAACCAGCTCCGAGACACAAGAAACAAACGGACCCGTGTTTAAACACCAGACGTGGCAAAGACACAAAGGCTCTCGAACTTGGCTTCTTTTCAGACAAAACTCCCAACGTGCGGCCGTGAGCCTACGTGCTTGGAGCATTTTTGCTAAAACCGCTGATTCTATGGGTTAAACGTAAGGGATAGAAATAGTCAACATTCTTAAGGCCCCTCTTTGTGTATCATCTATAGTGGAATTCAAGGGGACTTGCTGCAGTGTTTACAAAAAAGCCCACATAAACGTGAATTACGCTCAAACCCACATGCTTTCCTTCTCTTTAGTGCAAATCCAACAACATGAGAATTCAAAGCCAGCGCCCTGCTCTAAGCTTCTCAGGCCTCCAGACCTACCCGCTGATCTGTCCTCCTAACGCGTAGCAGTTTCATGTGCCTGGAGAAGGCGCAGAAGCCTAGTGAAACCATTACGAAAATAGGAGAAGCACAGATTTTATGAGTGTAATAAAAATACAATGATCCAGGCCATAAACTAATCATCGAGGCTCTGCTTGGGGCCCCCAGGAGTGGCGTTAGGAAGGCCCTCCCCCACCGAGGTCCCTCCGTCTGGGGACCCGCCTGGCTCTCTGAAGGCTTGGTTAAGAGTGAATCTAAATGAAATAATTTAAACGCACAGCCCCAAAGGCCCTCCTGGGGATAATACTTCTTCTGAGGTCACTGTGTGAAAGCAGACAGGGGAACTGACTGAATCAAACCGATCTCGGCCCGCGTGGGCACCAGCATCACAGGGCGGCTCCCACCCCGCCAGCCCTGCCCGTGGCCTGGAGCCTGTGCGCGGGGCGACAGCCGCCTTCGCCACCTCCTCCGGCCTCCCACCGCGCTGCCTGGCCAGCTGGACCCCCGAGCACGCCGGGAAAGCTGCGGCGGGTTTCGGAGGAGCTGGTGGAAAGCCCAGCTGAGCAGGTTCCGCTTCTGAACAGGAGACTGCACTCCCACCCTCTTCCTTGGCCTGGTTTTGCAGGGTCATGCCTGGCGTGAGGAAGACGCGATTTCTGTGCCCAATCTCTGAGAAACCTACGACATCTTTCTCTTCGAGGAAGTAAATAACGACCTGGATTCCCTGCCAGATCTTGCTGCGGTCCACTGAAGCCAGTGCTCTGCTGAATTAAAGCGCGATGGTTCAATGCCAGGAGTGCCGCTTCCTAGCACTTTCCGTTTGATTCGACGTCAGACAACACAGCATGCGCGGTCGCCTCCCGGTTCACTGGGCACCTAGCACGGGTCAGGCCATCAGAGGCCACGGCAGGGGTGGGGAGAGAGGTCCTGGCCATAACAGTCCTTTACTGGCATGAAGTGGGTTCCTTTTCCCGAACAGGAAGCAGGTGCTGTCAGCCCTGGGTCAGAAGAAAGCTGTCAGCGTGGATTAAACGTGGCCTTCCATGTGGGATCCCGAGGATAAGTCCCTGGTGCTGCGTTTGGAGAAGAACCGGAAATGCCCCCCTTTTCGTGAGCTTCTCCTAGAACGCACCAGCACAGGCCAGGGAAGCCCACCCTGAAGGCACGTTATCACCCCGCACACAGGGGTTGTGGGCAGGAGTGGCGGGACCACCGGTGGTGACGTGCCCACCGACTTCTTCACTGGTGGTGGTGTCACGGGTCGGGGTGGCCATCTCCGAGGTCCTGGGCTGTCATAAAACACTCCAGCTACACCCCGCCACCCATGCCTGTGCTCCCAGCCCCAAGTGGCACTCAGAGGCCACCCAGAGAAGGAACACATGGTGACAACGCAGCTGGTGCAGCTGAGCCTGGGAACCTGTTCATGGTCATCAGACCCAGGCGAGTGGAGAAGGTCACACGCAGCAGTAGTTCAGACTGTCGGCCCAAGTGACGTGAAATACATACTCTGGAGGCAATTTGATCCAACTGAGTAATTTACAGATTGGTGGTTAAAAAACAAACACCGTATCGCTCTTTGCAACCCCGCAGGGGTTGAACTTTGTCCCCTGAAAAGACATGCTGACGTCTTAACCCCTGGCACCTTATGAATGCGGCCTTATTTGGAAAGAGGCCTTATCTGCATACGTCATAGAATTAAAAAGACGAGGTGATTCTCCATCAGGGAGGGTCCTAATCCAACACAAGAGGAGGGAAACACCATGTGAACACGGGCTGGGACTGGGGAGATGCCGCCAGGAACACTCGGGGCACCTAAAAGCTGGAAGGTCCTCCTCTCAGAGCTTCCGACGGACAGCAGCCCTGCCGGTACCTGGATTTTGGACTTCCGGCTTCTAGAAGTGAGAGAATACACTTCCACTGTTTCAAGCCACCCAGTTGGTGGAAATTGGTTACGGCAGCCCCAGGAAAGGAATACACGCACTGATACCCGCCCTCTACTCCAGCCCCAAATCATCCACAGGGGTTGAAAGGCATTAGCACCAAGTTCCTTATATTAAGCTAATTAGAGCAGATGGAAAGAAACCACAGGGTCTCTTCATTCCAAGTCTTTCCTGAGCACCAAGTGTTTAGCAAACAAAACTCTTCCAAAGCCCCGCTGAGACCCGATTAAAGGCAAGGCAATCCACCTGAACGGGTAAAAGGCCAGGGTTTCTTCTGCAAAGCACTCTGGTCTCTCCCGGCAGGAAGCTTCTCCTCCCTTTACCTGGATCTCTTGTGATGAGCCCCTTTCCACCTTGTACTGGTCTCGTCTGTGTTGGCACGGCTTTCTACTACCAGACCGTCATCTCCTTGGAGACTAGAGCCTTGTCTGGTTGCCATTTCTACCTCAAGGCATCTAGCACCGGGACTTACTGCAGTTGATGCTTAGCTGAAAACAATACATATTTTAAAAAGAGATCATTTGAATAGTTCCGTAAACAGAGAACTCAAAGAAAATGCTGTCAAAGGCTCGCCTGACAGAAGTGCTCCTAGGACTCGCTCAGTGCAGAGAAAAGTGGTTTTTTCGAAGCGCATGCGCTGTCTGCACGCCCACTGCAGTTGCCACTGCAGGAAGTGGGGCAGCTTTTCTCCAGACCAGGCCGAGCATCCTCGCCACCCCGCCACACGACCCATTTCCGCTGCCAACTTCCTTTCAAAGGTTGGACGGAGATCAGCTTAAGCCTGGCGATGAGGTGCTGACAAATTTGAAAACGATAAGGACTCAAAGAGGTCTCGGAGCGCTTGCATTTTGTGTCCGTCAGCTGTGACCGCGTGCCCTGAAGCCTATTAAAGAAGAGAAACAGCAGTGTCTATGGTACCTTTCGCGGCGCAGACGCCCAGCCCCGCTCTCGCCCCGTCCAGAGGACGGTCGTAAGAAACGTGCCATTAAGCCCTTCCAGACTCTGGTCTGCTTTGGCTACACAGTCACAGGCCCTGAGTCAAACTGTGAACGCCGGGGGCGGCGGCCTGGCTAAATGAGGACGAAGGTGCTGAAATCTCGATCACATCTTCCAGGCGCGACTCACACCCACCTGGTTTGCTTCTCAGTAAACAAAGCTGTCAGCGTGGGCCTCCCTTGGAGACAAAACCCTGAGGTAACGGTAGCAAAGCCGATATTAAATGCTGACACCCAGGAAGGGCTGAGCAGGCAGGAAGGCACCTCCCAGCTATTAAGATCGGAGCCCAAGCCAGTCTCGACTCTGGCTAAACTGCGGCAGCCACCTCTGGACGTTTTCCACCAGCAGGAAGGAGAAACCGTCTCCATGAGAGGTACTTGGCATTTCACTGGAACCGAGCAAAGACAGAACAGCCTGCTTGTGCGTCAGGCAGAGGCGATGTGGCTGGCGTGGCCATTCAGCGTTTCCACAGCGAGGCCACTCACACACCAAGTCGCCTGTTCATCCGAACTTTGTGCCGTTGCTGCGGAGGTGTTTATGTCAGGTATCTGGCTGTATGGGGAGACACCTGGGCCCGGTCTCTTGTCCCTTAGAATCACTTACAGCTCCCTGGCCTGCGTTCGTGTTTCAAATTTAATGCGCACGTTGACTTCTTAGGTAAAGAAAGTGCTCCTTAGGCTGCCATCCTTCTTTTCAAAATCAGGACCTGATGTAAATGCATCAGGAGAAGGAGGGAGGAGAAAAAAGAAGAGAGAAGAAAAAAACAAAGAAAGAAGAAAGGAAAGGCAGACTAAGGAAGCAGTAGTACACAGAAGAGCAAAGTGTTCTCAGCTGAGGTCCACAAAAAAGGAAACTCAGGCTGTGTTTCTTACCCGAGCCTGAGCGAAGCCTCTGCCCCGTGTCTGGTGCGAGGACGCCCGGCCGGGCTCACCATACACGACCGCGCACAGCCCTGCGCAGAGTCCGGTCTCCAAACCCACGTTTACACGAGATGATCTGACAAAGGTTTCCTTTTATCTTTAAAGGTTTGTGAATTCATGTATGGAGAATTCAACCAGACTAAATATTTGAGGCAAAATATCCTGGAAAATCTAGGGCACGTGGTTAAAGTACTTGTGAACGCGTGGAAATGAAAGATCAGGTTTTTCCTAAGAAATTCACTGTCCTCAAATCCTGCACTCCTTTAAGTTAATCAGATGATGTGCTTTAACGTCGAAGTTCACAGGGCTCCTGAGTACATTTCTGACCACAATCTCCTAACACTCCAGAATCAGTAAAGGCTGCAAATCCTTCTCTTTCCCATCATTCGCTGCCCAGGGCTGGCGCCGGATGAACGTCCGGCAGTGACTCAGCATGAGCTGCGGGACGGGGACTGGAGGACGTCCTCCTACGCTGGGTCCCGCCTCTTAGAACACCCTGACATCACGAGCCCTGACGTGACCAGGCGTCCTGCCGACTGGGGGGCACTGGGGTGTCTGCACGGGCACGCCCAGCGAGGGTCACCTCTGGGTGTTCCAGGCTAGGCTCCTGGGGGCCTGGGTGACGCTGGCTGTCAGCTGACCTGCCCAGAGGTGGGAGCCCGGGCGCGCTATGGAAACGGGGCTGCCACCTTCCGGCTCCCTGTCTGCTGGACCCAGCGTGGCCCCGGCGCACGGCTCACTCCTGTAATTCGTCATGACCTTTCTACTGCATTTCTGCTTCACCCCCCTGCGCAGCAAGTCCCTGGAGGAAAAATCTTTATGTTCCTTCGGTCTTCCACGGTACTTCGCTCGGGCTTTTCCTTGACCATCCTAAGAACGACGATTGATGGGCGCTACGGAATAAAAACACTTTATTTAAATCAAGCCCATCCGTTTGGAAAAGTGCACTTCCCCAGTTAAGACTTCATAGCAGAATATACTTTCAGAAGGTGGGAAACAGAAATCAACAGGTGGACTACTTTCCTGGTAAAATGTTAATAATAATAATAAATGTCGACACTAGTTGGGCACCAGCTGAATTGCTGCGGACCTCAGCAGGCCTCTGCCCTGGTGTCTGTGGCCCAGCTCTCCAGCCTCTGATTCTGTCTGAAAGTTACCAAAAAGTCTGTCGAACAAGGTGGGCCAGGCTGGAAATTCTAGAGCGTCTCCCCTCACCCAGCCCCCAGTGAGCGGGGAACGGCCACCAGCCCCTGCCCTGGAAGGGCCCCGGCCCTGAGCTCAGCCACCGCTGGCTGGCTGGGGACCTCGCGCGCCGACCGTAGGGTCCACATCCGCAGGGAGTCCTCACGCACCTGAACCAGCCACCGCGCTGCCTGAATTTCTGCTTTGTCCGAAAATACAGAAGGAGAGACGGCAGACAGCCCACGGCCCACGTGGATGGGGCTCCTTGGAACGCGGGGGTGGGACGGTAGGGCCGGGGGCCGGAGCAGCTCCAGGACCAATGGGTGATGCCCGCCTGGACAGCCCAGGGCCGGGCAGCCTGCGCCCGGGGCTCGTCCTCCCACCCTGCTCACAGCCCAGAGGCCGCTGTTCTCCGGGAAGGCTGTCCCCAAGCTCCCGAGGCACCTGGACCTCGTGTGTGAGCCCAGCAGGCCTGGCTCCTGGCGGGTGTGCAGGCCTCCCCTCCTTGCAGGGAAACCTCGGCTCCTGGAGAAGCCTCGCCCCAGTTCTAGCCTTGGACGCACGCACGCACGCACGCACACGCACACCTGGGGGATGTAGCTCACACCCTCTGTGCCTGGAGGGGAGGCACCGTGTCCCCTCCGTCACAGCAGGGGGCTGGCCCGCGAGAGCCGACAGTCCCCACAGCGGGATGGCCTTTCTCTCCTCTTCACGGAGACACACCTGCCCAGTCACCGCCCCCTCCTCGCTTTAAGGCCAGTGGGGCAGTAAGAAGCATTTCGGACCATACGGATCCCGTTTGAAGCCCGCCTGCAGCTGCCGTGTACATCTGGGGGGGTCGCTTGGCATCCCTGGGCCTCGGCTTTTCTGCTGGAATTGGGGTCCTGATTTTCGTTTATTCTAGTGAAACATACATAACATAGAAATACCTTCTTAACTAGTTTCAAGTGTACGGTTCGAGGGCTTTCAGGACGTTCACCTTGTGCTACCATCACCACCACTGTCCCCAGAACTTTCTCACCTCCCCAAACTGAGCCTCTGCCCCACCAAACACCAACTCCCCGACCCCTCCCCAGCCCCCCACCAGCCCCCTGTCTCTGCGGGACCCCGTCTGGGGGGGATCACACACTCGCGACAGCCTTACCCCAGGTTGTCGGGGGCGTCGGGTGAGGTCACGCACCCCGAGCGTCTGCCCCGGGCCCAGCACACGGTAAGCGCCCAATAGCTGTTGTCTCTCTCTCTCCTGCTTCTTTCCTCACGTGAACTTGGACCCGGACGTCGGCCTGCCTTCTCCCAGAGCTGCCACCTCAGGTCCCGGGGACACGTGGGGCTGTGTCCACAGGTCAGAACATGTTTCTACAGGAAGGTCGTGGGTCGGGCGTGCATTTGGTTTGGAATCAAATTCTTAGAACACGTCATGTGAATTCAGAGAAAGAATTCTAATCGCGGGACGGCGAACGGTGCTGTGTGTCCCGGCAGAGCCCTTGGGGTGGGGAGTCAGGAGTGAGGGTCCCGGCTGGCGCAGGAGCCCCCTGCCTCGCGGTGACCGCAGTCAGGGCGGAAGGGCTGCCGCTGAGTCACACCTACGATGGAATGCTCCAGAGATGCCGTGTCTGCGTGCAGACGGAGTCTCCCCGATCCCTCCTCTGCATGTTGCCTGCCCCTCAGTCCCGAGGCTGCCGATGACCTCGGGCGTCGCTGCGTATCCCTGGCCCTCCTCCGCCCACCTGCCCGCCCTGCGGCCTCCTGTCCTGTCGCGATGCTGCCACGTTCGGGGCTTAGTGTCTGTTTTCTTCTTTGCCATCGTATTGGGTGGAATAATGTCCCCCAAAGTCACGTCCACGAACCTGTGAACGTGGCCGTATTTGGAAACAGGAGAAAGAACAACCTGCTGTCTTCAGCTCCCAGCCTGGGCTCCTTTGTGCCGTGGGAAAGGGGACACCGCCGTTCACGTGAACCCGCCTCACAGGCGCCTTTCCTATGGGAATTTGCTCATCACAGACACAGAATAAGCCCCCGTGAGCTCGTCCCTGGGAGGGGCTTCAGAGCAGCACCCACGAGCTCCAATAAGAGGAAGACGCTTCGATATTTTCTGTAACAGGTGCTGAGCTCCTGGGTCAAAACTTATCAAAGGCCACGAATCCAGACGTGATGAGACATGAACCCTTGCCCAGGGGTTTCCGTTCAGCCTATTGTCTTGGACACAGGAAACTTCTTACGTTTCAAATCGGGTTCTCTTCTCAAAAGAGCTCGCACCTCACTGTGGCTTTTGAGAAGTTCTGCAAGGAGTTTTCAAGGCCGGTGCTGTTTCCTCCTCGCGCTTTCTGCCGGGCCCGAGGCGGAGGGGGCAGCTGGACTTGGAATGTTTGAGGATGTCGAGCCTGTGACCTCGTCCAGTTATTAATAAGAGCCATGCTTGCTAGATGCCCACTTCTAGAATATGATTCAGAGGCCAACCCAACCAATGTGACTGTGCGGGGAAGCCAATCACAAGCGACGAAGCCCCTCCGTCCCAAGGCCAACACGTCTTCCCTACGTTCTGCCTGCATCCGGACGCCCGGAGGCCGGGTGTGGAGACCATGCGTCCCTCCCAAGGGCTGTGGAGGAGACAAAGTGAGGCAGGTCTTTCTGCCGCAGGACGGCTCCCAGGCTGTGACGGGCTGACGAGCCCCAGACATCCCGGGAGGGCCAGCCTGTTGGCCACAGAGTATCTGCTCCCACCTTGAGGGATGCCATTGCTTCCCGGACAGTTTGATAAATGCTGACTGTGTCTCAAAGTATCCTGCACTTCATCTCACCTTAACGCTTTTCTCCAGCTGTGTCATTTAGGGATATTTCCTTTCCATTTCGAGAACGTATGCTCCTTGATATCAGACCTCCATAAGTGCTCTAGAATCCTATTAGTATAAACACTGACAAACACTTGTCAGTATAAATACTGACAAATACTGATTATAAATACTGACAAAATGAATTGTCCCCAACAATGGCAACTACTCGGAATAAGCAGAAAGAAAAACATACCAGTGTTCCTGCGTACCAGCCACGGGCGCTGGGGCAGAGTATGAGCCTCTAGTCTCACGACTGCCAAGATTACAGGGCAGAACGTGTAAAACCCTCGACACACGGCCTGGTCCACGGTAAGTGGTCCACGGATGTGAGCAATGAGTACGCCGAGCATCTCTACGCCCTCAGACACTTGTGATGCTGTTGGCAAGAGACGCTTTCACGCGTGAAGTTACAGCCGGGACCTGAAACCGATAAAAATGGACCTTCCCCTCTTTGGGGGCACTACACGCCCCTCGTAACTGTGCACGTTGGGATGCTGGGTCAAAGCACAGTCGAAGCTGCGGTGATAGTGGGATTCTGTGCGTCCCTTATTCTGCCGCACGACTCGGGATTTTCTTTATTCTGCTTGTCTGAGCACGGGGAGCCTGGGGTTGCCCGGGAAGGGGGCTGAGCAGACCCTGGGCCTCCACGGAATTCCAGCGACGCTCTGCGGGCAGAACCAAGACCAGCGGGCTCACGGCTCGGGAACACAGCTCCGCATGGCGTGAGGAAGACTCTCGGGCCCGGGCCCCAAGCTCCCCTCCTGGAGCAGCTCCGCCTGGGCTGCGTGACCCCTCGGCAGGTTAGGTGTAACGGGGAGGAGACTCAGCCCTCAAGGGTGGAGGGACCAGCTTGTCCTCAGACTGTCCTCACGCCACAGCCTGATGGCTCTAGGCCATGACCACAGGGTTCAGCTCGGTCTTTTTTTTCTAATAGCGTGAAGCCACCATGAAAGAGCAGGAGGGCCACGGAGACGTGTCCAGTCTTGGTTTCCTACTCGCTGGGTGAGTTATGCAATCTCCCAGATGCTCGCTTGTCTTGCCTGGGAACTGGGGATGTTGACACCTGTGCATCGATACGCTTACAAGGCAATGAGCCCTGGGACATTCAGCAAATCCAGGATCCCTTCCTGACTCTCCGGAAAAGCCTGCAGAGACCGTTCTCAAGGGTGGAGAGGAACACTGTCCCTCCTTGGGGTGCAGAGTCACGAGAGGGTTGACTGGAAAGTTGGGAAAGCGACTGTCAGACCACAGGGAACAGGGAACACGGAATTTGCTAACTTCAGCTAGTCCCGCTGTCGGGATGCACGACCGGGTTAGAGACGGCATGGCCACGGGACCCAGACAGCCCAGCTCTGTGGACCACACGCTGCTCCGGCCCCATCATCACCTGTGCCCCGGGACCCAGAAGGCACATCTTCCTCATCTTGTCCTCAGGGGGCCCTTTGTACCGGTTCCGGGGACACCCGATGTGCCCGACACACAGGAGGGGGTTGTTACAGCCGCCGAGCAATGACGTGACCTCACGCGCACACCCCACGGTGCCACCTTCCAAGAGCTGTTCCTACGGAGCTCTGCCATGCTGTGGACAATGGGAAAAAGAGAGGGGCTGGGAGAGGGAAGCCCACCGGCCTCCTGGTTTTCCTTTTATTGGCCAGTGTTGACACGAGTTCTCAATGTCTGAGCCTCGTCTGAGTGTTTAGGATTTTGCTGAATGAAAAGAAAGAGACCAACCTGGCCTGTAAGATGCATCATTACAGAGCAGCCACAAAGAGAGAGACTGTAATCTGAGCGCCATCTTTTACCGTCATAAAATTAAAACTATAGACGAGAGATGCATTTGAATAAAATACAATAATTTAAACATTTATTATTTCATTCCGTTATAGTTCATAAAATAAAGTGGCTAAAGTAAAGTGGCTAAAAAGGTAAGAGTCTTTAAAGTATTAAATCTCTCAAAGGGAATTTTTCACACTCACGTTTTGGAAAAAAAGATGGATAATAAAAAATATGAAAGGGCTCATATAAATTCTGAAATCAAGGCACATCTGATGAACACCTGGAAACAAATCTCAATTGGCTTAATTGACTCCTAGGCGTTATTCATGATCAATGTGTTAAGATCTTATTTTCAGAACAAAATTTCATTTAAAAAGATTCACCTGCCAGAAGTCGGCCACGGTTGCGGGCAGCGGTCCTTGGGTGGCGATGTACGCGGGCTTCCTGGGGTCGTGGTCCATCTGCGGAGATAAGACCGCAGAAGAAAGATGAGCTGAAGAGCCAGGGAGTGAAGGGCCGGCTGAGGGGAGGGGCGCGGCGTGTCCTGTGCTGACAGTCCCAGCCCTCGACCCACACGTGTGCGGAGTGGGAGACGCCGCCGCTCCTCCCCACGGCCCCTCCTGACCCCAACCCGCCTGCGCTTTAGGCGGGGCCTGGGGCTCCCCGGCGCCTGGAGCCTGGCGATTGGGGCTGAATGTTTTCCTTACCCCGGGATGGAGGTAACTGAGCAGCGTCGGTAGGAAAGGAGGCCAGTGACCCGGAGACCAGATACCAGAGCGTTAACCCACGCACAGGCCGCGCTAGGCAGGGTGGTGGGGACGAAGCGAGGGCACCCGGGGCGGCACCCCGGCCACAACACGGTGACCCGTCCACGGACGCGTGTGAGCGCAGAGGAGTTCGGCCGGTGTGCGCAGGCTTCACGGCCACCACTGGCCATGCGCAGGGTTCGAGGTAACGCGGCCGAGGTTAGCGCTGAGGGCACTGTGCTGGGCAGAGGGCAGGGGCACTGCCGGGGGCCTGGAGGGATCTAGCAACAATGCCCCCCAGGATGAGTTACTCCCCTCCCGTGCGGGCTTGGTCCTCTCTACCCCGAAAGGGGCTAGGGCCCAGAGTCCTCCTGGGGCCTGAGAGCCAGCATGACACACGCTGCCTAGTCTGCCAGCAGCTGACTCCCTGTTCTCTTTCCACCTCGCCAGACAAGGACCGAAAACAAACAAAGGAGAGGGCCGTGGGGGGTTACCTGGCTAGGGGATCTGTCCGAATGCAGCCTGCTGGCTTTGAGAGAGGGAGTTTGGCTTAAAAGACCTTCATTATAACACGTAATTCAAAGACTAAGCAGAAAAAAAGGAACATGAGAACGAAGGCTGGAGAAGCAAACAGGATTGAATCAGACGGACGGGGCTCTTTCCCCTACGCTGGCGTCCTAAGAAGACAGGAAGGGACCGGGCGAGGTGTTATAGCCAAGACGCCCTTGCTGTCCCCGCCTTGAGGCCCGCAGAGGCCTCCCCCAGAAGGGAGTGGGCGGGTCTCCCCTTGGGGGCAGGCGGTTGCTCACTTATCAGACTGCACAGCATCCTTCATTCTTACCCATCCAGCACCAGCTTCTACGCTGCTGACACCAGCGTTTGATGAAAGATTTAAAATGCTCCGCACTTGAAGGTACTTGTTAAGAATACATCTCCCAATACAGTGAAAAACACAGAGGGTACGACCACACATGATTCTACGGCGACATGTGAGGACGTCAGCTGTAAGCCCCGGGTCACCTGAAAGCCCCCTCCGAGTTTGGGTGTGAGAAGAGCCTGCGTGAGGCGCGTCCGCCTTAACACGAACCCCGTGAACCCTCCCGCAGCGCCCGCCCGTCAACACTTTTGGGGCCGAGGGGTGTCAGCGTGAAAGGATGCCCCAGCGCACCTTATAATTATGTGCTCCACGAAAGGGGGAAAGGGCACAAAAGAGCAGGTGTAAGTTACCGTAACAGAACAACATCTGACGCTAGCTGGGGGGCGGGGGGGTAGGAGAAAAAGCTTGTCGTGCATCTAATGTAGGAGATTCATGACGGAAACCGGAAGTGCACGACACACACAATACAGGTAAAATTACGTTACTCCGCAGCTGAAAGCCCCAATTAAAATGTTTCAGTAGAAAAACGCTTGGCAGAAATAAGGAGTTTTATGTTCAAAATATGCATTCGTTGGGGGTGACAGCCATTTATGGAGACCCCTGTCTCTTCCCTGCAAATAGTTCTGCATGAAAGTAAAACCCCGCCTCCTTCTCAAGTGTGCTTTTCTGCCCAAACAATTCAGAGAGCAACACATTCTAACATCGTGAGTACGTTCAGCCTAGCACATCTAGTGTCTTTCACAGTGAGAAATATGCGATTGAACGTAAACATCGGAACAGGGTTTCGGGAGGGTAGATAAGGCCCCCTGTTGTGGGAGGTCCTGATGTCATGGTGTTCCCATCTCCCCATCCACTGCTCAATCCGACACCGGGACCGGAGGACACGGGGCTGGGGTGAGGGGGAGGGGGGCGCTCATGGCCCATCACTCCCCTCCCCCTTGGCTGTGTCACGGGGCTGCCTCTTGGAAGGCAGTAAGTGATCACAGAGCGGTGACGTGCCACCAGTTGGACAGTGACTGAGATGACCACACCACCATCGCCTCATCCCGTGCACATCCTGTTGGACAGAAAATAATTCTGGGCAGAAGTACTCTGTGCGCGTAGCAAAGATAAGGCCACGGGAGCCTCAGCCCAGTTCTGTGCAACTTTGAATGAATGAAAGTAAAGCAAAAATTGAACTAAAGGCACTTAGGATCTCCAAGGTGGGATAAGCATAACTAGAGGAAATCGCGTCAGTTTCTACGGACACGACTTCTCCATCGGGAGCTCTGGCTGCCAGCCCTGCGTGGTGGGTGATGATGCCTCCACCTCCAGCTCCTGGTGGGGATGAGCATTGGCTTCTGCTGACATCTGAGCTGAATCTTCCCCCGTTCTTCCTTGTTGTTTCCCATTTCTCTGTAGTGTACTTTTTATCTGTAGGACTGTTGTGATTATAAACACAAGGTCCAGCACTGTGAATGAAGTCAGGGTCTCTGGCCTCAGTCTTAGTGTCTGTAAAATGGGTGGGGCGGGGGCGGGGAGGCGGGACTTGGTCTCTACGGGCCCTTTAGCTCTGGGATTCTGGGATTTTTTTCAGAAAAAGTAGACCCCCAAAGTTTGTGTTCAGTCTACCGTTCATGTGGCTGACTGTGTCTTATATGAAGATACCACATGAACTAGGGTGCCCGCAAGGTATATCCCTATGAATTCTAAATGCACGGTTAAAAAAAAAACCTAGCGATTTGGTTCAAGCTGTGGAATGACAGTTATACATGACCATGAGTAACTAGTTCTAATCTGCATTAAAAAATGTAGCAATATTTCCCCAATGTTCCAAACAAAACTCATCCTAAAAACTAAGCCTTCAGCATATTAAGACCAGGGCGCCTGTGTTCTGAAGCCTTGAAGGGTGACAGGCAGGGGGGGCTGCCGGCTGGTGCGCAGGTGAGGGCAGGGCCGGTACTGCCCCCGGACCACCTTGTGGCCCAAAGTCTCAGGGAAGGTCTGGGCCAGCCTCTGGTAGGGGGGCCACGGGGGTCACGTCTCCTACCCTGCAATCTCACTCAAGGTGAACACGCAGGTTATCTTCCTGTATTCCTATCTGCCCACCTTACACCTGCTTTTCCTAACATGTAAAGCAAATTTCACAGATACTTTCTTAAAAACAAGAGAACATCAAGCCTGAGTTTTCAAGCCACTTTCCCAGACACCAAGTCTTAATGTGAGAGTTTGCTGGGAAATGGTAGCATTAGTAAAATCAGTGGGAGAGAGTCTGGCTTTTTCTTCATATTCTTAGGAGTTGAGATTTACTTAAGAAAAGTATTGGCTATAAACCAGAATTATACACATACAGATGTTTGCTTGTAAATCCGGAAACCAAGGAACCGGCCCCCATTTTGGCCAATTTCTTAGGACGTTCAGGGCATCTGAGCAGCCATCCTCTTCTCAAGAGTCAGTTTGTGTCTACTTAAATTTGTTAAACGCATTCTGAGTTTAAAAATGAAACCATTTCTCCCCTTCATAAACAGAGAAATGAAGAGCAAGTTTACTTTCAAGTGTTGTTGGGACGTTCAGACTTGCCCCTGGTACGGGGACTCGTGTGCTGCTGTGTTGATGCCCGCCACCCCTCAGTCCACGCCTGGCAGTGACCAAGCTCCGGTGCGGCTGACAGAGTTCTCCCGCAGACACCCCACGCGGGGAAGCGGACTCCCTGTTTACTTTCATGACCTCTCACTTCGGAGCAGAGGTTGCACATTATTCACTACTGGATGGCTTTCCTGAAATTTAAGGACGACTAAGTACAGATATGACAGACGTAGTTATCGTAGTTTTGTTCTTCACGGTCACGGGCTTCTTGGGCTCTCACTGTAAGCTCCTCACTCAATTCTGCTAGGAAACTCATTGACATCAGACCTTCAGTCATTTCAGGAAGAGGTACGGAGGATGTCTTCTAGTTCATGCTTCCAACCCAAATTTGCACAAAAAAGAACTGTGGCATGAAATAAAAGGAGCACATAAAAGACACCGAAAGATCACTTGCCTCCCCTGGCCTCACCTTCTGACCCAGGTCCCTGCCCCGTCAAGCCTGAAAGGCTGTTCTGAACTTCCACCAACAAGAGAGAGACGGGGAAGGCACAGGAGTAGGGGCTGCTGGTGGGCGGCTTCCGGGAGAGACGCAGTTTCTCACCAGCACCCTGTCCTCACTGAGTCCTAACTTTAGCCTGAAATAGCTCCAATGTCTGGAAGCCGGAACCCATAAAATGGGGGAGAGTCGGGCACCCCCCAACACTGAACCCCCGTCTCTGAGACGTGAAAAGAATTGCTTTATTGCTCATTCTGGCCCTGTCACGTGGTTCATCCCGGGGAAGGAGCCCAGCAGGAGAAGGCAGCTCTTTCCCTTCTACAGACCATCACCACGACCCCTGTGAGGGACCAGGTCCAGGCAGCTACAAAGCCCGCCCTCAGCAGATGAAAGATGCGTAAATCAATGGGGCTTTGGCTTGGTTTTTTGAATTTAGAATTGACAGAAAAATACCAAACTCAACAAGTGTGTTTATTTAGAAAGACTGATTGAACGGCTCCAGTTAGGCCTCTGAACACAGACGGAGCCAACATTTGAGGTCTACTCTGCTGGAGGGAAAGGAGTGAGTCCTTAAAAATAACCCCAGAAACAAAGGCTTGAGCTCAGACGGGTGCAGACAAGATGCTGCCTCCGAATCCCTTTCGCACCGCAAGCGTGTTACACGGTGCCCTCGCTGTGTGGTTGTGCGGTGTCAGGAAGTGGGGCCGACCCACGGCACGCTGGAGTCATGACAATAAGGTTTATACAGCAGATGCACTGAAAAATGGAACCACCACGATGACAGCGGTCCTGCTTGCGATCAGACGGCGAACTGTCTCATCCAAGGTCACCACCGAGGACGGCATGGGCTGTCGTTCACCCAGGGCGCTCTCACGAATCCAGAGGTGACCCCATAACCACCTCCCCCCTCCCCCATAACCTCACAGCGCCGGAGCCCCCAGGACGTGCTGCGTCCTACACGCCCGTATTTGACTGAAGCCAATGTGAACTTACTGAGCTGTCCTGACGCTCCCCGGAGACCAGCGTCAAGAACCACGGTTGAAGGGGGACACAGCCCCACCTGCTCCTGCCTCTCTGCTGCGGGCCCAGGTGCGCCCACCACGTGCCCTGAGAACCCCTGGCAGGTTCCTCCCGCCAGCTGCTGACCTACACTCACCCCCCTGCCAGCCCCTCTTCCTTCCCCTTGGGCGGCCCCCGACTTTCCCCTGCGGCCTCTCCCCGGGTGCAGGGCGGGAAGCCGCGAGGGAGCGGCAGGCTGTGGCCGTGAGGGGCTCTCCGGAGGCTGGGAACACCTGCCCCCGTCCTCCCTCACACCCACTGCCACAGAGGCGCTGCCGCACCCCCTCCCTCGAAGGAAAGACCCCGCCCGCTGCAAAGACCGGAGGAGACCAGCCAGCAGTTTCCGACCTACTTCCACGTCATCCATCGCTTCAACTCATGCCAGGGTTGGGTCTGGGTTTTCCTGTTTCCCCGAACAGGGAACAAGGGGGCCTAGGAGCCCTTTACACAACCAGCTGCGAATTCCCCCAAAGCCACGGGTTCCAGCAGTAACTCGTCAGGGCGCTGTTGCTGGGCCCCTGGCGTGACCGGGCTCAGCACCCCGGCACCACGTTCCCTTTGCCTGGGACTCAGCCCCGCCTGGGGACCACGCCATCAGGAGCGGGCAGGGGGCAGAGCGCCAGCCCTGGTCCCTGGTGGAGGCCGGGTACCCGGTGGAGACAGACCGGCTATCTGCTATGGAATCAGTGCCCGGCCGGCCCGCTCCCGCCCGCCCCCCCGGGAGCCTTGGTGCGTGGCGGGCAGTACTCACGATGGGGCTGGCGTTGATGTAGTCAGAGCTGCCGTGGCTGTTCTCTGATTTCAGCCGGATCCGGGAGTGGTCGTCTGCAAGCCCCAAAGCAGAGCGTTAACCCGTGCAGGGCGTCATCCAGGGCCACCGCTGCCCCCTGCCCCCGGGTCCCGCTGAAGGCCGCCACCGCACCTCCTCCCTCCCTCCCTCCCCCACCGAGGGTCCTTCAGCCCACGAAGTGGAGCGTCAGGGTGTGCAGGGAACCTCGTGTTTTTCTTGTGTCAAGTTCCAACGCCAAGGCTGGGTGCTCCTGGGCAGTAGCTCATGTAGTGTTTGCCTTTAAATAACACGTATTTGGTAACACAGAGAAAATAAACATCACCGTGGATATGAAGCTATCAGACCATCATTCAGTACATACAATTCTGTCGTCTAGAGAAGGTGACATACTCGAGATTACAAGAATGTAGCTTTACAAGGAGAAAAGAGCAAAAGAAAATGCAGCGGAAGAGGGTGCGGGGAGCAGTGTTCACTGGGGACTCACCGACACAGAAACGTGCCTAAAACGGGCAAAACAACTTGACGGGTGTTGAAACCAGACGCTCAGAGGGGATGAAGGACATGTGATCGGTCACAGCTCAATGTGTTTGCTACGTGAATCATCCCTGACTTTGGTTCTGGACTAACCACCCTCCTGCGGTCAGTGACAGCTCTCTGCCTGTTTCCAGGAGCTTTCACGGCCAGCAGGGCACCCCCGAGAGTCCCCGTTTCTCCCACCTTCCTCCCCTTCCTCCGCAAGGTGCAAACTTGAAAATGGGACGTGCCGAGCTCCATCATCTTGTACGGCAGGGAAAGCCTTCCGGCGGCCCCCATACCACCTGCTTCTGCTGCGAGAGCCTGGCTGCAGCCCCGGAGCTCAGGGTTTCCACGGCGGTGAGCGTGTTACCCCAAGTCCAGGTTCCCGGCACTTCAGCCGCGTCCCCCCACTTCCTGCTCCCAGCCCTGGGAGCAGCTCGGCAGTGGGGTCAGGAGAGCACGCACGGGGGCTTTGCTGTGGTTTGTGTCTCTTCCCTTTCTCTGGGAGATCTTACTTATTTACTTATTTTTTGTTTTAAACAGTTCTGGGGCTTGGGAAACTTGGCGAGGCCTAAACTGATTGAACTTGGAAGGTATCGTCCACTGGAGACTGGACGCCATCCTATCCGTCTTATTGAGGTATTAACGTTGGCTTTTTCCCAGTAGAGACAAGACAGGTAAGAAACATCTAGAGACGGGGAAGGGGTTCACGCCTGACATGTTTACCTGAGCACAGGTGACACGGACCAGACGCCGTGGAATGTTCTGAAGGTGTTTACAATGGCAGCGGCCAAAGCCCCCCGCTAAGGTGTGACCAACGATTCAGAAGTCCCCTGGACTCGATGGCTTTGGGGTTCTGCACAGATCTGTTCCTGAGAGACTGAAAATTGGCTGTGGCAGGAAGTTGAAATAAAACCCACGAGACAAGTTGGTCAACTCTGACATTCCAAAGCGCTACAAACACTCACCCCAAGATGGAGTTCAAGAGGCCCAGTTTCTCAGTGTATGTGTGTGGGGGCGTCCAGACACGTCAAAGCCAGAGACGGTGGGAGCCGCTCAGAAGCCGGGCCCTTCTCTGAATGGGGACCATGCCTTCTGCCTGCACACTAAAGCCTGGATACACAGAGCAGGGCTTCTAGCTGATTCCAAAGGGTTCCCGAGGGTCTCCCAGGAGCCCCCCTCACTGCAAATATTCTCCACAAGCCCACTTCAGGCGTTGCTAACAGCAGCAACTGGGCTGCTCCCAGTGTCTGAGAACCCGTCACCCAGGGCAGGGCTGCTGGCCATCGCGACGGGGGGAACCAGGGAGGAGGGCCCGGAGCTTCAGAGGGTGCAGATCACACGCAGGGCGGAGTGGCCCCCTGGTCGCGCTGAACAGGCCCAGGACTGGGGGGCTGCCGGGTCCCTCTCATCTCCACAGGGCCCTGCAAGCAACCAGGCTCAGTAAACAAGGGCCAGCTGGATTTTCTAGTCGGAAAATCAAGAAAACGTGTCCTCAGTCTGGGAGTCTCGGTGAGCTTGAACCCCGATGGTTCATGGGAAAACCTGTTTTGAGCAGAGACGGAGGCTTAGCTTGCTGTGTCCTGCGTCCCTGCGGGCACCGGTCCAGCCACCTTCATCCCCGCAGGGCACTCTTTCCAAGATGCCACTGAGCCTGGGACAAGGGCTTCCAAAGCTCAGAGTTCTACCTTCCCATCACATATTTCATATTGCAGCAATGTGTTGATTTAAAAATTAACAGTGGGGCTTCCCTGGTGGCGCAGTGGTTGAGAGTCCGCCTGCCGATGCAGGGGACACGGGTTCGTGCCCCGGTCCGGGAAGATCCCACATGCCGCGGAGCGGCTGGGCCCGTGAGCCGTGGCCGCTGAGCCTGCGCGTCCGGAGCCTGTGCTCCGCAACGGGAGAGGCCGCAACAGTGAGAGGCCCGCGTACCGCAAAAAAAAAAAAAATTGACCGTGAACTTTTTTTTTTTTTTTTTTTTTTTTTTTAGTGTGGGACCATCTTGAACCTCCCTCTGAAACACCGGGGGCCATCCCAGAAGGGCCAGAGTCCGGCGGAGGGTCGGCTGATGTAGCAGGGACGGTCCAGTGGACATTTCACTCGGCCGGCAAGTCTCAGCCATTCTGTGGTTCACTGTTCCTGTTCTGAGGGTAGCTGCTGTGTTCTCTGTGATGCACAGGGGAGACAAGGCTGCCTGGCGGGATTACCGGTTCACTCAAGGTCAACAGCGGGGTGGAGGTGAAGCCAGGGCGGGGTTCCTGAGCAAATAACCCCCCCTCCTCTGTGGATCCGCGAATACCGTTCCTTTGTCTTCTCCGTTATAACCACAGAGCAAGAATTTTTACAACTACAGCGCTTCCATTTTAATGAAGAGCTGGGTGTGTCCTCCAAGATCCTGTTGTGAGACTTCACTCAGACGCCAGGAAGCAGGAAATTCAGGTGGTGTCTCCCGCTGGACCTGGCTCTACAACCCAGTTATTTTCCTCTCATAAGACCCACAGTAGTAAATTTTATCAAGGAGGGAAGGAGAAAAACACCTATTAAGGAGAAACTTGCTGAATTAACCCTCTGTGCCTGTTCTTTTCTGAAGCCCTGAAGAATGTGTGTACCGTTCCCGTGTTCAAGAGCGGTGCTTTGAATGTCTGTAGCTTCTCCCTGCCCTAATGTTCCACGTGCATCGTCCTCCTCCTTCCTGGAACACTGTGCCGTAGACGGAACAGAGTCCATTTCCCATTTAGGTTGAGAAACTGAGGCTCTGAAACATCCAGTAATCGACCTGGCAAAGACCCAGAGCTCAGGGTCCAGGCTTGACCCAGCCTGGCCACCTGCTGGCCCGGCGATAGTCGGGTGAATGATTCAATATCTGGAAGTGTCAGATTTGTCACCTAAAATGTAGGAAAACGATATCTAACTCACAGGCTTGTTGTGATAAATGGCTTCTATAAAGTGCTCACGGAAGGCCTGGCAGAGAGCAAGGGATTTAGGAACCAGTTCAAGAGATGACAGAGGGACACACACCTAACTGACAAAAAGTCCGCTGAACCGGCAAAACTCATTGTGTGGTACAGGACGAGTTGTAGTAAATAAGGGTGGTTTTCATAAATGCCAACGGAAGGAGTAAGGTCTAGAACTGCTTCTTGATCATGACGAGGGCAAAGGAGCCTGGAGAGAGGGAGACGCTGGAGGACACTGTGGCTTAACGATTCAGGCTTCTTTCTAGCCCGTGCCGTGCGTAGCCTGTGCCCACGTTCCACCAGAACCCACCCAAGGAGCGTGTGTGGAGGCCTCCCCCGCCTGTGACATCGTCTCCTAACATGGATCTTTAAGGATAGCGTTTCCTTAGCCTCCCTGATCGTGTCCCTCACACTGAGTGCACCGATACGCGCATGAGCCAACACAGGCGAAGTCATTGATACTGTTGGCGGTAACGCTGGCGGTAACACGAGTTAGGCATCTGCAGAAGCCGTGGGTGGACACCGGCACCTGCCATGGGATTTCTTCATCCAAGAGGTCTGTCAATATTCCCCTGGGGCCCTGCAGCTGTCTCAATTTTCTGTTAAGATTGAGATGAAACCATTACACTGGCTGATGGCACTTCCTCTACTTGGAGGGTATGGCTGGTGCAAGCGTGCGGTGCGTCTGTGACGGGCCAGCGCTCTGCCTGGAGGGCTCTGAGTCTTTCTTGGAGACCCTCCACACACCGGGCTGAGCTCACAAATGGCCCCAGCGCCACCACTTCCTTCCTGAATTTCCTGGGTCCCCTGACGGGTGAGCAAACCGCAAACATCACCTGAACTTCTCCACCAGCTGTTAACGCCAGACGCATGTTCCCAGCCAGCGACACCTGGAAGCCAGTGACACCTGGAAACGTCTTCATTGACTTGGCCTTGTCACAGCTGAGGCAAAGCCATAAATGTTTGTATCATGTCTGTTGCAGGACTCTGAGAAGCTAAGTGCACGACACGTTCCTCCACAGACCCAGGAGCTGGAGGATGACGGCGTGAGCGCGAAGCACTTTTGCTCTGAGGCGGTGAGTCCACCTTGGAGTTCAGCTCACACTTCTTTCCACCAGCGCCCCTTCCTCAGGAAGCCCGTGAGCAAGGGCTCTGCTCCCGTGAAGAAACCCACACCTCAAACCACAGGACCATCGAACGTTTAAGGAGGAAAGCAGACACTCGTGCTCTGCGCCTCCACGGCTCAGTGCCGGGCAGACCGGGGCGTCTGGGGCCCAGGGTCAGCACACCTGCCGGCGCCCCGGCGGCAGGAAGACAGGCTGGTTCCATCCCTACCCAGGAAGCTGCCCCGCAGGGGACGGCCCACAGCCAGAGGCTCACGGCTGGCTTCCCGGCTCCAAACACGCCCGAAGCAGGTCCCAGAGGCACACGCATGGCCTGAAACGTGGTCTGAAGACTTCACCTCGTGTCTCATTTCTTACTTTCACCAGCATCTCTGTGGATCTCTCAAAAAGCAATCCCAAAATAGGATCGCCATGCAGCTCGGCGGGTGAGTGGCCGTACAGGCGGGTGACGGGGCTGGAGCACAGCAGGAGCCCCTGTTCTAACCTTGCCGCTCAGCACGTGCAAAGAAAAGGTCCCTCTGGGCTCGGCCTCCGTGCCGAGCAGAACAGGCCCAAAGGTTCAGGTAGTGGCCTGGCACCGCCCTGCCAACCACTGAGCCGTCCAGGGGCGCCTGGTGTCGAAGGCTGAATTGTGTCCCCCCCAAAAAAATATGTGTGGGTGCACTAGCCCCCAGGACCTCGGGATGTGGCCTTATTTGGAGACGGGTCTGTACAGAGGGGATGGAGTGACAACACGGTCATGTGGGTGGGCCTCAGCCCGTGCCTGGCGTCCTTATAAAAGGGGGAGTTTGGAATCAGACACAGGCAGAGGAAGGATGACATGTAGACACGAAGGCCGAGGAGAGGGCCTGGGACAGACACCCCCTCGCAGCCCTGAGGGGCCAGCCTTGTCATAGCCACCCTTGTCCTGGACCCCGGCCTCCAGATGGTGAGGACACAGCTCTGTGGCCTGGACGCTCCCGCCCCCGGAGTCGACCCTCCGTCTGGGCCTGGCTTTCTCACAATGTCCTGTCTGCCCTTTTCACATGTCTAACGTCTTCCAGTTCCCCACGTCTTCAATGATGAGGCTGACCGAGATGACCAGCAAGTTCCTACCAGCTAAAAAATGTTAGCTTTCTATGAGAAAATTAGCCAATAGGTGTGAGGTGGTCCCTCATGAACCTGGGAGAAGGAGGGGAAGGAGGGGGAGGGGGAGGGGGAAAGGGAGAGGGGGAGGGGGAAGGGGGAGGGGGAGGGGGGAGGGGAAGGGAGGAGGGGGAGGGGGAGGGGAAGGGAGGAGGGGAGGGGGAGGGAGGAGGGGGAGGGGAAGGGGGGAGGGGGAGGGAGGAGGGGGAGGGGAAGGGGGAGGGGAGGGGAAGGGGGAGGGGGAGGGGAAGGGGGAGGGGAGGGAGGAGGGGGAGGGGGAGGGGGAGGGAGGAGGGGAGGGGGAGGGGGAGGGAGGAGGGGAGGGGGAGGGGGAGGGGAAGGGGGGAGGGGGAGGGAGGAGGGGGAGGGGAAGGGGGGAGGGGAGGGGAAGGGGGAGGGGGAGGGGAAGGGGGAGGGGAGGGAGGAGGGGAGGGGGAGGGGGAGGGAGGAGGGGAGGGGGAGGGAGGAGGGGGAGGGGGAGGGAGGAGGGGGAGGGGGAGGGAGGAGGGGGAGGGTAGCTCTGCAGAGAGGTCCCAGCAGCCCCGGTGACTGCGTGGGAAGAGGCTCCGGGACCCAGCCCTGGGCCATGGTGGGTACAGCGGTGACACCAGGGCACCGTCCTCGTGCCTGGAGGGCAGGATGGCGTGCAGCACAGTGTGCAAATGTTTGCTGGCAGCACGCGTGTTGCACACACACAAGAACAACTCTGCATAATAAGCGCACAGACACCAACCAAGCAAAACCGTGTCACCTGCACGTTCCACCCAGAGACCATCACAACGGACCTCAGTCACGCATCTTCTGAGCAAGGGCCTGCATCCCCATGGCCCCCCCACCCCGCTGAGCTGAGGAGGGCCGGACACAGACGGCAAAGGGCGTGGCCTCGGAGGACCCCTGTCGGGGGCAGCTCACACATGCTGAAACAACGTTGACAAAAGTCTGTGCTCTGTTGAGCACAATGTTGTCACCAGAAAGCAATCCCGGTCTCCACCTGTGCTGACCAAGGATGGAGAGGGGGTGGGCACAGGTGTCACCTTCAGCTGACAATCACAGCACCTGACAGGGACCCAGGCTAGTATTGCTACACGTCTAAACTGAACTCTAATAAGGAAAGAATTGCTCGGTTGATGGTAACCTTGAGAGGACAGTGGCCAAACCACCTTAAAGTTTTGAGTTGCCAAGAAAGAGAATGCTAGGCATTTAACACATAACCAGATGAGGGAATTCTGTTCCAGAGACTCCAAAAGGGCGCTGAGCCAAAGAGATGGGAAACCCTAAACGTCAGAGTTCTGATGACACAGTGGTAAATATCCTGAGTAAGAAAACGAGCAACAGACGCCCAAAGACACCAGGGTGGTCCGCATGTGAAAGACCACATACGAAAGACGGAAGCGCGCACGTAAACCAGGATCATCAGAAAGGCTGACGTCCCGAGTGGGATGGTGCAAAATACACAGGGGATAACAGGGGAGTCTGTGCACCTGTGTTTGTTTAAACCGAATGAAGCCTCTGGTGTAGATGAAATCATTTTGGTAGAAAACAAACAGAAAATCTATTCAATTACAGTTGCGCTGTGGCCATCTCTATCGGAGAACACCTTTTCAAACCAGCAAGGACAGAGAAGAGATAGTTAGGGGGTCGACAGACGCTGGGGGCCGATGTTCACGGGCAGGTTCTGGTCTCCGGGCCCATGACCAGAATAGGCTCTGCGAGTCCTCTGGGTGCAGCTGCAGCGGGTGCTGGCCACGTCCACGGCGTGTCCTCAGTCTGGCCACGGCTGGTTTCGACCTCACTGTGTCCCTGGGCCTCTGGGTCTCAGGTGCGTGACCAGAAGAGGGGAAATAGCGGGTCTGGGAACCAGGCAGTCAGCTTCCCAAGGACCAGGCCAGCCTCCTGACTGGAGAGCTTGTGAGGGTTCCGAGGGAGGGTGGCCGCCAGGAGAAAGAGGAGCTTATTAGGATCAAGTCACGTCGGAAAACCAAGGGGGTTGTTCTAAAGTTACAAAGGCTAGAGAGACGCGAAGTCCAAAAGGCAGTTATGAACCTTGACTGCATCTAGTTAACTAACCGTTGTAGATGATATAACTGGAATATTTGGGAGCATTGGAAGATGGCGTGGAATGAGCGGCTAATAGGGGATTACTGATTTTCTTAGTGGCAACAATGGGGTCGTAGTTACGTAGGAGAAGGTCTTTACTTTTAGGAGACACAGGCTCACGTATTTAGATATCACGATGCCTAAACCCCACTCTGAAATAGTTCAGCCAGTAAAGAAGTAAAGCACACACGCTGATCACACAAAAAAGGCAAAATACGGAGCGGCAGCTGTGCGGACTCTAGCTGGTGGGAATGTAGGCGATCGTCAGATGATCATCTCAACCCAAGCATTTTAAAACTTCTGCAATAAGAAGCGTGTGGGGGGAATTATGCCAAGCTGGCGACACTGCTTCTTTGCAAAGTGCCTCTGGACTGGCCGGCAAGGAATCCCCCGGGGTCAGGAGGGCAGGGGGCAAGCCACGTCGCCCCCTGACGCCCCGGCTCACCTCTGGCTCCAGGCTCTTGGGTGATGGTGTAAATGGGACACTGCACACCTGGCCTTTTGCACGGTCTGCTGTGCGGGGATCTCCTGGGCTGCATGGGAGGGCGGCAGGCAGAGAGGGGCTCACGGCGCAGCCCCTGGAACGTTCCTTCCTGGATCCGAGTCTGCCTGAGGGGGGCCTTGGTAGGCAGCGCCCTGTATTCATCCCGTTGAATGTGGCTCTGTTCGTGACTCGAAGGCAGGTAAAACGTGTTTATAAAACGTGCGGATGGAAAAAGGCTGAGGGTGACCATGGTGACCAGAGGCCAAACTCCCCTTGACTTGGAACAAGGATTCGTTTATCAGCAGTGAATGCAGAGTTCAATTCCGTATAAGGATGGACGGCTCGGGGCTGTGCCCTGTGATGTGCCCATTGCACGATGAACGGAAACCGGAAACGTGCAGGTCAAGGAGGAAACACAGCCCGTCGCGGCCCTTCTGAAGGCTGTGATCAGCCTCTGGGCACAGAAACCAGAGCGGGTTCAGGAGAGGGGCCCAGCCCCGGCTCCCGCCTCTGCGAGCAGCATCGGAATGGGACGGGGAGAAGCACAGACACCAGGTGACAGGAGGTTGGATGTCTTACACATCCAGTGGCCCAGCTTCAAGGAAAGGAGTGAAGAGAGGGCAGAAGCTGAACCTGAGTGCTGAACTGTGCAGACGGTGGCGCGGCCCCCAGCCCGCAAGCAGCCCCTCTGCCCTGGGGAGGCTCCGGCGGGGCGCTCCCACAGCCCAGGGGCCCCCCTCCAGAGGCTCCGCACATGCACAGCCCCACGGGGAGGCCCGGGCGCCTCCTCCCCGTGTCCCTTAAAAGCTCTTCAGTCTCCGGCAGCCCAGCTTCTGCTGTGATGTAGCAAAGGAAAAGTCTTCACAGAACTGGCTGGATAGTTTCTTGTCGCCACCAACACACCTACAGCCTTCCCAAATCCAGAGGCAGTTACTCAGCTGGTTCAGAGGCCGAAAAAAGGGAGTGACAAAAAGACAGCCAAGCCAGCAACTTCTCTGGACACTTAGCTTCTCGTGCAGCCGTTTTACGCGAGGGGAAGAAAATCCTGCTTGCCTGTCGGATTTAGGAGAATTTCCCACGCCTGATGGCTAGAGGCTGAGCAGGTCACTCAGATGGGGCTGAACCAGAATACTCGCTGCGGGGGTTCTGCTGGGAGTTGGGAAAAATATGGAAACCAAAGGTTTGTCTGGAAATAGATAGTTTTCTGTGTGTTTCAAGGGAAGCGACGCTTTGTCAAGTACCGTGGGCCTTGGATGTATTTGAGACGTTCCTTCTGTGGAAGTTCGAAATCTGTGTTCCTGTTCCCGACTCAGAAAGACTCAGGTGAGTCCACAAAAGCACAAGGGGGGCGGTGTCCCGTCAGCACAGGGCACCCGGGCTCGAACCCCAACACCCTCATCTGTCCGACGGGGGGAGATGCAGGAGGGCTGGGGGGCGGGCCCGGGGCGCGCGGGGGCCGCACTCGATGTGCTCAGCCTGGCCGCTGGCCTTTCTGTCACACGTGGCCGAAGCCTGGTGCCACCAGGTGACGTGGCTCCCGGGAAGAGCCGGGCCAGAGTCGCTCTGACCCTCACCCGGCCCGTCTTCCGGGCAAGGCGGGGGGCCGAGCTGTGAGCTGGGTGAGCAGCAACGCCCGCGAAAGCTGAGCTGAGAGAAACGGCATCACAGACCCTTCTGTCCATCTTCACGTGCCTGTGTCTTTGGCTTTACGTTCTCTCTGGGTTCACGTCTAAGTATTCCTGTGTCTCTGTGTCTCTCTCTTGTTATTATAACTCAGAATCACAAACATTTTTCTGTTTAAGATTGCACACCAAAATAGCATCATATTCCTGTTTTTAATTTAAAAAACAGATGAGCGGAATATTGCATAATTCTTTTTAAAAAGGCAAAAAAAAAGAATTTAAAAATTAAATTCTTTAAACTTCTGAGCTATAGAATTAGACCCAGCGCATGGCCAGCCAACATCTCGTGAACGCTAGTTGCCTTGTCCTTTGAAAGACAAGTCACTTGTAGCTAGAATCTCCGGGCTGTCAGGGATGGGAAAGTCGCTAGCCCGGCCGCCCTTGAATTTCCCACCAAACTGCCAACTGGGACGGCTTCCAGCCTCACCTGGAACGGCCCTCGTGTTGGCGGAGGTGGGGGGAGAGACATTTCGGGGGCAGCAGACGAGCAAAGATGTGGAGGGGCTGGGAGGAGGGGAGCCTGCACGCTGCCGGACTGGGCAGGGTCCAGGTGGGTGGCCCGGGGGGCCGCTGACCAGGGAGCCAGGCAGTAACTCCCCTCTCCCGGGTGGAGGATGGACATGAGGAGAAGCGGGGCAGGAGCAGAGCTGCTTCATGGAGGGAAGTAAAGGCAGGAAGGTGGGGTCCAGCCAGGGGTAGGGGGGAGCAGAGTGGGCCGGTACCATCAGATCCAGAAATGAGGGGCCTCGCTGGAGGTGACGGGAGAGGATAAGGGCAAAAGGAGCAAATGCAGAGAGAGATGGCCCCGGGGTTTCCATCCCAAGCCCCGAGTGAGGCTGAGTGACACGGGTGGGTGCTGTGGGGAGCACGTCGAACACACGACGCTGTCGTGCACACCTCACTGTCCCCGCCTGGGGCGTCGACGTCGGCTTCAGGGAGCGGGGCGCGTGGAGGCCACCCTGTCAACGCCCTACGCTCCACCATGGACCGTTTCTGCGCCATAAGGAGTGAACAGCCGGACAATACGGAGAGGTTTCAGGAAGAGGCGGCGGTTCTCCCTGGTGGAGTTTGGCGAGACCAGTAAGAGTTTAAGTGAGGCCATCGCCGGAGGGTCCTGCCTGGGAAGAGATGCCGGTGGAGATCTGAGGACAGGATTTCCTCTAAAGGTTAAGGAGGCAGGAGTGTGGAGGACAAAGGTGGGGACGCACTTGCTGGGACTGGACCTGCGCGTCTGGGGAGGCTCTATCTGCCCACATGTCTCTGCAGGGTACCGGCCCCTACTTCCTGCAGGACCCCGGACAGGCGACAACCTAGGTCAGGCTCTGGGACGGCCATGCCGGTCAAGAACAGTGGCCTGTCTCTAACGCCCAGCGCCAGAGTCCAGCCAGGAAGGAGCTTCCCCTTCAGAGCCCTGGCTCCGGCCCACGTATGGCAGGCCCGAGGCTCTGGTCCCCGCGGGGCTGAAGCAACACCCCAAGGCTGAAGACAGGACACCCCAAGTGCCTGAGGTCCTGGCCTGTGGACCCATCGCTGACTCGGCACAGACGGAGCCCAGCGGCCGGCCGGGCTGCAGGGCGCGTGGACGGGAACGTGCCGTGTTGTGGTTGGCTCGGTGGAAGGGATGCTTTGAACTTGGGTATTTACCCTACAGGGCCTGACACCCGAGGAAGCCTCCAGGCCTGGGAGCACGCTGGATCCAGGCTGACGGTCTGCCCCCAACACCGCATTATTTAGGGTGTAGTTGGAACACCCCCGGACCCCCTAACCTGGGTCCTCTCTGAGGACAGTGGCCAAGCTTGGTTGACTGGGTGACCCAGCGTCTGTCAGCAGCTCTTGGCACAAGTAGGTGCTTAATAAACACGTGTCAGTTACTGTCTTTTCTTCTAAACATAAAACTTATAAATCGCAACAGCTCCTATTTTTAGAGCTCTTTAGGGAAAAGGCCCTCAGACGTCACAGAACTAGTCTGAACACTGACTAAACAGTTAGAAAAGACTTACACCCAGAAGCAGCGTGTTAAGAATTTACAAAGGTGTGTAATTCCCAGGCTGGGGCTAGAGCAGCACAGGAGTGTGTCTCTGCTCTCGCTGTCCCGTGAGCAGGCGTGGAGTCGCTGCCACTTGCTACGAGACAGAACATCTGCTGCTGCGTCTCCCAGGCCGGGGGGCGTTGGGATGGCAGCCTGGCCGCGCCTTTGGGTGGTGCCAGGCTGGTCCCCCACTGGCTCCACAAGGCTGGGACGGGGCTTGTGACCCAGGCGTGCTTCCCTGCGAGGGGGCTGGTCTTGCCTGTGAGCCCCAGCGTGGCTCTGCTGAGCCCTCGAAAAGTCAGCCCACAAAGTTCCTCCTGCCGTGTGTGAGGTCTGCACGCATCTCTCCCGTCTTCCGTTACCAAGACAGTCACTCGTGCAGTCGGCATTTACGTCAGACACTTTGGTCACAGACACTCCCCAGATCCCCTCCCCCTGCAGGGGGATGTGTAGTAACCACAGCCCAGAGCGGCCTGGAACCTGCTAGGACACAGGAGGCTGGCGTCTCTAGTAAAGTGACAGGAGGAGAGGAGGTGCAGGTGGGTGGGAAGAAGCAGACTTGGCCTGCCCCTCCTTTAGTCCTCCGTGGGCCTCCGCACCTGTAGGTCACTCGTCACCTCACGCAGTGTGAGACTGCAGGGCTGGTACCTTCCTGTGTCCCCATCTCCTGGCAGTGACTCCTGGCGATGTTGGTGACACACTGTCGGGCTGAAGGCTGCTGGGGCACCTGTGTCTGCTCCTGCTGTGCCCACAGCCTGCCCGGCCCACGTGACTGCCTGTCAACTCCTCATGGCCCCAAGTGTTCAAGGACGACGGTGTGAGGCCAAGTGCAGGTGAGGATGAGGCTCCAGGGTTCAGAAACGAGCCTCGGATCCCAGAGCAACGGCAAGTGCTCGCTGGGATCCCTGTGTCCCACCCGTGGTTCCAGGACTCGGCCGCGAGGCCGGAAGGAAGAGATGGCTCTGTGTTTCGAGGCTGGTGTCGGGGGCAGGCTCAAAGGGTGGTGGTCTCCCTGCCCTTTACGTGAGATGAATGGATGGACCCAGACATCATCATACTAAGTGAAGTAGCTCAAACAGAGGAAGACAAATGCCATATGATATCACTTACATGTGGAATCTAAAATATGACACAAATGAACTTACTTACAAGACAGAAACAGACCCACAGATAGAGAAAACACACTTATGCTTACCAGAGGGCAAGGTGGGGGCATAAATAAGGAGCATGGGATTGACATGTACACACTGCCATACATAAAATAGATCACCCACAAGGACCTGCTGTACAGCACAGGGAACTCTACTCAGTATTTTGCAATAACCTGTAAGGGAAAAGAATCTGAAAAAGAATATCTATCATCTGTCTATCTATCTACCTATTTATTATCTATCATCTATCTATCTATCATCTATCTATCATCTATCTATCTATCATCTCTCATCTATCTATCATCTATCATCTATCTATCTACCTATTTATTATCTATCATCTATCTATCTATCATCTATCATCTCTCATCTATCTATCATCTATCTACCTATTTATTATCTATCATCTATCTGTCATCTATCTATCATCCATCTATCATCTTTCATCTATCATCTATCTATCATCTATTTATTATCTATCATCTCTATATATATCATCTATCGTCTATCATCTATCTACCTATTATCTATCATCTATCTATATATCATCTATCTATCATCTATCTATCATCTATCTATCATCCATCTATCATCTCTCATCTATCTATCATCTATCTATATATCATCTATCTACCTATTTATTATCTATCATCTATCTATCTATCATCCATCTATCATCTCTCATCTATCATCTCTCATCTATCTATCATCTATCTATCATCTATCATCTATCTATCTACCTATTTATTATCTCTCATCTATCTATATATCATCTATCATCTATCATCCATCATCTCTCATCTATCTCTCATCTATCTATCATCTATCTACCTATTTATTATCTATCATCTCTATATATATCATCTATCATCTATCTATTATCTATGTATCATCTATCTATCTACCTATCTACTTATCTATCCATCCATGTATAACTAAATCACTTTGCTGTACATCTGAAACTAACATGACATTGTAAATCAACTACACTTCAATAAAATAAAAAAAAAAATGAAGTGAGAGGACGTTTGCTGGCAGAGAGGGCAGACGGGCAGGAGGGGAGGACGCTGCAGCCGCGCGAGCGCAGCGGGAAATCCCGGGGGGCGGGTGCGGCCCATCCCCCCCACCACCGGCCGCCCTCCCGGCCAGAGCCCCGGCGGTACGTACAGGTGAGCACTGCCGGGCAGCGGTTCTTGGGCACGTTCTCCTCCCTCTGGGCCACGAGCGAGCTGTCGGGCTCGGCCTGGTAGGCACACAGAGCCTCCCACTCCTTCTCCAGGCGGTTCTTGTTCTTCAGGTGGTCCTCCATGTAGGCCTGGAGGGAGAACGAGAGTCAGGAGCGCCAGCCGAGGGCGCGGGCCCCTGGCGGTGACGGCACGCCGGGCGGCCCGTGGGGTGCAGCCCACAGTTCCCCTGCTGAAGGGGGGTAGGGCTGGCTCGGGGCCTGGTGCAGGGCCGAGGGCTAACCAGACGCAGGGGGTGCGGCAAAGGCTGCCCCGTGCTTTGGTGGTTGGTTCAAAGGTGGTCACGCTGCGTTTGCCGCGGTGCCAAGGGGGCGGTGAGAACACCCAGCGACCGTGAAAACAGACGCACACACGGCAGACCAGGTCTGATGCGCCAGCCCAGAGGTGGGATGTGTGTCCAGCCAGGAGCGAGGTCACGGGATGGGCGCAGTCAGGGAGGCTTATGGCGCCGCACTTTGTGGGAAGAGGTTTAACACAGCGCAGGGGAGGGGCAGGCACGCGTGCAGGTGTGTCCGGTGCGGCTGGGGACAGAGAGAGCCCAGGGGCCCTGAATGCCTGGCTGGGCATCCAGGCTCTGAGGTCAGGAGTAAGGGAGGTTTGGGAGCCGGGTCTGCCTCTGTGCTTGGAAACACGCACAGGAGGACCCTGCTCTCTGCATCAAAGAAGGAACGTGCTCAGATACACGAAGAAGCTACCACCGTGCTACACGGAGGAAGCGAGCTGGAGCTGGGTTAAAAAACAGGGCCCACAGAAACGTGTTTGTCAGTAACTTCAGTCTGAGAAAGCACCTCAGTTGTCATGCTCTGCACTCAGTCTCATTTTCTTTTTCCCCATCGCAGAGAACCACTGCTTACCAACAGATACTATGATGCAATAATTGTTGGAAATATTTTCAGTGAAAACTACGGAACACGCTGAAAACTATTGTATTATCCAAGCAAAATCGTGTCCAAGTGGTTTCTCTTGGACAGAAACGGAAACCACACCCTCCCAAGATCCTCCAGAGCCTGAGCCAGGCGCTCAGCCAGGGGTCCCGGTGGGGACAGCCAGGAGCGGGGGTGGGGGGGGGACCCTGCCCGGCACCATGGCTGCCGTTTAGTCCCCAGATGAGGGCTGCCTATGCGCACAGGCCCCGGTGCAGGGAGGGAGCACAGGTGTCAGCAGCGGTGACGACAATCCCGCCACTCGCCACACAGTCAAGGGCAGGGAGCTCAGACGGGGCCTTCGCTAGGGCTGCCCCCGCTCCCGTTTCTGTTGGCACAGAAGTCATTTTTCTTGAAATTGGCTGGCTTTTCTGAACCCACCGGGGGTGCTGCATTTAAGACACTGGGCTGCTCTGATGTGCGCAGCATCACGTGGCTGGCAGTGTTAAAAAACAAAAACAACAACCCGAGTATCTGACCCACAGCTGCTCTGATCTTAATTTGTCAGGCACTTGTCTGTTGGCAGCGATACTAGGAGAACTGGATGGGGAAACAAAGGGCTCCAGAACGTTCCCTCCACAAAGACTCCCAAGCCAGTGCTGCCTACTCACCTTATTGATCTGTTCAGTCCAGAAACGACTGTGATTTTAAGGAAGAGCATTTCAAAGGACCAACCCGGGTGGCTTTATTGCGCCCAAAGGAAACAGTGGTCCCATCCTCTAACATCTTGCTTGTGGGTCTTCAAGTATGCCCGCACAGCAAAATGAAACACACACGCACACACGAGGCCAGGCCTCCAGCGGTCAGGCACCCCGATGTCCGGCCAAAGCTTACACCCGTCCCACATCACCCCGACCCCTCCGTCAGCCCCCTCGCCCACTCACTCCAGCTGACCACCCGGCTCGGATCATCCCCCCCCCCCCACTGCTCTTGGCCACCCCGGCTCATCGGCACCCACTCCAGGGGACAGAGAGGCATGAGAAAAGGAAGGACACTCCACCAGACAGTCGTGCCGGGGTCCCACAATTCTCAGGGAAATGTTGACTACAGTGACTTGAACTGTCTTGTATTATTCACTCAACAAACACTGACTCTAGTCCATGTTGGTCTGACTGGTGTGTGTATCAATGTGCGTGAGCTGAACCAGAGCTCGGAAGCCGGGTGCCTGGTGGGCGATGTTCCAGGGGAGAAGTCACCTTCGGGGCCGCCTGGCCCAGCAGCTGAGGGCCCCCCGGCAGGTATGGCTCCGGGAGGGCCAGCGACGGGGCCCTGGGTGACGGTCACATATCCCTCAGCCCCCTGCTCCAGCCGCTTAGGGAACCAGCAGATGGTCTTCTATGCAGAAGACCGAGAACTGTGGCCATGAACCCCTTTTCAGGTACAGACCGTGAACCTCAGAAGCTCACCCTCAGCAGGAACAGAAACATCGCAGCAGTTCTAAGTGCCCGGCCACTGCCAGCCCCTGGTGCCCACACAGCTCACAGGTTTCTTTGGGTGGGGAAGAAGCAAACTTAAGGGCACAATCTAGAACATGTAAACACAGAATGCTTTCTTTTGGGACAATCATTATGGAATATCAGATACATATTTCTTGTACCAAAGCTACCCTAATAAGGATGACACTTAAGTTTGGGGAAATACCAACTAGCTTATTATCTAGCTTAAAATATGGTGTGTGCGGGGGTCCCCGGGAAGGAGGGTTCTGGGTAAAGTGTACAGTCTCTGCTTCTGTGGTTACTTTCCCCAAGACTTGTTAATGTACAGTCTTACAAATGGATGTAAAACTGTTTCTGGCAAAACGATTTGGGATCCTCACTTTTCTTTGGAAAATACTCTGTTCACAGAATCCATCATGAATGAATGAGCTTCTTTCAGTAAAATGTGATGGCTTCTAAAATGATAAACCCTGGCAGGTTTAATCAGGTCTCAAATGTTGTCTGCAAAAGGGGCATCGGCTATATCTTAATTCCTGTAAACCGCAGCTGTTTAAAATTTCACATTTATCTTAACTGTGGAAAGTGAAATCATGCTGCAAGTTGACTTGAATTTCTAAACTTACGGCAAGAAGTATCAACTGGGACTGTAGTACGCAAGCTTGAGTGACACAGGGAGGAAACAGTCGTTACGAACATTATTACTTTGTTTCATTGAGAATGAGCTCATCTAAAGATACACTTGATTATATTAAAACTGAGATAAAGTTTTCATCCTCTCAGCACGTATTACTACATTCGTCTGTGTTTGCCCTGCTCCGGTCATTTCAATTTGACCTATTCGTTGTTTCCCTATTAGTATTTTTACAGAACATCACTCACTGTGTTCAATGGACATGATTCCCATCCACGTCTGAGGAGCTTTTGCTCTTCCTGTTTGTGGATTAGATGTTTTTCTTCTGAGACATGAGAGTATGTTTCATGTTGTCTGTCAGGAAGCTAGGCCTTGGTAGTAAACTAATGTGTTTTATACAAATACAAAACCTGCCACCATAGCTCAATACTACGAGGCCCCTTCTCGTCAAGGGCGTGAGAACAGGTGTAGCGATCCTCCCCAGACACCATCACCGCCCGGAATAATTAGGTAAGTTAACATGAAATTTAAACACTACGCACGTTCTTCCCCCAGACTGTAGGTGTGCTAAAAGCTGACATTTAAAATACTTTCATTTAACGTGTGTGTGTGTGTGTGTGTGTGTGTGTGTGTGTGTGTGTGGTAGGAATGGGAGGAGGGCTTAGTTTAAAAAAACAACAACTAACTTTTTATTCCATAAATAGCACATGTAGAAAATGAAGGAAAGCAGAATGAAAACAGAAGCTGCTGATAACGTCTCCACCTGGAGCTAAACAGCAAGGCCTGGGATAAACTCCACCATTTCGGGCACATGTGTGAGCTGCTTTTTTTCTGTTCCGACAACCGTTGCTTAAGCTTTGGACGACATCAATATTATAGACTTTTCTTATTTAAGTTGAAAAGATGCTGAGATGAGGGTCTTATAGACACAGACCTGCTGGTGTCCTCCTGCTGCCGTGGCCTCCTCCTCCATCCTCCCTCACATCCCCTTTCTGGTTCCTTCACAGGCTGGCATTTCTGGTCACAATACCACCTGCTTCAAAAGCCACCAATGGTGCCCAGATAGCATTGTCCTTTGTCCAGACTTCACTTTACTAACCTGTGACTCCATCCCAATAAGAACACGTCCCACTGTTTGAAGCCTCCCCCGTCACCATCATTCTGGACGCCTTCTTCATGCCGATTGTGCTGTCATGAACCTACCCAGAAGTCCAGGTCAGTACGGATGTGTCCTCCTCCTTCACGCCCACCACTGCCTTCTCTCATCTTGCTTTCCTACAACCCACCCCCGCCTCAGACACTAGTTTAAAAGCTGCATTTCCGTGACGTGGACCCCAGTCGGCTTTGTGGGCACCAGGCCCCCCCTCCTCTCATGAGCTCACTTGTTCAGGGTGGGGCCCGTGTCGCATGCACTTAGCACACAGTCAACATGTGTTGAATGACTGATCGTAGCCTGGAAAATTCTGTAAGAAATTTGTGCTCCAGGTAAAAATTGTATATTGATGGCTGGCATGCCAAAAAGTTTGCCAATGAATCTTCTGAAACTTGGAAGAACTGCCCCCACAAGTACCAGAGGACTTCGGAACGTTTCATTAAATACTTCCTGCTGCTTTCCTCCTTTCTGCGTTAGCCAACAAACAGCTTCACAGTTCATGTCGACGGGTGGCTCCAAGTCCTGACGTTCCAGTGACAGCCCCGAGGTCGCGGCGGTCTCACAGACCTGGAGGAGCAGCCCCAGGTCAGAAAGCGCTTCTCCCAGACTCTCCTCCGTTTTGGTCTTAACCATCCTCAGGGTCCAGGTCTGGCGCTGTCTCCCTGAGATGCTTCTGTGGACTCCTGTGCCCTCAACGAGTGGCCCTCACTGGGGACGTTCCATGCACCGTCACTAGTGTAAGAAGCCTGTCTTCCCCATGGGTCGTGAGCTCCTGGGGGTTAGGGACCCGTCTTATACCAACATCATCAGCCTGCACAGAGGAAGCTCTGGGATACACAGAGCAGAGCAGGACGAATCGCCAGCACTGTAGCGGGGGGCCAGCCAGGTGAAGGGGATCCCCCGCCGTGTCCATGCAGAAGACCTCTGTCAAGTGGAGTCAGGGCTCCGCACCAGTTGGTTCAAGTTGAAGAGCTTATACAGATGAGCTATGACAGCTACCCCGGTTCTTAAAGAACGTCTGGAAGTAAGTAAGTCTTTAATGTTGAAGAGTTACTCACTCCACTCAGCTAGATTCTGGGTGACGGTGGTGGGGACTGCAAGGGTTCTCGGCTGGAAGGACACAGCGTTGTGGTTCCATGCTCCTGGAGCCCGTCAGGGGAATTTCACTCGAGCTAATTCCAGATGAGCCCTGAGCGCAAAGGTTTCTAAAACCTTCTTGAATTGCGATACTTTTCAAGGGCCTAGGTTTGATGTACTTGCATAAAGATAATCCCCATATCCCGAGGTCTCAGAATATGGGTTTTCCAAGTTTGTAGCCGAACCGGCTGACACTGACCTCGTGACCCCCGACCACACAACACCATCATTTACAACAGGCTGAAGATGGACCTGCATTTCTTCTGAGTTTCTTGCTCCTTGAGGATCGCGTCAGCTTTCACAAGACCCATTTTATGAGCTGTTGACTCAGTCTAAGGTTTTCCTCTTTAATCTGCCTCTCATCTCCGACTTCATCCTCCCAGCTCCGCAGCTCACATCCCCTTTTCTAGCCCACACAATTCGACTGTTTGGGTAGGAAAATGACCAACAGTTTCTGGGGCAGGGGGACCACGTACCCCCGATGACTTTTCAGGAAATGCTCTCACGTGTTGAACAAACCACTGGCTTCCAGGTTCACTGGAATCATTTTACACAGAATCCCAGAACTTGTGGAACAGAAGTGTTACTGCCATTATAAGGTGGAGACTTGTGTCCACAATTTGTTATTATCACTCAGATACATTCTGCACTGTCTTCTGATCAAATTGTCAGCATCTTCAGGTCAAGAAAGCAATTCCTAGGAATATGGAATCTGGGTTGTGGAGCACAATAGAGTTTTGTTAATCACAGGAGCACGTTGTGTCTTTGGGAGGTTAATTTCACCCATTACTCACAGAGTCTCTGTGAGTGCCTGAGGGAGCTTTTCCAATAGGAAGGCAACTCTAATAAATGGAGAAGGCGTTCGGCTTGATTCTGAAAGACTTCTTAACAGTGTGATAAACAAAGAGGTCTGGTCCCCACACAACGACTTTTTGGGCAAACCATCTAACCTCACTGACCCTTAATTTACTGCTGCATAAAACCGGGAATCATAGTACGTATTTCTAAGGTGGTTCTGACGCTTGACTGAGTTCATATATCAACTATACTTTGTAACTATAAAGTATACACAGATGGAAGGGATGGTGATTCTCATTAGAAAATCTCGTAATGTCTCTTCTGTATTCTGTGACTACACGGCTCTGGGGACATTGACCATTATCTAATGAAAACCATTATCTAATGAAATGTGATGCATTAAGTCCGCAGCTTGAGTGGAGAACTTGAGGGGCGTCGCCGTGGACAGACGTTGCTGTCGGTGTGGTCAACCTTGCTGGGTACTATTAAACCGATGAGAAGCAATGCCACTAAGTACATAGCTTGTGGTTTCAACACTGCTTCTGATCCACAAGGGACAGTGGTCCTTCTCACAAGCCCGCAGTTTCCTCACCGCGTGGATCTCGCGGATCCGGCCCTGGAGCTCGTCCCTTCTACGTGCTTCTCATCGCTGGTTTAATAGGGAGGCGTTTCCTGACCAGTCTCGAGGAGTCACTGGAAATGCCAGTTTAGGAGATGATGGACGTGAAGCTGAGCTGCTGATTTCTGGTGTGGAAAGAGCTCGTGATGCCGTGTGGGGCTCTGCCCTGGCACCTCAGATCATGTCGGGATCTGGACTGTTCCACAGGCACCATTTTACTAGCGTCAACATCAAGGATCGGTTTTCAGGGTCACAAGGAAAGAATCCCACTTACTAAAATCTTCTATTTCACCACATGTAACAAGGGCTTCGGGCCATGATTGCTCTAAGAACAGCTGAGGGCACCTGGCTCCGCGGCCCCCCTGGCCGCCTCCATGCTGCAGGACAGGCGTGCTGCTGTCCGCCTCCGAATGCTGGGAGGATGGGTCTGGAGAGCTGTGCAAGTTCGTCTGAATCCAGCCCGCAGAGCTGGGATCCCGGCTGCCAAAGTGCTCAACCAAACCCACGTGGGGGCGGCCGCGAGAGCCCGGGTGGACCACACGGTTTTAGCTCTGTTAAAGGGCACAGAAATGATGTATGCTGGCATCTCTTACCGCTAGCAACGAGAGGGTGACATACTGGGAGGGCCAAGAGGACTTATTAAAGAGAATAATGAAAATAACCTTTTAACACAAAATACTAGAACTCATAAGGATGGCGGACCATTGCTGAAAACAAGCAAACTAAGATCCAGTTGGCACCATGTCGCATTGCTCAATACAGCTGGAAACCAGTAATGTCAGCATCAAACCGTGTCCGCACAGATCTTGGGAGACTTCTGTTGCTTTGTGAGTCTTCAGACGTGAAACAAGTAGAAACTGTCCCAGTGAAAGTTCATTTCACAATGATGCTGCCAGGAACAAGCTTCTTCCTCTGAGGAGCAGGTGTAGTAAAGGAAGGTGGGTTTTTGGAAGATCCAATTATTATTAGGAAAGCGTTGTCTCTATTCCCTTCTCGGGTTGGGTGCCTATTACAACAATCAGACCTTTTGTTGGAGTAAGAATACAGCCATTTACGTTTCCTTTCCTTGTGAGGGGACCATAGGCTGGTGTTTCAAAGTCAGGCAGAGTTAGATGAATGCTTTTAAAAGCACCAGTAAGCTGATTCTGCTGCCATCTGGGGAGACGATGACCTTTTTTCCTTTAAAAATAATCATCATTGTCACCCGTCTTCATTAATACATTGAAGGGAAATGTTTATGCTACGTGTTTGAATGCCAAAAGTAAGACATTTAAATTCCAAGCGAAAAATATGAAAAGATGAAAGGAGAAATTAGATGGGGTTAATTGTCTGGGCTGAGCACATATGGACACAGAGACGCGGGAAGAGCAAACTGCTCGATGAAAAAGGCGTCTCGGTTGCCTCTAGATCGCTGCATCTAGCACATTTTAAATGTTATTTATTAATATTATGCATCAGGCAGGCTAAGATATTTGGAATTAGAAATTCAAAGGAGTCCGTTCAAGCTCGAGGAAGGACAGATACGGTTAAATGATCAGAGGGTAGTTTCGCTGTTTCTTAGCTTAGGAAAGATTTGCTTGAAATGGAATCACAAACCATACAATTGTATTCGAAACACCATCTGACTGCAATAAAAATAACAAGTGAAGCTCCGCCCCCGGTGACTCACCCTCTGTTCTCACACCTGCCCAACCTGCCCAACGTCTCACCTGTTGTGGCGCTCCGGGTCTCACCGGATAGTTAAACACGCACCGCTTTATCGCCTTCAAACGAGGAACTTAAGATGCAGAGCAGCTAGGCACACATCATATTAAAAAAAAAAAAAGGGAGGGCTTCCCTGGTGGCGCAGTGGTTGAGAGTCCGCCTGCCAATGCAGGGGACACGGGTTCGAGCCCCGGTCCGGGAGGATCCCACATGCCGCGGAGCGGCTGGGCCCATGAGCCATGGCCGCTGAGCCTGCGCGTCCGGAGCCTGTGCTCTGCAACAGGAGAGGCCACAACAGTGAGAGGCCCGCGTAACGCAAAAAAAAAAAAAAAAAAAAAAAGGAAAACACGCAGACCCAGACCAGGCCAGCTCAGCGCACGGTCCTGCGTTGGCAGCGTGGGGTCACGTGGGAGAAGTCAGCACTGTTTGGAATCCAGCCTCTGGGTCACGTGTGCTAAGCCTAAAGGAGCACGAACGGGAGCAAAGGAATCAGAAAGAGTAAATGAAAGACCTTCACGCGGCCTTTTCTCTTTTTATTACATTTTAGGTATCACCTCCGTGGAAATTTGCTTTTGAGGAGGAAACACTCCCACGTGAACTTGCAGTGGGCAACTCGCTTCCCTTATCCTAGTGAATTGGGACGTGGTTAGAAACAGATGAAATTGACCAGCAAAAGCCCCGGGCGTGGGCAGCAGAATTGGCTTCGCTGATAAATGGGAATCAATGCCGTTTCTTCCAAATCCTTCCCCCGAAAGCTCTGTTTCTCAAGCTGAGCTGTTTTGAAGACCGCCTAGGATCTTTGTGGGCCCAGCGACCCCTGAAAACTGTTCTCACACTGCCTCAGTGTGATTTAGAAACGTGCTCCCGTTCTTTGTGTGGTAACCAAGCGGGCTGTGCAGTGATAGAGATTTTAAATTGTTAAAATAGTAGAGAAAAGTTCATATGCTTCCAAATGCAAAGCCTTTAAGAGTAAGTCCCCAGCTTAACACTCATTTTAGGCGGAGACAGTGAGCAGGAAAACCCCAGGACAGAGAAGCAGCATAGAAGGAGAAACAGAATACGCTGCGCTGGTTTGGAGGCTGTGAACCGTGGATCATCTTGTTTTGTTTAAAATCCTTTTTCTAGTTGAAAAATAAAATATGTGGAAGAGCTAAGAAAACCAATAAAAGCTTTAAAGCAGCGGTCCCCAACCTTTTTGGCACCAGGGACCAGTTTCGTGGAAGACGATTTTTCCACGGATGGGGTTAGGGGCATAACATTTATTGTGCGCTTTATTTCTAGTATTATTACATTGTAACGTATGATGAAATAATTATACCACTCACCTTCATGCAGGATCTGTGGGAGCCCTGAGCTTGTTTTCACTTGCCACTCACCGATAGGGTTTTGATACGAGTCTGCAAGCAGCTGATTTATTATGGTCTCTGCGCAGTCAAACCTCTCTGCTAACGATGGTCTGCATTTGCCGCTCCCCAGCGCCAGCGTCGCCACCTCATCTCCACCTCAGATCATCACGCACTGGACTCTCGTGAGGAGCGTGCAGCCTAGATGCCCCGCGCACGCAGTTCACGGGTAGGGTCCACGCTCCTATGCGAGTCTAGTGCCGCCGCTGATCTGACAGCAGGTGGAGCTCAGGTGGTCATGCGAGCGATGGGGAGCGGCTGTAAATACAGATGCAGCTTCGCTCACTTGCCCGCCGCTCACCTCTTGCTGTGCGGCCCCAGCCCCTGACAAGCCACGGACTGGTACTGGTCTGTGGCCCACGGGTTGGGGACCCCTGCCTTAGAGAACACCACGTGTTTTTACAAAGTACTGCTGGGACGGTTTCCCCGAGAACAAGTTCCTTGCTCCTATGCGGCACTGAGACGGGGTGCATGCACCCCACGTGCTTTTGGAAGAGTGAAGAGAAGGAAAAGGCAACTCCTCGCAGAGCAGTGAGTTAAGAGGACATGAAAACGAGTTAAATCTCTATTTTGTAGAGCTTAACTAATTGGAATCTTCAATTACTATATTTTTATTTTAATAATTTTGAGTTTTGGTATTCTAAATCTAGAAGAGTCCAGCCTGTGAGAAAGCATACCGATTGTAAGAGACAGTTTTCTGAATGACCTGCAGGGTGTTTCCTGGGGTCAGGAACCCCTGAGCCTACCCTCCAGGTCGTCTCCATGGAGGGCTGTGCCTGTGAGAGACGCTCTCAAAGGCCCTCGTGCACTAAATCACGTGCCCATCAGATCTCTTTGTGACCGGCACTCGACTTAATTTATAGATTTATGGAAAAGGAAAATCACAATTTTATGAAGACTCACAACTGAAACCCTGGTGGAAAGTGTTAATAATGGACACATTCTGTTCCAGAAATGTTCTAATTAGTAAACTTTAAAAAATAAGTAATTTTGTCCTTACCACCTCCTCTTCCTAAATAAGGGAAAGGCTCATTCTTTTATACTACTGAGAGCTTGTTTCATGCTGGGTACTTCAGTGCGATATAATTTCGGGTGTGTGCATAGGAGAGGGTGACAAAGGTCTTCTGCAGAAATGCTGAGAGAGAAGCCACGTGATAATAGTAACGACAACAATAACTTCACTTCGTACTTTCGGGCTGTCATTTTCAAGAAGCTCAAAGAATTTTAAATGAGCAATTTGATGAACCTTATTATCTTATTTAACATCTTAAAAATTAAGGTTATATGAACATAGGCAAAATATAAAGGTGAATACTTATAAGCAATGGAAAATAATTAAGAGACTTATACCATATTTCCATAAATGTACAGCTATTTATATTTAAACTGAAGACAAAAGAGGTTTGCCTGGCATTATGAGTGAAACCAGGATTCCGCCTCTAATTCGGAAGAGAGAGTTAAGAGTTGCAGTATTATTTCAGGCTCCCGCTCATTTGTTGGTGGGTTTGGCCATTTATTTGTTCATTCAACTAATTTCATCAAAAGCATATCGTATGAGCTGGGGATGTCGTATGTTCTGAGGATCCAGCAGGCAGCTGGTCGGAAACACTGTCCTCATGGGGCTGATGCTTTGGCTGGAGAACAGACCACATACCAGTAGCTAAACAGAAAGATAACTTCAGACAACAGTAAGTGGTAAGAGGGTGTAAAACAACAATGTAAAGGCGACTGGGGTGGAGGGTGGTTGAGGAGTCCAGGAAGGGAGGTCCCTCCTGAGAGATGGGAAGGGCCGGAGGCGCAGAGGACGGTGGGTGTGTTCCAGGAGAGAGAAGGTCCTGGGGGGGAAATGGGTCCAGCAGTTCTGAATCAGAGAGGAGGCCAGGGTGGCCTGGGCCAAGGGAGCTTGAAAGTCGGGGTGGCTTTCATACAGGGAGGGGCCTGAGGCTTATTTCAAGAGCAACGAAAAGCCCGCGGGGAGCTTCACGCAGAAGAGGCACGTGACGATAAAGATGCTTTGAAAAGGTCACGCCAGCTCCGGGCAGGGACTGAAGACGCCAGCTGGACGTTCCCGCAAGGGAGCTCAGGGGCTGGGACTTGGGGGACAACAGTGCAGGCAGAACTGCCAGGATTTACTAACGGAGCAAATTAGAGGATTTGAGTTGGTTTAATACAGATCCTGTGCATTTCGTTATCCAGCCTGATTCCTTATCCTCCTAAACGTCTGCAAACTTAGCAATTGTCTAAACCCCCGACCCCTCACACAAGCACAATGAGGAAAGGCTTCACCTCAGAAACAAGGTCGCAGCTTAAATTCACCAGAAGTCAAAAATCTGGGTAGGAATCTGAAAATTCCATCAACAACCCTGATATTTCTAACAATCTTCATGCTTTGTTACCTGGATGAAATGTTCAGATATTTGATGAGACTAGTTTTTATCTTAGCTGTTCTACAAAATCTCATTGAAGATCAGTTTGTCCAAAGTACCACAGAAAACTACCAGCCAATAGCTTAACCCAAACTTAACGTGTAAAATCAAGCGAACAACTGAAGCAATGTGGAATATTTAGATCTACTTAAGACAAATAAGGCAACTATTGAAATACAGAGGTGTGCGAGCACGTGTGCATCTCCAAACACAAACACAGCCACGTCAGAAGCACGAAGTAACCAGTCACAGTCCTGGGAGCAAATTCCCCCCGGTGGGTGGGAAATACTGATCAGCTCTTTCAGATCACCTGGGTTCCACGTATTCAATTCCCACAGCAATCATGGACTGGTTCCCAGATGACACAAAAACAGCCTCTGAGAGAGTCGCACATTGGAGTAACATAGGCCCAGCGCGTTCAGACATATTCAGATGAAACCAAGATGATCCTAGGTCTGAGAAAACGAGGACTTTTAAGACACGACAAGAGCGCACACCTGTACAGTGTCATCTGCTGCTCGCTCCCCTTGGGTGCCGTGTGGGAGGGAGCCCAGCGCTCCCAGAGAACCACCCGGAGCTCGCGCCCAGCTGCTCTCTCCAGCCCGCGTGGGCTCCAGCAGGACCGTGAGCCCAGAGCACGCGTGGGATCCGCCCCAGGCCCTAAAAGCGACGTCCCTGCCAGACCAGCCTTCCAGAGCTTCTGGAGATCTGAACACTGCTTTCCTCCTGTTCACAGGACACCGGGCTCTAACTGGGTGACGCTATAAACTGGGTATTTTAGTCCCTGCCATCAACTCAATGGGAAAAACCAGGACAAAGAAATAAAGGTAAGATGCGTTTCCAGGCGCTGACAGTGCGCCCGTTGTTTTACCCCTCATGGCCTCTCCAGCATCTGGTGCAGAGCCTGGCACGGCCTAGGTGCTCAAGAAACGCTTCCCGGATGGATGAAGGGTGCGCCACCCACTGAAGCCTGCCTGGAGAAGAGGCTCAGCTCCCGCAGCCTCTGACTCAGCCCCGGAGCCAAGGCCAAGGCCGCACGGTGGACACGTGGGCGTAAGTGACCACCAGGGTCACCCCGAAAGACATGGAACCACGGAGGCCCTGCCAATGAAACCCTTTGGGAAAAACGGGTCTCAGGGCTTCGTTTTACAGTTTTCTTCAACAATATTTACTGTTTACAATCTTAAATCGAATGAGCACTCAGCAGGGGGAAAGGCAGACTTCTACGCTATTAAACAAATTTTAACCTCTTGCAGAATACTCTCATAGATTGTCTTTTTTCTGCCTCGCTGTTTTCTCTGGCTACCTTACCAACCCTCTCACCTTCGCCAGGATGTTTGGGGATATTGCATAATCTATTCCTGGGATGCACGAGCAGCTCTGGAGCCTATAAAATATTCATTCGCTTTCAAAAATATTTGCACCCTGCTGTCAAACGTGGACACATTCATGTGGAGTATCGGAAAATGGCTATTCCAACGGCAAATGCTTTCCTCAGACCTCTCTTGCCACTAAAACATTTTCTTCAAAATTATTTTCATAAGATGAACCATTTCAACATTAGCGGCTAATCCCATTTCATTTAAAAGTCTGCTGATAAAATTCTTTGCTTGTCATTCAAATAGTAAGTAATAATTACAGATTTGAGGCTCCCATCTCTGGATTCATTAATGGTAAATTGCATGGAAATCTGAAGCATAAGGCAGCTTTGATACATCTCAAAATGCAATTTCCATAGCTTCCCTTGGCCATGTACAGTTAATTATACAGTTAATATGGGAAACATGTTAATGAAAGAAACATTATTCATCCAGACCACCTGCCTTTACCAAATATCTTTTGTGTGCGTCTCTTCTTTTTGTACTTTTGGTCTAAAACAGTAAAAAAAAAAAAAAACCCTCACAACTGATAATGTGGTGATTTTAAGCATCAGTCTGCCAGGCTGCAGCTACTTCCATTAACACAAGTCGAAAGAAAAATTCGTTCAAGTTTGTGACATTTCTACTAATTTCTGCCTTCTGGCAGTTTAAGATGTCTATCCATGGCGTTTTAAACGGCTGAAATAGCTGTTTATCCAACAAAAAATTACTATTAAGTTGTCTTATTCCTACCAACGATATACTCATCTTCATAGATACACGGAAAACGCTGGAAAACTGAGAAGAAACTGCAAGAAAGAGGAAGAGATAAACCCCAATCATTCTGACTAGATTAAACTCTCCTAAATCGTTTCTCATCCATTGTGAACCTCCGTGTTTAACAATAATTAAATCCTCTCTTCTTTGGATAATCAAAGTTCGTCCATAGATGGTTTAGTGCAGAAGCCAATGTTAACCTTTACAAAGAAAAGTTAATGTTTCTGAGACTTTGATGTGGAAGAGAAATCAGAACAGTTTAACTAGAAAAGTAAACTCTCTGGCTAAAGCTACGTTTCTGTTTCCTTTTTATAAATTAGTCAGACAGTATGTAAAAATGAATTTGCAAATATTAGTTTTACAACACATTTTTATTAATATAGAGTAATAAAAAGTCTTTATTCAATGCGAAAATAAGAATTTGATTCCAACCCCAATCATGTCTTTTTGACATATGAAAAATCCTTTCAGCCATGAGTTATTCAGAAATCCCATTAATGTTCAAAATGCAGTTGGAAACCAACCTTAGATTCCAGAGTTGATAGGAAATAAGAGGAAAAAAGAATCACGATAATGCAATTTTAAGATCACCAACCCTCAAAGATCTTCTAATACAGAAACAAACTGTAGGAGACAAAAGAACCTCCAAATCGACCTGCCTGCTACCTCTAGCATGTGGGGGAGGAGTGGTACCTGATGGGTAACCACCCCAGACAAGAAGCTGAGTGATGAAGAAATCATTTACATTTTCACTGTCGTTCAGTGAAACACTGGGCAGTGTTTCCTTAAGATCTTCTTGAAAAGCAGTTTTGAATAATGTTTCTGTATGTGTGTACCAGCAGATCCATGTGTTTAAAGGGCCATCCACCCATGCCTCCCCAACCAGATGGTCACCTACAAAATTCTAGCGGCCAATTCCAAGTCACAATTATAAGAGCAGATCCTCTCTAAGACCCAACACCTTCACTATCACCCAACTGACACGAAAAAGCCCAGAGGAGACAATTTTCACTCGAAAGATGACGACAGCGGTTTAACAGGGAAACCTTTCAGGAAGAGGAGGGATGGTTGCCTAGCAACACACAGACAGCATCTCGCGCACCACAAAGCAGTAGGTCTTTTCTTAGCAGCAGCCTTTTCTGTTCTGTACCGATGATGTACTCATTATGATTTTCTGATGAAGTTTTGAGGAAGAACAAAGAATTCCAGCGAGTGCGGTAAAGGTTACCTAGGACAGCAACACAGGCACGGATTTTCTCTTCCATATCCATACGGGAAATTCTGGATTCTACAGCACATTATTGGAAAATATTTGCAGACGTTCTAAAAGTGCCCTTTGGAAGTAGAATGTTTGGTTTTTAATTTCCTAAGACTAACAGGCTACATGCTCGTGAGCAATAAGACGAGAATGGGGGAATAGAAATGGCACCAAACAGGAAAAGCTCATACAAGACACACAAATTTATCTTCTCTTCACCAAGCAAAACCGTTAAAAGGGAATGAAGCCTAGATGTCCATCTCCTCTCTCTTCCCAGCCCTTCCAACCAGCAGTGAAACAGCTAAAATGCAGTGAAGAAAAAGGGAAAATGAAGATTCAACAGTCAGCCACAACAGCCAGGAGCTGGCTGACAAGCGTTCTTTGCGCAATTGCTTCGAAATGGGGAGTTCAAAGTAGAAGAGAGAAGAGTTGATCTATCAAAAATTATTTTCACTTTTTAGGGTGAAAAGTTAAGAGATAAGACTATCAAATGTATTTTTCATCTCTCCCCAGTTCAGCTGCCAATCATACTGTGTGCTGCCCAAGTTACACGCCCACGAGTTCTCCAGGTTTGATGGGTGAAGCGGGAGGATTAGCAGCTGTCACCCATCTTGCTCTTCCGTTCCAGCTACAGAACTGGTACCCACCCCTCCTGACAGCTGCCTTGAGCATCACTGCGGAACACGCACCCCTGGAATCTCTCCATGGCTACCAGCCCCTAGCGTTCGGGCTCCACTCACCTGCCCACCTGCCCGCTGACCAAGGTGCCTGTCAGTGCACATCCACAGACAGCTTATGCTGCACACACGGGTGCACAGGCACCTCCTGAAGCAAGGTGACCCCTTTGCCCACGTACAAAAGGGAAGTGTGGGAACCGGCCTGAACCAGGTGGCTGACCACTCTCTTTGATCACAGGGACCCACCTTGAGGTGTCTTTCTTTATTATGCAGAACATGAAGTTGGGTCTTAGATATGACTGTCAAGGGGACATGAAATTAACTGGTAGCAGCATCTGCACTGTGTTTAACCTGCGATGAGTCTCACGTTCCCGGAGACAAGAAGAACCGGGTAAACTGAAGGGCCTCCTCTATAAGATGTCTAGAGACGCTGTGTAAATGGCATGGTCTGCCTTTCACAAAATTAAGGGAAATCCCCAGGAATCTACGTGAAGAGGGAGGCACGTGACCTGAAGTCACTCAAGCCTTTGAGGGAGGGGGAGGGGCAGGGCCAAACGATTTCCTGTTCCTCAGCCCCGGGGGTCTGCGCTTCCCCTGTCCACGTGGGGCCTTAGGGAAATCTGGCATGCAGGAGTCAGGGGGCTGGATGTGAGACCACACACGATCCAGGACCCTCAGAAGACCACGCCGTCAGTGGAAACATTTGTTCAGGCCGCAAGAAAGCTTACCTGTCTCCACGCGGATTCAAGATGGGAAGACTTTTGGACCCTGGGCCTCCCCCGGGATCGAGGGTCAAATTTACAATATATACATCATCTGGGAATCGCTGAGTGGGGAACTGATGTAAAGATGGTCCTGGTTTCATGTCAGCCTGGAGTGGCTAGAATATCAGTCTCAAAACCTCTCTTTTGAGGTTAACACAAAATTCCGAGAGATAGAGCCCCACTCATGAGGAGCTTATAATCCGACACTACAGAACCCACCAGACGGCAAACATACCCACGAGCAGCTTTCGAGTCACAGGAACTTAGAAAGCAGAAGTATTAGATGGAAACAACCAAATGGACATTTCTAAGAACTGAAGACGTTAAAGGAGGATTGACAAGATAAGACAAGAACAACACAGCAGACATTTAAAAAAGAGTAACAGAACAGCTGCAAATGAAAAATGTCCTCCTGGAGATTACAGACACAGTGGATGGATTCCACAGTAGACTAGACTCCACCGAAGAGAAGCCGGCGTACTGGATGACAGGTCTGTCTGAGGAAATGCGCTGCAATGCAGGGCAGAGGGATGAAGAGAGAAAATACGGAAGGCAGAGTAAGAACGCCCAGCATTCTCTACTAGAGGAGAGAACTGAGGGAATGGAAGACAGTCAAATTTAAACTGTAAATGGTCTGTCATTTTCTAGAACTGATGGAAGAGAGCAATTCTCTGATTCGGGAATCGTAGTAAGTCCTGAGCCAAAAACAAAACGAACTGAAAATCAACCCCTCCCCGCCCGCAAAAAACCCACACATAGTAAAATAGGTCCACACCAAGGCAAGGCACAAAGAAGTTCCAGAACAGCGGAGGTGTAGAAGTCAGGAAGAAGTAAGAGGACCCATGGAGGAGCAGCCCCTGGACCAGCAACGAACAGCCTTTTCAACAGCTACGGCGTCAAAGGCAAGAAAACGGGATTTTTAAAGTCACGAGAGAAAATTAACTAGAATTTGATCTTGTCTAATCTATCATGCAAGTGTGAGGACGAATTAAAGACATTTTCAGACAAAGACAGGGAGACTTCCCTATTAAAAGACCGAAAGAAGGATATAGTTTTGGAAAAGAGGAGATTTTAATCAAAACAAAGAACTGAGAAGTAAGGTGTGACGGTGATGAAAAAAAATAACAGTCAATCTGAACAAGTGCTGACTATGCAAATCAGTAAGAAAAATGGTTAATTTAAGGGTATAAATGTTAAGGTGAAACTAAAATACCGGGCAATGACAATACGTGTGTCAGAGGGAGATGCCGGGTTCAGAGGCAGAGATTCTGAGTCTACTTGGGAGCAGGGCAGAGCTACGCTCGGCAAAATGATCAGGACAGTTATTAAATTATAACTGCTGAGCCAGTAGAGGGGAAAGAGGGGGTAAGGCCAGCGCCGTCACCCCAGCAGTGGTTAGGAAACGAGGCCACAGGCACACCGTGATACCAGCACCTCACCTCCAGCATCTCTAGTTCTGAGGACGTCTGGACAGCACTGAAGATCCTGAGCGACTCTCCTTCCCCAACAACCGTACGATCACGTGGGCTTTGTAAGCCGTCATGCTCTATGGTGGGGAAGCCCGAGGGGACGGTTTTGAGCCGCCCCAGGTGGCACCCTGGGGAGCAGCCTGGGGATCTGGGACCACCTTTCAGCAGAGCATCTCTGGGTCCCTCCCCTCTGACTCCGGAAGAGAAAACATCAGAGGACAGTGGTCGCGACCCACTCAGTTCCTGCTTGTCTGTCACCAGTGCCCTCACCCTCTGGCAGACGCACTCAAGTAAGTGAACAAACGAATAACCAGGTGTCACTTTTCTCGTTCAAGAAGCCACAGTGGCCACACACGGATGGAACACAGCCCCTCACGCTGGCGCTCCGGCCACCCGACGTCTGGCCCAGGGTCACAGCCACTCGAGGCTGCGTGCATGTCCTGTTTCTCCCACGGACTCTCACCCTGTGAGCGGAATCAGGGTTCCTGGAGGAGCCGGGACCTTTCCTGCTGTCTCCTGCCTGCCCCAGGACAGCTGCTCCTCCCCGACCAGGCCCCCCAGGACGGAGACGTCTCCCAGCAAAGGAACGTGATTGGCACTTCGCTGAGTCTAGTGTGTTCTAGCCGTGCCCCCCTCCTCATTTCAAGTAGATTGAAAACTTCTCAGGGGTAACACACCGACCATCGACTTCACTCAGGCACTCAGGAAACTTCTACTGAAAACCCCCTACGTCCAAGAGCTGCACCAGAGCCAAGTATAGAAAGGTGAGCAGAAGTGGCCCATGGATGAATTGTTGGCGAAAAGCCTACGCTTTAGTGCAATTCCAAAAGCTACATATCATACACTATCAATTCTACGCACGAGTCTGTGCAGGAACGATCAGATCATCTGCCCTGGGTCTGCACTGGTAACTGCTCTTACTCAGTTCCCAAGAGGAGCCCGAGGGGCTGGAAGAACGCAGCCTCTTTCCTGGGCGTCCCATCGGGTTTACCTGAGGGGGTCCCCGTGGGCCACCGCGCACTCCGGAAGCGTTCCTCGTCCATATGTATGAACGGACACTTTCCAAGTGCTATTCGGACACCAGTTTCAATTGTTTCCCCTCAGAAACATTAACTCACAGACTTGCTACCAAGTCTAGTGTTTGGTTATTCCAGCTAATTCAACAAATACCAACCGGATGCTTGATCCTACTCTATCTTACCCTATCTTCTCACCAGCAGAAGGTCTAACGTGCAAGGAAACCATTCTAGCATCATTCTAGCACTTTAAACGATAAATCAGATTTTTAAAAGTAACACGGCAAGTTACATCCCTCACCAAAAATATAGTAAGTAGTCCCGCACCCCCCAAGGCTGGGCGTGGAAACGGTACTCGCTGCCTTGTATCAACACCAAACTGTCAAGAGTCACTGACGTGGCAGATGCCAGAGGAGCCCTGGTGCCGAGGGGCCGGCCGAGTGTGGGCAGCAGACACGATCACAGCCCCGCAACACAGGCCGCACCCCAGCGGCCAGGGCCCTCAGGAGGGGCTGCAGGTCAGCTCTCCGAGTCCACGGCTGACTCTCACGTGTGGACTAATAAACGGGCACAGAAGACGGACAAGAGTGAACGAGTTTCATTCCGACACCAAGTTAGTAAACTCGCGCTGGCATCCGTGGTTGGTGCCGTGTAACACGGAGGATCCTACCCCCGGGGTGGGCGTCCCCACGGGACACTTCAAAAACCATTCTTGGAAGGAACAATAAATGGCTCCCCAAATTATGACAAGTCACACACGGCTAGAGAAATGTAAACTAAACTACTCTGAAATAGCGTTTCCACTCACCAGTGGAAGATCAAAGCTGGCCAGTACCCGGGCCTCAGGAGGGTCTGGGGGTACAGGGCCATTTTCTGCACAGCTGGTGGGAGCATCAGTTAGCCAGACGTTCCGGCGGGAAGCTTGGCAGTGCCCCTCAAGACCTAGGTTCTTCCAGAAATTCAGCCCACAGTTATTTTTACACTTGCTGTGATGCTGTGGTGGCCACGTTTGAAAATTGCCTACATGACCTTTACTACCATACGATAAATAAGTGACTGCACGTTGAACAACAGAATAATATAGACCGTTAAGATGAGCAGAGTCACACACACTCACGTGGAGCTGTCTCCTAGACACAGCGTCGCGTGAGGGACAGTGTGTGGTTCCCGGTGACAGTGTTGCCTGTCGGGGAGGGCTGGGATCCCAGAAGTCGTCACATGGACGGAGGACAAGCTCTCCACGGCCTGCCTTCCCACCAGCTGTGCAAGTCGTTATTAAAATGTTTCCATGAACACAAACACAAAACACAGTCCTGGAACCTGGGTGGCTGGGACTCAAACGACAGGAAAATGCTGAGAGAATGGTCAATGTAGGTCACTGTAAACTTGGTTTAAGAAGATGCAGGATGTAGAGCTAGTTGCCGCTCTCGATTTGGGGATTGCTGGATGACTACCCTCCCGTGACGATGAAGATGGGCGGCCACCCGAGAACTCCAAGGAGGCAGAGGAAGGGTCCCGAGGACTGATTAAACGCCTGCTGTGTGCCAGGCACACGCTGGGCACCACACACACACATACACACACACACACACTCAAGCGCAACTGTCCTGTCTGAGTAGCTGGGTCCTCCTGGAACCTGGGGGGCCGTCAGCAGAGTCTGAAGTGGGTGCCGAGCGGTTCTGGCCCCCAAGCTCACCTCGAGGGCAGGTGTTTCTGGGTTGCAGACGTAGTGCCCGGGGTGAGAAAATGCACAGACACAGGGGGCTCTAGAAAAGCCCCAAGCCACTCCGACGCGGGAACTCTGGGTTAGGGCCTGCCCGAGGCCTGCCGAGGCCGCCGTCGGGGGTCAGATCAATTTACGGGAATGGGACTCGGGTTCACCGCATGACCCCGGCAGCAGCCCACCCGAGCGGACGCACCTTCCTCTGGCCTTGACTCCATCACCTCCTGCCCCGTCTCCCTGCTCTGGACAGTCAATGCAGCCCTGGACCTCTGACCACATGCCCTGCGTGGCTGGCCTGTAAGGCTTCCCGTGGCCATCCCCAAAGTTACGGGAGGGCTGGCGGCCGAGAGCACAGCGTTTGACGCATTTGAGCCATTTTACTCCCAGGACGGCTTCTGTCTCAGCCTCAGGCAGGGTTCACATGGCAGGAAACAGCTTCCATGCGAGTTTGCGCTCCTCCGAGCGCAGACCACGGAGAGCAGCACCGCGGGCGGGAGCCACGGCCTCAGAGCTCCGGGTGCCTGGACGTGGGTCCCCGGCTCAGCTGGACCTGACACCCTCGAGCAGGCACATGGCCGGAGGAAGCCCGGCCACTGCGTCAACTTCTCGGTGGCCCCGTCACCCTCACCATGAGGACAGCGGCCAGCTGAGTCTCAGACGCACATTCGGGTCACAGAGAGCAGGACCAGGGTGCACGGCAAGGACCCTGGGCGACACTCTTAGGAATATAGGTGCTGAATTTAAAGACGAAGAAAACGGGGTCTCCCCCCCCCCCGAAACAGACCCTCGGCCTCTGGGAAGACACGTTGCTTCCTGGTTGAGCATTTAACTTACTATACCCATGGGTACAAAAGTACCAGCTAAGGAGGCTGACGCCAGATAAAACGAGAGCGTCCACTCAGTGCAAACGTCCAACGATCAAGGAGCGCAGGAGGCGGACACCGTGGAGAGGCCACGAGCCCTGCGGGTTGGGCTGTGAGGTCGGGGGTAACCTGTCTCCTTTGTGGACACAGCATCCTTCACCCCTCGCAGGTCCAGAGCAGCTGTCTGTCACCAAACCCTTCTGCTTCCGTAAGTTTCCTCCCTTCTGTGACGATGGGGCGGCTTGGCCACATTTTGCAACGTGGTAACTTCCCATTTTTCAGGCGTTTACATCACTGCTCTTGGTTTTCTTGTCTTCATCTGTGAAATGGGCTGAAACCAGTTCCTACCTCATGGTTTCTTAGGACAGTGCTGTTACGTAAACGCTCAGTGACGCTCATTCCTGTTGTATCGTACTTTGCAAGATCCAGTCCATACCCTCACCTTCAACTTGGATGAAGGCGTGGCCCCTCCGTCTACCCAGCTGCGTGCTGCGCACTGTCCCTGTGACCAGCAGCTGGCTTCTGAGGAACCAGGAACCAGGACGGACACCTGCTCTTGCCACCACCCGCAAAGCTGCCATGCTGCCACGCCAGCCTCTGAGAACAAATGTGCTCTGGAAACAGGTCTTTTCGAAGGACAGGTTCAAACGTGATCCTTTACCTTTCAAAAGGACGGACGGCGGTTCTCATGAAGCTGAGTCCCACAACTCAGCTTATGTAAAGCACGACGATGTTGACAATAATTCCATGGAGTCCCTGGAACGAGGCCACCTGTTTCCAGAGCTCTGCTCTGAGCCTGGTCAGGCCTGGCCACGTTGCCTTGGAAAACGTGTCTTCAGAAGCCGACCAGGTTCACAGCTGAGGGTGTTTCCCTTCCCGTCTCCCTCCTCTCCCGGTGCCGTCGTTCCTTCTGCAAACGTACGGGGGCTCCTACCTCGCCCCAGGCCTGGGCGCCGCATGGCTCGGGGAGCCTGTCAGGCACAGCCTCCCGGGCACCCCCTTCCTGGGCTGCAAATCCCCCCAAAGCACCGTCACCGTGTGCCCGGGGCTGCAGTTTCCAGGGCATGTGACATTTTCCCTGTGGAGGCCCTTTCCCCCTTAGTTTCATCAAAGGAGAATTGGTTCCATTTTTTTGCCACGATCCTTTCAGCCTTAATCATTACAACTGTAGGTTCCACAGGTGCAGCATCTCACACTCTGTCTCGTTTAACCCTCACAGGGACCTCGAAGGAGGCACTATTACTAAGCCAGTCCCGGGGATGAGAAAACGGAGGTGGAAGGATTTGTCGGGGACGTGGGACCAGGAAACAGCTGAGCTTCCAGCTTCACCCCGGTTTCTGGGGCCGCAGCGTCCGTGCCGTCAGCGGCATGCTCCCATCTCCAAGACCGACCCCTTGGGCCCCGGCAGCTCAGAGGCTGTGCTGGTCTCGGCAGGAGGACGTGGCTCCTGGGAGGAGGGGCTCTCGACGGCCGGCCCTGCCCCTTCCCACGTGTCCACTGGGCAGCTGCCAGGACCCCCCCCTCCCCACTTCCCGGCACCGGCCGACACTCGTGTCCCTGAGACCTCAGTGCCTCTAGGCCTCAGTCAACACCTGCTTCCCTGGCCGCTTCCTCTGTGTCTCGTCCACCTGCTGGGACCCCTGGCTCAGCGGTAATTAGGTCCCTCCCTGCGGCTCAGCTACGCTCGGCCTCCTCCGCCGTGAAGACCGCCCGGAGCAGCTGGGCTGGCGGCAGCGGCTTTGTCATCTGCACAGCGGCCTGCGACCTCCCGCCAGCCGGAGACCTTCGTTCTTCCACGGAAAGCCCTGCCTCCTTTCCAGGGGAGGGCGAATTCTGCTCACCCCTAGGAGAAGCGTCTGTTCCGAGAGTCCTGAACCACGGCTCCCAGCGCGAAGCCACAGCACGTACACCAACATGACACTGCAGTGGGCAGAGCGACAGCGAGCGGGGGAAGGCGCTCGGGGCTCAGGGCGCCTCCCAGGCCAGCCCCCGACAGCCCTCCAGCGACAGGTCAGTATCTGGCTTCTCGGCTTCCTACGCCGCTCGTTCCTCCAAGGCACCTCCATCCTCTGCCGAGGAGAACGTTCCAGTTCTGCACACTGGCCTCTGAGCTACTCCTCGCTTCCACCCAGTTGTCCAAACGTGAGTAGCTTGGCGGTTGGTTCCACCACGTCTTTAATTTGAAATGTCACATCTGTGTCACGTTCACGAGAGCAGCTAAGCATCAGGGACGGCGGGTTCCTGGGACCTGCCTGGACTTTGCATAACTTATGTCGGGCCTCTGAGACCTCAGCGCGTGCTTCAGGGAGACGGCCTTGGCGGCTGTCTGATGGCCGGGACGGTCCTGACGGAGGGCCGGATGGCTGAGCACCACACGCCGGTCTCCCTGTGGCCTTCATGAGTCGGGAGGTCGGGGCTCCCGTGTGTCCTGACGTCCGGCACAGGCGGCTTCGCTGCAGCCCTTGCAGATGGGAAGCCAGCATCCACGTGCCAATGACAAGACAGGCCCTGTGAACGTGGCTCTGGTCTGGTTGAATGTGTCCCATGGCCTTTCCCGTGAGAAAGGGCAGCAGTTTCGGAGCCTAAAAGACGAGCCATTTTACTTGCTTTCGTGGATGAGAAGGTGTAAAAATGCCAGGCGGGGCTCCCTTCTGCCACGTCTCCACACCTCGGGGTCCCGTACGGGGGGGCCGAAGACCACGGTGGGGCCGAGAAAACCCCTCTGTAAGTGGGTGAGAGGGCAGAAAACAGGGCTGGGGCGTGAGGGCCGGACGCTGGGGCGTGCACGGTGGGGTCCCCGTGGCTGGGCTGGACCCCCTCCCCGGTGCCCGGCACCTGCTCCCCACTCAGAGCCGGGAGGAGTAGCCGGTGACCCCAATTCAAATGAAGCGTCGGCCGGTTAACGAGATGCAGCCTTGAGTCCGGGCGGCCAAACGCCCTCAGGTTTCTGGGTTGGTCGGCGGTGGACGGGGGTTTGGAAACCGTCGCCGCCATCGCCCGGGGGACGCCTCGCGTTAGGCTCGGCCGCGGGGTGGCCTGCAGACGGCGGGTCAGCTCTGTAGCGCGGGGACTTCAGCTGAGAGGCCACCACCAGGCTCCCCGTCACATCTGCCATCCCACACGGGTACCACAAAACACAGTTTACTACGAAAACAACAATGTGTTCGCGTCCCGTTTGGAGATGAGATACCGTCGAGCTGTAGCTCAGTCGTCTTGACATAGGAAGACACCAGAATGTGATGAAGGCTCTCGAGACGCATCTCGCCGCCACCAACCTGTCAAACGCTCCTGGCTGTGTGCTGGCCCCAAAACCGGATCGCATCAGAAACCTGAATGACTGGTGGAGTTTCCTTTTCTAAAAGCGACGCACGTTGAAACGTTCTCTAAAACGTCAGCTCTAAACTAACATAACTGTTATTTGTCCGGAGAAGAGGTGCCTTCCGAGTTCCTGGCTGTGGGTGCACAGTAGGACGGCAGCACACGTCTGCGACCTGAGCGATGCGCCGTCTCCTCCAGAAACCGCGAACCCTGGGACTCAGGCCCAGCCACACGCGACCACGGTGGAGCCGTGGGAGCGCCGTGTGCTCCCAGCCCGGGCCCTCCGTCCACGTCCGCGTGGGGAGGAGGCAGAGGGAGGCGTCAGCTCAGCCGCACTGATCGGCCGCGCTGAACCTCGACTCCGGCTTCCCTCGTCTGTTATCTCTGCTCTGAGGTGCCCCTCAGTCCCCACGTCTGGCACCTGTGCCTCCCGCCCCCGGATCAGACATCCCAGGAGTGGGCGTCTCCACCCCCCAACGTCCTGGGGGCGTCCCCAGACCCACCTCCAGGCTCCACACTGAGGCTCTTCAGTGCCAACGTGGTTTCCCAGCTGCTCTGGGGTGACTGTCTGTGTCCTCCCACATTCTCGTGTGGAATCCTAATCCCCAAGGTGATGGTGTCACGAGGTAGGGCCCTCATGACGGGGTCAGTGCCCTAATGAGACCCCACAGAGCTCGCTGCCCCTCCCACACGTGAGGACGTGGCGAGAAGCTGCCGTCTGTGAGCCAGGACTTGGGCTCCCACCAGAACCCAGACCCGCTGGGCCTCCATCTTAGCCTTCCAGCCTCCAGACAGAGAGTTAATTAAGTGTCTGTTCAAGCCGCCAGAAGGGACCAAGACGCTGGCCTTCCCAGTCCCTTCCCCTTCCTGGGAAGTTAGCTGTGCAGCGGAAACTCTCCCCTGACCCACGAGAGCCCGGATGCCCCGGGGGTTAGTGACTCAGGCTCTGCCCTTCGTCACCCGGAGCCCCATCCCCAGTAGGAGAGACTACGGCCAGTGTGACGGTAACTGAACGGGGAGAGAGAGGCCTGTGGCCTGGAGACCTGGGAGGGCGGTGTCCACGCAGCCATCAGCACTCGTCCACACGGCAAGAAGCGCTGAGTTGTGAACAAACCCTCTTAATAAAACTTGGACAGTAATCGAGCACCACGTGCTCCAGGATGGGCAGGGGGCGCGTTCATCCCGGGGAGGGGGCTCCCTGCCAGGAGCCTTCTGCACCAGACGGGGCCTCTGAAGGGCGTACGAAGCAGCTGACCCCTCCCACGTCACGTTTAACGAGAAGCAGCCTGTGAGCGACATGCGTTCACCCGAAGGCTGCTCAGTGAGCTGGGGGCTGGAGGGAGGAGACGACTGCGTCTGGAGTCGGGTGCACACGGTCGGCGCTCACCCGTGCGCATTTCCAGGGTGGGGGCCGAGGGTTCTGTGCAGAGCCGGGACGACGCTCCCTCGGGGGGCCCTGGGCAGAGGGGCTGGACATGGGGTGCCCTCCTCCTGCCGCCTTGGGCCGCATGCTAGGGAGCTGGGCCCCCAAGCCTCTCACAGGCACTCCCTCCCAACCCCGCGCAGAGGGTGCAGGCCTTACCAGGACCATGTGGCCGGTGGAGATGTCCATGTTGGGCTGCACGGGCTCCTCCGACCAGGACGAGGTGCTGCCCCGCGCGGAGGGGCTGGGCATCGGCCCGTCACTGAACTGGGAGGACACGCTGCTGACGCGGGACGTGTGCGCGGTCTCCGGGCGCTCGGACGGGCGCGCGGCCATGCGCTGCCGGCACAGCTCCTGCAAGACAGCGGGCGCCGGTCAGAGCCTCCCTACCTGCGTTCCCAGGGCCAGGGCCGACGGGATCCACCTGTGACCACGCACAGATGTACACACACCACACAGAGACACACACGGGCACATACACAGTAGACACACACACACCCGACACAGGTATACACACAGATGTACACAGATACATACACGCCACACGGAGACACACAGATAGATACGCTATAGACACACACAGATACACACACAGATACACACAGATACATACACGCCACACGGAGACACACAGATAGATACGCTATAGACACACGCAGATACATACACCCGTACACAGAGACACACATAGACACACACAGACATAAACAGATACACACACACACACACAGATAGGCACACACACACAGATAGACACGCACAGATTCAGAAGGGGCCGCTGGGCCAACTCCGGCCTCCCTGGACCCTCAGAATGGCGTGTCATGTGCACTAACTCAGGCCCCTTCCTCATCAGAACGTGGGCCCAGGCGGGAGGGAAGGGTTTTTACACTGTGGACTGAAATACAGAAAAGGGTACCAGGCTCAGGATGTTTGCAGAAAAAACCCTCTGTTTGGTTCTCCTTGTTCTCAAAACATCGCTCCGACTGGAAAGCCCACACGGGAGGGAATCCAGAGAAGCGCAGACGACAGGGAAAGTGCAGGGCGGATGGGGAACGCGGCCCCCTGGGCGGACACCGGACACGGGGCTCGCGCTGACGGACGAGCCCCCACCCGACAGAGCTCGGCTGGGTCAGTACGGAGTCTCGGGCTGCCTCGTACAGGGATGCGTGACCAGCCTGGCCGGGGAGGCCCCTCCGTGCCTGTGGCCCTGCAGCCGCCAGACTCGGGTCTCGGCCGTCACGCAGCCCCGGGAGACTCAGCCGGGCGCCCTGCTCCCCCCACTTCTGAGCGGCCAAGCGCCCTTGGGGAGAATTCAACAGTCACGATTCGGGGACTCCCAGCCTCTGCCCAGTGAACACGTCACCGTCACCCGAGCCGTCAAACAAAACGACGTCGAGAAGAAGTTTATAAGAGCATCTGAGCCCAAGAGTTGAAAACTTGCTCAGGGGCGAAAGGGCTCGTTGGAGGGCTGAGGCCCCACACGCCCCTTGCTCTTCACCTGGTGCCATCAGGGGGCCGCAGCCCGCTCGCCCAACCAGCGCCGCGCGCCACAGGCCGCTCAACTCCCGCGGGCACGGCCTCGGCCACGGGGCTGGTTCCCGCTTCCTGTCCTCTCACGCGGCTGCCGCTTACTGGGCACTAAGGGTCGTCGTGAGGCCGCTGAGGTCTCGCTCTCCCCGGGGACGCGGTGCCGGCTCCTCCCCAGGTCGGAGGACGGCTCAGGCACTTTGAGGGGGGGCCGGCTGGATGTGAACCCCCAGCCCCGCTAGAGCACCTGGCGACGGGGATCAGTGTGGGCACCTGGAGGAGGCGGCGGAAGAGACGAACTGGAAGAAAACAGGGCCAGCGGTGAGGGTGTGGTCCTCCTGCCCAGGGCTCAGGAATTTCACACGGCTTCTAAACAACAAATGTTTGAAATTCCACCCACGTTTCCTCAGAGTCTTAAAAACAAAAAGAAACCCAGACACGTCGGGTGATTGTAATAAGGCAGATGACGCTAGGAACCAAGTCCGCGTCTCACTGATTCCCGCTTCCGCATGTGGAACATCACTTGATTCTGGGAGTGCCCACCAAAAAATGCTTCTGCAGTAATTTCTGTGGCTTCCTTTAGTTCACCCAGAAGAACAGGCCCGAAGAGCTCAGGCTGAGAGAGCTCAGAAAACGTCCTCCAAGAACCGGCTTCTCTGGCGAAGATGTGAGATGTCTGCGATTCACCTTCTGAAAAGCGAAACACTGGAGCAGCTGGGTGTCTGCCCGTGGAGGTGCCAGGGATGAAGAGTGACGGCCAGGCCTGGATCCCCATCCCTCTCCGGTCCCCGTGGAGAGTGGAGTGCCCTGGGCGGGGTGAACCTGGGTCAGGCGCTCAAGGCCCCCAAGCCTGAGTGCTGTCACTTAAAAATGGAAGGAACAGGACAGCACAGAAGATGAAAAGGGTTCATGTGTGTGAGATGCCTGGTGCGGTGCCTGCCACGAGGTCCCATAGTCAATCAGTGCAACGGTAGAGGTACTGGTGCAGTGAAGGTAAGAATGATTCTTTAAACCAGAACAAATTCTCGACGGCTTGGCGAGTTCAAAGATATTTCTAAAGGAAGCAGGAATTTTCGAGGTGGAGGTGCCCACAGAGCGTCCGCTCAGGCCTCCTCATCTGGTAGACGATTAGGACTGACTTGCAGGCTCGGTGAAGGCCTCACAGGTGCCCGGTGGTCCCCGGGGACTGAACCTGTGACTCAGGCCCAGCACTCTTCCCGCTGCTGCTGAGAGCAGATTCCCCTTGTGGGTCTTTGTTTTTTAAAAATAAAAGCTGCAGTAAAGATCCAAGAAAAAACCGTCACCCCCATTTCCAACAGCAAACAATGCAGGACATCGGGGCCTGGACTGGAGAGAGGAGCCCGGAGGCTGGCAGCCCGGGTGACGGTGCTTTGCCTGTGCACAGGGGAGGTTCCTGGGCTGCGCAGGGACCCCGGGGGGGGTGGGGTGGGGGTGTGGGTCAGGCCTTCACCACGTGCTTCCATCTGCAAATAAAAATAGGTGCACCTGCTGAGGTGGGACGCCGCCTAACCTCCAACCGACCGTAGTCCCGTTTCTACCTCTGGACTACCTGAGAGGTGGTGAAGCCAGGGTCTCTGGAAGGGTCAGGCTGTGGTGGGACCCCCGCGGTGGAAGCACTGCTCCTGGGAGGCCTGGGGGGGTCCTGCCCAGCCCCGGTGGCTGGGTGGGAGGGGGTGTGACACACCTGGGGCACGGCAGCCCCCGTGCCCCAAGCTCCCGTGAGCCACCAGCAGAGGTGTGTTCCGAGGGCCGTGAGGAGACATTAGGGGAGGCCCTGCCTCCAAAAAACTGCCCGGGACACGCCCACCAGGCCACCCAGGCTGCGAGGCAGCTCCTCCTAGAACCTGGCCCAGGGTGCACCTGTTCCTCCAGAGGCTGCAATGAGAAGGTAACACATTTCACGTCGATTCTTTCTTAGCTTCCGGGAGACTCCCATATGCTCACATCCTGGAGTCTTGGCGATGCCTGACCCTGAGTCCCGGCTGCAGCTGTTACTGGCTGTGTGACCTTGGGCAAACCACCAAGCCTCTCTGGGCCTCAGAGAGGCACCAACCTGGCAGCTCTCGGCAGACGTGTCTGGGTGACTGTCAGCCCTCGTCGCTAACCTCCTCAGCAAACCACGCGTCCAACACTGCGCTGGATGCCGGGTACGCCGGGCAGATGCAACCAGGTCCCGACTTCCGGGGGCTCACAGGCCAGCAGAGCTGAGCGGTGACAAGAGGTAGGGAGGCGTCAGGACGGGAGCCCCGGTCAGCGTGGAGCCGTGGGTGGGGACCCGGAAGGACAAAAACAGCTCTGGAGGCTGGGATGTGGGCGGTTAGGGCCCGCGGGGCTGCAAGAGCTTCCCCGCGGGTGGGGCTGCAGGTCGGGGAGCAGGGGGACGGGACCGTCCCATGTCACCCCTGGGGCGGCAGTGCTGGTGCCCCCGTCCCGCACCTTCGCTTTGCCCCCGTTAGTGTGCTTGGGTTTCTGGAATTAAGATGTTGGAAGCGAGCCGTGTGTGTGTGGCCCAAGGCCCACCTGCGCTGATGGGCTCTGGACACCTCGGAGGGAACCGTTCACCTGCGGGTGGCATCCCCCTGCACCGCGCCTGAGGCAGCGTGGCTCGGGGCTGTGGCTGAAGTTTTCCTGGTCCCTTCAGCCTGCAGCTCAGCTCGCCCACGGGGGCTGCCTGCCGCCCTCCGCGAGGCCGGGGTCCGAGCCACATCGTCCTGACCTGAGACACAGGTTGAACGACGTCTGGCTCAGATTAGGCTGTTGCACGAGCGGCAGTTGGGGAGCCAGAGCTGCCACTGGCTTCAGAACGACAGGGCTGGGGGAGCCAGGCCACGCACACGCCTGGACCGCAAGGTGGCAAGGTCCACCCCCACTGCTGCCCTTGAGCTTAACACAAGAAGGCCAGACCTATCCGTTTGTGACAGAAACAGGGATCACTCGAAAGTGGTTCAGTCTGAGAGCCAGTCTGGTGATCACGCCCCCCAGGAGGAGACACACCAGTCCTGCTGCCTGAGGAAGGGGCTCAGCTGAATCTTCAATCATGGCTTGTTCCGCTTGGTCCCAGGCAGAGTCCCTCCGTGTCCCTGTGGCCGCCGCCTGACCCCGAGCCCTGAGCTCTCACGTCTGGACACGCATCCTCCCCTACCTCCTGCCATGTCACCCTCCTCGCGCTGTCACAGGACTCTCTAGGTGTCCCCAGAGAGGCAGGCACGATGCAAAGAGAAGCAGAAATCTCTGGGGGAGTCACTGCATGGCCTTTAAATTAGTCCTTTATGTTGATTATAGCTTCTAAATTAATAACAGAAATTCTATATTTTGTCCATGCTCTGCACTATTGCTTTAAAATTTCTAAGGAAAAATGAACTTCTTTTTAGAACATTACTACCTGCCTTAGTAATGGTCTGGCCAGGACACTAACTGGATAGTTTTGAAATCCCTTAGGTTTATGGTTTTGTGGGGACGTTTCAGCCCACACTCCGCAGATCTGGACCCCTCAGGAGGGCCGTCAGCCGTGGGTTTACCAGGGAGCTCTTGCTTCCATGCCTCTCCCCTCCCCAGACCAGACGGTGACGCTGTGAGCCTCCTTCTTCACTTAAAAGTATCATCTCTCCCTAAAAAGGCATCTGCAGTCCACACGGCAAGGTTGAAGGCACGACCCCACTGACCCCTTTGAGCCACGGGCTGGGCTGAAACATTTATTTTAAACGTAATTTGAAGTTCCCATCACGCAGGGAACTGCTATCAGGTCAAAGCACTTTCCTGAGCTTACTGCCTGCATTTATTACTGATAAGGGCCACGCACGATAGGACAGGACACTCATGTCATCGAGTGACAAACACCACCATCAACCGGATCAGCCTCGTGGAAGTAATGCCCTGTGGAGGCAGTTTACAGTTCAGAGCTGTGATCACCCGTGGAGGGCACCTTATTTGCGCAAAAGGTAACTGACAACGCTAAATGAACTACACAGCCTGCTCTGAAAGAAACTGGAGACTTAAGTTTTGAACTTTTCCTAATTGATAATCCTGGCAGCAAGCGGGAAGGGCAGGATCCACACCCGGAACACCAACTGCCCGGGTTAGGTCATGGAAACCCCAAAATGATACCAAGCCCATCGAGGTACTAATTAAGGTGCAAGTTCACTAAAATCGTAATTCCCTTCGACTTTACAGATGCAGCGCGTCCTCAGTGGGGCCTCGTCCTGAGCACAGAGGAGAGTTTGGCAAAGAGTCTTTACCTGGCTGGATAAAGAGGTGCGGCACCTTCCAGCCCCCCCATTGAAAAGAATCTTTTCAGGTGTTTAAGACCCGGACTAACTCGCCTTTAATTAAAAAATGGCTTTGCTTATGATCTAGGACGGCACTACCTTCGTAAAAATGATCCTGAGCGTTTAGTTCGATGACCTTGAGTTGATAAACGCAAGTACCATCCTTGTGTAGCGAGTGAGTCACACACCCAATGACCAAGAGGCAGACCTACACGTGGGGTCAGCCAGCCATCCACAGGCTCCCTTCAAACGGCTCTTCGCTCAGGGCGTCCCCCGTCCAGCGCTGCAGACCACCAGCCGCGAGCACAGAGCCGGACACCCTCTGGGCTGCACCTGCAGACGTGGGGCGCCTCTCCCACCTGAGCGCTCACTCGGGCTGTGAGCCGGTGCCCTGGGTCCCAAACCGCTCCCACCAGGAGTTCGGCCAAGTCTGTTTTCTCATCCAGTGCCTACACTTTAGCAGGAAAGAGAAAACCGATGTGTGTGTGAATGGAAAGAAAGTCATTTTCCGACAGCAGAAGGGAAATCACTTATTTGGGGGCCGTGGTGCTTCGGTTTTCAGGATGTCTGTCTCTGAAGAGGGGCCTCGGGCCAGAGGTGACTCATCTCAGCGTGGCTGTGCCTTTCTAGCTGCTGGACCCTCGCAGGTGTGGAGAAAAATCACTGAGGAAAACAGGTGCAAGTCATCCCAAGCTCCCGATGAGGACGCTCACACAGTCAGGGGCAGATGCTGCGATTCTGCTGCTGAGCCCACATTTGTACCACCAAGGATGGCGGGGCCTCTACGCTTGGGGAGCAGGTGCTCTAGGGCCACCTGTGTCTTAGGAACAAGTCCCAGGGAGAAGATGAAATCCACCAGTGGGAGAGAACGCCGCCCGAGACAGACCCTGGTCCACGCCGTGCATCACGGGTCGAGGCAAGGACTCGGGCCCACGTCACCCGGGTCTGAATCCCGGCTCAGCCACTTAGGAGCTGCGTGACTTTGGACACGTTGCCTGAGTGCCTCAGTTTCCTAATCTGTGGAGTGGGGATGGCTGCACAGGGCTGCTGGGAGGATTCCACGAGCGAACATGTGAAGCTGTTAACACAGCGCTGGGCGTGAGGCCAGCAGGCAGCCCCCATCCACACCTTCCTCCTGCTGGACGCAGCCTCCCTGCCGAGCTTCCTCGCCTGCAGCCGGGTGCGGGAAGGGAGTCGGGACACCAGGGGAGGTCCTGCTCCCAGGGCACCAGAACTAAAAGACGCGGATCCACTCGGGCTGTCCCTCTGCTGCTCCATGGCACCAAGGGCCGTGGGGAACCCAGTTTGCCGACCGACCGCCGTCTTTAGCAAGAAGAATCTCTCCCCTCCCTTCCTGGGGAAAGCAGAGTTTAGAAGTTTCTAAGGAGAAAAGAACAGCATTTTCACAGTCCCCCTAAATTCAGATGCTCAGTCACAAAATAAACACGTGAAGCCTGTGCCCCGCTATCTTAAAATATCCAAATGGCGCCTCGTTGGTCAAAAAAGGTGAGACAGGGGCTTCCCTGGTGGCGCAGTGGTTGAGAGTCCGCCTGCCGATGCAGGGGACACGGGTTCGTGCCCCGGTCCGGGAAGATCCCACATGCCGCGGAGCGGCTGGGCCCGTGAGCCATGGCCGCTGAGCCTGCGCGTCCGGAGCCTGTGCTCCGCAACGGGAGAGGCCACAACAGTGAGAGGCCCGCGTACCGCAAAAAAAAAAAAAAAAAAAAAAAAAAGGTGAGACAGGAGCACAGACTTCCCCATCGAGAAAATGTGACTCGCCCATCTCGGTGCCGCTGGGGGCGCTTCCCGGAGGTCCAGCCAGCACAGCAGACACGCCAGCCCTGCCGGCCACCCCTGAGCGGGGGCAGGTCGCAGAGCAGAGTCAGCGCAGGATCTGTTCAGGTCCGAGAGCTTCGCATTTTCAGAGGCAGTCCTTAGGGTACGAGGATGCGGGCTAAGAAAACAGGATCACACGGCACGTTCTGAAGTGCCGTCATCATTTTCTGCAAAGCCGCCTGCTTCTCTGTTACCTACGGAGCCCAGGCCCTGGGACGTGTCTGCAGAGCCTCCAAGTGTCTTATGGGTCTTTGTAACACAATTTGCAAAGTAGGTTGACTAGGACTCCGGCAGAAGAAATCCATCCATACACATAACAACAAATGTGTGAGACAAACAAATGTCTCATCAAATGTCTCATCTCTCGAACCTTCATCTGCTGGGGGAAATTGCAGAGAGTGGGACTCACTCTGAGAGAAAAGACTCGCCATCCCCAGATTCTGCCAAAGGACAGACAGGACTCCACAGGCTTGAGAAAAACCTCTTTCTTTGTACCTTTCAAGGAACAACGGGAACAAAGCAGTGGACGGCCTGAGTGCGCACACAAAGGCGGCCGGGTTTTTAGGGTTATTTGGGGAGCGTAATTAGTGGTAACAGGGCAAAACCAAGGCAGGATGCACAAAGCCGGGGAGAAAGCGAAATGGGTTCATTAGGGGTTGTGCGCGGGGTGGGGGGGGGCAATTACTCTCCAGATGGAGAAAACGCTCAAAGGAGCGGCCTCCCTGGGAGGGGCTGAGCCCAGCTCGTAGGGCGCCAACAGCGGCCACAGAGCCGCTGCGACAGAGAGCAGTCACAGAGACGCCGGCGGTGACGGTAAATACAAGCACTGTGGTCAGCGCCCCACAAGGCAGGAGGCGGGCCCTGGCAAGTCCCCTCGGGGTGGGGCACAGGTGGTGTTTATATTGTGCTCAATTTAGAGAAGGCATTATTTTTGTAAAACAAAACCCATACAAGGTATGTTTAAAATACAGCAAATTCTACACTGAATATGATTAAACTTGAGTGAAACGGCTGGGGGAAAGCAGGGGACAAAACATCCCGGATGGTCAGGGGCCAGGAACGTCTCGTCAAGAAAAAGCGTAGGAAGAAAAGCAAAGCCTTGTCTGATCAGCCGGCTCTCCTCCAATAGCTGTGAGTGCACAGCAAGTGTGACACGGAAGGAATGGCCTGGCCTTCGAGGCCGGCGGGGTGGCTGTGAGCACAGAACCGGGGACACGTGAAGCGGTTTAGGGGAGGGATTTTACGTGAACGTTCTCACTGCGAGTAGCTCACCTGCTCAGTGTTGGTCTGGGGAGTAAACACGGGCGCATGTTCCGTGCCCTGGGACGGCTCCCCCCGGGGTCCTGGGGTCCCGGTGCCGCCTCCTAAGGGATTGGGGGCCACGGGAACACGGCCATTTCTGGGTAAGAAGCAGAGGACACGCCCCCGGAGGCCAGAGCCGCAGCAGGTGCACTGGGCGGCCGTCCTTAGGCCGGCCCAGCCCAGATCCTGCTCCCAGGATGGGGCGCTCGGCACTCAGCCCGTCTTCACCGTCACTGGCGTGTGTCACGAGGTCGCCACCACCCGTCCTGGGACGCTCTTCACCACCTCCACCAGGCTGCTCAGTGATGCCCAGATAGCGTTTACCTTTCCACGGCGGGACAGCACGCTCACACGTGCTCACACACCCGTGTGCACACGCAGGGGAGAAGCACTTCTCCACGGTGGACCCTGAGCCGGGTTCCAGAGCCTCCGTGGGGCGGTGCTCATTCAGACCTTTAACTTGGGATAAGGCACCCTCACCCGCACCCCGACACCCTGATGACAGCTTCGGCCGCAAACCCAGGCTCCTCTGGCCGGACTGCAGCTGCGTTAAGTGCCAGGTCCCACGGCGTCAGTCAACTGCCCAGGACAGCTCCACGGCCAGCAGTGTTTACCAGGCGACATCGAGTAACTGTTCCCATCTCGTAAATGTCTTCTCAGAATAAAAGTTATAGACACATTTCAACTAAGAGAGGTGAACGTGATGTTCAGCTGGCTTCTCAATCTGAAACAGTCTACCGTCACAAAGCCAGGCCCAGGACCCCGACCCCGTCTGCCCCTCCCAGCCACCCCGTGCTCGCTCCCAGCCCTGTCCTGCTCTCCAGTCATCGCCACGTGGACGGCCTCTCACCCCCCAAACTGAGGACGGCGGTCACTTTCCTGTTCTCTGCCTCCCTCGGCGTCCAGCACAGATCGGGGAGGCTTCGCTCACTGGTGGGCATCGCCTGCAGCCAGCAGCCCCTAGGGGACCAGGTCCCCAGCCCTGGGCGGCGGCCGAGATGCTGCCGGAGCTGGAATCAGGCCCCGCGGCCGGAGGCGGAGGCTTCCTGCTCAGACCAGCAGGGCTGGGAGGTCATCTGTGAGCCCGAGCTGGCAGCTCGCGTGTTCTCGTTCTCCAGAGCTTTGCGGTGCAGGGTGCACAGTCAGGAACTCTGCAGCTGACGTGTCGCCTGAAGGGGGCTTGGAAGGCGCGTTACTAAGTGCACGGACTTCCTCCAGAACGCATGGGACACGCCCACCGTGGACCAGGTGCCCCCGCACCCCACCTAAGGCCTGTCTGTCCTTTCAGACCTGAGACACGCTCCGTCTGCTCTGCCCCCAATCAACATCAGGGTGAAATCGGGAAAGAACTGTGACAACAAAAACACAGACTCCAGCGAGCATCTTCCCCCTCCCCAGCCCATAGTTACCGTGGATTCCGTAACCATCTTTAACGCTTCGGCTGAAAGTTGGAATTTGAGACCCAGGGCAGAGTGTGTCTGACACACAACCCCTGCAAGACCCCAGCTCTCACAGGAGGGCTCCGGTCCAGCTCCAAGCCCCCTGGCAGGGCCGCCATCCGTAAGACAAATAAAACGGTAAACACCTGGACTCCTGCGGCGGACGACTCACCAGACAGCTGTGCTTCCAGGGTCCCCAAAGTCAGAGATGCCTCACAGCTCATGGCTCAGCTCGGCCTCTGTGAGCGAAGGTGGCCTGGAGCGGCCCCACCTGTGTGCACCGGCTTTTCAGTTGCATGTTTCATATTCAGACGATTAAAAATAACCAAGTCAGGTGGAAACAAACCGCCCGCCTCTTCACAGCAGCCTGGGCCTGACGTGGCCCAGGAGCATCAGCAGCTGTTTTCTGTGAGAGACTTTTGTCACCTGCCCAGTTTTCTTCTTGCGCAGAAGATACTGAATCCTCATCACCTGTCATCACCACCATCGTCACTCTGGTCCACATCATCCGAGCTCAGCGCTCCCTGTGCCCCGCGCTCTTCCGGACGCCGGAACTCAAGGGGGATGGTTTTCGCGAGAGTTCTAAACGCTTCCCCCAACCAGCTCCTCTCATATCGATACCTTAGATTCACGTGTCAGTTAGCTTTTATTGAGCACTGAGAGGTCCCTGCTGGTGTGGTGTGTTCATTCTACCGACCCGGCGTTTCAGGAAACTTCCTCGCCTTCCAGGAGGACACGCCGGGTAAGGAACAAGCCGAGTTCTGAACCCAGGTCTGTCTCAGCCCCTGATGCGAAAGTCCCTCCAGGTGTGAAGGGTAATTCCAGGCACCGGAAAGGGTTCTCGGCAGGGGCCCGCGCGGGGCGGGCGGAGGGTGTAGGGTCCAGGCTGGCGGACAGATGGGATGCTCTGGAGAATAAAGCAGGTGGAGGGCTTTCAGGGTGTGGGCCGCGGTCTGCACAAAGGTTCCGAGACAGAAGCACACAAGGGAGAGTCCGGGGGCGATGCGGACCAGCCAGGAGCACAAAAGGTATTCACAGCTCCCCATTCTGCGGCCGCTGCCTCATTAAGGCAAAGGGCAGGGCCCAGGCGGGGCGGAGAGTAGGAAGCAGCTGCCTCTGCTTCTCAGAAACAAACGCACACCATTCTGGGACCCAGTTGCTCCCTGTGAAGCCGCTGTGAACGGCGATCCTGCAGCACGACGCACAGAGCTCTGAAGGCCTGGGTCGGGGGCTGCACCGCTGATGAGCTGGTGACTGTGGGCAAGTCACTTTCAGTCTGTTTCATCTCAGTTTTCCCAGCTGTGAAATGAGGGCTCTGACCTCTAAGGCCCGCAAAATCTGTCACCTACCACCAAGAGGGGACAGGTGCCGAACTGCCACAGCAAGTCCGAGTCGGCGACGGCCCTCGAGTAAAACCAGCGATGGGGGTGTCCTGGTGCTCAGGAGGGGGGGCTGGGAGAGGATCCAGGAGCAAGTGGACGCTCGGGGCACTGCTGGCCGGGGGACAAGAGCCATCTGTCGCGTGCAGGGCACCAGCTCTGCTTTGCTGCCTCTCTTGAGTTGATGTGAAATCTGTAGACGCAAGACGTGCCTGGGAAATCCACCTCCAGAGGCAGGGGCTGCAGGAGCGGGTGGTGGGGAGCAGGCGGAATTAAGACGCACCATTTGGGGCTTCCCTGGTGGCGCAGCGGTTGAGAGTCCGCCTGCCGATGCAGGGGACACGGGTTCGTGCCCCGGTCCGGGAAGATCCCACGTGCCGCGGAGTGGCTGGGCCCGTGAGCCATGGCCGCTGAGCCTGCGCGTCCGGAGCCTGCGCTCTGCAGCGGGAGAGGCCACAGCGGCGAGAGGCCCACGTACCGCAAAAAAAAAAAAAGAAAAAATGCACCATTTCACAGTTATTGTCCGGGAAACCCGGGGTCCAAGGTCAGAAAAGAGGCAGTTCAAAAGCAACCGACCAAAGAATCTGAGATTTTTTCCCCCTAGTTTTCTCCCTCACGTTTCAATTTCAAATCTGTGGTCACTGAACTCAGTATTTTTCTTCTTGAAGGTGGGGGAGGAAAGGGAGGCCAGGGTGGGGAAGATAGTCCTGAAGCAGGTGAACCAGCTGTAACCTCCCTGCCAACTGATGACTGTTTTACAAACAAATCTGCATTTGATTTCCTCCCACTCAAGACCCTCTTGGGTTCTAGTTAAAGTGTGTGTTGCGCTGGCTTATGAAAGATGTAATTTAAAAAATATTCCTTTGTCGGTTATTCTTCTGCTTCACTGTCCTTAGAAAAAAATGATAAAATGCTTACCTATAGAGCAAATCCAAAATTTTAAACTTTAATTGGATGATTTGCATCTAGTTACAATATTGACACTAACACCCTGCACACTAATAATCCCACACCTGTCACACAAACTCCTCGCGCTGATTTGCGATTAAACATCGCAAAGTCGATCCAAGTTGAAACCTGTGCTTCGCGTCCCTAACCCTCAGGCACCCTAGAGAGCTGTGCGTGTTAAAGCATCTGGACTTCCTTCCTGATATAATCATGTGAATCTTCCTTTTCCTACTTTCCAAATAATCACAAACACAGACACACACAAACGTACCCAGACACCTCATTTTGCTGGTTGCAGTATCTTTTACACTCAGAAACCTTAAGAGAATACTTTTTCACAACTGTCGCCTCCCTAATTGGAAATCACCTTTATGAAAATCTTGCCCTTGCTAATAAAGAAATAACCTACCAAGATTCCATTTTTAATTATCAGCAAGTCTTCCAAAGCAGAAAACCCCAGTGGAGACTTTAAATATTTTGAGCAACAAAGTTTATGAACAGTTAATCAGGTGAAGAGAAACACTGTTACCTAGCTTCTCTAATGTCACAGACGCCGTTACTGTGATGTTCCTGAAAAAGTGACTGACCGCTGCACAGACGCACGTGCAGCACAGACAAACCCTGCCTGGTTCCTGAAATTCCCTCTATTCCATTCGTCCGTGACCCTCTCAGATCTGGGCTCAAGCTTCCCCATCGCCTCTCTCTCCTCAACACAGGCTTCAGCTCCAAGAAGACGTCTGTTTGTTGCCCAGCCTTCTGGCTTTGCTCCATCCTCTCCGTCTGAGTCCCTCGCTCACCTTCTCTGGGAAGCCCTCCCTGACCACCCCAGGCTCGCTGGGGCCCATCACAGAGCTGCTTGTCTGAAGCACACGCCTAACCCAGTGTGAACCGGTCCTGCCTGTAAACTCCAACGGGAAATAAAGTTCTCTTCTGCCCCTATTGTTTCAGAAACTGTGACTCTATCATTGGAAGAAATCAATTCTGCAAAAGACACTTTCTGGAAGAGTTCGAAGTTCAGCCACGCAGCCTCCCCAAGGCTCTCTGAGGTGTTCATTCCTCAAGGGTGACCCGCACGCCAACAGGGAGGCAGACACAGGCGCAGGCTCTTGGGGCCACACCCAGGCCGGGGCAGCTGCCGGCCAGGGGTGGGGAGAAGGGAGGGGCAGTCACGGGGCTGAGGCACAGAGACGCCAAACCAAAGGGGCCTAGGGAGAAAGTGACGCTGACGTCCAGTCTACCCCTGGGTGGGAGAGACGGCCTGCATCGGGGGCTCATGCTGGAGTTGTCCTCCCCGCCAGGTCCCTAAACGTTCCTCCTCTGACGCCCGGAAACTGCTGTCGCCGCCCGAGGCTCCTGGGCCGGGCTGTGCACCTGCTCTTTCTGAAGCCTGCCTGCCTCGACATCCGCGCCTCCTGTTGCCTCTGAAGGTCCGAGCCGTCGTTCCCCCTCTGACCGCCTTCTGTAATCTCTTAGCCTCTCTTACGCCAGGTCCGTGCTGTGCTAGGAGCTGGGCTTGGCCAGTTTTGACAGGCTAGTGCATTTCACTGCAGGTGATGCTACGCGGCACAGAGACGTCCCCTGGTACCCATCAAGTCCGCCTGAGGGTGGATGGTGCCCACTGGGGGTGCGTGAGAGTGGAGTGCCCTTGGGCCAGCCTCCGGTAGCAGGCACCGGGCAGGTCTGTGGGCTTCTGCTGTCAGCGGCCTGCCCCGGGCCGTGGTCTGCAGACGCCGCCTGCAGAGAGCTGGGCTCTGGTTGAAGAGGCCTCTGGGGAGCTGCCCTCACCTCTTCCTGGGGACAAACGCCGTCCCGGGGGAAACGGGTGAGCAGAAGCTAAAGAAGTTGGGAGACAAGCCCTCAGAAGGGGAGACGGGTGTTCCGGGCCTGTTAAACTTCGCGGAGAACCGTCTTGCCCACTTACAGTGACCCTCGGTCTCTGATTACCTGCCTTCTAGAATTCCTTCCCCACCCTCCTACCATTTTGGTCTAAATCCCCGTTTAATCCATTTTTCACACTTCCCTTTACTGTTTCAGGCTTCTCCTCCCAACGCCCACCTTTCAGGATGGCTCAGCAACCTCTGTGAGAATCCGACGGCAGCAGGTCTCCAGGGACACCTGGCTGCACACAGGCTACCTCCCCCACCAAGGGATGCCCAAGCTGCGCCCCTCAACCGGGCAGGGGCGACGCTCGTACTAGGGCAGGCCTGGGGGGCGGGGAGCGGGGGCTCCTTCTGACCGAGGGTGGCCTAGACCCGAATTCGCAACCCGGGTCCACCTTCCCCTCCAGACAGTGGACTGATGACTTGACTGATCTCTGGTCCTGGACAGACGGGGGAGAAGTGCTCCACAGAGTCCCTGGAACGCTGTCTCCACACCTGGCCTTCCCCACGATGACTGGATTTCCTGGAACAGTCCAGATCTCCAGGTTTCTCTCCGGTTTTCCCTAGAGGTACACTGCTTTTTTGCAGACTGTATGTGCCAAGTTTTCGTTTAGTAAACGTGCCTGCATCTCTGGACCAGGGCCTGATGGAGAGAAAGCAGCCCATGCAAAGGCGAGGAGGTCGTAAGTGCACACTTGGGCTGGGAGGGCTGGGCCCAGAGCCGAGCAGCTGAGACGAATCCCACACCCACCGACAGGCACTCCTGAGAACCACTGTCACCACGAACAGAGGCCCCTTAAACAGAACTCAGACGTGAGATGCACTGGCCCCTCCACGACCTTCTCTGACCCTCAGGAGCCCAGTGAAGAGTACAAAGCCCCTTCCTTCCCATCCTGTGGTGAGGAGAGCTGGGCTCAGAGGAGGGCTCGGCCCAAGTTCCAGCCGATGTCACGGGGGGGGGGGAGCACGGGCTTGAACGAACTTAAATATTGGGAGAGAAAGAAATTTAAAAAATGGAAAGTGTAGCAACAGGGAAAGAGATTAGGAAGACCCGCCCCGCACTGTCCCTGCAGCCCCGCCCAGCTTTCCTGCCTCCAGGCCCTGCTCCACAGGTCCACCCTTGCTGGGTCCACAGCCACAGCCACGAGGACACCGGGTCTGAGCTCATCCTCCTGCCCGGCACGCCCCCCATGCACCCGGGGGGCCATCTTTGCGGGCCCCCACGCCTTCTCCACCCGCCGCGGGCTTTGCGCTCCTCCCCGTGACCCTGCAGTGTTTGATGCCCACGCCATGCCAACTGATGCCCACGCCATGCCAGCTGCCTCCTGGTCACTCTGGGACGTGCTGCTTACCAGGGCTTCACGTGGGTTTACAGCAAATGAAATCATCAGCGGAGCAGAGGAACGCTGCCGACTCTTCCTAAGTCTCCCCCCACGAGGAGGAAGGCGGGGCCGTCAGATCCGGGGGCGGGGGAGGGGTCACGGCCTACCCCCGGCCACTCCTCCACGCGTACAATGAGCCCTGCTTGCCCGGAGCGGCCACGCGGTGTGGACCAGTGGCCACAGGCGGCTTTCGAAGCACCTCCGTGGGCATCGCTTGGAGGGAGCCTGTAGCTGGGGGCAGGGCAGGGACTCTCAGGGGGTCTTCCCGGGCCCAGGGCACCATCTGGGCTGCTCCTCTGGCTTCTGCAAGGTGGAGGGGTGCTCTGATTCTGACAGCGAGTCGGTAAGGCAGACCAGAACCTTCCCCGTATTGAAGTCGATTAAAAGGATGCCCCTCCCCTCGTCACCCCACCTAGCAGCCGGTGAGAACCAGACCTCCCTCTCGGACACACTTTCTTCCCTTGGCCGTGACACAACAAAACGGGAGGACCTGGGAAAGGTCGCCGGACACAGAGGAGGGAAGATAAGCCCCCTGCTGCCCCCGCTTCCCAGACGTAACTTCCTGGCCAGCCTTGAGAAACACTCATTTGAGTAAAATCCAGATCTGCTGACACACCAGGAAAATGAAAACAGACCAGAATAAGTAATGCAGGATCCAGAAGAAGCCGCAGAACCCAGGCCTCAGAAATCTTCGTATTAGGGGCTCCAGTCTTTTATTTTCAACATATCTCACCGAGGGGTCTGTTATTTTCAATTAAGTCTGATCTAATTATCAATGTCTGATCAGGGAAGTGGCTGCTATATTAGGACGGCAACATGTTTTCTTTACATGTTTAGATATTTCTTTGGCAATCTTTCCAGACCTCAGCCTCTCCTAGAAGATCTGTTTCCAAATCTCAGGAGCTATTTTTGAGGAACGTGTTGCACAGAAACCAGAGAACGAGCATGGAGTTGCTGCTTTTGGAAACCACATGTTTGAAAATTTAAGATGTATGAGCAAAACATGCTACACATTCAGGTCTTCCAGAAACACGTTCAGACCCAGAGTAGAAAGGGATCCGGAAGGTTTGACTGAGTTTGCAGAACAGCTTGTTGGCCCTGGCCCTGATCCCCTGACCCTGAACACACAGACGAAAAGCAGGTCCCGGAAACGCTCGAGGCGGACAGGTCCCTTTGCTCTCATCACCCCAAAAGTGAGCAAGTTTTCCTTGGGTTCTCACAAGGCTGCCTTGACGAGCATGGCGTGACTTAAAGTACAGGGGAGCCCGGGCCTGTCTGGGGGCTGCGGAGGCAGGAAGGCCCCGGGCCTCGTCTTCAGCAGCCGGGCTTCTACCTGACAATACACCCCCTTGCAAAACCGATCAGAATTGGGAAAGTTTCGAGTGAATTCTGCCTGTGGCCGTTGGTACCGCCAGCTACTTCTGCAAAGGCAAAACCTGAAAGGTTCCAGTTGTCAGGCTCGACTGGGTCATCACAGAAAGAACTGTTCTTTCATAGCATCTCAGGGCACCCTTCCATGTTTGAAGCAGGACAGGTTTTGCTTATTGGAAATCTGCACACAGAAGTATTTTGACCTGAGAATCTAAACATAAAGCCAGGCCAGGGCACCGTAAGATGCACGGCTGACTGAAGTGGGAAGGGCTATGGTGGAAACTGGTGGTGGGTCAAGTGTACCCCAGGAGTTCACTGCTTTCCACCTCAACTGGGAAACGCTTCTGTGCCAAGTGCTACACCCAGCAGGGGAGATTCACCTAGAAGGGCCCCTGCATCAAAGGCAAGGAGAACAGCCGACGTGGGACCTGCCCTCTCTTTGACAGCCCGGCTCTCCTTGCTCTCAGGCGCGAGGACGGGGGCCTCTGGGCTCCCGGGTGCGTCAGCCCGAGTCGGGGTGAGGGGACCGTGGCCGTCGTCTCCCGAAGAGTCTGGAGCTGGCGGGCTGGGCCCCGGGCGGCTCTCTGCAGGCGCCTCCCGACCGCTTCCTCTCCTCTCCTCTGGGTCCAGTTCCAAAGGCCCCCAGATACCCAGGGAGCCTGCGGGCACTGGGAGACAAACCATCAAAGGAGGCCTCGCCGGCAACTGCGCGGGAGGCTGTGCCCTCGCGCGGGGAAGGGGAGCGGCTGCTGCTCTGGGAGGATCAAAGCCTCAGAGACACGGACTCAACGTTCAAAGAGACTCGGGGAGAGAAAGGCGGGGACGCCGTCTAATCACCCAACAGCTTGTTTCTGCGCAGTGTTACCCAATCCCCGTGCACAGAAGTAGGACAGCGACGTGACAGAACACAGAATGTGCTGGTAGCCTCGCCTCACAAGCCCGCCGGATGCCCTTGGGGAGCGCGCGTGTGTAAATACACACTCACGTGTGCGGACAACATACGTGTCACGTGACATGCCAATTGGGGGAAAACAGGAATAAAAGTAAAGAAATTGGCTTTTCAGATCAGGAAATACAGACTTAATCCAAATACATTACGTTGCTCTATGTAGAGGACAAAAATAACATTTACTGAAACAAAGGGGAAAAGTTTGGCAGCGGAATTCCATTAAAACATGACCTTTAAAGATGGATTTCAGTTCTTCTACAAGTTAACATACCCAAATCTTTCAAGTTTGAGCAAATTAAACTTTGATAGTAATCACCTGGCGAAATTGATACCTTGTTAAGTGTTAAAATAAGAGTTTATTAAGAAAGATGTGATTTTCCAATAGGTAAAGCAAACAAAAATATCACACACTTACGCGTGTAAACTAACTAAGAACCTTTAACATGCTGACTCTGTCTATGAGGTAGCTCTATTTTAAGGGAGAAGAGAAAAAAAAATGTTTAAACGTGTTTGCATTCGAAGCTAATAATGCAAACTACTCACTGTTTGGAAACAATTTATGAAAAGCCCACTGATATTTCAGGAACCCTCCACGAGTCCGCCGGAACCTCAAACCCCAAACCACGGATTACGCGCATGCAGGGGCATGGCACGGACCACCGGGGACCGCAGGGGATGGATACTGGAAGACGCAGACCAGAGCTTCCTGAAGGGCCAACCACACGAGGGCCTTCCCACTAGAAGAATCTGGCAACAGCACTACTGCTGTGCAGTTTAATTAGGACACGTGGCCTCTCTGGCTCTCTGGGAAGAAGGAATCACACACCCAGTCCCTCCTCCAGACCACCAGCCCCGAACCTCCCCTCCCCTCTCTCCCAAGGCCTGTGCCCTGCATCCTTCCTGCATGGGAACACTCAGGTCTTTCGTTTAAAGGGTGACCTCATATGCCAGTATCGGTAAAACCTATGACACTGCCACCTACCATTCCACCTTTCCTAGGCCATTCACTTACTTCAATACTCTTTTTCTCCTTCAGAAACTTTATAAAATGAATTGAATATTTCCATCATGTCCCCATGAAAGAAAGCATAATATTAAATTGTTCAGTTTTCCTTGTAACTCCATGATGAGAATTACACTGAGGTTATCCATAACCTCACCTGTATTGTAGAATTAGCAAAGTGCAGAAGTTCAATGATTTGAAAACGAAGCATGGGAGCAACAAGATACTGTCCTAAAATTACTATTTTGTGCTTGAAATACTTTAAAAAACTTTTCAGACAGGTTTTTACACTTGAAGGGGGTCTCCATGGCAGTTACAGAAAAACCTAAGAAAGTATGGATACGTGAATGAACGAACACCTGCTTCGTTCACAAATGTACAATCTTCTACGCGTAACTACACTCTTACAAGTCCTTAATCCATGACTCAGCTAAATGGAGAGCTAAAAATCATGGCATCCTTATCCCCTGAGTGTGTTCTGCTAAAAACAAATCAAAACAACACAACAGCCTAGTGACAGCACGTTCTCACCGGCAAACAGGCCACTTTGAAGGCGCAAACCTCCGCATTTAATCAAAGAAGCTCCCACAAGGGTGCCCTGTAGTAATTTCAAAACTAAGCCCACCAGAAAATCTTTACAATAATTTCATTTCCAAATTTTCCTAGATCCTATTTTTAAAGGAAAAGTTTTTTTCTGTGTTCTCTCCCCTACCTTTTTTTATTATTATTATTAATCTGGATTGAAGAAAAGCACACATTTCATTTATTGTCTGGATTACAGATTCTTATTAAACAAACCAGAGCTCATTATAAAATCAATATCAACTTAACCACCATGCCCCCAGGAGAACCACAGAAAGGTCACTCCAAGAAATTCAAACAATTTTCCTGCTGGAAGGGCATGATTTTAATTACAGATACTATTAATTAGAGCTGTCACTGGGAAGCTTTTTTTCCTGTTAATTATCACAAACTCAGTCCTAAGTGTGCATTTGCAACCTGCACTTTTGTCAGAATTAGTCACTTCTGCATGCAAGTCCAACCTTTCCATTCTATCAATATTTTATATTCAAATTTCAAAGCATATCAAAGGATGCCGTGCTTTCTACAAACCTCCGCCCGTACGATCTGCCCTCTCTCACACACCTAACAGAACTAGTGTGATAATTTATTTATGTCCCGCACAGGCTTGGCCCAGAAGAGACCCAAACGCCTACACTGGTTCTGCTCAATAGAATTTCTGGATACATTCTTACTAGTTTGTGTGACATTTTTCCCCAAGCTGCTTCTTCAAATGTGCTTTTTCTTTTGCTTTGAAGCAAAGCTAGCCCCTGAAATGCCATCTCCCACACATTTGAAGTTGCTGTTTCTTTATAAGAAAAGATCGTACTGACCAGGCTTCTGACCCCCTCCAGAAAACCAGAGGTTTTCTTCATTCAACAACACCACCGAGAGTTTTGAAGTAGGGAAAATAGCACTTTCTGGTCTCTCTTAAGCAGAGCGATTTTATCAGTTCATCCCAGCACCTTATGTGAGACAGGGTCAGGGCGGCTCTCAGACAAGCTCCTGGGGGGGGGGGGCGGTGTTCTAGACAGAGCTTGAGCCGCTCCCCAGCAGTGCAACTGTGATGACAGAATGATAACATTTACAGCCGTGACTGTAAAGCAGGATGCATTATTTACACGACATATTCCATGTCACAGTCATGTGACTTCAGAAAGCAAAGACTCTACTCCAATGGGAGAAACGCTTTACAAAATGTATCTATTGAACTTCAGGAAACGATGATTAAGTAAATTACCTTCCCAAACGGGAAAATATACTTGGAGTTGCGCTATATTTTACGTTAGAAGAAATCAAATGCCCTGACTGGTATATATTCTGGGCTTGCGTGAAGATGTGTTTTCATGACGAACATTATTAAATCTGGAGTGCGTGCTACGGAACTCCCAAACATTCTGTGAATTTTTTTTTATGTCCAGTTTCGTCTGAACCTCCTCCCCTCAGTCTCATTGGTTCCAATTTTTTTCCAGGTGTGTCTGGACCGTTTCTGCATCACCAGTGCATGGCTCCACCACTGCTCTCCTGAAGACATCCTTGGTTTACTTTCCATCTATCGGCCTTAGATGCCACTTTATCCAAATAACAGCGAAGGTGGCAACAGATCAGGTCAGAGGATCTTTTCACATGAGATCCTGAGGGAGCCGATGATTTAAGAGACACCTTCATACATCTACACAACCAATTTATCTTGCAACTCCGGCATTTTTTTATTAATAGTGGCCAAACTAAGGAAGATAACAGATAATACATAATTCACGTATTATACTTTTTCCACATTTCTAATTAGCAGCCCGCTTTCACAGCTAACATGAGACCATCCCAGAACAGCATAAGATTAATCTAGAGCAGGAAAACTAGGGTTTCAAGGCATTTACGTGAATGCTAATGAGAAGTTTCAAATCGTCATCACACAAGAACCCAAACTATGAATAAATGAACAACTGCTGGGAATGGGGGAGGGGCCAAAGACGACTTAAACAATCCGTCCATTCCAGTGGTGAATGGAACTGAAACAGCACTTAGAAAAGTCTCTTTTTACCTGGTAGGCGTTGGTGGCATCAGGGTCCGGGTCGCCCCCAGGTCCCGAGAGCTTCTCCTTCAGCCTGTACTGAGAGCTGTGTCGTAGGCAGTAGATGACGCCGGACGCCAGCAGGACCGCCACGATGGCGACGACGGAGACCAGCGTGAGCACGATGAACTTGGTCGAGTCCTCTCGTTCTGCCTGGTGAGGCAGAAGCTTGGGTTTGCTTTTCTGCAGAATAGGAGAGGGGGCAGGTTACTACCCAGTGAATCATGAGTCCTGAAAACCAGCCCTTCCAAACGCAACCTAAAACGTAAAGCTCTGGGCTGGCACTGAGACAACAGGAGGGCATCCAGGAAAGCAGCCCTCGGACCGGAAGCTACAGTCATTTCAACACAGCGCGCCGCAGACGGCAATGTTTTCACAAGGAACGTCATTACAGGCGTCACTTCTGTTTCCTTAACGGCCGCCGTTTTTCAAACTTAAAGGTATCAAGTATTCGGCAGCTAATTCACTGCCTTAAGTAAAATAAAGCCTTCGTCCCTTCTCAAGAGGTACGCGGGGAGCGGATGCCTCACAAACGGTGGGGCTGGGGTGGATAGACCGGACGGGGGTGCCTAGCTCCTGCTGTGCCTAAGGGTACCAGCAGAAGTCCAACCACTGAGCCTGCTTCTGTGAAGCGTCAGGCTAATATTCTTGCACATATTGCAGGGAGTTGCCATCCCGGAAGCCCCTCCGCTCGCCTTCCAAGGCACGTCCCCTCGTCCCCTCGTCCAGACCTCGGACCTGGGCCGCGTCTACACCCCGCACAGACCCCGCACTTCGCACCTCGGCACTTTTCCTTGAAAGGAGCTGCGAGACAGGGGCGCACTATGGTCCAGGAGTTCACTTCTCGGCGGGTGAAAGGTAAGGGAGCCCAGGTCCGTCGGGTTCTCCTGCTTCGGGGGGCAGGGTGGGGGTGGGTAAGAACATCCTTTCGGCGCGTTGCACGAGTCTCCATGCGCACAAAGTTGCACAGTGCGCGCCCTCATTAGCTTCATTATAAGGAATATCAGCAACAATTAAAACGCCAGGGGACGATGGAGACTCGGCCAGCACACCCTTCCGCAATTACTCGGGGAATGAATAGAAATGCACGCCCCCGCCCCAGTCCTGGTTGCTACAAGATGAGAACAATTAGCAAACTCCTTTCCACCACCTAATTTCGCGTGGTAACAAAATGGATTTTTCCCCATGAATGCCTGGCCGGCCTATTCATTATCTCTCTTCTATTAGTAATTTTCTGCTCCGTATTCAGCCTCCCAACTCTTCATTTCCTCCTGTCTCCGAGTGTACACAGGGCCTCTTATGTCAGGCCGGGCCATTTTTATCTTGTAATCATAAAGGCCACCAAAGCAATTATCGCCGGTCCTGACTGGAAAAGCTGGTCATTAATTAGCCTCCTTTTGCCTTCGGTGCCGCGGATTAGCTGGTGCCGGGACTGGGTTAATGGAAACGCGGGTGAAATGAGAAAAGACGCCGGATTTTCTTGCCTGGATGCGAGGCTCCGAGGAGGACCGCAGGTCCGCCAGCGGCGGGAGGGACGGAGGCGCGGGGACGCTAGGGGGAGACGCGGACGGGGGGGGGGGGTCGGGGGAGGGAGCCGGGACGCCCGGGCGGTGGGGCGAGCGGGGCGCGGGGGCCCCCCGGCCAGTGCGGCCGGTGCGCGCGGCCCTCGGCCTGGAGGGAGAGGCGGGCGGAAGACCCCTCCCCATCCTCTCTCACCCCTCCCCTCGCCCCTCCCTCCCCGGCCCAGAAAGAAGTCAACCGGAGCGCTGCCGGCTGCCAGCCCCGCAGGCCCCGCTTCCCCCCGGCACCGTGTCCCCGCCCCGCGCGGCGACAGGCCGAACCGCAGAAATAAACCGGAGGGACCCGGCCGCGGTGCCGGAGACGCGGGCGGACTGGGAGGGGGCCCGACACCCACGTGCCCGGCTCCTCGGCCCCCGCGCGGTGCCGCGGGTTCACGCCCGTCCTCCCGCGGCCGGTTCAAGAAGAGCGCGCCCCTCTCCAAGCCCTCCGGCCCGGGACGCTCCCCTGAGAGGCCGGCGAGGCTCCGGCCGCCCGGGTTCCCACCCCGCCGATGCGCCCCTCCCCCCACTGGCGCTCCTCCGCTCCCGGGAGAGGCCGGCTCCGAGCCTCCGCAGACGAGCGGGGACAACAAAGGAGGGCGCGCGGCCGGCGGAGGGGGCGTCCCGCTAGACCCCGGTCGGCGCCCCCAGCCGTCACTGCATCCCCCACTCCGCCCCGGCGCAGGCGACCGGCGGCCCCCGCCCCGCCCCCCCCCAGGGGAGCCAGTCCAGGCGTCGGGGGGACCCCGCGCGCCCACGTGGCTGACCGCGCCCGGGTACGGGGACTTCCCGAACCCTTCTGCCCCGCGACGTGAAGCGCACACGCGCGCGGTGACCAGCCTGGCTCCGAGGGGACGCGCAGCGCCTCGGTGGGTGGCCACCACCTTAGTGCGCAGCCGACGGGCGGTCGCCAGCGCGCGGAGGACTGAGGACCTGAACAGGGTCCGGCCCAGGCGCGGGGTCTTGCTGGGTAAGAGGCACAAGCGTAGCCCGGTTGTCGCTCGGTTCCAGGTGGGAGGCCGTGAACGCGCAGGGGCCCTCTAAGGAGGCCGGCAGCGGCGCCTGCACTTTACCCTGGCCCGGGTCTGGGGCGGCAGGAGAGACCCCGGCGGGGCGCTCCCCCGGGAGGGAGGCCGGGCAGCCCTAAGTGTCGCCGCCCGGCCGGCTCGGCCCTTTTTGCCGGAAACCGACGGTCACCGTGACCCGTAGGCTGCGCTCTCGGCCGGGGAAGCGGAAAGGGGCCTGCCCGGCCTCCCCTCACGCAGCGCTTGGAGTTTACTCAGAGGTCAAAGAAAAATGTCAAGGAGAGTGACTGCCCGGGTCCCTCCTCCCTGGGCCCCGCTCTGTCTCCGGCCAGCTGCGCAGCCCCCGCTGGGTCCCAGGTGCTCCCGGGGAAGAGGACGGGACTCCACGTCCACTGAGTCCCACTTTCTACGGTCCCGTCCAGCTCCCCGCCGCCTGGGCCGGAGCTGCCCCGCAGGGAAGGGGTGGCAGTGGTCCTCTCGCATCCAGGAGAGGGGTCTGGTGAGGCTGGGGAGGGCGAGCACCGGGTCAAGGAGGGGCCTGGACAGCGGGCGTGGTCGGGGAGGAGGGATCTGACCAGGAGAGGAAGGAAGCCTGTTGGGGACAGAGAGGGATGCGCCGGTTTGGGCCACTGTGACGCTGCGGCCGCAGGATCTTAGGGCCCGGCTGGGAATCCTGCCTCTCGCTGGCCCCTGGGCACCTCGGTTGGAGCCCGAAAAGTCGCTCTTCCTTGGGGCGCCCTCAATGACTCCAACGTCCTACCTAGTGCTGTCGGGAGGGTCACGCGGGGAGGAAAAACGCTTGGCTGCAAGTCAGGACTGAGGAATCCCGGAAGAAATAAAAATTTACACTTTTTTTAAAAAATTAAAGAGCGTGAACTCCGTCCTCGGCACAGTGATTGAGTTTAAATAACTATGATTATTGTATAGCCTTTCTTTATTGTAGAGTTAAAAAAAATCCTAAGGGACCCCTGCTAACCAGGAGATTTAAGAGAAAGCAACGGGTGCCTTTGCTTAAAAGTGAGTCTGACCCTCTGTCCTGCCCAGGAGTGACCTGGGTCCCTGCTCCCCCAGGCCGAGGGGCTGTAACTACAGGTGCTCTCCTGCAGTCTTGTCCTGGCGCTGAGCCCTGCCGAGAGCCCTCCACTAATTAGAGGCATCTTGTCAGTCTTGACTTGAAATTGAAAGAAAATAATGTTTAAATATTTATGACTTTGACATTTACAGTCAGGCCGCCTCCTTCTGTACAGTGGCAGCTCCCACCCCCCCGGAAAGTTTGGAGCAGGGGAGGGGTGAGGGGGAAGGTGGAGGAAGCAGCCGTCCCAAGCAGCCTGGTCACACAGGGAGCACGGGGTGTCTGTGTACCCCAGGGTGCAGGCGACACATATACAAGCACTTAATACTAAGTTGCAGAAGCAGGAAAAGTATGATTTTTTATAAGAATCAGGAAGAGTAAGTCAACTGTATATCAGGTTAGAGGCACCGAGAGTAAACTGAAGCACATTGCATATTTCTTCCACTCAACCATCTCCACCTGCAGCTCCTTGAACTTAGAATATAAAATATTGCAAAAGCTGTGATTTGAAATGCATATGTGACCACAGAGGCAATCAGTGGAATTGCTCTTAGAATCTGCAGACATTGTCCTGACCTATTTAAACTATTTTGATCTGTGCTTATAAGTGAAGGTGCCTGGGGCTTCCTTTATCTTCTTTGCCATTTATGGCAAAATGCCTTCAAAACTTTTTTTTTAAGCTGTCCACGTGGTAAGCCTAAAATAAAAGAAGAAAGAAGAAAAAAGAACATTGTATACCCAAACTCGATTGTGAGGCAGCCACACCAGTATATAACTTTATGGTAAAAAATATTTGTTGACGGGTAGAAAAATGTAGCATTTTCCCAAGGCTGTGCTACGCAACCAGTTAGCAAGAGCAATTCATTATCGAAATCGCTGGCTTCAATTTTAAAACACACTTGTACCCAAAAACTTATGGGCACAGGCATGCAGCAATTTCATTGATACTAAACTTCTAATATTGTGGATGTTTTCATTTGCATCATTTCTAAAGAATCTGATTTGCAAACCCAGCCGTATCCCGTGTTCCTCTGCACTTTTATGTTCCTATAATTGTAAAGATCTTTTTCTCTGTAAAATATAGAAATTAATTTCAGAGACTACTAATGAATGGTTAAAAACAAGTCTGTCTTTGGTTTCCCAGATGAACCATCTTAGAATTATTTGGAAATTTCACGCTAAGTTTACTAAGATATATTTACTAAGATATAATAACTATCACTTTAAAGCCGATCAAAATTTTTAACAGCTTTCAGGCCACAGGAATGACCAAACTTAAAAATATTGGGGGGGGGGGTGTCTTAAAATATTTTAAAAGTATTTTTTTAAAGCTGTTAACTGAACTATTTTTAATTTGGAACTGGCCACAGAATTCTAATAAATGAGAGAAGTCAGGCGGAAATAATCATGTATTAATTCTCTGCATTACAAAATCTTTTCAGAAGCTATTATCAGAGCAAGAGGCATTGCGGTCTGAATTCAGGGTGGGAGGAATCCTTTGTGCAGCTGAAGGCTATTGTTCGTTTGTGCAGATGAAATTGTACTTGCAAATCTGCCATTCAAGTAGCCAAAAAAAAAAAAAGCTTATATGGGCAAAAGAAAACAATCTCCAAGAAACAATTATTCTTAAATATAAACCTCAATGAAAATAAAGTGGGGATACGGTGTTTTAAAATCGTCTATTTATGAGGTATTGTTCAGGCATAGGCGTAAAAGTAAATACACAGAAGATTATAAATTGTCTGTTTGCATCTTTAAGCACTCCTAGAAGATCAGTTTGGGGGAAATACTCTGTTTTCAGGTGTCAGGGAAGATTTACGATATTTATGTTGAAAGTGGGAAAAACACCCCCGTGTGAACTAATTTTTAGCAGAGCTTGATAAGCAGCAAATTGTCTCGGGGGAAACAGAGGGCGACCCTCCGAGAAGGGACCGACGTGGCCCGACCAGGGAGAAAGCCGGCCCGGCCACCTCTCAGGCTCCGTCGGCATGTTTATCGCATCCAAACTCAAACCCGACCAATAAGCTTGAAGCGCGGCCGGGGGCCCGCGCTGCAGAAGCGTACAGTCGGCCCGCGGCCTGCCCAGGCCCGGGCGCGCGCCCCCGGGGTCAGGCGTCCCCTGGGTCACCCGTGCTCTGGAAGGAGTTTTCCCTCCGCAAGAATCAAGCCCTTTTCAGCACTGGGGTTTCTGCTTCTCTCCTTCGCGGAGGCTTAGAAGTCGCCTCTGGGAGGCTCGCCTGGCGTCGCGGGTCAGGACCCTGCCGCGGCGCCGCTCAGAGCGCGGGTCCCGGGGGCGCACGGCCGTTTTCGGCCCCTCCCCCTCGACAGGCCCCGGCTTTCTCACTTCTCGTTCCCAGTCCCTCCCGCCTTTCTCCTGTAGGCGATCCGCATCGAGGTGGGAAAGATCGGACCGCAGCGCCGGACACAAAGGGTCGAGGGTTCCTGGGAGCCGCGGTATTCACAGCGCGGAGGGGTCCCCAGGCGGCCCCAGCCCGCTTCCCGCGGGGACAGTGCGGGGGGCCCAGCCCCTCCCGCCACAAAGCGCGCCGGCCGCGGGGCATGGATCAGTGTGCCCAACGACGCCCGCCCACCCCGGGCCCCGCGGAGCCGCACAGGTCCCCTGCCTCACCTCGCCGCCCGTCTCGGGAGCCAAGCGGGGTGTGCTTAGCTGCGTGCGGGCGGCCCCTCCGAGGCTGATAAAGAGAGGGGAGCTTCCGTGTCCCTCCTGCACGCAAACCTTCACCGCCTCGCACTTTCGTTCGCATTCATCCAGAGAAGGCCGGTTTGCCGAAGACCACTGGGCCCCGCAGCGCCCTTGACCCCAGGCGGGGAGGCTCCCCGGTGCCGACCAGGGGCCGCTGTCTGCGGACTTAGCGGGGCCACTGGACCCCAGAGCAGGAGGACGCGGGGGCAGGGGCCGGGGGCCGGGCCGGGGAGCTGGGCGGTTGGCGGGGGCACCGTGCCCGCTGCGGCCGATGGCTCCTGGCCACCCTCCGGCTGTGCGTTTGGGGGTGCAGTAGGCACTGGTGACTGTGACAGACACCCCCAGCCGTCCAGCGTGGAGCGACCTCTGAGCACTGATGACAGAAAAGGGCGGGAGTCCGGCTCCGGCTCCACAGGATCTCTTCTGCTGAGGTTTCAACCCCTAGTTCGGAGTCTGCCCGACGGCCCCGACCGAGACCGAGGCTTCTGTAAAACCCCGAGGCAAGTCCCACTTCAGAACCACACAGGCAGTCAATAAATAAAGTCCCTCCTTCAAACAGCTCCGCGTCAGAAGTTTCTCTGGCAAGCGCGCGGCCGCCCCACCGGGGAGGGCGCCGAGACAGCGCCGGTTCCTTTTGGGGGAGGGGAGGTGGCCGCTCGGAGGCGTTCTCCACCGGACCGGGGAGATCAGAGAACCCTGCACTCCCACACACGGCCCCACCTGCCCCTGGCACTCTCCTCCCTGGGTGCCCATCCAGCGTCCTCTAACTGGAACGCCTCGACAGCACAGAGGCGCGCTCCGGCCCCGATAAGGAGGGCGAAGAGCGCCCCAAAACGGGCTGCGAGGAAAATGCTCCCACGTTGGTTCCCTTCCACGCCGGCTGCTCATCCCGTCCTTCATCTTTTCCCACAACCCTCCCCATCTGCGACCCCCGCCCCCGCCCCCGCCCTCTTGCTGGTCCGCACCGCCCGGAGTGGCTGGCGATGCGGAGTCCGAGAGGCAGTGGCCCCAGCCCAGCCCGTCTTCGCGGGGAGCTCTGGGGTGGGACTGCCACCGACCGGGTCACCACGGGATGTCCACCCCTGTCCCACTTGGGGAATGACCTCAGACGCAGACCTCCCCGGCCAAACAGAGCACTTGACAGGCAGCCTGCTGCGAGTCAGTTAGCCCCAGGACTGGGCTCTCCGACGCCCAGGTCGCCCATCCGAGCCCCTCACCCCGCCCCCGCCCCCGCCCCCCGCCCCGCGCGCACCCTCCACCCTTACCAGGCTCCGGTTCCTCGCCGCGCCACCTACATGCCTTGGCGATGCCCTCGGTGGGTCTCTCCCGCTCCCTCCGGCCCCCAACCCGGCCCCTGTCCCTTCTACGGCCCCACCAGTGCCCACGCCCCGGCCCCGCGCCCCTGGTTACCTGCAGCGGGGCGGGCGCCGGGCGCCCAAGCCGGAGGAGAGGAGGACGTGTGCCCGGCCGAACGGCCTCGGGGCGCGGCGGCCGCGGGCAGCGGCGGCGCCATCACCGCCGTCAGCCTTTTTCCCTGGGCCGGAGCCACAGACGAGCGGGGCCATCCTGCTTCTGACCACAAACTTCTCCGGCAGCCGGCGGAGACAAAGGTGCCGCGCGCCGCAGCTCCACGGGCCGTGGCGGCGGCCGCACCAGCTCGGAGCCCGCAGCTCTGCTCCGCCGCTCGGCCGGGCTCTGTGCGCTCCGCCGGGGCCCGGCCCCAGGGCAAGGCGCTCGGGTCAGGGCGCGGAGAGGGTGGGCGCGGGGCCGGGCGCGGGACGGTCCCCGCAGGGCCACCGGCCGCGCGCGCAGCTCCATCCTGCGCGGCCGCCGCGCCCCGCCTTATATCCGGCCCGGCGCGCACGCGGCCGGCGGCGGCGCGGCTCGCGGCCCAGCCACCGGTTGCTATAGCGATGTCCCCCCCCGCACACACACAGGTTGCTGACAGCAATTGGCTAAGGGGCCGCGGCTCTCCAAACACCCTCTCCCGCCCGAGACTATGAATGGACATCGGCTTTGTCAGTCATTTGTACAGCGCGGCAGCCCGGGCCTTCGCCTTTTCTTTCTTTTCAGCCTTTCTCCCTTTCATCGTTCGAGTCGCACTTCAGACTGGGCAAGTTCAGGGTAGCACCCGGGGGAGAGGGGACACGGCAAGAAATGTCAACCTGCACGGCCCTGCTGTGACCTCTGCTATGGGAGGGGTGGCGTCGAAACTCTTTGCAAGAGAAAAACTCAGGATACATCCTTCTTCCGAGTTAGTTTTGACACTTTTGCCCTGGGGGCCTTTTGCTCCCTTTCCAAATTGAAGCTGGCCAATGACGCCGGGCAAATCGCGAGTAAACGCCCCCGCCCCCCGCCCCTTATAGGAATCCCGCTCGAGTGTTTAGGTCTCGAAGGCGCCTACAAAGCGCCTTGCCGGACGCAGGAACTACTGAGAACTTTGCCGCCATTTGGTCCAGGCGAAATGCGGGCCGCCAGCCCAAAACGTCGGGACGGGATGGCGGGGAAAGGAAGGAATCGAGCTGCGTCCTCGCTTCCCCAGGTCAAAGGCCCGGCCTGGCCCACTGCCCCGCAGAAGGAGCGGAGCGAGGTCGCAGGCCGCGCTCTCAGTCGCTCGCTCCTCCCGAAGCTCCCCGACCCCGGGCGCGGGCCCAGGGCGCGACTCTAAGTCGGGCCGGCGGCGCCCGAGGCCAAGCAGGGGCCTGGGGGGCGACCAGACCGTCTGGGCCTGGTGAGCGGCCTCCCGCGGACTCGCGGTCGCTGCGGCCGCTCCCCCGCCCTTTCACCCCCACTCTCCCCGCTCCCCGCTCTGGACCCCTGGTCGCAGCCACAGGTCGGGGCACCCCCGGTGCGCGGCGCCCCCCGCCGAGCAGCCTAGCGCGAGAGCTGAAACCCAACACCTGTGCGTACAATGCGCTCTCGAGGCCCACAGCTGCAGGCAGAAGGGGAAGAAAGAAAGGAGTGGGGGGGAGATCTTGGCACATGCAGATGACAGTCTGTGGAGGGCTCTTTAGTTTCTCCTTTTCTGGAAACCCGGGCGCCCTCCTCCCAGTGCCCCTCTCCCACCGCCTCCCCATTGTTCCCGCGCTCGGGACAGCTGGAGGCGGCGGCCGCTCCTCGCCCGACGCCCCTTCTGCCCACACCCGGCGGCCCCGGGGCCCGGGAGAGCCGCGGCCCCCGCCCCCAGCCCGGTCGGCCCCGCGGGCGAGCTCGCACCGCTTCCCCCCTCCCTTCCCCCGGGCGCTGCCCCCAGACCTGCCCCGCGCCGAGGGTCCCCGCCGTCGCGCTCCCCTCGCGGAAACAGAAGTGCCTAACCGCCCGGCCCGCCCTCCCCGGGCCAGGGCTCCGGGCACGAGTGCCTGCGAAGTGCTTGCCTCTGTCTAAAGTGTCCGAAGGACTCGCTTCCTCTGACCGAAGGCCTAAGCTGAGATCTACTTGCATTTGCTATTTCTAGGGGCCGGGAGTCGAGCGCTTCCGAGAACCCGGGCTCGGTAGGCCTGAGCGGCCCGAGCTCGCGGGGGCTGGAGGCCTGCTGGCCGCTTCGCCGGGCTTCGAGAAGCTCGAGGGGAAACTCAGTTCCGGGGCGGCCAAAGGGGCACCGCGGCTCCACTCCAGCGACCCACCACGGCGCACACCGCCCGCGGACAGCCGGCAGGCCAGGAAGGGGGAGCCACCCCTGCTCTCGCATCCCCACGCCGGGTCAGGGCCTACAGACCCCCCGTCCTCTGTCCACCCGCCGGGCCTCCCGCGAGCCGCCGGATCGCTCCCATCCCCGGAGCCCACGCCCCGCGCCACCTGGGGACCAAGACCCGACTGGCTGTTCCTCCCTGCTGCCCTCCGGGGGGCCCGGGTCGGCCCGGTACCTCCTGGAAAGAGGAGGGGGAAGGGGAGGAGGCGGGAGGGGCCCCGTAGAGCCCCGGCCGGGGGAGGGGGTAGGACTGCGGACAGAGGGGCCGGCAGGGAGGGGAGGCCTGCGGGAGGGGACCTGCCGCCCTCAGCCTGGCTGGGAACCGGCCTCTCCATAGCAACCGCCTGTGCGCGCGCGCGCTCGCTTGTGTGCGGGGGAGTGGGCTCCCGGGCCGCCTCAGCCCGCGTGGGGGGATCTCAGGACGCTGGGGGCCGGGGCCGGGGACGTCCTCTCCGGGACAGGAGGGCCGGCCTTTTCTGAGGTGCTGGGGACTCCGGGCGGTCAGGAGACGCCGCGCCAGGCACACGGCGGGCAGGGGGGACGGGGGCGGGCAGGGGGGACGTGCCCAGGCCCCGTGCTCGGCCGTGGGGGCACCTGGGCGCCCGGCCCTCGCTGTCGGCCCGCCTGCCTTGCGAACAGGGCCCTGGGACTTGGCGGGAGTGAGCGCGGTCGGTGCATCTTCACGGAGACCCAGCGCGGTGCCTCCCGGGGCGCGGCGCGCCGGGCCGGGGCCGGGCGGCCGCTGCGGCCGCGCCTCCCTCCCCGGCTGGCCAGAGGTCCGCCAGGCGCACCTGGGGTTGGCGCGGGGGCAGCGGGGCTCGCGGGGCCGGGGACCGCGCCGCCTCGGGGAGCGCCCGGCCTGCTCACCCGCGCTGGAGGGGAACCTGCGCGAGCTCCCAATCCGCGGTGAGGCGCCGAGAGGCTCCGGGAGCCCGCGAGGGGCCCGGCCTCGGCGGCACCCTCCTCGCCGGCCGGCCGCCCGCTGCACGCCCCTGTCACTTTCCTTGCCCTCGATCGCCAGGAGCCACAACCGGCTGTGAGGACCCTGCTCGGATGGCCAGGGGAGCGGCCCGAGGGGAGGCCCGACAGACAGCGCGAGGAGGACCCCAGCCGCGTCGTCCAGGGCCCCTGGGGGCGGTCAGAGGGTCGGCGACCCCAGAGAGGGCGTGCAGCTCGAAGTCAGATACTGTCCTGCTTTCCATACAAACACGATATGACATGTTAAATAAGTAAATAATAAGCAAATACATTCATTTTATTTAGCTAGTTTTTCAGTTGTCCCAAAGGGTTTCACTTCCAACCTCAAAGCAGCACATTCCCGATTTAATCTGAATTTAATGCCCTGTCTTTCTTGTGCGTTCAGGAAGGGTGGGTGGCACGATGGTGGCACAGTTCAAGTTTGCCTGTGGTCACTTTTTAAACACTTAGAAGGGCCTTAAACTCTTAATGCAGGTTTTTATGAGCAGAAAAGTCTGTTTTCTCACCCACGCCTTGGTGCACACCACAGTGTATTCTTCGTGGGGTAGCGCTTGTCAAGTACTCCCACACCTTCCTCCCCGCCCCCCCCCCCCCCCCCAGGACGCAGCGTCTGAGTCCGGAGCCCTCGCTCCCAGAGCTTAGAGATGAACGGGTTGCCCAGGAAATTCATTAAAAGAATGTATTTGTATTTTAGGTTCTGATCCTTCAAGTCTGTTTCAGAAACGGATAAATTAATCCACCAGATTTTCACTCTATTTCCCTTTATTTAAAAATGCTTTCTTACATCCAGGGCAGGAAAAATGTGTCTATCTTTTAATTCTTAAAAATACTTTAGTAGGAAAGTGTTTTGACAACAATGTAAGACTAGGTTCAGCTAATATCTTGGAGAATGAATGGTGCTGTTAGGATTTTTTTTTTTTGTCATGAGAGCTTAGACTTCATTTAATAATAAATTTCAATGACATTTTCAGAGAAAACTTTTAAACATGATGCAAAATGTTTTTGAGAGGCATGCTGATTGAATCATTTATATCTGATGCGTATATTATTCATATAGAAATTAGGATTGTTTAGCTGATGAATAAGAAGTATATGTAAAATTCACCCAAACCTACAAAATATCTAAACAATTTAGTTGAAAATGATATGTTGATCTTGCTAAGACTTCTTTTAAAGTGCAGTTCACATTTGTTATGTGTAAACCTAATGTTCTGTGTTAGAAATCTCATTTTCAACTTAGGGAGCACCAAACTGTTATAGATCACACATTTAACTGATCAGAATAAATTTCCAATGAACTAAATTATCAGAGAAAATGTATTTTAAAACAAAATAGAGAAAGACTGTCATGGGAAACATCAGGAATTCTCAATATTATGGTAAGATAGAAAGTGGCAAAAAGACCTTCTGGGATACTTGCTTGATTTCAGAAAATCTGAAGCAATTTTGTTTAAAAAATATAATGGTACATGAATTATATTTAAAATACTTTTGATTTGTAAATCCATTTATAGAAATGATTTTAAGTTATAAAAGTGAAATTTGATCCTTTTCATACTGTAGCTATGCGTATACTGTATTTTCATACCGATATAATGTTAAAGAAAATAACATTTTATATCAATGAATGAATTTTGAAAAGCAAGATGTTTTATTGGTCAACCTCCTAGTGAAACAGTAACTGTCACTGAGATAATTTTCTAAAAAGGATGCTTGCACAGGTCAGTATAGATGACTCAATTGAACCGCATTAGTTGTGAAAAGCAATATTTTCAAGGACAATATTTGGAAGAGTTTTAGACACTAATGACAAGTCCTTATTCATGGAGACAGGAGCCAAGTCCATTGCAACAAGAGGGGCTGCATTTGAGTAGATTCCTCACCAGTCTCCCTTGCATATTGGAAGCAGGGCAATCAAATTCACCAGCTGGGGTGACACCTGAGCAACTTTAACATATTGCGATAAAATCTTTAAAATGGAGAGGAATGGAGAAATAATAAAATTATTCGTTCAAATCGTTTACTTTATTTCAAGAAAAATCTGAATTCTTTCCTCAAAACAGAGAGAAAATCACCAACGTAATTCAGCTTTTATTATTCTCATCTCAGCTTATATTCAGATCGATCTAGAATTTTCAAAATACAAAAACAGGAACTCTGTTATGAAATAGAGGTGCTACTCCCTCCAATGGCCTAACAGGGTCACATGAAACCATTGTATTAAAACCAAAAAATGTATTTCAGCAAGAATTTATGCTTGAAGGACTGGTTAACAAATATGTAGGAATTTGTTTTAGATTTTCTTTTTCAAACTTTGAAATTACAGTTCCTGTAAGGACAAGAAAAGCTTCAAAACCTGATTATTACTATTAATGGTTTGTCCATTAAAAGTAGCATTTTGAAAAACTCTTCATACGGACAGATGTTTACAAACAGAGCAGTCTCCCTACAGTTTAATTTGTTTTTTATTCTCTAGATTCTAGAGTCTAGAAGATGTATTACTTTCAATTTCCCTCTTTGTAAAGATCTAACCTTTTATTATTTACAAAATAAAGCTATAAAATACCTATTTAATAACTGATGTCCAGTATAGTAAATATATTGTATGTTCATGACTAGATTTTATTCTTCTTCACAAAACTGAGCTAAAATTCCTTAGAGCGAATGTTTGCAAGAAAGACTCATTACCACTTGAACAAGAATCTAACTTTTTTGAAAATGGCTAAATCATGCCGTTATCTACAGATGAAACACAACAGTGCTATGAAGAATGTGTGGGTTCTCTCTCTTTTTGGGTTAAAAGTGCTTCCACATACTTTGTCAATTACATAGTACATGTCCACTATAATTGTCTGGAAAACAGTTTTTTTCCTGAAATTACTTTGGAATTAAAAGTAGAACAACAATTCAAGCAAATGTTTATTTCATAATTATGCACTTCAGCTTTCTCCTGTTCACATATACTTTTAAGGAAAACACTGACGTGTGCCTTAATGTATGAAAATGGGCTCCCATTAAATGTAAAACTGTCACAGCCTGACAAGTTGGCTTCGTACCTGAAGCCTACGGAAGATGAATCACTATAAAGTGATAGCTTCTGATTTTACATCGCAAACATGTGTACAAGTATCGAGATCTAATGGGGACAAAGTTTCTGGAAAGAGCCAGCGGCTTGTCTTTCTGACACAACATGGAGCAGTCCCAGAAGGTTCAGGGTTAGCTGTCACTCTGAGAAATCCAGTGATGGCCCTTCAGAATTCCGTATGAATTCACCCACAGCCGCCCAATAGCCAACTGAATAAAAAATGGTCGAATCTCCTCTGTGGATGCAGCGTTATGTGCATTCACGTTTTAGCAAGTCGGGTACAAATGAGCAGGTAATCTTACATAGGGTGCTACCATGTACTGAGACAGCTTTAAAAATTTTTGCAAAACTAATATATATATATATATATATATATATATATATATATATAGTCTCCTGAGATCTTTCAGTTCAAACACCTTAGGAAGTTACATATTTACTTCGACCTTTCTCTGTCATATTTGAAGTCCTCATTCAGAATTATCTGAAGATATGCTCAAACAAAACTCGAAATCTAGTTCTACGTTTTCTAACCATTTGTGCTTCTGCCTCCTCCAAGACCTTATTATTTAACCTGATCACCCCCTATTTCATGGTTCTTATTTCCAAATGGCTCTTGAGTATTTTTAAGAATAAAATAAACCTTTAAAGAAAGATCACTTCTGACCATTAAGAATATTTTTTAAAAGGCCATTTACAAAAGCAGTGCCTAAATGTGGCAGCCACACTGGCATGGTGGGGAGAAGGGCGGCTTCCCCAGGTGACAGTCGGGAGAATAAGAGGCCCTGTGGGCTCAGCACGTTCAGAATAGACTCAGTTCCTTCTCTCCCATTGGGTGTCCCGGTTTCCATGACAACGGCCTCTCTGTCCTGAATGTCCTTCTTTGGGGTGAGGCTAGAGGCTTTCTTATCCTTCGTCCTCCCGTGATCAGGTCTGTCCCTTCTTTCAGGCCACGATGTGCTCTGACCTCACTCCCGGCCCCACCTGCACCAGTGCAGGCTCGTCCTGTGCCCCGTGTCCTCGGGATCCTCACCTCAATCCATTTGACCCCCTTCTCTTCTCACTCTGACCTGCACCAACTCTTCCTCAGATCCATCGAAGGTTGGCTCCCGTTCCTCCAACCAACCAAGCTGGTGCGTTCAGAGCACCTGCTTCCTGGCTGCCCACACCAGGCCCCTGTGTCGGCTGCCAGTACTGGCTCCGCATCTAAGAACCCCTGCCCCTGACACTGCTCCCCCAGCCCCTGTGCTTTGAGCTCAAAGTTTCTTATTTGAAACCCTATGTTGAATCCCTTGCCTTCAGAATAACTGGGCGCTCCAGATTTGTCAACCTCTCACAAACATGTGCACACGTCACCTCACCTACACGCACACACGCAGGCTCACCTACAGGAACACACACACTCTCACCTACAGGCACACACCGTCTACAACACGTGTCAGCCATGTCACATGCATGCAGTCCTCTCACGTACATGTACACACATCACCTCCCCTGTGAACACACATCCTCTCTCACACATCATCTCACACACGTACACATATCTTGTACGCAAGTGCATACAGCACCTGACACACGCCATCTCACATACATGTGTGCACTTGTGCACATGGAGAAGAGAACCCCATGATGAGCAGGGCTGAGCGACCTGAGCCCTGTTTGCTGCCTTTCCACGTGGGGCTCATGGAGCCCCCGGAGGCCCCCCAGAAGCCCCAGATTTGTGCGTTGCTATTTCTATTTTCACAGATGAGAAAACCAAAATTTTGAGAGGTAAACTAAGTGTCCCAAGCTGGTCAAGGCTAGAACATCAGTAAACACACACACACACAGTCACACACGTGTGCACGTGCACGCACAGACTTGTGCACACACCATTTTACAGGGAGAACTCGGTTTCTCACCACGGACCCTGCGAGCTCCGGGCGAGCAGTGAGGGCGCCATCGGCTCCTCCCAAACTCCCCGTAATAGTAATCACTGTTCATTCAGTAATGATAATTGTCTTTGGAAAGGCCAGCTGGCGCTGTCTCAGTCTTCTATGAAACGAGATGCGGGCATCTCACAGGCTTTACCGTTGCTGCTGACGCGGCCCCCTGGCCTCCGCCACCGCATCCGGGGCCCCAGCGGCGCCCACGGTCCCGCGCGGCCCCTGTCCCGGGAGGGCAGGGGTTTTGGGCAGGATGGGCTCTGGCGCCGGGCGGCATGGGCACTGCGCTCACCACACAGGAAGGTCCACGGTGGGCAGAGGCGCCGTGTCCTCTTACCCAACCGCCCTGCGTGCAAAGCCTCCTGCCCCCAGTTGGGGCCCTCGACCCCCGCAGACGCCAGGCGTGGCCCAGCCGTGGCGAGGGCCCCAGGCCGCTGGCTCCTCCTGCGACTTCCAGCAAACCCGGGATGGCCCGTTCTGACAGTGTGAAGGGCACACTCGCTCAGGTCACGGTGTCCTCTCTTGATCACGTCTACCTAGCTGTGGCTTTAAAAAACTGATCTTTGTCAAATGACTGCTACAACAACGCACACAACCAGGAAAGAACAGCTGCGCCACTTCAGAAACACCTGCCCTCCGCTCTCTGCCTGCTGGAGGGGACGGGCGCCCACGGGCGTCAGGGGCCCTACACGCCGCGTGGCCGGAATCGCTGGCCTCCAGCCGCTGCTACTGTGAAACAGGACAGGTCCTAGGAGAGGACTGGCCCTGGACTAAAATTAAAAAGATAAGAATATCACTGCATTCCAGAAAGTTTGGTAGAGACTCCTCGTGAGTCTCTACCTGTGGAAAGTAACTGGAGTCCCACTAGGCCTGCTTCTCCTGAGCTGCCGGCGCCGCGGGCCGCCCGAGGGGGCTGGACCCGGGGACTGGACGCCGGCGGACGGAATCCGGCACAGTGATGGGAGCTGCTCCAAGGAGGAGGTGACACATCTTCCCGGCCCCCGGGAAGCCGGCCTCCCTGTGACAGGAACGGCCTCCTTAGGCGGGGGGGCCAACGCTCTGGACCCCCAGAGCCGTGAGTCGGGCCGGGCCCACAGCCGCGGTCTTCAGATGCCGCGTTCGGGCACCGCTGTGCCGCAAAGGACAGTGACGGCGTCAGGAGGCTCTGCAGGCAAAGTCCAGCCGCTCCCGGAGTCTGGAAGAGGCCGACTGGGCGCGTCCCCAGATGGACCTTCCTCCAAGGCCTGTGTGCGGGTCCCAGCTGAGACAGCTGCCTCTCTGCGAGTCCTGGCCCACGCAGGCTGGCTGTCCCCGCAGGTCAAGCCCTGTCACTGCTCAACTCCCAGCAGCTGCCCCCTGCCCGCCCATCACACTGGATGCCGGGGGCCGACGTGGAGGGGGCCGGACCCTCCACATCCTGCCCCCTCGACGTCAGGGGCCCGGAGAGCCGCTGGCTGGAGCGGCCTCCCGCGAATCACCTTTGCTCTCTCCGTGATGCTGGTGCGGCCGAGTGCAGCAGCCGTTCCGAGCCCCTCATCACGACGGGCTCTGGGGTCCCCTGAAGAGCTCAGCTGGCGTCTAGCTAAGTGGCTGCTCTTACTTTCGAACTGGAATTTTCTGTTGCCGTCCTGCGTGGGGTGAAGGTGACCGGGACGGTCATTTCTCTTACATTTCAGTGCTGCCTGCTGAGAAACTCCTGATCACATCACGGGGCCCGGGGGCAACCCCGTGTGGTGTTTAGAGAAAGGATTCCAACCCCTTTCTGACACTTCCTGACTCTGACCCGAGCGAGGGGCTCAGTTTCTCGCTGCCTCGGAAACGATGATGAGGTGGGACTCGCCTCGTGGGCTTGTGGGAAGGGTCAGGAGAGAGGTCCAGCCACGGAGGAGGGCTGAGGTCAGCGCCGGGCCTGTCTCGCTACTTGTTATTATCATTTTCTCCACTGTGTGGGCTCCACCTTCATTTCCACGGAGGGAAACGGAAATTCTGTGTTCAGACAAATGCTGAAGCTGTAGTTTAAGGAGATATAATTCAGTAGTAAAAATACAAAGAGGAAAAAACATCTGCAATAAAGGGGGTGCACCAGCCCAACGGTATGCAGACACCGAATGTCTGAACTGGGAAGGACGTGTCGCCCCAGCTTCGGGGACCCCCCTGCACCTCCTGGTCTGGCAGCTTCTCCTGGGGCCATCCGGAGGAAGGAGGAGAGAGCTCAGGTCGGTGCACTAGTTCCTCCTGGGAAAGCACATGTCGGGCAGGTCCTGGAGCCTAGGGCCCTGCTGATGCTGCATTTATTGGGGTTTACCGTGTCCATTCCATCGCTCTGTCACTTTCAAAGTTAAACACCTGCCGTCTAAGAACAGCCCTTTCCCGACCGGAACCTGCCCTGACCACGCTTGTGAACCATGAACTCTGTGCCAACGTCCCAGCCCACGGGCACTGCACGAGGCGTCTTCCTTAAAACTGACAACGATCCTTTGTGGTCAGATCTGTGCTCACCTCTGCTTTCCAGACAAGGACACGGAAGCCAGTGTGGCCGTGTGTCTCGCTCGCGGAAGCACTGTGGGCAGGATCCACTCGAGGGTGTGGGCACTAGTGCTTCTTGCCACCTGTGCTTGTGCATCTGGTGGGTGATGGGACCCTGAGCGGTCACTCGTGTCTCCCCAGATCCAGGGACAGGCCAGAGGCACAGAGCGAGGCTCCACCGCACGGTGCAGGTCATTGTGGGGAACGTGTCCAAATCACACCCCCTGGACGCCATGCGGTGGCAGCGACAGCAAACGGCTGCGTTTGGACAGGATCCCTGAGGCTCCCGGGCCCTCTGCATTGCTTACGGCAGCAGATAACTCTTCCTTCCAACAGCATCAGACCCAGAGCTCCTCACGCAACTTCAGAGACAAAGTACCCGTGAGAGATCTAAGACCTTTGGGTTTTATTCTCAAAGATAAAATCCTCGTGGTTATATCCAGTTTCTGCAAATGTCGCTGAAAAGGTGGGGAAACCACAGTCCCTAGGACGCTGACATTGACTCTGTAGAAGCCGAGGGGAGTGGCCGGTGCCCATCCTTGGGCTCTGCGGCCGGCTTCCCCTGAAAGCCAGGCCTTCCCTGCTGTGATCGTGCCCCCTGATTGCACGGCTTCCCTTCCCTCCACACCTGGTTTCCCCATCCAGTGAGACTTCCTGCCCTTCCCCTCGAGAGGGTGCTGTCTGTGATCCACCCTCGCCCACGTCCCTCCTGCGTGTCTGCCACGATCACTGCGGGAGCTCATCAGGGTCGCCCCGCGGGCCCCCGGGAGACCGTGTGTAGAGCCCGTGGGAGGGGCTCTGAGAGGGGCCTGGGACAGTCATCGTCCCTGGTTGCATCTGAAATGCCCGTCGCCGGGCGTGCCTTCCGTGTGTGACCACAAGCGCTGTCGGAAGTGAGCGCTCTGCCATTACACGTTCTCAAGCAGTTTAGGATTCGACACTTAACGTCAGCCATGAAGGTGCCTTGTGACGGATAATTCTCTCTGTGGGACTTGGAGGTTCATAAACCAAAGAAGGCAACGTAATCACCCGCAGGTACATAATATCTTTATCCTTCTTTCAGACACATTATGGGTCATAGTCACAATTTAGCAACAAACCGAGTGGGGCTCAATAAAAATGATCGTCAAGAGCTGGAAGTGTTCTTCCATGAATTTTCTCTGCCAGGGTCTGGCTCTCACACAGGGTCCTGGATAGAGATCGACTGTCCCCTGAGAACTGGCGCCCCTCTCAGGGCGACGAGAGGCCACCCACGGCCGGATGCTGAGTGAGCCTGGGAGGGTCACCTGCGATCCCACCTCCTCTGACGGAGGGAGGCCACGTGCCGGAGGGAGATGCTGCCCTGCGCCGAGTCCCCCTCCGGACGGAGCCAGGCCTGTTTGCTGGGGCTGCACGAGACGCTCCCCGCGCTCCGCGTGGCAGAAGCGATCACAGAGGTCACGGACATTCTGTATAAACGCTCCTAACCTGATGGGTGTGGAAGGAGCTGCTTAATTTTATTTCCCAGCAAATGACAAAGACGATTCTGACCTCTGACTACTCTTTTAGCCCCTCTCCTCCTGCAAGGAACTAAAAGCACGTGTGAGGCATGGAAGGCAGTGTGCTGGGTTAGAAAATCCTCTCTGACAGACACGACAGCTGGATTTCTCAGCGATCTAGGAGACGCGGTGGTGGGAGGGCCAGAGACCCTCTCTCCCCTCCACAGAGGGCATCTCTCTGGTAGCATCCAGCCTCTGCTTCCTCAGGGGTCTCATCCATGGCAGTGCAGCCACGGGGATGTAGAGCTTAGGATTTCACACACCTGCTCCCGGAGCTAAATGTCACCTCCTTCTGTTCAGATCCCCCCTGACTGTGCGGGCTTTAGAAGTCCCAGGGGGCAGAACACAGCCCTGTCCCTAATTGGGCTGGGGCATCCTGGGACGCTAGAATTCAAGGAGGAACAATGAAAACCCAGAGGGGAAAATCACCAGAAGTGAACAAAGAAGACATCCGGCAGGGTCTGCTCACCTGGAAGGCGAGGCCACGGGGCCAGGGCTCCGGGCAACCTCTCCAGCTGCGGAGTCAGGGCTGGCCGAGTCAGGAGAGTCAGGAGAGGGGCTGGCAGGGGGGGCAGAGGAGGGGGGCGCCGGGGCAGAGGAGAAGGGGGGGCTACGTGGGAAGCAAGCTCAAGGCTCCCAAAGGAGACCGGGAAGGGGAAGGAGCTGCGATCCCGGGTTGGCAGCGGCAGGCACCGGGCCAGAGGGTGCTGGACTCTGTGGACCGGGAGACACTGAGCCTCCACACGCTGGGGGAGCCAGGCAGCTTTTGGGCCCAAATGTGCGCTCCCTCCACTTCCCCCGGCCAGTTCTAGCTGTGCTTTCTGGAACGTTCGGAACAAACGTAATCCCCATCTCTCCTTGTCTGGCCTTTCAAACACGTGAAGGTATGATTAGGTGCTCCTCAAAACTTATTTCCCCCAATAATTCCGATGCAGGGTTATTAGGACCTGAATTAAGGCAGTGGCAAGAGGGACGGTGAGAAACAGAAGAAATATATTTAGGTACTAAAACAGACATATTATTAAAGTGATACGTAAGAGGTGAGAGAGCAGAAACTGGAGACTAATTTCCAGTTTTCTACTTGAGGGAGAGAGTAGTCAAGATAGACTAACTGCTACAGCAACTTCAAAACCTCAGGGCACTTGACCCACTAAAGACTGCTTTCCTCCCTGTGCCGTCCAGTGCACGTCCGTCGTGGTGCGACTGGCCCTGCTCAGTCACCCAGGGGACCAAACTCCTTCTGTTTCTTGCCTGCACAGCCCCACGGGGCCTCGGCACCCTCCTTGGTTCCCCCTCCAAACGGCTGGCCCAGAAAGAGACAGAATGCGGACGACCGCGGGGAGGCCGTTAGAGTCCATCCCGGGAATCGTGTAGGTCGCTTCTGCCACGTCCCGCGGGTCTGAGTGGATGCGCGTGGGCACACACAGCTGCGAGGGCGCCTGGGAGATATGGGATCTCTGGGCGTCCAAGAGGGGGAGAAATAGGCTCTGCTTAAGAGACACACACACACATACTTATTTTTCCAGCACTGTCCCCAAGAGTTTCCGGTCCTGTCGCGAGGGGCTCGGCTGTCCCCCGAGGCGAGGAGGGCTGGCGGTGAGCATGGAGGCCTAGTCCCACGAGGAGCACAGAGCCTGAGCTTCCGGAAGACACCCAGGACCCCTGGGAAGCCAAGTTCCCAGAAAAGCGGAGACGGCCGCCAACCCCGCTCACGGGAACAAAGCTGACGCTGTCGCTAAACTTCTGAACGGGTCGGGGGGGCCGGGAGTGAGCCTCCCATTTTGAGCAAAATGACAGAACTGGGGAGATGGATCTCTTTACCAGCCCATAAGGAGTAAACCCTGGTCTTCCACGTCCCCTGGAAGACGAAACCGGGCGTGTTTTTATCCTACCAGACTTCTCCTCCCGTCGATGCTGTGCGCTGACAATTTCTTCAGCATTTCTCTTGGGTGAGAAAAATACCTAGTTGTCTTGGACACAACCCAGCAGCGACAGTGCTCCGCACTTTCCGTTTCTGTCTCCAACCCGATGGAAGGCAGGTGCATCAGGACGGAGACCCTGTGTGAGGCCATGCCGCCGGCGGGGCTTGGGGTCTGAGCACGGCCCAGCCTGACCCTGACGTCCCCGAGTCCACTGGTCCAGGACCCCGTGCTGGACTCCTGTGGGAGGGCCGGGTCCTTGTGGCCCCGCACGGGCAGAGCAGCGGGTCTCGTGTGCGTGTGTGCGTGTGTGCACATGTGTGTGATTTACCCCTCCCCCCCGTCCGGGGGGCCTCCACCACGTCTGGGGACAGCGTTGGCTGCACAGCGGGAGGGGAGGTGCTCCTGGCACCTGCTGGGCGGAAGCAGGGACACAGCAGGACGCCCCACCGTGAGAGAGGCCCCTGAGTGTCCTGTGTCACAGTCGGGAGTCCCGTGTCATGGAACAGCGGGCTCGGAGCTTGTGCGGCGCTGTGCCACCCTGTGCCCGTCCCCACAGGTCTCCCAGGCCCCCCGTCCCATGACCTCACGGCCCCTCTGAACCCTGCCAGCTAGGAAACAGCCTCATCGGCATGGCCCTCCCCTGTGGCCTGGTGGGCCTCACCACATCCGGGGCGGGGGGTCCCGAGGCGGCGGCTCAGGGGAGCGGCCCTGACGCCGGGAAGCCGGTGCCTGTGGCGAAATAAGGCTGTTAGTCCACACGCTGTGGCGCTCCTGCCCGCGGGGAGCAGCACGCTGCCAACCTGTGACCTGAGGCGCCAACCCAGCCCCTTCCTCCCGTCCTTTCCTCTGCCCCCGGCCGTGCAGTCCCTTCCAGTCCGTTCCCTTTGGTTCTCCTGACTCTCACGCGGCCGCTTGAAGGCAGAGCTGAGCAATGAGGGCCCCCCTGGGAGGCGGCCGGGCCAGCGAGTCCTGGGGCCGTGGACCCCTCCGCAGGACGCCGTGGTTTGCCCGAGGGCGTTCAGGCTGTGCCAGGAGGTCCCTCTACTTCTTTTCCATCATTATTTCAGGGCACACATTCCTTTGACGAGATGCCCAAAGGCCTCCTGGGGCATGGCGCGGTGGAAACCAGGGGCTGTGACCGCCACGCGCTTGGGGGCCAAGCCGGTCCTGCAGGTGGAGTGGCCGGTGTAGCCAAGGCGGGGTAGAGCCTGCCCTGCGAGTCCCCCAACCCCCACCCGCTCGGCAGACGCGCCAGGAGGCAAGGTGGGCCTGGTGGTAAACGTCGGACATCGGAACTATCTAAGTAAAACTTCTCAGTTTTGGAAACACTAAGTGGGCTGTTACGGGCCAAACCGTGTCCCCAGATTCACGCGCTGAAGTCCTCACCCTCGGTACCGCAGAACGCGACTTGGGTTGGACACAGGGTGTTCGTGGAGGCGATCAAGGGAGGTCACTAGGGTGGCCCTGCTCCAGGTGGGTGGTGTCCTTATAAGAAGGGGAGTCTGGACACAGACGCACGCAGAGAGCAGGCAATGGGGAAGCACAGGGGGTGGGATGCGGCTGCCAGCCGGGAGCGCCCAGGGCCGGCAGAGGCAGGGAGGCTCCCCGAGCGCACGGCCTGTGCGCACTTGGTTTACACTCTGGCCCGAGACCACGAGACAGTCCCCTTCTGTTGTCTGGGGCTGTGGTTTGTGGTTCCGTTACTGCAGCCCTGGAGACTGACACCGGGCACGCAAAGCACACGTGTGGGTAGCATCCGCCACGGGGCCAGCGTGTGTCCTCCGGTGTGGGTAACCGGTACGGCGGCCTCAGGGAGCTGCGGAATCCCATGGTCCTTCTTGCTGACCTGTGCACTCAGGGTGGGCGGGTCCTCACCTTAGAATTCCAACGCGAGACGGACTTTCATCACACCTTCTCTGTTCCTACTGCCCTCCTAGCCCGAACCATTCAAACATTCACTAAATCCAATTAGATGTCCTTAACTAAGTCCCTGGCAAAGACGTTGAACAGAACAGAACTCAGGTGATACACCCCACGGCCCGATATCAGGGGGCCCCCTCTAGAGAGTCTAGCTTTCCTCATTGGTTGTTATTTGATTAATCCCCTGTCAGAACAGGCTGGTTTGGCGCTATCGCTCTACTGCTCTATCTTTGCGTTTGGAGATTTTGTAAAATAAATAACTAAATCTCCGGAACCCATACTGTTGGTCAGCAGCAGTTCCTTGACCCCCACCCCCACCCCCACCCCCAGCGAATCACAGCCTCAAGGAAGAGGCCAGCAACCCCTGACACCCACCCTGGAGGGCTGGGAGCCACCTGTTCAGTGATGGGTCTCGGGTTTTCTAGAATCACAGTGAGCACATTGGCGGGTGTCCCCCGAACCCGCCCTTAACCCTGGGCGAACACTCGCCTGACTCTGCCATCTGCCGCCCCCCTGCTCTCTGCTGCTCTTGTCATGGGTGACACGGGCCCCAACCCAGCTCCCTCCAAATCCTACCTGAGACAGGATTCACTTGGCGAGACTTAGACCCAGGACGGAGCGGATCACCCAGGCCGCGTGGGCTCCGTCCACCTGGTGAAGGAACCGTAACGACGTGGAAGCGGCCGAGCTGCAATCACCGTTAGGACGCTTCCCGCCCCCAGCTACAGGTCTGGCGATCAGTCTTAAAGAAAAGAATGACATAAGGGCTAAAGGTCCTCGGCCTGAGGTGTGCAAGTGCCCGTCGGGACTAAGGCATCCCTTGCGCGTCTCGTCCTCGACCGGAAGGTGGTGGCTGGTCTTAGGTAGCTCGACTGCCTGCGTGATTTCACGAGTGACATTTAACACCGCGGAAGCTTAAATCAGATTACTTTGAAAACTTATGTTCATGATCGAGTCCGACGGAGACCCTACAGATGCAGGTTAGTCCTTGTCGCTGCCAGCGTAGTAGGCCGGTTAAACGCGGGTGTGTTTTCGTTGATTGTTGGCTCAGGCTGGCCTCACGACTCAGGCCGGGGTGATCAGAGTGGTCCCTCCTCTTCCCGCAGGGCGGGCTGTGACCACCCTGGGAAACCTCGCTGGTGGTCCCGAGAGAGAGGTGACCCCTTCCGCAGGGAGAACCAGCTGTGGCGTGATGCAGGCTTGGGGACATGAGAAGGACACCCAACAAGGCTTAAAATAAGTGGAAAAAATCATGAATTTAGAAACTGTGGTACGTAGTTGCCATCGAGCACAACGTTCACACTGTTTTCTTCCTCAGAAAATCAGCATCTTGAAGCCCTAGAAAAGCCGGCGTGGGCTCTCACGGGAGCATTCAGACGGGCGACCGTGCGGAGCCCGCCTCCCAGGGAAACACGTCACCCAGCCTGGCGAGCTCCTCCTGGAAGGGCTACGCGTCCCGCTTCCACATCTGCATCTGGAGCCTTCTGTGGCTCCTTTGTCCTGACGAGTGAGGCTGCTCACGATAGCTGTCTCCCCGCAGGTCGGGAGACGCACCCTGTGAAGCCAGAGGCCGGGGGGTGGGTCCACGACGGGACTGCCTCGGGGACAGCGGACACCCACGCGGGTGCCGGGGGGTATCAGGGCCTGGAGCCTGGTGAGGACGGGGCCGCCTGGGGTCTGTGCGTGGGTCCCAGCCGCCAGGTCCTCGGGACACGTGTTCTCCTCCTGCGAAGGCCCCGAAGGAAGCAGGATAGGAGAAGGGGCAGGGCGGGCGGGGAGCACAGACCTAAGGCTGCTGGCGTAGCTCCCAGGAGCGGGCCGGGCCCCACGGGTTCTGCACGGCGCACAGCCTTCTTCTAGCTGGTTCCGGGTTCTGCTGACCCCAGCTGCGACCTGAACAGGGACCAGCAGTTACAGTACAGGCCCTGCCTCGGTGTCAGGTCCTTCCTCTCGGATATCCTGACTCTCAGCCACTCCAGGAACCATCGGCCCCGGATGCTGACGACAGCGGCTCCCAGCAAATCCGCCAGGAGCCGGCAACGCCAAGCGGTGTGCGGGCTCGGAGGACGTGGCCCTGCCATCCGGGGGGCTCCTACCAACTGCCCCCAGAACAAGGGATGAAGACCACACAACCCCAAGAGCCTGTGGGGACCCAACAGCCCTGGCAGAGGCAGAGCCCACGGGCTGGGGTGCCCGGCAGAGACCCCGTCGGGGGACCCCGAGGTCCCATACAAGAAAGCAGGTGATGGAGGGACACACTGGCCACACTGCCCACGTGTAAACACCACGCTTCCACGGGACTGGAGGTCAGGGCCTTCTCGGCGTTGGCAGAAGTGATGCCTGTGTGTCGGCGAGCACAGCGGGCTGGCCGGTCAGCGTCGCCTGCCCGCAGGGCTGAGCTGCTCTGCGCGGACGCGGGAGGGTCCAGTCACAGCACTGGAGCAGCCACACCCCGTCCTGGCCTCACAGCTGCGCTGCACCCGCACCCGTGGCCTGACATCACCGTCTTGGGGGACGCCGCGCAGGAGGCTGCCCGTTCCGGGTCCTCGGCCCGTGAGTTCTGCAGGGACGAGCGCCTGGACCTCTCCGCTCAGCCCCTGGAGGACCCCGGTCACTTCCCGCGGGTGGACGGCGCAGCCCGGCCTCCCAGTGGCTGTGGCCCCGTCCACTCAGCCTCATCCGTACGTCTCGCTGTGACGCCTGCTCGGCCTGCTCGGGGCCTCCAGGTGCCAAAGCGCCGCACATGGCTTTAAGGTGCTGCCGCGAAGCCATTCGTCAGCGGCCATGACACACATGTCACCCACTTCTGTCTCCCACTGGCGGCCACCAGGACCCCACGCACCTCCCCCCAGTCCACGCCTGACCTCGGGCGAGAGGCTGCTTTGCCTGACGTTGCGGGGTGACTGCTCTTTTCTAACCTCTTATAAATGACCTTTTGTAATCTCTCCCCACCACACAGAGGGAGGCGGCAGCAAAGAATAAACAAATCCGCAATAAATGTGGGATTTGGGAAGAATGACAAAATCAGAATAATCTGAATGAACGTGTCCAATGCATGCAGCATGTCTGAACTATCAGCTAATTCGACACATAACCACGTGTAGAAAGGGAGGCTATTTTTAAAAACAGCTCATCGGCCCTGCCTTTACGTGTGTACGTACAACGGGGATCCTGAGGGCATCGTCCCGCGCTGACCTTCCCTGAGAGGTGGGTACAGACGCGGCTAGAAACACACGGTCACTCAAGGCACTGCACAGGGCAAGGGCTTTCCTCTGCGGTGCCGGGGCCTCCCCGCAGGTTCTGGTTCTCTGCTCTGGGTGGCTCCTGGGTGGTACACAACTGCTGCGGTCCTCGGGGACAGTGCAGAGCGGTCTGTCCTTTTGTAGTTTGGCCGGCGGCCCCTGACGTGTGATCCCTGTGCACTCAGGCCTCCACACCCACCTGAGCTCCTGGCTTCCTTCCTCCTCCAGGCAGGCACCCCTCCTTCTTGTCTGGCCTCTGACCCGCTGGGTGGTGCTCTCTGGGCCTCGCCCTCCTGCAGGATGTCCCGAGCCGCAGGGGTCCCGAGGAGGAATCCCCAACACGCGTCCATGGTGCCTCTTCCCTGGCCTGGCTGCCCACACGGTTCTGCAGCCCAAACCACAGTCCCCAGGTCTTTCTGATGGAGTTTCTCCCCCGAGCAGAAACCCTCCTGACCTGGGTCCTGGGCCCCCTGAGGTCATGGGAGCCCCCTGCCTCCTTGCCCACCGGCAGCCACGGTTCCAGCTTTTCAGTCCAGTTCTCCGTAAGCCTGTGTCCCCCCAGTCTCCACTCCAGCTAGGGGGTCAGGCTCTCCAGGGGACCCCAGAGCCCCTGTGGAGTGGGAGGAAAGCGCTGGCCACGCTCTTCCTGGGCCCCAAAGAGGTGCTTCCCCATATTCTGCAGTCCTGACCAACCCCCAGCAACTACGCTGGGGCCTACCGGCCCCTTCTCTTGGGATGTGGGACCACTTCCCCCTTCCTGTCTGCTTCTCAGCGTTTAGGAGCTTCAGAGAAACAGAGGCAGAACCCAGACCGCACTGACAGGCCTGGAAGCTGCAGGAACAAGTTTCCCCCTAAGATAGCAGGGGGGAGACCACGGGAAGGGCCACGCAAAGAGGAGGCTGATGGTTTGAGCAGGTCGACGGAAGAAAAATTTTTGGAGGGTTAACGAGAATTTTTTCAGAATGAGAATTCAGGACACTCATCAAGTATTGAGGCAGGACCTCTGGCATGAACCCCTCCTCTATCTTGAGACGCAAACACGCCGAGGTGTTAGTGCGTGATGACGTGTGAGTCGACCTCCTCCAAATCCCTCCAGCGACGGGGCTTCACGTGTTGGTGGCGTGGGCAGGGAGGCTGCTACAGAGCCTCCTCTCCCAAGAAAATCTTCTTCAATAGCTTGTCCTCTGGAATCCCCCATTTATCTCCCCCATTTCTCAGAGGCCTCGTTAATCTACAGTCTAACTGGACCAAGAGATACATTAGACCCATTACCGAGAAGGTCGCACATTAGCTAACTAATCCGTTAGTGTCTGTTTATCAGGACTTTTTGAGTCCTTGTAAGTGCGAGCTGCTCCATTGTGCCGCGAGGGCCGTAAACACAAGGGAGACGTGGTTCCCTTTCTGAGGGTCTTTTCACCCAGGGAGGTAGGTAGACTGCTGTCAACATAAACGACCCCGACGTGTGGAACAGGTGATAAATGCTTTAACAGGTAAACTACTGACAGACTCTTGGATCTTAGAGGAGACGGTAATGCCTTTGGCTGGGGGTCAGGTATTCATTTCTAGGACTGATTTCTCATCAGCCACCCAGTACCGCAGGGGCCATTCCCAAAGTGGCTGGTTCCAGACATGTCACTGTCCAGCAGGCCAGGCAGCCCACCCTGACTGCATCCTTGGCTATCACCCAGCTGGGTGTCCCTGGGTCCAGAGTGAGGTTCGGGTTGTGGGGAGGGCAGCGGCTGGCGAGCAGCTGGGACCTACCCTTCCCGCCCACCTGAGAACAATACAAAACTCTCAGAATACATGAGTGAAGGTCTCTCTCTCATGCGAAAGTAAACAGCACCCTCAGGTAGTGTTATGGGTTCAACTGTGTCATCTCCGGAAAGAGAAATGCTGAAGTCCCAGCTCCCAAGTTATGGACTGAGTTTGTATCACCCCCAAAATCCATCTGTTGAAATCCTAACCCCCAGTGTGATGGTATTCGGAGGTGGTGCCTTTGGGAGGTGTTTAGGTCAGGAGGGTGGAGCCCCTATGATGGGGTCAGTGCCCTTAAGGAAGAGACCCCAGAGAGTTCTCTCATTTCTTCCTCCGCGTGAGGACACAGCGAGAAGACGGCCGTCTATGAACCAGGAAGCTGGCCCTCACCAGACACCGAATCTGCTGGCAACTTCGTCTCAGACTCTGGCCTTCAGAATTATAAGAAATAAATGTTCGATGTTTAAACCACTTAGTCTATTTTTTTGTTACAGCAGCCTGGATGGACCAAGACATGCCAGCACTTTAGACTGTAACCTTTTTGGAAACGAGATTGTTGTACATGTAGTTAGGCCAGGTCAAAGGGTGGCCCCTAATTCAATATGACTGGTGTCCTTATAAGAAGAAGGTCAGACACACAGGGAGAGCACCAAACGTTGATGGAGGTGAGACGGGAGTGACGCACTGTCAGGCCAGGGAGCACCACGGGTGGCCAGAAGCACCTAAAACTAGAGAGACAAGGAAGGAGCCTTCTGAACAGACGTTTCTCCAAAGGAGACATACAGACGGCCAACAGGCACATGAAAAGATGCTGCACGTCACTACTCATCAGGGAAATGCAAATCAAAACCACAGTGAGGTACCACCTCACACCAGTCGGAATGGCCATCATCAAAAAATCTAGAAACAATAAATGCTGGAGGGGGTGTGGAGAAAAGGGAGCCCTCCTGCACTGCTGGTGGGAGTGTAAACTGGTGCAGCCACTATGGAGAACAGTGTGGAGGTTCCTCAAGAAAGTAAAAAGAGAGCCACCATAGGACCCAGCAATCCCACTCCTGGGCGTACATCTGAAGAAAACAAAAACACTAATTTGAAAAGACACATGCACCCCAATGTTCACAGCAGCACTGTTTACAATAGCCAAGACGTGGAAACAACCTACGTGTCCACCGACAGACGAGTGGATAGAGAAGATGTGGTGCGTATATACAATGGAATATTACTCAGCCATAAAAAAGAATGAGATAATGCCATTTGCAACAACATGGATAGACTTTGAGGGCATTATGGTTAAGTGAAATAAATCAGACAAAGACAAATACCATATGATCGCCTTAGTATGTGGAATCAAAAAAAAATCAAACTCACAGAAACAGAGAGTAGAATGGTTGTTGAGGGTATGGGTGGGGAAATGGGAGCTGCCCGTCAATAGGTACAAAGTTTAGTTATAAGTGATTAAGGTCTGAGGATCTAATGTACAGCATGGTACCGTTAATAAAACTGTATTAAATACTTGAAATTTGCCAAGAGAGCAGATCTGAAGCATTCTCACCACAAAAACAAACAAAAAACCCCATATGATCATCTTCCAGAGCTTTCAGAGAGCCTGGCCCTGCTGACACTTTGATTGCAAACTTAGCCTCCAGGACTGGAAGAGCATCGATCTCTGTCTTTTTAAGTCACCCAGTTTGTGGCACTTTGTTACAGCAGCTCCGGGATAAAGATACAGGCAGAGAAAAAAGATCTCTCTAGCACGTGCCTACTTATTGAGTGATTTTGTGATGCGTACAGCCAGCTGAAAATCCACAGTAATAGTCAACTGGAATTCTTCAAGTGGTTTAGTGCTGGAATTCCTAAATGAAGACGTTTATTTAGTTATTTAAAATTTAAGCCGGGGCTTCCCTGCTGGCGCAGCGGTTGAGAGTCCGCCTGCCAGTGCAGGAGACACGGGTTCGAGCCCTGGTCCGGGAAGACCCCACATGCCGTGGAGCAACTAAGCCCGTGTGCCACAACGACTGAGCCCGCGCTCTAGAGCCCGTGTGCCACAACGACTGAGCCCGCGCTCTAGAGCCCACGAGCCACAACGACTGAGCCCGCGCTCTAGAGCCCACGAGCCACAACGACTGAAACCTGTGCGCCTAGAGCCCGTGCTCCACAACAAGAGAAGCCACCGCAATGAGAAGCCTGCGCACCGCAATGAAGAGTAGCCCCCGCTCTCCACAACTAGAGAAAGCCCACGCACAGCAACGAAGACCCAATGCAGCCAAAAATAAATAAATAAAAATAAATAAATAAATAAAATTTAAACCTTTTAATATGTAACTTCCCCCCAACCCCCAGAAGTTTCCTTGGTTTGAAAAGCCCATAGAAGAAAACTAAAGTAAGAAAGAATGACCAAAACCAGGAAATATTCGGTTGGACAACTTTTCAGAACGTTGACTCATGAATCGTGGTGTATGATTTTTACAGGTGGGACCCAGTGTGACCCCCAGGTTGAGAGAACGTGAGTTGAAGGTGCCTGAGCCTCAGCTTCTCGGGATGATGTGCCAGGGATCCTGCCCCGAGGCCCCAGGGGCTCAGCTGTCCATGTGGGGTCCTGGTCCCCCCGTCAATGCCACCCTCCCTGGGGCCGCGTCACAGGCGAGGGCAAGGTTCACGGAGCAGAGGCCCAGGGACCGGGGCCAGCCCGCACTGTCCCATGAGTATGGGCCTGTCCCTCTCGGCCTCACGTGCTGGTTTCCTCCTATCCGTCAGTGGACGTGCGGCCTGCCTCACCCTCGGGGTCTCCTAGAGGACTTGGTGGGCTGTCCTCCCCGCCCTGAAATCCGAGCAGAGGTGACCCGTGCCTCTTGGGCAAGTCCCCCCGCCCCGTCCCTTCGTCTGCAAGCTGCCCAGCTCCAGGCCGAGGCCGCGCTGACCCCCGAGGTGGGGACCCTAGACGGGCATGCAGCCCAGGCAGAAACCCCGCCGCACCTGCCCCGGTGTCTGTGACCGCAGCGGTCACTGCCCTCAGGTTAGACAGGGACAGATGCATTTTCCTGTCCAAATAACATGCACGTTGTTTGGCCTCCCCAAATATGCAGGTCAAAGGTCGCTGGACCGCCCAAAACGCGCATCTCCGGGGGCAGCCGTGGGGCGGGTGGTGACTCCGCCCTCCCGAGGCCCCTCTGGCGTCTTCCAAGAGGCCGGCCCGTGTCAGGGGCTCTCATCACAGGCCCCCCACTGCCATCAGGGCCCCTCCGTGGGCTGGTCTCCACCCCGAGTCCCATGTCTGCAAGGGAGGTCGCCCTCGCTCCCGTCAGGTCCACACACAGGCGGAAAAGCTCGGCCCCGCAGCCCAGAACCGCGGGGAGACCCCCGGGCAGGGGCGCCGCTGCCCGCGAGGTGAACCTTGTCCCCAGCTCTCCTCCAGCCGAGCGGGGTGGCGCTGTCCTGCTCCGAGGCCCGTGGGCTCTGGAGGACCCAGCCTGCGGCCACCCTGCTGTCCCCGCTGTGGCACACAGACCCCCTTTACTGCAAACGTTCGGGGGGCGAGCAAGGTTAGTGAGGCCGAGAGACGTGAGGGCCAGGGACAGCAGGCACCCCCCAAGGGGGACCCCGTCCAGTTTGGCAGCCTGGGGTCCTCGGGCAAGGCTGTGACGAGGCACGGGCTGTGCCCTGCGAGCTCGGGAGTCACCCGCCGGCCAGGTCCTCAGCAGGAGGGCGTCCCTCACCTCCTGGGGCGTCAGGGAGAGGCTGTGTGCGAGTGCCCGTGGCCACGGGTGTCTGGGGGCTCAGGACACGGCCTTGTGGAGGGACGGGTCAGGCGGGATGAGTGGAAACGCAGGAGGGGCTCCTCTGCTTTGGGTGTGGGTGTGACGTGGGCTGGACCAGCTTCACCAACTTGAAAGGCCCCTGGAGGATGCTTGGGGAGCAGCTGTGGGATCAAGACACTGGCCGCACACACACACGCCGTCCTCGCGCCCACCCGTCAGACGCGTTGCCAGACGCGGGTCACGTCCTCTGTCTACACTGCAGGGAGTGCTTCCTCGAGCTCTGCAGAGACCCTCCTGGCCCGTGAGGCAGGGCTCAGAGATCCTCTCTCAAGCACGAGTCACTGGATCAAGCTGAAAGCTAGGCGCTGGGGCGGGGACCACGGCGCTGTGCCTGGACTGGGGGCCCCTCGTAGCGGACAGCCCCCCTGGTCTCTGTCCCTGGCTTCCGGCACCTGAGCGCCCCAAGTTCACTCTCTGGTTCCAGCCTTGGGCCGGGCTGGCCCGACATCTCCCCTGGCGTCCCAGGCTCGTCCTCATAGGGCTCAGGTGCCCCCTGTTCAGCCCCTCATGGACAATGGCATGAGTCCCAAACCAGCACCTTGACCTCTGCTCTCCTAACCCACATCCAGCCCGTCGTCCCGTCCTGCCGCTTTCATTCCCAGACCCCTTTGTCCCTCCCGTGTTCTTGCCTGGCCCGCCAGCTCCGTCCCCTTCAGACACCGTCCTCCCCCAGAGCACCCTCCCTCAGACAGCCCGTCTCGGCCCTTACGCTGCCGGCCAGCGTGGAAGGTTCACACACTTACAAGCTCTAAACTTTCCGCTTTTCTACTGAGGGGCAGGCAGTGAAGTCGGCTCCCAGGATGCAGAACTGGCAGCAGGCAGGACCTGGAAGGATGGGCTCCAAGCGCATCTGCGAGTCGCCCGCTCCCAAGGCCCCTCCCGCCATCCTGACCCCCCCAACTCCAGGGACACGCTCAGAGCTGAAACTCCAGGCGACTATGTCCAACCTGGCTTTTACTTTATTAAGAATTCAGACAAGCCACACCTGAAATGTGTTTATTTGCAAAGGCTTCCTCACCAATAGTGGCCTGAAACTTTTCATTTTATCTTGTAATTCATAAATAAAACATAGAAATTATGAAAATATACCATTTTTTAATTGAAAATGAAAGAATTTTCACACATCAGGTCATTAGAGCATTTTTGGTCTAATATTGGAGTCATAACACCGAGTTAAATTCCAATTTACATTTTAATATGTATTCAGTTCCCAAACTAAACATGACATATTATTGTCAAGTTGACTTTTCATGAATTATACTTTTTCTTACATAATTAATTTAAAGCCAATTGAATAGCATGCGATGTGTTAGGCGGGGCAGTCAAAATTCAGCTTTACATATTATCAATATTTATAAGATAATATTAAATTAATTTTATAATATCATTTTTTAAAAATATACCAACATGAAATAAAACTCTTGTACTTAAAAATTACCTGTTTTTTTTCCATATATTATACAGAAACAAACTGACTTTTAAAAATCCTTTGAGGGGAAGGATAGTCTTCTCAAGAAATTGTGTCGGGAAAACGACACCCACATGCAAAAGAACCAAGCTGGACCCTCACCTCACACCCGATACAACAATTAACTCAAAGTGGATCAAATACCTAAAGGTAAGAGGAAAAACTACAAGACCGTTAGAAGAAAACATGGGGGAAAATCTTCATAATGTTGGATTTGGTCATGATTTCTTGCATACGACACCAAAAGCACAGGCAACCAAAGGAAAAAATAGATACATTTGACGTCATCAAACTTCAAAACTCTTATGCATCAGTCAAAGGATGCCACTGAGAGAGTGAAAAGACACCCACAGAACAAGTAAGAATAATTGCAAATCACGTATCTAATAGGGGATTCACATCCAGAACAAAGAACTCCTACAACTCGACTACCAAACAACTAGACAACCCAGTTGAAAAGCAGACAGAGTTGAAAGGTACACAAATGGCCAATAAGCACATGCAAAGCTGCTCTGCTGTCGGCAGTCATCAGGAAAATGCAAACCAAAACCACAAGGAGACTCCACCTCACGCCCGTCAGAATGGCTACTATAAAATAAAACAGAAAATAATACAATTTGGGGAGGACGCACTGCTGATGGGAACGTCAACTGGTGCAGCCACTATGGAAAGCACCATGGAAAACACCAGCAGCTTGGTCATTCTTCAGAAAGTTAAACATAGAATTACCATACCGTCTAGCGAGTCCACCACTCACTATATACTGCAAATAACTGAGAACAGGGACCCGAACAGATCCTAGTGCACCCTTGTTCACAATAACCAAAAGATGGAAGCAGCTCGAGGGTCCATCTACAGATGATGGATAAAGAAAATGCGATACACACAGACAGTGGGACAGGATTCAGCCTTAGAAAGGAAGTCAGTTCTGTCACCTGCTACACTGCGGATGAACCTTGAGGACGTTGTGCTCAGTGAAATGAGCCGGTCACAAGAGGACAAATATTGCATGACTCTACTCACATGAGGTCCTTAGAGACAGAAAGGAGAAGGGGGACCGGGGGCAGGGAGTCTGTGTTTAATGGGGACAGAGTTTCAGTTTTGTAAAACGAAGAATTCTGGATGTGATGGTGGCAATGGTTGCCCAACAACGTGCATGTACTTGATGCCGCTGAGCTGTAGCCGAAAATGGTTAAAATGGTAAATTTTAGGTTATGTATATTTTATCGCAATTAAAAAAAAAGGATGTAATAGTGGGGAAAAAATCCAACCTACAGAGCTTCTAGGGATGATCTACTCCTGGCAAAGTCTCGAGAGGCCCACGGACATGAGTGAAGTTGCGGGTGGTGAGCTGGGAGGCCCTGTGGCAGACCCGCTGCCCGGCCTCTGCCCACATCCAGTCCAGCGAACCCCCTGGGTCAGACCCCTGTGTTGCGGGGCTGCTTCCTGGGTATCTGGGTGTCTCCTGCACCCGGTGGGCCACCCTCTCGCCAGTGCCGGGGCCTCCGCTCAGCCCAGCTCTGGCCTTGTCCTGCCCCGTGGGCCTCGCTCTGTCCACGTCTGAGGCTCACACAGGCTCCCGCGTGGCGCCTGGGACCCCATGGGCACCCAGGGAGTGTCCCGAAGTCCTGTGATGGGCGGCTACTGCCCCCAAGTGGAGGCGCCCTCTCTCTGCCCTGCCAGGGGCCCAGGCAAGGACGGGCAGAGCGGACTACGTGAGGAGCAGTGGGCGCAGGGCCGGTGCCAGCCTGTCAGCGCCCAGTGACCTTCTGATGGTGCCAAGGGGGGCCCAGGTGTGTCTGAGAGCGGGGCAGCTATCACACTGTCAGACTCCTCAAGGCCACGGGGGGGGGAAGCTTAGCAAAGTCTTTGTTGGAAAGAGACAAGCGCTGTAGCTTCCTGAAGTTGTGCCATTTGCCTCTGGACGGCTTTCCTGGCGTGTCCTCGTGGGGGTCAGGAGGGGCGAAGGAGGCCGTACAATGCTGTCCATTGTACGTGTCACATGATGTCTTTTGGTTCAGCCGACAAAACAGCTTTCAAGTTCAAGGTTAATTCAAATTGGATTTTTAGAAACACAAAGTCTTAAAACATTTGTACCAAACTAAGGGATTACACTCTTATCTTATCCTCAGAGAAGCTTTTGAAGAAGTGGGGGGGAAAAAAGGGAGCTCAAATTTTAAACTGGTCTCACAATTTGCCTGTCTGCGGCTCCCCCCTCAGGCAGCCTGCCTGTTATCGAAAGGTGAATGTCTTAACACGATTGAAAAAAGGATTTGTATAAATTGCTTTCACCTGCTTCTTATATGAGGTTAATGAAATTGGAACAAAAAGGGATGAATCCCCCAGCCTGGCCCGGACCCCCAAAGCCCCCGATCCCAGCCTGGAGACCTCCCTCCCAGTAAGTCTGGAGTGGTGACACCTGGTCACGCTCTGCCCCCATGAACTTCCCCAGGAGACCTGGAGGGCCCAGCCTGGCAGAGGTCCCGTCTGTCAGGGGTGGGCGTGCAGCGCAGCGAGATGAGGTCTGAGCCTCACACGCCAGCACCAGACAGCGAGGCTGCCCCGGAGCACGGACGGCAGATTCCGGGCGGCTCCCTGGCCTCTGGAATCCAGGCGATAACATCGGGAAATGAAAATAAACAGGGAGGAGACTATACAAGGTGGAAGGTCACTAATTACTGTGACGGGGTAGAAGCTTCGTTAAATGTAATATCGAGTATTTTATTTTTCCCTCCGCCCAATTTTAAATTTCCATGTATTTGAAGGAAGAAGAAATTGAAGATGCTAATCTTTCGGTGCAGATTTGTTTAGGTGCACGTGGGAGCCCGGCGCAGTGTCTTCCAGAACCGTGACTGGAGTTTGCACACTAGCCCAGGGCTCGGGGGCTGGACGCCTGCCTGGACCCCAGCTGCGCCTTGAACTCTGTTGTGTATTGGAATTCCTAGAAAGCTGCTTTTTGCAGAAAGGTTTCCGCTGCTAAAACTTGTGTAAACACTGCCGTTGGTTTAAAGGGCAGACTCAGGAGGTTCGAGAGTAGACGGGACCTTTACACCCAGTGACCTTGTAAGCCAGGCGCTGAGCTGGCCCCGGGACTGTGACGGGTGAGAACAGACATGGTACCTTCAGCCTGTGGGCTGGAACAGTGGGGTGCGGGGCCCCAGCGCCCGACCAGCCCCACGGCAGGTCCAGGTGCCTTCAGGGTGCGCCGGGAGAGCAGGGGCGCAGGGTCCCAGGGCTCTCCCTCTCTCTGTCTCTGCCTCTCCCCCTCTGTCTTTCTTTCAGGAGAAAACAAAAGACTCGTATTAAAGAGCCTGCCTGTCTCCCAGAGGTGTTCGGGGCTTCAAGATAAACCTGTCATTCTTCCTCGAAGGTCAGTTTTATTGGAAGATTTGGGGAAGTTATTTTTACATTAAAACCCAAAATGGCCCTGTCGTGTAGTGAATGCCCAGTGCACACAGCATTCTGAGCAGGCAGGGGACAGAGCCCCACAGGTCTGCAACCTCAGGGCCTGAGCCCAGCCCCCTCTCCCACACCCACCACCGAGGTCCAGGGGCTGCGGCCACCGTGGACACCTCACCCCGGACCCAGGGTCCCCCGTGCTACCGCCGCAGCAGTTTGCGCGCACCTTACAGACCAAGCTCAGAACAACTCCTGTGACGTGTGATGACTGTCTGGGAGGCCTCCTCTTCTGGGGAGCGGGGATGGGGAGCTGAGCTGAACTGACCCCGTGGTAAACGTGACGGGGCCCCGCTGAGCCCGGCAGAGCCCCCAGCCGTGTCCTGGGGGCCGGGAGGTCACAGGCCGTTCCCTGCCGAGCGCTGAAGCCAAGGCCACGCCTTCCGCAGTGATCCCCTTGCCGAGGTTTCAACCCTGTTTACCTTCCCTGAGGTGCCGAGGTCACTCCAGGGTGAGGTGTGCCCGTGCGGGGTTGAGATGTGGTCTAGGGGCGCCTTTACGGAGGGCCCTGGGCTCCTCTGAGTCCACGTGTGCACGCGCCGCCTCGGCCTGGAAGCTGTCCCGGTGACGTGGTGAGGCCCCGTCCACACGCCCAGCGTGGTGCAGCCCTGGCCTCACTGGTCCCCACCTACGGCAGCCTGCTCACACCGGGCTGCGCCCGTTCGTCCCACTGTGGGCTGCGCAGCTGCTGGGCAGCGGCTGGCATGTAACAGATGCTCAGTGAGAACTTACTGAAGGAAGGGGTAAGTTAGCGGGATGTCCTCGGGCTCAGAGACTGTCGCCCTCCTTTTCGTCCCCGGCATTCGGCACGGCAGCGGACGTACAGGGAGCACGCCGTGACTGTTTATTCCAGGAAGACGCTACCCAGTCCTTAAAGGAGATTTATAACCCGCTTCAGTAACACACGTACTTTACGGAGAGCGGTACCCTTCACAGCGAATCTCGGCTCCGCGGGTTTGCAGCAGAGACGAACTTTCAGCATCTTCAGGCCCAGAGACGCACAAATATTTTAACAACATCCCAATGACTGACTAAACAGTGGCTCAGCCAACACGCCCTGAGTAAACAGCGTTCTATTCTTAACTCTGCTCCCGTCCCACCGAGTGTCCCAGGGCTATACTTACATCTGGGATACGAACGTTTCATCTGGCTTTGAAATGATACCGCGAAACCATCGTGATCATCTGGACCTACCAGGGCCGTCCCTGCCGGTCACTCAGCCCCACCCACATCACGGCTGGACGTGCAGGACGTGGGGCTGGCCAGCCGGAGGCAGGGACAGGCTGGGACCCACGGGTGTCCCCACCCCAGCCGTTCCGGCTGCTCTTAGGAGGTGAGTGTGTGAGACCCTGCGATCAGCCACTTACTGCCCCTGTGGGGGGTCGTATCCGCCCACCAGCCGTGGTTCTGACACGCGGTGCAGGGGGGACCCACTGCGTCTCGGGTGCATCCACCTCGGTGGGCCTTGGTCGGAGCCATGTGCACAGGGTGGCCCCGGGGGGGAGGCTGGCAGCCTCCGACCCTGTGATGGGCGCCTTGTTTGCGGCATTCTCAAGTGGCCGCGGTGGAACAGTCACGAGTTTCACGTATGACAGGAAGCCTCTTGCCGGGTGCCGTTCACCCCCGCACCTGGATGGGCAGACAGACGAGCTGGACCAGCCTTGACTGGGTTTGGCCAGGAACCCCCCAGAGCTGTGGCTACTGGGTGGCCGAGTCGGTGGGTGAGAGCATCCCCTTGGCCGTGGGGGCCCAGGCAGGCTCTCTGTGCCATCTGTCCAGCGCCCCGGGCAGCGGAGAGGTCGGAGGGGATTCACCTTTCCCGGCAGCCTGCCTCCTGCCTGGGAGCCTGAGGCTCAGAGCGCGTGCGGACCGGGTTCGAGAATAAGGCTTTGAGTCTGTCCCTCAGCAACGACGGGGGCGTTCAACACACAGGAGCAGCTGGGGCTGGCTGAATGAAAGTCTAGTTAAAAAACTATTTTGAAGAAATATGAAGGGGTCGAGTGACCTCATAACACTTGAATTTACAGAACACGATTTAACTTCTCCGGGCAGAGGTGTGTGTCCTGATGCCCCATCTTGATGTCTTTTACATGGAAGACGCACAGCAAGTGCTGGGAATGAAGGATCCCTTTGTTCCTCTGTTCGTCCAAGAAGCATCTGCTGAGTTAATTCCCGGTAAACACGTGGACCGTCATGACTCTGGGAGATGCTCGGATCGAGGACGGTGTTGAGAACGATCAGCTACTCATCAAAGCTGTCTCAGGAGGAGGATGCTGTGCGCTCACCCAGGCAGCTCAGAGTGGGAGGGGAGGACGCTGTTCTTCAGAGAGCTCACCGGAGGGGTCTCCCGGGAGGGTCCGAGACGGCCTCGTTCCCCTGCTCTTGGACCCTGAGCTGCGCGAGAAACGGGTGGAGACCAGGCTGTGACCCGGGTCTGCAGGGTCGGGAGCCCCTTGCACTGCCAGGAGGGCCTCTTAGGTGGTAAATCTCATGGACTCCAGCCCTCCCCTCGCTTTCCCTTGCAAGGGGATGGGATACCAGCTAGACGGCCTGCGTGCTGCAGGCTTAAACCTGCACAGGACTGAGGGTGTAGCTCTGGCCTTGCTGTTTCAGAAGGAGCTACAGACTGAACTGTGTCCCCCAAGTCCACGGGTTGATCCCCATTGTGGTTGTGTTTACAGATAAGGCCTTTAAGAAGATGATTGCGGTTAAATGAGGTGACCAGGGTGGGTCCTGATCTGATAGGACTGGGGTCATTGTAAGAAGAGGAAAAGGGGCTTCCTTGGTGGCGCTGTGGTTGAGAATCTGCCTGCCGATGCAGGGGACACGGGTTCGAGCCCTGGTCTGGGAGGATCCCACATGCTGCGGAGCAACTAGGCCCGTGGGCCACAACTACTGAGCCCGCGTGTCTAGAGCCTGTGCTCCGCAACAAGAGAGGCTGCGATAGTGAGAGGCCCGTGCACCACGATGAAGAGTGGCCCCCGCTTGCCGCAACTAGAGAAAGCCCTCGCACAGAAACGAAGACACAATACAGCAAAAATAAATAAATTAATAAACTCCTACCCCCAACATCTTCTTTAAAAAAAAAGAAGAGGAAGAGATACACCAGAGATCTCCCCCTGTCTCTGCATGTGCCCAGAGGGACAACCACGTGAGAACAAGCGAGAAGGTGACCATCTGCAAGTCAAGGAGAGAGGCCCCAGGAGAAACCAACCCAGCCCACACCTGGATCTGGGACTTCCAGCCTCAGGGCTGTGAGACAATACACGTCTGTGGTATTTGTTACACGGCAGCCTGAGCTGACGGAGACAAAGGGTGCACTGGGCATTGGGCAGCTCTAGGAATGCAGTGTCCACCTTTGGGTGAAAGAGTGTCTGGCATCTCCTTGGGACCATCAGAGCCACGTTTTGCAACGTCTTCCGTTCTCTGCTTCACGTACAGTGTGCTGCTCACCTGCTTTATGTGCAGTTCCCTCCACTTTGAGAGAAAAAAATCAAGAAGGACATAATTCTACCCATGCCAGGCTGGCCGCATACTGCTCTCGGGGCCGAGGGGCAGCTCTTTCTCTCCACAAACAAAGGCTGCTCTCTGTCCTGGTGAAACAGGGACGTGACATTTTTAAAGGGTAGAATAAATTTGCTTTGGCTTTGGTTGCCCTTTCCGGAGGCCACAGGAGCCCCCAGGGTGACACATCCCCTCAGTGAGAGGAAAGCCTGGCAGACAGTCACACAGGTGCGTGGACAAACACAAGCGGGCTGAGGCCCTGGGTCCAGCTATGCGCACCACGTGTTCATTACAAAGTTAACTTGACAAGTGTTTCATGACGCCTCAGTACACGCTTAAGTGGCTCGCGGTTTATTTTTTTTAGAGGGAAGGGTTATTTATTTATTAATTTATTTATTTTTGCTGTGTTGGGTCTTCGTTTCTGTGCGAGGGCTTTCTCTAGTTGCGGCAAGCGGGGGCCACTCTTCATCGCGGTGCGCGGGCCTCTCACTATCACGGCCTCTCTTGTTGCCGGGCACGGGCTCCAGACGCGCAGGCTCAGTAGTTGTGGCTCACGGGCCTAGTTGCTCCGCGGCGTGTGGGATCTTCCCAGACCAGGGCTCGAACCCGTGTCCCCTGCACTGGCAGGCGGATTCTCAACCACTGCGCCACCAGGGAAGCCCTGGCTCGCGGTTTTTATCTTGGTACATTTTTCCTTCGCTGGATAGCCTGGCAAGGCTTCTCCCAATTACAGCTGGGCCGGGGTCCCCGCAGGGTTACCCCACAGCCTGGTGGCTGTCCGTGTCCAGCACTCAGAGAGAGTGAGCCCTGGCCCCTCCCATGGAGGGGGCGTGGGGGGCACGCAGCCGCTGCCCTGTCCCTGTGACGCTCCAGCTCTAGAGGGCCCCCCGGGCTGTCGGCTCCTGTGACGCAGAAGCCCCGCGGGCAGGTTCCAGGGCCCCTTGACTCCCACTCGGGGTCGGCACTCCCGTTCTGGTTCCGCGGTCCCAAGTTAGAGCCGACGGGGAGGACCCCGTGCTTCCCTGCGCGGCGGTGTGGCAAGCACGGGGCCCGGGCATGAGTCTTCAGACGCACTCAGTGTCCTGGCCGAACAGCTGCCCGTGATTTCCAGGGCAAGATACCCCGAGTGCCGCATCGCCGCACTGGAGTAGACCTGCCTGTGAACCAGGACATCGTGTGTTAAACTACACACACCCCCACCAGCAGGGAGCGGCCGCGTCTGAGGCCAGCGACGGGGGCTCCAGGAGACTCTCGGTGGCCCAGATGGCTCAGGGCCACAGGCCAGAAAGGAGAAGGCCCTGCCACCAGCCCTTCTTCACCCAGGCCCCCCCCCGGCCCTCGGTTGGGGCCCTGCTCACACGTGCCTTCTGGGAGGCAGCTGTCAAGGGCCGTGTCTCTGACTCATTCATACCCGAGGCCCCAAAGGGCCTCACTTGTCTGGACTGTCCTTTAAAATTTTCATTTTGTCAGGAGTGCTTTCACTTTTAAACAATATGAAGCCCTCTTGGTACTGTATTTCTTTTAAAAGTCTGTTTATTGACCGTTTATTGCACTGATTAGAATAAGGCTGTCACAGCCAGCTAACCACAAGCCCGTGACGCACATGCCAAGCACAGACGGCACCCGCAGGGCCTTGGGAAGGCGGACGTCACACAGTCAGCGCACGTGGACCCTAACGTGGCAGACGAACCACTGGAGAGAAGAGAGGTACCAGGGGCAGGGCGGAGGGCTGCTGTTGGCACGAGGTTTGCCAGCCTGGGCAACACAGAAGCAGGTCCGGGGTGCCCGGATGTTCCGTGGTCTGTGGAAGTCCTCGGGCCCCCGGGGGGCATCTCCCCTGCTCTGAATCCGACACAAGAGGACAAGCAGAGCGGCGGGTGGTGGACGGGGCTCTGTCTGCAGCCGCCAGGGGTGTTTCCAGCGTGACCAGCGCCGCCTCCCACGAGGCAGCCCCAGCGTAGCTTAGGACTCAATCACCTGGTATCTGATGCGTTGAGCATCTAAGTCATCGTCATCATAGGAACGATCAGAACACTGTGCTGTTTCAAGACTTGTTTTATGGTTTCGTGCTGTCATTTTAATTACACGAAGCGGGAAGGCAACCAGAGTTTTAACATGTTACCAGGTCAAAAGAGGGCTCTTCCGCCAGACGTCTGCCCTGGCCCTGGTCAACTTCGGCTTGGAGGAAGGGTGCAAGGCGTTCAGAGCAGAGAGAGGGAAGCAGAGGAAAGGGACGGCCCCCAATGTCTGAATTTAAGGTTAATTTTGCATTAGGTTATTGTTTTTATCGGCGCCTCCAACTTAGACCACGTCCTCATTCCAGGGAGCTCTGAGCACTTTGTGCACAAGGGTTCACTTCTTGTCCCCAAGTCCCCGTGACATGGGGACACATATCACTTTGTAAAATACGGTGGAGAAGCAGCAGCAAAGCCCAGCGGGAGACTCGACTTGCCCGAGGTCACATGTGACCGAGATGCGCCTGGGCTTAGAGCCCAGTCCTGGGTTCTCAGCCGGGTCTGAAGCTTCCTTTCCCAAAATCACAGCAGCTCAAAGCAAACAGAAGCAGCAGCGGCTGTAACGCTGCCTGGCCCTGCCCCAGGGAAATTTACAAAACGTGTGCACGTTCGTCGGTGGCCTGGCCTCCTGTCCCCAGTCATCCCTGACTTCCTACATCCACTTCCCGAGCGCTGGACGTCTCTGGGGAGGGATCCACGCTGAGTCCTTCACCCCGAGGAGGGCGGTCCTCAGATCACCCCCAGAGCACCTGCATCCCATCCTACTTTTTCCTTAGGGGAGGAAACATAGGCTCCCGTAAAAAGCCTAACGTGGGGATTAGAAGCCGCGCGGAGCCTTTGGATGTCGTGACAGCCCTTCTGCGGCCTGCGGTCACTGAAGTGGCCCTGGCCCCGCGGCCCAGGGCCGACTCAGAACCCTGAGCTCTCCTCCACGTGCCAACCCTCAAGGCTGTCATTGAATCAGATACTGGATAAGGAAGATGATAATTTCGGTCACTGTGCAAGCAACTCTTCCCTAGAGTCGCCATGTTGGTTTTTGGGGGATGTGCTCTGGTGTTGCTGGACAGCTCAGGAGTGACGACACGAGGTCTGAGCTCGTTCACATACACACCCAGTCTCTGCACACGGCCTCGTGGGGGATGCCCGCCGGTGGCCTCCGGCCACAGACAACATCCTTCCCACCAACATCTTTCCCATCTAGAAGTGAGGGCTCAGCAGGTTCCAGGTGGAGCTGGACCACTGGGCCCACCCGCGCGCTTACACTTTGCACAGCCACGGTTTCCTTTACTGACTTCTCATCTCTGTGTTTGTTCAAACATGTATTTTAAGGGTGCTTTTCTGCCGGCCCACAGGCCCCCTTCCTCCACAGACTTTCTACCCCTTTAGTTTAACCCTATTGTACACACAGACACGCTTTTCTTTTAACGGTGAGCCACCTTAACTCCTCTTCCTGGAAGTAGGTATACTATAACCTATAAATTTCTTCGTTTAACATTTTCTCCGAGATGGTAGGTTCTCATAGCGCATGAGACACAAACCTACCCGATCACTGTCGGGGACTCAGCCACAGACAGGCCACTAGACAACCACTGAAGCATGTTCCTCAGCCGTGGCTCTGGAAACCCCTCACTTCCCACGACATGGTGGGGTTCTCGGCCCAGCAGAGTGGCCCCGTGGCCACCTGGTGGGGGCAGATGAAAAACGCCAGTCCACTAAAATATCCTCCTCGTTCTGTTTTGCTGGGAAGGTGTTGCCTCTGGAGGGGCTCCAGCCCAGAGCCTGATTGAGAACAATACCGCCTACCCACCCAGTGGCTTCGGGAGGGATGGTTCCCACTGCCCTGCTTCCATCACCCACCCTCCTCACGCTTAGGTGAGATGACTATTTCCCGGCTGACCAAGCTAGGTTCCGGCAAGGCCCCGGCAAGGATGCTAAGGAGATGCTAACCTGCCTTCCCCACTGGCCCCAGTGGGAACCGTGAGCTCCTGCCACGCTGTGTGTCCACGTGCATCGAGAGGACCACCCGACGGCAAGTCAGGCACCGGCTCCGTTCGGCTGTTTTCTGGGCTGCGTCTCTGACCACGGGGGAGAGCTAACGTTTGACGCTGTCGGGACACTTTCTGTTCTCTGTTTTTGTGCCGAGTCCCTAACTCGACGAATACTCACTGCACGTGTTAGTGCAGTCTGGTGGAGACACGAGCACACACGACTGACGGAGAAGCAGTTCAGGCTGATGGGACAGACAGAGGCCACTGAGACGGAGGATGGAGTGGGACATCCCAGGGTGGGGGCGGGCGCTCAGAGAAGCGTTCCTAGACGCCGATCTGGATTAAAGAGTTTGGAATCCAAAGAAATGGAAGATATTGGAATATCCACCTAAGTGCAGCTGACTGGGGCCCCCAGGCTAGTTTTTAGGGAACCTGACCCCCGTTCTTACCATCCAGGCCATATGTGGATGTGTGGCAACAACGGGATCCACTCTGGGGATGATAAACGGCTCTTCTGTGAACATGCCCAGAATCCCATTTAATACTGAAATGTTACAACGAATTCTATACGTAACACACAAGCAGAGCTATGCCACTGCAGCCATCTACAGCCTCAATTTAAGACGGGAGACGGGTCTGCTTTCGAACTTCAGGAAACAATGAAAGTCTGCTCTTTGCACGTGTGAAGCACCTCAGAACGTCCAGGAAAGAGGAGACGCGGCAGGCAGTGCGCGCGGCCGGTTCACGTGGAATCCGGCGGGGCTGGGAAGCCAGTCCATTGCCCTCACGCAGACGAGCGGGCAGGACCAGCGGACTAAACGCCTCTGACTGAACGTCTGGGGCTCGCTCCCGGCCCCTCGCTGTGTCGTGCAGCCCCTTCCCCTCCCAGGGTTTCTGGGGGTCCCGGGCTGAGCACCCCCCTCCTCGGGCCACACGGTCCTCGTGCGCACCCCCGTGCTTCTGGGCCCCCGACACTACGTGTGAGGGGGCGGACCGAGTGCTGCCCCGCGTCCCTGAGGACGTACCACGGGCCATGCGGCCTAGCGTCGCGCGGGGAAGAGGCAGGGCCCGATGGGGGCCCCCTCCCCCCACCTGCTTCTGCCCCTGGACACCCAGGTGGGCACAGCAGCTCATATGCTTGGAGAGGAATTTCTCCCGTGAAGCTGCCCCTCCAGGCCCCAGACACCTGCTCTCTCCCCGAGGAGCAGAGGGGCGGCTGGGGAAGGGGACGGACTGCGACCGGGCAGAGCTCGCGACCCCCACCCCTTGCTTCTCCCGCATGGATGGCCCGGCAGAAGAGGCGAGGTGGCGTGGGTCTCTGTGGGCGCCCTCGGGGGCTCCCCAGGCAGCGAGGGCCCCTCTGTTCCTGCTCCCACAGGGCAGCAAGCGGGGCCCGGCGGTCCACCCTGACCCCCGGTCCGCGGGGTCGTAATCAGCGGTCTTTACGCACGAAGCCGCCAACGGCTGCTCCCCTGGCTGGCGGGGGAGACGGAGAGGAAGTGGGAAGCCCTGCCCTGGCGAGAGGAAAGGTCCCCTTTTAACCTGCTGGGAACGAGCCCCCAGGAACCATGCAAACCCTCCCCCCTCGGCCCCGCCACGTCTGCAAGGACTCTGCGACCGGGATCCGGGGCTTGGAGGAATCGCGTGTTTCCAGCCAGGGCCCGTCCCTGTCTTGGGGCAGGGGGTTGGCTGTGATGGAGGGAGGGGCCCCTCCAGCGACGGGTGAGCCTGGGGGGCTGCCGTGGTGGCCGGAGTCTCAGGGAACGGAGGTGCGTGGGGCTGGGCTTCCACGGTGGCTCAGGTGGTGCCCGGCCAGGTAACTCGCTGAAAACCGCTACGCCCATGGGTCCCTGAGGACCCCAGACTCCCCAGACTCTGCCCAGGACTTGGTGGAGGAAGTGCAGCACTGAGGCTCCCCGCACGGAGAGGGTCTGGGGGCTGCAAGGCCCAAAGGGTCGCAGGTAAAACTCCAGTGTCACAAAAGGGTCACAGAATCCAGCAAATCCATTAACTGCTTAAAGAGACGCTCCTTCTCTGGGCTCACTGACGACGGACTCCCCAGGCTGGGTGTGGGCGCCGGCACAGGGGCTCCGTGTGCCTGGTGGCAGAGGGACATTAACGGGACGACGAGGGAGGGCCACGCTGCTGTGCTGGGAGGAGAGGGGCTCGGCGTGGGCCTCGGAGAGGAGCAGAGACCCTGAACTACAGACATGACGGCTCCTCCCAGCAGCTGGGGGGTCCACGATGCACCTGCTGTGGGCCAAGGCTTATGTCTCCCCAAGTTCACGTGTGGAAGCCCAGACCCCAGCGTGCTGGGCTCGGAGACGAGGCCTCTAATTGCAGCCGAGCGAGGCCTTGAGGGCGGCCCGGCCCGATGGGATTAGTGTCCTTCAAGGAGAGACTCCGGGAGCTGCACCCAGCAAAGGCCACCTGTAAGCCCGGGGCCCCCATCAGACGTGCAAGCCACCAGGCCGTGGTGTTTCGCTGCTTCCCGGGCAGGTGCCAACACGGCTGTAAGACGACGGCCTCCCCCACGTGGCCCGCGGGACCTGCCCAGAGACGTGCGGGAGGCCCAGGTGCCCCCCCTCCCCCGCCAAATGCCTCTGCTGCTCATTCGCCTGTGGTCTCAGCTAAGCCGTCTACCCTTGGGTCTTGGCTCCTCCACGGTGCCCACGACCCGCACGTTCCAGGGCTGGGGCCCCCGTGGTTGTCAGTGCAACGCTAAGAGCGCCCCCGGGGCCTGCTGAGCCCTGAGCTGGGGGATGAGTGAGAAGGGCTTCTGCTCCTCGGAGAGTGTCCTCCCCCCTCACCTCCTCCCCGAGACCGTCACTGGGGTCGAGAAGAGGGACATCGCCCAGCCACCAACAGGTGACCTGCCCCAGGAGACCAGCTTCAGGGTGCGGACACCTCACGGCTGCTGACGGCTCCTTCCTCCCGCCCAGGGGGCTCCGGCACGGCAAGGGGAGGAGGAGAGCCGGGGGGGCCCTAGACGCCCTCCCCTTCCCTGGAACGCACCCCAGTTCATCTGGAATCGATCGGGGTACGTCTCCATTTCTTCTGAAAACAGGTTCTGGCGGCTAAACAAACGCCTATGGCTCCCAGCGCATCCTCTCCCCTGGCTCCGCGGCCGAGAACCTCACCACCTCCTAAGAGGAATCTGCTTAAATATGCCGGGGGCTGGAAGCCTCAGTCGACTGGTTTAGAAGCAGCCGGAACGCGAGTGTTCTGAGACGAGCAGACCAACCAGGATCCAACCTGCAGAGATGTTGTCTGCCCGCGACGTGGGAGGGGGGCAGGGGGGCAGGGGGGGCAGGCATTGGCCCATCCTGCTGGATGGGAGCGCTCCGGACCACGTCTCACGTCTGCACGGAAAGGGTTCGTGGACGGAGACTCCCTAAATAAACGACTCGTCGATAAGTACCCCACCCCCGGGTAAACCCCCCCGAGCTGGAGCTCCCCTGATTCTGAAGGCGCCGGAGCAGACAGCCTTCCAAACGCCCGCTAATGGCGCGGGGGCTGCGCGCGCAGCCCTCCGGGGAACTGGTTTCTTTCTCGGTTACAGGCTGCAAATGGAGACATTCTGCCAGGCGCAGGGAAGCCCTGGGCGCCCAGAGTAAAGAGACAGCTGCATGCGCCGGGGAAGGTGAGGCCGGGTCAGCGAGGAGAGCGGGCGGAGAGAAAGAAATCCACACCGGCAGCACCCCGGCCTCAGCGGCTGCCTTTACTTTTGAATGAAGGCTCCGCGCATTTAAATTAAATGTCAGATATAATTTCGCATGGAGGCATCACGCGGCTGCGGGTGCGCGCGCGAGGCCGACAGCTCTTCTGAGTGGTTAATTGCTGCACCTCCTCTCGCGCCCTTTCCGACACCTCGGATGGGGGGCGGGGGGGCTTTCCATCTACTTTCAGGGGAGGGTCTCTGCAAAGGTGCAGACCAGACACGGCTGCTGGAATAGATGAGATCTCAGTGCAGAAGCTTCTTCCCTGTTTCTGCTCCACCGCCGACGTGGGCGTCCGTAAATGCAGGTGGAGGAGAGCCACGCAGTAACCGCCCTTTGTTTTCCGTGCCCCCCAAGGAGAGGGGACCATTTCCTGTGGGAAAAAGTGGCTTGAACACATGCCTGCCCTGGAAAGAGGCCTGAGGAGGAAGGAGGGAGAAAGAACAGAAGAGAGAAGCAGGAAGGATTGGGGGTGAGGTGGGGGTAGGTGAAGGGGCCCCCAACCTGCACACAGCTCGGCTCCTTGACGTGGACGGACGAGCGCCGTGCGCCCACGGGGACCTGAAATCGCCCCGGAGAACGAGGCCTTGAGAGCTGTCCTGACCCCCGTGGGCCAGAGGAGTTGCAACCGAGCCCAGCCTCAGGCTCTGAGCTTCAGACGCCGTGCGCTGGGCCCGCATCTCCTCCCTGGACCTTCCGAATCCCGTGGCCACTCCCTCTGCAGCTCCGCTCCGTGGGGCTGCCTTGGTTCCGGGGCAGAGACACCAAGGCGGCCAGTCCAGCGGGATGGGGAGAGGTTGGGCGTCCCCAGCCAGGCGGGGGCGGTGCTCCAGCAGCACGGGGGCTCCTGCGCATCTGCCCTGCCGCGCGGCTGCTTCCAGCCCCTCCCAGTTCCAGAGGCCCGGGTTGCCTGAGCCTCAGCCTGCCCGCCGGGCCCCTCCTGGGGCAGCCGCCCCGCCCTCGGCCTGCGCAGGCCCTGCCCCCCCGCGCTCTGCCCCTTTAGCCTCGCTGTTTTCCAGATGCTTCTCATCCAGACGTCGGCTCCTGCCTCATCGAGTGCCACCTCTGACCGACTGCAGACCCCGCCTGGTCTAAACCCCCGTTCAGGCGCCGTCGCACTGCTCTCGTTGTTGGTGTCCAGACCTTTCCTCTCCTGCCTGGACTGCCGGCTCTGATGGTTTCTACAGTATTTCAGGACAAAAGAACTACAGTCAAAGGCAGCGACTCGTCGGCACTGGAAACACGGTGACCAGAGATGAGACGGCTCCTCCTCAGGGCCGGGGACGAGGCCCAGCCATCGCTCAGAAGGCCCTGGGCCTCGGCTCACACCCTTGTCATTGTGGAAGTCCTGCTAGGGACACGGTCCCAGACGGCTTCTGCCGAGGCCAACGGTGTTGGCACGCAGGGTGGTCCTCCGTTTCCAGGTCAGGGCGAGGCGGACCGACCCCCCGTGGGTGGCCGTGCCAGGCCTGTGGGGACGTGTAGAGCCCCCAGAGCACGCGGCCTCCCTGTGGTACCACCAAGGGACCTGCAGGGTCACCTTCGAGGAGCTGACGTGCAACACACACCCTCGGTGATAAAGCCGTGCCGACTGTGCCTTGAAGGACCCTTCGCTCTGGACTGTTACAACATACAAACACAAAGTACCATCTACTGCACGTCAGCTCATCTTCCTGCCAGCCTGTTCCCCCCTCGTGCCATCAGAAGGCCCTAGAAAAAGCCCATATAATGGGGGCTTTTCTGTTCCATCAGAATCCAGGTGGACGTCCCAGCTCCTGGCCGTCCAGTTTCGGGAGTGTCCACCTCTCCGGTCTGCGAGAGGTCTCCTGCTTTGCGACCGCTGATGTGGACGTTCACCTCCGTCCTGTCACCACCCTGCTCACCTCCAGCTCACACCGTGGGCTCCCTGGAGGCCAGGAGCAGCTCCAGCAGCGGTCGGGCCTTGACTCAGCATCCTGCGTGCACACGTCCGCTGTGGCTGAGCGCTCACTCCAGCCGGCTGCCTCCCCCCGACGACCCCCATCCTTGGAAAGCCTCGCCCTCCAGCCTCCTGACGCCCACTGGGTCTGTGAGTGGGCGCTGGGAGAGGCCGGGCTGATGGGGCCACGAGGTCAGGAGCCGACAACCCCGGGGTCAGGGCAGACGGTGAGGGCAGTGCAGGCCCCCTCGGCCCGCACCCTCCAGGTTTAGGAAGAACGGTGCTTGGTGGGCAGCCTGTGCTCTCGGGTCCCCCGAGCTCAGGCTGGTCCGGGAAACGCTGCTCGCTCTGGACAAGGTCCTCTGGACGAGGACCCTGGTGCCTGTCCAGGCCTGGAAACAGGCAACTCGGGCTATACAAAGTTGACCGTTTCAGAGAAAAATTGGAACAGACATTTAAGTTGCACTGAAATTAAGGTCTGTGATGGAAAGTCTGCGGTGGGGTCTGCTTCAATGGAAATAAGGTCTAACATTATGAAATGTTACTTTAAAAAATTCTTTGTGGAAAACACAAACACGGAAATTTTAGATTATGCTAGCTGGAAAGACACTTACCCGGGAAGCTGATACCTTCCAAACGTTGAGGAAACTACACAGAATGTAATTCAAATGACTTCTGATGGGTTTTGTTATTTTTACGTTATCATTTAGCGCTAGGGTGCTGACGAGGGTACCAAGGGCCTTCCTTTGAGAAGCTCCTCAAGCTTCAGAGCTTCATACTTACAGCTTTCGGTTTGTGGGTGAGTTTCTAAAGCTGGATCATCTCCATTCGACCACCAGAAAAATGGGAGAATTTTCTATTTTCAAGACTGCTTCCCATGGTCCTGTCTTATGCCCAAGCCCCCAGGCAGCGTCAGGGGTGAGCATCGCGGACATAAAACAGCGTGGCGCTTAGTGGCTGACCGTTCTGACAGTTCATGGGCAGGATTTGTGCAAACACACGAGAATAGTTTTTTTGTTTTTTTTGCGGTACGCGGGCCTCTCGCTGTTGTGGCCTCTCCCGTTGCGGAGCACAGGCTCCGGACGCTCAGGCTCAGCGGCCACGGCTCACGGGCCCAGTCGCTCCGCGGTGTGTGGGATCCTCCCAGATCGGGGCACGAACCCGCGTCCCCTGCATCGGCAGGCGGACTCTCAACCACTGCGCCACCAGGGAAGCCCCCTACACGAGAATAGTTTTAAGCAAAATACCCGGGTGAAAAATGTAGTGCCGAGATAAGACTTATTTACGTTAGAAAGTAGTAATGTGTGCGTGTGTGCGTTTAAGTGGAATTCTCTGGAAAAGTGGTATTTCCGAAAAGGAGTTTCCATAAACGAGTAAACTTTGGCCACCGTGGCTGGCTCCGGGTCAGGGTCCTGGCTCTGTCCTGCTTGTGGGGGACTTGTAATCGTAACAACGTCACTGCCACCGCGTGAGGACCACAGAGCTGCCACAGCGATCGGACCAGAAAAGGCCTGGAAAGCTGGGAGCACAGCGACTCAACAAACACTGGCCAAGGCTATAGTTTACAGGAGTCACGAGAAGCAATGTGTCGGGAGAAGGGAGGCAAAAAAAGACAGAAAAATCAGCCTGCTCCTGATGGACGAGAACGCGCTCAAGAGAAAGAAGAAACGGCTTCTCCACTCCACCATTCTCCGGCCAATGTGGAACGGACCGAGTGGCCGGTCAACAGTTCAGACACAGGAGGTGGTCTCCGCGAGAGCCCAGGAGCCTGCGTGTGCAAAGCTCTCCAAGGACGGGTCACGTGGAGGAGTCCATCGTGGTCCAGGGCCAGGGAGGGGGCAGGACTCCAGTGGGCAGGCGGGCACGGGGCTCCCGGCAGGAAACTGGGAGATGCCAGCAGAGCAAGGGTGTGAGACCCCAAGGGCGCGGGGTGTGAACCTTCCGGGCGGGACACGCAGGTGCGCACAGCAGAAGCAGCCTCTTTGTGGGGACGGCGCTCACCCAACTAGACACAGGAAGGCCAGGCCCTGAAGGAAGTTTCACGGAGGGACCCCGCATCCCCCAGGCAAGCCCACTCGGCATCCCCAGGGTGACTGATGGCAGCAAGGAGGGGCAGGCAGGCGTGGGGGCCAGGCTGAGCTCTGCACGAGCCCCTGGCGACCTGGGAAGTGGGAGGAGGACGGACCAGTGTGAAGTTGCGGCACTCGGAACGTTGACTGTTTCTGGGACGTGACCTGCTTCAGAGCAGGCGTAGTTCACTTCTTGTTAGGGTGCCTATCACGTCGCCCGTGGAGGGGAGCAGAGACACTGGACATTTCACTCGTGGATTAGATTGTTTCCTAAATAATGTGGTTCTGTTTTTTTTTAAGAATCCCCCTCATCACTGTATTATTAAAAGAAAATCTAAGCTTGCAAAACGTATTTCAAGGAATAAGAGAAATAATTACCCGAAGACCCCTTTGCTCTACGAGCAGATCGTTGCAGAGACCTTCAAATAGAGGCCACGTGACTGGGCTTGAAGCAGGGTCTCAAGGGACCTGGCTCCACCCCCGCATCCAAGACCCTGGAGCCCAGGCAGCACGGTTCCCGGGTGGCCCTAAGGGACCTCTCTGGTCCAGCCTTTCAGGCAACCACCTGCTGGACGTTGTCTGAACTCAGCCCCTGGAGTCCAGCGGGCATGGCCTGTAGGGCCGATACCCCGAGGGGAAGAGACACGGGTGCGGAACCACGGCGGGTCTGGGGGAGGGGCGGGGAGAGGTCTCCTCCACTGGCTGCTGGATACAGACCAGGGAAAACTGGATCTGAACGCGGACGCTCGCGAGTCCTCCCGCCCTCGGGAGCCCCGGGTGCCCCCCCTCTGCGTCTCCCTGGATCCCAGCTGCCGGGAGGGCCAGGGTAACCCGTCTCCACAAAGGATGCGGCCACAGGGAGGCTAAGCGGGCGGCCCGAGGCCACATGGGGGGCGGTGCCCCGGCTCGGCCTGCATGAGGCCCCAGACATCATCCCTGCGGTGACCCTGCATAGGTCCGAAGGGAACCAGAGAGAGGAAGCGGCCCCTTTGTGCTGGGAGGGCCGGCGGGGACAGGCAGCCCCACGCACGGGCACAGCGCAGACGCCCTCCTTCGGCCCGCTGAGTCCTGTCTCTCCTGCAGGCCCACGTCACTGTCATTGTCATCAGCTCAGATGCAGGGAGAGGAGGCCTCTAGCGCTTCCTGCTGGCCGCCTGCCCTGCAGGGGCTCAGGACCCACCAGACGCAGAGCCGCAGCTGCCCCGCCCCGCCCCGCCCCGCCCCTGGTCCCCGACGGCGGATCCCTGTTTCCTATCCCGTCCCGTGGTTCTGCTCCAGCTGGGCGGCCCGAGCTGGGCCCCCGCTTCCAGCCAGGCTCCCCTTCACTCATGTCGTGAGGTCCTTGTGGAACAACTGAAGGAAGGAATCATTCTGGAATTTTTGCTCTTAGAATTGATGTCGCACGTTCAAAGTTACACAAGTCACGAGGACTAGTTTTGATGTCCTCCTTGGGTCTAAAAATCCGGTAACCAGAAGCCTTTTGGACTGACGGGGCTCCCCCTCTCTGGCCGCTTGGCCTCCTTGCGCTCTGGGGACTGGACGCGGGGTCTCGGGTCGGGTGTGGGCTGCTGTATCTTCTCTGCTCGACTAGCGTAGGCTCCTGCAGAAAGGCCGAGCAGTGTTGACAGCCAGACACTCCCTGGTGTTGCCAACGTTCCTGCACATTTGGGGAAATGCGGGGAGGTCTGTGGCTTCGCCCCAGATGTGGCAGCTCTGCACCTCCAGGACGGCCCCGGTCTTTACCCAGCTTCCGTCAGCACCTCGTCGGAACATAACAGCCTCATTCATCGCGCAGAGCTGAAAGCCGGACCTTAAGGAACACGGTGCTCCCCTTTCAAACGCCTCCTTCCGGTGGAAGCCAGGACAGCGACGGCTCTCCCAAGGGGTGGGCCCGGCTCCACCTGGACACCCTTCATTTTCAACGCTGTGCTTTATTGGTCGATGACTTTCACACTCAGATCTGCAAGCTCTAGGCTTGTGACTTGCAGGTTTAAAAAAATGCTGTTTCGAATGTCGGGCACCTGGGCAGCCATCCTAGCCGAGGGTGCTCGTGTGCTTTGGGACGAGGCCACCACGCGTGGGCAGGCTCACCCGCAGGGGGCACCCGTCCTGGTCCAGCCTCCCCGCGCCCCTCGGGGTCTGGGCGGACCTCGGTCGGACGGCCGTGCAGGCCTCCTGTGTGTCTGCGTTGGCAGCGCCGGTGGGAACCATCATTTCTTGAGGCCAGGTTGGCAAACTGGGTCGCTCTCAGCCCCGCCCTGCACGCCCCCCCTCACCCGGGTGGTCCTCGTCGTCCCTTCGTCGTTGGACAAGCGTCAGTCATTCTGCTGTGGAGCCGCCTTGGGGACGTAAGACACGGCCCACCAGAACCCTGGGCGTGGGCAGTGGACACACGGCCGCGCCAGGAGCACCGCTTTCTGACCCAGGTACCCCTACATGTGCACTGAATTCTCACAACCTCCCTACCAGTCGTGGTCATTTCCTGTCTGCCGGGGGCTCAGGACCTCGCCCCCACCCCCTACTGACGTGGGGCGGACGTCTGACGTGGAGCACGGCCCTGGTGAGGCTGTGACCCGGGCTCCCACAGAGAAACGAACTCTGCATGGTCGGGGTGCAGCGTCACCAGCCACGTTCCCTCGGCCTTAAATCCTACTAAGCACACGTGGCCCCTGCTTCCTAAGTGCTCATACTGCAGATAAAACCACAGCAAGCCTGGCTCTTGAACTGACAGTTATCCGGACCCGGGGCCGACTCACAAGAAAACCGTGAAGCAGGAAACCAGTGGCGGCTCCCCTGTCCCATCCGATCCGGGCCCGTGGCCCGGCCTCACCACCTGCGTCCGGCAGTCGGGCTCGCCCCCCAACCCCGACGGACATCCTGGGATACCTGCCTGTTACCAGGGCACCAGGAGGCAGGCAGTGGGGCAGCCCCTCAACGTCCTGCTGCCCTGGAGCCTGGCCCTCCCCCGGCCCATGGGCACAGGGCACACTGGACGGGGTGCCGGGCAGTCGGAGCCGGCGGGGGCCCGGCCCTCCTCATGCCTCCTTCCCTCCTGTTTCCCAACAAAGGAGCACCTCCTACGTGCACGAAGGCGCCGTGACGCCCAGAGGCTTGGCTCTCGCGGCTGGAGAGGAGGTGGCCAGCGGCCAGTCGCCGTAACTGTGACCCGCCTGTTGCCCGGAGCACAGCTGGCCGGCTGGCCGGGCTGGAGCGGGTCTGGTGGCCGGGGTGGCCGCCCTCCCCACGGCCCCCAGGCCCCCCTCCCGACCCGCTGGGCCGCACTGAACGGGAGCCGTGGCCTCCGCGGCCCAGCCTGCAGGTCAGCACCCAACCCGCCGACAGGGCTCTTTGCTGCAGATGAAAGTCCGCTTAAGGGCTTAGCGCTCGGTCGGCTGATTTCTCTTCATTAGGAATTAATTTTTCACTCGGCTGGCCAGGGCTGGTGGCAAGTCCTCACGCCTGCCACGTGGAGTCGCCAAGGGCAGGAAGGCGGGGAGCCCCGCGGGGGACGGATTTGTGCCGGGGAGGGAGGGCCGGCCCCCGCTGTCCCCACTTCTCGCCCCGGGGGAGAAGCTGGCCGGGGGGCAGGAGGCCCTTGTGGGCGCGCAGGTCTCCTCGGGGCGGGAAGCGGGCCCCGGTCGGTGCGGGGCTGCGGTGAGGATCCGTGGCGGGCTGCACCCCGGCTCCCTGCTCTGCCTGGGGCTCTCCCCCCTCAGCTGTGCTCGCGGGGAGCTGATTCCACCCGGCGCGGCCCCGGCTCACACCAGCCCGCCCACACCTCGGAGAAACCACAACACCTACCGTCTAATCTGACCCGTGACCTGCCCCCGAGCTCTTTCATGCTGGGCTGAGCCCCGCGTTGCCCCGAGCGTGGGTGGCCTTAGTCACAACCACTCAAGATGGAGCAGCAGTGGTCAAGACAGGCTGCGTGCCCACCCACCAGCGAGGGCGTAATTGTAAAAAACAACAGGAAATACCCAGTGCTGGCGAGGATGCGGAGAAACTGGAGCCTTGGGCAGTGCTGGTGGGACTGTAACTTGGTGCAGACACGGCGGAGAGCGGAGCGGAGCCGCCTCCGGCACTGAACGTAGAGCCGCCTGTGACTCAGCGGCCACAGGTCCGGGTATTTACCCAGAAGTCGGGGACTCAGATCTGTGTACACCATGGTCTCAGCAGCACTATTCGCAAGAATGAGGGAGAAACAGCCCAAATGTCCACTGAGGGATAAGCGGATAAACAGTGTGGCCCAGCCGTGATTCAGTCTTAAAAAGGAAGGACACCCTGACACCTGCTACAACATGGAGGAACCATAAGGACGTTATGCTGAGTGAAATATGCCATTCACGAACGGAGAAGACCTGGGTGACCCCACTTCTGTGAGGGCCTCGGAGGGCTCAGAGTCACAGACACGGAAAGCAGAGGGCGGAGAACGGGGCAGGGGAGGGGCTGGGGAGTCAGCGTTTAATGGGGACAGAGCTACAGTCTGGGAAGATGAGAAAGTTGTGCAGGTGGGCGGTGCGGATGCACCTAACGTCCCTCTCCGAGGGGCCGAGAGGTCGGGTGTCTGCAGGTGGGGACTCTCCCCTCCACGTGGGATGCCCGCACGCCCAGGCACCAGGCTCCTGACCCAGCTGCCTCCCCTCCCCTGGCGTGGAGCCTGCCGTGGAGCCTCAGCGAGTCCAGCGCGTCTCCCCTGGCCGTGGTTGCTCCCCACTCACTATTATCCAACACGAGACGAGAGCCGTTCCCACGCCCATGCGTGAGGGCTTTGGGGAGCGTCAGGGGACCAGCCTCTGGGATCCCTGTGCCCTTGCCTCCCGGCCTGTCACCGCCACCCCAGCTAGACCCCAGTCAAGGGGACAGACTCACCGGCCCTCCCCCAGAATCACGGCTGTGGGCATCTTCTCGGGGCCCAGAGCCCCCTTCTTCGGGGCCCAGGGCACCTGGCCCGGCCCAGCCCCGGGTGTCTTCCTGTGCCTGAAACCGAGGGGCGATGCTCTCCGATCCTGGGCGCGGGGAGTTTCTGTCCCTGCCCCCAGGAAGCTGCATCCGACCCTGCTGCTGAACGCGGCAGGGCTGGTCTCGGGGCCCCGGCTCCCTGCCCCGCCGAGCACGCAGCCCCCTCAGGACCCAGGCTGCCCCCGGGCCTGCCTGCCCTCAGGACACAGTCTGACTGCCCCTTCTCACCGAGGGGTCGACACAAGTCCCCAGGGTTCCCTCAGCCACTGGGGGGAGAAGGCGGGTTGTTCTGAACCAGGGACGGGGATGCAGAGGCTGTCCACGTGCTCCCGGCCTCGGAAAGCCCACAGCAGGCTCGTGGGTCTGGTCCAGACAGACGGGCAACGTCCCAGAGAGGCAGCACCGTCCCACCTGGCACAGGTTGGTTACTTAACCTCCGCCTAGTCAGCCAGCCAGCCGGTCAACAAACATCCCGCTGCAGAGACAACAGCGGAGCAGAGCCCGGGCTCTGCGGGAGCTTCTCCTGCAGGGGACTTGCTGTCACTTCCACTTACAGCATGTGTCCCAGGCTGCGTCCTGAGGGCTCGTGTGGGACCTGGGGTCCCTCAGCAAGACCCTGTGCTGTGGGCCCTGTTCTCACCCCAGTTCACAGGGGAGGCGCAGCTGAGTCGAGGGCGCTCGGGGCTCAGCGACTCAGCGGGATTTGCCGCTGACCCTGCGAGGTTCCCCGACCACCGCCCCCAGTCCCAGCCTTCTCAGCCTCTTCACCAAGGACCCTCCCCTGCTGCCGCCACGGTGACACAGGAGTGAGCCCTGTGGCTCCGACTCGCCCTGGAATCTGTTCATGGGGTCCATGGCACCAGAATGCCCCTCCCTGGTCCACGCCCGGCTCCCCCCACGCTGGAGCCCGGACGCGGGTGCAGACCTGTGGCCCCGGGGTATGCGGCGAGGAGCAGGTCGATGTGGGATGTGAGTCCCCGCCACCACTTCCCGTCGGAGACGAGGCGCTTTGGGTCGGGGATGCCCCTCCCGTGTTTACAGCGGGGGCACGACGGGCACCGCCTGCTCAGCTGTTCAAAGGTCGCGAGCCTGAGGTGGCATCCCTGCCAGGGTCAGCTTACAGATGTCACACACACATCCACCCTCCGACCTCACACCCACAGCGGGAACGCTGAGGCCTGAGCCACGAGGGAGGGGCTCCATTCTCTTCCTGCATCTGGTTTTAATCATTAGACTGACCATCCATCCATTCTCTTCCTGCATCCGGTTTTAATCATTAGACTGACCGTCCACAGCACTTGCTTCCTCGGAGTGACCACCTTCCCTCTCCCACCTTAACCTGCCCCAAATCTGTGCGCTTTACAGCGCTTGCATAGAGACGTCTGGGAAGCCCTCACACGAGCCGCCTGACGGGCGCCCGAGCTGGGGATCATTCATGCTCATACTTACAAGTTAGGAAACCCAGTTCCACGAAACAGTGCCATTTGCAGAGAGGCGGATGGACCTAGAGACTGTCATACAGAGTGAAGTAAGTCAGACAGAGAAAAATACCGTATTATACCGCATATATGTGGAATCTAGAAAAATGGTACAGAAGAACTTATTGGCAAAGCAGAAATAGAGTCACAGATGTAGAGAACAAACGTACGGACACCAAGGGGGAAAAGGGGTGTGGGATGAACTGGGAGATTGCGATTGACATATACACACATATACACATATACACATATATGTTTTATACATATACACACCATGTATAAAACAGATAACTAATGAGAACCTGCTGTATAGCACAGGGAACTCTACCCAGTGCTCTGTGGTGACCTACATGGGAAGGAAATCTAAAGAAGAGGGGATGTATGTGTATGTATAACTGATGTACTTTCCTGTACAGCAGAAACTAACACAACCTTGTAAAACAACTATACTCCAATAAAAATGGATCAAAAAGGGAAACCCAGTTCCAGAGGGTGGTGACTGTCACGGGCACCCACTTCATGACGGAGCCGGGTTCAGCCAGGCCTTCAGAGTCAGGCTCAGCTTTGTTTTCAATCGTCAGGCGTCAGTTCCTGGCCTGGGGTGCGGCGCTGGCGTCACTGGTTCTTGCATATTTAGGAATCCGGGCGGGAAGGGGCCGCACCGGAAGCAGTGACTTGCAGCACTGTGGAAAGGCAGGTAGGATCTGACGGGGGCTCAGCGGGGGCATCGAGGACCCTTGGGCACGGTGACGGGGGTGTGTCCTCCTGCCACTTCTGCTGCTGAAGATGAGCAATGGACAGAGAAGTGCTGTCCTGAGTCACAGACGCCAGCACGGCCCCGGCGCCGTCCTCCCAGACACACCCAACCCAGACGCTGGGAGGGCAGACGCCACCCGAGAGCCCGACTATTATACTAACCGTGAGCAAAGGATGTGGTGAACCGGGTACAGCCTCTCTTTGTGCATCTCTGTGAAATCCCTAAGTGGCCAGAACTTCAAGTTCAGGCCACAGGAGATGCTCAGAGGACGGTCCAGCAAGTTCATCTTACAGTAAGCGAATGGCTGTTTGCCCCTCCGAGTGCCTCATCTGCACACGTCTGTGCCACCTGAGCGTCCACGGCAGCTCGGCGCCCACGTGCAGAGCACCCACTATGTCCACACGCCAAGAAGTGACTACAGCCCAGTGGCAGAGCGTGGCCACGGCCTGGAGGCCCACCGAGCCCGGCCACGCAGACGTGTGCCCTCAGCCTCAGGGCTCATTTTCACAAGGTGCCGTGACGGTGACAAGTACGAGGTGCTTGGGAGGTGCTGGTGGGGGGGTGACCAGTGATGACGTGCCAGGGACGGTGACAACCCCGCCCCAGCCCAGCCCGGCCCAAATGTTTCAGTCCAGACAGAAAAGCAGCTAAAAAGAAAAAACTAAAAACATTACTCCACAGGAAAAATAATTTGAAAATGATACTGGTTTCCTTAAAAATTTAAAAAACATTTTCATTTATCTTGATCTCATCGGTTCTGCTGAGGGGAGCAGTTTGCACTTTAATCACAGCGTCTCTTCTTTAGTAAACAGTGAAAAGTGATCAGAGGCACCCACCGGCCAAGACCACCTACCGAGGGTTCGGAGAACAAAGCAGGGTGTCATCGCAGAGATGACTCAGCGGACTCAGTCCTGCCTGAGTCAGACGTTCCCCGGCATCGCGGCCCCGTTTGTCAAGGCACAATTACTGTCACACTGTGCGGTGCTGTTGGGCGTGAGGCTGCGTGTGCCCGTCGGCACACAGCGTGGCCTGGTGTTGGCACGACTTTTCACGGTCGTCTTCATTAAGCACCGAGAGCGGGAAGCGCTTGCCGGCGCCCCGTCATCGTCATGACAACGCCTGGCGAGCTGGCTGCCCGCGTCCACTCTGGAGGAGATGCTGAATGTCCTCATTATCTCGGCTCCCGCCTGCCCTGCCCGTGCCAAGGGGGCTGCAGGGCACGGGCCGGTGATTTATCCCCCGCGGTTGCTCTCGACAGCCTGGGGTGGTGTCTGGGCTTACGGCCCTGGTCTGATTTCACAGTTTAATTACTGCTAATCCGGCCGGGGGTGGGGGGGGGCGTGCTAGTGAGCCGCCAGCAGCCCCGCAACAAAGGCCTCCGCAGCCTCCCTGCGCCCGCCCGCCAGCCCCGCTTGCTCCCTGGAGCTGTCGGCCTCCAGGTGGGACAGGAGACTAAGCAGTCGTGCAACCATGAAGCCTGCAAACCTGCAATTTCGAACATGCGTCCCAACCACACCAAGGGGTGAACATCAGTAAACTGCAAACGTCTGGGGGTTTGCTCCCACAGGCCCCACTGGGTCCCTGACAGACCCCAGGCCTTGGCGGACGTGGGCACGGAAGCCCACGTGGGTTCAGCCACGTCATGGGTTCCTGGGGTCCGTGTACTCAGCTCCACGCTCGACACCTTCCCTCGGATTCCAGCCGGCAAAACAGAGCCGTGAGCACCTCCTGCACGTGGGGCCCCCTCCAGGGTCTCCCTGACTCCCGTCTGCCCCGCTCCTCCCCAGGGCCTGCCGCCTGCGTCTTAAACATGGAGCTTCCGCACCAACCCCCCCGCCCCCACTCTGCTCCCGCCCCTTTGTTCTTCCCAAGACCAGGGACAGTCTGAAAACTCCTATCAGATGGTGTTGCCTGACCTCCATTAAACTTGCAATGGTTTACCGCTGCTTTTAGGGTGAAGACCCTGAATCCCCAGCACGGCCTGAGAAGTCCCACTCTGACCTGCGAGGACTCTCCACGGTTTCCGGGCTTTGCCTCCCGGCCATTCTTTTGGGAAGGGCTGCATTTCCCGCAGCCTGCAGCCTCCGCGGTGGCCGTTTCTTCTTCTAGAGCCCCGTCCCGCACCCCTCCTCCACCCACTTGCTACCTTCCTGGCCTCCGTGCGTCTGGGCAAGGGCACCTCGTCCCACAGTGAAGACTGTCCCTTCCACTAGATGCTAAGCTGGGACCTGGCCATCGTCACCTGGGCCAGGCGTGGAGTCGACACACAGTAATTATTTGTTGAATGAATAAACACAAAGTATGCTCTTCACACAGCATTAATTTCACACCCATGTCACAAAATATTAAAGGTATAGTGTGTACCTGATCCTCCAAACTCCTCATACAATGAAAGCCAACATTTTATATGTTTACTTATTTATCCATTTATGTGTGCACTAAAATTGATTTGTAATTTTCCTAAAACTTATTTGTATCTTTTCCTAGTCTACAAAAAAACACAGATGATGAAATGGAAAAATATCTAAATAAAAAAACAAAACAGGTCCAGGGAAAATACTGATAAAAATAAGACAGGAAAAAATCCTGGCGGGAGATTAGAGTGCAGACCTGCAGGCGGTACGTCCCCTCTGGCTGCTGAACCTGACCTGCGGACTTGAGCCCGAGCTTCCCGGAGGCCAGAGTGAAACCCAGAAATAATCAGCCACGAGAGTCACAGCATCCGTGTGGACGACGCACGTCAGCTGATGCGATTCCACGGAGAATGTCGCCAGTGGCGGCCCACGTAGCGGCTGCAGGTCCCTCAAAAAAAGTCAAGGAGGTAAGATGCCACGACGGTTTGGGGAGAGGCTCAGGTGCTGTCTGACGCAGGGACCCCAAGTCTAGAGGGATGACGCAGAGGCCTAATCCACTCAGAGCTTTCGCAAAGACGCTGCAGCCCCAAACTGTGCGACTGTAGGTCACAGCTTCTTTTCAGGCGGAAGTGTGTAGAGACTCAGCATGTAATTTAGATGTGCAATCCTGTGCCCTAATTCTATCTGTTTAATCCAGTAATTTAATTTCAGAAGTGTGTTAGGACGAAGCTTAGCTCCAGAGCAGGGTTTACAGAGATAGAACTGGTTTAAACGCATCAGTCACAGACACATGATGTCATCGTGACAAGCGATTATTGCTTAATGATAATGCTAATCAAGTATTCTTAACCGCGACACATGGAGGAACCACCTCTTCGGTTAAGAACTTCTGGGTGGAAGAGCTGAGCAGCTTCCGTCTTCAGGTTCCACCACGAGGGTCACGGCGGCTGCCAGGCTGGTGGCTTCTCATTCCCTGCAGTGGTCTGTGGGTTTTTGCAGACACTTGCTCCAGGGAGACACTGGGCAGAGACACTCCGCAGCACCATGGGGGCCGAGCAGCCTTGTCAGGGCAGAGATGCTTGGCCGGCACAGCCTGCGCACAGCTGCAGGGCACTCGGGGGCTAGTCCACCGTCGGGGGGACCGAAGGGTGACTCATCCCCTGACACCCCTGACCCAGACATGAGGCCTCTGTGTCCCCAGTAGATGCAGCAGGAGTGATAGCCGCAGTGCCTGGCGTCGGGGCCCAGGCTCAAGGGGCTCGAGGTCCGTCCCCCGGGACTCTCCCCTCCATTCTGTGAGGAAGCTCAGGCCACCCTGGGGAGGCAGCCCCTTGGGTAAGAGCTGAGGCTCCTGGTCAGCAGCCGGGCATCGCTCCCAGCTGACCGCCAGCCCCACCTGCCAGCTGTGTGAACTCGCCATCTTGGGAGTGACCCCTCCAGCCCTGGTTGGGGGGCCCACCTCACGCCCACCCCCACCATCTCTGCCAAAACTACAGATCTGTGAGCAACTCAAGGGATCACGCAGCCCCTGGGCTTCGGGAGAACTTGTTTGCTGTGTAGGAAGACGGCCCATCATGACCGTGAGTTCCGGGAGGGCCCGAGCTCCCAAACCCATGACTCCGGGGGCCCCAGGGATGGGGAGCGCTTCCTCTAGGGTCAGGAGCCATTGGGTCCCAGGGACTCGCCCCTCTGGATGTTCACCCAGATCCAGCTCTGTAATGGAGGTGGCACCATGGGACGCGGACTCCTGGAGGGGTGGGCAGGGGCCTCGCCACATCTACCCCCCCCCCCGGTGGCAGCATGACCCTCAGCTTCGAGTTGGGGGGATGGAGGAGGGGGAGGGGGGATGGAGGAGGGGGATGGAGGAGGGGGAGGGGATGGAGGAGGGGGATGGAGGAGGGGGATGGAGGAGGGGGAGGGGAGGGGTCATGTGGCCTCCAAGAGGTGTCCCCACAGTGCCTGGTGTCACACAGCAGGCGAGGCTGCAACTGGAGAACAGAGGCCCCGTGTCCTTGGCTGGGCCATCTCCTGAGTGGGTTTCAGGACCCAGGCCAGGCCAGGCCCGCTGTCTCACCTGGCGGGGCCCCCAGGCCGGAGCACCTGCCCTTCCAGGCTGTGATTCCCACGGCACTCTGCTCACTGACAAGCTCTGAGGTCACTGAAGCTGTACTTCCTGGATGGTGCAAGGAGTTTCCATTTATAACCTGTAACAGAGCTGCCACCTTCCGTGCTCCTGCCCCACGGAGGTCAGGCCGGGGTGAGGGGTGTGATGCTAACCGTTAAGCATGAGAGACAGTCCCCAGAGCTGGCCTCCGGCCGCCCCACCCAGACCTCCGCCTCCTGACCGGAGGGAGCGAGTGAGACGCAGAGTCTGGACCCGAGGAGGAGAGGGCTGCAGTGTCTTTGGCGTCTGGGAAGCCAGGAGCCGAGCACCAGATGCAGTGGAGGGTCCCAGGGCTGATCCCAGGGAGGGTGGCAGTTCTGGGAGCTGTGGGTGGGGTTGGAGGGGCCCTGACCAGGTTTCTCCACCTCTGTGCACCCAGCTCCTGCGGGCCTGCACCCCAGCCCGTTTCCTGACCGTCCGCTTCTCCTCCCTCTCCGTTAGGACCCACCACCACTTGGAGCTGCTACGCTTTGCGCGGGCCACACGTCAGGAATTCTGAATTGAAAAGGGGATTGTGCAGAAGAGACCCAGAGGGGAAGGAGCTTCTGCCAGGCCACAGCCTGCTTTGTTTATCCCTCTACCACCCTTCCCCTGGGCCTGCTGTACTTTGCTGGCTGCATAGTAAGTATTTTCTCTACTGTATGTCCACCACCAGAGATGCGTTCATTGGGGTGTTCCTCTCTTACAACATCCCTGAGAGGTTTAACACGTTACGCCATTGAGTTTTTAGGCTATGACACGGACGACCTTTTGCCATTCATTTAAACTGCACACTCACAAAAACTCCCTACAGAAAAAGGCAGCAGAAGTGGGGAGGGGGGAAGGCAGGTTCAGAGTCCGGAGAACACCGAGGCCTGCTTTTGCGCAGTCTGTCCACAACCGCGGCTCGCTCCGCGGGCTCTAAAGTGCTTTGGGAAATGGCCACACCACACTGAGTGACCTGCCTGCTCTCTGCCTCACAGTCTGGGAGGGAGTGCCCAGGGGCCCGGCCGCCTCCGTTACCTGTGTCCCCAGGCAGGGCCACCATCCCTGGCACGCACGCCATGAAGGCTGGGCATGGGGCGGGGATGAAATGCAGCACCTCCGAGGCCCCGGAACCCGGCCCCTGAGCAGGTGCTCCTGCACACGCGGGTCCGGTGGCAGCATGGCCTCGAGGCCCAGACGCGTGAGTCCCCGCACAGTAGCTTCCGACACCCTTTACTGAAACGAGACAGGGGCTGCCCTCCTGCCAGGGTCTAAGTCACAGGCATGGCGCGCAGGAGGCCGGCAGCCACTGGCCTGCCCGCAGCACCGCCCTCGTCTCAGCGCTTCTCTAGCACAGCGTCAACCCTGCCCTCTGCAAACCGGGGCCGGGGAGAGCGAGTACAATTGGTGGGCGAATAGGGGTTTGGTTTTACTAGCGTTTCTCCAGACCCTGGACGCATTGGTGGCAAGGAGCCTTCGAGCAGCTCCTGGGGGCGTAGCCTGGGCTCGGCGGACACACGGTGTCCCGTCTTCCTGGGCGTCCGCCCCCTGAGAGTCCAGCTCCCGGCACGGGGACAGACCCGTGTGCAGGGGTGCCGGGTGGAGGCTCTTGGAGCTGAGAGCAGGAGACAGTGTGGAGACCCAGGCAAGTCAGGGTCAAAGGTTAGCAGGCGTCCATGCACCTGGCTTGAGCTTTATTTCAGCAAAAGCCCCGTTTCCTTCACCTCCCACCACAGAGCAAACCCTTTCCCCTCCAGGTTAGCTGGTAGCTGAGCTACCACCAAGGTTAGCAAGGTAGCTGAGCTACCATTGAAAAACCACCACGGTGCATTTTAACATCATTGGACACCATCTCCTGCCCCTCTCCTGCCTTCTCCACGAAGGGGGTCCCCAGCTTGATAAATGCTTAGAACATGTCACGTTTGCCCAGCGTAAGGGTCTGACACCTAAACACAACTGCTCCCCCGCGAGGCACCTGCTCAGATTACTTGCGGGCACTTGAGAGAGATGGAGGGTCTGGGGAAGGTTTTGCTGGAAGAAGCTGAATAGAGGCAGAACTTTCAGAGGAAGATGCAACCACGAGGGGAGGAGGGGGGACGCAGGTGGACCTGAGCTCAGCCATCCCCTCCAGGCACGGACCACGGGCGCGTCCTGGGGGCACCTTGAGCTCTCCAGTTCCACAGCCTGGGGTCACATGACGCGCTGTCCAGGAGCTTCCAGCTCACGTGTTGTAAGAGGCACCGCTTCTCTTTGGATGTGTGCGCAGACTCACTGGGCGGAGCAGCCCCAAGCCACCCGCCCTCCTGGGGGGAGGGTGGTCTCGCCCCGGCCGCTGGGATCTGCACACAAGTGCAGCACAGCTGTCAAGTAAGGGTACTGAACATGGCTTGAACATGGCTTTGAACATGGCTTGAAGGGTTTGAACATGGCTTTCAAAAGAAGCTGTTGCTTTTTCATTGAAGAAGAAAAACCAAAAACTACAGAAAGGTATAATGAAAGTAAGCTACTTGTCACTAGGGATATTCTTGTACATTTTTTCTCTAGGTTTTTTCCCTATTTACACGCATACACACCCCTCCTCATTTATAAACACGAATGGAGAGGGACCACTTCGGGGTGCTTGTGAAGATTTTTAAAGGTCGTTTGGAGTCCTCACTCTGGAACCTTCTATGAGCATTCATGAGCTGGCCCTTCTCTGCTGGTGCCTGGGAAATTCCTGCCCTGGGAAAGGGAAGGAAAGGACCCAGGGACACCCCCCTCCCCCGACCCTGGGGGCACTTAGGAATGTCTAGCGCGAAAACAGTCATTTGGGTTTGTCTGCCTGTTTCCTCATTACTGGGTTCAGGTTAAACATCTTCAGCAAGACTATTATACACAGGGTGTCCCGTGCCCCCCACTGCACCAGCTTAGGGGGCTGGGTGCTGTCCATCGGATCCCGCTGTCAAGGGTCCCTCCTCCACCTGTGACGAATAAGCGCCTGCTCGTGGTCCTGAGAGGCTGTGACCCCCCCCTTCCCCAGAGACCTCCCCGCGGGGGCAGCTCCCGCTGACCCGCCTCACCCGCTGCGGTCAACGCACTCGTTGGAAGCCCCCCATCCCGCATCTGAAAGAATTCTTTAAAGATGGAAGGGAAGAGCCTGAAGAAATAAAAACGTTCGAGATAAAGGAAAGACAGGCTGTGTAGTCTGACTCCGTCTTTGAGAAGAAGCCCAGAGTGGAAGCAACGGGAGGGCGTGGCGCTTCCTAGAGGAGAACCCGACGGCCTGCTCTTTGGAAACGAGAGCGAGGCTGCGGGGCCACCCCCACCCCCGGAGCACCCGGAGGACAGTCCTGCCGGAGGAAGGTCCGGCACTCAAGGCCTGGATGACGCCCCTCCCCGCCTTCTCGTCCCAGTATTTTCCCCTCAATCTCTCTCCACACACAGCGCACCAGAGAGGATGGCTGCCTCCCCTCAAGAGCAAACAGATCCACGAATCCTTGCTGGAAACAGCAGCGTCACGAACACGCTGGGGGGCGTGGTGGGATTTCCCGGCAGGGGCCGCTGCCCCTCTGCAGGCTCCCCATGTCCCAGGTGAGTCACGCCCCAAACTGGCGAATGGGGCAGCAAAGCGGGGCCTGCCCAGCTGGTCCTGCCTCTTGGGAAGCCCTGGCAGGAAGCTCCCTTAGTGGCCAGGCCCACGGCCCACAGGTTCAGACCGAAAACAGCATCCCGACCTGCGTTTCGGGCCCGGACAGCCCTTCCCTTTCTGGACACGACTGCCCGCGCTTGCATTCCCAGTGTGAGACGTAGCTTCGCCTACAAGGGACAGTATCTCTGATAATCTGTTCATATGTGACACCCAAAATTAGATCTTGAAACAAGTGGAAATTTGCTGACTGTTCTTTACTTTTCCCTTTAGCTTTGGATGTAAAGGAAAAGCAGAGTGCAGTGTCTACCTGAAAGTTGGTTCTTTTCAACCACCGCCAAGGAAAATGTTTGGATCAATAATATTGATACACAATTGACTTTTACAGTGTTAAAGTACCTCTAGACAAATCACCACAGCACGGTACAGAACACCCAAATTCAAACCAAATTAGAGTAAAAATCAACTCCGACAAGGACCACCTAAGGAATTAAAAGTCACGGAACAAAAGCTTCAAGGGAACGAAGCAAACTCGGGTGAAAACCGCAGCGTCCAGGGGTGACCCATGTTCTGATGGCCTCGTGAAGGACGGACGAGGAAAACAACCAAAATGTCAAAACCAAACCTCCCCGTTCGGCTCCAGATGGCGGGTTAGAACCTACCCTGGAACGTGGGTCTCGGAGTCCCTCCGGGAACCAACAACTCAGTGCTTTTAAGCTGCTCTTCCTTCTGTGAACCGTCATCACGCAAGCAACAGCCCGTCCACTGGACCAGCTTCCGGTCAGTCTGCTGCACTCAACTCCCACCTCGCCCGGAAACAGACCGAATCGCTCATGCAAAGCCCCAGCTGGAAGCGATGCTGTGTTTGAGGAAAATGTCCATCTGCCTCGTCAGGGCCTCGGAAGGCCCCTCCCCGGGCTCTTGGGCCCCTCAAACAAATGCCACTTGAACGCAAAACTTTCTTTTTTTGGTCACCAGGATGCAAGCCTTAAATATAACCGTGGCGCCGACTAGCTTAGGACAGCTCTTGAGCTTAGGTAGCAATGCTACGTCGAAAATGCCAGATAGTGCCTGATAGTCCTGGAGGGTCGGTGACTCCTTGATATGGGAAGTCGAGCCCTGGGTGCCCAGCTCCTGCTGACGAGGGTCTGCCCGGCATTCAGTGGGTCCCGTGCCCCTCGGGGGCGGCCCGGGACAGAAGGGTGCGGGCTGGTGTCCACACAAAGCACTGTTCCTCAGCTGACCAGTCAGGGAGGGCCGGGTTTCTTTGGGGGCCTGCAGGCGGCTAGAATAACCCTCCTCGCGGGCCCACCACGTGACGTGGCACGTTCCCGTCCTGCTAGGGCAGGGGGGCCACCCCTAGCGAGGATCTGCCTTCACTGCCCCGGGAGCCTGCCCCTCCAGCGACCCTCACGGCCGAGGGGCGAGAACCTGCTGCCGGCGCTACTCCTGGGGCCTCAGAAAGCCAAAGACAAGCCCTCGACTCTGAACAGCAAGATGTGTGGGGCTAGGAAGCCGGCCGGGTGTACGTTCTGAGCCGCAGGCCACCTGGAGTGGCCTGACGCACAGTATTTCCTGGGTCACAGCGGATGAAGACTTCGGCCTAATTGACCGACCAACTGGGCCCCCCGCCCCCCCGAATTCACCCCTGAGATCGACCAGCCTGTGGGCCATTAACCTGCCGATTTAATTCCCCGTGGTTGTTAAAAATGAGCGACGTGCGTCGCTTAAGCAAGACGCTCGAACGTGAACAGTAAACAGCTTGAAATCGTCACCCTGGTCCACACCCATCAAAGCGTCTACGGCACCGGCGGCGGACGGCCAGGCTCGCGTGACTCTGATCTTCCCCACCTGGCGTTGCCGCCACAGGTGCTGAGTCAGGGGCTGGGCTCCGCGTCTGTGTCGGCGTCGGACAGGAGGCTTCCTGGGCTCTGCAGCGAGGCAGAGGCGTGCGGCGGAGGGGAATGGGCGGGTCTGGGCTCCGTATCCCCAGAAGTTCTCCTCAGACAAATGTATTGATGGTCACTGGTTCTCTTGCCCGTCGAGAACAGAGGGAGGTTGGGTTATAAGTGAGGAGCAGCTTTGTTGAAATTACTATTAATTAAAATGATCAATATTATGTCTAAAAAGGATAGCTTTCAGGGAACAAAGTCGTCCTCCAGCTGCCATGTCCACAGGAGGTCAGCAGGCTCACGGTGCCCTCGGGGGCGGGATTTGCAGACTCATCGGTGACCTGCTAAGAGCAGGAGGCGTCCCTCAGCCGTGTTTGGAGCCAGAGGGAGGGAGTCAGCACGAAGAGGAAAGAGCCACAGCTCCTACCCCGCAGGGACACGGTCATCCAGGCACGGGAGCTGCTGGGGCCGCCCTGCAAAGTCAGACGTCCGGGTGTGCTCTCTACAACCTCAGCAGAGACAGCAGAGACCAGCTACAGACTCCAGACTCATACGTGTGCAAGGTCCCCACTGGTCCCAGCTGTCCCTCAAAGAGGGAAACCAGCGTCCGCCCTCAAAGAAGGGATTCGGAAAATGACGATCGCACAAATTCTCATCCATGTCCAGCACTTACTTCTGGTGCACAAATGTCACGTGCAGAGAGAGGCGTCAGGAGAGCGGGCGATGAAAGCTTCGTTTCCTTTCCTTAAAGAGAAGAGGTGTCGGGTGGTGGAATAACCTGGCATCTTCGCTAAGGGACCCCAGTGCACCCCGTGCTGTTCGCCTGGGATGGGGCCGCCGGAGCTCTCGCTTTGCTGTGATTTACGGGATTATGTTACTAGGACGCGTTACGGTGGGAACTTCCAAAAGGACACATGAAACCCTCCCGGCACCCTCGACAAGAAGGGTTCATCACGCGTATCTGAGCTGGTGTTACGACTCTGAGTACCACACCGTGTTTATTTAATTGAGTGTAAAATAATCTTATTAATAGGAACTCCACTAATTCAGAGCTTATGGTGTCCACCAGATCCACACTACAGCTGAAAAGTCACCGTCAAAAGTAAGGTTCCGGGGGCTTCCCTGGTGGCGCAGTCGTTGGGAGTCCGCCTGCCGATGCAGGGGACACGGGTTCGTGCCCCGGTCCGGGAGGATCCCACATGCCGCGGAGCGGCTGGGCCCGTGAGCCATGGCCGCTGGGCCTGCGCGTCCGGAGCCTGTGCTCCGCAGCGGGAGAGGCCACAGCAGTGAGGGGCCCACGTACCGCAAAAAAAAAAGAAAGAAAAAAAAAGAAAAAAGTAAGGTTCTGGGATGAGCTGAACAACCTCATGGGTCGCGGCTCACGCTGTCACGTGCAACCTCGGTTCAGACCTTGGCTTCTCGTCCGACGGCCGACCTGGACCAGCTCTCCTGCGTGATTCTTGGAAGACGCCGTAGGATTCTGCTTTCGGACCACAGCCTTTGGAGTCTGTTCACGTCTTGTCTTGGCTCCAGGCCCCTGAGGCACTGCCCTGTTTTTGTCCAAGTAGGAAATGAAGCCGAGGAGAGGCGCATCTCCTGGAGCGGCCGGGAGGGCAGGCGTGTGGCCGGGCCACTCGGAACGGCTGCTCTCTCACTCTCTGTACGTCCCCGCCTCACCGATGCCCCACTTGTGACCGTGCCTGGCCGGCTCCTGGCCCCCCACCCAGCGACTGTTCTGATCCTCAGGCCAGAACAGCTCCACCTGCTAGTTTATTAAAGGGAAACATCTGCCCTCGCGGTGATGGTTAACCTGAGGGCGGGGAGGGACCTACCCAGCTGCTGGTTTCCCTGGTAACGGACATCAACTCCCCTGTAAGCGGCCTCCTTCTCCCCTGAGTAGCTGAGATTGCTGCCCTGTCCTGCCTGCTGTCCACGGTGGCGGGGGGTGTTACTCCGGAACCCTTTGCCTCTAACGCGTAAGATCCCCCATCCAACAAAGCACTGTTTTCCCTGCCGCTGCCCCCGGGCTCTGTCTTGGGTCTCGAGGTGACGGCAGGGCCCGCAGGCCTGTGGGGTGCAGCCCAACGGGGCTTGAGCTGCAGGACTGTCCCTCCCACCCCTGCCTGGGGCGCATCCTCCGTCAGCGTGGGAGCCCTTCTGGGGGAGAGGCTGAGCGCCAGCTCCTCCGTGGTGGTGAGGAGTCCAGCCTCTAGAAGGCAAAGATAATCATATAAATGTTGCCGCCATGGTGCTGGTGTCCTGTTGCTGGCCGAGCGTGAGGTCGGCTTCCCAGGGGGCACGGACAGAGTGGCCTGAGCCCGAGAGCTGCATGGCTCGGGTGCCCACTGGGGTTTCTTTTTTAATAGGAAAATATAACTTTAATAAGGAAACTCAAGTAGGGTAGGAGTGATCTGGGGACACTGGCGATCCCCACGTGATGGTCTGCTTTTCCTGGAGCAAAACACTGCAACCAGGAGACGGACAAAGGGTCCAAGAGCCCAGTAACCTTCACCTTCCGAGGAAGAGAAGGAGGGATTGGTGAGTCTCTCAGAGAAGAAATCAGGCGTCTTCCTTCCCCTGGAGCTGGCAGTGGGCGCAGGGCATGTGGGGTTCTTGCATCGGGGGAGGGCTGCACCCCATTCTAGTGACCAGTGAGGGTGGGGCCCCTAGTGCCCACCCACCTCCCCCAGGCCTGGCTCGAGCCCGTGAGGCCACGACCGAGCCCCCAGGGCCTGACGGCCAAGACCAGGCGAGGCACTGGCGCGCACCTGCCCTTGGGGGCTGGTACGGGGGCCCCAGGGGCACAGCCCGGAGCGCGGGAGTACGTGGCCGCATTGCTGTTAAAGTGACTTGACGCACAGAGTCCAAGGTTGGAGAGGCTGTGACAGCAGCTGCCTCTGACGCCCTGCCTGCTCCACGTCTCGACATTTTAGCCGTCTCCTCTGGATTCAGGTATCTGATCACTCAGAAATCTGACTGAATTGTCAAGGAGCTCTTTCCTAATCTATCCAGTTTTAAATTATCTGCGGACTCCTTGCACCTGGAACCCTGGCCTGACTGGTTCCATCATGCTTGACCCACAGGAGGTGCTGGACGCACAGCAGAGGGACGACACACCCCGTGGTGACCTTATTTCTCCAGTGTCACTTGGCCAGCAGTGGCCTGAGGGGTCCAGAGGTCCTGGTGGGCAGCCCCCACCCCCGTCCTGGCACCGGGCTCAGGACGGCGCCCAGGTCCCTCTGGTGGTCCCAGCAACAGATCTCGTCTTGGGTGCCCTGGACCCCCTTCCTCTCTGTCCCACCTCAGTCTCCAAACTCAAACCCAGTTCCGGCAGGAGGAGAAAGGCAGGAGCGGCAGGAGGAACAGCACTAACCTGCCAGCAGCCGGGCTGGATGAAGGTACCATCCACTCTGCCCTCCAGAGCTGGCTCTGCTTCAGAAAGGAGCCCAGCACGGGCCCGGCACTGCAGTTGCCAAAGCTCTGAAGGTCCCGCCTGCGGAACCCTAAGTAGCCACGTGCAGGAAGACGCCCTAGTGCAGTTTCAACCAGGGGAAGCCCGGCCGGTGGGACACAGGCCCCTCCAGGTGGAGGGTGGGGACGCAGCCTCACTGGCCCTGTCACCTGTCAGCACACGGTCACACAGGGGCTGCTGTGGCACCTGCCCTCACCCAAGAGAGAAGAACCCTCTTCCTTCTTCCACAGACGCACAGACAGCCTCATCCGGTCCCACAGGAGGCCTGCTTTGTTCCTGCCTCTGTTTCCCCAGCTTTCTTACCCAAAGGAGTCGCGGCAGGAGCTAACACGTGTGTGAAAATTGTGGGATTTAGGAAAACTGTTAAACCTGGAAAGTGTGACAGAAATTCTAGGGCAGCACCTTCTAAGTAACGCTTACATTTGGTGGGGGGGGGAATCACCATTTTCTGGCTAACTGACCCTCTTTGGTGACATCACAAAGTCAGATGGTCCTGGGACTAATTTTATTACCTCTGCATGACCCCTTTACAACAACAGAAACGACCGCCAGGCCTAGTTCTCCACAGCCTTCAGATGCGGCCCCTCTCCTGGGAGGGGAGCCATGAAAGTTCTTCTGAGGAGCAAGTGCACGGCCACCAACGGGATGGAGGGGGGCTGGCGGCTCCCCGGACGGCACTGAGACGGAGGGTCTGTTTCCCAGGCCCCTCCTTGGCCCGAGGCAGCTGGACGAGGGGACTTTAGCATTTGGGTTGCCTTCTACCCTCAGGACAGCCGGCACCTGGTGGCAGAATTCAGGACCCAAACCCTCTGGGATCAGATCGAAACCGAAGCCATGGTGACCAGAGGGTCGGGTTGGCGGGGACCAAGGTTCAAAGGAATCAATGGCCTGAGTGCTGCGGCCTGTGTCCCCGTGTCCCTGGTCCCATGTCCCTGAATGTAGGCTGCGCGTCTGGTCACCACCCTGGGCTGCTCTGAGCAGAGCCTGACCTCGCCTCCCGCCACCTCCTGGAGGTCCTTCCCTACCTCCTTCCTTTCTGACGCTCCCAGGCCTGTCACCCACCTTCCACCAACCTCCCCCGGCTCTACGGGCAGGTGACCTGAGCCCCATGTGGACAACCAGCTGGACCTGGTCCACAGCGGGCACATCAGCCCCGCCAGCCCCCCGCCAGCCCCTCCCTCAGGGCCCCCTGTCCTCCCGTCCTGCCTTGTCTCCACCCCACACTCTGACCCCCTCTGAGTCCTGCTGGGCCCCCTGAGGACCCTCCAGTCCGGCCCCTCCTCCTCTCCCGCCGCCTCGCCCTCAGTCCACCCTGGACGTCTGCCACGCTGGCCCCACGGCCGCCGGAACAGGCTGAGCTCCCGACTTGGGTGCCTACAGAGTCTGGGTTCAGCCACACCGCCGCGCTCCACGGGCGGCCTCGAGGGTCCAGGGCTTCGCGCACTTTCCAGGCTTTCCGGCAGCTGTAATCTTACCCGTGACGCTCAGAGATCACACGGCTGTCACCGCTCTCAGGCGCTTAGAACCAGACGGCACCACACAGAGCTGGGGTGGAGGCGCGGGGAAGCAGCCCCTTCCTCCCGCGACTCGGGGTGTAACCGGGAAGCCGGCGCGGGGCTGTGGGGCCTCGGGGGCCACGAGTGGGCGTCACAAGTGGGCACTGCACGTGCCACTCACAGGTTCAAGCCATTGCCGTATGGTGACGCGCACATGAACGCTGAAAACTACGAAGTGACTATTAGGGGAGATACAACTGGGCATCCGGAGAGCCCCAGAGGCCCCACCAGACCTGCTGGTGCTGACGGGAATCAGCGTGGCCAGTGGACGAGGTGACATCCAGTCGAGGGTGTCCCTTTGCCGCTCTGGTCAGGAAGAAACCGAACTGGGGAAAAATCCCACCCGCAGCAACAGCAACCAGAGAAACCCAGGCAAGGTGGGCTGTCTACGAAGAAAACACAAAGCTTTGCTGAAACACTTGAAGCAAATCCTTCAAAAATGGAAAAATTAATTACACTGCTGGACTGGAGGACTCAGTGGTGAAAAGCCACTCATTACAGAGAACATATAATTTAATACGTTCGTGATGAGAATCCTGATCCGGGGAGTCTCGATAAGCTGGTTCTGAGAGATCCTTGGGGTTCAGGTCTTAGAAGAATAAATGTGTAGGAACAGGCAAGAAATTGAGGGGAAGAATGAACAACTCGCTCTGCAGATATTAAAATACATCATCAAATACCGAGGTGGCATCATGCCGGCGCAAGAACCAGCATCTGTATCGGTGGAATAAAATAGATTGTCCAGAAACAGAGCTGATCACACCAGGGAGTTTAGTGATAACGGTGGCATTTCACACCAATGGGTAATGAAGGAATGATCCAATAAACACAATTGGGAAAATGAAGTATCCTTTTGTAAGAAAATAAAGTGAGATTCCTATCACATTCCACGTGAAAAGTTAGATGGCTCAGAATCTAAATGTAAAAAACAGTGAACTACAAAGCAATTAGAAAGAAGAGTAAAATACCTACCTTGGGGCTAGACTGTCACAAAACCTAAGCTATTCTTACAAATCCGTAAGTCTTGAAAGAGTACTATTTCCAACGTGCAAATGGCTTCTACAAATCAGCAAAGAAAACAATAAAAGAAAAATGAGCATCGATTATGATCGAGTAAATAGTAGAAGACATGAAGGGGAAATTAGTGCGTGAAATGACGCTCAACTTTGTAATAATTACAAAATCAACACTAAACAATATTTTGCCCACCGCACTGGCAAAAGTTAAAAAGCTTGATAATATCTTTTTTCCCGTATACTTCTATTATGTGTATTAATTGGTAAAGCCCTTTTGGAGGGTAATTTGGCGATAAAAATGCACATACTCTATGAGCAAAAAAATCCCATTTCTTGTAATCTAATTTACAAAACTTATAGCACAAATGCCTATATTTGTACAAGAAGAGTAACTCCAGCATTGCCTGCAACGGCAAATAAACAAACAGGAAACAAGCCATCACTGAGGGTATTTCAACGTTTCGTTCTTAAAAAGGAGATGTGTCTCTAGGTCCTCATGGGAAAGACCCATACGTGACTGCTTGTTGGTAAGTCTTTTAAGCGAATCGTGGAACAATAGTCAACGCCCAATCTCACTTTTGAAAACAAAACAACAAAATCTAACAAGAAACAATGACCCAAACCCATGTATCTGAGCACTGTATGCATGGAGGGAACCCAGACACACACCCCAGTGTATGCTTCTGGGGGCTGCAGTGGGCAGGGGTCACGGGGTGGGACCCTCAGAGCCTCACGCGCTCCGGTGAGGGGGGGTGAAAGGCTCATTTTCTCCTTCTGTTTGTTTTTGATAGTTTTTGAGCCACAGAGAAGCCGGAAAGGACAAGTGCTCGGCCGGCTCAGGTAAACGAGTGGTGTGAGCGGTGTGGATGCAGGTCCCGCTCGGGGGAGGCGGCCGTGTGTGCAGAGACACTGCCTGCCTTCGCGGAACAGCGGAGGTGGCACTGAGTGTGGCTTCAAGGCCAGGACGCGCGTGGACGCCGTAGCCTGGGGGGCGCTGGCCCCAAGGGCGCGTCGGGCTGGGCGCGGGGCAGGCGGCCCCTCCCTCGGGTCCCAGGCGTCTGCCTGCTGGGCTCAGGGGCCGAGATTCCGCGAACACTTTCTCCTGCTCCCTCCAAACCTGAGTTTCACCCTGAGCCCAGCTCACGGGGACAAGAAGAGCCAGAGCCACCCCTCGGGCTTTCTTTATTTTCAGATAAACAGCCTTTCCACCAAGACCTTCTTGGCTTTTAAGTGAATTTGGCAACGAAAAGGGTATTAGCTGTAACCTTGCTCAGAACTTCAACAATTCCTGGTTTTGCTGGAAACCCAGATTATTATTCTAGGAGCTTTCTGTTGCAGATCACCTTTCTCGGAGACCTGACCTTTGAAACAGGCCTTACACCCGAGCGTGCCCTCACCTGCTGCCCGCCTGCCCACACTTCCCTTGTTCCACGTCCCACAGTCAAAGTGGGCAAGGGCACCCCCCCCCCCGGGTGCCCTCCCCGTCCGGGGCTCCTGCAGGCTACCGGCTCTGCACTGTGACCTCACCTCCCACCCGCCCCCGGGCAGGCAGCCGAGCTCGGCCCACATTCTCTGCTTTCCTGAGGCTCAGAGCGGAGCCCACGCACCGATGGAGAGGCTCAGAGGTACCGCAGGGTAGGGCGGGACTGAGTCGCCATCCCAGGCCAGCCCCTGGCCAGGGCCTTAACCTCCCCCTACAGAGGTGCTCCCTCTCCTGGGCTGTCTGTGGGGGGAGAGGAGAGGGGGCTGCGTGTGAACCAGGAACGGACCACGTGCCCGTGCCAGGCCAGGTCTGAACTTCAGCACAGCGGGGGATCCTGGGGGCTGGAGAAGGGGTCCGGCCAGGGCACGGCTCCCCGAGCAGCCAGGGCGTCTGTGAGGTCCCTGTGCTCCCCCAAGCCCACCAGGAGGACCTGGGGAATGCCAGGTGCTCACAGAGCAGCCCTGAAGTGATGGATGACGCTCGCCCCTCGGCCTGCCAAGCCTGCCGGAGCCCCCTCTGCTCCCGCACCCGGATGTGGGGCCCTGGGAGGCGTGACTTCCCACGGGAGAGCAGCGGGGCAGGAGCCTGTGCTTTTCAATGACCGCAGGAGCTGGGGCGCTTCTTACCCGTGGGCTTTACGTTTTAAAGCATTGCTGGTGATTTAACACAAGAAATCAATGAACACTCCGTTTTAACCGCAGAGGATCAATTTCTCTGTCATGCTCACGCGGCCACCGATGCAGTTTTAAAACCCATCACTTCTTTCTAAAGCAGAGCCAGGGACTTCGGTTTGGGATTAATCAACAGTGATGAGCTTAAATAAATGAGATGAATTTTCTATATGTCTTGTAGGGTGAGTTTTGGCTCAAATTAATGGAAGCCCTTTGTGCCGTGCTGGGTGGAGGTGCGGTGTGCCTGTGAGCTGCTCTCTGGGGCCTTGGGGACAGCGCCCAGCTGCACGTCTGCAGTTACATTTGCACAGCCAAGCGCTGTGTTTACTGAAAGTGAATGTCATATATTAATAAAAACTGCAAGGTTTTCTGGAGAAGTTTAACTGGTACTTTATGTGAGACTGCAGACCTCAGTCTCCAGCTCAGAGATGACGGTGGTGGTGTTTCCATTTGGGGGCTCCCCGGGCTCCCCTTTTGTGCTAGCGCTGCAGGTACGTGTGTTTCTGCGGGTAGAATTTCACTCTTGAGCCGTTCACACGTATGAAAATCCCAGCATCACAGAAATTCGGGGCAGGCAGGGCTCCGAGGGTCCTACATGTGACACGTCCGTTTCGGTTTCTCTTGGGGAGGTGATGGGAGGGGCACATGTAGTTGGATCCGCGTGAGATTCCATCAAGCCCCCGTGAGCTAGGAGAAGCAAGAGACCGCTGTCCTGCTCAGAGACCGAGCCGTGGCTTCCGTGGGGTCGCACGTGCTGTCAGCAGCCCCAGCCTCGAGGACACACCGTCACTGCGGGGTCGCTGGGCCCTGGCGTCTGAGCCCAGGAGCACGTCCATGGCCGCGTCTTGGCCGGCAGGCCTCCCGCCGTCCCACGGAGACCACGTACTCGCCTCCCCCGCAAGGTGGCCTTTGCGCGGATGCCCAGCCTGAACCCACCAGGGTGTCTGAGAACGCACGTGACCACAGACGCTGTCCTTATCCCCCGCCCCGCGCCGGGCTGCTTGGCCTCTGTTGGCTTGTTTCTTTCTCTTTCTTTCTCTCTGTGAATTTGCTTGTCGTTTATTCCAGAGCCTTTAAGACCGCCCGCCGTGGGCCAGGAGCACCGCGAGGGGTGCAGAGAGATCAATGTGGCCCCTTCCCGCGTCCACCCGGGCTGGCGGTGGAGGGCGGTGCTTGGGGAACGGCTTCGCCTCCGAAGGCCCCTTGGAGGCCGCGGGTCGATGTCGGAGGCGGACGGGCCTGGGCTCCAGCCCTGCGTCAGCGCTTCCAGCCGCCCAATCCTCAGAAATGCACCCAATCTCTCGGGGCCTCGGCGTCCTCACCTGTGCCTGACGGAACCTATCTGGCAGCACGGCTTGGAGGAGAAAGGGCACCCCTGTGCAGCCCGGGCCACGGTGCGTGCGGGGGGTCCACCCCCTCGTCCCCCTCCTTCCAGCCGGGGCGGAAGCGGGGCCCCTCCCGCTGCAGATGGGGACGCTCATCTGCCTCTCCTGGCTCCATGGCCACCGCCTTGCTGCCTGGCAACCAGCCCAAGGTCAAGGCTCTGGGAGTCTCCGAGCCGCCCCGGGTGCCCCGACATCCTCCAGGCCCGTGGCGCCCACAACTAGCGGGACAGCGCCAGGCAGAGGAGGGGCCTCACACACAGCTCCCACATCTTCGGGGCCGGCAGGTGTCTGCGGCACCGTCTGCGGGCAGGGCGCTGTCGGGCAGCGTCTCGGGGCTATTCTGGGCTTCCTGGCCCCGGGTCCCATGACCAAGGGAGTTCGCACCTCCCTGCTCTAGAGCCCTCCTGCCCCAGCTCCACCCCGGGGTCCCTGCCACCCCCCCCAGAGCCAGCTGCTCGAGCTGCCTGTGGGCGCTGGGGCACCAGGGGCACGGATTACACGCCTGCGGCGGCGGTGAGCTGTCTCCCCCGAGAAGCCGTTGTGTCGTTTGTATTCTTTGAAGCCGCGCTGCTTTGGGGTGAGTATGATGATAGGAGCCCCTCCCGGCCCCGTGAGTGACGGGGGGCAGCTAACCTCAGGACTGTTACTCAGCTCCGTGTCTGCTCCGTTCATGTGTTGGGATTTCACTTCTTCACTGCTGATATGAACACACAGGAAAACCAGAAAAGGAATTGGCGCCTGACGCATTTTGTATATTTTTTTTATCATGTTATTTATTCCAAAGTAGCCCAAGGAGCATGAAAAACACCCAGCCTGAAAAAAAAAGAAATCTGCTGTGGGCTGTGGGACACCCTCACCAGCAGAGTGGTGTTACCTTTCTCCTCAGACACCTTTCCCAGCTGAAACCTCTCTGAAATAACACAAGCAGAATCACAAAGCACTTGACAACCCTGCCTGTCGTTGTCCTGCAAAGGCTCAGCCCCACCGTCTCCCTAGAAAGGTTTCCAGGCCCAAGACACCAGTGTGTCCGTGACTGAGGTGGTGAGACACACCTGGCCACACCTGGCCACACCTGGCCGCCTGGACCCCAGAGCCAGGGAGGGGCTGGGCTCTGTCTAAACTTCCCAGGTAGCCGCACCGGAGCCGAGCTTGGAAGCAGCGTTCCCCTCTCGCTTCCTCCCCAGCTGCTCTCGGTGGACCACAGGCCACTCCTCCCGCATCCCCAGCACAGGGGCCCAGGTGGGAGGAGTTTCCAAAAGAAGTGTGGCGGCGTCCCTTGGGGGAGGGGTGTTCCCGCTGGTGCGGTGTGGTGGTTCACGTGACGACAGCTGCCCAGCTCCTCCGTGTCCCACCTGCTGCCCCAGCCCCTCGGCCTCGTGGGAGGGGCCGGCCCACGTGCAGACCCCTGCTGGGTGGTGCGAGGGGCCCACCGCCCGGCTCCTAACACGGAGCACAGGAAGCGGGGGCCGGGAGCACAGCTGCAGTGGGAAGCAGAGGCTCTGGAGGGCGTCCGCAGAGCCCTGGGAGAGCTCTTTCCAGGGGGACTGGGTGCCTCTCGGGTGCCACGGGTGACCGGACAGGGGGACGGGTTCCTGGGTCTGCGCTGACGGGTGTTTCTCCACCGCACAGCCGGCTTCCCTGGGTTCTCAGCCACCCACCCGGGCGTCCCCCGCCCGCAGGTGTGCCCCCTCCCCCCAGCCCCTCCCTGAGACGGCCGGTGCACAAGCGCCCGAGTGGCAGGCAGAGCCCGGTGGCCTCAGCCCCCGGGGAGCACCAGGCAGGTCCGTGATCCCTGCGCTGCGTTCTGAGTCCCCACCGCTGGGAGCCGGGGGGCCGGGGGCAGTGCGGCCCTCTCACTCTGTGTGGTGAGCTCAGAACCGCGGGAAACTACACCCCCATCCCGCTCTGGGCCCGAGGGGCTTCATCTGGGGGACAGGAGGGTGTCACGACTCCCCAGGAGACTCACGGGTGAACTTCAGGGATTCCTGTAACTCCTAAGACTGTATGCAGAGTTTTGTTTGTGCATTTTCCTACGAGAGACCATAGCTTTCATCAAAGGGACCTACGGCTCTCCTTCCCCCCAGATTAAGACTCAGAGCCACTCCCTACAACGACCAATACTCTATCCAGCTCTCATTCAGATCTGACGAAATCAAAAGCTTTACAGACAAGCGAAAGCTAAGAGAGTTCAGCACCAGCAAACCAGCTTTGCGACAAACGCTGAAGTAACTTCTCTAGGCAAGAAACACAAGAGAAGCGAACAAAAGAGGAAGGGAAGAAAAAAGACCTACAAAAGCAAACCCAAAATGATTAAGAAAATGGCAATAGGAACATACATACGTATCGATGATTACCTTAAATGTAAATGGATTAAATGCTCCAACCAAAAGACACAGACTGGCTGAATGGACGTGAGAACAAGACCCGTACGTATGCTGTGTCTACAAGAGGCCCACTGCAGACCTAGGGACACGTACAGACTCACGGCCACTCAATCAACCAGTAAGTCAGCACTCACTCCGCACAGCCCAGGCTTTGCCGCCGGCAGTGACGCTGGTCTTCCTCAGAACAAGTCATTTGAGACCGATCGACGTCCTTCCTTAGGACGAGAAGGAGCTGCCCTGTCCTGCCGGTGCCACGCTCTCCTCCAGGACCTCCTGCCAAGGTTGGCCAGCACACACGCCGCCTGGCGGCCCAGGTGCCAAGCTCCCTGCTGGCCTCGCAGACACTGCCCAGCTCCACCAGCCCCCGAGCCTTAAGAGTTGGGGCTGCGTCCCAGAAGGTGAGCATCTGGGGACCCCTCGGGGGATGCTCGGTCCCGCACAGGCCACACCTTCCTGGTGGTGACCGGTCCAGGGCTAGGACTGCCAGCCGTCGCCCACTCACCAGGGTGAGCCCCCAGAGGCCTCGGGAAGCCCACTGGTGTAAGTGAGACCTGCTGGGCGAGGCTTCCGGGCCGAGGCACCGCCCAGGGCAAAGGACAAAGGGCAAGAGGCTCCCAGCAGGGTCGTGGCTGCTGCCCTCACACCCCTGACGCAGGGAGACGGGAACACAGCACTCGGGGAACCAAGCGGACAGCCTCTCTGACCTCCTGAGAAATCCTGATTCGTCTAAGGAAGCATAGTGACGGCGGGTGACACAGCACGGGCACCGGAAGGGGTGATGCCACCTGCAGTCCGCAGGGTGACCGAGGGCGGGTCAGCTGGGGGCCGAAGTGCGTGCAGCCCCCAGTCCCCCAGCCCCCGTCCCTGCTGCAGACAAGTGGCCAGCACAGCGTGGGAACCAGTGAGCACACGTTCCAGCTGGGAAAGAAGGTCTCACCCACGTTACAGGGAACGCCAAGTCCCATGGGTTCTCCCTCTGAATTACGTAAATCTCCTCCTCAGACCCGGGACCGAACAGCAGTCTCAGGTTATCTTCTCTCCACAAGCACTGGTGAGGCATTCGTGGCTTTTTTCTTTCCCACCGAACCTTCCTGACGGCGACAGACACGCCAAGCACGGCATTTTCCGATCTGCTGATGGCTCACCCGATCTACGAGGACGACAGCCTTGCTTTGGGGCGTTTGGACCCCCAGTAGAACATCAACTAAGGGTTTTTTTGTTTTTTAATATCTTTATTGGAGTATAATTGCTTTACAACGGTGTGTTAGTTTCTGCTTTATAACGAAGTGAATCAGTTATACATATACATATGTTCCCATATCTCTTCCCTCTTGCATCTCCCTCCCACCCTCCCTGTCCCACCCCTCCAGGCGGTCACAAAGCACCGAGCTGATCTCCCTGTGCTATGCGGCTGCTTCCCACTAGCTGTCTACCTTACGTGTGGTCGTGTATACACACGACCTATATATCGTGTATAGATAACTAAGGCATTTAGCCCTCAGCCGCAGACAAGGCTGCTGCTTCTACAAGGGACACCCAAAGGTTCAGGAACCGGCAGCTCTGGGCCTGTTGATGTGAAAAACCCTGAGGCTGTAAAGTACGACAGACTCTTCTCTGCTTGGTGTTCTCACAGGTGACCGGCCCAATCCGGGGGCTGCAGGGGCTGCCAGAGCTCGGGCTCCACACGGCCGCGTGTGAACGCCTGTAAATTATACCGCCAGCCTCTGAGATGGTCACCGTCGTTCCCATTTATTGCAGGGGAGACCGAGGTTGGAGGATGAACAGGTGAAGATGTGACGGCTGCTCCAGGGAGCGGCTGGACGGGCTCCGGGAGAAGCTCTCCCGCCTGTGCTGTGTCACCACGCGAGGACGCCCTCCCTTCACTGGCCGAGAGGCTGGCAGTGGCCGCAGCCCCGCCTGCAGGCCCCCGCTGAGGACGAGACCCACCTGTCTACCTGACCGAGCTTCTGAACCCCAGGCCGCCTGGCACGGCTGCACTTGGGCTGACACACGCGTGTGAGACTCCCAGGAGGCCCATGGGGTTGGATGTGCGAGGAGGACGGGAAAGGCCTGGGGTCCCGCTCGAGGCCTGACTCAGAGTCGCGAGGGCTCCCGGCTGCCCGACGGGACGGGCTCGGGGGGCACTTGGGTCTGCCCCTCCCTGGTCAGGAGCGTGGAGCCCGTGGCGGGAGGGGGGCGACTGGCTGCAGCCTCATCAGAGCCGAGGGGAGGGCAGCCCGGTCTCGGGGTCCTCCGTTCTCTGCTGGGCAGTCGCTCGGCCCCATCCAACGTGCACCTGCTGTGTCCTCCCTACACTCCGTCCCTACGGTGGAAGCCCACTGATCTTTCGAAGTCATCATTTAAACATGTCCCTCTGCTAACTGACCACCTCCTGGCTCTCAACCTGTTGGGACAGAACCCGAAGCCCCTCGGTGCTGGGCAAGCCTGGTGGCCTCCCGCGGACCGCCTGCCTTCCGGTCCCAGCTGTGCCCGGTCAGACCCGCCGTGGTCTCGGCGCTGCCCATCCTTGCTCTTCTCTGGGGGCCGGGGCTGCTGCTTCTCGTCACCCTGGTCGGGGGCTGCCGCTGCAGGCAGCCTCTGTCTCATCACTGTTCTGTTTTCTTTGAATCGCTCATTATCTGCTCGTTTAGAACGTGAGTTACATGGCCAGGTAGGCTCACCTGATGTGTCGCCACCTGCCCCCCCCCCCGCCCCGAAGGCATCTGGCATCCGGCAGCGCTGTCCCTGCGGGGTTGCCCAGTGTAGACGCTCTGCGAAACAGGCTGCTTTCCCTGCTTTCCCTGGTTCATTTTAAATTTAATCAATACTTTGTTAAAGAGAGGACTTAAAAAAAAAAACCTTTAAAATATGAACCTCCAATTCACATTTTACCCTCACGGTGGTGTTACAGTGCGATCTGTGCGTCTCATGTGATTATGCGGTGCAGGTAGAAGTGACTCCAAACCGGAAAGTGAACAAAGTTCAGTTTTTTTTTTTTTCAAAGCACTTTGCTTTTTTTTTTTTTTATCCTTGTGAGAGGGAACATTTTAACATCAAGTGGGTATGTGACTTGTGCGGAATTCCCCAGAAACCAGAGAGAGAAAAACCAGTGCTCAATTCTGCATTTTGAACCAGTAATTAACATTTGATGTCCCGGTCTTCATTCATGAGATGTCTTACAGATATCAGATGGCCCCCTCTGCGGACATGCGAGAGAGTTATCTCGGGGTGTTCAGGAAAGGGCGTCACCACCTGAGGACCTGGCTGTTCTGGCATTACTGCATTCAGTCGTCACCTGTGGATTGCTTTCTTTCACATCCTTCAACAGCTTCCGGATTTCCACGGTAGACGTGTCTATCTTCAACCCGAGTGTCTTTAGGGGGCCATTCTTCTGTGTTAAAGCCTCCAGGAGCACCACTACTCCACTCTGCCCCAAGATGTCCTGGCCCAGGTCCAGAGCTTCCGGGCTTTGCTTGCTAGTAAGAGCAGAGGCGAGATCCTGGCAACTGAAAGGGGTGATGGAGCAGCCCCAGAGCCCTACGAACTTCAGGCTACAATCTGGTTTCTTCAAACTTCAGAGAGAAAACACAATCCAGTGGCTGTGGGGTTGAAACCCAGGTCCAAGTTTGTTAGGCTGGAGTCTCCCTGGAGAAGCTTTGAGATGTATTTGCAGCCATGTCTGTTTATGTTGCAGTGACACAGCACCAAGGTCTGTCGTTGACATTCGGGGTACAGAACGTCCCCTCACACAGAATTTTCACCCCGCCAACGCCAAGGTTGTTTTTGGCCAAGCACAGGTGGGTCAGCCTCTGGTTGACAATCAAAGCAGAAGACAGCTCCTCATAACAGGCTTCTGTAAGGTGACAGTTTTCCAATGACAATTTCTGCAGGAAACACACTGGGTGTCTCAGCAACACAGCAAGTGAACACAGCAACTTGACACCCTCATCCGGAAACTCACTGGCTGTGAGATCCAGGCATTTCAGGGACTGGTTAATTTCCAGGGCCGAGGGCTGAGGAGAAATCAGCCCACTGCTGAGTGGTGTCAGAACAAGATCCCAACCTCAGATACTGAAGTGTCATCGATTCCGCCGGGTGCCCCTCCCACAGCAGTCTCCCAGCTTCTCCATCGTCCGGAGCAACGACAGTGAATCAGAATAAACACCACCGCTTAGAGAGCACTGTTTCCTCCTTTCCAGAGAGGACCATGGCGATTCATTCACTGGGCTCTTTCTGTCGTGAACGCGTCGTGGGAGTGACTCATTAATCCACTGGAGAGAGATGCCAGGCTGCCCTGGGGGAGGAGCCGCATAGATTTTTTTAAATGTCAAACTCCACATGCAAACAGCACACATCGCCATTTCTGCCCCTCTGGGCTGAGAAATCTGTGGGTGACAGGGTGTCGTAAGGAACACAGGTTTTCAGCCTGCTCGAAAGCCAACGTTCTCTTGGAAGAAGGAAGGAGTGCATGCTTTAAAGGCGCACAAACGATTATTGACTCTGGGGACACTTGATGGACACGGTATTATCATTGCCAAATGCTATTTGAGAAGGGTTCACAGGAGGAGAAGTGGCGGTTGACGCCGCCATGCAAGGCGGGTGTCACTGTGTCGCCTGGGACAGAAAGGGCCCCAGCGGCTCAGGTAAAGGGCACGGAAGGTGCACGGATTCCCGCCAAAGCAAACCGGCCTTATTGGAAACTTGCACGCTTTTATCACTGTTGTATAGTTATCCTCACCTAGTTTTGGAGGCCAGACGTCTCAGATGGCTTTGCTGCAAAAACTGCGGGGCTGGTTTCCCTCTCCCAGCTTCCGGGACTGCCTTCAGGGTTCCCTCGCCCCCCCTCAAAGCCAGCGCCTGGCTCCCCTCCGACTCCGCCCCCTCCCGGCGGCCTCTCCCGTGTGCCGTGAGGACACGTAACCCGGGATCTGTCTGCTTAGCACATGTTAAGTGCCATTAACCACAGGTTCAGGGTCGCACAGCAGGTCTCTGGAACTCGTCCGTCTTCATAATTGAGACTTTATGCCGCTGACTACTAACTCCCGTGTCCTCCCCTCGCCCCCGGCCACCACCGTTCCACCCTCTGCTTCTGTGAGTTTGACTGTTTCGGATACTTCACAGAAATGCAATCAGGCGTATCTGTCCTGTGGCTGGCTTATTTCACTCAGCATCACCCCCTCCAGGTCCAGCCACGTTGGCACCTGTTGCAGGGCTGCCTTCTTTGGGGGCTGAATCACAGTCTGCTGCATGGGAACACCACGTTCTCTTTATTTGTTCACCTGTTGATGTTTCTATATTTTGGCTTTTGAGAATAATGCTGCAGTGGGCACGGGGGTGCAGATATCTCTTCAAGATCCTGATTCCAATTCCAAGCCTAAGTGGAACTGCTGGATTTTACGGCAGTTCTATTTTTCGTTTTTTTAGGAACATATTTTGTACCATTCTGCATTCCCACCGAGAGTGCACAAGAGTTCCAATTTCTCCATATTCTCGCCAACACTTGTTACCTCTTTTCATTTTGATAATAGCCATCCTAACAGGTACAAGGTGGTATCTCATTGTGGTTTTAATTTGCATTTCCCTGATAATTAGTAATGTTAGGCATCTTTTCACATACCTGTTGGCCATTTCTATGTTTTCTTTGGAGAAGTATCTATTCAAGTGCTTTGCTCATTTAAAAATCAGATTATTATGATTATTATTTTGCTATTGAGTTGTAGGAGTTCCTTATATATTTTGGATACTAACCCCTTATCAGATGTATGATAACATTTTCTCCCATTCAGCAGGTTGCCTTTTCACTCTGTTGATTGTTTGCTGTGCAGAAGCGTCTTAGTTTGATGTAATCCCACTTGTCTATTTTTGCTTTTGTTAGTTGAGCTTTTGGTGTCATATCCAGGACATCACCATCAAGCCAAATGTCATGAAGCTCTCCTCTGTTTTATTCTAGGAGTTGTACAGTTTTATGTCTTACGTTTAAACCTTCAACCCATTCTGAGTTGATTCTTATGTATGGTAAAAGATAGGGGTCCAGTTTCATTCTTTTCCACGTGGATATCCAGTTTACCTAACAACATTTATCGAAGAGACTGTCTTTTCCCCATTGGCGCCCTTGTAGAATGTGAGTCAACCATATACATGTGGGTTTATTTCCAGGCTCTCTATTCTGTTCCATTGACCTGTGGGTCTGTTCTTATGCCAGTGTCACACTGTTTAAATTACCAGAGCTTTGTAATGTATTCTGAGATCAGAAGCTGTTGCAGGATCTTTAATTGCATTCTGGGCAGGTTTTTCATGAGAGCAAAACATGCCAACTGTTTCTTTTGGTGTAATTTCTTCATTGCCAACTCACATTTTCCTTCGACGGTGAAATAAACATCTTCTAAAAGCCCCTCGAGAGGAGCTGTTGAAATCACTTGGTATAAATAGGTGCAAGAGTGGGTAATGATGTATCCTTAACCTACCGAAAGTTGAAATAAAAGACCTCATTATGGGAAATTTAGAAATTGCAGTCTGGGATTCCCTAAGAAGCAGGCTCAAGCCCTTGGTCTCCAGATAGCCCACAGATCCTCGTCAGGTACACACCAGCCCCACTAGAAGAGGCTGCAGTGTCACAGCTCGGTAGTGGCCAGCGACAAAGGTCAGAAAAGATGACTTTCCCGGGTCATGAAACAACTTGATACTTGTTGGGAATTGCTCCCAGAGGGAATTTTATGTCCCCAGCTAAACAGCTCATCATGAGATCATGGCACGTGTAGGTGTGTACACTCACACACACACACCCTTCTCCCTCCTGCCCTTCTGACCCTACCAGGTGGCCAGTAGGTGCTGGAAGAGACCAACAGCCATCATTCGGTCAGAACTTGAAGACCTGACTCCTTTGCAGTCGTGGTTTTCCCTGAGAGCTCTGATGTCACCCCCTCCCCAGTCCCACCTGCAGCCCCAGGTCGGGGCCTCATCCAGGTGAGGGTTGTTTTCTCCCCACTGTTGTTATTGTGATTCATGCTCTCTGTCCTCATCCTGGCTTCCGCTGTCCTGGCTGTCAGAGTGACCAGAGGGTCCTGTTGGCCGAATCATCGCAGGGTGGTGGGGGCATGTGAAGCGCTAGCTACCAAGATCCCTTCCCTTCAGCTCTTGAAAACAACAGCAAGACCACAGGACGCAGCTGACAGCCGTGCCCACACGCTCAGACACGTTTTCCACGAATTCCAGAAAAATGCAAATTCCATTAAGAATTAAGGATCAGCTCTCCCTCTTTAATAATAATTATTAATGTCCCTCCCACGTGCAGAAGGTCTTTTAAAGACCTTCTTGTTTTGTTAAGACGTGAAGAAAAAAATAGATAGAATATCAGCAATTCAAGGTTTAAAGAAAAGGAAAAGGACGTCAGCTTCTCAAGAATGAAAGATGGCTTATTCTCCAACATCCTACTTAAAAGTTCAAAGCACATTTTTCTTATAAATTAGGCGAGTGTAAAATTCAGGGAGATGGGAAAAGAAGAAATAAGATTTGAAAACGTGCCAAGAATTTCAATGGGCAGCAGGGAGGAAAAGCAGACGCACGGAACGTGCATCAGACGTGCAAAGCTTGGCATTTAAGGTGCAGTAGAAGTGTCAGCTGGAAGGTCTCCTGGCCTCGTTCACCAGGGGAGGGGGGCAGGGCGCAACATGACTAATATTTAAGAGAGAAATCTTAACTAATTAGCTCAACGATGGAACTTTAGTAAAAGAAACATATTTTGCAAAGGTGGAACAGAAGTAATTAAAGCGGGAGGGAAACAGCGACGGGTAGAGGCCTATAGCGTGATCCCACCGTGGGCGCCACACACAGAGGGCCCTGGAGGGCGGGGCTTTGTTCAAAAGGGCCAGGAGGGCCCAGATGCGCCTGGCGAGCTCTGACCTGTCCTGCCACCTGTGAGGACACCATAGGCTCCAGAACCCTGGGGACCCCAGGGCTCCCGGATGGTGGGGTCACGTCCAGCTGGGAGCCAAGGCCTCAGCGCACAGTCCAGGCGATGGCAGACCCCACATGGTTTGTGCCGGTCGCTGTGGCTGTCCCAGGGCCCACAGAGGACCCCCTGGCTCGCCACGCGGAGAGGAGCACACGCTGGAGAGCAGAAGGCGTGAAAAACGTGTACACACGGGTGTATGTTTATATGTATGTGTGCGTGTGTGTATATATGCACAAGTGGACAAATGTGTGTACACACATGTACATATGTGTACGCATGCAGATGTGTATAAATGTACGTCTGCACATGTGTACACATGTATATGCGTGTATAAAGATGTGTGTGTGCACAGGTGTGCAAATGTATAGGTGTGTGTCTGTGTGTATACTTGCATATATGTATACATGTGTGTATGTGTAGAAGTGTATATGTATGGATGTGCATGTATATCATCTATACACGCACACACACACACACACACACACACACACACACACACACACACACTGCTCAGATGAGCAAACTGAGGCCGAGAGAGGTTCCGTACCCTAACCCAAGCCCCTAAGTTAGGGAGGGCAGAGCTGGGGTCTGAGCCAGGCCTGTTTGGTCCCAGAGCTCATGGCCTTCGGAATAGTACACGGGCCCCCAGGTCTCCTCCCACTGGACGAATCCTGGGCCCAGAAAGGCCACCCCTGGAAACACCTTTGTGGAACGAGCTTCTGACGAAGCGCAGCTCTTGCCTAGGAGGGGTCACATTTTAGACGTTCAGCATCTACCACCACCCGTACTTCCTGAAGTATGGAATGTCGGTTTTAGGTAGACTGTGGACAATTGTTTTCAAATATGTGCTTCTTTTAACGTGTATGAGGAAAACATATTAGTGTATCAGAAACATGATTTCATGGACACTCCTGCTTAAGATGAGTACCACGATTCTCAGGCCTGAGCCAGTTTAAAGAGAAGACGCAGCAGAGGACCAGGTGCTTTATGATTCAGGGCAGGTGGGACGCCGTGTCTAAGCGAGCAGTGTGGGAACCAGGCGGGCCGGACTCGGGTCCAGATGGGCGGCTCCCCGTGGGACGAGAGGGGTTGACTTCAGAGGACCGTGTGGGTGGCACCGTGTCCCCCAGAACCTAGGTCGGCATCCTAACCCGGGTCCCTGTGAAGGACCTTGTGTGGAGGGGGCGTCTCTGCAGGGGAAGTTTGTTAGGGTGGGGCCATCACAGCAGGCCCTGATCCAGGAGGGCTGGTGTCCTTACGGGGAGGGACACACAGGGGGAAGGCCACGTGAGGCCGGAGCAGAGACTGGAGGGAGGCGGCCACCAGCCCCCCGGCCGGCCACCCCGAGGCTGGGCGAGGCAGGAAGGAGGCTCCCTGGACCCTCTCGGCAGCGTGGCCCCCGACCCTGTGACCTCAGACTTGCGTGCCCCAGACCGCGAACTCGCGGTCCCCACGTGGGAGGCGGAGCCCGGGGTGGGGCTGGGGAGGCCGCTGGGAAAGCAGCTCGTGGGGCAGCAGGACAAGGGGGGCTGGAGGGGCCCGAGGGGGACTCTGGCCACGTCGTGACCCTGCCTTCCCACTCCTGCAGCCCCGTGATGGGAGGGCTCCCCGGGGGTGACGCGGAGAAACACTGCCGGGGGAGGGGCAGAGAGGCTCAGCCTCACGCCTTGTGACGTTTGCTGAGACGCAGCCTAGCAGCCTCACTGTTACCAGTGAGATCCAAGAGGGACGCTCTGAACAGTTCCCTGGTCGGCTGCCGACAGCCGGGCACGGGACGGTTCTGCCACAGACGCCCCCGGACGCCCCAGGGCGGCCGTCCACAGTACGGACCCGCGGGCAGACCCTCGGGAGCCTGACGCCCGCGGGGCCCAGGGCTGCTCGGCTGCTACGTGGACCCCAGCCCGCCGGCCGCCTTCACTCCCACACAGAGCGGCCTGTCCGGGGCTCGGGACCCCGGGGGACGTGGATTCGGAGTCCCATCCTTGATCTGAGAAGTCGGAGTGGCTTTTGCAATCTGCCTCTAATACAACTATGTATGTTTTAGTATCAAATTAACTTTACCCCAAAGCTTCATGTATACAAATATCGAATCATTACACTTACACCTGAAACCAACATGACGTTCCACGTCAATTATACCTCAGTAGAAAGCAAATGTTTGTTACTTCCTGTTACTGTTGGCGTGGCACCGTGTACCCGGGCAGGTGCCTCGAGCTTGTCCTGAGAATTCCGAGCTTAAGGGCGAGACATGGCCCGTGGCTGCCCCCTAGCCCAGCCCTAACAGAGTGCCTAGTGTCGGTGGTGCCGGCCACTGCGTAGGGGACGCACCAGAAACACCTGCTCCGCGGTAAACGCCCACAGGCCTCGAGTTGGAGGAGCTGTGTGTGCAGACCAGCGTTTCACGTGCTCCGAAGCCCTGAGATTCAGGCTGTGAGGCCTAGGTCTTCTCCAGGGACAGCTTCCCGAGCGGAGATCCAAGTGGCTTAGGTTCACTTTCCAAACCCACTCTCTCCACCTGCAGGAGGTAAGTCCTGTTTCTGTGCTGGTCCCGACTTAATGAGCCAACGCCCATCTGTGCGCTGAGAGGCAGGCCTGGCGGGAGGCCTGGGTCCCACCTTCTCTCCTGCCATTGTCCCGCCCAGGCTCCAGGACCTGCGGGAACGAGGCCTCCCCCTCTTCTCCCACCCGAGACAGAGGACCCGTGTGCTGCCTGCAGGCGGGGGTGAGGCAGGGCCTCGGGACAATAGACAGACTGACGCCCATGGGACAGCAACCCTGTGTTGGGCCCCGTGCTACACCTCTAGTCGCTCACAATTTCAAATTTCTCTTCCTGTCAATTCTGCTAAGTACCTCGAGTCTCGGTTTTTACAGATAAAATACCCCCGACATCCAGACGGGTCAAAACATTTGCCCAAAGTCAGGCACCATGGACTTTCAGTCCCTCTGCTCTCCGAATGTCCAGCGAGGGCACCGCACGGCCCTCACCAGCACTTTGCAGACATGCTGAAACCACCTGCCCCGAGAATGGGTGAGGAGCTTTGAGGGTGTCATGGGCTGAACTGTGTCCCTGAAATTCACATGCTGGAGCCCTGACCCCCCAGGACCTCAGGAGGTGACTGCACTTGGAGAGGGTCTTTAAACAGGTGAGGAAGGTAAAATGAGGGCATGGGTGGGCCCCGATCCAGTGTAACCAGCGTCTTTGTAAGAAGAGGAGATCAGGACACAGATGCGCACAGGGGGACGGCCGCGTGAGGACCCGGGGAGGAGACGGTGTCTACACACCGAGGGGAGAGACCCAGGAGGGGCCGCCTCCTGACGAGGCCGAGGTCCTCTGCAGACAGTCAGGCCCTCCGGTGTTCTCAGAAGTTTAGAGATGCTTCGAACACCCGCGACCCCATCATTCCATCGCCCCCATGCCCCCCACCGCCCCCCAGGAGGACGAGCCTGCGGCCTCACACTGTCTCCCACCCTCACGTGCAGAGGGGTTTAAATCTTCCAGGCACCTCTCAGTTCAGGGCTTCCATGGGGTGGGAAACAAACGCCTGTGGAGGTCGGACAGCACCTCTGAAGGCCAGGGAGTGCGGGCGTCCCCAGCCCTGAAGGCTGGAGCAGAGGCTTCGAACTGCTTCAGGTTGCTCTGAGCCCGGGCGCCGCCAGCTCCACGCAGAGCGAGCCCGGCCCAGCCCCTCAGATCTGCCCTGAGAGCCTCCTGCTGAGCCCACAGTACGGTGGGAAAATGGAAGCTGAACGGATTTGCGGCTGGGGCTTTCCATCTATCATTAAACCGCACTTCGGGGAACCCAGAAAACTGCTCTTATCAGGTCAGTGTTTCCCCCCAGGCAGCAAATCACCCCAGCAAACCCAAACCTCACCCCCCAAGCCCTCATCACCAGGCCTTGGGACCCCGGGTCTTAGTCCTCAAATCCCTGCTCCTCCCCTTGGGGCTCTGTCCTCCTGTCGGCCTGTCCCGGGGCCTCCCGGCCGGGTCTCTCTCCAGACCCCACGGCCCACTTGGATACTGACCCACCTCCCAAGTTCAACCTGCCCGAATCCACTCCTGCTTCCCCGACCCCCCCGCCCTGTCTCCATCCCCCAGACCCTCCGTGCACTGTCCAGGCCCAAACGCAGAGCCGGGGAAGCAGAGGCCGTTCCGGGTCACCATGGAGACCAGCGCCCCTCCCTCCCCAAACCGGCTCCCAGGACCCTGATGCACGGTCTGTCCTCATGCTCAGCTTGTGGGGAGCAGCGTCCTTTTTAAGGGAAAGATACCCTTGGCCAGCAGACATACAAGCCTTGCTGAGCTCGGCCCCCGTCCTCAGAACCACGCATGCCCAGCAGGGGCTGTGCATCCAGGGCCGCTGTTCTCCGGCCCAAAGCGGCGGGTACTTTTGACACCAAGTCACACAGGAGCGTCCGGTGGCCGCTGTGCCCTCGGGAACCCAGAGGAGCCGTGCGAGGCCCCTGGGCTGGCGAGGCCGGGCGCCCTGGGCGGAGCGCACTGGTCAGAGTTGAGCCCACGTCTCGCTCAAGAGCCCAGGCGGGCCGGCCGAGGGCCTCCCAGGCTGGGGGGCAGGAGCCTTCGCATGCGCCCGCCCGGGGCCCAGGCCCAGGAGGCAGACACGTCGGGGGCTGTGGCGGAGGGTGTGAGCCGACACTCCCGCCCACCTCCCGCAGACGCCAGGTGGCCCCTCGGCCCCCAGCTGTGCTCCTCTAGGAGGCGGGAGACCAGAGGCACCTTCCCCGGGGTCCTGGAGGGACAGCAACACCCCTCCCAAGGGGTCTCGTGAGCGCACGGGGAAAGAGCTCTTTCAACGCGCCTGTGCATATGGCATTAATGCACAGCCGATCGGAATGATCTGGAATTTTTCCTAATTGTAAAAAGAGAGAAACTGCCAGAGGAAACCGGGGGGACTGCGTTTTGGCCGAGAAACTTGCACGGGAAGAGATGAGAGATGCCCACAGTCCTCCACGGTCAGCCCACGACCACCAGGTATCCAGCCACGTTCCATTTAATTTCTAGTAAAAGAGGCCTGTAATTTCATCCGTCTGACCTACAACAGGGGAGAGACAGGGGTTCATGGAAATAGCAATTGAGCGCAAGGAAAAGGAACCCAAGGCGTTTACTGTCATCTTCCCTTTGCGTTGAGATTTCCCTTTGGAACCAATACTGTGCAAACTGGCATCAAAATGTGGACAACTTGCCCCCGCCCCCCATCCAGCAACCCTCCGTCTTTTGCTCAGAAGTCACAAGTTCCTGTTCACTTTCCACCCTCATCCTGGCTTATCATTTGAATCCGGCCCCTCACCTCTGAACGAGCATCTGTGATTTTAAAAAGAGAAAACAGGTGCCTGGAAGGAGATGGTGAGGGATTACAGCAGCGACTCCGGCACGGCCGTTGGCCGGGCACGCGCCGAGCTCCTTGCTCACATGCGTGGCATTATCCCTCCAACAAGACAGCAAACCCGTAAGCACGCACTTTAGGGCCGCGAGTTGTCTCAGAGAAGGTGGGACGGGCCCTTGTCTCCTCAGGCTGGTCAGGAGTGGGGTTCCTGCCGGGGCAGCCGGTGCAGGGGGACAGCCTGGATGCAGCAGAGAGGAGAAATCCGAGGGTACGAGAGCAGGTGCACACACAGCACGGGAAGCGTGAGCTGTTTGTTAAATTCCGCAGCTCAATGCGCAAAACCTGATGATCCCACTTCTACACAAAAAGCCCAGGGAGGTGCCCAGGAGGCAGGTGAAGCCGCTTCCTGTGGGGCGGGGCGACAGGTGACTTTCCTTGTCCTCGTGGCCTGCGGGACTCTCTGAACGTCCCATGAGGATCCTGCATTACTCAGTGGTTAGACGGGGTTAAGGATCACGGCCACAGGGTGCGGGGGGGGCAGGAGCGTGGAGGAGGGGTCCGTGTGCTCTGGGTGGTGGGGTTGCCCACCTTCCCCATGTGGCCGTTGCCCCCTCTGTCTCGGCACCACCTGCGGGGCCTCCCGGGAGGGCTCAGCTCAGCTCATCCCGCCCGGGACTTCTGCAGCACGGCCGTCTGTTTTATTTCATTTTCTTTCCAGGAAAATCTCAGCCCGTGCAAGCAGCCTCTGCAGGACATCTTCCGTAGGAGCTGGGAGACGGGTGGCTTCCAACAAGCGAGGCCACGTAGGGGGCTCTGACAACGGGCCTGGGACTCAGCAGACTGGGTCCAAACCCGCCACAGCTCAGCTCTGGGCTCGGAGGGCTCTGGTCCTCATCTGGGACGGGCACCGCCTTTCCCTGAGCCATGGGGAGGACACACGGACACGGCCCTGCTGGGTTAGCCCCAGGGCCCTGTGCTGACCACATGGGGCCGAGTGCAGGCAGGACGGGAAGGACAGAAGTGGCCGGGGGCTGAGCTCGAGGGCAAGGTGCCCCTGCCGCGATGGTGGGCGCTGGGTCTGAAAGGTGCCGCGGGCGGGCTCGTACCGGGCAAGATCCGGCCCCCGCTCATCAGAGAAGGTCCCGCGCCTGGACGCGCCCCAGGCTGGCCTCGTCTGCCAGCAACCACTGGTGAGACCCAGGCCAGCGCAGGACCCGGGTTTTCTTCCATTCCGTCTAGTTGCCCGTGGCTACGTGAGTCAGTACGGAGAGAGGTCACACAGAGGCGGAAAGATGCCCGCAGAAGTGCCAGGACAGGAGGACCGCAGCCTCACGACGAGGTGATGCAGGAGCCATGTCCACGGGTCCAGAGCGGTGGCTGGAGACGCCCAGGCCCCCCGGGGCCTCACGGCTCCCCCTGTGGAGGCGCAGGGCGCGGGGGTGATGCACGCTCGGGCAGGGGCCCCAGGAGGAGGTGGTGACGTCTGCCGCCCGGTGGCCCGCCACCCCCTCCCGTGAGAGCGTCCCCACCGCCCCCGCCAAAAGGCCTTTCACGACGCATCTGAGCAGGAGTCACGCGGGGGCTGCTTTAGGGCCGGGGTGGGGTGGGGGGGCGTCTCTGGGCTCAGGGCTCGGCTCCGCCCCGTCTCCCACGGCTGTGAAGACCTCACGTCCCACTGTCGCCCGAAGGCCCGGCACGGTCTGCAGACTTCCGTATTCTACCTTCCGGCTTCTCAGGCCGCCTCGCACGTCCGGACGTGTAAGGTCATCCTGCGGCTGTGACTCAGCAAACAGTCGACTGCTTTGGTGTCAGAGGCCCCCCAGTGGGGAGAGGGCCCCAGCCGGGCTGGGGATAGGCCGGGAGGGCGGCGTGTCCCGGGATGACCAGCACCTCAACAGCTTCCCCGCACAAAGGCTTCCGACTCCAAGGGGATTCTTTATTAAAAAACATTTAACGAAAATCTTCTTTGCAAACAAATATGATGGACGTAACTTGTTCCACGGAGCAAGGATCAGCTCCATTCTAAAGTTAGGTCTGACCTGTGGACAGCTAACGTGCGTGTTTTCATGGTAACTGCTCCGAAGCTGCTACCGCAAGGCCCTGGGCCTGCCCCGGGACGGGAGGGGCCCCTGGAAGTCAGAGTCGCTTGGCGGGAATTCTCACGAGATTGTTTAATATTCACTGAACATGCCGTTCTAAGCTCCCCCTGCAGTCCCTGTTACTCGGGCCCAATGGTCTTGGGTTTCCACGGCTTGTTGTTTACGACGAGCTCTACGGTGCCCGGGGTTGGCGAGACGGCATGTGGCTTTCGAGGTGCAGGCAGGTGGGGGGATGCGAGCTGGGCCAAGGGCACCACCGTGAGCGAGGGGCACCAGAGCGACCAGTAGGCGTCGGAGAGGAGCCCCTGTGGCTGGTCCAGCACCGGGATCGCAGTTACAAAAACAAAGTCCCCAAGTCCCTCCTGGCATGGTGAGGCGTCACCAGCTTAGACTCGAGGCCCCAGGGGACCCTGCTGCCCCGGCTCTGGGCCGAGGCCTTGCTGCTCCGGCGCACAGGGCGGAGGTGGCAGGAAGTGACACGGAGGCCCCCCGTGGTTGCTCCCGTTTCCAGTGAGATACCTGACCGCCCTCGTGGCCCATTACCTGCAGCCAAAGGCATTCCTAATGCGTCCAGTAATGACAGTGACACAGTCACGGGAGTCTGCACCTGGGAGGCAGGACGACTGAGAGGTTCAGGCAGGAAGGGGGAGGCGCCTGGGGTCACCATGTGGGAAACCCGGCCGGCAGGCAGCCCGTCACCGCTGACACACGGGCCTCAGCACCCCATGGCCACTGCTCCGAGCGGACCACCCCTGCACTGAGGTTGTTCCCCGTGTCACTGTCTACACGGTGAGCACACCTGCGGCGGGTGGTTCTCAAACCTGACCATGGCTCAGAATCACTGGACGCTGGTTAAAGCACCGATGCTGGGCCCACCCCAGAGATGCTGATTCACTGGGTCTGCGGTGGGGCCCGAGACTCTGCATTTCCCTCAAGTTCCTGCAGCTCCGGGGACCCACCGTGAGAACCACTGCCACACGACACAGGTGTCCAGAGGCCGCCCCTCCTGTGCGTTGGTGCAGCTCTGTCCTTCCTAACAAGACGGGCCAGCCAGGGCCACCAGCAACACGGCATTTCTGGGCCCAGCTGGCCCAGGCTTTGTCCCCAGGGAGGGCACCGCACGCGGCCGGCGGCCCTAGGGGTCTGCTCTGCCTCTGCAGCCATAGCTGGAGAGCTGCAGCCTGCGACCTCCTCAGGACCCCCGGCTTCCCCTCCGTCCAGTGGGCAGACGAGGGCGCGCCCTTGGACCCCGTGCCGGCCCCGCACCCTCTGCTCGTTCCCAGAGCACATCTATGCAGCACAGAGTGTGTTCATCCCTGTGGAGGAAGTACGGCCAGTCAGTGGCCCCCAAGTAGTGACAAATCCACATGACGTGATCTACACTGTGCTGGACGCCCTGAGGGTTTGATGGGAGGTGGGAGGAGGTGACAGTGCAGACAGGGACCTGCTAGGGGCCAGGGCTGGCAGAGCGGAGGGCGGGGCCTTGGGCGGGGTTAGGGTCCTGCACAGGTGTCCCTCCCTCCCTCACCATTGTCACCCTCAGACCCCCAGCCCCACACCCACGGGAATTCCATTATTCAAAAAATGAGACATGAAAAAAGTGCAAACTTCTTTCAATCTTCAAACTGGTTTGGGGTCATAAAACAGTGCGAGACTCAGGCACTTAACTCCCAGCAGAGCCAGCAGATAGAAAGCTCTCTCCCCAACTTTCAGTATTCCTTTCAGTACGGCGGAACGGTCACGTGCAAATCATCACTGTTAGCACCTGACAGTGGGTGTGACCTCAGGAGACTCTGCCCTTGAGAACGGGGTGGGGGGTGGGCACGACTCGCTCTGGTGTGGCTCTCCCTCTCCCTGATTTTGGAAGGTGGAGGCGTGACCACAGGCTCGGCTCTGTGGTTTTCCTTTCACCTGGGATTCACCAGCTCCACCCGTTCTGCTCTGAGGTCGCCCACAGGCATGTTTAGGGGACATGGCTGGCTGTGGGGTCCCGAAAGAGGCTGAGAGGGTGGGGTGACTGGGGTGGGGAACCTTGAACTGCCCAAGGGGCCTGGATGGAGGGCTGTCCTGGCCCCAGCCCTTCCTGTCCCAAGGCAGCAGTTCTCCTGGCCCATCACCCGCTGTGACCTGGGCCTAGACGTGGGCTCTGTCCGTGGAAACTGAAGGTACAGCCCGACGGTTCCACTGACGTTTTAGTATTTATGGATCAACTTGGAGAAAACTTGTCACCAAGGCGCAAAAGCCAGTGTCCGTGGGTGTCGTGGGTTAAATTGTGTCCCCTCGAAAGATGTGGCATTTCTAACCCCCAGGTCACTGACTGTGACCTCATGTGGGAAACTGGGTCTCTGCAGACGATCCAGTTGCAATGAGCTCCCCCAGGTGGGCCCTGATCCCACGTCACCAGTGCCTATAAAAAGGGACATTGGGACACGCAGAGGGGACATGGTGTGGAGACACAGGGCGACGACACTGGTGCTGCGGCGGCCTCTCTCGCTCACGCGTGTATGAGCACACACTTGCACGCACACGCTGACTCACACGTGTTCCTTCACGACCCTGCTCGCCGCGTGGCTGCACCTGTTTCCCGCCCATCTCGTTTCTTCTCCTACTGCCCCCATTTCAGCGTAAGACTTAAGACCCTGTTAGGCCCCTATTCATGTCAGTCAGAGAGAAAACATGAAAAGAAACCACCAAGAGTAAAATCTTAGCAAGCTCCCACCACAGAGCACGTCAGGTCCTGATTCCCCTCCTCCCACCACAGAGCACGTCAGGTCCTGATTCCCCTCCTTCCTCAGGTTAAGTTTCCCCAGCTTCAGACGAGCTGGGACCAGCCTGATTCTCTGGGTTAGAAGAAAACAGCCTCTAATCATCACAGCGTCTCACACACACTGAGGCGACGGCTGTCCTTCCCCGTGCGCGCTGCAGTCCAGCTCCGGCTCCTGCAGGATGAGGGGCGGGGAGAGAAGGGCTCCCACCCCGGAAGTGGTCCTTCAGCCTCAGAGCTGATGCAAGAGACAGACCCAGGCTTGCAGGGATGTAATCCAGCCAAAGAAACTCAGATCCAGTCTGCTCCTGCCGGCAGGAGCCGCCCAGGGTGGACGCCGTGGAAGTGGGCCCCTTTCTGAGCGACCCTGAGCGGCGACGGCCAGCTGCTCTAGGCCTCGGACCGCACATCTGAGAGACGGGCACTACCTCACGGACTCGGAGCATTCACTCCAGCACTGGCTAGGGGCTGCCTGTGGGCAGCAGGACACGTACGGTACAAGCAGCAACAGAGAAGCGATCACGGCTGGTCAGAACCAGAGGCCTTGGTTTCAGAGAGTTCGAGGTGAAGAACCAGAGGCTGGCTGCCTTATTTGGAGCAATTGAGCGAGTTTCCTGAACCATAAACCAGACTTCCAGATCCCGAGTGCTGTGAGCGGCAGATCCTCCAGGGGAGAGGCGCCGAGAATCCCAGCAGTGGCGGGGCTGGGATGCAGACCCAGGGGGCCTGCTACCCCTCCCGGCAACAGGGCTGGCAGCGCACATGCGGACACGCTGATGACCTGTTTATGATGTTCTCCACCCATGAAAACCCGTGAATAAAGAGCCAGCACGTCCGTCCTCCTCCCTCCCCTCCCTCACTAATACGTCATCAAGCTCCCATCGCGTGGGTCCCCGGGGTAGCCACTCGGGTTCCCTGGCAGACAAGGCAGACGGGTCCTGATCAGAGCAGCTGCCGTCCATGGGAGATGTCTTGAGCCCTGGGACAGACCACGGGCACCACCGAGACCTCCCTGGACCTGTGGCACCGTCCCGGCCGGGCTAAGGCCTCTTACCAAACCCTCCAGAGCCCCAGCCTCCGTTTCTGACCCGTCTGGATACTGGGGGGTCTTCTCTTCGCCTTGGACTGCGTCTGCGTTTGGACACGATCTGCATTTCAGTGACTCACGTCAGAGTTCAAGCAGACCAAGGAGCCGGCGTGTGAAGCGAGCGGGCCGTCAGGCAGATGAGCCCGTGCACGCCCACTCCTGGCCTGTCCGCCACCTCTCGGACTGGCAGCCCTGCCAGCCCCAGAGGGTGGCGCGAAGGGAAGTGGGCAGAGGTGGTCCAGAGCCCAGGCAGACGCCGGGCGGGGGTTCTGGTTACTGCAGATGTGAAAACTTGAGTCAAACGTGTGCTTACGAGAAGTTAAACAAAACCGTGCAAACTTCACTCGATGGCAGATACCAACTTCCTGCCAAACAGCTGACAGGTTACAGGGGAAGATCCGGGGTCAGGGACTCCTGATTATGCCCGAGTCAGGGGAAGGGGGGACAGCAGCAGAAGATGCATCCACGCCACGGAGAGGGGCTCGTGCAGCGCTGCGACCGTCATCTCCAGGGGCAGGTGCTTCGAGTCATGAATTCATACAAGATGGCATCACTGTTTCTTCAAAGCACATTTCTCCCTGCATCTCGGTTTTCATAATTTTCTAAGGGAAATTGATTACATCCTCATCTCAAGACTAAACACTATTTTAATTTTAATTTCAAATGTGTCTGGAGCGCCTCCCCACGTGTTGCTCTCCTGAGCCCGGCGTCCTCATGAGCCGCTTAATTTTGAAATACGTCATACATTTGATAAGGACGGCTGAACTTGTTGCCTTAGATGTGTACTTTGAAGCATCCATAATAAACTGACTTCTACAAAGAGAAGCCATTTGAAGTCAAAAGCGAACATGTAAGGCCTCCATCCCCAAAGCAGCTGCTCGCATAGGCGCTACCTACACCCTGACTAAGGCCTCCATCCCCGAAGCAACTGCTCGCATAGGCGCTACCTACACCCTGACTAAGGCCTGCATCCCCGAAGCAACTGCTCGCATAGGCGCTACCTACACCCCGACTAAGGCCTCCATCCCCAAAGCAGCTGCTCGCATAGGCGCTACCTACACCCTGACTTTGTTGGCGCACAAAAGAAAGACCACATTTTACGGTGATTCACAAAGTTGGTTGGTAAGTAGGTGTCTTTAAAAATGACAAACAGAGCTTCTTCACATCAATGAGGCCGTGATCTGGGGACCCTTCCGCGGTCACGCTGCCCTAAGGCACACACGTGACCACGTGTGCGTGGGCAAGACCTCACATGCCGAGGGCGTGAGAACCACCTGCTGGTGAGTCTGTGCCCCACAGGGTGTCCCCAGAGGAGGGCCATTAAATGGCAGGAAAGCTCTGCTGTTCAGCGGCTCTAGCGAGACTCACAGGGAACTCTGGTGGAAGGTTACGTTTACGGAGGCCTCATCCAAACGCTTGACAAGGACCACGCCTCTGAGCTGTGCCGCGTCTACAGCCGGGCCTGGACGAGGCTCTACCGCAGGCCCTTGCTTGGGCGCTCGCTGAAGAGCCCAGGCCCCGACGGGACGGCCGTGTCCCAGGGTTCCCCCAGAAGGGCCTGTCTGGTCCCCTTCGAGCACCTGGCCAAGGACACAGACTGGGGAGGTGCACACCCGGCCCTGGGCAAAGGCCATGCCGTCCAGACATCTGCCTTCTGTAGTATGATGGTGTCCTCCGCCCCTTGGAGCCCCTCCTCTCCCGAGACGCGCCCAGACAGGCTCTCCCCCTGGGAGGACAGCCTCCCCTCGGGGACACTCTCCGTCCTCCGGCTCCAAAGCGCCATGCCTTCTAGACCCCAGGGCCGCACAGGCCGTGCCCAGCCTCCCGCGTAAAGGTTCCCCACTCGGCCAGAAACAAGAGGCGCCCGGGGAGAGGTAGCAGGGCACCAGGGGGGTCCCACTGTCCCAAAGTATCTCCGAGAATACTGGCTAATTGCCAAGGAGAGAAGGTTCCTTCCTAGCGGAGCAACGTGCCGGACCCCACACTCCCCAGGAGGCCCTCTCGGCGCTGCCCAAACCTGGGGGAACTCACGCCATCCACCTCCCGACGTGGCGCCCGGGGGGCACACGCAGACCCACGTGTGCAGCGCTCTTGCCCAAACCCTTCCTCTGCACCTGAGCCCTGGGGGACCATCAGACAAACCCAGATCAAGACGAATTTCACAGGACAGCTGGCCCCGTGTCTTTGAAAACCGCTATATTAGGAACGACTAAAAATAAAACAGAATTAGAAGGTAGGAAGAGTGTTCCAGAATAAAGAAAATTAAGGAGGTGTGACAACAGGAAGCAGCACTGCTCCTTGGTTGGAGCCCGGACCAAAAGTGAGAGAGGAGCTACGAGCAGCGTAATTGGGACGAGGCGGGGGGATCTGACCACAAACTGTGTTAATGACATGACTGCGTCAACGCTGTGCTTTGGGGGGTGATGTAGAAGAAGACACACGTTTAAAAACTATTTCACGGTGGAGTTTCATGTCTGGAACATACTTTCAACAATTTCATCCAGGTAGCAGATGAGTGACGGGGTGGATGCTAACGACTGGTGAATCTGGATGAACAGGAACGGGGGTTGACTTCACTCTTCTTTCAGCTGGTCTGCAAGTTTGAAATTTGCAAAATAAAATCGAGGGTAAAAGGAGAAACGTGCAGGACTCCTCCTTTTTGCCATGAGCCCTGCTGGAGGGGAAGGTGCTGGGCACGGCTTCACGTCCTATGACAGCGCGGGACAGAAGCCACCACCGTAGGGACGGCTGGGATACCCGCTTGCGGGGTCAGCCCTCTCCCTGGCTTTCCTGTTGTTTCTTCAAAGCATCTAACGGTGCAGATTGATGCTTTGAGGGAAGAGCTCTAAAGGGCTTGGACATTGGGAGCTCTCCTGGGGACGGGGGATGGGGAGAGAGTGTGGGGGAACCTGGAGGGGCCAGAGCCGCCTTCACCAGGTCAGACTCGGGAAGTCACTCAGCCCTCAGGAAACCACCCCGAGAAACGAACGTCCTCCACTGAGCTCCTCCCGGCTTCGGGGCTGGAACAGAGGCCCAGGAAGGGACGGGTGCAGCCCCCAGGCTCACGTCCCCTTACAGGTGTCACACGTTGGAACACACAGTTCGTCCCACGAGGCAGCTGTTGCCGCTGCTTGGGAGCCCTTTGCAGAGCCGGAATTGAACCTGAAGCACAGCGAGGGTCAAGGTTTGATCCAGCGAGTCCTGAAGGGGGCAGGGACACTCACCCCCGCGGCGGGCTGTGCTTGCTGACCAAGTGGGGGAAGAGCTTCGAGCTCCTGCTGGCATCTGTATGGGCGCCGCGGCCGGGCAGCACGGTAGTTGTGCTGGGTGTCTGGCGCCTCCGTTAATTCCCTAGGAGGGAAATGGCTCCCACCACCATGTGATTAATTCTCCTCCGGTCTCCCCAGAAAGGGACCATCCGGGCCTGCCAGGCGGCTCCGACGCTTGGCCAGCCCCCAGGAGCTGGGGTTTGGGAGCCACTTTAAAACCATGTTACCAGCGTAACTGGCGTCAGGCTCGGTGCGCCTCTTATGTTCTGTTTTATAAACAGGCGGATTATTTCAGATTGATCAGAGGCGACTGCATTTTGCAAATTACCTTGTGCTGTGACTGTTTCACACTTTGCTAAGTGGGCTCTGCTGATGCAGCGGCTCTAATCCATTTGGGGCTGTTAAGGATGGCTGCATCTTTGTAAACTGGAGACGGAAGGCTTTTGTTTTTATTTTCAATACGCATTTGAGCAGCAGGTGGAAGGCAAGGAGGTTCGGGGGCTCAGCTGAGCTGATCGATGTCCCCACCACGTCCAAGGACCCGTATTCTGCCCGACTGGCGAGTGCTCTCAAGCTCTCCTGAAACCCAGAGATTTGCTGCACTTGTCTGCACAAAAGTCGCCATTAAAAAAAAGGAAGGAGGAAACCAAAGCACACGAAGGAGACCAGGGGTGTGGGGAGCGGAGGGCGCGAGGGAAGATGCGCGGTCTGCGGCAGTTCTCAGAAGCACGTGTTTCGAGCAGGACTCTGGGGTTGATTTGGAGGCTCTCTTGTTGCTGGAGGCCCAGCCTTGATGTTTCTGAACCTGGACCCGCTCTCCTCCGAGTAGTAAAAGCAGCCGCAGAGAACCCGAGCTCTGGGGTAAATTCAAATGTGGCGGCGAGAAAACTACCAAAGGGAGAGTGGATAAGTCGTCAGGACAACGTCCGTCACCAGATTCCTCAGCAGGAAGGCGGACGGAGGCGTCTGTCCCGAGGGACCTCAAGCGGGGGTGGTGGGCGGATGGACATGACGGCGGACCCGGGATCCGGGTGCAGGGCTGGAGACGATGATTGGCCGTGGGTGCTTTTAACCGATACACCTGGATCTCTTTCCGGAGAGAAATCAGTATTCCACATGTCTTCTGGTCAAACTCTTTCTTATGGAAACTTGAGGACTAACAAGTCGCTCAGCTCCATAAAGCAGCAGGTATTCGCGAGCCAAATCAGGGCAGAAAGCGGGCAGACCTGACAATTCCATTTCCCACTGTGTCTGAAGAATGCTTGTGCTCAGGAAAGGGAACGGGACTGGGGGCTGGTCCTGCAGCCTCACCCCTCCCTCCACCTGGAGCCCAGAGGGGCGGAGGATGGGCTCCCACTGAGGTCCTGGACCCTCCTGCCCTGTATCCCCAGCTCTGTTGGTCATGGGATTGGGCCCGGGGGCTCAGCTTGGCCACTCCCCACAAGGAGCCAGGTGTGTCGGAGGCGCAGGGACGGCCTGGGTGACGCAGCTCAGAGGATGGGAGACCCTCGTTGGCTGAGAAGCCCCATCCCAGGAGGAAAGAGCCGCTGAGACGAGCCTGGCTTTTTCTCATCATCCAGGGCGTCCTGTAAACGCGTCAATACCCTCAGTGTAACGGCCCAGAAGAGGCATTAAACATGAGGGTTGTCTTTTCGTCTTGTTTATGGTTTCCTTTGCTGGACAAAAGCTTTTTAAGTTTCATTAGGTCCCATTTGTTTATTTTCGTTTTTATTTCCCTTACTCTAGGAGGTGGGTCAAAAAGGATCTTGCTGTGGTTTATGTCATAGAGTGTTCTGCCTACCTTTTCCTCTAAGAGTTTGATAGTGTCCGGTCTTACATTTAGGTCTTTAATCCATTTTGAGTTTATTTTTGTGTATGGTGTTAGGGAGTGATCTAATTTCATTCTTTTACATGTACCTGTCCAGTCTTCCCAGCACCACTTATTGAAGAGATTGTCTTTACTCCACTGTATATCCTTGTCTCCTTTGTCATAGATTAGTTGACCATAGGTATGTGGGTTCACCTCTGGGCTTTCTATCCTGTTCCATCCATCTATCTTTCCGTTTTTGTGCCAGTGCCATACTGTCTTGATGACTGTAGCTTTGTAGTATAGTCTGAAGTCAGGGAGCCTGATTCCTCCTAGAGACTGTCATACAGAGTGAAGTAAGTCAGAAAGAGAAAAACAAATACCATATATCAAGACATATATGTGGAACCTGAAAAACTTGGTGTAGACAGTCTTATTTATAAAGCAGGGATAGAGACACAGATGTAGAGAACAAACGTACGGCTACCAAGGGGGAAAGCGGCGGTGGGATGAATTGGGAGACTGGGATTGACATATATACACTACGTACATATATACTATGTATAAAATAGATAACTAATGAGAACTTGCTGTATAGCTCAGGGAACTCTACTCAGTGCTCTGGTGACCTAAATGGGAAGGAAATCCAAAAAAGAGGGGATATGTGTATATGTATAGCTGATGTACCTTGCTGTGCAGCAGAAACTAACACAACATTGTAAAGCAACTATGTTCCAATAAAAATTAGAGAAAAACCCCCAGGAAACCCATTAAGTGTGAGTCGTGTGTAAATACGGTCTCGTGGCCTCACTTTTGCTCTCTGGCAGCACCCGACCAGCGTCAACCTGCAGACAGCCGGCCTCGGGGCTCAGGATCGCGTGTCCCTGGGCCCGGGGAGCCAGGCTGGAGGGCTGCACGGCCTCTGGACATCATGTGGAAGGCGGGGGGTGTCCTGCCCCCTAACCCACTGCTCCTCATTGGCCTGAAGGCACAGGGAGGGGGGGCACAGGCCACCCGCTGGTCCTCAGGCTCTGCCCAGAGGAGGGGAGCGCCCAGCACCTGCCCCACGGAAAACCCCAGAAACAGAAGACTGGATCCCACACGCTCCCACTTTTACGAAATTCCACAACAGGCAGGACTAGAGTAAAGAAAGCAAGTCGGTGGTGGCCAGAGCCCCGGGGGGGTAGGGAGAGGGCCCCGAGGGGCTTGGGAAAGTTCTAGATCTGGATCAGGGCTCAAAGCTGTACATGGTTGTCAAAACTCATCCAACTGGTGGATTTTATCATCAGGAAAGCTGACCAAACCTGCCTTGGAAATGGGGCCTTTCTGCTGCAAACGAGTGTTCTCCCAACCCCCAAGTGAGCAGTGCGTCTGGGGAGGGGGCTCTACCAGAGCACAGGACACGGGCCGGGGCTGGGGAGCCACCAGAAGGACGGGTCTCCGCCTGGGAACAGCCAGGAGCAGAGGCAAGAAGCAGCGCCGGGGTGTCTGGAGGAACGTTCTAGACCAGGGACAACCGTGCCGGCCTCTGGCGGAGACACGGTCTCCACGGCCACGGGGCAGAGGCCCAGGCGGTGACTAAACACGGGGTGAAATGCAAGCAAAGCAGGTACACAGTCAGGAAGGCAAAGAGCGGGCCTGGGGGTGGAGACAAAGCAAGGAAAGGGAGACGGTCAGCTGGGATTCTTGTGGGTGGGGAGTGCTGCCCCAGCATGGGGAGGGTGCGGCTGCAGGGCCCAGGAGGCCTGGGCGTCACTGCGAAGGAGGCCAGGCTCGCCAGTAGGAGCAAGGGAGACTCGAAGAAGCGTCTCCAGGCCTGAGAAGACGCTGGCGTGAAAATCTCAAGGCTCTACAGAAGGGTTCCGCAGATCTCTCCACCGAGCAGCCTCGTTTTAGGCAAAATTAATGACACAGCTGCCGGAAACGTAGCAAATCACCGGGCCAGTGATGGGTTACTCAACAAACGAGGGTCTATTTGGGGGAAAAAAATCCATGTTTATCCCTCACTTCACAATATATGACGACAGCAACCCAAGAAAACCCAGATGAATTAAAAGATTAACTGGAACAACATGAACCATAAGAAAACTAAAGGAAGAAATCCCTATTGAACTGACCAAGAAGATCAAGAACCCTCTGAACGTGACAGCCAATTGGTGAAAATCTGAAAGGAAATGACAAATATATTTGAATGCACCAAAGTTTCATATTCTGCACTTCAAACACTTACAACAAAGAAACTGAGATGCAGAGACCCCAGGACGTTTGCCACAAGGAAGAGAGACGACAAAGGTTTCTGAGCAGATCACTCCCAGAAGCAGAACAATTCATGAGCGAGCATCAGAACATATGTTTGCCTTTACAAGAGTTCAAACCCACAAATCAAAGCAATGAAAAACGCCATAATTCGCCTTAAGGAATGCCAAAAACGCAAGCTGAATGGCCGTTCTCAGTGCTGCTAAGAGCACATCAGAGGCACCGCCTTCCTGGACGTCCTGGGATCTGGGGAGACAGCGGCTCCCCTGGATAATAAGAACCAAGAGACTGTGCACCTCTGGACACAGTAGTTAAATTTCTAGGAATGTGTCCTAAAGAAATAAGTCACAGAGATCAAACTTATGTATAAGGACTTTAATTGCTGCAAGGTTTATAAAAGTTCTGGAAACAACCTAAACGTTCAGCAAGAGCAGATTGGTTAATAGATAAATTAAGGTTCCTAAGAGTAATGTTCTAAAGACCATCTGATAATGCCACACACGCTGAGTAAAAAGCCAGATAAAACTCTCTGTGAAGTGTGTCTCATACACGTCTTCTTAAAGAAATACCAACTCGTGAGCAAATCTGGATGGCTTATTAGAATATTAGTGACTTTATTTTATTGTTTTACTGTAATTTTATTGTTTTATTGCATTTTCTAAGTTTTCCATACAAGTATAAATAAAATAAAACAAGTGTTTTAACAAAAATATGCATTTCCTGACTTTGAAGATGTAGAAAGCTTCCTATGGCCCATGCCATGACACAACGTACTGGCCTAGACCATTTTTATCTCCCCAGAGTCTTTCCAATACTGTCACCAAAGCTGCATTTGCTTGTGTGGTTATTCCTTCATCTGACAACCTGATCACCCACCCACCCACCTGTCTATCCGTCTGACCATCCACCCACTTATCCACCCATCATCCATCCATCTCCCATCCATCCCCCATCCCCCATCCCCCATCCATCCCCCTATCCCCCACGTCCGCATCCTCCAACCCTCCATCCCCCCATCCCCCGTCCATCTCTCATCCATCCCCCCATCCCCCCATCCATGCCCCCATCCCCTACGTCCGCATCCTCCATCCCCCATCCACCCGTCCATCCACCCATCCATCTGATCAGATGAACTTCCACTTGCAGTGCACTGTGGGCCAGGTTTAAGGCGCACTCCTGGGGTCTAAGGACGGCTAGGACGGAATTTGCGCCCCTGAGGGATGCAGAGGGTAAGGGAGGAGGTGGCTGCACGTGGAGCCGCAGGAGCCAGCCAAGCAGAGGGTGTCACCGGAGCAGGGCGGGGGACCGCCGCTAGGGCAGGCGGCTGGCTCTCCCTTGGACACAGACCAGTGATGCCTACAGCCCTGGCTGCAGCGTGCTTCACGCTCCTCTTGCCCTGTGTATATGTCCTCCTGGGCCAGGCCTGGTCAGCAGATCCTACCAAGCCCCAGGCCCAGAGCAGAGGGCCCCACTGTGGCGTGGGGCCCGCCCCTTCCATCCACACTCTGCCCACAGGCCCAGTTCTGAGCACTTCTGCCCCTAGTTGCAAGGCCACGGGTGTGCGTCTGTCCACCCGTTAGACCGGGAGCTGCAGGCATGGGGCCGGGTCCCACACATCCGACCCCCACGTGCCAAGCCCATGCGTGAAAGTGTTTCCTGGCACTTACCTGCCCCTCCTGATGTCTGTGCAGATCCCTCCCTCCCTCCCACGAGCCACGAGCATCCCCTGCCTTCCTGAAGTCACCGCTGGTGGCGCTGACCCGGCCAGACTGTGCGAGTCTCTAGAAGCCAGTGGCTTTCACACACTCGTGCGTGACTGTGAGTGTGTCTGTGTGGGGTGTGAGGGTGTCATCGCCCAGCGGGGCTGCCTCTTCGTCCCAGGCTCATTTTCCTTCACGTAACAGCAGGCATTCGTGAGTACTGATGCTTCCCGGCTCCAGGCGGGGGCGGCCAGGAGAGGACAGGCCCTTGGGGGCCGGCCGGGCGTGGGGGCCCAGGTCTCGCAGGGTCAGAGGGCAGCGCTGAGTGGGAGGGGAGTCCGTTTAGACTCTGCTCCAGACAAACACGCCGACCAAAGGTGGCTCTGCTGTGCGTCCGCCCCTGCTGCTGGTCTGGCCGGCCCGGCACCAGAGCCCTCCCGGTCAGACTCTCCTCTGCTTGAGCGGTGACGGGAGCCCGGGGGAAGGAGGGGTGGGCTCGGTCCAGGTTCCTGGGGGGCAGCTGCGCCCACCCGGAGGGTGGCCAGGCCCCGCCCCCTTCCTGCTGCGGGCACCGCGTCCCGCTCGCCTCTGCGCAGCGGTCAGGCCAGGTCCCTGCCAGCGGCCTATGTGAAGCCCAGGGATGTGGGCCGGTCCGAAAGCAGCTCTGCCGCCACCAGGAAAGCTGTCGGCCCGCAGGACAGGAACTCTTAGCTCCATCTGGATGTTTTCTGGACGGGCTGCCGGGTCCCGAAGCGTCTGGGCCCCGTTCATCCTTCCTGTGCTTCCAGGACCCCGGGGGAGCTGGTCAGACGGCTGCCCACTCAGGACAAAGTCCCACACAGACACAGGCACCACCTGGGGCCTCGGGACGGCTCAAGGCCGGCCGACGGGACTGGCCTCTTTTCCTGATAGATTTTTTAACTTACAGTATTGTACTTGGGTTTTAAATGAAACCCAAGCTTCATTTAAAACTTGGGGGAAGGCTCCCTCCCCTCCCGCGTCCACTCCACATGGTGGCTTCTCCCAGCACCCCTAAATTAGAAACCCTACATTAGCCTTAGACGGAGACGCAAGTATATGGGGCAGGAAGCGGTACTGACTCCCAGGCCATGGAGGGAGGGGTCGCTGAGCCCGAGAACCCTGCCCCAGGGGCCCTCTGTGCCCCTGTCGCCTCTGTGACAGAGCCGGCCGGCTCATACATTACTCGGGGCTGTACGTGAAGCCGGCCGGCGTCCAAAAGAGAGAGACAGTGTGGTTACGGAGGGAAGCCGGGAGTAAATAAATGCTACCCAAGAAACCCTACAATTTTCCCTGCGCTTCAGGAAGAACTGCAGCTCGAGGGTGCAGCCGCCCCCCGTTACCATGGGCACCTTCCAGCCCCCAGGGTGCCCGCGGGACGCAGGGGCTCCCGGGGCCTTCCTCCCCTTCTTGGGCCCCTCCCTTTCCCTCCACAGAATGCAGAGCTCTGTCAAGCCGGTACTTCAGGGCCCACGTCAGAACTGGAACTCTGTCCTGTAGCCACGTCCAATTAGAACCACCTCAGACCTCCAGCAGCTTCCCCTGCTGGGCGGCCTGGCTGTCAGAGCACCGGACCCACACGTACATTTTAAACCAACGTGAAGGTCTCCAACCCACACACGATATCGTAAACGGCATTATTCAGCGGCCCCTTTGTGCTCGAAGCTGTGAATCGATCTGCTAAATCGCACGGTTAAACTCCCTCCCGCACGTCCCCGCTCGTGGGGTCTTCAGTGCACCCAGTGAGGCACCACGTCCCCCTGCCTGGCCGGTGATTACAGATCTATTTGCACTTCTTCTCCTGCGGGAAGGGGGAGATCTGGGAGCGGACAGGACAAGGGCCGCAGCACCGCTGAGAGAAGGAGGTGCGGCAGCTCCGTCCGCAGCAGACCCCGGAGCCCCACGCTGGGTCCCCACGTGGCACTAAGGTCACGCTCTGTGGGCATCGTTGTGACAGCGAGAAACAAGATTTCTCCCCTGTAAAATTAAACGTCACTCCCGATAGCATAATATCTGAAACGTCGTCTTCCCAGGTCCACACCAATACTTTGCACAGAAAATTAAACTCTCTCTGTTTACTGAGTGGATAATGTAGCCTTCAAATGTGTGAGATCCCCCGCTGGGTGAGAAATTAAAAAGCTGCACTCTAAACCGTAACGGCATGTAGGAAATACGAAAGAAGGTAACTTAACTGGTAATCAGAAGAAATCATAAAACTAATCATGCAATTAATGTCTTCAAAAGCAAGTGTGGGAGGTGGGTGTGATTACAAGGAAACAGCGCAGGCTGGCTCGGGCGCTAATGAATGAATCGTCCCCGGGGGGTGGCGTGCCGGCTCCGGGTGGCGCGCTGCTTCCTGGGTTTGCACCCACCTGCCTCCACCTGCGGCGCTCCTGCGAGGCAAGGTCACCTTCCTGCAGCACCACCTTCCCTGGACACTGCAGGCAGCGCCCCCCGTGGGTTGGGTGAGGCCAGGCGAGAACAGCCACGTTCTGGGGGCTGGTCGCTGAGGGAGTGTTAACACACGTGGACGCCCTCGGGCTCTTCCCTAAGTGCTCCACACAGGCTGACACACAGCTCCCTGCTTCGTACACGTAGTTTAAAAAGAAATCCCTGCCTCGGTGCTCATCACCCGCGGCCGAGATCCCTCCGCACGGACCGACGGAGATTTGTTGATAAAGAGGGGAAGGGCGAGGAGAGGCGGCGTGGTGACAGCATCCTCTCCAGACTCCCGGGTCACAATGTCTCCGCGTCAGGTCCCTTTGATGCCGGGGAAGAGCTGCCTGCTGAAGGGCAGAGGACTCGCCGGCGGAGGGGCGGGGGCCCGAGGGGGGAACCGTGACCCCCGAATGCAGACGCCGAGCTCAGGTCCACAGGCCAGGGAGCAGACGCTGGGCCAGGACGGGTCACCCCCAACACCTGCATGTGGCCATGCACCCCACGGGCTCCGTTTCTCTTGTTTTACCGTTATTATCATGTTCTTGTGGGTTCTGACGGTGGTCCAGCGGGTGGTCCCACAGGAGCCCGGCTTTCCCACCCACCCCACAGGAGGGCGGACACCTGGGTGCCCTTCAACGGTCTGGACTCCGTCAAATCAGACAGGCGAGAGGCGGGGACCTGGACACGAGGGCACGGTGATCAAGAAAGACAAAGAGGGACCAAGATTGTCTTTCCTGTTTTCAAGTGGACAGTTTTCCACCTGGAGGAGGTGCACAGACAGCCACGGGGAGAGCGGGAAACAGACTCGTGAGGCCCAGCCTGCGCGGCTCCCGTGTCCCACGCCTCACAGAGGCAACACACAACACGGTCACTCTCGTGTGGATGCCGCTGAAATTTGCCCTTTTTCCATTCACTTCTTGTTTCTGAGGCTTCTCCCTGTGACACGCAGCTCTGCGTCATGTGTGTTCACGGCCGCACAGCCCACGAACAGAGACCATCTGACACACAAGGCGGGGAACACCCCCCCCACCTGGACAGCCGGGGCCTCAGTGCCCAGCCGCAGGACCCCATGTGGGCACTGGGGGAGGGGCACGGGGGGACCCCAGACACGCGAGGACGTGGCGGTGGCACCACGGGCCAGAGGGCAGGGAGGGCCACGCAGCGGGAGGGCCACACGGGGAAGAAGAAGGCTTCGCTGGACCCGCTTTCCTCAACATGTAAAAAGCAACCCTGGGCAAATGACAGCCTAAATGTGAACACGGAATGGTAAACGCTTCAAAGGAAACACTGGAAAACATCCAAATGCCGCTCTGAACGCAGGGGAGCGCAAACCACAAAGGAAAAGGGGAACAAAATGTGATTAGACTCAAGGAGGATCCTCTGGGCCTCACAAGACACTATGGGAGAGTCGGGAGCGGGGTGGGCATCTCAAGGCAGGAGGAGAAGCTCGAGGTCCCCGGGGCAGAACGAGGGCTCCTGCCCCCCGTCCCCGGGCAGCGAGGACGCTTAGAGGAGGAGCTGCCGGTACTTTCACACGACAAAGCAGGAATCGTGGGAAGGGCTCTTCAGAAGCTTCCAGTTATGACTCACGTCTGCATCCTGGGAAATCAGGTAAAGGGTAAGAAACCGATCCTGAAAACGGAGACCCTCGTAATTTACCGCGAGAAGAGTCGGGCTCTCAGGGGGCCCTAAACGGCCCAGGTCTCCTTCAGGGTGGCTGTGGGGAGCGAGGGGGAAGCTGGGGGCCGCGAGCAGGCCCTGGGCCTCCCCTCGGCGACAGCGTGAGCAGGCAGGGGCCCACTGCGCCTGGGAGGCCAGCACAGCTGGGGCGCCCCTGCCTCCGGTCCGTGGGGCGCAGCCTGGGCCCAGCACGGCCGGGGCGATCACTGTGAGGACGGGTCAGCCTACGGGGACCGACGGGACCGTCACGGGAGCTCCTGCTAGAGTTCACGGACTTGGGCCCCGTCCTGTGAGTCACAACGGCCCACTCACAGGTGAGAAAACAGTCCTGACCCTCCAGGAGGTCGTCAGCAGCATTGCGGCCTCCAAACTGCGGGAAAACGAGGCACGTCTCGGGGTCACACTGAGGCCCGCCCTCCGACGGCCGTCCCCGGGCCCCGGGCCCCCTGGTTATATCCACGGCGCACACACTGGCCAGGGTGACCGTGGAGCCCAGACCTGCCCCTAACCGGCGAGGCCACCGCTGCGCTGAGACGGAGGGAAGGAGGCTGGACACGCACAGCCCCCAACGTGGACTCTGACCCCAGCCCCACATTCTGGCCCAAGTGCAGGTCCAGGGGTGAGGCCCGTGGGCAGGCCCACTCGGCTGGTTTCCAGAACCCCAGGGCTTCTACACCCGAGTCCGTACCCTGGACACATGGTGGTCTCTGAGGTGATGGGGTGACTCTCTGGCTCCCTTCCCAAGGTAACCTTAGGAGGTGAGGGTCCCCGCTGGGTCTGGGGGAGGGGGGGCGGGCCGGGAGGAGGAGTGCAGGAGGCCGGAGGTCCAGAGAGGCTACGTGTCTGCTCCAGGCCGCACAGCTGAATCCTGAGGAAGGTCAGGCCCCCCCCCCCCCCACCGTCGGAATCCCTGCCGGTGGCCCCTGCCTCGGGAATGAGCATTCTGGGCTGGCCGTCGTTTAGATCCAGGCATGGCTCAGGGCTGTTTCAGCTGCACGCAGCAGGAAACCTCTATGGAGCGGGCCGGATCCCACGTGGTCAATTCTCTCCTGCACAGAACAAGCCAGGGCCGGGCAGGGCAGCCGGCGGCCCCCTCCACCCACTCGGCCTCACTCCTAGTTTCCGCCCCAAGCTCTCTGGCCGTCTTAGACGCCGGCTTGAGTCCTGCTGTCTGTCCCGTCCTGGCGGCCACGGGGGGAAGCGTTCATCCCCATGCAGGGTCCGTCCACGCTGACGGGACGTCCATGTGGCCTCGAGGTCAGATCTCAGGTCGCAGACTCCAGGGCAGCGGGGCGGCCCTCTCCTGGCCGCGGGGCGGGGCCCCGATGAGAGCTGGGTCTGTCTCAGAGGGAGGGAAGGCGCAGACTACGGGAGGCTCCCCTGCACCTCGGACTGTCCTCCAGGAACCGACATGTTTAAACTCTCCTTGTTTTAGTTTATACCACCTACTCAAATGCCCTTGGCTTAAATAAATTATAGATCAAATGTGCTTGGAAATATTTTATGGAGGGAAAGGGATATTCCTAATACATAGAGACAATGCTACTCTCTGACGGTGATGGAGCCATTGCTGGCCATTTCCCACATGGGGACCCTGCATGCAGCCCCAGGGGTCCTGGTGTTTCACAGCAGCTCAGTTTGTGAGCCACGTGCAAGGTTCTCCCAGCTGGGCTGCTGCAGGGAAGTTGGAAGAAGCGAACAAGAGAGAAAGAAGCACGGACAGAGGGAGGAAGGAGGGAGGAAGAAGGACAGTCGGGCACGGCATCCAGCGTCTTTCCTGCTCGACCCTCCGGGTCTGGCTTCGAGTTCCTTCACTAGGCGCCCACTGTGGGGCGGTGGAGGCCCCCGACCCCCAGCTTCTCCAGAGACAACGGGGTCTAGACCCCAGGCCGGGGCCAGTGGAGCCTCCCTGTAGCAGCAGGTAGACACCTGGGCGCAAATTCACGCCGCGTAGCTGTGTAGAATGCTTTTCTTTCAGGAAAGTGAATGATCACCTCTGAAATGTTCCATAAATTAGGGTTTTCAGACCTTTACTCTTCTTGATTTGCCCAAAGCAAGGTGAGTTCCCTCAGGCGCAGGGCGAGGGGCTGAAGAGATGCAGGGCTGAGGACGGAGGTCCAGTCGAGGGGCGAGGCTTCCTCCTGCTCCCGCCCTTTGCCCCAGTAAACGCCGGTGGCCGCCGGTCCTTACCGCCCCTGAGGAGGGGTCTTTAACCAGGGCCTTTGAATCATCCCTTTAATGAGGCCATTTTGGGTCCCGCCCCCTACGGGGTGGCAGGGGATGCTTGATAAGCGCGTGTGCTATTCAAGTAATAAAAAGAGTATCGGCCAAGAATCTAAACTATCCCTTAACTTCTCAGAATAATCACAACACGCATTTGAAAATCCACACAAATACAGATCACGAATAAAAATGCGCCTTTGTTTTTTAGCCACCAACCTACACGGACTGAAGTTCCCTGACGCCCACCTCTGGGCATCCCCGGCCCTGATTCCGGGTGCTAGGAGCAATTCTTTTGTCCCGGGGCTTCCCCGTCCAGAATCTGCTCGAGCCAGGCTGGGTCACGGCAGACGAGCCCATCCTGAGGAGGCACTGTCCCAGCCCGCGGGCCCACACCCGGCTGCACCCCCCTTCCTGCCCCGGGGGGCAGAAGCAGCAGGTGTCCTGCAGGCAGGAGGTGCCGGTCATCACGCGCGACTTCCAACAAGGAACCAGACCAGACCCGGGAAGCAATCAGGCCGTGGGAACCTCTCAGGCAAGACGGATGTGTCCTCAGATCCTCTGACGCGCTGGATTCTCCTTTACACGAGAGGCAAGACGCCTATGTTGCAAATTGTCTCTTCTTTGGCACAAAACCTCAATACCCTGTATTTGTAATTGAACAAAATCTCCTCCCCTTGCGTTGCTGGTGCACACACCTGCCTACCGGGCTCACTGTAGACAACACACATTTCCCCAAATTACATTCTAAATGTGATGCATACCTGCCTGGTAAAGACAAAACAGAAACAATAACCTCTGTGTGGAGTTTATGTGGTGCCGAAAACTGTAGAGTACAGAGTCATCAGGCTTTAGGGTTGAGTTTGCTTAAAATGCTGCCACCTTTGTGTCTAGATTTTAAAATATGCTAAAAATATCCCAACATCACAGTGACAGAACTAAGGAAAGCTGTATTTCTACGAAGATTATTTTGTTAAAAAAGTCTAAATGTTGGCAATCTCTCTGCCCAATTACATAAGCTTGCAGTCAAAGGCACCACCATATTAAAAAAAAAAGAGTGAATTTGTGTATCTCTGTTGAAAACAAGTATTAAGCAACCCATTACTTAAAAATGCACAGGGAGCTCCACTGACGCTGAGATACGTTTATGAGCAGCATTCAGGCGACGAGGCCGTAAATGGATCAAGAAATGTTAATCTTACGGTTTCCACACCAAGCCGTCTTCTCCCCCCAAATGATTGCTTTTAAGTTACATGTTGGAATCAGTTTCTCTTGTGGGGCTGTCGGTGCTCACGAAGGGCAGGTCAGATTTTTCAGATTCTCTCCTGCTTCCTTAAAAGCTACGGGTAGTGACGCAGATGTTACTGATGACCGAACGAACCATTCAGAATGTGAGGTTCAGAGTGGTTCACGCTAACCCACCAGTTTTGGAGGGTCATTCCTCCCCAGGCCCACAAGAAAAGCGTTTATTTCGGAAGGGAGGTGTCCCCATCCTTGGGGGGACCACGGGGGCAGCAGCCTTCCTGCCCAGGATCCCACCCACAGTCCATCCCCCACCCGCCAGGCGCAAGGGGCAGAGAGGGGCTTGTCCAGGAGAGCGAGACGAGGAGTGACCAGGGGGCCTGGGGGACAGCCCTGCCTGGCTCTTCTGGGGGGAATTTATTCCCGCGTGGCAGGGAGGCCGCAGACCCAAGGCAGCAGGGCTACCCGCCGCGTGCCAAGCGCGGGGCCGGGAGGGAGGCACGTTTCCGTCAAGATCAGCCCAGGAGGGAAGGGGAGACGGGACCCTCTAACCCAGGGGACAGGGCTGCAGCCCAGGAGAAGGGCCTGTGCTTTGTCTGCTCCTCTTCCCCACGCACTTCACTCGGCGCCTTTGTGTCTGCCTCTGTGTAAATGTGAAGTGGAAAATCCTCCAGTCAACACCCTAAGCCCTTCCCGATGGGCAGGCGGCCCTTTGTCACGGCCGCGTCTCCTTGGTGATGCTGCTTTATCAGAAGCGGGCCTGGAAGATCAGACAGAGAAAAGGAGGGGCCGGAGCTCTCCCCGGAAGTCCTTTCACAACCGAACGGGCGTTTCCATCAACAATAACAGAAATATGTGGAGAGAGTTCCATCCTCTGGTGTCTGTAGGGCAACTGGTCTTGAAAAGGAGACATCACTTCCCACATGTTAGGGCTGAATTGTGTCCCCGAATCACGCGTTGAGCCCTAACCCCCAGGACCTCAGAACGCACTTGGAGGAGGGTCTTTGCAGAGGTAATCAGGTTACGGGGTCACGGGTGGGCCCTGAGCCCAGAGGACTGTGTCCTCATAAGAAGAGGAGATCAGGACACAGACATGCACAGAGCGACGGCCACGTGAGGACACGGGAGAAGACGGCATCTACACGGCAAGGAGAGAAGCCTCTGCAGAATCCAGCCCTGCCCTCACCTGGACCCCAGATCCCGGGCTCCGGGTGTGAGAGATACACGTCTGTGCTTAACCCTCCGGGTCTGCGGCCGTCCCAGCAGCCTTGGGAAATGTGGAGACACCACCCTCCTCCCCCTTCGCTGCTCCGGGTCAGGGCCCAGCAGGGTGCCGGCTGGCTCGGGAGGGAGGCCTGCGTGGAGCCGCTGGGACAAGCCCCTCCCAACCAGCCGTGTCCACGTCTCCTGCTCGCTATTCCGCCCAGGAGACAGCAGCGCCCCGCATAGGCCAGGGGGACCAGGCCGCTTCTTGGTTGTGCAAAAGTAAGAGAGTACCTTCAAGTCCCCTGACGCCTTTGAAGGAAGAGGTGAGGTCCCGCATGTGGAAGCCTGGGCTCCTCTCTGGGCTGCACGGGAGGCTGGGAGGTACGGGTGGGACCTGCCCACATCCCCGGGAAAGCTGCGGGGCGCAGGCGGGGCCGGCGTCAGGCCATGGAGCCCTCTGGTCCTCACGGTGGGACCAGGACATGGCACTGAGGCCACCTGGGTGGGGACCACGGGACCCCACCTTCCTTTGTGCTGGGGGTCCGCCCGTGAGTCCCCTGGAGCGGCTCCGTGGACGGGCTGAGAGCAGAGCGGGCACCCCACGGGGCAGCAGGGGACACAGAGGCAGAGGAGAGACCAGAGGAGAGCTGTGAGGCCTGCGGAACGTTCTGGGCAGCAAGGCCTGGTGGCCTGCCCCGGCACTGACGTTGCAGGCGTCCACGCAGGCAGGTGGGCTGAGAGCCGTGGTTCCATGAGGTCAGAGCCACGGGCCGTCTGCTGGGCGGCAGGGCGGTGCTGGGGACGCCTAGCCTCACGCTGCCTGGCCTGAGCCAGACAGAACCCGGAGCCTGCTGACCGCGAGCGCCTAAGCCAGACCATCGACCAAAGCCGCCTTGCCTGCTCCATGTCCTGATGCCGGGGAAGGAGGTCTCCCAGGGTCCCCACCGCGAGCGTACCAGCCAAACAAGGGCAGGGGCCCCGGGGCCAGTCTCTGGTGTCCTGGGCCTGCGGGGCTGCTTCTGTGTCTGGACTGTGGACCTGGGAGGCCGGGACCGTGGCTGCATGTGGACTTGATATGGAGACTGTCCACGTGGACTGACCCAGATACAGTCAAGCCGGGGGTCCAAGTGTGGCCTTCCCGGGAGGGAAGACAGGAGAGGCCCCTGCTGGGGATGATGCAGGATGCCGTGCCGACTGCCACTGGGGCCGCGCTGAGAAGAGCAGGGGCCGGGCCTGGGGAGCTCGGCCAGACAGGGGGCTGGCGGGACGCGGGCGGGACGCTCACCTTTGCCCCCAAGGGGATGTAGGTCGGAGGTCTCGGAATCACAACGGTCAGTATTTTTTTGAGAAACAGCAGAGATAGAGATGAACGAGAAAAAAAAAAAAATTCCAGCCCTCAAATCACCATCGATCACCTGGCTCTGCTTTGAAATGTTCTCTTGCTACAACCTTTGAACACCTGCCAATAGTTATTGATTTATTGGCAACGTATCCATCTATTGTCCTAATACATGGTGTACATTGTAGAGAATTTATTAAATAACTTTTAAAGGACGAGAAAAAGATGAAATAAACAACATTTAAAAGTAACTCCCTGTATTACGTGATGGTGTGAAGATCATTTTGCTCTCTTTAAAATGCACTTCAGTGACAGTCATGTGGTTGCATATGCTTCATTATTTTTGCTAAGATTGGGTTTATACTTTGTCCTAAAGATATCTGAAGGCCTACATCCAGTATTATTTTGACACTTGTTTTAACGGCTCTTGAAGCTGTAAGGTGTCACACAGAAAGGGAAATATTTCCGAATGCCTCTTTCGCTCTGAAGGTTTACCTTATCTGCGGACGTTTTCTGGGAAGCATCCCATCCACCCAAGTCAGCACCTATGGACACATGCTGTGGACACGGGTTCAAACGGCCCTTCAACTCTCTTAAAATATTTTGCCACATAACAAGCAAACTTGTGTGGCACGTGTTTTCTGGTTCCTCCCTGTTTTATTACAAAATTTATTACAAAGGTTGTACAATAGTTTAGAGGTCTTGTTTTTATAAAGTTTATAAAACCTTACAAATACATTAAATGTATAAGATTAAGCTATTGCTGTACTAATTTGAATAATTTAGGGAATGGATTTCACATGTGGTATAAATTCTGTAACTTCACCCCAGACTCTTTCTGAAGTATTTTTTCAGCCACAGCAGTTACTTCACCCACAGTTATTCCAATTTTAAGACATTCTTTTGCCCATAGAGCGTGGCTGTTATGAGGGATCGTGTCTGCTCTGTCGAATTGATCTTATTTACATCTTCCCTCTGGAGGGTCACAAAGTGTGCACCTCGAGATGTGCTCAGCACCGCTCTGAGCACAGACCCTCAAACCCGCGGTAAGTCCATTTGGCATTTCGCCCCACGACAAAGCTGGTGAGCGGCCAGCCTTGGCAGGGAAGCGGTGCTCGCTGGCAGGGTCGGGGGCGTCCACGCGAGCGGCAGCACAGCCCGGCGGCACGTCCAGGTCCCGGTTGTGGGTGACGGTCGCAGGCTGGGCAGTGGCTCTTCCCTGGCACCCCGGTGTGAGGAAGCTGCCTCCTCACGTGCCCTGTAGGGAGGGCCCCCTGGCCGGGTCAGCGTGTGCCTGCCACCTGCGGGAGGGGGCGCCGCAGGGTCAGGCCGCCCCAGGACTCACGAGGCCCAGGGCCATGACAGGTCGCCTCTCCAGACGGCGTGGACGTGACCACGGAGCAGCTGCCCTGCCCCACCCTCCTCCTGCCCCCTCTCCAGGGCTGGACCATGTTCTGCAAACAGAATCCCTCAGCTGTCTCATCACCCAGCACTTCTGGGACATCCATAGCATTGCAACTTTTTAAAAAATGGCAGAGTTCCTATGTTTTGGACGTAGTCACGAATTTTCACCTGTTCTCCTGTGCGGATTTTCCAAGCTGGGGCTCGGTATCTAACCGTGTCCTCTGTGGACGCATTTCCGGTTTGGAATTAGACATCATCTATGCAAATTTCATTTCTGTGTTTTAACGACGCTTTTAATACCTAACCTTCTGCTTTAATATCTCAATCGCTAACCGTGTTGAGATAATTAGGTGACGGAGCTAGACAATTACTCTGTGGGCAGAGAGCAGACCGTCCTTTACATTTATATAAATACGCAAGCTTTAAATAAAGCAACTCAATGCATTCGTGGCGTCTTACACCCGGCGACTTGAGAAACCATTTGATCGCACGGGCTGGTCGATTCCATCAGCAACTGGCTGGTTCGGCTCATTTTTATTTTTTCATGGAACTGACCAGGCAATTCAGTCGATAGTTGTCAAAATTGGAGTCCAGAGCAGGCACAGCTGGACCAGCCTAAAGTTAATTAAAAATCAAGAGGAGGATAAATGAAACGCGGCTCCTCCGAGGCGGCCGAGGAGACAAGGGGGAGCGACTTCTTCTCTCTTAAAGGGGCCCCGGACGAGCCGCCACAGGGGAAGCAGAGCCCCTCCTCCCAGCGGAGAGGACACCCCCGTGAGGCCCAAGTGCTGAAGTCTCGTGTTCTTCGGGTGAGTGAAGCTGATAAAACTAGACAACTGCCTGGAAGCCGTCGGGTGTGACCTGGTCGGGGGGCGGTGGCGGTCCACGCGTGGGAGGCCAGCGTCCTGCTGGGAGCAGGTGCAGGTGCTCTGATGGGCGCCTGGGGGGACCAGGCCTCTCTTCCCGCGTCCGTCCAGTAGTGAGTCCAGTGGTTGGTCCGGTGGTCAGTCTTGGGCTCGGCACGGCCCCATCAGAGCAGCCCCGTCTCCTACCATCTCCCTGGGCCAGCGCTGGGCTCCAGACCGGCTTCCTCACCAGCTCCCGGGGACCCCTGGTTGCTGTCCGTCCCCCGTCTCTGCCCAGACACCTCGCGTCGTACTGACATCCAGCTGCATTAGTCCTCTGGGGTGGCCGTCGCTCATCACCGCACACCGAGTGCCCAGAACGACGGAAACTTATTCTTTCAGAGTCTGGAGGCCGAAGCCTGAGGTCAGGATGTGGCAGGGCTGCTGCCTCCCACCCCACGGTCCCTGGGGAGGGGCCTCCTGCGGCCTCTGCCTGGTCCAGGTGCTGTCCCCTTTCTAAGGACACGGCCGCACTGGATTAAGGGCCCACCTGCCCCAGCGTGGCCTCATCTCAACTGAAATAGTGACACTGGAGGCACCCTAGCCCCCCAAAAGGGGGCATTCTGAGTCCCGGGGGTGGGGACTTCACACGTCTTTTCATGGGACAGGATCCGACCGTCCATAGCAGCTTAAGCACCTTCTCTGTTCCGAAGTTCCATGGAGGGACTAGAGCCCACGCCCCCGGAGTCTTTTCTGAACACAAAGAATTTCTCGTCTGTTTCACACACGCTAAGTCATCACAGCACTGTTGACTTGTCTAATTTTTATGCATCCATCATATTTCTCCCACTAGATTATAAGGTAACTGAGGGCAGGATCTGTGACTTTTCACCTTTAAATTCACCTCTATTTTCAGAACAGAAATCGGTGCCCAGATGTTGCCTTGCCTTGAAAAGCCTTGAGAATGAAGCCTTCAGTGTGTGTGGTTCATGGTTCCTGAGGTTAACAAAATGCTTATGGGATGAAAGAATGAATATTTAATACTCACAAATAGGCAAAAAAAAAAAAAAAAAAAAAAAAGCGCCAGGGCCTCTTATCCAACATAAAATGCTTCGTACGAAGGATCTACAGAGCTGGCATCCGGGATGTGCATTGTTCAGACGCGGGGTCCTGGGAGCACAAGGGTGGCGATGGGCAGAGCTTTGCAACCGCAGCCGTGAAAGTCACGCCCCCCGCTCCCAGCCCGGCAGTGCGTACGGGCCGGTGGCCAAGCGTAAATGCTCGGAAAACAGACGCTGCAGTGAGGAGTCTGGAGGGCAAGCGATGGGGCTCCAGGCAGACGGGCTGTGTCCTCACAAGAAGGTGGGGGGTCCGGTCTCCGGGGTCACTCCTGGCTCCAGAAACCCTCAGCGCTCTGGTTGCAGTGGGCACCAGAGGTCAGGTGATTGTTTAAACTTCGCCGAGGATTTGCAGCCGAAACAGTGGCAGTTGAGGACCCCCAGGTGGGACATCGCCCAGCATACCTGCAGAGCCACGACCCCCTTTCCCGAAGGCCTCGTATAGAACCAGGGTTCTGGAGAACACACGTGTGAAACGCCTCAATGGGCCCTCCCCACAGCCCCCCCTCACAGCCAGCATTCACAGGAGGCGCACACGCATGTCCCTCCTCAGGACACGGCCTCTGCTCCCGCGTTAACACACTGAGAGCAGAGGCTAGAAGCTGGGGGCCGGGTGCGCCGCTTTTGCTGCTCTTTGTTTCTTTTCCTTTTATACAAACACTGCTTCAGTGATGGACATGCTCCAACCACAGGGACCCCGGCAGCCGCCTGTGGGCTTGAGTTAAGTACTTAGGACAAGCCGAGGCTCTGGTCCCCCTGGTCTGATGCACCCCTGTGTCAGTAAACTGGCGAAAAGGAAATTACGCTGTACACGCTCACACACACACTGCACACGTATACACACACACGCACTATACATGTGCACACGCATACTGTATGTGTGTACACTATACGCACATGTGCATACTACACACGCACGTATTTATAACACACGTGCACACAATTCATACACATAAATACACGCCTATAAAATACACGTACACATGCACGCACATATATACACGATACCCACATAAAACACACAATATACACACATACACACATACCACACAGAGGCAGACTACACACATACACACACACTGTACACACATTCACATGTACACACGTACTATACATATACACATACTATACGTGATGCCCGATACTATGCGTGTACACATATATACACATGCACACACAGATAAAACACATGCATGCACGCACGGTGCCCACCACCTCTGCTCTCGTCCCCGCCGCGTGCGCCCCTCCGTCCTCGCAATGGCAAGGAGGGCCGTCACTCGCAGAGGCTCCCACCTTCCTACAGTCACACCGCCCGTGAGTTGCAGCATCAAGGTTGGCAGCAGGGCCACCAGCTCAGCGTGGCGGCCTCCCCTGGGACCCACCCCTCCCCGTCCGCGCATCCTGAGAAGCCACAGCTCCCTGCCCAGAAAGACGCCACCACAGCCCCGCTCGTGACACCGTGGGACAGCTGGGCCGTTCTCAGGGTGGATGGGTTAGCTAAGACTTGCATTTAACCTGGAACCTGACGCCAGGGCCGGAAGGACGGACCGGATCCCCGTCAATCAGCATGAATGGATCTCAGAGACTGAATGGGCCTGTGCAAGGCGAAGCGGGCTGGCGGGGAGGCGGGGAGCGGGGCGCCGGTCCCGCCCAGACCTCCGGGGGTCTGGGTCCTGCTGGTGCACGGTTCAGTTTGAAGCTCAGCGGCCCGGAGTCCAGGGGAGTGCGGGACAGAGCCGTGCCGAAGGCCGGGCCCTGGGGACACAGCCTGCAGAGTCTGCAACAGCAGGACAAGGACACACATGCCACCACCTCCTGGGACCACTTAGGGACGGCACCCAGGAGCCCTCGCCGAGGTAACTGAGGGCCCGACGCACAGGCTGGGAGACAAACGGGTCCCGCGGGGGCCGAGAGCAAGCGCTGGTCCACCCGATGGCTCCTCCAGGGTCATCCGCCCCATTTCCCCTCTCGGTGGCAAGGGAGCAGGGCCGGCAGGACCCTACCGCTGGTCCAGCGTTCCCAGGGAGCCGTGGGGAGCCCTGGCCACCATGCCCACCACAACCCCAGCTGCTCTCACACCAGGCTCCGCGCAGGGCCGAGCCTAGACTCATAAAGACTTCGAAGTCAAGGTCGTGGACTCCCAGCACCACTGCAGCCACACCATACGCAATTAAAAATAGACATATTAGGTATGTGGTTTAGGAGTATGAGGTTTTTCACCGAAACATCAGATCCTTCGCTTTGCTGGGGCGCGAATGAGCACTTTGCGCACCTGCTGAGCACCAGCCCGGCCCGTGGACGCCCGGGAGGCCTGTGAAGGGCCTGGAGCCTCTGCCGGGGGTGGGGGTCTGGGCTGGGGACTCGCCGCCTCCGTTGTCCCTTTTTCATGTGGAATCCTGTGAACGGTTTCAACTGACGAGAGAGGTCCAGGGCTCCCCACTCAGCGCCAAAGTAAAGACCAAGCAGTTTACATTTTCCCTCACTTAGTAGACAAACATGTCACAGACCGAGATGACAGCTCTAAGTGTTGGATGAACTCAGAGAAAGGACAGAATTGGGACGAACACGCCAGGCCTGCCCCGGGGGCCGTGGACGGGCCGCGATGCTCTCCTGGCGCTCCCCTCCTGCCAGGCTCGCGGCCCCTCGGGGCGGAGCCGTCTGCCCTCGGTCACCGGCCCTGTGCTGCGCCCGCTGGCCTCGTGGAGTATTTCACAGCCGGTTTCTCTGCGAGGTCTGCGGGCGGATGTGCCATTGCGCTTGTTGATGCCAGACGGTGGGGAACAGCTCACCTGGGCTCCAAGATGCCAAGAATGTCCCCCAGCTGGGGCCTCCCAGTATGAGCTGCGGGGGGCAGCTCTGGGGACTGGCATGTGCCACACGGTGCCCTTGGCTGCGCAAGACACCACTGGTCACGCAGCGCCCCCGGGAGGAAGCCAGGCTGCCCGGAACCCTCGAGGTTGACTGTGAGGTGGGGACGGCTCTCCTCTCCTCTCACCTGCTAAGACCCGGGCCCCGGAGCGCTGCTTCCCAGCTCCCGGGCCTGGCCCCCCGGCCCCTGAACCCCAGGCCCTGGGCGGCTCAGAGCCTGTGCCGAGCGTCGGCGCTCCTGCCTCGGTGACGGGCGAGAACTGCCCGTGGGCGGCTCTGGGCCGGCCTGCGGGGGAGGTGCATGGAGCGCCTGCAGGGGCGCTGCCCCGTCCACACCCGGGCCTCAGGGAGCAGCCCCGCTTCGCCGCATGACTCCCCCACCTCCCCTCCTGTCACTGAGTCCTCGAGCTCCTCCGTGACTTCACTGGGGAATATTTTCCACGTACGCTGGAGTGTCAGGGGGTTAAAGTTCCCTTAAACACAGGCTGGAGCACGCGCACGCACATGTGCGCACACACACGGGGACCGTGCTGTCGATCCCGACTGTCTGGGGCCTCTGGGATGCGTCCCGGGTGGGACACAGGGTGAGATGCGTCCCTCCCCCGGGCCTCTGCCCTCGGCTCCAAAGGTTAACTTCTTCCCTGATTCACACCGCGGTCTCTCCCCTCCTCCTGACCTGGCCGCCCACCTGCCCCCAAATCCAGACTTCCACAGCCTGTGTCCAGCTCTGGGGCCTGAGGAGAGGGGTGACGGGGGGAACTGCGCCAACCCACCACGTGCGCGTCTGAGCAGCCATCGGGTCGGGCGGCGGGCTAACCTGCACTCTCTCCCCGCCCAGCCCCGCGGCTCCAGCCCTCCCCGACCCCCCGGCATCCCCGGGCTTCGTCTTCCTCCCTCTACCCCCAGGCCCAACTGGACAGGCTGCTGCCCACCCAGCACTCGCCACCCCCATGGCTGCCGACCCACCTGGAATTCCCTCGCCTGGAACCCAAGGTCCCACTGCTTTCCAGGCCTGTTCTGACAGCCACGCGTGTCCATTAGGCACACGACCCTCCTTTTCTCCTCAGACCCACCTGCTTCCGCTGTCCCCCAGCCCACAGCTCCCACCCCACGGCCTCCAGCTCCGGCGCGGCTCACGTGTCCCCACCAGCGCACAGTGTCCTTCTTGCTTCTGATATGTTCACAACCACTTTTCTCTCAAGGAATCCCCATTTTTCCCTAATGGAGACTTTCACTTTAGAGAAGCTGCAGGCCCACCTGACTGCCCCTCGATCAGCAAACTTCTGAGCCCCCAGGAGAAAAAAGTGGGGAGGACGGCCCCGCGGGCTTCCAGAGCAGCATGGGTCTGTGTGCAGGCAGCACGCGCACACGTGTGCACACACGCTCTCACATGCACACACACGCTCACACATGCGCATACATGCACACAGACAAACGGAAGACCGGGGTTACGTGCAGGAGCCCCTCGCAGGAGGGCAGCGCCTGTGCCCTGCGGCCCCGGCTGACCCGCCGTGGGTTTCCTGTCCAGGCTGCCGGTGGGTCCCACGTGCTCTCCCGGAGCCTTTAGTTCCTCAAGCCCGAGGAAACCAGACAGCAGGCAGGTCTTCCACAGGCACTGGGGGAGCCCCTCCTCCCCTTGGCTTCAAGTACCTACAGCAGAAGAGGGGAAAATACAAGCTAGCGATTTCTGACGACCTTGCTGAAGGTCGCACATCACCCTTCTGCGGCGGTGGCGTCAGCGCGAGAGGATAAGTCCCCGTAACTCCTTCCACCCACAGGCCTGAGCGCAGTCCCGGGAGCCTTAGTTCTGGAAAGCCGGGTTTCCCCGAAGACAGAGCTTGGACACGTCCAGGCCGTCCCTCTGCCCCCGCTCAGATCCCGGTAGAGTCCTGCCAGCTCGCGGTAGATGGAGCCCCCCCGCCTTAGGGCCCCTGTGACTCTGGATACAGGGGTGTGTGACCCTAGTGGTGCAGCCGCGGCCGCCCCGCGGGGAGGGGAGGTCAGGAGAGGCCAGGCCTGCTCCCCCCGGAGGAGGGGCGTCGGCCACGTCTGCGGAGAACGGAAGCTGGTCCTCGTCTGGGGAGACACCCGCTATGGCTCCTCCCCACAAGGTCAGGATCCTGATTCCTGCTCGCTCACCCGCTTCCCTCCTACACTCGCTCTGCCGTCCCGGGCCTCCTTCCTCCGTGGTAACGTCTGGACGAACCACACCTAGCGAACGGGTGCCCGGGGATTTCATCAGAAATTCCTCTTTGGCGCCCCCCTGCCGCGGGGACCACTTGCTAATTGTGCTGAGTCCTCTCCCGCTGCATTTCTGGGGCCAACTCTGAGAAACAGCGTTTCCTCTGGGCCAACATCCCGCAAACTCTCCCCCGGCCCCAAGGAGACGGGATTAGCGAGCAGTGGTGCTGGGCTGGCAGCGTCACCAGAAGCGCGTCTAAATCCAACACTATTTTCTTATTTTCCTGCGGCAAATTATCCCTTTCCTTGAAGGAACAGAATTCATATCAGCACCACCACAAGTAATCCCAGTTACACCAAGTTCCCCTTCGAGGACCACAGTCAACGGAGATTTCACCCTGCCCCCATCCTTCTGCTTCTCTCCCGGGCCGGGCGTCCGGGCTGTGCAGCTCTGCTCGGCCCACCAGGAACAGGCACCCCGGAAGCCTGTGATGCTAAGTCTTTACCTCCAGGGCGGGATTAGCCTGGAAGTCACAGGTCTCTGTCACTCCTAACTCAATGAGGACGGCCCCGCAAGGCCACGCGGCAGCGGAAACCCAACCTGGAAGCAGCACAGTGTGAGACCCAAACGCCTGCCCCACCCCAAGCCCTGGAACTGCCCCTGCCCTTCCTGGGGAAGCAGGAAGCCGTCTCAGTGTCTCAGGGCAGCCGCTGGGAAGACGAGAAACTCTAGGAGTGTGCTAGTTAATTTCACGCGTCACCATGGCCGGGCTGAGGGACTCCCAGGCGGCTGGGTGTGTCCGTGCCTGTGTTCTGGAAGAGACTAGCACGTGAATCAGTAGGTCACCCACCACCGTGAGGGCATCAGCCCGTCTGCCGAGGGTCTGAACAGAACAGGAAGGCGGAGGAAGGTGACTCTGCTATCTGCCGGGGGGCACTTGTCCTGTCTTCCGTCCTTGGCCACGGTGCTCGGGGTCTCGGCTTCAGAGGTGGGCTGGGATGTGCACCTTCGCTCCCCCGGGCCCCGGCCTTTGGGTCCGGACCGGAACTGACACCACCAGCTGCCCTGGGCCTCCACCCGGGAGACAGAGGACTTCAGCCCCAGAATCGATGGCCGGCTGCTTCTCTCGGGAGCCCTGACTGACACAGGGTTCCGACCGCTGGCCCAGCGCTGGAGGACACCGCTCACCGCTCGCCTGCCACGTGCACGGAAGACCAGGTGGCACCGGACGGCGGCAGGTCCTCGCAGGCAGACGCCTGCTGACGGGTCGGGAAAAGCACAGCCTTCGAGGAAGTCGCAGGAACACACACACAAAGCAGCGTCCTGCAGTCACCATCTTTTCTTTTTAAAATCATACATATTTCATTAAGCTTCATGCAGAGTGTCTTCTGATTTATGGCAATTGTCAACAAAAGCAAAGACACAGACGGTTTTTAACCCTGCAGTAGCTAGGAGTTAACCGGCATGAAATTATGTTGTTTTTTCCTTAAAAAAGGGAGGGAGAGTCCCAAACACTGCACGCATTAAATGCGGAGCACGCTGAGTGGCGCGAGCTGTTGGCAACGGCCATCGCTCAGGTGGAGGTGGATGCCAGCGGCCTGTGCCAGGGCCATACCTGACCCAGCGGACGCCCTGCCCCGTGAGCCCTGCGTGCTCACGGCCTGGAGGACTCCAGTGAGACGAATTTCCATATCAAACCCAATTTAGATGAAACGTCTTGGTTAAAAAAAAAAAAAAGCCAGCGCCTCAATAGCCCCTTGATTAGATTTCCATCTCCTGAGCAGACAAGTATGAATATTTATGACCACGGATGCGGACTTCCCTCTTTCCATCGCTCTGATCTTGAATATCATCCACTGCTAATTTTTATGAAAATTTGGGCAACATAATGTTTTCACATAAACTGACAGTTCTTGAGATAATCCCGTTATTGTCTGGTCGAAAACGACAGCTTCCGCTTATTCATGTGTTAACGAGGGATTAAATATTGTTTTTCATTCCCATAATCTACGATGGACTGGAAATTAAAAATTGAACATTGTATATTAGCAGGGCTTTGCGGCCCACAGCTTGTTTGCACTCACTTAGAGAAGATCTGTAAATTAGCAGTTTAACAAGCAGGCCCTTCTATGCTGCTGCCAAAGGGCTACATCACAAAGCCCGCCGACACCCCCGGGGAAATTCTACAACAAATTCTTTAGTCTGCCTGCCGCACACCCAAACGAAAATGTGCCAAAGAAACAGACGCCCTTTGCCAAATAAATAAAATGGCAACACAACTGATTGTCTCAACGTCAAGAATTTTTCACCGCCCTCTCAGCCCTGTGGAGGGGAGCGTCCGCATCCCACCCCGGTCCTCACATCCCAAGACACACCTGCCCTGCAAAACCGCCCCGGGGGCCCGGCCAGCGGCCAGCGCGCCAGCCCTCTCACCTGAACGCCCACCGGCAATGGGGACAGTCGTCTATCTACACCCGTGGTAGCTGCTACTTCAGTGCTGTGACTGGTGTCCCAGGTCAAGCCACGGATTTGATGGGGCTTTGGACAAGGCGATCCCATGATGCTTCTAGCCATACACACCACATTTTATTTATTTATGTTTATGTCCCTGACGGGCACGTAGAAGTCTTCAGTTTTTCAGTTACTGTCTGGCATACTGTAGAGCACAGGACACATATATTTCTTAGAAGCTGAGTTGTCCAAGCGTGATCCTTTGTAACTAACCCTAGGGTTAGGGTTAGCGTTAGGGACTGAGCCATGTCCCCCCAGTTCATACGCTGAAGCCTTACCCCAGGACCTCAGGATCTGCCCACATTTGGAGATGAGCCTTTAAGGAGACAATTGACGGAAGATGAGGGCACATGGGTGGGCCCTGATCCACTGACTGGCGTCCTGATAAGAAGAGGAGGTCAGGACACAGACACACACAGAGGGACGGCCACGTGAGGACGTGGGGAGAAGATGGCAAGTGTGCCCGAGGAGAGAGGCCCAGGAGGGACTGCCTGGCCGACGCCTGGGTGTCAGATCCCAGCCTCCAGGACGATGGGTGTCTGTTTCGGCCCGACTGCGGGACTCCCTGAGGCCGTCCTGGGAAACCAGCGCAGGTGGCATGGAGACACCCAGCCCTGGCCGCCCCTCTCTGTGCTCGCGGGCGGTGTTCCCCTGCGATCACGGTCTTTCACCTCTTAAAACACTGCTTTTTGCTTTATGCTGTCACTCAGAAAACAGAGCCTGTGGTTCAGGGTTTGCACACACAGAAGCCCAACTTGCCTCTGAGCGTTCGTTCCACAGGAACAAAGGTGAAGTCTGTGCGGACAGACTGATGAAGAGTTGGTGCCCCTGCCCCTCCCCGAGCAGCTTGGGGTCACCACCCCAGGGAGGGGCTCTCCCCGTGCCCGCTGTCCTGAGGGTCCCCTATGAGTGACGGTAAGGCACATCCAGCAGACGGGAAGGGCCGTCCAGATGCCGGAAGGACAGCCCCCCGGGGCTCTGGTCCAGGTTCGGCATCCGGAGGGGCCCCGTGTGGGGCAGGACCGCCCGCCTTGTCTCCAGGTGCCGAGCTGTCACCTGCCCGGCGGCGGGGGCCCGAGGGGAGGTGCCGGGGGCTCAGGAAGGAGGAACGTCTGGAGGCCCCGAGGATGCCCCTGTGACCCCGAGACCAGACCAGGGGCCCCGCCGCCCCCAAGGGCACTTCCCGAGGTGACCGTGGGCCCCGCCAGGCTCGAGCAGGCGGAGTGTATACGGAAGTTGGGAAATTAGGGTTTCACAGTTGTCTCATGAGCTCTGCAGGTGAAAATTTTATCTGTGCAGTTAACCTACCACCTAGTTTAATAATACGTCCTATTTGTGGAGTACAGCAGGTGTCAATGTGCCTCAGGGGTGTAACTAAGAAAATATTTGCAAATGAAGCAACTGACAAAGGATTAATTTTCAAAATTTACAAGCAGCTCACTCATGCAGCTCAATAACAAAAAAACAAACAACCCAATCCAAAAATGGGCAGAAGACCTGAATAGACATTTCTCCAAAGAAGACATACAGACTGCCAACAAACACATGAAAGGATGCTCAACATCATTAATCACTAGAGAAATGCAAATCAAAACTACAATGATATCATCTCACACCAGTCAGAATGGCCATCATCAAAAAATCTACAAGCAATAAATGCTGGAGAGGGTGTGGAGAAAAGGGAACCCTCTTGCACTGCTGGTGGGAATGTGAATTGGTACAGCCACCATGGAGAACAGTATGGAGGTTCCTTAAAAAACTACAAATAGAACTACCATAGGACCCAGCAGTCCCACTACTGGGCATATACCCTGAGAACACCGTAATTCAAAAAGAGTCATGTACCACAATGTTCATCGCAGCTCTATTTACAATAGCCAGGACATGGAAGCAACCTAAATGTCCATTATCGGATGTATGCATAAAGATGATGTGGCACATATATACAATGGAATATTACTCAGCCATAAAAAGAATCAACTTCCAAGAATCTTGAGAAAAAGACAACAATATGACAATACAGTGAGAATTAGCTAATTTTATAAAAATAACGAATTATTTACTTTTCATGTTTTCTTGAAAATATGCAATTATCAAAAAGGCCTGTAAGTGAACCGTTTCCATGTCTTTCTCCCCCAGTGAAGTTTAGCAGGACAGCAGAGATGAGTCACAGCCCCAGCCCTGGACGTGGACCTTAGCTGTCTCCTTCCTCAGCCCCAATCTGCCCACCATAGTTCACGCATGGCAGACGGGGGGCAGGGGGGTCTGGAGAGCGTGCATGTATGTGCAGGGGGCCTGGGGAGGAGGGGACCCAAAGTAGCCTGAGGTCCATTCAATCAAACTTGACTGTTAACCGGGAAACCCACGTGGCTAGAAAGGCGAACTCTGTTTACGAGTCACTGTAACCCCCAAAGGAGAGATTCAGCTGTAGGTCAGTTGATAATCGCTCCTGGTGCTTGGATGACACCTGTGATTTTCCGGTGTTGAGGGTCACACGGTGTCTCCCAGAAAGGTGTGTGCACCTCCCAACCCACAGTCCTGGGAAGGAGCCTTACTTGGCAATGGGGTCTTTGTAGATGCGATCTAGTTAAGATGAGGTCACAGTGGGGCAGGGTGGCCCTAATCCAACATGACCCATGTCCTCAAAAGAGGAGATGCACAGGAGGCCGTGAGAGGACGGGGCAGAGGCTGGAGGGATGCAGCTGCGGACGCGGCAGCCCCAGGAGCAGGAAGAGGCAGGAAGGACCCTCCCCCGGAGCCCCCCAAGGCGCCTGGCCCTGACACCTGGGTTCTGGACATCTGGCCTCAGAACTGCGAGAGAATATGCATTTCTGTCGTTTTCAGCCCCCAGTTAGTGGCGCTTTGTTACAGAAGCCCTGGGACCCTGACACCCGGGTCAGCGGTGGCCCGGTCTAGGCAGCAGGACCCCAGGGCTGAGGGCCACCCGCCAGTTGTGGGCAGCCCTGCAGGACAAGGGCAGGTCACGAGGCCAGTCCTGCAGATGCTACCCCTGTGGTGACGTGGGGTAACACGGGCACCGAGGCTTATTAATAGGGTCCCATTTGGGAGGGATGTGGAGACATCACAGGACCTGTGGCCCCAGTGAGGGCGGGGTTTCGTGGACCGATTTCAGGGCCTGGAGTGGAGCCACCGAGAGGGCACTGTGCCCCGGAGTCCAGGTGAAGGGAGCGGTGGTTCTGCTGGGTCCATGGGACCTCTGGCCTCCCCGGATGCTGCCCAGGACCGAGCCCCGGCCTGGGGCCACCGTTGCAGCGCCAGCCGCCCTTCCCACCTGTAACCACTCTGCTTAGACGCGGGTTGAGGCATCTGACTGCTGGGGAAACACCAGTGGCCTTGCCGGTGCCAGGTACACCCAGTGTCAAGGAGACGCCTGTGTGGTGGGCCCCGTTCTCACTGCAGGAGACGTGTGGACCATCTTGCTAAACCACACTCACCTCTACCGCGCTCGCCACCATGGCACTGGCTGCACATCTGTTCGACGTGAGATTATTTTAAATGTGGCCCTTGATTATATTTTGTGTTACACTGATTACTAATTACTTCACATGGGTGAAAACCGCCTTTTTATTTTAACCCATGGATGAAGCAGAGGGGAAGTATTCAAATCAGCAATTGAGGGAGTCATGTCAGTTGCCATGGAGATGTGGCCTGGGGTGCTTGCAGTCAAAGACAGAAGGGCCACAGCTGCCTTGGGGCCAACACAGAAGAGGGGGCCCTGTTATTTCAGGGATGACAGAGAAAGCGGGCCCGGGTCAGGAGGAAACCTTTTCCAGAGCAACGCAGCTTTCAGGGAGGCTTCGAAGCAGCAGGAGAGCTGTCGAGGGACCCAGGAAGAAGCCAGCACGATGAACTGGCGTGCGCCAGGGTGGGCGTCCACCTGCACCCCAGGGCTCGCGATTCACTGGCCCAGCCAGGGGTTCCTGAGTTCCTGCCTCGTGTCAGGAGGCACCGGGCGACAGACACACATGGGGCTCACTCCGGAGCTCACAGGCTGAGAGACAGACCTGAACTCACGGGACTCAGCATACTCTGGGGAACGCCACGGAGGGGCCGGGCAGGAGGGAGGGGACGGGGGAGCCCTGGGTGACACGCACCTTCTCAGCAATCCACCCGGAGCAGCTCCCCCATCCCCCGACTCCGGGATCCCCGGGCCGGGGGCGGGAAGAAGGTTCTGAAAGCACGGTCCTCAGCGCGGCAGGAGGGCTGCCACCGCCGGCCTGCTACGGGCTGAGCCGCGTACCCCCTCGGGATGGATGAAGTGGAGTCCTGACCCCCAGGACTTCTGGACGCGGCCTTTACAGAGGGGATCAAGTGACAGTGAGGTCATTAGGGTGGGCCTGAGCCCTGGGTTCCTGCAGCTCCTGCAAAGTGACGCACCCCCGATACGCCCTCCCCTACGGGAATCTCGGGCAAGAGTCCGAGGACGCGTTGGCCGCTGGTGTGGGGCTTCCAGGGGGACGGGCATCTGTGGGCAGGAGACCGGAAGTCAACTCTGAGGCTGACCCTCCAGCGGACGCATCTCCAAGTGACAGACGCCGCTGGGACCCTTTCACTAAAGGCGGAACTCAAGACTCTCTGATTTCAAGGCCGCGAGGCTCCGGCTCTGGAGGTGACCACCCGGAGGGCGTTTTAACCTTAACTCCTTTGTGCCTGGTTCCCCATACGTGAAGTGTGTCCGCCTGGCGGGACCCTGGAGGGGATGCGCGTGGGGCGCCCAGGACGGCTCGACAGAGCTGCTCTGTAGGAAGCTGGGCAGTGGGGAGGGGTGTGCCCTGTGTGCCTGCCTCTAGTTTTCTTCACCCTCCTTCAAGCAATTCCGAGTCTTGCGGGTTGAGGACTGAAAAGGGGTTTCTGGAATATTACATTCCGAGGGCCCTTACGAGCGTCTCCAGAGGTCGGCTTTTTACCTGGAAATTAACTTCTGCTTCCACGCTACCGGCTGCGTTACTGAGACGGACGGCCCCTCCGTGTCTTAGGGGGACGACCGTCCAGTCCCAGCCGGACCACGGCCACGCCTGGCAAGGAGACACACATCACGCACTTTCTAGATAAACGTGGCTGAAATGTCAGAAAGGGGGCGTGGGGGACACTGAGCTGCCCCTGCCACCGGCAGACGATACTTATTTCATTTTCCGTGACTATTTACCTTGATATTGAATAACGATCGAATCTGTCACTATAGCAACTGCCTCATCACACGGCACCTCGCCCGCTTTAATCACGAAAAGGACTGAAAAGACACCCGCGGGCCCACGTGACAGGCTGCTTTATGCAGCATTTCAGAAGAAAAGGGCGCCGCTTCGTAATAAGCCCATATTTGCCAATATGTCAAGCGCGGTTAATTATACCGAACGCATTTGCGTGTGATTTTCTTCACTTTTGAGAAATAGGAGACGGGTATGAACAGCGGTGGCTAGCGCTGCATCGGGCGGAGGGCGCTGAGCCCCGAGGGGGCCCCGCCAGCAGAGGTGGGGGTGTGCCACCACGGAAGGGCGTATGGCCGCCCCTGAACTCTGACCTCTATCACGACACCTCAGCCCGTGTGGGGAATCCTCGGGGCAGCTTCGGACAGGCCGCTGCAAATATTTTAATGCAATTTCAGGCAGATTTCCCTTTTTAAACATAAATTAGGAATACTGACAAGTAAACAAGGACTGATGCACATTTTGCACTGAGAAGAAAAAATATCAATGCTCTCTGTCTAGAAACACAGATTTGAATAAAACAAGGGGATGGGCACACAATTACAACGCTGAGGAGCCAGGGCCCACGTGGACGGGCACAGGGCAGGGCCCTTGGTGGCCAAGGACACCCCTCGCCCCAGGTGACCGCTGGTGTCCACCTTCTGCTCTCTGGGCGCAGCCGGCCTGAGGCTGGCAGGGGTGCGGGAGCCGCCAGGGTGGAGGGTGGATGGCAGCCCCGCCGAGGAGTCCCGGAGTCCTCACGGTTCCAGCGCGCACTTGGGAACCCAGCATCATCTCAGACTCAACTCGGAGTCCTCACCCAAGAGACCCTGTCAGCTCCAACACCGTCTCCGTCTTATTCGTTATACTTAACTGCAAACGCTACCGACTTCTCCTTCACGCGCTCGAGTCCGCGGCTCTGTCTCTATCTGACAAGACCCATCCTCCACCTGTCGCAGCCCTGCACCTGCCCGGGGCGTCAGGTGGGATCCTCCAGGCCTCTCCTGCCCCTCTGCTGTCCACACACGCCAGGGCTCTTTCTCCTGAATTTCTAAATATGGGCCTTGATCTGAACCCAGGATATTTCTAATTACTTATTGCGTCCTGCTTGTGCCTATACACACAGCACCGTCTTCATAAATATGCGGTGACTCAAGTTATTTGAAACGTTCTCTACGCCACCTGGGAGCCGCGCCACGCACACGGGGTGGTGTTTCCTCTTGTGTCCTCGCTGATTGAAAAGCGAGGATGTGCTCGGTTACTTTGGTTGCATGTTTTTTCTTTATTAAAACTAAAAGTGGTATTGAAGATAAAACGACAAAGAGCTACACACACACATTGAACCGATATCCATCTCCCAGTTTGACTCCAAACCTAGAATTATGTGGATGTAACCACAGGGGAGACTTGGTGAAGTGTGCACGGACACCTCTATACCGTCTTTGCAACTTCCAGTGAATCTATAATGATTTCAAAATAAAAAGTTAAAAAATGGGGGCTTCCCTGGTGGCGCAGTGGTTGAGAGTCCACCTGCCGATGCAGGGGACACGGGTTCGTGCCCCGGTCCAGGGAATGGTACTAACAAAAATTTTGGAAAAGGAGAGAACTCGCTTATAGTCCCACCAACCCCGTTCTAGAGCTGACCTCACACTTGCATGTGGTCCTCCAGCCCGGATCTGTGGGCACAGACAGTTTTCACAGCTGCCCTTAAGTTCAGAGGTGTCACAACGATTTTTAGTGAAATCACTGAGTCCGTTTATTTGATTACTATAATATAATTAGTTACCTTCCTCTGTTTTATACTTAGGTCAGTTTTGGTTTCTCCAAAGCTTTGTTTTTTCCTTTTCTTAGCTAGTGAATGATACTCTTAAGATAAAATTCTGGGAGTATGATTACTGATCTGAAGGGTAAGTGTTTTTTGTTTTTTGGGTTTTTTTGCGGTACACGGGCCTCTCACTGTTGTGGCCTCTCCCGCTGTGGAGCACAGGCTCCGGATGCACAGGCTCTGCAGCCATGGCTCATGGGCCCAGCCGCTCCGCGGCATGTGGGATCTTCCCGGACCCGGGCACGAACCCGCGTCCCTTGCATCGGCAGGCGGACCCTCAACCACTGCGCCACCAGGGAAGCCTGAAGTGTAAGTTTTTTTAAAGCAATAGATTCCCACTGTCATGCTGCTTTCTAAGAGTCGAGGTTAAGTGTTAGCACTTTTGATTTTATTAAAGAACCGAGACTATTACCCGTAAGTACCTCTGTAACCACTTCCAAGGATGAGGCTTCGGACTGGATGCCGGGATGTTACCAGGTACCCGCAGGCTCCTTACTGGAGGGTCCTCTGACGCGTCCGCCCCCCAGCCCCCAGCTGCCACGGGGCTTCCCGCCTCACCGCAAACTTATCCGCCCCCCAGGCCCGAGAGCCAGTCACCCACTGACACGGCCACAACGCGCTCCCGCAAGCCAAGTGCCCCATCACCTGTGAGTCCCGACTGCACACCTGCTGGTGTTTACTAAGTGTGCTAAAGGCAGGTGCCGGCTCCGTCCACGTGTGAAAAGCGACACGTGGGGGGTGACAGCTTCCCCTCAAACTGCGGACCACGTGGAGCTGCGTCCCACCGTCTTCGCTGGGGGGTGGGGTCACTCCGTGCCTTCTCCAGGCCTTGGCAAAGGGCCCTCGACGTCAAGTCTTCCCCCGAGTCCATCCAGACCTGTCGGGTCTCCGGGGACTCGGCTGGACACTCGCTCCCCCGAGGGTCCCCGTGACTCGGGCCATCCCCGCCTGAATTTCTCTGTCCACTGACGTGTGATGCCCAGTTGCTCTCAGAAATCCCTAAACCACTGGGCTCAGGTTTTGGTAACGCTCATTAAAGCAGCAGCATCCCTTCCAGCAGACGGGCGATGACCAAGTGGGGTTTGCAGAGGAAACGAGCCATTTTCTCAGACATCCATCACGGACCCCCGTCCCACCCGCTCGGCCTCATGGGACGGCTGTCAGGCACACACACCCACCAACACACACGTCGCACGACAAAGTCACACTGACTTGTGGGGGCAGGAGCACGACCACGGATTCGTAGACTCTCAAGGAGCTCTGGGGATCGACACAGTCTTGGCCACAAAAATCCTTTCTTTGGACAAAATCCTACCCAGGACCCCAAACAGTGACTGAGCAAGGGAAGCTCAGTGGGTTAAACCAGCGCGTGGACGGCGGTTTGCTGGGGCCCCGCGGCCTCCCGCCTCCGTAGAGCAGAGCTCTGGAAGCCCAGGGCTCTTTGAAGTACCTGAAACCAGGTCTGACATCCCACGGCATGAGTGGTGGGTGCGGGACACACTGCCCCAAACACGACACCTCGGCCGAAGGTGTCTCCAACCTTTCCACCCCCTTCTCCCCGAAGCAGGCCTGAGACCTTCGTGGGAGCTGTGCCCGCCCTGTACCTGGTTTGCTGCAGACCCACCTCGGGTCCCCACGCCCCCCGGCCCTCCCCACCAACCCATCAGAAGGCGGCCGGTCTACCCACGTCTGCAGGCTTCACCCCCTTACGTGTCCCGTGAAACTCAGATTAAATAAATGTGCCGCTTCGCTCCTGTTTTCTGTCTTCATCAGTTTACGTTTTGGAGCCGAGGACCCTCAACGGGTCCAGGAAAACCTCCTCCTCTCTCTTCCAGAACCTGCATGGAGGCCTGTCCCCTCCTGCCTGACTTTGCCTGGGAGGCAGCCCATCGGGGCTGAGCGGGGCGTCTGCACTGGGAACGTGCTGCTTCTGGGTTTCCCTGTTGAAGCCCCGAGCCTCCCGCGGCTGCACTGAGACTCCTGCTGAAACTCGTGGGCAGTTTCATCGTTAATCATACTGCGCTTATCACACTATCGAGAACTTAGGAAGTTATGACTTATTTCAGATACACCTTGGAAGTCACACTCATGGAAATGCTCGCCTGGGGACAATCATCTATTTTTCTTCCAAATATTTGAGTTTTTCTTGGTAATATCATAATCTCCCTTTGGAAGAAACATGACTTTATTCATCTGAAAAAATGTGAATACTTTCAAGATATCAGAAATCAGATTTTGAAACACGTCAAAATACCACCAATCTATCAGGAACGTGCGTGTCTACTGTAGCCTGTTCATTTCCTTTAAATTTTGTTTTGAGATGTTTCCATTTGGCTTAAAAGGTTTTAATTCCGCTATCTGTCATCACATGTGGAATCACAAGCACCAGGGAGACACGCGGTAAATGCCGTTAGATTTCGAGGAATCAAACTCTGCATTACTTTCCAGAGTCAGGAATTAGCAGAGACGTTCATATCGAATACGTTCCAAAGAAAACCAGAAGCGTCAAAATCAGGCTCAACACTGCAGGAGGCAACTAAAGTTAGAAAAGGAAGTACTCTTAGCTTTTTAAAAATGTCTCTGCTCCCGTTTTCACGATCCAAAACTCACTCCAAATATACAAACGCTCCTTCCCTCCATCCAGACTGGAGACCGGTCAGGCAAAGCTGCATGAATGTGGGTTCTGGGCTTGAGAACCCATGAGAATGACCCCAGACAACTTCAAAAGTGACAGCAGAACTGCCTTTTGAAATGGAAAACTGCCACGTGGAAGAGGACAGGAGACTGGAGAGCTGGTCTGCGTGGACCAAGGAAACCCCTGGGGCCCTAAGAAGGCAAAGGCGGCTCAGGGAGGACTAGGGTGGACAAGCTTCTCACCCACGTTTCCATCGGTGAATGAGGTACCCATTAATGGTCTGGGAGGTGGCCGTTTTCTGCCCCCAGGGAGGGTGAGGTCAGGCTCTGGCCACTTGGGGACCAGAGAGGAAGCGGATCAGACTCGATGAAAATGCAGGAGTGGCGCAGCGGGAATTCTGCTCTGCCCTGTGCCCAGCGCCCGCCTCCCGCCCCCAGTCTAGCCGGGACCTCCTGCCCCCACGTGAGACGGGCACCTGGAACAGGCAGAGGACGTCCCTCTGAGGTTAGGTTGTCATCTTCACAGACAAGCCGAGAGCAACCCAGGCTCCCAGTTCCTGGGTAGCACGTCACCAGCTTCCACTACCGGGCCGAGGAGCCGCGGCAGAGCCAGGTGGTGGCGGGACATTAGGAGCCCTGCTTTGCCCGGGCTCGGGGAATGCGTCACAGGTCTCCAAGGACGGAAAGGCAGGGGCCGGCGGCTCTGCGTGCCTGGAACACAGTGACTGGGCCCGGCTGCAGGTAGACTCTGGGGTCATCACCATACAAACAATATAAAGCCCATGGCCTCAGGGAGACGCAGATCCCACAGAAAGAGGCGCTCAGAGCAGCCGGGCTTCAGAAGGTGAGTCAGCAACGCTCAGGACAGTGACCACTGCAGATGGGCCGACAGCTGAGGTTCTGGGGCTGCAGACGGTGGACTGTCCAGTGGACAGTGGGGACCAGGCCTGGCCGGGTGTCAGGAGCAAACAGGTGCTGATGTGTCCGCACGAGGGATACAGACACACGTGCGGGTAGTTTTGTGTTGAAAGAGACGGGGAGCCAGTGGGAGGCAAAAGCGCTGACGTGGTGAGACCAGCGTCCCGGGAGCTCTTACTTTAGTGAATCAGAAAACACCGGAGCATATCTGTGTGCTGACCGGATGGGGCCAGGGAGACGGAGCAGTGGCGACGCAGGAGAGGGGACGAGAGGACAGGAAGGAGGCCGTGGGGGGGCACCGTGCCCGGAGGGAGGGGGTGTGGGCTCCCCGAGGGAGGCGCGGGTCTCCGCGCAGGGATGCAGGCGGCAGGTCACAGATGGGGCGGCCGTGTGTGTGTGCGCTGGGCGCTGCCTGCTGGGCGCGAGGAGGGTGGTGGGCGGTGAGCATCCTCTGGGATCTGTGCCTGTGACCTCTAGTGAGATGAGTCTGCAAAGTCCTAGCACACCGCCGCCACCCTCCCCGCTGCCCAGGAACCGCAACCACGGGGCGGGTGGAGGACCGGGCGGCTCCAGGCACCTCCCAGCCCCCGGCTCTGCACCTTGCCCCCCTGGCCCTGCCTGCCCCCTGCTCCAGGGCGGCCCAGCCCGCCTCTATGGAACACACTTCCTGCCCCCCGCACAGGGAGGGGTTAGGGTTAGGCCCAGCGCCTGAGCTTCCTCTGACCCCAGAACACCAAGGGCCCCAACCCGAGTCAGTCTGGACTTGCCCCCGGCCGCTGGGCACCAGGGCTGCTCCTGAAGGAGGGACACCTGCGGAGGCCAAGGGACGAGGCGGAGGGGAGGGGCTGCGGGTCAGAACCTTCCGTCGCGGGCCCGGATCCTCCAAGCCCTCTGGCCCTTCCCGCCAGTAGTCACTGCACCCCATGTGGTACAGATGGTCTTAGGGACCCACAGACTCCCGGCGCCCCCCTCCCCCTCCCCGGCCGCCAAAGTTACTGTGAGTTTCGGGAGAAAAGACCAGGGTGTCCTCAGCTGTCGAAGCCTCATCAACCCAGCCCCGCGCTCTGATGAGTCTGTGGTCACCGAGCTGCCCGCCGCGTGCCGGGAACACGGTGACTTCAAGGCCAGCGCCCCCGGCGAGGCGCCCCCGGCGAGGCGCCCGCCCACTGCCTGCAGCGCTGGAGGCTCCGTCTGCGGAGGACCGGCCACTAAACAAGTTCTTATTCCAGGAGCCGGGACCGTGCCGGCCGAGCGGAGCCCCCCCAAAGACAGCGGCTGGCCTTGGAGTGGCTCGTGGGGGCATCTCTGCCCTGGGCGAGGAGCGTCGTAAGTAAGTGCCCTTACTAGTTAATTACCGTCACGGCGGGCGCCGTGACATCTGGGATTTCAGACGCGCGAGCACAGACAGCCACCCCCGCGAGGAGTCGCGTCCGCCGCTGTGCGTACAACTCATCAATTGCCCACGATGTGGGGCTCCGGCGTCCGCCAGGGCCTGGGGCTGAGTACCAGCGGCTCTAATTGCTGATGGAGAGTTTGGTCAAGTACCTGCTTCTGAGGCCAGCGCAGCGACGCTGGGGCACGACGCCTCTGAGGGCCATTAAATCTATCAGCAGTCCTCCTCTCATACCCCGCCCCATACGCGCCTTTAGCAAGGAAGACGGAAGCGTGCCCACCAGGCCCAGAGGAAAGAGCAACTTCTTTTGCTATATAGACTCAGCAACTGAGAATCGTCTGGAGGAGGAAGCACACGTTTCCGAAGCATCCAACGTTTTCTTAGCCACGACCGCTTTTCCTTGGGAGACACCGAATCACGATTTCAAAGGCAACCAAACAGTGCCAGGCGAGCCTGGCATGGCGCGTCAGCACCTCTGCCGACGGGACGGGAGGACTAACCCGGCCCAGACGCCGGGGCCGCCGCTACCACTGCCCCCCGCCTGGTGCCGACTGGCCTCTGCCCCCGGCCCGAGCCTCAGGCCGCCCGGGCCACACTGCCCGCAGCTACTCACCGAGCCGACGCCGGTCCGAAGAACTCTCAGTCCAGACATTTTTTCCAGTTGGTCCTTGTTGTCAACTGTTAGGGGAAATTAAGAAGTAAGCGGTCAGCTTGGAGAGGCAAGCGTTCTCCAGACACCCTGAGCGTCTCCCTCTGCAGACACTTCCATAGTCACTGCCAGATCGCCGTTTTAACGGGTGCTGTGGACAAGCCTGGGGCGGAAACCGGGGCAGGGGGCTCCCTACCGAGGGGCCGGCAGATGTAGGACCAGGACGTGAGTCCCTCCAGCTTTGCCCACAGAACGTCCATAGGAAATTCACAGTATCCTTGTGAAGACTGGTTGAGAAATGGTGGGCAGACCTGCTTTGCAAACTGTAGAGCTTTACTGTGGAACGATATGATGGTTACAAGTGTATAATCATTGGGAACTGGGTTCCATTCACACGCATTCCGCGTTCACAAGATAGACTCGCTAGCAGGCGAGACTGAACGGCGCCTTCGTTCCGTGAGTCCTGGGAGCTGCTGTACCCCTCTTACTCCTGCCCCAGGAGAATATCCTATAATAATTTGCCTCCACCACAATCAACCCTCATCCTAGTTTGCTCCTGACTTAGAGCGAGGAAGACTGTCCGAGAATAAATTACCCTCCGTGTCAGACCAAGCGGGTTGAGCCCCGGAAACGATTAGCAGCCGGAGAGGAAGCCCAGTTAATCCCGACGCCAGCACAGCAACCCGCGGCCCCACCTCTTGGAGAGGAGGTGTGTCACAAAGCAATTGACCTTGGCTTACGATTCTGTAGAAGTATTCTTTCGGATAAAGCCCCTGTCATTTTGGAAATGAAACCCAGAAAAAAACAGATTTTATTGCAAACCCTAAGAAGGAAGAGTGCATTGCAACTGTGATTAATGCAGAACGAGATAGCAGGAAAATAGCAATTACTTTCACCTCTTATTGTAAAACACCTACGTTAGTCTTGGGTAATGAAATTATATCTTTCAGAGGGATACAACCCGGATCCTGCTATGGCCTGCCTCCCCGGCCTCTGGGGCTCTCTCATCGTCTGGTAGAAAGTTTTCCTATTTCTTACATTTAGGTAATTATGCAAGCACTGGGGCGGGGCGGGGGGTGGGGCAGACGCCAACCTGGGGTTAGATAGAGCGCCAGCACTTTAAGAGCTCTAAGCTGGGGGGTGCCGAGGGGCAGGGAGGGCCGGTGGCCCAAAGGTAAACCTTGAATGGAGGAGAATATTCTTAAGTGATAGAGTATAAAGCAATTGATTTTCATGTTCCCCTGTGAACAAGGGAGGCATTTTGCTGAATGACAGGCTCCTTGGGGATAATAGTGAGCCTTTAATAGGCGGAGGGACACAAAGCACAAAGTAAAGATGGAAATGAAAGTGCTCCGCCATTGCTGCGAGAAGCGACAGGCATTCCAGGCTCAGGAAGGAACAAACCAGCCGGGCAGTAAGACGCAGATGACCCAGTCCAGGGGTCAGCAAAGCTGCTGGGAAGGCCAGGTGGAGACACCTGAGGCTCGGCCGCCATGGGTCCCCAACCGGGCGGGCAGTGTGACGGCTGCGGGGACGGGCCTGAGGGACAAGGGACAGGTCCTGACTGTGTCCTGCACAAGCCCGCGGAGCCCCGAGGTGACTGTGGGCCTCGCTCGCTGCCGGAAGACCCACGCCCGCTCCCGACGCTGTGCAGAAGGCTCTGTGCCTGGGCCCTGTCCCCGTCCCACACGTGGCGGGAGAGTCAGCCTCAGCACAGCTCCCCCGTGTCCCCCGAGCACCCCTGCCACAGGCCAGTCCAGGGTCCGCGCGGGCTCCTCGCCCCAGGCCCTGGCAGCCGCCTCCCCGCCAGACACGCCCCCAACCTCTCCCCTCTGTGACCACGGCTCCGGCCCCCAGTGGGGTGCGGAGGGGGAGGGGAGCCGCAGCGCCCGGCAGTGGTGAAATGTACAGGCGCCTGGCTGGGTATCGAGGCCTCTTGTCTTTAACATAATTAACTGCAAGTGTGTAAAGCTTAATTTTTCCTAATGGCTGTTTAATAACCGGCTCAAAATTCCTGGAAAAGTAAAGACGAGCTCCAGTAACCGGTCCAGCCGGCTCCAGCCCCATCCGTACAGTACTTTGTTTCTACCCAAAGTCTAGGTCTTAACATGTCATGTTTCCTCGATTCTAAAATGCGTGTTTCCCCGCATCTGAACACGTCTGCAGTCGGGCTGCTCCAGCCACCGTCGTGGGAACGGGGCCCACTATTGACCGACCTCAGCTCATGGCCTCAGAGGCTGTGGAGGAAAGACACGCGTCCTCGTTTCTACCAGAAAATTTCCCACGGGCACCTCCGACAAAGCAGAAACTTCTAGAAGGGGCATCATCTGCTTGGAAGGTCACCCCGGAGCCTACCTGAGCAACGTTCCTGATGGCAGCATCATCCTCGGAAAACCATGGGCGTCGCCTTGGAAAGTGATGTCATTTCACCCTCATGGTGACCCGCCCCCAAGTGCGCCACTGCGGACCCTCCGGGCTGACCGCCTCTCAGGGTCCACGTCCTGCCTGAGGGTCCAGCCAGGGAGCCCAGGGACCCAGACTCGTGCTGACAAGGGGTTGCGTCCATTAAGGGTTTGTCACTGAGAACTGACACAGCACTCCACGGAATTGTCCCTGAGAAATGAAAACCCTGGGATGGATGGGACAGACGTGATGGAGGTGCGTCCTGCGGGCAGTCGGAGCGTCCGGGATCCACTGGAAAGTGGCCCGGACGTGACCTCGTCCCTCCAGCATCAGCACGAGGGATCGCTGTCTTCCCGGTCATTCCATTAACCGCTACGGGAGTCCCAGGAGCGTCACCTGTTCCGCAGGTGTGACAGATCAGGTGGGCAGGCGGCCCATCACTGTCACCTGGGTCAGGACGCCACGGCTGTCCCCGCTCTGCTCCATCCGATCCTATTATGTTCCTCACGTGACGCAGGGTGTTAACCACCCCTCCCCAAAGTGGACCTCCTCCAAATAACTGCACGCGTGGGCCCTCACACACGGGCACACACACACAACAAGGGCAGACCCAGGAGCGGCACCCTGCGGCGGGGACCGGTCACCACTGTTCATCTTTACATTAACCCACAGGTTCTGTTCTATAAAGGCTGTTGTTCAGCAAGTGGTGAATCTGCCCCCAAAACCCCACTTTGTCCAAGTTTCCTTGTATTTTCCAAGGACAGCACGAGCCTCTGCATCTCGCTGAGGCTGTCCCCACCAGGGGCTGTTTACACGAGGAGCCTCTGCCGTGATGCCCATGGCACCTCCTAACAACGCGAGCCGGAACCGTGAAGCATGCCACCTTTGCATCCACCTCTAGTCCACCTCCATCCTCGTCCAGAGAGCGACAGTGCCCCGAGGGCCTGCCTGGAGCTGGGGTCCTCCGAGAACCCACCCAGGGCCCCCATCTTCCTGCCCTCAGCCGGAAACGCCCACAGAGACGGCTGATGTGGTTTCCAGTCACACCTGCAAGTCCCCTTGGTGGCTGGCACATGCGCGTCCGTGGACTTCAACCCACTGCTCGTGGTTTCGTGCTCTTTGCGAACTTCTCAGTCTTGGGCATCACGTCCTTTCAACAAAGCCTGTCTCGCTCTTTATTTAAGTTTTTCGTTCTCTGAAATTTCTCATTGGTGGGGATGGTAGCCAGAGACACTGTAATGGTGCCTTTTCTCCAGCATGTGTGAAAGGTACACAATTTATCTTAAGCACAGCCCTTTGGGTTTCTTTTTGGTTTGTTTATCCATATTTATTTATTTTAGCTCAAATTGACCTAAGAGAGCAACAAGCCCCGTAGTCTTGAGCACATTTTGTAACTCTCAGGCCATTCCGGAATCTTCCCCAGCATCATTCGTACACATTCACCATTGTGTATATTTCCTCTGAGACTTCCCTGCACAGCTGCATGGACTTCCTCTCACCCATCCCTTCTGCTCAGTGGGACTGGACCCCATACGTTCGTACGTGGTCTCCCTCACCCGGATGTACGCCGTGACCTCCATCAGGCATTCAGACTTGGTTCACGGGCACCAGCCCCCAGGCTCCCCTCCCGGCCAGCAACCACTCCTCTCTGGAAACCCGTTCAACTGCAGCATCACCCTCCACCGGGGCGTGAAACTCACTGCCACTTTTTCAGGCTTTGCTGAGGCCTCTGAGAGGAAAAGAAAAGCTCTGCTGTGGCTACATGTTCTGTCGAATGTCGGCTCCAAGTTATTTCATGGCCAAATGCAGACCCGGAGCTGGTGGGCGTGAGCCACCAGCAGGCCAGGACTGAGACCCCAGGAGGAGCTGCTTTAATAAAGGCGAGAACAATGCGTAAAGCCCATTCTTATCTTCGCGGGAGACAAAAAGGGTTTCCAAACACAAAAAGAAGTCCTTTAAAATTAAATTCACTAGATGAAGGATATGCAAATTAGCCGGAGGAGCAGAACCCTACAATGTTCTCAAGATTCCGCAATAGCCTATTTAATTAGTATTTTAATTTATCAGAATAATTCTTTGCACTTGACAATTTATGCAGCATTCCATATAATTTAAACACGTAGCTACAGTGGAATAATTTTGCCTCTTTCTTTATCCTCGTGATTTTAACCTGAAAGGGTGTGCAGAAGTCTCTTCTGTGATCTAAATTGCTACAGGGACAACTTAACGGCCGTGGCCCATTAGAAAGCCCGAGAGCGGGGAGCGGGGGTGCAGGAGGCGGGCAGACGCCAGGGGCTGGGGTCCTTGGGGAGAGGGTGGGGCCGGCTCCTGGCACAGCCAAAAGCACTGCTCCTGGGGTTACCGATCTGCATCCCCTGCGCATTTCCACCCCGAGACACATGCATCCGCTCTGCACCTGGTCCCACCCAGAGGCGTCTGCAGAAGTGGACAGTCTAGACCGCTCGGGGGCCAGCCACTGACTGGACCCACTGTCCCCCACGCCCTGGGATCAGCCTTATTGAAATCGCACGGCCTCCGGTCACCAGCCCGGGAAGTGACTCGACCCTCCCGTACAGACTCCCACTGCTCGGAACCTGTCGGGCTGAACTCAGTCCTGGGAAGGGGAGCAGGCTTGAGAGAAGGCTGACCCCGACGCTCCAGCTGCCTGGCCCCCCCATCGGCGCTCTGGGCAATCTTGCCCGCACCTCCCTTTTTTTCTCTCAGGGCCAAGGGGGTGTTTCAGAGCAGGCAGCCACATGAGCAGCGGTCCTCCCAGGACCAGAGGTGGGCTGCCCGACACCTGCCCGAGGACAGGTGGAAGGCACCGGGCCGAGCCCCCGCTTCGGGCTTGGCCGCACTGAGGCACATACCCCAGGGACCCTGGCAGCTTGTGCCCTGCAGAGCCGCAGGGTGAGGGGACGGGGCCCCAGCAGGCCCCGAGCGGAGGTGCTGACCCCGTCATCGACAGGGCCACCCTGGCTGAGCTGCGCGCCCTCGTGTCCTCTGGGCAACACGCTGCTGCCACCTAACGCCGCGAGGGTTTTGAGCTGAGGAGGGGCCGGGGAGGGTCTGAACGGCAGGGCAGGAAGGAGTGCAGGGCGAGGGGCCGGGGGAGAGGAGACACAAATTAATTAACTTGTCAAACCTGCCTCTCGGCCAAAAAGCAAAGGGTTCGTGCCCGGAGAGGCCCCGTTTCCCAGGGGGCTGCATGCCCAACTCTCGAGTTTCCCTGCATCTCGGTTTGCGGTTCTGCAAGTTTCCACGGACCGTCCCAGTACCTGCAGCAGCGGGAAAGCATGTTGCTCCTGGAATGACACCTGTTGGTTACCCGTCTCCGGTATGTCAGTCTGGACGGGACGCCACGAACTGTGCTCCTGGCTCATCGCGTGGGCAACCAGATGCACGTTGAAGCTAAACTGCACGTACTTTATTTTTATAAAAATAACTACAATTCGATTACATGCTCAAAAAACAGAATAAAAACCTCAGCTTTATTTAAATACTTTAGATTTAAAGCTTTGCTGTTTATTAATTATATTTTGTTTTTATAACGATAATAGTTCATTTAGAATTTTTTTAAAAATGCCTTTTTGAAGGCATATAAATTTAATTTGCAACGTCATATGTATTTTATATTTCTGATGAAAATACTTTCACATTTTATATACTGTGTACAGCTGGATCATTTCTGTCTAAATGCACAGATTTTATGAAAATGTTCTTTAAACAATATTATCCGTGATTTTGTGAAACAAAGGGAAGAAAATACATTTATAAATAAATGCGCTATAATTTAGGGATTGTGTATGCTTTAACTCATTACCCACCCATATTCTGCTAACTCACTAAGACAATACCCAAACATGCAAGATAATAATTCAATCCAGCTGTCTTTTATATTTGGCTGCAAAACCCATAGAGCAAACCCCGTAGCTTTATGCATATTTAAACATTTTTTCACTACGAATATATATTTTTCAAGTATAAAGGTAGAATGTCAACAGCTCGTTAGCCTGACGCAGACTTTTCACTGTTAGAAACCCAGTGCAGGGCCTTGGTTCGTGCTTGGCCTGGGTCCCCAGCACTGGGGCAGCTGATTCCCAGCAGGCAGCCCGGTGGCCCCGTGACAACGCGAGCTGGTCACATCATCCTCTCCTGGGGGCACCCCTCACTCACGGTCAGGTCTCAGGCTCCTGTCACAGGTGCAAGGTCTTCACGCCCAGGTGGCGCTGCCCTGCGGGCACCCCTGACCACCGCTGCGGTGCCCCATCCAGCCTGAGCATTCCCGGGGTGGGGAGGGGCGCTCCGGCCGCAGGGCCTTTGCACTTGCCGTTTGCTCCCGGGGCCCCTGGGTCCACATGACTCGCCTCCTCCACGCCTTGGTTTAAAGTCACCTTACTTCCACCCAGTATCAAACCGCCCCTCACCGGTGTGGTCCTCCGCTCCCCGGCCGGCTTTGCTTTTTTCCCCAGAGCCATTATCCCCAGACAACAGAATGTGCGCGAACGTAGCTCAACAGACAGGACATTCCCTGGAGGCAGGGTGGGCCCAGGCTTAGGACAGCGTCAGCACACAGGAGGCGCTCGGGGGAACCGGGACGCGATGCGTACAGCGAACAAGCGAACTCAGGCCCTACTGGTGTTTTCTGCCCTGTTACTCTTACCAGGACCATGAATCACCAGGTTATCACCGTCACACATATGTGTGTGTGTTGGGGGGAGCTTTTCCACACCCACAGTTCCAGTGTTGGAATAAAGCGTCGACCCAAAGAAGTCCGAGGATGCCTACTGGACGGAGCATGCTCACGACGGAGGGTCTCCCCTCCTCGCACCCCCCGGAACCCCCCCCCCCCCCCCGCTGTGAGCTCTGGCTCAAGCTTGCACGCAGTGCAGACGCCCTCAGGCTCCTCGGCTCAGGCTTCCCGCTTCCCACGCGGCACCCACTGCCCGAGTGTGACGCGGACCACGCGGGACTGGCTGTCCAGACCCGGCTGAGCGGCCGCAGGGGGGCGCTTGGTGGCTCTGGTGATCGCAGCCCCGCCCGTGACAGCGCGGCCCGGGAGGTGTCCTCTGTCCATCACTTTACGTTGAGTCACCTACAGTAGCGTGCTGCCGCGATATTTGGGGATTTGATTTTGCTAACTGTCAGAGAGGATTAAAATCATCCCGGAGCATAACTGCTTCCCTGACACGAATATACCAGAACCAGAGACAGCACTTAAGGCTTCGTTCCCAGGGAGGGAAGGAGGAGGGTGGGGGAGTGTTGCAGACGGAAGTTACAGCAGCTTCCTCTGCACCTTCAGTCTGGTCTCCAAAGGGGGCGGAGCTGGCCGTCCCCAAAGAGCCTGCATCATTGTGTCCCTGTGCCCGCGGTGAGGCCTGGCACCAGGGACGGGCCTCCAGGCACCTCCCCATCAGGGGCCGCAGCGCCCTCTGGCTTCCTAAAAGGGTTTCTGTTTTGAGGAGACGCCACCTGACACATTTACACGATGCAAAAGGGCTCGTTTCCACATCACCCAAGGCTCCCCGTGCTGAGAGAGAAAAGAGCAACATGGTTGATAAAGAGGTAAAATAAATGCGTATTGGTTTACGTCCGTACGAAATACACCACATGTTTACATGTGTGTCACAGGTTCCTGGAAAGCATCTCCCTTGCCGACTCACGGGGACGGGACGTTCTCTTGACTGTTAGAAATATTGTTTTGTTAATTTGTAATTCAAAAATATCAATATTTTATATCGGTATTTAATTAAAGATTAGACATTTTATAAAATATATATTGGTTATAAAGAATAATAAGACAGCAAACGCCCAGTTACTAACCCACCCTCTGCAAAAGAAATGCGGCGTTTCTGTCGCACCTGGTACTCGCAGCCTCCATCATGGCCCTACTTAGTCCTCCCCATCAGACGCAGTGACTCCTCTGAATTCTGGGGTGACGGTTTCCCTCTCACACATGGGCACAGTGTTTGCTTTTGCTGGGTCTGAATTTAATGAGATGAAACGTCATCAAACAGGTCCTCCTCCAACTTGCACCTTGCACTGACCCTGGCGTTTCTGAGGCCCGACTGGGTCCTGCGTTGGCTGTGGTTTGTGTGTTTTCACTGCTCTCTGGCTGCATTAATACATTCAGCACATCCGGACTGACTTTTCCGGCCAGTTGTCCAATCAAGGGGCCACGGGCCTGTTTCTTCTTCACCTGCCTCTCAAATGGTGTGGCCGTGAGCATCTCTGCCCAACTCCAGGCAGGTGGAGAGAATGCTCTCTAGTAGAATCGCTAGGACATAGAGTCCCAAGGTGATTTCACCAATTTACACGCCTGCCATCAGCTCACAAGCGTTCCCCCTGCTCCAGACCCTCACCAGTTTGTAGATGAACATTTTGGCCCATTTGGTAGCCGTTACATTGTATCTCCTGGTGCTTTCAATGTGTGTGTCTTCCATTTCTGATCAGGTTGAGCCCCTTGTGTGTCTGTTCACCATTCGTGCTTCCTCTTAGATGAAATTTTTGTGGTGTTTTTTGCCCATTTTTCTGTTGGGCTGTTTGTCTTTTTCTTATTGCTTTGTAGGGGGTCTTGAGACATTCTGCACATGAATACTTGGTCAGTTACATGTGTCACTACCTTATCTCAGTTTGTCATTTGGCTTATTTCACATTTCCTAATTTTAATACAGTCTAGTTTATCATTTTCTTTAAGGTTTGCACTTCAGGTATCTTGTTTAAAAAATTCTCCTCTACCCCAAGATCATAAAGATATCATTGTATATTTTCTTCTAAAAGCTTTAAGACTTGCCCTTCACAGGTGAGTCCTACCTCTGGGAGCTGATTTTGTGGATGAGGAGAGGTCGTTTTCTAAGCAGACACCTAGTTTTTGCCACACAATTTAAAGAGAAGGCCCTTCTTCCCTCCAGTCTGCAATGCCAGCTCCAACAGCAACCAATTCCACAGAAGGGCCCACTTCCGGGCCTCCTGGGCTCGGGGTCCCCCAGTCTCCGTGCGCCCAGACCCGCCCCGTCTCACACGCCCCAGTACCTGGTACCTGCTGCATCACAGCACGGCAGCCTCTCACCCCGCTGCTTTCCTGCAGGGGTGCCCTACCGGTTCTGGCTCTTTGCATTTTCTAATACACTTCAGAATCAGTCTGTCAAGTTTCCACGTAAATATAAAAAATAAAACACAATAAAAAAAATAAATCTTCTGAGATTTTTGTTAAAATTGTATTGAATCTGGAGGTTTGGGAGAATTAACATCATTATTCTCAACCTGTGAGCAGGTAAATCTTCCCAGGTGTTAAGGCCTTCTTTCACATCTTTCAATAAAGTTTTATAATTTTCTCCATAAAGGTCTTGCACATAAAAATATTTATTCCTGGTACCTCTTTTTCATTCTATGGTAAATAATTATCATTTTAAAAACTATATTTTCTAAATTTTTGAAGTATAGAAATCCAATTGAGTTTTGCCCATGATTTCATACACAGCAACCCTCAACTACCTGACTAATTTATCTGGATTTTCCTTTGTGTTTCTGAGTAAACAACAAGATTGCCTGTAAAAAGTAATGGGTTTGTTTCCTCCTCTCTAACCCCACCTTCTCTTTTTCCTGCTTTACCGCAAGTTGACGGGACCCTCCCGTAGAACACTTCATAAACGTAGTGGATGCACGCATCTTTGTCGATTTCCGGTGCTAAAGGGGATATTTTCAATGTTTCACTATCAAGTATGATATTTCTGTAGGATTTTAAAATCAAGTTAACAAGCTCATCCTCCTTTACTAAGCATTTTTTATGAATGAATGCTAACTTTTAGCAAATGTTTTTATCGACATCTACTCAGATAACCACGATTTTTCTTCTTTAATCTATGCATGTGGTAGATTACATCCATTATTTTTCTAATATTGGACCTTACATTGTTCATGATGTATTTTTAAAATAAATTGCTAGATTTAATTCCTTGTATTTGCTTTAGTTTGTGTATCTGTGTTTTTGAAGGAAATCCATCTCTAATTTATCTTCCTTGCACTGTCATTGTCGAGTTTGGTATCAGGGTTATCCTAACTCATGAGTTGAGGAGACAGGGGTGTTTTGTGTAAGACTGGGTTTATTTGAATGTGTAGAAGGAACGTGTACTTATAAAATATGTGGGCCTGGCGTTTTCTTCATGGGAAGACATTTACCTATAAATTCAATTTCTTCTTTGGTTATAGGACTATTAAAGTTTTCCATTTCTTCATTATGGTTATGTTATCTAAATTTTCAAATGAACTACCACAACATTGTCCACCCTCTTGCTATCCTTTTATACACTAAAGCATCTTTATTTACATTTCACTTTTAATTCCCAATATAGTGTTTGCTTTCTTTCTCTTTTATCTTGACCATTTATGATCGAGATTTTTCAATTTTATCAGTTTTTTCCAAGAAGAAATATTTTGCTTTGCTTATCCTCTCTGTTTTATATTTGTTCTCTATTTCAGTCAGCTCTCCTTTTATCTTTTTTATTTCCTTCCTTCCACTTTGCTTGGGTTTATGCCATTGTTCTTTTTCTAACTCTTAAATTAAAAACTTAATTAATTTAAGTCTTGTTTCTTTTCTAATACGAACAGTTGAAGCAATAAATTTCTCTCAAGTTTCTGCTTTTAAAGCAAACTCCCAAGTATTAAAATATACTTCAGTATTTCTATTATTCATTATTATTGATTATATGTTTTAAATTTCCATTTTGATATATATCCTCTCCCTCTCTCTCTATATATATACATATATATATGTATCTTTTTGTGTTCTTTTACCTATGTCTCAAAAAGAACATATACCTATATATATATTTTTCCAGTCTGTAAATCTCTGTTTTTTACTGGAACTTTTGTTCGCTTACATTTATTGTGATTTCTGACACATTTGAATTTATTTCTAGCATCCTCTGTTGTCTTTATGTTTGAAAGTAATATTCTCTATTTCTATTTTTCAGTGGTTTCCCAGAGACTATATTACCCACAGGCAGCGAACGCTCATGTTAGTAAAGATCTATGCTCTCTTCCTAAACATTACAAAGACCCTAAGTGATCTCAGTTTAAATACTATTGCTTTCATGATCACTATTTCAATCCTCCCTTGTTTTGGCCTCACAAAACATTTTTATTTCAAACAGTATACTTTGTTTAGCTGCATTCCCACATTTACTGTTTCCCTTGCTCATTAATCCTTCTGCACTCAAGGTCTTCCTTATGGGGTTATTTTCTTTTGCTTGTAGTAAATCTTTTAGAATTAGCTTAAATGAGAACCTCTTGGTGACAAACTCTTTTTTTTTTTTATAAAGTATCATCATTCAACCTTATTTTCTGTTAAGCCCTCATTTTTGAAAGATGCTGTCTCTTGGTACAATTCCAGGTGGACAACAATTTCCCTTCAGTAATAGGAAGACACTACTCTCCTGTCATCTGTTTCATTTTGGCTGCTGAGAAATCAGCCATGAATAAAATTCTCATTCCTTCCTGCATCACTTGTCTTTCTCCTTGGCTGCCGTTCAGATCCTCTCTTTGTCTTGGGTGTCTTGCAGTGTCACTGTTATGAACCTACGTGTGGAATTGTTTTCACGCTAATAGGCTTCTTGAATCTGAGGACTGGTGTCTTCCATCAGTGACAGGCTTTTTCAGTCATTATATCTTCAAACATTGCAGCTTGACCACTTTCTGCTTTCTTCTGGAACTCCTAGTAAGTGTATAAAAGATTATCTTCCTTTGTGTTCTAGGAATACTTCCCTTTTTTTCTTTTCATATTTTCCATTTCTTTCTCTCTCTCTAGGCTGCATCCCGGATAATTTATTCAGTTCTATCTTTTAGTTCATTAATTCCCTCTTCAACTAGATTTAATCTGTCATTAAACACGCCTCCTGAGTTTAAAATGTCTATAATTGTATCTATCATTTAAAAAATTCTATTCTTTTAAGAAGTATTTTTGGTCATTTTTAAGACAAAAATGGTCATTTTTAATATGACATTTTTAGGTCATATTTTCTCTCTCTTGTATTCCTCTAAACAGACCATGATTCTTGAATTCACGTTCCATGTCTACTAGTCAGTGTCTGAGGTTTCATTTTGTCCGTGCTTTCAGGTGACCTTTCTCATGGTGCCTTATTCTCCAGCATGTTCTGAAATTCCTATTTCTCGGGATTTTAACTGTGGGAATCCTTTGAGGACAGAGAAAATGGAGGATTCTTCAAAGGATTTGCATTTCCTTCTTCCAGGCTTCTGGAATCCCTGTCAACTTGGGACCAGTTTAAACTGAATTGCGAGCTTGGGGTTTGGGGCCACCAGGGGGTGTGCAGGTGGACGGCACACTCCTGTGGGGCTGCGAGTGCCCAGTGCCAGCCCCATACCCGGTGACAACTCGGGAAACAGGCAGTTCCCATCCTCAGGGTCAAACGGGGCAGTCAGGGGTTGCTGTCACCCCCTGTGGTTTGGAGGTAGCCCTGGCTGCTTGTGGTGGGTCCTCACCAGCCTCGCTGTGTTAGTCCCACCCTGGGTCTTCCTCCTGTCCTCCACAGTCTATGGGGTCATGAATGTTAAAGTTCAAGTTCACCTGGTTTGGAAACTACCCTCAAGATAAAGGTCCACATTACTCTCCCTTACGTCCCAGGCTCCTGCTTTCACTTAACTGGGATCTCTGAGGATTTCAATGTTGCCAAATACCTAATATGTTTAAAACTGTCTCTTTTTATCTTCATATTCCGGCATTTTGGCTTGTTTTCTGAATGACGATCAGTCCCAGTATCTAGTTCTCTCAGTGCACTGGTGAAGCAGGGAAACCCCAGCCATCCTCTGGGCAGTCCCCACTCCATCCTCCACTGCTCCAGGCTTAAGTGAGTTTGAGCAAAACCTCGGGGAATGATACATACGAGGTGCGTAAGACATCAAATGATCGGCAGTTTTCTGTACCTGTATGTAAACGTGGCTATAAAATCGTCAGATTGTTCAACGTTTGTGCGCAATCTGCTGCAGGGGCTCCTGTTTGGATTGCGAGACGGAGCATATCAGTGACCCCTCCCCTTGGCGTGCCCAGAGTCCAGTCGACGTCCCTCCACCCACCACTGGCAGGGTCGTGCAGACTCTGTGTCCAACGCCTCAGCCCCAGGGAGCAGCCTGGGGCTGAGGCACACCCCGGAACGCCCCGGCGCACAGACAGGTGGACGCGCGCTTCCTCCCCGAGGCCCTCGGTGTGGCTGTAGGCGCTACAGGCAGGCGTCCAGACTCCAGGCCACCTTCCGCTCCAGGACACCCGGGATCACGAAGAAGCGCGCGTTTCAACGCCACAAACGGCTCCCCTCCCATCATCTCTGGTTCATAAGCAGAGATGCGCGGACGGTCCCAAAGCGGCTGTGAGAGGAGCAGGAAAGACACACCAGGTGCTGCCCCGTCTGCATCCGGAGAGCAGCGTGGTACCCCGTCCTTGGAGCCCTCACTTGGCACCAGAGCGCGACGCCCCGCACACCCCCGGGCCACACATCCTGCCCGCTCGTGGGGTCCCTGCAGCGGGGAGCGGCCTCAGCACTCTGCCTTCCAAACCTGCCCTTTCTCTCCTTACTGCCTGTGTGAAGCGAAGCACTGGACTCGTCCAGCCTCAAATGCAGAAATGCACGTCTGAGAGCCATCCTCCCTTGGAAACAGAGGCCAGTGTGTCAGACCCCCACCGCGCGGTCCCCAGAAAGGTCCTTCAGGCCTTGTCTTCCAGCCCTGACTGAGTGAATATAGGAGGCTTTGATCTGCCCGGTGTCCTGTGAAGTCTCCCGAGAGCGGGCTGGGCTCGGTGAGGACAGAGCTTCACCGCAACGTGACAACAGTGACAAGCTGGTAAAAGCTATGTCAGCTTCAATTTCCAACTCATTTTTCAAATTATTTTAATTAGATATTGTTTCAATCTCACTTATATTAATTTAATATCTGATATCAACATTTCAGTTTTCAATTTGTTCCAATGATTTTTTCCAGTCTGCCTGGTTGCCTGGAGGAATTTAAAATACGGTGTTTATCTTCAGCAATTTTCCATGCATGGATCCTGGCGAACTGCTCGTTCAATAAAAGTGACGGGGGAGGGAGGGACCCTGGTGCTTTGGAGAGATGGAAATTCGTCTTATCGTTTATCTCTAGACATTAAAGTAAGCAGGTACAGCAAGGGCTAGGAACTCATAATAATAAGATTTTCCACCAATTTCACTGTGTAATTGGCTTTCCTGAAGCAAATTTCAGTGAAATCTGACAAAGCTGTTTTTATTAAAAGGCACCTAAACAGCCACATTCCTCGTCAACACATTTTCTGATGATTCGCGGCCACAAGGCCGTCAACCTGCCCCTACAAAAGCTTCTTCCAGACACACTGTTGCAGTTTTAGGTTCTGAGCTTTCTTATAATTTTTTTTTTTTTTTTTTTAGCTATTAGCACGGACACTGGTAAAGGCATGCTTTTGCTAAGGTGAGCATGAAGTTAACCAGGCCTCCATGTTATAAAATATGGGTGTCAGATGTCCTCAATGCCCTGTTAAGGGGAGATAATTAGTTTAATTCCTGAAGCTGATAATTAAAAATACACAGATCAAATTGTTTTTGAAAAGTCTGAGAAACGTAAAATAGGGAAGATCAACTGCAACTCACTTGAGAACAATATAAAACGAACACAATCTACACGGCAGAAGACAAACAACAGAAGAAACAGGAAGGAAGCATAGAAAGTGGAAAGCACAAAACAAGATGATAAATAAAAATATATATCATTATGACAATACACATAAATAGGTTAATTTATACTATTAGGACAAATTCTCACTCAGGCCAAACTATATGTTACCTACAGAAAACACATCTATAACACAGCAGTTCAGAAAGATTAAAAATTGAAAGGGTAGGAAAACATGAGGTACATATAAACAGAAATGAAGGAGTGGTCATGGCGCTAACATCAAGATAATGTACAATGCTTTTTTTTAGTGAAATAAATAAGGTAATTGTATATTAATGTTAAAACAAATCCAGGGGGGACCTTCAAGATGGCAGAGGAGTAAGACATGGAGATCACCTTCCTCCCCACAAATACATCAAAAATACAACTACATGTGGAACAACGCCTACAGAACACCTACTGAACGCTGGCAGAGGACCTCAGACTTCCCAAAAGGCAAGACATTCCCCATGTACCTGGGTAGGGCAAAAGGAAAAACAGAGACAAAAGAATAGGGATGGGACCTGACCCTCTGGGAGGGAGCTGTGAAGGAGGAAAGGTTTCCACACACTAGGAAGCCCCTTCACTGGTGGAGATGGGGGGTGGCGGGGGTGGGGAGCTTCAGAGCCACAAGGAGAGCGCAGCAACAGGGGTGCGGAGGGCAAAGCGGAGAGATTCCCGCACAGAGGATCGGTGCCGACCAGCACTCACCAGCCCGAAAGGCTTGTCTGCTCCCCCGCCGGGGCGGGCGGGGCTGGGAGCTGAGGCTCGGGCTTCGGTCGGAGCGCGGGGAGAGGACTGGGGTTGGCGGCGTGAACACAGCCTGCAGGGGGCTAGTGCGCCACAGCTGGCCGGGAGGGAGTCCAGGAAAAAGTCTGGACCTGTCTAAGAGGCAAGAGACCATTGTTTCGGGGTGCACAAGGAGAGGAGATTCAGAGCACGGCCTAAACGAGCACCAGAGATGGGCGTGAGCCGCGGCTAACAGCACGGACCCCAGAGACGGGCATGAGACGCTAAGGCTGCTGCTGCCGCCACCAAGGAGCCTGTGTGCGAGCACAGGTCACTCTCCACACCCCCCTTCCGGGGAGCCTGTGCAGCCCGCCACCGCCAGGGTCCCGGGATCCAGGGACAACTTCCCCGGGAGAACGCACGGCGCGCCTCAGGCTGGTGCAACGTCACGCCGGCCTCTGCCGCCGCAGCCCCGCCCCGCACGCCGTGCCCCTCCCTCCCCGCCGGCCTGAGTGCGCCAGAGCCCCCGAATCAGCGGCTCCTTTAACCCCGTCCTGTCTGAGCGAAGAACAGACGCCCTCCGGCGACCTACACGCAGAGGCGGGGCCCCATCCAAAGCTGAGCCCCGGGAGCTGTGCGAACAAAGAAGAGAAAGAGAAATCTCTCCCAGCAGCCTCAGGAGCAGCGGATTAAAGCTCCACAATCAACTTGATGTACCTGCATCTGTGGAATACATGAATAGACAACGAATCATCCCAAATTGAGGAGGTGGACTTTGGGAGCAACTGTAGACTTGGGGTTTGCTTTCTGCATCTAATTTGTTTCTGGTTTTATGTTTATCTTAGTTTAGTATTTAGAGCTTATTATCATTGGTAGATTTGTTTACTGGTTTGGTTGCTCTCTCTTTTTTTAAATTATCTTTTTATTTTCTTATTTTAGTTATTTAAAAAATTTTTTATTTTAATTATTTTATTTTATTTATTATTATTTTTTCTTTCTTTTTTTCTCCCTTTTCTTGTGAGCCATGTGGCTAATAGGGTCTTGGTGCTCTGGCCTGGTGTCAGGCCTCAGCCTCGGAGGTGGGAGAGCCGAGTTCAGGACACTGGACCACCAGAGACCTCCTGGCCCCACATAATATCAATTGGCGAGGGCTCTCCCAGAGATCTCTGTCTAAACGCTAAGACCCAGCTCCACCCAACAACCAGTAAGCTACAGTGCTGGACGTCCCATGCCAAACAACTAGCAAGACAGGAACACAACCCCACCCATAGCAGAGAGGCTGCCTAAAATCATACTAAGTTCACAGACACACCAAAACACACCATCGGATGCAGCCCTGCTCACCAGAAAAACAAGATCCAACCCCACCCACCAGGATACAGGCACCAGTTCCCTCCACCAGGAAGCCTACACAAGCCATTGAACCAAACTTACCAACTGGGGACAGACACCAAAAACTATGAACCTGCAGCCCATGAAAAGGAGACCCCAAACACAGTAAGTTAAACAAAATAAGAAGACAGAAATATGCAGCAGATGAAGGAGCAAAGTAAAAACCTCACCAGACCAAACAAATGAAGAGGAAATAGGCAGTCAACCTGAAAAAGAATTCAGAGTAATGATAGTAAAGATGATGCAAAATCTTGGAAACAGAATGGAGAAAATACGAGAAACATTTAACAAGGACCTAGAAGAACTAAGGAGCAAACAATGATGAACAACACAATAAATGAAATTCAAAATTCTCTAGAAGGAATCAATAGCAGAATAACTGAGGCAGAAGAACGGATAAGTGACCTGGAAGATAAAATAGTGGAAATAACTACTGCAGAGCAGAATAAAGAAAAAAGAATGAAAAGAATTGAGGACAGTCTCAGAGACTTCTGGGACAACATTAAATGCACCAACATTCGAATTATGGGGGTCCCAGAAGAAGAAGAGGAAAAGAAAGGGTCTGAGAAAGTATCTGAAGAGATTATAGTTAAAAACTTCCCTAACACGGGAAAGGAAATAGCCAATCAAGTGCAGGAAGCATACAGAGTCCCATACAGGATAAATCCAAGGAGAAATATGCCAAGACACATAGTAATCAAACTATCAAAAATTAAATACAAAGAAAAAATATTAAAAGCAGCAAGGGAAAAGCAACAAATAACATACAAAGGAATCCCCATAAGGTTAACAGCTGATCTTTCAGCAGAAACTCTGCAGGGAAGAAGGGAGTGGCAGGACATATTTAAAGTGATGAAAGGGAAAAACCTGCAACCAAGATTACTCTACCCAGCAAGGATCTCATTCAGATTCGACAGAGAAATTAAAGCCTTTACAGACATGAGAAAGTTAAGAGAATTCAGCACCACCAAACCAGCTTTACAACAAATGCTAAAGGAACTTCTCTAGGCAGGAAACTCAAAAGAAGGAAAACACCTACAATAACAAACCCAAAACAATTAAGAAAATGGTAATAGGAACATACATAGCGATAATTACCTTAAATGTAAATGGATTAAATGTTCCAACCAAAAGACACAGACTGGCGGAATGGATACAAAAACAAAACCTGTATATATGCTGTCTACAAGAGACCCACTTCAGACCTAGGGACACATACAGACTGAAAGTAAGGGGATGGAAAAAGATATTCCATTCATATGGAAATCAAAAGAAAGCTGGAGTAGCAATTCTCATATCAGACAAAATAGACGTTAAAATAAAGACTATTACAAGAGACAAAAAAGGACACTACATAATGATCAAGGGATCAATCCAAGAATAAGATATAACAATTGTAAATATTTATGCACCCAACATAGGAACACCTCAATACATAAGGCAAATGCTAACAGCCATAAAAGGGGAAATCAACGGTAACACAATATTAGTAGGGGACTTTAACACCCCACTTTCACCAATGGACAGATCATCCAAAATGAAAACAAATAAGGAAACACAAGCTTTAAATGACACATTAAACAAGATGGACTTAACTGATATTTATAGGACATTCCATCTAAAAACAACAGAATACAATTTCTTCTCCAGTTCTCATGGAACATCCTCCAGGATAGATCATATCTTGGGTCACAAATCAAGCCTTGGTAAATTTAAGAAAACTAGAAATTCTATCAAGAAACCCTATCAAGTATCTTTTCTGACCACAATGCTATGAGACTAGATATCAATTACAGGAAAAAAACTGTAAAAAATACAAACACATGGGGGCTAAACAATACGCTACTAAATAACCAAGAGATCACTGAAGAAATCAAAGACAAAATCAAAAAATACCTAGAAACAAATGACAATGAAAACATGATGACCCCAAACCTATGGGATGCAGCAAAAGCAGTTCTAAGAGAGAAGTTTATAGCAATACAATCCTACCTCAGAAAACAAAACAAAAAAATCTCAAAAAAACAACCTAATCTTACACCTAAAGCAATCAGAGGAAGAAGAACAAAAAACCCCCAAACTTAGCAGAAGGAAAGAAATCATAAAGATCAGATCAGAAATAAATGAAAAAGAAATGAAGGAAACAATAGCAAAGATCAATAAAACTAAAAGCTGGTTCTTTGAGAAGATAAACAAAATTGATAAACTATTAGCAAGACTCATCAAGAAAAAAAGGAAGAAGACTCAAATCAACAGAATTAGAAATGAAAAAGGAGAAGTAACAACTGACACTGCAGAAATACAAAGGATCATCAGCGATTACTACAAGCAACTATATGCCAATAAAATGGACAACCTGGAAGAAATGGACAAATTCTTAGAAAAGCACAGCCTTCCGAGACTGAACCAGGAAGAAATAGAAAATATAAACAGACCAATCACAAGCACTGAAATTGAAACTGTGATTAAAAATCTTCCAACAAATAAAAGCCCAGGACCAGATGGCTTCACAGATGAATTCTGTCAAACATTTAGAGAAGAGCTAACATTTATCCTTCTCAAACTCTTCCAAAATATAGTAGAGAGAGGAACACTCCCAAACTCATTCTACGAGGCCACCGTCACCCTGATACCAAAACCAGACAAAGACGTCACAAAAAAAGAAAACTACAGGCCAATATCACTGATGAACATAGATGCAAAAATCCTCAAAAAAATACTAGCAAACAGAATCCAACAGCACATTAAAAGGCTCATACACCATGATCAAGTGGGGTTAATCCAAGGAATGCAAGGATTCTTCAATATATGCAAATCAATCAATGTGATACACCATATTAACAAACTGAAGGATAAAAACCATATGACAATCTAAATAGATGCAGAAAAAGCTTTTGACAAAATTCAACACCCATTTATGATAAAAACTCTCCAGAAAGTGCTATAGAGGGCACCTACCTCAACATAATAAAGGCCATATATGACAAACCCACAGCAAACACTGTTCTCAATGGTGAAAAACTGAAACCATTTCCTCTAAGATCAGGAACAAGACAAGGTTGCCCAGTCTCACTGCTATTATTCAACATAGTTTTGGAAGTTTTAGCCTCAGCAATCAGAGAAGAAAAAGAAATAAAAGGAATCTAAATCAGAAAAGAAGAAGTAAAACTGTCACTGTTTGCAGAGGAAATGACACTATATATAGAGAATCCTACAGATGCTACCAGAAAACTACTAGAGCTAATCAATGAATTTGATAAAGTAGCAGGATACAAAATTAATGCACAGAAATCTCTTGCATTACTATACACTAATGATGAAAAATCTGAAAGAGAAATTAAGGAAACACTCCCATTAACCACTGCAACAAAAAGAATAAAATACCTAGGAATAAACCTACCTAAGGAGACAAAAGACCTGTACACAGAAAACTACAAGACACTGATGAAAGAAATTAAAGATAATACAAACAGATGGAGAGATATACCATGTTCTTGGATTGGAAGAATCAACATTGTGAAAATGACTATACTACCCAAAGCAATCTACAGATTCAACGCAATCCCTATTAAACTACCAATGGCAATTTTCACAGAACTAGAACAAAAAATTTCACAATTTGTATGGAAACACAAAAGACCCCAAATAGCCAATGCAATCTTGAGAAAGAAAAACGGAGCTGGAGGAATCAGGCTCCCTGACTTCAGACTATACTACAAAGCTACAGTCATCAAGACAGTATGGCACTGGCACAGAAACAGAAATATAGATCAATGGAACAGGATAGAAAGCCCAGAGATAAACCCACACTCCTTACCTTTGATAAAGGAGGCAAGAATATACAATGGAGTAAAGACAGCCTCTTGAATAAGTAGTGCTGGGAAAACTGGACAGCTACATGTAAAAGAATGAAATTAGAACATTCCGTAACACCATGTACAAAAATAAACTCAAAATGGATTAAAGACCGAAATGTAAGGCCGGACACTATAAAACTCTTTGAGGAAAACATACGCAGAACAATCTATGACATAAAACATAGCAAGATCGTTTTTGACCTTCCTCCTAGAGTAATGGAAATAAAAAAAAAAATAAATGGGATATAATGAAACTTAAAAGCTTTTGCACAGTAAAGGAAACCATAAACAAGATGAAAAGATAACTCTCAGAACGGGAGAAAGTATTTGCAAATGAAGTAACTGACAAAGGATTAACCTCCAAAATATACAAGCAGCTCATGCAGCACAATATCAAAAAAACAAATAACCCAATCCAAAAATGGGCAGAAGACCTAAACAGACATTTCTCCAAAGAAGATATACAGGTTGCCAACAATCACATGAAAGAATGCTCAACATCACTAATCATTAGAGAAATGCAAATCAAAACTACAATGAGGTATCACCTCACATCAGTCAGAATGGCCATCATTAAAAAATCTACAAACAATAAATTCTGGAGAAGGTGTGGAGAAAAGGGAACCCTCTTGCACTGTTGGTAGGAATGTAAATTGATACAACCGCTATGGAGAACAGTATGGAGGTTCCTTAAAATAGTAAAAATAGTACTACCATATGACCTGGCAATCAGTCTACTGGGCATACACCCTGAGAAAGCTATAACTCAAAAAGAGTCATGTACCACAATGTTCATTGCAGCTCTATTTACAATAGCCAGGACATGGAAGCAACCTAATCGTCCATCGACAGATGAATGGATAAAGAAGATGTGGCACATATATACAGTGGAATATTACTCAGCCATAAAAAGAAATGAAATTGAACTATTTGTAGTGAGGTGGATGGACCTAGAGTCTGTCATACAGAGTGAAGTAAGTCAGAAAGAGAAAAACAAATACCATAAGCTAACACATATATATGGAATCTAAAAAAAAAAATGGTTCTGAGGAACGTAGGGGCAGAACAGCAATAAAGATGCAGATGTAGAGAATGGACTTGAGGACACGGGGAGGGGGAAGGGTAAGCTGAGACGAAGTGAGACAGTAGCCTTGACATATATACACTACGAAACGTAAAAGAGCTAGTGGGAAGCAGCTGCATTGCACAGGCAGATCAGCTTGGTGCTGTGTGACGAGCTACAGGGGTGGGAGAGGGAGGGTGGGAGGGATACGCAAGAGGGAGGTGATATGGGGATATATGCATACGTATAGCTGATCCACTTTGTTATACAGCAGCAACTAACACAACATTGTAAAGCAATTATACTCCAATAAAGATGTTTAAAAAAATAATAAGATGGAGAAAAAAGGCAACACCCCCACCCAAAAAACAAACAAAATCCAAAATGAAGTTATAGTATTCATGAGCCAGCATGTACCAAGAAATAAAACAAAACACTGAAATTAATAAAGAAGAGCAGACGTGCCTCTCAGGCTCGGGAGACAGAAGCCCTTGCTGACTATTTACGTCGTCCCGGGAGCCGAGCCCAGCACTCTGCATGCACAACACACCCTCACGGTGGTCCCTGGGGCAGACGCCTTCCGCTGCCCCAGGGCACTGATGAGGAGGCCTGAGGTTTACAGGGCAAGTCACGTCACACAGCTGGTAAATGACAGGCCAGATTTGAAACTAGTCTCCCTAACCCACATGGGGGACCTATAGAGAGTCTTAACAACCTAATTAATAAAGATAATTCGGTAGCAATTGCTCAGACTCCATGGTCTAGAAACAACATCATAACTGATCAGATACTGGGCCTCAGAGAAGGCCTTCACAATTTCCAAAGAGTAAAAACCACACAAATTGCACCTCTCATCATAACCTAATAAAATTAGAAATTAAGAACAACAGAAAATAAAACTCTCCAATCAGTTGGGCATTGAAAAGTACACTCTTCAATAATTCTTAGGTTAGAGAATAAATCTAAACTGTATTTACAGAATACTTAGAAAATAATGATGTGAGAACTGTGGAGATGCCAGAGCGCCCCCACCATGGTGGGTGTGGAGCACCCATGCTGTCACTGCCACATAAGAAATAATGAACACAGCAAACCAGGCATTTGAATTAAAGAGTCAAAAGTAAAATAGTTAAAACTTGAGGGAAGAAATAGAAATAAGTAATAAAAATATAAATTAATAAGCCACACAAGGGAAACAGGATTGATGAATAAACCCAAGAGCTTGATTTCAGGGGGGAAAACCCACAAAAACCCTTACTGGAAGTCTAATATGGGGAAAAATAAGATCCTCTCATCCAAAAATTACCAAAAATTAACAATGAAAAACGAAACACAGATACAGTGGAAATTTAAGAGTTATAAGCTAATGATACTGCTTAGTGTATAAAAATTTGGAACTCTTAAGGAACAGAATTATGAATAAAGAAAATACAACTTACTAAACTGGCAAAGTGTGAAGACGGAAACTATGAAGAAATAGAAAAGACTGTCAAAGAAATTTCCTTCAGGAAAAGAATGAGGCCCAGACTGTGAGGAAGCAAATTGGCTTTGTAACCGAGCAGGACCCTATGGGGACTTCCCAGAACAGACCCTCTACCCCTGTCCTCCGCCTGCCTTTTGTCTGTAGAAAAACTTCAGTCAAAGAATAAATTTAATCAGAGAAGTGAGGAAATGTAGAAAGAAAGGAAAACAGTCAAGCAGGACAAAATAATAATAGTTTAGCCATTGAACAAAGTCAAGGACCTTTGGTTCCTCCTCGAGATACTATTCTGAGCCGTGCCCTTTGAGCTGTTTTGCAGATACTGAAACCCCCACCGGGTAGAAGAAGTTGAATGCATGCTGCCCACAAACACGTAGACCCCAGACCGGCTGGAACCAGAAAGTTAGGGATGTTGACCCCCGATTACCTCACCACCAATCAGAAGAACGTCCATGAGCTGATCACACACCCTGCAGCCCTCTCCCTAACCCTGAAAGCCTTCGGAGAGGTCAGGGCTCTTAAGTGCTAGCTGCCTGGACTCCTTGCTTGGCGCCTGCCATAGACGCTGTGCTTTCCTCCGCCACAACCTGGGGTCAGCAGACTGGCTTTACCGCGCACAGGTGAACGGACCCAAGTTTGGTTCAGTAACACCGTTGAGACTCCAAGGAGTGAATGACCCCTAGTCAGCCCCTCACAGGGCTGCGGCCAGCACGGAGGCCCGTGGAGTGAGCAGTCAGGGCCAGAACCTCCACAACAGGGAAGCGCTGACAGCCGCGGGCAGCCGGGAAGCTCGCCTCCAGCACTGTGGCCCGTGGCTTGTGAGCTAATGGCCCTGCCTGTTTCTTCTTCCCTTTCAGTGTGACGTTGTGGACACAGGGTGCAGGTGCTGACACTCCAGAAGCTCGTGAGTGAAAGGTCCATCTCATCCCTACGTTTGCAAGTCAGAGCTGCACAGGCGGGGCTGACTGACCCCTGACAAAGCGGCCACGGCAGCTCGCAGTGGGAGGCCAGCGCCTAACAGGTGGTGCCGGGGCAGCCGTCGTCCACAGGCAGAGGGTGGATCTGGGCACAGACCCCACATCTCGCACAGAAGTTAATCCAAAATTAGACGAAAATGTAAATTGCAAAACTAAATAACTTCCAGAAGATAACAGAGGAGAAAATCTAGGTGACCTGGGGCTTGGTGATGACTTTTAGACACAGCATGAAAACCACAATCTATAAATGGGAACTTGTTGCAATTAGAGACTTCTGCTCTGCAAAAGACAAGGGTAAGACAAGCTAGAAAATATTTCAAAAGATGTATCTGACCAAGGATGTGTATGTATATATACTAAATATATACAAATACATTAAAAATGTATACAGAGGACTTTTAAAACACAACAGTAAGAAAACAAACAACCCAACTAAAAGTGGGCAGGAACTTCCCTGGTGGTTCAGTGGCAAAGACTCCACACTCCCAATGCAGGGGGCCCCGGTTCAATCCCTTGTCAGGGAACTTGATCCCACATGCTGCAAGTAAAGATCCCGCATGCCACAACAAAGATCCCAGGTGCCGCAACTAAGACCAGGCACAGCCAAGTAAATAAATACTTTTTATAAAAAAGTGGGCAAAAGAACTGAACAGACACCTCAGCAAAGAAGATAGACAGATGGTAAATAAGCATATATGAAAAGATGCTCCACATCACATGTCATCAGGGAAATGCAAATTAAAACAATGAGATACCACTACATACCTATTGGAATGGCCAAAATTTAAACACTGACAACACCAAATGCTGGAGAGGATGTGGAGCAACAGGAACTCTCATTGCTGGTGGGAACGCAAAACAGTGCAGCCACTTTGGAAGACAGTTTGGCAGTTAATTACAAAACTAAACATAACCTTACCAAATGATCGCGCTCCTTGATATTTACAAAAAGGAGCTGAAAACTATGTCCACACACAAAACCTGCACGTGGATGTTTATGGCAGCTCTATTCATAATTGCTAAACTTGGAAGCAACCAAGATGTCCTTCAGCAGGTGAAGGGACAAAGAAACTGTGGTACATCCAGACAATGGAACAGCATTCAGCGCTAAAAGTTAATGAGCTACCAAGCCATGAAAAGGCATGGAGGAACCTTAAATGCACATTGCTAAGTGAAAGAAGCCAATTTGAAAAGGCTGCACACTGTATGATTCCACCTATATGACATTCTGGAGAGGACAAAACTATGGAGGCAGTGAAAAGATCAGTGGTGGCCAGAGGTTAGGGGAAAAGGGGAGGGATGAATGGGGGGGCACAGAGGATTTGTAGGGCAATCCCATAGGAGTGGAGACATGACATCACACACTTGTCAAAACCCACAGAACGTGCAGCGCCAGGAGTGACCCTGGCGTAAACTGGGGGCTTCAGTCGATAATCACGTGTAAACAGTGGCTCCTCAAGGCAACCTACGTACAGCCGGAGCCAGGTGTTGGCAACAGGGACGCTGTGGGGAGGGAGGGCAAGCACGTTCACACAGGGAACTCTCTCCGCTTTCGACCGTCTTTCTGTGAACGGACAACTGCTCTAAAAGCAAAGTGAGGAGTCAGCTGCTTTTGTCTGAAGCGTAGATGGCCCTGGGCAGATGCTCAGTGTCTTAAGAACTTTAGGAAAAGGGCATCCTCTCCTCCAAAGATGATCACCGCAGAGGAAAGTGAAGAGAATTTTGAAGAGTGATTATTATTTTCCAACTCAACTGACTGGTGTTCTGTGTCTAACATCTCAAATACGGGATTTTTAATTCTTTAAAACCGGGGGACTGGGCAGAGGGGAGAGGCGCCACACAGAAGGCTGAGCTCTGGCTGCCGCCTCGCCCTGCGCCCCGGGGCCCTTGCGCGTGCTGGCCTGCAGCAAAGGAGGAAACAGACGTCCGGGCCACGGTCCTGCAGCCCGAGAGGCCAGTGGCGGAGCATCCAACCAACTCTGCAAAATTAGGGTTGCAGAGAGAGTCATGGGTGGGGAGACCCGTGCCCACAGCCAGGTGCTGATTCAGGTGTGGTGACCTTGTCTCAGCGGGAGGTGGCCTCGCCCCGTCACTCTCGCTCTGGGAGCCCCTCTCGCTGGGCCAGGAGGCAGCGTTAGTGTCAGGTTAAGTCCTTCCCTTCGAAACCGTGTGAGGCCAACGTCCCGCGGGCACAGCACTGGACTCAGCTGAGCAGGGAAACACTGTCAATATTTCAACTGACGGCTTCCCCAAGTCACAAATAACACGGCTCACCCACAAGGCCCCTCGCTTACAAGGGTCTGTCAGCTCTGCTTCAGAGCAAACTGAAAATATCTATTACGAGCGATGCCAGCAGTACCGACCGGCCCCGGGCCCAGGCACCTCTGCGGCTTCCGCTCGCTGGCAGTTAAAAAATTCCTGTCTCCTTAAAGCAATGTTAATAAAGACCCCAGAGACTGTTGACTCAGATGGACACGTTTATTTGTCACCGGGGCTTCACGTAAAATTTAGCCTAAATGGTGTGTGTTTCAAAGCAGGTCTGTAAATAAAACATCACTCTGGGTTTTTCATCTTTATTCCAACACTCTGCAGAGCGCAACCTTAGAGCAGTTCCACCGGGAAATGCTTCTAACCCCAAGCTATGAAAATCAGATGAGCCGCCAGGAACCTTCCTACGAGCCAGCGTGGGTGTGGGGGCCGCCGCTGGCGACCCGCTACTGGGACGCCTGCGCCCGGAGAAAAGCCCAGCTGGGCGGGGCCGGGGGGGCGGGGCGCGACAGGGGCTGGACCCGCCGCGCGCGCTCGGGAAGTCCCGGGGGAGGCCAGCCGGGTCTTCGGAGGAGGCGGAGAGTGGGACATGCACCCGCTCTTAGCTGGAAACGCAAGGAGCATCGTCCACATCTTCCCCATGTGCCAGCTAGTCCAAACTGAGGCCAGAACCGAGCTCTGAAGTCTGTGCACATTGTTTGGGGCAAAGGCAGACCCCGGAGGACCTGAATCCCATCCCCTGAACCACTGGACAAAAAGCCAGAAACTCAGGGAGGCCACATCCCTTCTGCAAAGGGCCCTGACAGGTAGAACTGCTGCTCGTCAGGCCAATGAGGGCGGATGGCAAAGGATAAAGTGAGATCACTGCCTCTCGGTTAAGACAAACCATCTGCATTTGGTTTTCAATTCCGATGGCAGCTCTTAAGGCCCCCGTGGCCCGTGGAGGGAAGGACCACCGGGAATGGAGGCGTCTGGAAACCTCATCATGAAGGTTGTGTTGGAAACGGGGAGGGGCGGGGGGCTCAGAGCAGCCAACAGTCCTGAGTGTTTTCCAGTCTCAGCGGGGACCCGCCTCGCAGGGACAGGACAAGAGCACGAAGGGGGTCGGGGAATCCACGGGGCTTCCTCAGGGGCCGCTCGTGGGAAACACCCTCCCTTTCCTCCTCCTTTTCCCCAGCAGGAGGGACTCTCGGCTGAAGCATGGTAAGGAAGGATCCTGGGCTCAGAGCGCAGGCGTCCTCTTCCACTGCAGCCGACAAGGCGGGCGGCATCGGGCGAGGCAACGGCTCCTTCTGAGCGTGGCTCTGAGCCGGGACCCCTGTCCCGGGAGGGCCTCCGGGCCCCGTTCACAGGGACCTGCTTACGAAGGCCCCAAGTGTGGGCCCGAGTCAGAGCCAACGGGGGTGTCCCTGACCCCGTGATGGCAATTCCCATCCTTGAGCCCAAGAGGAGACGGAGTGTAGACTCCCCAGGCTTGGAGAGGCGCCTCCGGTGTACTCGGGTGATGCCAGGGGTAAGGAGCCCGCTGCATCAGGACGCTGGGGGTGGAGCAGGAAGCCACCAGCACCTGACTCAACTCTCCAGCTCGCCCAGCTTCACTTAATGAAGGTGTGTAATTCTCACTGTCTTAGGGGATGAAGACATTGCAGCCGAAGTTCAAAAGGGCAGATGCAAACGCTGACGTGCCGTCCGGATGTGGGGCCCTGTGTGTCAGCTCTCACTCTGCTGGGCTAAATCTCTCCCAGAATCTTCTGGATCCTGAACGTCTAAACGCCTGTGTCTGCTGCGCCCGACGCTGCTGTCAGAGCGGCCAGCGATGGGTTCCGCTCCTGACGGCCCCTGCGCCCCTCAGGCCAGCCTGGGCTCCACTGTGGAGCTGCCGGACGGGCCCCGTCTCTGTGGCTGGGGGCTGGGGTGTGACTGCCCCCTGGGAGGCAAGTGGGAACCATGAGACACCCTGGGTGGTGCTTCTCGAGCTGTTATGGGCATAGGGGCACCTGGGATCTTGTTAAAATGCAGACTCTGGCTCAGGAGATCCTGCATTTCTGGCTCCTGCGTGGAGGCCACAGAAAGCTGGTACCTAACCGCCCCGCCCTGAAGTGAAGGAGCAGCCGCATGGCACAGGGAGAGCAGCTCGGTGCTTGTGACCACCTAGAGGGCCGGGACTGGGAGGGTGGGAGGGAGACGCCAGAGGGAGGGGATATGGGGATATACGTTTACGTATAGCTGATTCACTTTGTTATACAGCAGAAACTAACACACCACTGTAAAGCAGCTGTACTCCAATAAAGATGCTAGAAAAAAAAAGAGTCAGGAAAAACTGAATTGATATTAAAAAAAGGAAACTGTAGAGGAAAAAAGGGCAGCTATTCAAAGCATTCTTCATCAGACTTCTCTTACTCTGAGTAATTATAAAACCTCTTCTCCCAGGGATGAGAGGATTATTTCCTCACAAAACGTATTTTGTACTTTTGTCATAATTTTCAATATATGCACTATAATTACGGCATATTGGGACAGAATTTATTAAGCTATTGAGTACATCTGTGACACAAATGAATGGATTTGATTTACATTTATTTATTACATCTATCTTTGCATCTGTATGTCTACCATCTATTATCTCCATGTCTATTTACCCATCATCCATCCATCCTTCCATCCATCCATCCATCCATCCGCCCACCATCCTTCCATCCATCCATCCATCCATCCATCCATCCGCCCACCATCCATCCATCCATCCATCCATCCATCCATCCACCACCCACAGGCTCTGCCTGCAGAGGAGAACAAGGCTCAGTGAGTGTTCACAGTTCAGCTTCCCCAGAGCGTCCCATAACGTGAAGCAGGAGGAAGTGACCCAACACAGCTGCCTAGAGACAGGAAAACCGAGACCCAGGAACACAGGTGACTTGCTGAAGGTTACAAGCGAGCAAAAGCCTTCCTTGCACCCCACGTTTCCTGCTGCACATCGTTCAGCCCCATAACCAGGCCCCTCTGTTCCAATCGAGACAGGCTGGGACTCGGGACTCTTTGCTGTAGTGTTGCAATGCTTGCACCTGGACACACCTCTCCTTGAGCAGCAAAATACAAAGAAACTGTAGGCTACTAAAAATAACTGCACGCATGAGCAGCTGGGGCAAATTCTAAACCCCAAAGATACAAGGAGACAAAAAGACCCAACTGCCACTTTTGAAGAGCCTGGAGCAGAAACAAGCAGGGAGCCGCGCATGCCCCCTGCACACCCCACCACCAGAGGCGTGGGCAGAACACCTCAGCCACTCCTCTGCCCCCCCGGACACACCCCTACCCTCACCCCATATAAGGAACAAGCTCGGCCCTCTGCGCGGGGGAGCGAGCAAGCCAGGGAACCTGTTGTTTGTTCTCACTCCCCCGGCTGCAGCAGGGGCCCCAATAAAGCCGTGCCTGAGTTTCTCGTGTGGCCTCTAGTCAGTTTCTATTGACTGGGTAACGTCAAGAACCCTGGCCGGTAACACAGTCACTCCGTTGTCCGACACCCCTGCTCCTTCCTGCTTCTTTGGTGGGGACCCTGGCTGGGGTTCAGGAGACCCAAATGCCAGCTCTCTAGGGGGCGCCCCCCATCACTGGGGGCACGTCTCCTGCAGGCCCTGGGCCTCAGCTTTTGCTCCTCTTGTGATGAAGCCGCAGACGGTTTCCCGGCTCAAGCTCAAAGAGCCGCCACTGTTGGCCCCGAGGCTGGTCACGTTTTACGCGTGGAACGCCCCCTCTTCCACACCTGCCACGTGGCGTCCCGGCCGCGCGGGGCACCCCTGCCCTCCCTAAACACATTTGTTCACAGTGCTCCGACCTCTCTTGCCACGGAGACTTTCCCGCCCCCCACACGTAGAAATGCGTCGCACCAGAGGCCAGCTTCCTCAGAAGACCTGGGTGCAGGCTTTCCCTGCCCCCGTGTCCTAGGGGTGCCCACCCGCCGCCCCACGTCCGCCTGGGCCGGTGAGGAGCTCCCCTGGGCGGCCGGGCCCGCGTCCCAGCTCAGAGGCTTAGCCCGGGTGCTGCGGCCACAAACGGGCACTAATGGTGCCCGCACGAGCCTGGGGACGGATCGGGGAATCGCACCGGCTTCGCAGCTGCCCCGGGTGAACCCAGACGGCCCTGCGCAGGCAGCCCGGGGGGCAGGGAGCCCGGGGCGCGTGTGCGGAGGGATGCGTCCCGGCGCCCGGCGGACGCCGCACCTTCTCGAAAACGCTTCCTCATGGCCCCTTGACCACAGTTCTGAAATATTCATAGCACACACTGTGTTAAATAGTAGTCCTTAAAGCGGGTCTGATTTATTAATATTTGATCACAAACACCTCGGAATCCAGCGGCCCTGATGGCTCTCCGGGCACCGCCGCGTTCGGCGCGAGGTCCCTGCTCTGCTCTCCTTCGTGGGTCGGAATGAAGGGGCTTCCCTAGGCGGCACGCACCAAGGGGCGGAGGAGCTGGACACCTTCCCGGGGCGGCCGTGCCCATGGGGAGGCCACATCCTCGGAAGCGCGCGACACGGAGAACCAACGTGTGTCTCCCAGGGCTGCGCACGGGACACGGCTACTTGGGATGAAATGTCTATGTCAGTGCGAATATTAAGTCTTTCTGTCGCCCACATGTCTGCTTGCCTTCCTGTGTTTAGACATTTCTTTTGGCAGAACGCAGAGGCAGCTTCCTGCACGCAAGCCCGGATGCTGACAAGAAGGCTTTCTCCCCAGCCGGATGGCGAGGGTGCAGGGGCCAAGGCTGGCCCTCCCTCCCGCACGGACCAGGGCTGGGAGCAGAGGAAGCCAGCACTATGCTGGCAGCTGCAGGGGCTGCAGCCAGAGGGGTCTCTAGACGCCGTGGTGTAAACAACAGCGGCCACGGCTCGAGGACATGGTCTCAGCGTCTCCCAGGCTGTAGGGCCTGGTTCTGGAGCTCTCCCGGCAGGCCTCGGGTCTGACCAACACCTTTCAGAACGAATTTGCTGCCTACGCTAGGTTCTGCTGCTTATCTGTACGAATCCTGACTGACCAGATGCTGGAGGCGAGGGACAAGGTCTCCAGAGGTTGACGCTCAAATAACAGTCAATGCTCTTTCTAAAAGCCAGCTCCAGGAAGGAGGTTTTGTTCTGCTGCAGAGGGCGTGCAAGTTTGGGGCCTGAGCAGAACTGCCAAGGCAACAGCGGTCTCTGCTCTCCACACAGCACCCAGGCTTCCTCCAAACAAACGTTGAACACTTAGAGAAAGGCAGTGTGAACGGGAGCTGGACTGCTCGTCTCCCCTGCTTACAGAGGCCCAGGCATCTGTTTGGGGTGAAAACACTCCTCACACCAACTCCACGGCCACTGGGGGAACTTGACAGGCATCTCAATGGGTCATGAATGAATCCAAAAATGCAGGTCCTTTTCAGCATTTTATGGATAATTCCATAAACTCTGGTTTTTGTATATGACTGAGGGCTCTTTACAGCAAATTGTTTGGTAAACTAAATTCAGTAAATGACTGGAGTTTACCACTGATTCTGACCCCGGGCTCAGCAACGTTCCAGAGCTCCTACTGTACACAGTCGGCCCTCCATACCTGTGGGTTCCACATCTGCAGATTAACCAACCGAGGATCAAAAATATTTGAAAAAAATTCCAGAGATTTCCAAAAAGCAGCCTTGAATTTGCCACGCACCAGCAACTAGTTACACAGTGCTTACATTGTATTAGGTATTAGAAGTGATCTAGAGATGATTTAAAGCGTACTGGAGGATGCGCACAGATTATACACAAATACTACAAGGGACTTGGGCATCTGTGGATTTTGGCGTCAGCAAGGGATCCTGGAACCAGTCCCCTGTGGATACCGAGGGCCAACTGCAGAAGCAGGTGCCTAAGATGGGGATTCTACCAATTCCACCGTTAGGAAACTGGTTTAGGTTGGCCTTGGTTTTCTATTGCTACGTGTTATTTTGCAATATGTCAGATTTACAGAAAAGTTGTAAGAATATCATATTAGAATCCTGTATGCCCTTCATCCAGATTCCTCCAATATTTTATCACACTGTATTCTTCCTGCCAACCTCTCTATATATTTATATTTACACTTATATTTTATTATTCTTAACCAATTGAGAGGCAGTTGCAGACATGATATCCCTTTAGCCCTAAAAACTTCGGTGTGTATTTTCCAAAAACAAAGGCATTCTCCCACATAATCATAGTACAATTATCGAGATCACGAAATTAACATTGATAGGGTACCAATATCTAATCAATAGAATTTATTTGGATTTGTCCAATTATCCCGATAACATTTTCTATGACAAGATAAAGCCTAGATCGCACATCACATTAGGTGGTCGTGTCTCCTTAACCACCTCTAATTAAGAACAAGTTCTCAGTGTTTCCTTGTCTCTTGTAATATTAATATTGATATTGATATTTTTACCATGTGCCGGTCAGTTATTTTACACTGTGTCCCTTTATTCGAGTTTGTCTGAGAGGCAAGTTTTGCACTTTGGCAAGAAGACTGCAGAAGGGCATGCGTCAGGGGGCAGGGGTGCTCCCCGTTCCTCAGCACTGCAGGTGCTGCGGACGTCTGTAACGTGCTAGGGTGGCACCGGCCAGGTCTCTCCATGTAAATGTCACCATGCTCCCGTTGGCCTCAATACCTGTGGCGGGATCCACCCTGTTATCCCTCGGAATTGTACCCACTCATCTTCACAGGCATTGGTGATTCTTGTCTGAATCAAGCACTATCAAGATTTATTTGATTTTACTATAAAGAATATCAAATGGGAGGAGATTTTAGGTATTAATAGCTATGGATGTCGAATATGAGTAACCAGGGAGTAACCAGGGAGGAGGGGAGGGTCTGAGCAGACGAGCCGTCCGCGCCTCAGTCTCTGCTGCTGTCGTGTGCATGCGACAGGCATGTGACTGCGATCTCTGCAGGTTCCCCCTCCATCTCCTCTGCCCCCACCTGCCCAGACTCGCTTCGGTCTGTGGCCTCTTCCCGGGGCAGCAGACGAGCATGGCACCATCACACGTGGGACCCTTCCTGCCCCGCTGCAGGGTCATCTCCCTCTCCTCCCCACTGCATCCTGAGCTCTGCTCTGCGCCTGCGTCACCGAGAACCTGCCCTTTCCTGGGCTCCCCATCCTTCCTGCAGAGCTGGGTCTCCCCTTGCTGGGTCCTCCCTTCAGTGGGAGAGCTTCCTTTGGCATTTGGAGAGTTATGGTCCAAACCTGCAGATTCTCTCATGATAAGCTGTCATGAAAATGCTTTTATTTCACCCTATTTGGAAGAATATCTTTGATGATATAAAACTCTGGGTTGACTTTTTCTCCCTCTTGCAGAACTTTAAAGATGCTAAGTTGTCTTCTGGCCTCTACTGTTTTTGGTGTGAAATGAAGTCACCTGTCATCCATGTCACTGCTCCTCAGAAAGCAATGTGTCTGTCTTCCCAGTGGTTTTTTAAAAGATTTTCTATCTTAGACATCTTGGTTGGACTGTGATGTTCTTAGGCTGGTTCTCTCTTCATTTATCCTGCATGGAGTTCTCTGAGCTGCTTTTTTCACAGATTTGGAGGGGGGTGTACATTCTTTCTTTTTCCCCCTGTCCCATTCCACCTCTCTTCTTCCTCCTCTGGGATCCCTCTTACATGAGTGTTAGACCCCCTGATAGTGTCTACATATCACCTTGGTTCTGTGTGGTTTTTTCACCATTTTTCTCTGTTCTTCAGATTGGATATTTTCTATTGGTCTTTCTTCACATTCGCCAATCCTTTATTCTGCAGTCTTGAGTCTGCAGTTAAGTCCATCGAGTGACTTTTTAAAATTTTACATGTACTTTTCTTTTCTAAAATTTCTACGTGGTGTTTTGTATGGCCCTCATTTTTCTGCTGAGTTTGCCCATGTATCCAATCATTATGACCGTTTTTTCCTTTTAAGTTTTTGGACGTATTTGTGATAGTTGTTTTACAGTCCCTGCCTGGTTTATCTCAGAGTTTGTGTCTGTTGACTACTTTCTTTCTTTCTTTTTTCATTTTGGGGCACGTTTTCCTGATTCTTCACATGTTTAGTAATTTTTGATTGTATACTGGACATTTTGAATGGACGTCATAGAAATCTAGTTACACCTATTAGTTGCCTTTTAAATTGGAAATAACTGTGAGTTACTAGTGTCTGCATTCACTATTATCTGTTTCTCTTTTTCTAGAGCTGTTTAGTTATCCCTAGAATGTGCACCAACACTATTTTGACATGTACGCTTTGCAATCCAAAAGTGAACTAATCGTATGTCTACAACTAAAGTAAATGCAAACATATTCTTTTTCCTTTAACTCACTACCACAATTTCTTGTACAGGGATGCTTAATAGTCATCACTGAATCTTACTACTACCATGACACTACTACATGAAAGTCTGAAAAGGTATTTTGCTGCAACTAATTAACAAAAACAAACAACAAAAAACAAGACAGATTTACTGGGCTAAGCTCTCTGTCTTCCCGGGGAGATAGCACACGAGATCACAGGCTCCATGGGTGCTGCTGCCTCCACACGATGCCCTAGAACCTGTGGAGCTGCTCCCTTTCCCTTCTCCCCACACCCAGTCACTTCACCAGATCTTACGGAACTCCCTACTAATTGCTCTCCCATCACCCCGCTGTTCCTCCCCAACCACGATGCCTCCACCTTCCTGGATCATCACGCAGACTCCTCGCTGCTCTCCTCACGCCAGCAGTTCTCACTTCCAGCACTTCCTCTGGCTCTGAAGCCAGACTGAGATCTCTAAATCGCAAGTCTGCTCACACGACACCCTGGGCAGGACTCTTCAAAGGCTGCTCACTCCCGTCTGAGAATTTCCCAGTCCTCAGGGAGCATCAGAGTGCCATCCTGATGAATGAGTCCTTCAGGTTCATCCCCGCCATGATCCCATCTCTCAGCCGCCCTCCCACCAGGCCCCACCACGTGCATCTTCTTAAACGCACCGTATTCTCATTCACTTTTGGACCTTTTGCATGTGATTGCCTCTCTCACCCCCACACTGACCTCCTTTACTTGAGGAATTCCTCCTCATCTTTCAGAACCCATCCCAGCCACCTTCTCCAGGAAGGCCTCCTGGTGCTCCGTGTACCTTAGGGCAAAGGATCAGCCCTGAGGGCATCTTGACCCTCCTTCCACATCTAAAGAGCTGAGGTCCTCTGTGAGTGCCACTGCTGCAGGTCCTAAACATGAGTGGCAACACGAATGTAGAACTCATCACACACCTGTGAGTGAGGAGGGGAACGCGGGACCTCTTGCTACCTGAGTGTGAGGGGATCTGAGGATTTCACGAGGAGGTGAAAAGGTATGAGAATATGCTTATCTTTGAGCTTTGGAGCAGCTCGTGTGGCCACACTGAACAGATGAACTGATATCGTCTATACGGTGGAGCCCGACCCAAGGGTCTGACGAGAGGAGACAGCCTTCTGCGGTGCGGCTCTGGTGGCCTCACTTTCCAAATGCAATGCTCTAGGGTGACCCAGGCACAAGGCACCGAACGGAGGGCTTTCACCTTGTACACTCGGGGGACGACGTTCAAAGAGCCAGAGAGGGGCTGGATGGGCTCATTAGTCCAAAGCTTCCGCTCCCGACTGCCACCAACTTTGTTCACTGCTGGGAGCGAGGCTGGCCTCCGGTTCTGGTGTGAGCGAGTCCTGAGCCCACGGAGCTGCGAGAAGGTGGGCGGATCCACGCTCACAAAGGGCTGCAGGGGCGGCCTGAGCAGCCCTGCGCTTTGCGCTCTCCTCCATCCGTCCTCTCCCATCCGACGGCGGGAGCCTGGCAGTGACCTGGGCTCCTCAGCCCCGACTACAACAGCGGTGACGGGGGCCTGAGTTACTATTGGACACGCTCCCTGTTCTCTCTCCCCTGCTTCGCTTTCCTCTGACGACGTCAATCTAAAATCTGGAAACAGCGTGACATATGGAGCCTTCAGGTCTGAGGCCAAATGCATGGCAGGGCTGTGCCACGTTTTTACATACAGCTTGACCCCAGCCGTGCAAAGCCAAGAGCCACTCTCTGCGTGGAACAGAGGGCTCTGGACCGCGGGCAGCTCCAAGCTGCTGGTCACTCAGGCTGCCAAACGCACACGACTGCATCTGATGAGGCGTCCTCTGTTCTGAACAGTTGGCAGTTTCACAAAAACTGGAGCACCCACCGCGTGGAGAATCCCACATGAACTAAAGTGAAAATGCAGGGGAACGGGGAGCCGTGGAGGAGAAGGATGTGGGTGCAGTGCTGAGTGGACGAGTGACGTGTCATCTGGGCGGGTCTTGGGGACGCTTGGTTTCCTGGGGCGATGCGATCGCTCAGCCAGGTCTGCTCGGGAGAGGGGAGGGTCAGGTATGAGAAACAGGCTGCCGGGCACAGCCACCCTCCACGCCCCACCACGTGCCGGGCATGGGGATCAGACGCTGCCCCTTCCCCTGTCAGATGGGGACGAGGGACCCAGGAGGCCGCCACACACAAGATGCAAAGGCAGGACGTGGACCCGGGTCTGTCTTGCACCAAACACTACCACGTTCAATATTAGACCTACCACAGCAATACGTTAAACATTCAATGTTCGGGTTGTGTCAGAGTGCTGGAACTACGAGAAACTCTCCTCCCCAAAGTTCTATTTAATATCAAAGATACATCATCTTTCTGACCCACTGAACATGGTCACTTTTTAATGAAAACAACCACCTTTTGGGGGGCTCCAACTCGTTATGCAGGATGTTCTAACCTCTAAGAGTGAGACGGAGAGTTTTTAAATCTACGGATTTAGCCGACAAGAAACACCTGCCTGGTCAAGACGGTCACACCGGCACTAAAGGCAAATGAGCCGGGTCCTCAAGACCACGAGAACACCCACGGCACACCCAGGACCCCCAGGGCTTCACCACTGCCACGGCAGCCCCACGGTTCACATTACATCAACTGGAATCACAATTACGGTCCTCAGTCACACTAGCAATACGCCAACTGCTCAGTAGCCTAACCAGTGGCTGCCACATTGACAGCAAAATCTAGGACGTCCCGTCATCCCGGGAAGCTCTGGGCCAGTGCGGCCCTAGGGACCGGCCGCTGGTTCCTCTAAGTGCCGTGCGTATGTCTGCATGGAACCCACTGAGGATTGGAAGCCTCTGTACGGGCAGAACGTGCCGACGGGAGGAGAATCAGCTCAGGGCCCACGTTGCCCCCACCCCCTCTTGCCTCCTGCTGGACCCCTGCGCGGGTGGCACTCTCAAGCTCCACAGTGATGTCTGTGCCCTTGGAGGCTCCTGTCGAGAAGACACATCCCTAAGACACCAACCCCCGTCAGATGACGGTAGAGCTGCCGCCGCCCTGAGCCACCGGGGGAGAAGAAGCCAAAACCAGGCTCTGAGTGAGCCCCACCGACAGCTCCCCGCAGCCCAGGGCTGTGGCCGTGGCCCAGGCTGGGTGTGGAATGGGGCGCCCGTCAGCAGGAGCAGAGAGTGGGGAGGGGCAGCTGAGACTGTGGGCCCCCCCGCGTGGGTTCAGGTGCCCCTTTCTGCCCTGAGTCTACCAGGCACGTCACCAGCTCCCATTTGGTTTTGTCCACGTGCTGTGGTCACCACATCAGGTCCACAGCTAAGAAAAGCCGCCAGAAAAGTGTGTGACTGCAGGTGGGCTGTCTCCACTCCCGGGCCCCCGCCCGCCCCACCAGAAGCCCGAGGCTCCCCGCTGCCAGGTCCCAGGCTAACCCAGGGCTCAGGGCAGGGGTGCAGCTCCCAGAGCGACAGGAGAACCAGGACACAGCTCCCTGCTGGAACCTCCACAAGCCTGGGCTCGCCTCTGAGCACGGGGACAGGAGCAGGAGAAAAGGAGAGAGAAGCCCTTGAATCATTTCTCAGAACCACAGAGCGAGCGGTTAGCTGCTCCCAAACTCACTTCCAGGGAAGTGGAGAAAAAAAACCCAACTTTCTGCTCTTGTAAAATAACCAAACCAGCTTTCTGAAGTCTCATCAGTGGCTCATGCCTCATGAGAGCTTTTTTTTTTTTTTAAGTAAATATATTTATTTATTTATTTGGCTGTGTTGGGTCTTCATTGCTGCAGGCGGGCTTTCTCTAGTTGTGGCGAGCGGGGGCTACTCTTCGTTGCGGTGGCTTCTCTTGTTGCAGAGCATGGGCTCTAGGCGTGCAGGCTTCAGTAGTTGTGGCACGTGTGCTCAGAAGTTGTGGCTCGCAGGCTCTAGAGTGCAGGCTCAGTAGTTGTGGTGCATGGGCTTAGTTGCTCCATGGAATGTGGGATCTTCCCAGACCAGGGCTCGAACCCGTGTCCCCTGCATTGGTAGGCGGATTCTTAACCACTACACCACCAGGAAAGTCCGCATGAGAGCTTTTATAGATCCTTTTTCCAAGAAGACAGTCCAAAAAAAAACAAAGGGTAAGATCCAGCTAGTCCTTAGAGAGCAAGTTTTCTTCATCCGGGAGGTTCTGCTCACGCACTGACTGAGGTCATGAACACCACGAACACCAAGAACACCATAAACCACTTTTTTCTACACCGTTTCACACATGCCTATTTTTGTCCCGAGGCAAGGATTCTGTACTTCACCACTGTGACGTATCTGTACACAAATGAGCAGCTTTTAATTACTAACTAACCCAGATGTTGAGGCCCACAGCCAGCAGCGGAGGGTCCTAACCTTGAGGGACAGGCACAGGCCCCCGCCTGCCGCCCCAGCCGCCGGCGCCTCTGCTGAGCGGGCGGCCAGGCTGACTCCACACACCGTGGCACTTCTGTGGATTCAACACCTTCCACAGAAACAGATCCTGGAATAAGGATGTGGGGACCTGTGGTTAGTCTGGGAGGGGGTCCCAGGAGACAGCTTGAGGGGTGAGGAAGTGAGACTGGGGAGGGAGCAGACAAAGGGGATGAATGCACTGCAGGGTCCTCGGGGGGACTCCAGAGTGCGTCCCAGAACTGTCTGAGGGGCAGAGAAGCAGGGTGTTTATCCGTCAGCTCTCATGCCTCATCCTCTGAGGGTCTTGGAGGAGTTAACCGCTGAGCAGCCCTGGCCCACCCTGGACACGGACCAAATGGGCTTGTTCAGCCAGAGGGACGCAGGGGCTTAGGGCCCGAAGCCGTCGGCATAACCAGGAACTGCCCAGCAGAGCTGCAGGGCGGTGGGGGGAGGTGGGTAGGGCTGAGGGTCTGTTACAGAGTTCTTCTTCCAAGACGGGCTTCTATCAGACTGATGGTACCATGGTGGTGCTGGAGTGGGTGTCTTCAAGGACTGTCCCTCCACTGAAATAACCACTAAGGTCACAAAAACAGACAGCACAGTATAAACAAACATAGCACCAGGGGACCAAGGGAGCGTTCAAAGGAGAAAGTGATAACTAACTTTGGCGAGAAGGCACTGTGGCATTTCTGCTTACCCATCTATTACCCTTGGCTCCCAAGTTGACAGAGGCCATGGGGATGGTGGCCTCCTTTCCCAGTGTGACTTGCTGGTACCAGGAGGCTATACTGACCTCATTCTCAAAAAACTGTGGTCGTGTGTGTTGACCTGTACTGACTTCCTGAGGGACCCGTACAGGGTGTAACCTGACTCCCTGAGGGACCCGTACAGAGTGTAACCTGACTCCCTGAGGGACCCGTACAGGGTGTAACCTGACTCCCTGAGGGACCCGTACAGGGTGTAACCTGATTCCCTGAGGGACCCGTACAGGGTGTAACCTGGTTCCCTGAGGGACCCGTACAGGGTGTAACCTGGTTCCCTGAGGGACCCGTACAGGGTGTAACCTGGTTCCCTGAGGGACCCGTACAGGGTGTAACCTGGTTCCCTGAGGGACCAGTACAGGGTGTAACCTTTGTTTAGCTGGACTGGCTTTCTGGAAAGCGTCTGCTGAAAGCATTTAGAGCGATCCCGGCTGTGACCACCTGGAGCAAAAGCTGGCCAAGCAGAGAGAGACCAGAAGGCTGGGGGAGGGGGAGGCTGAGAGGATGTTCTTGGGGAACGAGGGCTTTGAAGGGCTGAAGCATGTCCCAGGGAATTCGGAGTGTAACACACGTGCCGAGGGCCAGACTCATCCCAGAGCAGAGCTGAGGGGATACTGGGCTCACCCTCCAGCAGATCTTTGTACTCTGCACAAGCAAGAAGTGAGGAGCTACGGGTGGTCTGGCTGAGTGATGGAGTGGCCAGCTCAGAGCCCATCTGCAATCCCTCTCTTAGCCTCAAGCACTCAAGGTAACCTCTGTCAGGTTACTGGCTGGCTGTGAAGAGAAGGAAACAGAGACTGCAGTGACCATACATGGCAAGGAATACAGTCTTTGCAAAAAGAGTTTGTTAAAAGTCACTAAACGAATGGATGACCACAGCCCTCAAAAATCAACAACAGCAAACCCTGGGGAAACAAAAGAATCTGATTTCCAGAGTTACCACGTTATAATATTCAACAAGTCCGGTTCTTAACAAAAACAAAAACCTATGAGGCATACAAAGAAACAGGAAAGTATGGCTGATTCACGAGTGAAAAAGCAATTGGAGAAACTGTTCCTGAGGAAGCCCACCTTTTGGGACCTGTGCCCACCACCAAGCACATCAACATATGCATTACAGGAGTCCCCAGAGGAACAGAAAGCAAGGGGCAGAGGGAGTCTTAGAAGAGATAATGGCCAATAACGTCCCACACTTGGTGACAAATGTAAATGTACACATCCAAAAAGCTCCATTAACTTCACACAGAATAAATTCCAAGAGACCCACGTTGACACATCCTAGTCAAACTGTGACAGAGAATCATGAGAGCAGCAAGAGAGAGGCGACTTGTCACGTGCAAGGGAGCCTCAATGAGATCGAGACTTGACTTCTCAGCAGAAAGCATGGAGGCCTGGAGGCAATGGGATGACATACTTAACGTGCTAAAAGAAAAAAAAAAACCTGTCAACCAGGAATTCTATATCTGGCAAAACTATCCTCTGAAAATGAAGATGAAATTAAGACATTTCCAGATAAGCAAAAACTGAAGGAATTTGTTACTAATAGAACTGCTCTACAATAAATGCTAAAGGGAGTCAGTGAGGCTGGCATGGAAGAAAAGTACACAGTGACCCGAGGCCGTACAAAGAAATCAAATAACTGCATAGATAAATATGAAACCCAATGTCATTGTATTTTGGGTTTGTACCTCCTCTTTTGTTTCCTAATCGATCTAAAAGCAGACGCATGGATAACACAATAATTATAAATCCATGTTAATGGGCAAGGGACCATGAAGAGGTAACTTGCGACAATAACAACGTAAAACTGGGTGAGCAGCTGTACAGGAGCTTCTGAAATTAATTTGGTATTATTTCAAAATCGATTGCCATAAATATGGGATGTTCATTGTAATCCCCATGATAACCACTAAAAAAAAAAAAAAAAAAAAAACTAAAAATTTTACAGAGAAGGAATGAGAAGGGAATCAAAATGGTAGACTAGGGCTTCCCTGGTGGCACAGTGGTTGAGAGTCCACCTGCCGATGCAGGGGACACGGGTTCGTGCCCCGGTCCGGGAAGATCCCACATGCCGCGGAGCGGCTGGGCCCATGAGCCATGGCCACTGAGCCTGCGCGTCCGGAGCCTGTGCTCTGCAACGGGAGAGGCCACAACAGTGAGAGGCCCGCGTACCGCAAAAAAAAAAAAAAGAAAAAGAAACAAAATGGTAGATTAAAATCAATCAATCAAAAACAAAAAAAGGAGGAAGTGAGGAACAGAAACCATGTACAATATAGAGGAAAACATAGCAAACTGGAAGAAGTAAGCCCTTCCTCGTCAGAAATTACTTTAAATGTAAAGGAATTAAATTCGAAAATTAAAAGACAGACTAGCAGAATAGATTTTTAAAAAAAGTCTGATCCAACTGTATGCTGTCTATGAGAGACCCACGTTAGATCCAAAGACACAAATAAGTTGAAAGTGCGAGGGCGCATCTTGGATGACGCACGTTTAGTGAGCAGACGGAGGGGGTGGATGCACATTACGGTGAATGTACTAAATGCCACTGAACTGTTCACTTTACAACGGTCAAGCTCAGGCTACGTGAATTTAAGCTCAGTTTTTTTAAGGGCTTCATCAATTTAGCTGTGCTGCATTTATCTGCTTCCCATATATTTGCTGCCGTGGATTAAGGGTGTTTTAAGAGCATGGATGGGGCCGTATTCCTCATCTGTGGTGTCGCCACCTTGGTGCCTGGCCTGAGAAAATCTGTCGGCGGCACCAGTGAGCACGGTGACATCACCGAGTGACCCACACTGCTGGCCACACAGTGGCCATGAGGGTCAGCCTGCCGGCACCTCCAGCCACGGGAGGGGTCACGGGCCCCATCCCCCATGCCAGCATTTCAAGCTCAGAGAGCAGCGGACCCCCGTCCCGTCTCCTTGCACCGGTTCCTCTGCAGGTTGCGGCTCCCCCATTGTGAGGAGGTTCTGGAAGGGCCACCTTCGACCACTGCTGACAAGCTTTGTCGCCCTCACAGCCCCGGGACAGGACAGGCCCTGGAGCCCTCGGTGAACGGCTGCTGAAGGACCGACAGACAGAGATGCCGGGTGGCCCTGTTCATGCTCGTCTCCCCGAGGACCAGGTCACTCTGGATTTCTCTGCCTTCGTGACTGACGTTGGTTGTAAAAACAAGATTGAAGAGATCAGCTGCTCTGAAGACCAAGAAGCCAGGCAGGCAGGCCCTTCTCGGAAATGTCCCCAGATACACTCACACTAGGGAGGGTGCAGGAAACCTGGAAGCCAAATCCTATACTTTTCCTACAAATTATGTTCATTTGACAAGACTCCCTTCACTCGGAGTCAATATACTTGGAAGCTACAGAGAGGGGGGAGATTCTGTTTCTCCAGATGCCCCGCTTTGCGTCCTGCAGATTAGGTCTCGTTTTGTGGTTTGCTGCCATGTGTCTCCAAAGCTCACGGCCGACGCCCCAAGCCTGTGCCCCTCTTCCTCGGCCCCCCGCAACCCTCGAGGGTCAAACCACAGAACAAAATCGAGGCTGAGCTGGAGAGCTGGCAGAAGAGAAGACACCTCTGGCCAGAGCTCCCCTGAGACACTCACTGCCTGGGCCTCGCTTGGCCCCCTTGGGCGTCGCAGGTGGAAGGCAAACCTCAGAGAAGGAGAGGCCTGGATGCAGGGGGGCGGCAGAGGGATCAGAGGGTGTGTGTGTGTGTGTGTGTCTGTGTGTGTGTGTGTGTGTCTGTGTGTGTCTGTGTGTGAGAGAGAGACAGCGATAGAGATGGAGAGAGGCAAAAACAGACGGGGCAGGGAATGAGCTCCGAAACGAAATATGAATGAGAAACTACAGCTTCCTACACCCAAAGCTCAGGCCCAGGAGCCCAGGGGACCAACGGGTGACACTCAAAGTAGATCCCCGGACGCTCTGGAACCTGGGCTTTCCTGCCAGCGGAGTCTCTGGCAAGTCCTGTGTTAATGGTGAGGTCAGATCTGACGTGACACTCGCGGCCGCCCCTCAGGTGCGTGAACGCGGTCCTGAGCGCATGCGGTGTTGGCTGTGACCACAGCCGGGGAGGGCTCCACGCCCAGAGCTCAGGGGAGGATGCGACCAGATGGGACCCTCCCCGGCGGCCTGCCACCTGCTCCAGCACACGGGGAGCTGAGCGGAGATGCCGGGCGAGAGCACAGGGCACGCGTACCTGCTGACCCGGCCCGAGAGCCCAGCCTGGGGGCTCAGGAATCCATTCAACTTTGTGCCACCGGATCCTGATGTGAGGGTCCCTACCTGCACCCACGCTGCAACCTGAGTTCCCGTCAGATCTCCGCCATCACCGCTGGCCCATAAACCCTTTAGGACGTCCCAGAGCCCCGTCTGAGGGACCCCAGTGTCCAACCTGGTCCTTCCCCTTCCACGCGGTGCAAACGCGAGCGGAAGGATGGTCTGGTCGGTCTGATGCTGCAGCTGCCCCGCGACACCACCTGCCATGGCCGCGTCTTTCAGGGTACGACTCACCTGCTTGCACTGCTGAGCTCTGGTTCTCCCCCCTGCCCACTCCGCTCTGCTCCAGGCCTGCAGAAGTGGTCCAGCTCCTGTCCACAGCCTGGTCCTCAGAAGGTCTGAGGGCAGCTGTGGACGGCGGCGTAGCCTGCATACCATGCTGAGGTCCAGGGGCCGGCCGGGAAGCAGGGCTCAGACGTAGAACTGGCCCAGGGAAGAGATTTACGGAGAGACAGAGGAATGAAGGGGCGTGACAGCACTGAGAAGGGGATGCCACAAAGCAACACTGGAGGAATACAGGAAAATCAGCATTTTGAAGCAGAAACCACTGGTTTGAATGTTTCCCCCTTTCCCTGAGCCGCAGACTCCCTTTGAAGACGCCGGCTCACAGGGGCAGCTTCACCCAGAGGACACTCTTAAAAGGCAGTTCGAAGAGAATTTTTTTTAAATGTCACATTAGTGGAGGTTCCAGCGACAGTGAATCAGTTTCAGTTTCTGGGCTAAAAAGTGAATGTTGCACGTTTGATCTTAAATTGTTATTTCATTCCTAATTGCCTGAAGGACCTTTAGATAGTGGGGGGCAAGGGGAGGCCAGTGATGTCAAGACCAAGAAGTGAGGAGAGGTGGGGACGGGAGTGGGGGACTTTCGGTGCCCTCAGGGGGCCCACGGCACCTGTGCGCCAGTCGGGGGGTTGTCACACTCTGAGCCCCTGGGGGGACCCAGACCAATTCCTTCTGAATCTCTGGAACCAAGTCAGGCGATGGGTTTATATATCCCATGTGCTTTACAGTAATTATGTCTATTTCTACTAAATTGTCTTTTAAACTAAATAAGAAAAATACAGCAAAATAATAGATTTAAAATATAAAAATCGGGGAGTCTCTGGCATTCTCCTTGAGCTTGACAAAGCTCTGCTTCTTTGTTCGATTTCACATTCTGCCCAGGGATGAAGCGGAGTGCCACTGGGTCAGTGTAAATATATCTCTTTTTTCTGTGCGAGGAACACCCTCCACACTACATTCCAGAAATATCGATTCTCCGAGGCCACTCTCGTGCACTGAAACAGCACACATACAAATGCTGCTCTGGTGTGAGCGCCACGTAACTCAGAAAAGCCTGGAATTTTCTGTCCTGGCATACTGCTCACTACCGATTAGGCAACCTTTCTCTGGCAATAAATATCTTGAGTTTATGCCAGGTCGTAAGTACTTTGGTGGAGAAAAGCAATTCTAAGCACTACAGCCAAAGCTGTATCATGTTTGTGATACTTGAAATTCCTTGCAGCTGGAAACCTATCACAGAACATGAGACAGGCTCACATCTTCCCCGCGCAGGGCTACTTCTAGATCTAATCAGTGGACGGGGAGGCCCTGCCAGTAATTTCTAAACCACGTCAACTTCTCTAAAGGCAGAAGCCGGGCGGGCACCAGCAGGCAGTCTCAGGCCCCTGGAGGAGAGCAGCACGTCCCCACCTGGTCCTGCGCCCGCGTCGGCCTCCCACAGCACACGGCGGGGGCTACTCGAGCACTGGAAGGAAGACACGGGCTTCAGTCACACCCCTGCTTTAGACACCCCCCAGTCAGTCTGGTTTTAAGTGGCAGGGCGCAACTCCGAAAAGAGAGACGGGAAGGGTAAGGTCAGCACGGCAGCCCGGCACAGGGGGCTGACCGGGAGGCCCCGAGGGACAGTGCGACTCCTGGGCCCCCCTCAAGTCCCAGTCCACGGCCAGCAGCGCAGCACGCTCCGGGCTTGCGAAGCACAGGCAGGAGACTCCGAAATAACACCTCTGAGCAAGCCCTCAAATGGGTGCAATTTCCAGCAACAAAAAGTGGCCTTTGCATATTTCTAAGGGGACTCGGGTCAGCAGGAACCCGGGAGGCCAAGAAGGAAACATGCAAGTTGTGACAGGTGTGTGCTCTAATCCCGACGTCAGCTGCTGGGACATCGTGTGCCCCTGGCACCACGATGCATCTGTGCTGCGTTGGCAGGACGTGTTATCGTTCCTCATGCTGGCAGTCAGCACACGGCTACTGGCGGCCGTTTTGTGGGGAACGCTAGGGCACGCTGGGTTTAAGCTAAGAGCTTTCCTGGGGGTCTCTGGGTCGCAGTGCTGGCAGCGTGGAGCCAGAGCGGCGGACGCGGGGTGCTGCGCAGCGACACGTGTGACCAGTAAGAGACGCAGCAGAGCCTGTGGACTGCGGGCCGGGCTGCTGTTGGGGCAGAGGTGGCTCCTGCCCACAGCCGGGTTCACAGGGCAGGTCAGCAGGACATCGACCGACAGATTCTGTGGGAACCGCCAGAGACGCACTGTTCCTCAGGCTCGGTCAGTGAGTCTGTGACGGGCGGGGCCCCTGGTTTGAGAAACACCACACAGTCCTTGGGCACCAGCGAACACGAGCGGTGTGTGATACGCACACACGTGAATGCTGGGCCCTCTGTGCTCTGCCTGTCCCAGGCGTCAGCCTAATTCCAGCCTTTAGCCGTGACGTGTGTTTCGTAAACAAAGGAGTAAGTAAGAGAGGCCGCAGCTCCGAGCCCCCGGGGGAGGAATGACCGCAAGGCCCTGAGACGCCATGGGCATGAAAGGCCCACAGAGGTGGCCAAGTGTCCTGGGTCACTGCTTCGGTTTTCAATAAAAATCTTGCTTTCCCAGAGGATACATTTGCACATACAGGGCCTGCTGTCTTTGGCTCCTGGGCCTGAGAGTTGGAGTTAATCCGTGTGACTGACTCACGTCAGAAATTCACAGAAAGGATTTGCTTATCGCCACAGAGCATCGGGGTCATTTAAACGTGCGTCCCGGCTGGAACACCTTAGCCACACCATCGTGAAACCCCGTGTCTGAGTGGGTTCTGTTTTCTGTGAGGGTCCCCTAAAGAGGAACAGGATAGACGACGACAGGGAACGTCCTCCCTGGGGTGAGAGCAGGGCAGGCAGCCACTCCGAGAACACGAGTGTCTGACACTGACATCCGGAGAGCAAGCAGAGGTGGGCGGAGTCTGTAAACTCCTCTGGGGGTTCTGCACTTTTGATCCCATCACAGCACTAGTAGGGGACACGAGGACAACACGAGGGGGCTTTAGGTCTCCGCAGACGCTCTTGGTGCTCCCATCCCAGAATGGTGGCGCCCACACACAGCGCCAGCTCCGCCAGTACAGCATAACCAGCATTGCAACTGCGCCCCTGTAATGCGCTTGCATGCCGCATGGCAGCTGGGGTATTAATCCGTACGGGGGAAGCCCGCAAACTACATACTAGGCAGTGAGTGGATAAGAGATTTAAAAGGGAGTATATTTATAGAATGAAATAAGCATCAGAGTACGGTGAAATAATCTCTAGAGAAAAAGATTTATAATACCTTTGGATAAAAGATGAAAAAAATCAAATTAAGTAATGCTTTAAAATAGTAATATTTGACACTTTCAAAGTATGCTAAGAAATAAAAAGTATTACAGGAGAGTACTACAAACAAATTCCTAGGCAGACAACCTACCAAGACTAAATCATGAAGAGGTAGAAAATATGAACTGACATACAACTAGTAAAAATACTGAATCATTCATCAAAAACCTCTCAACAAAGAAAAGCCCTGCATCATATTTAAACATTCAAAGAAGAATTAACACCAAACTCTTCCAAAAAAATAAAAAGTAAGGAACACTCTCTAACTCATTCTATGAGGTCAACATTAACCTAATACCAAAGCCAAAAAAGACACTGCAAGAAAAGGAAAATATAAATCAATATCCCTTAAAAATACCGACGTATAAATCCTCAACAACATGTTAGCAAACATAGCTCAGTGGGGTATTAAAAGAATTATACACTATGACCAAGTGGGATTTATTCCTAGAATTTAAGGATGGTTCTACATACAAAAATTGATCAATGTAATACAACGCTTTAAGAAAATGAAGAGAGAAAAGAAAATTACAGGATCATCTCAATTGATGCAAAAGAAGAATTTGACAAAATTCAACACCCTTTCATGATAAAAAAAAAAAAAGAACAACACTCAGAGAACTAGGAGTAGAAGTAAACTTCTTCAACCAAAAGGCCAAATATGAAAACCCACAGGAGACCTCATACTCGGTGGTAAAAGACTGACAGCTTTTCTCCAAGACCAAGAAAAAGACAAGAATCCTTGTTTTTACCACTTCTATTCAACACAGTATTGAACATTCTGGCCAGAGCAATCAGGTAAGAAAAAGAAGTAGAAGGCATCTAAACTGGAAAGGAAGAGGTAAGATTAGCTGTATTTGCAGGTGGGTGACATGATCCTATATGTAGAAAAACCTTAAAATTCCACAAAAATTTTAGAACTAATAACACGAATTCAACAAAGTTGCATGATACAAGATCAATATGCAAAAATCAGCTGTGTTCCTATACACTAACAATGCAAAATCTGAAATGGAAATTTAAAAAAAAACAATTCCAATTACAACAGCATCAAAAAATAAAATACCTAAGAATAAACTTAACCAAGGAGGTGAAAGATTGTATGGTGAAAACTACAAAATGTTGCTGAAAGAAATTTTAAAAGACACAAATAAATGGAAAGACATCCCATGTTCATGGACTGTGATATTTAATAGTGTTAATATGTCAATACTACCCAAAGCAACAATTCAATGCAATCCCTATCAAAGTCCCAATGACATTCTTCGCAGTGCCCCCACTTTTTGCAGTGCTCCATCTATGAAAAAAATCCATCCTAAAATTTATATGGAATCTCAAAAGACCCCGAATAGCCAAAACAAACTTGGAAAACAATAACAAAATTGGAGGACTCAGACTTCCTGGTTTTGAAACTTACAATAAAGCAGCAGTAATTAGAGCAACGTGATATTGGAGGAAAGACAGAAATACAGAGCAATGGAACAGAATAGAGAGCTCAGAATTAAACTCTCACATGTATGATCAAATACCTTTTGACAAGTGTGCCAAGACCACTCAATGGGGAAAGAACAATCTTTTCAACAAATGGTGCTGGGACAACTTTATATCCACATGCAAAAGGATGAAGTTGAACCTGTACCTTACCTAATATACAAACATGCAATCAAGATTGCTCAAAGACCTAACTGTACGAGGTTAAACCATAAAACTCTCAGAAGAGAACGCAGGAGGAAATCTTCATGACACTGGATTTAGCAATGATTTCTTGGATATGACATCAAAAGCAGAGGTAACAAAACAATAAAGGAGTAAATTAGACTTCGTCAAAATTAAAACCGTTTGCACATTAAAGGACATCATCAAGAAAGTAAAAAGGGAACCAAACAATATGGGAGAAATACTTTCAAATCATGTATCTTGTAAGGGATTAGTATATGGAATATATCAAGAACTCTCAGGCTCAATAAAAAAAAAAAGAATTTAAAAATGGGCAAAAGATTTGAATAGGGCTTCCCTGGTGGCGCAGTGGTTGAGAGTCCGCCTGCCGATGCAGGGGACACGGGTTCGTGCCCCGGTCCGGGAGGATCCCACATGCCGCGGAGCGGCTGGGCCCGTGAGCCATGGCCACTGGGCCTGCGCGTCCGGAGCCTGTGCTCCGCAACGGGAGAGGCCACAACAGTGAGAGGCCCGCGTACCGCAAAAAAAAAAAAAAAAAAAAAGATTTGAATAGATATTTCTCCAGAAAAGATATATAAGTGGTCATTAACACACGAAACGAAGCTCAACCTCACCAATCATTAGGAAAATGCAAATCAAAACCACAATGAGGTACCACCTCATGCCCCTTCGGATGACTATTACCCAAAAAGCCCAGAAAATAATACGTGTTAGCAAAGGTGTGGAGAAATTAAAACCCTCACCTGTGGGAATGTAAGACCACGCAGCCACTATGTAGAACAGTACAGCGGTTCCTCAAAAAGTGTTGAAATCGTTGAAATTATTGAATTACCATAAGACCCAGCGCTTACACTTCTGAGTATCTACCCTAAAGAACTGTAAGCCTTTCTGGAGTCCAGCCCAGGCTGGGAACTCGATAAACATCTGTGATGGGAGAGGAGGGATCTCCAGGAAGCCATCTGGATGGCAGCCCGTGGAAGAGGAAGGTTCCTGACCTCTCTCTTGCTACTGACGCTGTGGGGAAAGTTCACGACTGAGCCGTCAGGAACGATCTCAGCCATGGTCCGAAGGGATTTACGGAGGTTAATGTGAGGGGCCCCGTTTCTGGACAGCTATTACCATCTAGTCTGGGGACCGTCTGTTGTGTGGACCATGGGGTCAGGTGAACCGCGTGTGATGTGACAAACCACCTGGCAGCGTGCAAAGTGGACGGGCAGACAGGTCCCGGGCTCTGTCTGCAAAGTGGGCGTGATGTGCCCTCCCCAGGATAGCAGGCGGATGCGGGCGTCTTCAGTTAATACCCACCCGCACCTCCCAGGCCACGTGAGTGTAAGTGTGGCCCCACGGGCAGTGCTGTAGCACAGACGGGTGCACAGGCTCCACCGCTGAGTCCAGCAGGGAGCGGACGAGAAACAGACAAGTCTGTCCCCGGGAAACGGGAGATGAGTTACTGGAACCTCAGATACAAGGCTTTGGAGCCATCTGTGGATTTCACTTATTGAAGGCATCCTTGTGTTCTAGGACTGAAATAATTAAGAATCGATTCAGTCGTATTATTTCTCTTTAAGCACTCTGGCTGTGGTTAAGACTCAGTTCTTAAAAAGAATTATATGGGATACACATTAAAGACATCAGTTCAGTTGCTAAATAGCCCATTAGCTTAGACTTAATTACTTCACACTTTCTCCGGGAATGTGCTCCATAAACATAAAGAATCCGCTCCCAACCTGGCCTGAGGACAGTTCTGTCTTGGGGCACAAGTCCTGACACCCGACCTTTGGTTAGGGCCTCACGCTCACAATCAAAGGGCATGACGCCTTTTACAGCCAAGACCACTTCATTTAGCACCAGGAGAGAAAGTCCACGATGAAGAGGCCAAATCAGTATTAATTCTAGTCACTAAGTGGTTTCCATGTACCTTTCCAATTTGGCAGCAGTGATTGCCACGTTGATGAAATGTAATTTCTATGATTACATCCTATTTATATGTTATTTGTCCTGGTTAAGTTTGAACAACGTCTGTCTTTAAGTGAAGACTATTCTTAACAGATCCTATTCCACATCTGTAAGAGGCAGTTAAGGGAACTATCATTTGGGAGAAACTCATCCTCTCCTGGCCTTCCCTCGGCGGTGCCTCACCAGTTCCCCACAGCACTGGGGGGCGGAATGCTGAGTGCTGTGCTGGCTCCCCACCCACCCCCTGGGCCCCAGCGCCAGGGTCCTCAACATCCTCGTTCTGTGAGGATGCCAGACTAGCCCGGGCTCCAGCCTGTGTGCACAGTGGGATCACTTGAGAGTTTTGGGAGGCAGAAGCTGAACTCCACCGCCTGCAGCCTGATTCATGAGTTTGGGGTCTGGACGTCAGCATTTAAAAAATCTTCCCCAGCTGGACAGCCGCATGTAAATCAATGACGTTAGAACAGTCCCTGACAAGATACACACACAAAAAAAACTCAAAATGGCTTAAAGACTTAAATATAAGATAGGACATCGTAAAACTCCTGGAAGAGAACATAGGCAAAACATTCTGTGACATAATGTGTTCTTAGGTCGGCGTCCCAAAGCAATAGAAATAAAAGCAAAAATAGACACATGGGTCCTAATCAAACTTTTAAGCTTTCGCACAGCACAGGAAACCATAAGCAAAACCAAAGACAACATACGGACTGGGAGAAAATATTTGCAAATGATGTGCCTGACAAGGGCTTAATTTCCAAAATATACAAACAGCTCTTACAACTCAAAAACCAAAACAAAACTCAAAAACCAAACAACCCAATCAAAAAATGGGCAGATGACCTAAATAGACATTTCTCCAAAGAAGATACACAGATGGCCAACAGGAACATGAAAAGATGCTCAACATCTCTAACGCAAATCAAAAGCACAGTGAGGTATCACCTCACACCAGTCAGAAAGGCTATCATTGAAAAAAGTCGACAAATAATAAATGCTTGAGAAGGTGAGGAGAAAAGGGAACCCTCCTACACTGTTGGTGGGAATGCAAATTTGTGCAACCACTGTGGAGAACAGTATGGAGGTTCCTTAAAATACTATAAATAGAGTTGCCATATGATACTGCAATCCCACTCCTGGGCATATGTCCAGAGAAAACTCTAATTCGAAAAAATACACGCACCCCAATGTTCACTGCAGCACTATTTACAATAGCCAGGACATGGAAGCAACCTACGTGTCCATCGACAGAGGAACGGATAAAGATGTGGTCCATACATACAATGGAATATTACTCAGCCATGAAGAAGAGAATGAAAAGTGCCATTTGCAGCAACGTGGATGGACCTGGAGCTTATCAGGCTGAGTGAAGTGAGTCACACAGAGAACGACAAATACCATATGACATCACTTACATGTGGAATCTAAAATGTGACATAAGTGAACTTACATACAAAACAGAAACAGACTCACAGACATAGAAAACAAACTTACGGTCACCAAAGGGGAAGGGTGGAGGGATAAATTAGGAGTTTGGGACTAAGATATACACACTGCTATAAGTAAAACAGTTAACCAACAAGGTCCTACTCTATGGCACAAAGAGCTATATTTAATATCCTGTAATAACCTATAATGGAAAAACAACATGAAAAAGAATACATATATACGTACGTATACCTGAATCACTTTGCTGTACAGCAGAAACGAACACAACACTGTAACTCAACTATACTCCAAATAAATAAATAAAAATAAATAAAGTCAAATAACTTAAAAAGTCTTCCTAGGTGATTCCTGAGAGCAGGAAGAGGTTGGCCATTACGACATTAAGACGCTCGCTGGCTGGAACTGGGTTCTGAGCACTACAAAAATGAAAGGGTCTTTTGAATTAGTCAAGACAGTAACAGCTGAGAACAGCTTGGCCTTGAGAGGAATTAATCAGTTTGGAGTTAAACTGATTGCATTTGAAGCCTTCCACGGTGGCGATCAGTTAGCTTGGCCAAACGGTCCAGTCAGCGACCCTGGGCAGGACAGAGTGGCCTTGGGTATGTCCCCCCCGGCCCCCTCCAAGTCCAGAGCCGACCGTCTTCCCCCCCGGGAGCTGCCCCCACCCACACCAGCCTGGGATGCAGCTACCTCAGTCCCAGCACGACTGTCCCGCCCCCTTCGGCTGCCCCACCTCCACCAGCCCTGGCAGCCTGTCACCACCTGCACTCTGTGACCGTGCTCCTCTTGCCGTTTCTTAACCATACGTGTAGGTCTGGGATTGGGTTTGCTGGCCCTTTGTTCTCTGCAAGTCAGGTCACAATACGATGCATCTTGCAAAGAGGGGACGTTTGAGAGTGGGTGCTGCCCAGGCCTGAGACAGGACCGTCGCCCCGAAACTGGACATGCGGTCACCCCATCCATAGGCGGCACGTCTTCACTCAACAGGAAGTTCAGGAGTCACCTGCTGAAACCCGGAAAGTGAGCTCCATGGAGGAAGTTTAGAGTAAGGAGGTGGACCTGGGTGGGGGGCACGTGGTACAGGAGCTGGTACCCTGCAAGCGCCCCCTCTGCGCTACATGCTCGTCTAGCGCTCACATGGGAGACGAGCACCGTCACACCTCATCACTCCCGACTTGCAGTTTTGCACGTTTTAACGTTTCTGCACTCAAGATGCATCTTACTGTCAATGGCAAGACAGTTTGGGAATGGGAGCCCTTCTCTTGAGGGCACACGGAGTGCAGGTGTGTCTCACAGATGGCCGAGCTGGGGTTGGGTGAGCTACGACGACACGGACAAACATCTCACGGCAAAGGTCAGGTAACCTCCCCAGGTTCACACAGTTAAAAGTGGCGGAGCCAGCGTTCAGATCCAAGTCAGCCCTGCCTGGAAAGTTGGGGTGTTTCCCCCCCACACCCGTGATGACTCTGGGTCCCACTCAACTCACCCCACCCCCTTGTTCTTCAGGCTGGCGGGTCCCTGGGATTCAGAGTTAGGGGCGATCAGGGCCCAGGGAGGTTTCCAGTTCTCAGAGGATGGAGTCATGGTTTATCATTTTCGTGCTCTCCATTCTCTTCCGTGCGTACATCGCTGCGGTGCTCCACCCCACACCCCTCTGACGCTCAAAGAACACAGTCTTACTTTACGTCTTTCTGAAGAATTCCGGACTTTAAAAACAGGAGGCCCCTAATTACCAAAATCTTAAAGCACACTTCCCCAAACATCTCCTAAAGAAGACGACGGAAAATCCACACCCCCAGCACCTCCACCAGCCCTGAATCCCTCCCGTGTGCTGGGACCTTGGCAAACCCTGGGGAACGGCCTCCACTGGGCCACGCGTGAGGGTCTTAGCCTTGCGGTCTCACCACCGTGGACATAGGGAGGTTGGCCTAATTCACAGGCAGGTGACAGGAGAGCCAGTTCACCTGGAGGCCGCTCTTGAGAAGGGTCACCCGGTGCCTATAACATCTCCTGGAATTAGCCTGCAAGCACGTTCCGTCCGTTTTTCACAGGGCAGCTCTGCGTGGCCGCGGCCCGCCGGCTTTCCTGGAAAGAAGAGTCTGCGGCCTGGTGCCTGACCACACCTCCCCCTGCCTCCGCTTCTTATCATCACCCTCGGCATCCTTCCCCAAAAGGCCTGCATTCGAAAAGTCCCGGGTTTGAACGTGTGTTCGCACCCTAACAAATTACCGCAAACCTAAAGCAGCAGAAACGTCTTGGTCTGCAGGTGCGGCGGGGCCGGGTCTCTCCAAGGCGCCAGGCGAGAATCCACGTCCAGCCTTTTCCACCTTCCCCAGGTTCCCGCATTCGGGGGCGCCTGGCCCCACCACTCCACCGCCGAAGCCGCCGAGGCTGCATCTCTCGGGGCCTTCCTCCCGCGGCCTGGCCCGTCACCCGTAAGGAGCCCGGTGCTCGTGCCGGCCTGTGGGCATGACCCCGATCACGGGGCCCCGCCTGAGTCACACCTGCCGAGTCCCACGTGCCACGTGCGGGCACCCGCTCTCGGCTCCCGGCGATCAGAGTGAGGGCGCCGGCGAGGTGCTTCTCCCACCCAGAGCGAGAGGCCATTTCGTGGACAAAGCAGATGTGCTGCCGGTTCCTGAGCGCGGGGTCCTGGTCCCCCGAAAAGGAGGTGGGCAGCCACGCGGCACCCTCCTGCTCGTCCGCTCACGGCAGTGGGGGCTTGTTACTCAGTGGACAGTCGTTCCTCCAGGCGTGAGACAGAGCCTGGGGGTGAAGGACACACGGCCCCTCGGAGGTGACGAGCGCCAGGCGGCCTGCCCGCTCTCAGCCCCCTTGATCACCGACCGAGCTTCGCGCCTCCAGGGCCTCAGGGACACGCCGATCGCAGACCGGATGGGGAAGGGACGTGAAACCTGTGTGCGGAGCTGAGCCCCACTCGTGTAGCGGGAACCGTGGTGACGACGTGAGCCGCTCCCGTCTGTTAGACCTTTAAAAGGCGGAGGATTGGCTGGGACTGGATGCTGGGCAGCGGGGCTGTGGGCCGAGGCGCCCGCTGCTCCCGACCGAGCCGGCTGTTTAGCAGGAGACCCGCCGCCTACTGCGTCAGTTACGCCCCCAAAGCTGCTGGACGCAGAGAGGAGGCGGGACAAAGGAACGAGGCAGGGGGTGGAAAGGGAAAGGACAGCAGCAGCCTGCCTCCTGTGGTGAAGACAAACGTGCCTTGGGCTGAATTATCAGGAGGGATAAAGCTAAACACAAACACTACGGGACGCACATGGCCTCCTCCACCAAGCACCGGATTTCAGACGCGCCCTCTGTTTTTCAAGTCCCAAACCAGCAGCAACCGAGGCGACGTAGGATTCTAAGCTGCGTAATGAGATACAAGGCGGGGGCGGGGCTCGCTGGGTCAGCTCTTTTACAGGGTGCTCAGCTCCAAGAGTTTTAACGCCACATCATTCAGAGCATTCGTCTTTAACGTCTCGGACACCCAGCAGGGGCAGTGAACTGTCGGGCAGGGGCGCCCTCCCGGCCTGTGCGGGTGTCCTCAAAGGCAGATTAAAAACAGCTGCCTGACCTTCCGTGGTTTACAAAGCACCTTTGCCCACCTTACACCGTTGAACTCAAATTAACCGTGAGAAGTCGGCATTACAGGCCCAGCCCTCATCTCCAAGGCCCGGACACCGTCGGGGACACAGAAGGTCCTGGGAGGCACGGTACCACCCACCCTCAGCATGCTCCGTGGGCGGAGGTCTGGGCGCACCCCAGACGCCGGCACCGACTTCCCTGCAGCAGAACAGGCCAGGCTGTGGGCCACGGTCAGCACGGAGCTCACGGCAGTTGAGGGCGTTTGCTGCGCGGGGGGCCCTGAGAAGATGCTCGGCTTCCAGGGGCTTCTCGAGTAGATATCAGGAGGACAGGGCTGCGTGTGAGGGCAGGGGCGGCGGCAGCTCGTTCCCGTTTCCAGAGGCGCTAACCAGGCCTCAGAAGTCAGGGCTTCTCCAAGGTGACTGCGATCTGGGGTCAGGGTGATCAGAGCCCATGGAGGTTTCGAGTTCTCAGAAAAGCGGGTGACTTTCTTGGCCTCCATTTCTCCTCTTTCTCGGAGGCTGGAGACTGGGCCAGGCCCTCCCAGGCCCTCACCCGACTCTCCAGCTCTGCGTGCCCAGGGCCATCAGCAGAGACGGAGGATGTAGCCTAGCGGTTGTGTTGTTTTGTTTTTCCTGATGTCGTTTCACTTATTTTACTTCCATGCATCTAGTGAAGAAAGAAGCAGACACGAAGGGCCAGGAAGACGTCGAGCAGATGCTCTTCTGCGGGAGCTGCTGTCACGTCGCGGGGAGTCCAAGCCAACGGCAGCCGAGTCCCTGCCCGGCCCTCGAGGCTGCCCTGGGGAGACGCCTCCTTCCCGAGCTCGGAGGAAGCTGTGGAGAACAAGCGACAGACCGCCCTGTCCCATAGGCCCCGTAGTCATCTCCCTTTTAAATCTGTTCTTGTTTAATCTTTTAATCCAGGCTAAATGATGAGTCTACACACCCCCCCGCCAAGAAGAGGCGCATCAGGGCTGCCCCCCGTCCCCCTCCCCGTCGGGTCCCCACTGTCCAGCCCTGGGCTGCCTTGGGCTGAAGTGGAACCACAGCAGGGAAGGTCTGCCCTGGGTGGGTGGGCACCGACCGGACCGGCCAGCGCTGGGGCCGGAACTGCCTGCATTTCATCAGAACGCCTGAGGAGATCTCTAGGGACCAGGTGGTAACCATGGAAACGAGGAAGCAGGAATAGAGCGTAGAGAGTCTTGGAAGGAAGGTTTGAGAATGTGGCCTGAATGTGGGGACCGGAGGGGGCAGCCCTGGGGCTCCCGTCGCCAGTGAAAAGGGTTCCTGGAGCAGCCCCGGAACCTTGGCGGGTCAGGTTTCAGGCGGATCGCACAGACGGCAGGGAGGCAACCCAGTGGAAATGTCCATAAACGGCCTGGAGCTTGTAGGTGCCGAGAGGGCTGGGGGCGCAGGTCTGGAGAGCAGTGAGGGGTCCCCGCAGGGCTGAAGGGAGAGGGCCGGGGAAGGACCCAAGGAGCAGGCAGGACGGGAGGATGTGAATGGGGGTGTCCATGGAAACGGCCGCAGGGCGACTGCAGAGGCAGGGCTGGGCCCGGAAGCACACAGCCTGAATTAACATCCTGCGCGGTCACGGCCCGACCCACTCAGCTCTTCAGACGAGGCGCAAAGCAGAGGAAATCACAATCTGGGCATAGTTTCAGCGAATTCGCCACCTCTGCCGCAGGGGCTCCCAGAGCTCAACGCACGTGCCCAGAGACAGCAGAGCCGGGGAGATGCAGGCCGAGCTCCAGGCCCTCTGCCCAGGGTCCTCACCCTGACTGCCCAGGAGGTGAAGGTCGCCGCAGGCAGGGAGTCCCCGTCTCCACTCCCGACCAAGGACACGATGTTATGAGGAGAACCGAGCACAGGCGGGCTTGGAAGAGAGCGGGCGGGGATCACCTTCGGCCGGTGAGCCGGTCCCACCAGGCCCGAGGGTAGAGCCCCGTCCGCCCGATGTCTGTGTGGCCGTCCCTGCCCGCACGCTGCCCCCCTCCCACCCCCACCCACTGAGTTCAGATGGTGCTCGCACCCCAGGCGGGCGCCCAGGACAGCAGCTCGGAGGTCCCGGCACAGCCGCCGTGGCGTCTGCTCTCGGCCGCTCGGGGCAGCTGAGCGGTGGGCACAGCCCCTTTAGTGCTTTTGTCCACGTGGTTTCTGCCCCCATTCAGAGGGGCTGCAGCTCAGTCCCCGTGGCAGCCACACTGCCTCTGCAGAGCGCCCTCTGGCGTTCCCGGCTCCACCTGCCGTGCAGGGTCCTTCCCAGGCCACGTCCAAGTAAGTCGTCCTGCCCTGAAGACATCAAACTCCAGGCCGCCTTCTGGCTCATCCGCCTGGCAAACTCCCCGCCATCGCTGGAAGCTGGAGAAGTTTCTGTCCTATAGGCCCCGAGACAGTCCTGGGGTGTCAGCCCTGGCCGCCCCCCGCCTCGCCCCAGGCGTCTCCATCTCAGCTTCTGTGCCATCTGGTCCTCACTTACCTCGTGTGTGGTGCTTCCTCCTTGGGTCCCCCCAAAAAGGGACCATGTCATGTTCGACCCTGAATACCTAACGCAGGGCCTCGCGCACAATAAACACTCGAATTTGCATTTAATATTTTTTGAAATGAATAAATGAATTTTTAAACATCAACCCCTCAAAAAACATTTTTTTTCTGACCCATCATGATCCCGAATTTGAATACTTCTGGGAGAAAAAGGAATCGAAGACCAAACAAACGCCAGCTGTAAGTCCGGGGACTTGTTTCACTCAAGTTCGCCGAGTTCAAATTGTACACTCAGAACAGAGACACTCAAGTTGGTGGATTTTTCGAAAGCTCTTGCTGTAATGAGTAAAGATCTCTGAGTTTTTAGCACCACTTGGAAGTAATGGCCTAATCATTATTAATTCCTCTGGTATTTCCTATGATAACATTAATCACAGCAAACTCATTTGGTGTAAATGGAAGATCGCAGGCACTCCTGCAACATTCCACAGCAATCCCGCGTTAATTAACTGGTGCATCTTGTAACAGTGTCGCCATGCCTTACGATTAAGCGTGTTTCTTGTACACTTTGATTAAGACACAAATCCCAAGCCAATAAAGAAGAAAATCAGGGAGAAAAGAAACACACACCCTATTGGCGTCTGGTGAGAAAAGCCTCGGCAAGGTGGCCCAGGCTCCACCACCTGCGGCCACGCTGGCTGCTGGGACTGAACTCCCCAAGGGAGGTGTAGACTGAAAACACCTTTTCCCGGACTTTAATTTATTAACTTCTTATGTACAGAAGCAGTTTAAAAATGTGTAGTAAACACTCCAGTGAAATAAAAGAGGATGATTCACAAAGACACACGCTCAGTGGACGTGAATGATATATACGCAGGCAGAGATTTACATGCAAACTTATATCAGGGTACAGAAAACACCTTTTTACCACTTAAGGTAAGTGTTCAATTTCCAGAGGATAAATTGCACATGCCACCTCATTCAGGAGCACGATTTTCCCCAATGACTGGCGTTTGGCTGTCGAGGTGCAGAGAGGAGCGTATCACGGGGCCACACAGCTGCAGTGCAGAGGCATCATTACAAGAGGGTCCCCAGCAAATGGCATGCCACAGCCCTCACAAGAGCCGTGTCAGAAGCCACGTCAATCATCCCATTTCTTTTTTTCTGCTGGTTCTACGCGCCTCTTTCACATGCGCATCTTTTTAGGGATGACAGACCCTCAGCACCGGGAATACATTCCCCCGCCCTCCAGCGAGTCATGCCCCAGATCTTAGAGGGCGAACCCGGAGCCGCCTGACAAACACCCGGGACGAGGATAGGCTGATACCTTCCAGACAGCAGAGGGAGGCTGTGGTCCCTCTGGGGAAACCCCTGGGATGTCATAGCATGAGAACGGGGGCCCCGCAGAGCTGTACCCCGGGCAGCAGAGCGGGATGGATGCCCGAGCCCCAAACCTGCTTTGGGGTCAAGGAGTGGGAGGGGGCTTCCAACAGGACCGCCCTGCCTGGCCTCCTCTGGCTGATGGGCCGATAGGATGGACGCACGTATCTAGTTATTGCTGCTAAGCCCTTGCTGTGCCGATTTTACAAATTAAACTGTGTCACAGGTGTGCACCCGGGAGAAACATAGTATATGTGGGGTGGGTACCACCATCTGTCTCAGGCAACCACAGGGGCTCTAGGAACCATTCCCCTGCAGATAAGGCAGGAGGCTGAACATCATTTAGAAACTTTACAAAATAACCATAGGCTTTACAGAGAAGACTTGCATAGGGCCGGGGTCCCCGTGAGAGATGTAATAACCGTTAGGCACCACTTATTCCTTAACGAGCAACCGGTTTGCAAGAGCCGAGGATGCTGGGAGGCTGCCCCTGGGTCTCACTCAAAGCTACAACGGTTTCCTTAAATATCGAATGCCCAGCTTCCAGGTCACGGGCAGGTGCAAGTGTATAAGACGATAAAAAGCGTTGTAAGGTTTTTCAAATCTGTATTTATTTTTAATGCCAATGGAAAATAAAAAAAGAAAACAAAGATAAAACAGTTTGTTTTGAAAAGAAGATGAAGAACAGAAACCGGAAGTATATTCCGGAGGGTTCACTTGCCAGCTACGCTAAGCGTCTCTGGCCAGCTTCTCTGTGAACGATTGCTGACGGACACACGCGTAACGAGACCCCTCCGGCGGCCGCTCTTTACGTTGGAGCCCAGCGCCCCGGCTTCACGGGAAGCCTCGGCTGCCCTCGGGTCTTCCGGTGGGCATGCCCCGGAGACAGGCCCAGTGCGGCCAACCTCGGCCCCGATCTGCGGGCGGCTCCCCGAGGCCGCCCTGGGGAGTGGGCCCTGGGCCTGCGCGGCCGACCTCCGTGAGGCGGCAGGACCCGGGGCGTCTGCTTTGGAGACGGAGCAAAGGTCCGAGGACGAAGCCCTTTGCGGGCAGAGAGTCGGGGCGGCCCCCAGTCGGCACTGCCGTGACGCGAGAGGGACATTTGGTTTCAGCCGCCAGAGATCTGGCTCCTTTGGGCGGGACCTCGACCCCAGGGGATTGGGAAGGGCGGGCAGAGCTTGCGGGGGGACCCGGCTGTCTGATGACGGAGAAGGTCCTGGGGAGCGTCGGTGCCCAGGCGGGCGGGGCCCCCGGACTGGGGGACAGGGGAGCACCTGGCCGGCAGGGGCGGGCCTGCGGGTGCCTAGGCGTCCTGAGTGTGAGAGCCCGTTTCATTCGTTCCCACCTGCTGGGAGGCAGGCCCTGGGGGGACAGAAGAAGGAGTAGGCACATCTGACGGAGGAAACGCAGGGTGCCCGGCCCTGCAACGGCCTGAAAGGCTCCGGAAACACGCAGCCTCCACGGGGCTGGCGGGCGAGCCGGGGCCGGGGGCCGCGTGCGGGCAGATGCAGTCTGGACATTCCCCCCACCCTCCACCAGCCAGACGCCCTCCGCCCTGGGGCTCCTCACCGGCTCTGCGCTCCCCCCACTCCCGGGTCCTTGACTCGGCGTCTTGTCCCCAGGGCTTTGGCGCTCCCCCGACCCCGTCCTGCCCCCCGTGTCCACCACCACTTCCGAGCACCTCCTCCCCTGTCCGCTCCCGAGCCCCCGCCCTCTTTGAGTGGCCACTCGGCAGTGCAGGCCCAGGCCTCCCCTCTGAGGGCCACATGCAGCTCCAAGGCCTCAGAACAGAAACTCTCTGCGCCTCTTTCATCTGAATTCACCCATTTCCACTGCCCTTCTTTCCAGTGTCCCGGTGCCTGGTGTGGGCCTGCGTACCAGCAGTGCTGAGAGGGCTCCTGTCCAGAGGGGTTCACAGACAAGACGGAGACAAAGACGCCAGAGGCCTGAGCGCACGACGCAGGGCATCAGAGCCGCGGTGGAGCAGACGCACACGACAGGGCAGGGAAGCAGGGACAGGCTCTGCGGAGGTGCTCCTGGGCTGATGTGAGACATCAGGGGGCACAGGCAGAGGCCCAGACGTGGGGCTCGGTGGCGGGGGCCCCTGGATGGCCCGAGCCTCCCTCAGCCTGGCCATCTGAGGCTGGCAGGGCGGTGGGGGGATGAAGCCTCACCTCCTGACCTACTGGTAGGTGCCCCTACCACTTAGGTATGAACTGCACAGCCCGGGAGCCACGGCCTCCCCTTCCAGCCTCTCCTCAGTGTCCCCGCACGTGCCCCACCGTAAGCGGCGGCTTCCAGTCCCCGAGCGCCGTGCTGTCTAGTCCCCTCGTCCGCGTCTCCGCCCTCACGGTCTCCCCAGTGGCCACCTTCTCCCCCCAGGTCTCCGGGGAGCCCCGGCCGGGAGTCAGTGTTCAGTGCTGGTGGCACCTCCACAGCATGCTACAAACCCTGCCTTCCCCCGGGTCCGTCGTGCACGTACTGTCACTTCCTTACAGCGCCCGGGACCTGTTTCCTCCGCCCCGTGTCTTCCAGACCGTCTAAGCGATGCCCCGAATACGACTCAAGCACTTGATAAATGTGTACTGAACCGAGCTAAATACTCTTACATCAGGTAATTAAGATAAAATGTTAAGATGTAATTAATAATAACTCTAACCTTTTGTTTTTAAAGGCATCTAAGCCCATTTTACCTAGTTTATATTAAACTGCACGGTCGTGGGGAGCATTTTACAAAGTCAGTAGATAATATAACTGTTTCTGCTTGAGCTCCAGAGTCACCAAAGCCAGATTTAGGGCAAGAAAAGTGAGTTGAATCAAATCGGAGGTCATTAACAAAGGTCACCGACATGTTATGAACTGTTACAGATTTCACCGAATTTCAAAGGCATATATCATTACTAACAGTAATACTTTCGATCAAAAACTGTTAGCAGTTACGGAAAATGAAACACCTTCAAGGACATGAACCAGAGGCAACAGTCCTGGCACCTAATTCATCCGTGGACTAATTAACGAAGGCGCATTGATCGAGCACAGCTACGACGGCAGGTGGACCCCGTGGGCAGGTGGCCCCGAACTCCCCATCAGCAGCACCCCTGATCGTCAGAGAGCAGATCAATAACTGAACAAGACAATTTCAGATCCTGACACAGCTCTGAACCGAGTGAGGGCGTTGATGAGCGGGGCCGGGGGCCTGTTTGAGACACGGGAGCCAGGAAAGGCCTGCCGAGGGGCTCTGGGGCTGACGCGCCAGTGACAGGGCTCGGGGCGGGGGAGGGCAGCGGGGGAGGGGGAGGCAGGTGTGGGCATGAGGTGTGGGGTCCCGGCTGCATCTCAGGAGGACAGCACGTGAGCTGCTTGTGCTCCAGAGATCCCCGTGGCGGCCACGGGCGCAAAGCGAAAACGACCTCGCCCGGATGCTCTGCCGCGGCTCTGACGAGGAGGTGACTGGCGGGCGGACGCGGACAGGTTTTTAAAAAGAGGTGAATGCTGCTTCCGGTGGGTTTTCATTGTTACCACCGTTTGGGATAACAGCGCGGACGGGATGCCGCGGGAGGCTGCAGGCAGCCCCGGGGTTTCCTGCTTCTGTCTGGTCACGTCTCCCCTGAGGAGGCTCCACGCTTTGCTTTCCCTGCCTGATCCTCAACCAGCTCGGCTGGGAAAGGCTCGTGCCGTCGCTCCGCGTCGGGGCGCACGGGACGATAACCCGTTATGTTCATCACACTTTTCTTGACCTTCCTTTTCAGGGGCCAAGCCTCTCCTCCTAGATAATACAGATCAAAATCCTTCCCCAACAAAGAGAAATCACGGACCATCGGGGAAAATGCTGGTTGGCGCCCCGAGTCCTTCACTCCCAGAAGGCTTTGAGCTCCCGTGCGTCTTAGTTCCCGGCAAGGCAGCTGTTCCTTCAGGCCCACAGCTATAACGTTTGCGAGAATAATGGGAAGGTATTAATTTTGGCAACTTGAACAAACCCCTCAAAGTCACAAACCCAGAAGAACAGAAACCGGAGCTAACCTCTCAAAGCTGAGTGCTGATCACACCTCATACATTTTCAAGGACTCACGCTTTGTGAAACAGGAGAGAATTCTTCAGCCTTCCCGGATTCCCTCCGGAACCACACGCTTTCTTACTCCTTCTTCAAATATGTCCTCCTGCCCTTCCCTCCCACTCCTCTCAGGGCGCAAAGCAGTGCTCCACACTTGATGAGGTCAACGCTCGCTCTGTGGAACGCCCATCGTGCTTTCTCCATGCCCCTGCAGCACAGCCACTAGGGACGGAGCCTCAGGGTGGGCCTGGCTCCATGCTCTGAGCCACTCTGATCTGCACGAGCGCCCGGTGAGGCGGGACGTCTCTGCTCTATTATACACAAAGGGGCCTGATGGTCGGGGAAGCACGGTGGCTTGCTCAAGCTTACCCAGCTAGGATGCTGCTACAGCCAGAAAATGGACCACGTGTGCTTGGGCTTATTCCTTCCCGAGTCCCCGGTGCACCCCAACAGTGGGGGTGACCTGGACTTAAAACCTCACGTCCAATGAATAGAATAAAACGGAAGAGATCGGGTCGTAAGAGGTGCTGGGCTTCCTGTAGCTCTGTTTCTCTCTCAGATCACTTGCTCCTGGGGCAGCTGGCTGCCCTGCCACGGGCATCCCTCTGGAGAGGATCGTGCGGCGAGGAACCATGGCCTTCGGCCGGCAGGTGTGTGAAGGTGCCGTTTCGGAAGCAGATCCTGAGCCCTGGTCAAGCCCTCGGGGGAGACTCCAGCCTAGGCCCGCAGCTTGATGACAGCCTCCTAAGGGCTCTGAGCCAGAATCATCGGGCTTAGCAGCTCCCGGATTTCTGGCCCACAGAAATGATCTCTGTGAGATAATAAATGCTGGTTTTAGGATGGCAAGTGTGGGATAACTCATTATACAGCATCAGACAACCAATACAGTATATTCCTTAATGAGTGAAGAAAAGCTTCTAGAAAGGGTTGTAAAGGTCACTATTGAACATTCCTTAGCCTTTGTAACGTACTCTACTCTCATTAAAAGTTCAATGGCCATCACATTTTGATAACCTGGTGAAAATTCAGCAGTGTGGAAAATGATGAGTGTATTAGCACATCACTGAGATTTTCCTGCAAAAGATAACACTTGGTAACACAGTGATCAGGGCATTCCTTTTCTGCAGTCTGTGACTCTTAGACCAGTGGGCGAAGCTGGACACTGACAGTTATCCAGTATCTCTGCCCCTGGGTAGGAAAGTTCTTAAACCACACACTCTTTTTATTCCAGGGAAGAATATTCTTCTAAAATCTTAGAAATGCAGTCGTTTTCTCAAAGGCCAAATTAAACTACCCTAGCTCTTTGCAGAGGGGGAAGGGAGACTCCTAGGCCTGAGCAGCTCTTTTGTTGCGTGCGAGGGTCAGCACTGAGCCTATAGTGACCCCGAGAGACAGGCGGCCTCCCCTCCACGCGGGTAACTGAGAGCCAGGCAGTGGCACAACTGACCAGCATCCACTTTTCTGAGGTTAACAAACCAGCTAATACAGTAAAAAAATTTTTTTTATTGGAGTATAGTTGCTTTACAGTGTTGTGTTAGTGTCTGCTGTACAGCAAAGTGAATCAGCTATACGTATAATATATCCCCTCCTTTTTGGATTTCCTTCCCATTTAGTCACCACAGAGCACTGAGTAGAGTTCCCTGTGCTATACAGTAGGTTCTCATTAGTTATCTGTTTTCTACACAGTAGTGTATACATCTCGATCCCAATCTCCCAAATCATCCCACCCCTCTTCCCCTCCTTGGTGTCCATACATTTGTTCTGTACGTTTGTGTCTCTTTTTGCTTTGCAAATAGGTTCATCTGTACCATTTTTCTAGATTCCACATATACGTGTTAATATACGACATTTGTTTTACTCTTTCTGACTTACTTCACTTTGTATGACAGTCTCTAGGTCCATCCAGGTCTCTACAAATGACCCACCTTTGTTCCTTTTTATAGCTCAGTAATATTCCATTGTATATATGTACCACATCTTCTTTATCCATTCCTCTGTTGATGGACATTTAGGTTGCTTCCATGTCCTGCAGTGAACACTGGGGTGCATGTATCTTTTTGAATTATGGTTTTCTCTGGGTATATGCCCAGGAGTGGGATTGCTGGGTCAGATGGTAATTCTATTTTTAGTTTTTTAAGGAACCTCCATACTGTTCTCCACAGTGGCTGTACCAGTTTACATTCCCACCAACAGTGCGAAAGGGTTCCCTTTTCTCCACACCCTCTCCGGCATTTACTGTTTGTAGATTTTTTGATGATGGCCACTCTGACCGATGTGAGGTGATACCCCATTGTAGTTTTGATTTGCGTTTCTCTAATGATTAGTTATGTTGAGCATCTTTTCATGTGCCTCTTGGCCATCTGTATGTCTTCTTTGGAGAAATGTCTATTTAGGTCTTCCACCCATTTTTTGATTGGGTTGTTTGTTTTTTTGATATTGAGCTGTATGAGCTGTTTGTATATTTTGGAGATTAATCCCTTGTCAGTTGCTTCATTTGCAAATATTTTCTCCCATTCTGAGGGTTGTCGTTTCATCTTGTTTATGGTTTCCTTTGCTGGACAAAAGTTTTTAAGTTTCAGTAGGTCCCATTTGTTTATTTCTGTTTTTATTTTCATTACTCTAGGAGGTGGGTCAAAAAGATCTTGCTGTGATTTATGGCAAAGAGTTTTCCTCTAAGAGTTTTATAGTGTCCGGGCTTACATTTAGGTCTTTAATCCATTTTGAGTTTATTTTTGTGTATGGTGTTAGGGAGTGTTCTAATTTCATTCTTTTACATGTACCTGTCCAGTCTTCCCAGCACCACTTATTGAAGAGATTGTCTTTACTCCACTGTATATCCTTGTCTCCTTTGTCATAGATTAGTTGACCATAGGTATGTGGGTTCACCTCTGGGCTTTCTATGCTGCTCCATCCATCTATCTTTCTGTTTCTGTGCCAGTACCACACTGTCTTGATGACTGTAGCTTTGTAGTATAGTCTGAAGTCAGTAAGCCTGATTCCTCCTGCTCTGTTTTTCTTTCTTAATTTTGATTTGGCTATTCGGAGTCTTTTGTGTTTCCATAAAAGTGTAAAATTTTGGTTCTACTTCTTTGAAAAATGCCATTGGTAATTTGATAGGGATTGCATTGAATCTGTAGATTGCCTTGGGTAATATAGTCATTTTCACAATATTGATTCTTCCAATCCAAGAACATGGTATATCTCTCCATCTGTTTGTGTCATCTTTGATTAATTTCATCATATCTTATAGTTTTCTGAGCACAGGTCTTTTGCCTCCTTAAGTAGATTTATTCCTAGGTATTTTATTCTTTTTTTTGCAGTGGTAAATGGGTTTCCTTAATTTCTCTTTCAGATTTTTCATCATTAGTGTATAGCAATGCAAGAGACTTCTGTGCCTTAATCTTGTATCCTGCAACCTTACCAAATTCATTGATTAGCACCAGTAGTTTTCCGGTGGCATCTTTAGGATTCTCTATGTATAGTATCATGTCATCCGCAAATAGTGACAGTTTTACTTCTTCTTTTCCAATTTGTATTCCTTTTATTTCTTTTTCTTCTCTGATTGCCGTGGCTAGGACTTCCAAAACTACGTTGAATAATAGTGGCGGGAGTAGACATCCTTGTCTTGCTCCTGATCTTAGAGGAAATGCTTTCAGTTTTCACCATTAAGAAAGATGTTTGCTGTGGTTTTGTCATATATGCTATATGGCCTTTATTATGTTGAGGTAGGTTCTCTCTATGCCCACTTTCTGGAGAGTTTTTATCATAAATGGGTGTTGAATTTTGTCAAAAGCTTTTTCTGCATCTATTCAGATGATCGTATGCTTTTTATTCTTCAGTTTGTTAATGTGCTGTATCACATCGATTGATTTGCGTATATTGAAAAATCCTTGCATCCCTGGGATAAATCCCACTTGATCATGGTGTATGATCCTTTTAATGTGTTGTTGGACTCTGTTTGCTAGTATTTTGTTGAGGATTTTTGTCTATATTCATCAGTGATATTGGTCTATAGTTTTCTTTTTTTTGTAATATCTTTGTCTGGTTCTGGTATCAGGGTGATGGTGGCCTCATAGAATGAGTATAGGAGTGTTCCTTCCTCTGCAATTTTTGGAAGAGTTTGAGAAGGATGGGTGTTAGCTCTTCTCTAAATGTTTGATAGAATTTGCCTGGTCCTGGACTTTTGTTTGTTGGAAGATTATTAATCACGGTTTCAATTTCATTACTTGTGATTGGTCTGTTCATATTTTCTATTTCTTCCTGGTTCAGTCTTGGAAGGTTATACCTTTCTAAGAATTTGTCCATTTCTTCTAGGTTGTCCATTTTATTGGCATATCGTTGCTTGTAGTAGTCTCTTATGATCCTTTGTATTTCTGCAGTGTCAGTTTTAATTTCTCCTTTTTCATTTCTAGTTTTATTGATTTGAGTCCTCTCCTTGTTTTTCTTGGTGAGCCTGGCTAAAGGTTTATCAGTTTTGCTTATCTTCTCAAAGAACCAGCTTTGAGTTTCATTGATCTTTGCTATTATTATCTTCATTTCTATTTCATTTATTTCCACTCTGATTTTTATGATTTATTTCCGTCTACTAGATGTGGGATTTGTTTGGTATTCTTTCTCTAGTTGCTTTAGGTGTAAGGTTAGGTTGTTTATTTGAGATTTTTCTTGTTTCTTGAGGTGGGATTGTATTGCTATAAACTTCCCTCTTAGAACTGCTTTTGCTGCATCCCATAGGTTTTGGGTCATCGTGTTTTCATTGTCATTTGTTTCTAGGTATTTTTTGATTTCCTCTTTGATTTCTTCAGTGATCTCTTGGTTATTTAGTAGCATATTGTTTAGCCTCCATGTGTTGTGTTCTTTACAGTTTTTTTTTTTCCTGTAATTGATTTCTAATCTCATAGCATTTGTGGTCAGAAAAGATGCTTGATACAATTTCAATTTTCTTAAATTTACCAAGGATTGATTTGTGACCCCAGATGTGATCTATCCAGCAGAATGTTTTGTGTGCACTTGAGAAGAAAGTGTATTCTGCTGCTTTTGTATGGAATGTCCTATAGATATCAGTTAAGTTTATCTGGTCTAATGTGTCAGTTAAAGTTTGTTTCCTTATTAGTTTTCTGTCTGGATGCTCTGTCCATTGGTGTAAGTGGGGTGTTAAAGTCCCCCACTATTACTGTGTTACTGTTGATTTCCCCTTTTATGGCTGTTAGCATTAGCCTTATGTATTGAGGTGATCTTATGCTCGGTGCATAAATATTTACAATTGTCGTATCTTCTTCTTGGATTGATTCGTTGATCATTATGTAGTGTCCTTCTTTGCCTTTTGTAATAGTCTTTATTTTTAAGTCTATTTTGTCTGATATGAGAATTGCTACTCCAGCTTTCTTTTGATTTCCATTTGCATGGAATATCTTTTTCCACCCCCTCACTTTCAGTCTGTATGTGTCCCTAGGTCTGAAGTGGGTCTCTCGTAGACAGCATATACATGGGTCTTGTTTTTGTATCCATTCCGCCAGTCTTTGTCTTTTGGTTGGAGCATTTAATCCATTTACATTTAAGGTAATTATCAATATGTATGTTGCTATTACCATTTTCTTAATTGTTTTGGGTTTGTTTTTGTAGGTCTTTTTCTTCTCTTATGTTTCCTGCCCAGAGGAGCTCCTTTAGATTTGCTGTAAAGCTGGTTTGGTTGTGCTGAATTCTCTTAGCTTTTGCTTGCCTGTAAAGCTTTTGACTTCTCTGTTGAATCTGAATGACATCCTTGCTGAGTAGAGTAATCTTGGTAGTAGATTTTTCCCTTTCATCACTTTAAATATATCCTGCCACTCCCTTCTTTTTTTTTTTTTTTTTGCAGTACGCGGGCCTCTCACTGCTGTGGCCTCTCCCATTGTGGAGCACAGGCTCCGGACGCGCAGGCTCAGTGGCCATGGCTCATGGGCCCAGCCGCTCCGCGGCATGTGGGATCTTCCCGGACCGGGGCACGAACCCGTGTCCCCCACATCGGCAGGTGGACTCTCAACCACTGCGCCACCAGGGAAGCCCGTGCCACTCCCTTCTTGCCTGCAGAGTTTCTGCTGAAAAATCAGCTGATAACCTTATGAGGATTCCCTTGTATGTTATTTGTTGCTTTTCCCTTTCTGCTTTTAATATTTTTTCTTTGAATTTAATTTTTGTTAGTTTGATTAACATGTGCCTCACCATGTTTCTCCTTGGGTTTATCCTGTATGGGACTTTCTGTGTTTCCTGGATTTGGGTGGCTATTTCCTTTCCCATGTTAGGGAAGTTTTCAACTATAATCTCTTCAAATATTTTCTCAGACCCTTTCTCTTTCTCTTCTTCATCTGGGAGCCCTATAATCAAATGCTGTTTAATGTTGCCCCAGAGGTCTCTGAGACTGTCCTCACTGCTTTTCTTTCCTTTTTCTTTATCCTGCTCCTCGGCAGTTATTTCCACCATTCTATCTTCCAGCTCACTTATCCGTTCTTTGCCTCAGTTATTCTGCTATTCATTCCTTCTAGTGTATTTTTCATTTCAGTTATCGTGTTGTTCATCACTGTTTGTTCTTCAGTTCTTCTAGGTCCTTGTTAAACATTTTGTGTATTTTCTCCATCCCTGCCTCCGTTCTATTTCTGAGATTTTGGATCATCTTTACTATCATTACTCTGAATTCTTTTTCAGGTAGATTGCCTATTTCCTCTTCATTTATTTGGTCTTGTAGGTTTTTACCTTGCTCCTTTTCTGTAACATATTCCTCTGTCATCTCATTTTAGTTGATGGGTGGGGCTGTGTTCCTGTCTTGCTGGTTGTTTGGCCTGAGACATCCAGCACTGGAGCTTGCAGGCAGTTGGGTGGAGCTGGGTCTTGGTGCCAAGATGAGGACCTCTGAGAGAGCTCACACCGATTAATATTCCCTGGGTCCCAGCTAATACCTTTTTAAAACATACAAAAATCTGACTCCAATCATAGATAAAATAGGAGATGTTTTAAAAACAGTAATTTCTACACTGGGCTTTTTGGGTTGAAAGGAAAATGAAGAGATTCTCTTCTGCAAGGACTTCACCTGCAGGAGGTGTCATTTCTGAACCTGTACAATTAACACAGACAAAGATCTTCCCACAACTGGAGCCGACCTGAGAAGCAGGAAGAGACATGCTGAGGTCGGTGGGGTCAGGGAGGGCCATTTGAGCCCAGCCCCCCATGCATGCCCGGGATGCATGGACCCAACCGCCAATCTCCCCTTCTGTCCTCTGGCAAGAAGTGTAGATCAGGAACATGCAGCAGCTATGCACCAGTGTTCACTGGACAAAGCGGCTCTACGCCGGCAGTGACCTCGGACCCTGCAAGAGCCCCTCCTTTCCTTGGTCTTCACGCAGACTCAGAGGAGGACCTGCAGACAGAGGTGTACCAGGAGCGCCACCGAGACAGCGGTGTGCTGGTGGAAAACGGGGAAACTTCCTGTGGTGGACAGACGTCTACTCCAGTACAGATGGAGCTCACTGGGATAAAACCAGCTCACAAACTTTAAAACAGAAAAAAATCTGACTCCAGTCACAGATAAAAGAGGAGATTTTTAAAAAATGACAACTTCTTTCTAAAAACTAATAATTTTCTTTTTTAAAAAAGAAAAATTTCCCTTTGACTTTATTTAACTAGGGAGTTCTTCCATTTCTTTCTTTATTTTTTTAATAATCCAGTTTTACCAAATTAAAAAAAATCAGTACACCAAATGACTTAATGATCCAATGTTCTAAAATCCTACTGGTGCGTAACTTATCAGGACCTCTACCCATTGCAGAAGCAAGGCTTGCTCTAGAATTGCCTTTGGGTATTACGTGTGATCTGTGTCCAAGTTAATTAATTGACAATACTTTCAGAATGGCACAGTTATGAACTGAACACCTCAAGTTGATGTAACTGTATCTCCCCTACCAATTGAAGCAATTCTCCACGGGTTTCTTAAAGCAAAGGTACTCCAAGTGTAGCCCCTAGACCAGGCGTCACCTGGGAATTGTTAGAAGTGCAAATTACAGGCCCACCCGAACCTAAGGAGTCACGATGGAGGGGGCAGGAGTCATCACTGTTCTCACAAACCCTCCAGGTGACTCTGACGCAGCCAGAGGCTGAAACACGGTTTTGAAGGATGTGCCTCTTCACCCATTCACTACCTTCCCAAGAGCAAAGGGCCTCCAGCCACACATCCACACGGTCCCCAGGGGGCCTGCAACCCAGCAGGAGGCAGCCAGCCTGTGAGCGCGCATGTGCGCGTGCGCGCGCGCGCGCGGGTCTGAGGTGCCCATACGTGTGCGTGTCTGCACACAGACACGGGCTGAGCGCTGCCCCGATCATCTCCATGTGACTGCCGCACCGGGATGGGCTGTTTGCCTGTGGCGACTGGGAGCGTCGTGGGTCACGGCAAAGGTCACTAGCCCAGCAGGCGCCAGTGCGGCCCTGGAGATTAGAACAGAGCGGATTTACAGGCACTTGTGTAGCCGAGTGCAAAGAAAGGCAAGCCGTGGGTTCAGCCATCAGCACCGCACGTCTGTATTACAGCTCGTGCTCCCTCGTTATTCGGAAGGTGGTGCCCAGGTGAGGATGACTTCCTCTAAAAGAGCATCACCTGCCTCTGGGTACGCCCCCCAAGCCTAAGCTCCATGTGACAGAGACCACCCCCTCTGGCTGGGAGTCTGAGAACCTGGGGTGCACATGTGGGGCCCTGGACACAGCCCCCAGACCCGGCAGGGAGGGGCTGGGCCCTCAGGGTTTCCGGCCTGCAGCCCAGGTCCCTGGAGATGGGCTGTCCTCATTAGCATTAGCACCCACGCTATGTGACCTGCTTGGAAGCAGCAGCGTCCTCCTGACCCCTTCTCCATGGCTCTGGCCTCCCCCCAGTCTAGCTGCAGCCCGTCTCCCCCAACTCGAGAGCGCTGTGATGCCCGGGATGGCTCCCAGCGGAACAATGCGGCAGGTCCAGCGCTCACGTCTGCCTTCGTGACTCTCAAGTCTGGGCTGCACTCAGCACCCCAGCCCCGCTCCACCGCTCCCCGGCTCGAGCCCTCGGGGTCTCTGCCACAGCCCCTCACAGCTTCCCCTGCCCCACGTCCTCCAGGCTCGTTCCTGGTCCACAGCCCCTCCCGTGCCTGAGACGCGCTCCTTGCTGAAAGGCCCACGCCTCTCCGCCCCAAGTCCTGCCCATCTCCGCAGGTCCCCACGGCCTCCCTCTGTCTCTTCCCGGACACCCGCCTCGACGACAATGCTTTCTACCATTCTGGAAACGTGCTATTATATGTTCACTAAAAACTCCCTTTTAAAAAATTAAAAAGATGTCCTGGGCCCGATTTACGCTTAAACCACTCAGTACGTTCTGCATAAGAAGCCTGCGTCTAAAGGAAACTAAATAACTTAATCACAACCAATCACTCTTTCCTCGCGATGAAAGCAGAAGCTGTCTCATTACAGACCAATTTACAGCTCTAAACTAGAGGGGCCAAAGCAGGCCATTTGTATCTTGCAAGTTTTAACATATCTGCCTGTCGACACCCACACTTATGTAGAGGAAGTTATTCTGAGCACGTGGGGTGCTTTTATAAATAATTTCTATGGAAAACAGCAGTCAGACAGTAATACAGGCCCAAGGTGACCTCATTACCAGAATTTGTTCTAGTTGTCATTAGACATATCACACTGTGTCACTCAGGATGGGAAAGAAATAAAAGATACTGACATGTAGCACTAGTGATTAGAGATGAGAAATGCAGTCACGCTGTAGAAGCCCTTGGCTGGAAAGGAATATGTATAGTGCTGAAGATTCAATCGCCCTCAGACCCATCACTGTGCTCCTGAAGGCTCTATCCTTCTTCTATTCTTTCAAATGTTTTCTTCTGTGTGGGACACAGCAAGTGTGTCTTCTGCATATTGCAAAGCCAGAAAAGTGCTGGGACAGGTGTCGGTAAGAAGCCATCAGCCCAAAAACTGAGAGCAGGAAAAGAAGCCAGACCCCCACCTGGTCCATCCGTGAGGATGACTCCTGACCAGCCTCCTCCGAGCTCCTCGGAAACCACCCTCGGATGAGGCCCTCCCTGGGGCATTTGGAGCTGAAATGTGACAACTGACTCCAGTACTGACAAGAGGAAGGCGAGAATCCTCGTACGCCGGCCCCACGCAGGCCGTGGGGTGGGGGTGGGGCTTCGCCCACACCATCTCGGGTTCTCAGCTTGAGGAGCTATGAGATGCTCTAATCCACAGCCCTGGGCCGTCGCATGGGTGGGGTGGGGGTGGGCGGCAGGAGGCACCGCAGAGTCCGAACGTTTGGTCAGTTATCACCTGGTAAGCAGCTTGCAGTTTCTACCATGAGGCCTCAGGCGAAACCGCCAAGTGCTGGTGGTTAGCTTTGGACAGCTTTAAAATCATGGAACTTTGGAGCAGATAAAGGCCAGAGGGGTCAGCTCGTCCAATTTCTTCATTCTAGAGACACAGAGGCTGAGGCCCACAGAGGTGCCTGTGGTCACGGCACATTGACGGGCACTCGGGAGACTTGGACGCGTGCTTACAATAAACGAGTGGTCGTTGTTCCCCAGGCCTATCGCCAGCCACCTGAGCTGTTATGTACAGGAGGTCTTTGAAAGTCTCACTTTTTGGGGGTGTCATGCCACATGGCACACAGGGTACCATTTCCCCAACCAGGGATCAAACACGTGCCCCCTACAGTAGGAGCAGAGTCTTAACCACTGGACCGCCAGGGAATTCCCTTAAAGCCTCGCTTTTTCTTTATTTGTTTAAAGATTTATTTATTTTTGGCTGCGTCGGGTTTTAGTTGTGACATGCCGGATCTTTGTTGAGGCATCTGTGGAGCGGGCTCTTTACTGTAGCGTGTGGGCTCCTCTCTAGTTGTGGCGTGCGGGTTTTTCCCTTCTCTAGTTGTGGCGCGCAGGCTCCAGGGCGCGTGGGCTCTGTAGCTTGCGGCACGCGGGCTCTAGTTGAGGCGCGCGAGCTCAGTAGTGTGGCGCGCGGGCTTAGTTGCCCCGCGGCATGTGGGATCTTAGTTCCCTGACCAGGGATCGAACCCGTATCCCCTGCATTGTAAGGCAGATTCTTTACCACTGGACCGCTGGGGAAGTCCCTAAAGTCTCACTTTTTAATTGAATAAATTAGCATTATAGGAAAAGTGTATATCACTATTGTAAATGAAAACCAGCATTGTTGCTACAAGAAGGTGATCCTAAAGATAAGAACAATGAAAACAAAACACAGTGTTGTGTTAAATTAAAAAAACAACAACAGTAAAATACTGCAAGAGGACCCGTCCTTCAACAAGAAGAGGGTGGGTCGTGCTAACGAGTAAGAAGGGTCTGGAGCTGATCCCACGTGAGGGTGTGGAGTCGGGGGTCGCAGGGCTGGTGCCCTTGGTGGCCGCCACGTCTGAACAGTTTGGGTGGGAGGCTGAGCTGTTCAGGGGAAGCAGGACACGGGGTCTGTCAGGAAGACCTCGCAGCCCTTCATTCCACACAGTCCTGGTGAAATCGCAGTTCACATTGCGAGGTTTTCTCACATTACATAACGCACAGAAACTAAAATAAAAGCCAGACCCGACTTTCCCTGGAAGATACCCGTCGAGGGAGGCTCAGCTGTCAGCTGAGGGTGGGCCGAGAGCAGAGGCCGGAGACGGAGGCCAAGCTAGACCAGGAGCCTGAGGACCCCGGATCACAGCCCATCAGTGTCGTGTGGTTTCCAGATAATTGTTCAGGTGTCTCCAGTGTCTAGGCTTAATCACTGCGGACAGCTAAGTGCTAAGAATGAATAAAAGGACCCCTCAAGGTCTTCATTTAGGAAGCGTCGGAAAGTACTTTCTGTATCTTCCACACGGGCACCCCTGAAGGAGAATAAACAGACCAGGAGTCGGCAGTTCCCCACGGAGGAGCCGCATCGCCCAGGGAGGCAGGGCTCCCTTACCGGACCACGGCCCCTCCTCCTGCCAGCACCCAGCTCTCTCGAGGAGCATCCCGGTGTGCCTCCAACAGCCGTGTGTCACAGCGCCCGTCTTCTGATGGCCGGCTCAGACTTATTTTTCCCACAATATATTATGGGCTACTCGAAAGGTTTTCCATCACACGTAAATAGACCCAGATTTCTCTGCAGAGCAAGCTTCCCATATCACTGTACTGGTCCAGCTTAAGATTAAGTCCAAGGACATAGAGGAAAACAGACTTTTTTTCTAGGTGGTACAACTTGACGTTAAATAATATTAGTATCTGAGCAGCAACGAGCATCTGCGGAGGAAAAGACCTACAAGCCCATCCCCGAGCTGGGGCAGAGCTGACATGCTCGCTGTGGGTGTCAATTTTCTTTTCCTTTCAGAAAAGTAATTTCCATGATGTACCCACCCAGGACCTGGGACTGCGAAAGAGAAAGCACAGCAGGAAACCTCCAAGGCTCCCCTAACTGCTCAGGAAGATAGGAAAGATGCCATTTTAATCACCTGCCTGTGAATCACAGCCCCCCGCCAAGAAAAGCCATTTCCTCCCCAGCCTACCCGCGTGCAGAGCGGGTGGGAGGCCTGGGGAGGCTCCAGGGCCGCCAGGGAGCCCCGGGGGCCGGACCCATGGCCGGCCCAGCACCAGAGGACTGTCCCCCGAAGTGCCCAGGGCTGGTGGGAGACGAAAAGAAGGTGGTCTCGGTGACAGTCCCCGAGTCGCATGTCACACGTCACCACACGTGCAGCTGTTGTTTCACTGCCCCAAGTTCACATGCACGGCTACAATTTACACAGCAAATGTGACCTGAATATTTATTGTTAGGGTTGTAATATTGTCAAACAGCATGTCAGGTGTTTCTCTGAAACCAGCAGAACAGACCTCATATTCCAATGTTGGCTTCATCCTCTTTAAATATTTTATTGGCGGCAACACTACCCGGGCCTCCAATAGTCTTCTGCTTCTAGAGGGAAAGTGATCACAGCTTCGGGGCAGGCGACACCTCTCTGACCACCGCAGCCAGCGTTCCTGGGTGGCAATGACATCCTCCCCTGTTTGCTGTCTGATTTATTCCAGTAAGAAGCCCAGTGAAGTTTCCCAATGTTTTTGTCCTTCAAACTGATGAAGCACAAACAGGCCGACAGAAAGCCAGCATCCAGTCCCAGAAGAAGAACTCAGGGCGCAGGAGCGCGGGACACTGGGGCTGGGCCGGCCTCTCTGATCAGTGGTTCCAGGTCTCCACAGCCATTCCTCCCGCACATCACAGGTCAGCCTCCCGACTTAGAAACGCTGAGTCGTGTTCTACCGCTTCTGTCCCGTTTTATTCCCGTCTGCCTCCCCCCGGGGCCTGACTATTTGGCCAGTCTGGCCACATTTGGGAGATAAAAATGACCATCTGCACTGTGGAATTGCCCGTCTCAATTCAACTGGCATTTGCTAAACATATTCTGACGTCTGGGACCCCGACCCCAAATTCCTGTAGGGCAGCAAGCCCCCAGTCTCAGGGAATCCGGAAAGCACGAGCTGACCCTAACCTTAGCCCAAACCCTAACCCGCAGGATGTGGGGTCCGCCCTGCATGCGGGGCTCCAGTCCCTGGTGGGAGGACGGCACCCGCCTGCTCGCCCCCGGCGCACACAGGAAAGGTCACCCTCGAAACCTGATTTCTCTGGCACAGACTCAAGTTTCAGGAAAAATAATTTTAAAATTAGACCATCCTTCAAAATTCTGGTTACGGTGAGTGGAAACCCATTGGTTCCACGGACAGCTTTGGTGTGGGTCACCTACTACTGATGCAGATTTTCACGTGTGGACATCGTGTGTCCTCGCTCTGCCTGGACACAGGGAGCCTCCCTCCCCCGGCCACGGCCGAACCACGGGCACGGGAGGGGCCTGAGCTTCCCCAGCACCTGCCACGTCCTCGGGGCCCTCTGGGCTCCACACCAGGTCCCCAGCGCCCGTGGGGCGGCCCCGTGCCTCAGTTGCTCCCGCGTCACTGGGCGCGACCTGGGCCCCGGCTGCCCCCCGGGGCTCCCCGTGCCGCGCCGTGCCAAGGGCTCCAGGCAGCTCAGGCCCCTGAGAGCTCCTCCCCCAGGGAGGAGTGACTCTGGGGTCCGGACCACGCCCGTTCCGCACAGAACACTGCGTCACAGTGGGGCGGGGGCGGGGGCTTGTGAACCTCCGCGCCTTCCAGCCCCTGTTCTCGGGCGAGTGGCTCTGCCTGGATGTTGGCTGCAAGTCAACTCAGTGAGATGCAAGGGGAAAGGCTGCTGGGGAAGCGGCCGGCCCCAAAGGAGAACCTCGGCCTCTCCGCCGGGACGCCGCCGTCTGGGGGAGGAGTCCCGTCCGTGGCCTCTCGGCCCCCAGTGTCCCAGGCACGCGCCTGGGCAGCCGCAGCTTTTCTCTTGATTACGAGGACCGGCCGAGGGCCCTGGGAGGCATCCACTTGTGGCCCCCTCGCCGCCCCCCACCCCCGACGGTTGTGCCCCAGTAACTGGTGAACCAGGGGAAGGAGCCTCGGCCTCGGGCAGCTTCTGTTTAGAGGGGAGACAAGAAACAGCTGACCTTAGAGTCCCCGTGGGAGGTCCCAGGAAGGAGAGTGACGGGGAGGTCGGGAGCCGTCGGGGGCTGGGGGCTCCCTCGAGGAAGGGGCAGTAAGGCCAGGGCTGAAAGGAAGGTTGGCGGGACTGCAGGGGGAGGGGCGGAGGGGGTGTGAGAGGCCCCGGGAAGAGCCACCCCGGCCGTGGGGTCAAGACTGGCTGCCCCTCACCTCCCCTTCAACAACTCCTGGCTTCCAGAGGCCCAGCCTGGAACCCTATTGTGACCTCGGGCTCAGCCCTGGAGAGCGTGTCATGAAGTCCAGCCAGCTTCCCCAGCCTGAGCAGATGTTCCGATGAAATGGGGGCATTAGAAAGATCGTACAGCAGACTGCCAACAAACACATGAAAGGATGCTCAACATCACTAATCATTAGAGAAATGCAAATCAAAACTACAATGAGGTATCGCCTCACACCAGTCAGAATGGCCGTCATCAAAAAATCTACAAGCAATAAATGCTGGAGAGGGTGTGGAGAAAAGGGAACCCTCTTGCACTGCTGGTGGGAATGTAAATTGATACAGCCACCGTGGAGAACAGTATGGAGGTCCCTTAAAAAACTACAAATAGAACTACCATAGGACCCAGCAATCCCACTACTGGGCATATACCCTGAGAAAACCATAATTCAAAAAGAGTCATGTACCACAATCTTCATTGCAGCTCTATTTACAATAGCCTGGAGATGGAAACAACCTAAGTGTCCATCAACAGACGAATGGATAAAGAAGATGTGGCACATATATACAATGGAATATTAGCCATAAAAAGAAATGAAACTGAGTTATTTGTAGTGAGGTGGATGGACTTAGAGACTGTCATACAGAGTGAAGTAAGTCAGAAAGAAAAATACCATATGCTAACACATATATATGGAATCTTAAACAAACAAACAAAACGTTCTGAAGAACCTAGGGGCAGGACAGTAATAAAGACGCAGCCGTAGAGAATGGACCTGAGGACACGGGGAGGGGGAAGGGTAAGCTGGGATGAAGTGAGAGAGTGGCATGGGCATATATACACTACCAAATGTAAACTAGATAGCTAGTGGGAAGCAGCCGCATAGCACAGGGAGATCAGCTTGGTGCTTTGTGACCACCTAGATGGGTGGGAGGGAGATGCAAGAGGGAGGGGATATGGGGATATATGTATAGGTATAGCTGATTCACTTTGTTATACAGCAGAAAGTAACACACCATTGTAAAGCAATTATACTCCAATAAAGATGTTAAAAAAAATCAAAAAGAAAGATCATACAGGACTCACGGCCGTTTCTGGTCTGAGTTAGAGCAGCACGTCTTTGGCCCGTTACACGAGGGAGCCGGGTGGGACTCGCAGAGCTGTGGCCCAGCTCAGTCCTCTGCCTTCCCAGTGGGGAAGCAGGAGAGCTCAACCTTTACCCCAAAGCAAAAGGCAGGCCAGCGTTTGCACCAGTTGCTCTATCTTTTGTTTTAGGCGAAGCTGAGGGCTGGCGAGGCTGGGGGTACTCTGGGTACCCGACAGGGGCTGGCCCAAAAGCCCTATGAAAATAGGGGCTATTGGGAAAGAAAACTGATTAAATCTTTTTGTCTCCAATGTCACTGACCTGCTTCAACCATTTGCCCCGACCCTGAGAACCCAGCATCTTTGAGGCTTTCTCTCCCATGAGTGGGCTGTGAGATGATGAAAACCGTTTTTGCGTCTGTGCCGTTCAGGGTGATGAACTACCTGTGGCGGCGGAGACGCGGCTACTTCGGCGTAACGTTTTGATTCATTATTTGTTCATCTGATCAGAAGCCTGGCGATGAAGCTGCCTAAAAGGATCCCAACAGTCAGAGAACCCGTCTTCTTCATGGGTAAAACCCCCTATAAAATGGCCTTCTAGGGGCTTCCCTGGTGGCGCAGTGCTTGAGAGTCCGCCTGCCGACGCAGGGGACGCAGGTTCGTGTCCCGGTCCGGGAAGATCCCACATGCCGCGGAGCGGCTGGGTCCGTGAGCCATGGCTGCTGAGCCTGCGCATCTGGAGCCTGTGCTCCGCAACGGGAGAGGCCACAACAGTGAGAGGCCCGCGTACCGCAGAAAAAGAGGGGGGTATCTGTTTCCAGTTCTGAGCTGAGAGCTTTTCCCCTGGACCCCGGAAGCCACCCAGGCTTTACCATCAAACGTCAAAACAATGACAACAGTACTGGATACCAGGAGGTCCTGGGTGAGAACTTGGGCCCTACACGTCCGTGGCTCTGCAGGCCACTCACTTCCCCTGGTGGAGACAAAGCGCAAGGTGCCTGACACGACGTGTTCACCCTCCCCAGAGTCCTGTGCAGGCCCCTCCTCCCCCCTCCCTCCCCCTCCCGCTTCCTCCCCTTCCCTTCCCCCTCCTCTCCCTCCCTCACCCCCTCCCTCCTCAGGACGGGGAGAGGAGACAGCGAAGTCCAGTGGGTCCACCGGTGCAGGCAGATGGCTGGTGAAACGCTAACGCTTTCCGTCCACAATCTTAGCTCCAAACGCTTCCCTGTATAAAACTGAACCGCAGGGCCTGTCCTATTCGTTCGGGGAGCCACAACCCACACGCGGCTAAAGTAAAGTAAGAATTAAGTCCCTCCACCCGACCAGCCACATGGCCGGTGCCTAACAGCCACCTGTGGCGAGAGGCTTCCTGCTGGGCAGCGGGGCCGTGGGACCGAAGTTCTCCTGAACGGCGCTGCGGACATGCAGCAAGGCGGCCGATCAGTAGCACGTGGGCACCTCTGACCGATGGGAAGCTCGGCTTTTAATGAGGTCGGGGCGATGAGACGTAGGTACGTTTAGATGTTTTGGGGGGAAAAGCGGAACAGATGAGAATAAAATGAATGACATACTTAGTGCTGAAAGCACATAAGCTGTGGACGCCGGGCACGCCTCCCACCTCTTCTCCACCTTTTTAACTGTTGGACCCATTTAACTTTAATGGGTTAAAGTTGGTCCATTTGTGTCCGTCTGCACGATAGGAAAGGGGCCACGCAATCCTCCCAGAATTACAGCACGGGCTCTGCAGGGTCGGGTCCCCCAGGCGCAGGCGGGGGCAGAGGTCTGGGCGGAAGCAGCCGGCTCCCTGGGAAATGGAGCTGAGGGCGGCTCGCTGAGAGGGCAAGTGCGCACTGGACGGAGACACACGGCCCAGCCTTGCACGGGGAGCTCAGCGCGCGAGGGTTCCAGACCCGATTCCCAGGCTCTGTCCCACCCAAGAGGCGTGTTCCCATGCACAGGCCGTCTCCCCGCTGTCCGGCCGGGCTCTGTGGGACGACCCGGGCCCCCGAGGGCGACAGGCCACGGCGGCACCACGCCTGGCACCGCTGCCCCGTCACTCCCCTGCCCCGCCACTCCGCGGCCCCGCCAGACACCCGCCTCGCGCCCCAGAGCCACAGCCGCCTGCTCGTGCGTCGTCCCGCTCAGGCCTCGGGGGTCGAGTGGGCTTGTCCTCCCTCGTCTTCCATTCAGAGGAACGGCACCGTCTTCACCGCGTGTCTCCCGAAGGAGGCCGGTTCTCGCTGGCCGAGCGGCCGGCCCCGCCAACTCCACAGGCCGCCGGGCGATTGCTCTCTCCTCCCCACGCCTCGGGGCCTCCACGAGGCCGGGCAGGGCGGGGCGGGCGGCCTGGGGGTGTCTGGGCTCGACCTGTGCTGGGCGGCAGAGAAGGAGCCCACGTGGGGGACACGGTCACCCCGTGAGTAGGCGCATTGGTAAGGCTCGCGGGCTGTGACCTGGGGTGAGGGGCGCCCGTATCTGAGCTCAGCGTTTACCTGATGAACTTGACCTCTGTTTCCTACTTTCTGACAGCTAAGTGCTCACCTCACTGATAAACTGTTTTCTACAGCCATAGGGTAGCCTCAGGCTACAACTGGGGAACAACTACAATTAAAGAGGAAGGTGAGTCATCAGTTCACAATCATAAGCGGGCAGGCAGGTGGGTGCGGAGCCCAGAGACGCCGGGAAGCAGGGGCCCCGTGAGAACGCGCCGGCCGGCCGATGTGCCGAGAGCCCCTGTCGATGCACTGACCCTCCTCCTGTCCCTTGTCCCTCCCTCTGCTCCACAAGGAGCAGCCTGGTATTCGAGACTGTGCTCTGCGCACCTTGCACGGTCGCCCCTGAGATGCAGAATCTGGAGTCTGCTTGGCGAGTATGGCGTCTGAAGCTCAGAGACCCACATGATTTTCCTCAGCTCACACAGCTACTAAAACCAGAGCCAGAATTTGGAAACAGGGGCAGCCGGAGCCAAGGCCATTTCCTTGGGGACGGACGGCTGCAGGGCTGACTCCCATCCTTGCTGGGTGCTTCGACCTTGCAAACAGATGTAGGCAGTGCTGTAACTGGCGGGATACGAGCTGTTTCAAGCACTGATGAGAGTTCAACCACTTTCGTGATGTAATTCTCAATCTACCCTAAACGTGCACTACCGCTGTAAAGATCTGTAAAATTGCTCATGTGTGTAGGCGGCAGGCCTTCTAGACACCCGGTCTTATTTGCTGCCGTATCTCACCCAGAACCAGACCTGTTTGAAAGACACCATGGGTTGTATCACATCTCAGACAGTCTGAACACAAACGTCCTGGCGCCGTGGATTCAGAAACCAGAAACACCATGAACTAGGTAAATGGTCTCCAACTACCAGGACGGGAACTTATAAATAAAGCCATGGGCTGTGAGCTTCCTGCTAAGAAACATTTGCTGCCATTGCCCTGTGCATAAGACGAGGAGCCGCGGGGCACGCCCACCGTAAACACGGGGCGAGGTGGGAGCCGCGTCCTCGCTCACACCCCCTGACGGGAAACACGCCCACCGTAAACACGGGGCGAGGTGGGAGCCGCGTGCTCGCTCACACCCCCTGACGGGAAACACGCCCACCGTAAACACGGGGCGAGGTGGGAGCCGCGTCCTCGCTCACACCCCCTGACGGGAAACGATGTAGCAACGGGCACTCAGGGGCCAGGCTGCCCGGCCACCCGAGCAGGAGCGGTCACGTCCAAGACTGAGCTGAGACCACGCACCACAGGGAGAGCCCACATCATGGAGGCGGCGTCCGGCCCGAGCGAGCTCTGTGCTGCTGCGTCACTCACTCGTTCACAAACTCCCTCCCTCCCTCACTCACTCAGGGGCAGCTGTCTTAAGCAATGACTCAGCTGGGGACGGAAGGCGCAGGAACCAGTGCCTGGGGAGTGGAAGGGGCACCGGGATCAGGGTGACCGGTTAAAAGGCTTGTGTTAGACGGTGGCGACGAGGATGCTGGACCTGCAGCCTCTCGGTGGACCATGCGTCACACAGCAGGCGGCACTCAGACAGCTTAAAGATGCCAAACAAACGCACAGACGACATGGATGAAGAACCCCCTGAAATCACCCTGCAGCACGAGAGGCCCAGACCAAACACATACAAACGTGGAGGGTGTAGGAACAGGGGTCTCCTGCCCAGCCCCCTTCCGGGAGCTCACAGCCTGCTGAGGAGCGAAGAGGGGGACGGTGATTCGGGCCATGTGCTCGAGGTCCTGCGGTTGTTCAGAGAGGCACCTGGGGGTCTGCGCAGGGGCCGCGGGGAGCGAGAGGAAGGGACGGGGGACGGAGAGGGCCAACTGGGTCAGGCCCCGGAAGGCCGCCACCAGCCCACGGGCCTCAGAGACACTCCCACCTGAGCGCGGAGCCAGGCCTGGGCGCCCTCCCCTCACTGGTCACCGATGGGGGTCAGCGGCCCTGGAGGTGCCCGGTGTGGCCAGCTGGGCCACCTCCGGGGGTCGTGGGCTCTGTCAGGGCAGCTGACCAATGCAGGACGGACTCCATCTCTCCGGCCGAGTGTGGCTTGGAGCCCCCGCAGGGGGCAGCGGCCTCCCTTCTGGGCGCAGCGGCCCTTCCCTTCCCAGATGTCCAAGGTCACTGACAAAACCCAGTACAGTTTTCCATCTCTCTCCTGTTTAACGAATAGCTTGCTTGTCTGATTACTGTGAGCGTATCTATTAATTTCATGCTGCCGACTTAATCAGAAGCTTCATTACAATTCTATAAACTGCGGAACTCATTTGCCACTTACTGTCATATATTTTACACCAAACTCGTCAGCACCGCCATCCCGAGCCGATGCTTCTCATCTCCCCGAGTTCGGGAAGATCTATGTTGAGCCAGAGAAAGCGGGTCCGAATAGAAGCAGGGCTTCAGCTCCTCATGTAAAACGCCTCGGGCCTGGAGCCACGGAAAAGGCACAAACGGCTCTGTTAATGCTTCCAGAGCCCAATCTGGGGGTGAAGAATGCATGTTGGATGTTACCACCTGAAAAAGAGACCCGCAGTGATGTTTCTGCCTGAGATAAGTATGCGGGGTTTCGGCGGGCTCGAGCCATCTCTGTGCGTCTCCTGGAAAGGTCCGCCGCCCCATCTGGCCCCGGGAGAATCCTCGCTCTGACCACGCCCGGGGTCCCCACCTACACCTCGCCGCCGGCTTCTGCCTCCTCTGGGGGTCCACTGCTCTGAGCAGCAAAGGTAAAGTCAACCCCGGGTCTCTTATTAAAGGGTTGTATGCAGTCCTCTGCTGTGACTGACGCCCCACCTGCCACACACGCAAAGGGGTTAAACGTCAAGCCTGGTTCTCACTATGGTTCCGCTGCTGTTTCCTAATATTTCCCTGAGATAATAGAAATGGGCAAATTGCATCACTTTGCTGACAGTTTAATTTCAGGACCGCGGCTTCCTGCGCTCCCTAAATTTGTTTCCATTTTTAAAAAATTCCTGACGATACACTCCTGACAACACTCCTGGAGGCTTTACTAAACCATGTCCTTCAAGCAAATGAATGTAAATTTCACCCTGACTCTGAGTTCATTTTCAAAGAACGGGTTGAGAAGCGTTGCCTCCACTCCACCGAATTTTATCTTTAAAATGCTTATTTCCGCTTTTCTCACAACAGAGATGCTCGTGATGATGGTTTTAGAGCCTCTAGGAGCATAAGATGTGCTGCAGAAATGCTAATGGTCTCATAAACAAAATGTGAAAAACAATCAATTTCCTGTTTCCTTGGAAGCAGCCGGATCTCCAGATGGAAAGGGGAGGAGAGGCGTCCGGTGCCCAGGCCGCAGTGAGTGCCGGGACCCTAGGCTGCCAGGCCTCTTCTTAAGGTCCCTGCAGCTTATGGTAATGAACGCAGACAGGTCACTATTGTTGTCTCTGTTGATTTGTTCTAGCAAATGCGGAGAGAAAGGCAGTAAGTCACGTCTGGAATCCAGTGATCCCACGCTGACGCAAACACCGAGGTGCTAATGGGGCCCCTTCAGACGTGGAAACAGGATGGGAGGCCGCTGGGTCCTCACGTCGCCTTTCAGGGAGTCAGAGACGGGCGCGCGGGCAGGGACGCACAGACGGAGCTCAGGGCGGCACCCTGAGCAGCCGCTCAGACACCCTGCGCCCCGGGGGCGCGTCTGGGCCGGGAACCTCGGGCTGGGGCGCACCCGGTTCAATGTGCCTCCGCCCAGGTACCCGCAGCTGGAGCTCGTCCCGGAGGCAACCGCTAGAGGCTGAGTGGGCTCCCGCGGGCCTGACTGCGGCTTCAGAACACTCACGTCCCGTCCTCTGGCCGGAAAGCCCGGCCCTGGCCGCCCCGAGCACGCAAGGTCGCATCCTCCAGGCCCGCAGGCGGCACGCGCTCCCGCCTGGGTTCCCGCGGGCCTGCTCCGCTGCGCGCGTCCTTCCCCGGCGTGGGTGTGCCCGGCCCGCAGGCGGCCGCGCACCTAAGGAAACGACAGCACTACGTTTTCTGGGCAGTGACTGCGTTCGGCACCCGTTTCCTCTTGCAAGAGAAAAGTCCAGGCCTCTGCTCGTCCCGTGCTCGGGGTTCACCCGCTGCCTAGGCCCCAGCGAGTCAGACTCGGAGGCTCCCTCGGGCATCCGGGGCGGGAGCCCCACGTTCCTGAAGCGCGGCTGCCTCCCGTCGTGCTAGCCTCTCGGGGTTCACCCGCTGCCTGGTCCCGGGCAAAGCATAAGGAGGGAAAGCTGTCTTTGACGAGGCTGCTCTTTAAAAAATTATTTTAATCTATTATTTATTTATTTTGGTTGCGCTGGGTCTTCGCCGCGGCCCGCGGGCTTAGCTGCAGTACGTGGGATCTTAGTTCCCCGACCAGGGATCTGGGATCCAGCTCGGACCCCCTGCATTGGGAGCGCGAAGTCTTAACCGCTGGACCAGGAAAGTCCCCAGTGTGACTGTTTTCATCATTCATGTTCCCTTTCTCGAACATTCTTCCCTGCTCTGTGCCCCTTGCCTCTCTAAGGGTCTCACTTCTCTTTTAAAGTGGTTCCTGCAACTGGTGCAGAGACCAGGCTGCAGCGCCGGGCGGTCAGCTGTCCCGTGAGACCTGCGCGTCCTCATTGGGACAGGAGGCACGGTCAGACCGTCTTGTTCGGGTCACTGTAGCGAGGGATGCCGACCGTGGGCCTCCCCGACTGTCACTGCTTTTCCAAGAAGAGACGCTGAAGGTCGCAGGTATCAGAGACACGAGCCTGAGAATCCAAGGCTGCCCCGCGGTCTCGGCTGGGATGGCCCCCACGTGCAATCTGTGCCGTGTGGGCGGGTCCCTCGTCACCCCTTCACAGGCTGACATTCAAACGACAGAAACATCGCCTCACATCCCGGCGGCTGGAAGCCGAGATCCGGGTGTGGGCAGGCTGCTTCCTCCTGAGGCCGCTCCTTGGTATGTGGACACCGTCTTCTCCCCGTGTCCTCCCCACGTGGCCCTCTGTGTGCATCCCTGGTGTCTGTGTGTCCACATTTCCTCTTCTTGGAAAGACGCCAGTCAGACTGTATCGGGGCCCAGCCATATGAGCTCATCTCAATCACCTCTTTAAAGACCCCAACCCCAAATACAGTCACATCCCGGGACACTGGGCTCGGGGACCTCAACATACAAATTTCAGGGACACACAGTTCAGCCATAACCGGGAAGATGAGGGGAGTCAAGGAAGCGGAGCTGGCCTGCACGTAGGGGCAGGGGGTCCCGTGCTAATGCTCCAGGGCTCCTCTCCAGCCTCACGTGAGCCCACTCGCCACTGGCGGCCACGCTGAGGGCGGAGGTCAGAGAGGACGACCTGACAGACGGGAGAGTCAGAGACCCCGAGAGGGGCTCCCCAAAGTAAGCGGACCTAAGATCGCAGTGAGTCAGCGCGGTGCTCCCAATCAAGAGGGCCCTGATGTAGTCCATAAAGGAGCTGAAAGGCACAGGGTGGATCTGTGAGGGAGAGGGACAGCTGGGCAAGACACGAGGCAGAAGAATATGAAGGTGCGTGATGTGTGTGTGATGAGTGACTGTCACGCACGCAGGGTGCCTGGTGAGTTCTGGGGAACGAACGGACCAGACAGTCAGGGATGACACCAACCGGAACTCCTCCTGAGAGCACAGAGGGGAGACGTGGGGTCCTGGCGCTTCCCAGTTTCATCCTCAAGACAAAGAGGGGCTGGGAGCCCCGAGCAGGGGGCCGGCCACCCGGCCTGCGCACGTCCAGCGCTGCCTCTCCTTCAGCCTGGGTCTTATTCTACAGACTGCACCCCGACAGCGAAGCCTGCGGCTGAGGGGATGCCTCCACCCAGGGCTGTGAGGCTTCAGAGCCAGAGCCTCTTTCTTGCACACCTTTGCACAACGCCCGGGGCACTGCAGGCACTTACCAAATGCCCAGAATTTAAATAAGCTTCCACAGCACTCCTGCTTCTCTACTCTCCTGTCTCACGGGTACATGGCTCTCATGGTCTAGTCGCTCTAAGTGTTTTCACTCTTAAGTACATATGTAGTAAATGTGATAAGTAAATGTTTGATGTTCAGGGAATTTTACCACAAACACTGACCCGTGACCTTCTTCTGAAGTTACAGGCACAGACCCTCTCCTCTCGGGGCTCTGAGGACCTCGGAGCCCAGCACGACAGGCCTTCCTGCAGGACTGGTCCTCGCGGAGCAGCGGGAATTCTCCTCACTCATCCGGAGCAACGGTCCTGGCGCAGGTGCCCCGAGCACCTGGCACTCACGCCCTGCTCGGTGTTTCAGTCGTTTTACAACCACTCTCTCCGGGCTGGACTTGAAAACACCTTCATGAATCACCAAATCTGTATCCACCCAGTGTGGGCCGGCGCTTCTGAGGCATGTCACACCCACAGAACTCATTCCGTTAACCGCGCTGCTGGTCTAAGTTCTGTGCCAACGAGCCTCCACCTTACACAGTTACCTGCTCTGTCCGTGGAAAAGTTACCCTTTTATTTTAAATGCAGACAAAGTCAATTCTGCATGGAGAGTGGGACCCACACACGAGGGAAATGGTGGCGATGTGATCTGAAGCAGCAGCACAGTAAAATATACAAGATTAGAAAGCTTCCAGCGATGAGGCCATGAGTCTTAACGATAATTGGGTATCTTAGCCAAAAACCTTAGACAAGCCAAATTTCCCCACTTCTGTGAAAACCCTGGTGTTGCACTGAGTATCAGGACACACTTAAATTCTGACCGAAAGCAATTTTGTCCACAAGCCTGGCACCCCCCAGCCCCCTTCTCCAGTGCCCGCCGGGTTCAGCTCTGCCTGGGCTGAGAAAAGCAGCGGAGGGGGTGTCCCTCACAGGCAAGACCCCCAAGGCAGTGGCAGGCGTGTGAGTCTCCAATCTGGAATCATGAGTACCGCCGCTGACACCCTCCCCACGAAAGGGACCCTCCCCTGAGGCTTCACATTCTTCACGTAGGAGCTACGTGGTACCATTTCCGGAATCCCACGCCCTCGTCCAATCCCGCGCTTCTGCACCAGCTCATGCTGCCGGGGAGACGCCGCCCCCCAGCCCCAGCGGGGCCGCTTCCCCACCTCCCCGTCCTCCCCGTTCCCTGCATGCCCATGCCTCTGGTAGAGACTTCCTCCCGTCTACACTGCCGCCTCCCATCCAGGCACTGTGGGAGGACCGCCCTGTGCATGGGCATCCCCACTGGTCCTCAGGGCGAGGTCTCAACAGGGCTCGTGGGGGCGTCTGTCTGCTCCCCAAGAGCAGAGGGTCCTGGGGGTGAAAAGCCTTTGCTCACTCGCAGGTGTACCCACCAGCTCAGCACTCACCCCCTGGTCCACAGATGCCTAAAATGGACCCACAGATACACAAACCCTCAATTTTTAAAGTTGAATTAACAGCATTGGGTGTTTTCCCCGTCGGTTACACACACAACATCTTTTCTATACTTGAAAAAGTAAGAATCCCAAGATCAGTGGTTAAAGTGGGGAACAGAGGTTGGTGCCAATTCCGTTTCACAGTGACTCCCATGCGCGCAGGTAACAGGCAATGGAAGAGTCTTGCAAATATTGAAAACCATAGAAAAGTTCAGGTTTCAGAGAAGATATGGTAGCACCTCATTTATTTAGCATTAATTAGGTAAAGGTCATTCCAAAAAAATATATTACCAGGGTAACTTAAAACATACCTACATAAGCGCCCATTTGAGAGGTTTAAAATGGAAGTCTATTTTGTAAAAGTATTGCTTATTTCTCTGATGCCTTAAGCCTGGTAGAATGAACAGAGACTAATTTATTCTTCATGACTCCGAGTCCTCAGTTCATATATTAGCACGGTGCTTTTGGTGCCAAACCCAAGGCCTGAGACACTGTGGGACAAGGAGGCTGCTGCCCCTGTTCCAAATGGTTCCATCTGGCTGTGGAAGGGAAGGAACACCCCTACTTTAATAGCATCTTTCTACTTTGAATAAAACCCACTTCTACACACAGAAGATTTTAGAAGTTCACCAATTTACGAACATAGATGGGATCACGGAATGTGACAGCGAAAGGTGTCCTTGAAAACGATCAAAGATGTTCATTATGGGATTTCCATGGTGTCTTTACCAACACAAGATCCCGCCTGCATGTCATTGCTAAAGAAAACAGAATGGGCCTCTGTGTGCCATTGAAAATGACTCTCACAGTGGCCTCTGCTTTCCCATGATGCTTAAAGATGGGGAGTTTTATAAAAGAACAGCACCATAGTCTCTATCTCCCAATTATCATTAAGAGCTGATAGAAGCTCTTCTCTGTTATCTTTGTTTCTGAAATCCTTTACTTGAATGTTTTTTTAAAGTATTAATACCCTCAATCACAGGTGTACATGTGTTTGGTTCCATTCCAGTTCAAATCATCTTCCAACCAGAAGAGGGAGCACATGTTTAAAAGACCCTGAACAATCAGATCGTCATCACGACCAGAATAACAGCATCCGGTAATAGAAAACTACAGAGTAGGCTAAGGACATATTATGATGCTTCGGTTCATAAGACGATGTGAGCCAAGAGAAATATAATTAAAGAATACAAAACGAACATAACCATACAAAATCTACAGGATGCAGCAAAAGCAATTCTTAGAGGAAAGTTCATAGCAATACAGGCCTTCCTAAAAAACAAGAAAAATCTCAAGTAAACAACCTAACCCACCATCTAAAAGAATTAGAAAAAGAAGAACAAACAAAACCTAAAGTCAGCATAAGGAAGGAAATAACAAAGATAAGAGAGAACGTAAATAAAATAGAGATTAAGAAACAATAGAAAAAAATCAATAAAACCACGAGCTGGTTCTTTGAAAAGGGAAACAAAATTGACAAACCTCTGGCCAGGCTCCCTAAGAAGGAAAGAAAGAGAATCCAAATAATTAAAATAAGAAATGAAAGAGAGGAAATCACAACTGGTACCACAGAAATACAAAAACCCATAAGAGAATGCTATGAATAATTATATGCCAACAAATTGGACAACCTAGAAGAAATGGACAAGTCTCTAGAAATATATAGCCCACCAAAACTGAATCAAGAAGAAATAATTTGAACAGACTGATCACTAAAAGTGAAAAACAATCTGTAATAAAAAATAAAAAAAAACCCTCCCTGCAAACAAAAGTCCAGGACCAGATGGCCTCACTGGGGAATTCTACCAAACATACAAAGAAGAACCTATACCAATCCTTTGCAAACTCTTCCAAAAGACTGAAGAGGAGGGAACACTTCCAAAGTCATTCTATGAAGCCACCATCACCCCGATTCCAAACCAAACAAAGACACTACCAATAAAGAAAACTACAGGCCAATATCTTTGATAAACATACATGCAAAAATCCTCAACAAAATATTAACAAACTGAATCCAACAACAGATAAAAAAAGATCATATACCACAATCAGATTGGATTCATTCCAGGGTCACAAGGATGGTTCAACATAAGCAAATCAATCAATGTGATACAGCACATCAACAAAAGAAAAGACAAAATCCACACGATCATCTCCATAAATGTGGAAAAAGCATTTGATAAAATTCATCATCCGCTCATGATAAAAACTCTTACCAAAGTGGGTATAGAAGGAACATATCTCAACATAATAAAAGCTATTTATGACAAACCCACAGCCAACATAATACTCATTGGTGAAAAGCTGAAAGCCTTCCTGCTAAAATCTGGAACAAAACAAAGTTGCCCACTCTCACCACTTCTATTCAACATAGTATTGGAAGTCCTAGCCACAGCAATCAGATAAGAAGAAGAAATAAAAGGTATCCAAATTGGAAGAGAAGAGGTAAAATTGTCATTATATGCAGACAACATGATAATATATATAGAAAACCTTAAAGACTTCACACAAAAACTACTAAAACTGATAAACAAATTCAGCAAGGTAGCAGGATACAAGATTAACATACAGAAATTGGTTGCATGTCTTTATACTAACAATGAAATATCAGAAAGGGAAAGTAAAAAAAAAAAATCCCTTTTAAAATTGCATCAGAAAATAAATAAAATACTTAGGAATAAACCTGATCAAGGAGGTGAAAGACTTATATGCTGAGAACTATAAAACATTGATAAAGGAAACTGAAGATGATTCAAAGAAATAGAAAGATATTCCATGCTCTTGGATCGGAAGAATTAATATTGTTAAAATGGCCATATTACTCAGAGCAATCTACAGATTTAATGCGACCCCTATCAAATTACCCATGACATTTTTCACAGATAGAACAAATATTCCTAAAATTGATAGAACAAATATTCCTAAAATTGATATGGAAACACAAAAGATTCAGAATTGCCAAAGCAATCCTGAGGAAAAAGGACAAGGCTGGAAGCATAACCCTCCCAGACTTCAGACAATACTACAAAGCTGCAGTAATCAAAACAGCATGGTAGGACTTCCCTGGTGGCGCAGTGGTTAAGAATCCGCCTGCCAATGCAGGGGACATGGGTTTGAGCACTGGTCCGGGAAGATCCCACATGCCCTGGAGCAACTAAGCCTGTGAACCACAACTCATGAGACTGCACTCTAGAGCTGGCGAGCCACAACTACTGAGCCCCCGTGCCACAACTACTGAAGCCTGTGTGCCTAGAGCCCGTGCTCCACAACAAGAAGCTGCCGCAGTGAGAAGCCTGCACACCACAACGAAGAGTAGCCTCTGCTCACCACAACTAGAGAAAGCCCATGCACAGCGACAAAGACCCAACGCAGCCAAAAGTAAATAAATTAGATTAAAAAACTTAAAAAAACAGTGTGGTATTGGCACAAAAGTGGACATATGGATCAGTGGAACAGAATAGAGAGCCCAGAAATAAACCCACACACCTATGGTCAATTAATCTTTGAAAAAGGAGGCAAGAATATACGATGGAGAAAAGACAGTCCCTTCAGCAAGTGGTGTTGGGAAAGCTGGACAGCTGCAGGTAAATCAATGAAGTTAGAACACTCCCTCACACCATACACAAAAATAAACTCAAAATGGCTTAAAGACTGGTTTAGTTGGTCATAGGTAATTATTTTACAGTAAGGTACCTTTTCCAGCTCTTCCTCAGTCTAATCATAGTGTAGAATTCTTTTTTTCTTTCATTTTCTCTCCCTTCCTCCTTCCTTCCTTCCTCCCTCCCTTCTTTCCTCCCTCCCTTCCTTTTTAGAAAACTGTAACAATAAGAGAGCAAAAACAGCAATTTCATAACTTACCAAGGATTTCAGACTCAACCTGGGACAATGAGCAGAAGCCTTTTACTCATGTGGATGAACCCAAGATTACTAAGAAAGTCACTCAAATTTCTGCTTTGTACACAGTCATTTATTGTGTAATTATGAGATAACTGTTCCCTGTCTAGAACCTTCCCTAACAGACTGTAGGAGCATAGAGGGCAGGGCCCACAGCTGTGTATTTTTCATAGTGTTTGATATACAGTTTTTACAAAGAGGATGTTTAAAAACATCTGCTGGGTGTGTGAGTGGATAAATGGAGGAAGAAGGAAGAAACACCTGTGACCACGTGTGATACGCAGAGGACGTAATGATAATGTCGTACCCAGTAAGTCACAGTGAGGCAGATGCAAGAAAGCCTGCAGAATTTAGGCAGCAATGTTTAAAAAAAAAACCTATGGTGTTTAGTTAACCAGAGTAGAAAATTACAAAGTAAGGGATACTAAATCCCCATGGAAGAAATACCCAAATTCACAGAATGTAGAAGGTGGACTTTTTAAGGTGTAGCAACTAATCAGCTTGGGGTCGGGTGAGTGGGGTTCCCTTTACACCCACATCAGCGAAGGTCACACGCTGCCTCTGGTCTCTGCTAGCACTGACTTTGGTTGCGAGTGACAGGAGAGACCCAAGTAACAACATAGCAGATTGTCTCTCACATAAAGCTTGGAAGTTGGCAGTTCAGGGCTAATATGTGGGTTTGTGAGCCCTCCTTTCCCTCTCTTGCTGCTCTCGTTTTGTGGCCTCAATTCCCAAGTCACCTCATGGAACGTGGTGTGGCATCAGTTCCAGCCATCCCATCTGTCCTCTAGAAATGGGAGTAAGACACAAAAATGAGGGAGGAACAAAGAATGTGTGCAGAACACTCTGGCTGATGCCAACTGGCCAGGACGTAGTCCAGCGGCCTCTCTTAGATGAAGGGGAGGCTGGGGAATGTAGGTTTTACTCTGGGGTGAGGCATGTGCCCAAACTCAACTACGGTTCTATGACTAAGGAAGAAGACAAAAGATGCTGGGCTCAGAGCACCCATGTGGGGGTGGGCGTCAGAGCACAGCATTCTGTACGTGACGTGGTGGCGAGCGGAGACAAATAAACCCAGGATCAGCATTTGTCAGCTCGGCTGCTCTAACAGGACCGCAGGCAGGGCGGCTTAAACCACAGACGATTACTTCTCAGGGTTCTGGAGTCTGGACGGCTGCGGTCTGGTGCCAGTGCTGCCAGGGTTATAGCGGAGGCCCTCCTCCTGGCTTACAGATGGTTGCCCTCTAACTGTACACGCTCTCATTATGGGGAAAGAATGATCTTATGTACCCTTTTCTTTTTTAAGGGCACTAATCTCATCAAGAGGGCTCCACCCTCATGACCTCATCACCCCCAAAGGCCTCACCTCCTAATGCCTCACCAGGGGTTAAGATTTCAGCATCCGGGATTTGGTGGTGCACCAACATTCAGTCACAGTGATCAGAGACTTAGAACCGTTTCTGTACCCATCTTCCCCCCACAGACCTTAGAACAGCTTCTGTACCCATCTTCCCCCACAGACAGTGGGCCAGGCCCTTTTACATTTGTCCTCACATGTGGTTCAGAGGAGCATGTACACCTGCAGTGCTCTGAGGGCAATGCCCATCTGCAGGACTCATTGTTCATAACCGCCTGCATTTTCAACCCATGATTTTCATGATGGAGATCAGGATCTGTCCTTGGGCCCTGGAGAGCTGCTTCACTGGACAGGAGGAAATGCACAGGGTTGCCAAAAACTTAGCCAGACGAGAAAAATTAATGTTACCACTCATGCTCCAGCACACCAAGGCTCCCATCAGCTGAATGGCATGCTTCTTGAAGGAAAACCCTTCCCTGAATTCCACTTCAGAATCGTAGCCCAGTGCCTTCTCTTTCATCCAGTCAGCTCCCGAGCAGACTGGTCAAGTTTCCAAGCTAACATTCCATTAGGCAGGATTTGTAGGGGTGTTGGCCACTGCTGTACATGTTCCTTTCATCCAGTCTTCCATCCATTCATCTATCCACCCACCCACCATCCATCCATTATCCATCCATCAATCATCCATCTATCATCTGTCCATCACCATTAATCCATCATTCATCCATCCATCCATTCACCTGTCCATCCATCCATCTATCCATCCATCATCCACCCACCCATCCATACATACATTCATGCACCATCCGTTCATCCATCCACCGTCCACCATCCATCCCTCAATCCATCATCCACCATCCATCCATCTATCCATCCATCACCCATCCATCCATCATCTGTCCATCCATCCATCCATCCACCATCCACTCTATCCATCCATCACCCATCACCCATCCATCCACCATCCATCCATCACCCACCATCCATCCAATCTAAACATCCGTCACCCATCAACCTTCCATCCACCCATCCATCCATCATCGTCATCCATTTGTCACCCATCCATCCATTATCTACCTCTTTTCATCTATCTTTCCCTTTGTTCCAAAACAAAAAAAAGAGTTAAGGCTATTGTTTTCCCTGAAATCTCTTTTTTAAATTCAAAAACTTACTTTCAGTTCCTAATTTTTAACATAATATAAACTTTTCAGAGTCTTTCTTCCTCTTCTACTCTCTCATTTGTTTCTCTTTTTCTTCCCTTTTATCTTGAAAATCCCACAGGGAAAAGTAGACAGCTGAACTTGGAGGCTTGGACAGAGCAGAGGAAGAAGATTGTAGCTCCAACTGCCCAGGACGCTCACGCACTTAGCCGACCTGTGCTCACAGGCACGGCCGAGTGCCAATCCACACCCCATCTGTGTTCCCTGTTGGATCCAATGACTTGATTGCCTGTCTTTGAGTTTCTCTAAACCATAGTATCTTGTTACCTTTTCTCCATTTGTCCTCATTTGTTCATTTTATTTCTAACCTAAATACTAAAATGAGTGAATCCCCAGTCTATTGATAAAGAAGTATTCAAGGTACTTTTAGAAAATTTGTGACAAGTGAGAGAGAGGACAGGGCTGAAGCATGAGCTGTGTCTCTAGAGGAGCTGGGGTGGGGGGCACTACCTTCAGCGTTTGATGGGGAAGCACGGGTGCTGGAGTCCCCGTTTGCCTAGTTTGGATTCGGCCTGGTTCTGCGTCCTTGCACTATGACCCTGTCTCACAATTCCTTTCACTCTTACCTGCTCACGACAGGGAGGAACACCTGCTATCTGCACCCATCCCCCCCCCTTGCTCTCCATCTACATATTTATAATCCACTTTCAAAGGAAGCTGAACATATGGGGTCTTTCTTCCTTTTCTCTGCGATCAAGCAAATAGCTATTTATAGGAATTCAAAACAAATAAATGCGTCTATTACAATTGTCTGACAGTCCTCAGGGTAAACAGTAAGGGGAAACATCTATTCCTTAGGGCCTGGTAATTAACACAGAGCAGCCAGAGTCTAGGATCTAGGAGGAGAGGGAGGCGAGGGGTGAGGTAAAGGAGGAGAGGAAAGGAGAGGAGAGATGGGAAGGAGAAGGGGGAAGGGAGGGGAGGAGGGGGAGGGGAGGAGGGGGAGGGGAGGGGAGGGGAGGAAGGGGAGGGGAGGGGAGGAAGGGGAGGGGAGGGGAGGAAGGGGAGGGGAGGGGAGGAAGGGAGGGGAGGGGAGGAGGGGAGGGGAGGGGAGGAGGGGAGGGGAGGAGGAGGGGAGGGGAGGAGGGGAGGGGAGGGGAGGAGGGGGAGGGGAGGGGAGGGGAGGAGGGGGAGGGGAGGGGAGGAGGGGAGGGGAGGAGGGGAGGGGAGGAGGGGAGGGGAGGAGGGGAGGGGAGGGGAGGAGGGGAGGGGAGGAGGGGAGGGGAGGGGAGGAGGGGAGGGGAGGAGGGGAGGGGAGGGGAGGGGAGGAGGGGAGGGGAGGGGAGGGGAGGGGAGGGGAGGTGGACAGAGCAGAGAAAACAAGGGTCTAATTTTAAGGCTAGCGGAACCTCCTGTCACTGGGCAAGTTCTGAGCGCCTCACAGGCTGCAGGGAATGACCCTGAGTGGACTGTCGCCCCTGCCGCTCAGGCTCTGTGAACTTCCACGGAAAACATGTGGCACGCGGGTCGCACAGGATGGCCCCCTACTTGAGGAACAAGAACTGCTTCCGAGACCTTGTCCGTTCAAGCCAACAAGCAGCATTTCTCTGAGAGAAGGAGAAACCAAGCTTATCTCTAAGGCGCCACCTGATGCTGTGAAAGGCTCGCGAGCAGGGACGTGGACAGGAGGGGACGGCGGGTGGCGCTCCTGCACAGGGAACCGCGTCTCTGCGTGGGACGTGTGCGTCTCTGCCCGCAGTGCTGCCACCTGGGCTCACACACGCGCAGAAGGGTAGTGCGCTGCCAGGCTGAGCTGGGGCAGAGAAAGGACGTGGCTAAGAGGCCCAGAAGTGGCCCAGGGGGTCCTCCCTCAGCGGCCGAGGGCATTGGGCCCTCAGAGCCCACTTCCTCTCTGAAGGTCATTAGGGACGAATCCCAGTAAACACACACACCCCCATCAGATTAGCAGACAAAATGGTTTCCATGGCAACTACTGGACAAGAGAGTTGCCTGTATTCGGCATTAATTTAAAATACTTTCCCCCAGTCTCCTTGGAGTCGGTCCTGTGAAACACGAGTGCTCGCAAGCTCTCTCATCTGCAGCAGCCTTTGAAATTCCATCCAGTGTGTGTTGAAGCTGTGAGCCAATTAACGCGAAGAGAACTGGGTGGATTGCAGAGAAGCTGGCAACACTGTGTTTACCAATTAGTTGTTTTTTTATGATGCAAATGCGCACAGCACGCAGCAGAAATAAAAGCTGGCTAAGCTGAATGTGAAACTGTTAATTGCATTTTCGGAGACACAGCTACAAGGTGAAACTAATCATACGAATGATAAGTGAGTCTCACCACCTACAGTGCTTCCCTATTGCACTTGGACTAATCTGTGTTAGAACAGCCCTGTGTATCTTTGCAGGAAAGGAAAACACAGCATTTGGTATAACCTCCCAACTTTAAGGGGAAAATGTGCGTATGGGGGAAGCAATATAAAGGATAATTTTTACTTAAATCAGATTAATAACGTTAACAAACACAATGACAAAGGGCAGGACGGTGCTTCTTGAAATGAATTTCTGCCTGAAGATTACAGAAAGGTGCATTTGCAAATGAACGCCAGCGCGCCCTGACAAGTGTGGCTTAAACCTGTTAGAGAAGAAAGGTCATGATAATTATTTGCTGTTGATTTTCCCAACAGGGAACATCAAACAGAGCGGCCGTCCTCAAGTCAGGGAGAAGGAACGTCCTAAGAACCCCGTTGAGTCAGCACCCGGCAGCCAGGCCGGGACGGGGTGGGGGCCCCGCGGGGGTAAGGCCCCAGGCCCAGGGCACAGGGGGCTCTCTCCCCCAGGTCTCCTGACTGCGCTGGTCCCACCCCAGGGCTCTGAGCAGAAGCAGTGCTGGAAGGGTGCTCACGTTGTGTTAGGTTTGGTTTGAAAGTGCCTCAGAAGAATTTATGTTCTTTTTCTCATTTCTCAAAATAAACTGCCCCGATTCTGCCTAAGTTCATGTTAAAATGCATGGGCAGTAATCGAGGAACAAGCCAGCAGCCAAGAAAAGGGCTGGGTGAGGGGAGTTACCCTCCTCCCAGCAGCCGGGCAACAGGCCCTCGTGGAGGCCCCTTCCTGGGAGCGAGGCGCAGCACGTTCTGAGGATGCAACACGCAGCGCGGAGACCGTGGCTCGTAGCACCGTGTCGTGTCCCTGAAATGGGCTAGTAAGAGGGTAGACGCAAGCATTCTCACCAAAAAAGGGGGAAAAACGGTAACTAACTAGCAGCCATGTGCTAGTTAACTTGGTGTGGGGAACAGTTTCACAATGTACACGCATAGCAAATCATCATACGTTATAACGTTACTTGTCAACGATTCCTCAGTAAATCTGAGAAAGTAGAAGGCCATGGAGGTGGGTGGGGAAGGAAGGTGTGAGGGACACAGCCCCACGGTCCCTCCACCTTGAGACGGCAATCCGACCCTCACGCAGAAGCCCCCAGGGCCCACCCACACCAGGTCTGCCCCATGCCTGACCCCATGTCTTTTCTAAGTACACGCCAGCACCTGACTGGCCAGCCGACCTGCCACGCACAGTGGGACACAGACATGACTCCTCTGTGCCAACAAACGGCCTCTCAGAGAGTCCGTCCCTGTCTTCCTTTTTCACTGCAGCAGCATCACTGCGGACACACGAGTTAAGTGGACTTGAGTCCCTGCTCCACGTCCATCCCTTTGGTGGCATTGGCCCCGAGTGACAGCACACCCTCCCCAGTGTCCCTAAGACGTGGGCGCTTGCCGGGCGCGGCCATCACCAGCCCAGAGCCCTTGGGAGGGTTCCTGCGAAATTCTGATCATCTGGCCAGGATGGAGAAGGCTTTGCCAACATTCAGGGCAGGTGGCGAAGGCAAAGAGGAGAACCAGCCTAGTTCCTCTTCGAGGAGACACACTGGGACTGGAGGGTGGCGGGGAGGCGTGCACGCCCAGCACGGGCACTGAGGTTGAAGAAGCACCTACGATGGGCGGCACCTGACCATCAAGACAAGTCACTGCGGCTGTAAGGTGTCCCTCCCACACGGCACGGCAGCACTGAGGGCCGCGTGCACTCTGATGGGACCTAGATGGAACCGTAACTCCTGGGTAAGGAGACGCTTCATTGTTTATGTAAATCTGTAAGGCTTGAAGATTTCGTAGTCTGTGACAGATGGTGTGCCTCGGACTTGAAATTTTCTTCAGAAAATGCCTGTCTCTGTGGAAGATCTCTGTGGGAGCTTTGTCCCACGTGTTGCAACATCACCATGTTTGGTAGAAACCATCTCTACTCAAAGATTCGGTCGGTTTCTCTTTGAGAATATAAGAAATGTAGAGAAAAGTCAGCCAAGATGGAGGAGGAGAAAGACCCTGAGCTCCCCTCCTCTCAGATCTAAACTACAACTATTTACAGAACACCTAATGACAAAAAAGACTGAAGCCTACCGGAAAAGATCTTCTACAACTAAAGATATAAAGAAGGAACCACAATGAGAAGGGTAGGAGGGGCAGAGTCACGATATAGTCAAATCCCATACCCCTGGGAGGGTGACCCACAAATGCGAGAATAATTACAATTGCAGAGACCCTCCCAAAGGAAGGAGGGGACTGAGCCCCACATCGGGCTCCCCAGCCTGGGGTCCTGCACTGGGAAGACGAGCCCCAGAATGTTTGGCTTTGAAGGCCTGCGGGTCTTACTTTCGGGAGAACCAGAGGGCTGTGAGAAATAGGGGCTCCACTCTTAAAGGGCGCACACAGAATCTCACAGCTCAGGGACCCAGGGCAGGAGTAGTAATTTGAAAGGAGCCTGGGTTAGACACACCCGCTGATCTGGGCAAGTCCGCAAGAGGCGGGAGGCGACCGCAGCTCCCCCTGGGGAAGAGACGCCGGCACAGCCACCTTGGGAGCTCGTTCTGCCACGTGGACACTGGAGCAGGCGAGAGCCACTGTGGAGTCCTCCCTCTAGCTCATTGGCACCAGGACCGGCCCCACTGTCAGCATGTCAGCGCCACTACGGGGACGCCTCAGGCCAGGCAGCTAGCCAGGCAGGGACACGGCCCCACACACCAGCAGAAAGGCCACCTTCAGACCCCTGAGCCCACAGCTGCCCTCGGCCGTGGCCCTGCCCACCAAAGGGCTCAGGACCTAGCTCCACACCCCAGGGCACAGGCAACAGACCTCGGACCCCCAGGGCCCTGCAACCAGAGACCCTGGGCCCCAGCCCAACCACCGGGGGGCAGACACCAGCCCCAGAATCCCTGGCTCTGTGTACCCGTGAGCCTGCTCTAGCCAGGAGACCCAGCCCACCCACCAGCTGGGCCAACACAAACTCTGCGACAAGGTAGATCCCACAGTCGTCTGTGTCAGGAAGTGGGCCCACCTGCCAGGGGTCCAATACCCCCGGACATTGCAGGCAGACCCCAGGACCTGGCTTTGCTCGCCAGTGGGCCGGCACTAGCCCCAGGACCTGGCTTCACCCACTAGTGGGTGGGCACAAGCCCCAAGGTATCCCGGACCCCAACTTTGCCCACCAGTGAACCAGTACTAGCCCCCAGGACCCTGGGGTTCCACAGCCAGCTGCCTCATGGCCTGGCCCCAACAACCAGTGACAGGCAGCCTCTGCGTATTTAAAATGATGAAAGGAAAAACCTACAACCAATAGTATTCGGCTAGGCTAGGTTCTCATTCAGATTTGATGGAGAAATCAAAAATTTTACAGACAAGCAGAAGTTAAAAGATTCAGCATCAGCAAACCAGCTTTATAAGAAATGTTAAAGGGACTTCTCTAAACAAAAAAGAAAAGGCCACAACTAGAAACACAAAAATTATAAAAGGAAAAAGTTCATCGCTAAGTGCAAATATACAGCGAAGGTAGTAAATCATCGGCACACAAAGCTCTTAAGAAGGTTAAAAGACAAAAGCAGTAAAGTCATTCATAGCCACACAAGTGGTTAAGAGACAAACAAAACAGTCAGATGTAAAACATGACACCAAAGACAGCAACCAAGAGGGGAAGAGAGCACAAAGGCAGGGTTGTTACAATGCATTTGAAATTAAGAAGCAGCAACTAAAAACAATCACTGTATCAATTGATGACTCTATATGAACCTCACGTAACCACAAACTAGAAGTCTATAATAGATACACACACATAAAAAGAGAAAGGAACCCAAATATAACACTAAAAACAGTCATCAAATCACAAGAAAGAGAACGAAAGAAGAAGAAAGGAACAAAAAAGAACTATAAAAATAACCCCAAAACAATTACCAACATGGCAATAAGAACATACATATCAATAATTACCTTAAATGTGAATGGACTAAATGCTCCAACCAAAAGACACAGACTGGCTGAATGGACACAAAAACAAGACCCATATATATGTTGTCTACAAGAGACTCACTTCAGCTCTAAAGACACACACAGACTGAAAAGTGAGGGGATGGAAAAAGGTATTCCATGCAAACGGAAATCAAAAGAAAGCCAGGGTAGCAATACTTATACCAGACAAAATAGTCTTTAAAACAAAGACTGTTACAAGAGACCAAGAAGGACACTAAAAACGGATCAAGGGAGCAATCCAAGAAGATATAACAATTGTAAATATATATGCAACCAACATAGGAGCACCTAAATACATAAAGAAATTATTAACAGACATAAAGGGAAAAATTGCCAGTAACACAGTGATAGTAGAGGGACTTCAACACCCACTCACATCAATGGACAGAAAATCAGTAAGGAAACACAGGCCTTAAATGACACATGAGACCAAATGGACTTAATTGATATCTATATTCCATCCAAAAGCAACAGAATACACATTCTCTTCACGTGCATATGAAACCTTCTCCAGGATAGATAACATGCTAAGCCACAAAACAAGTCTCCATAAATTTTAAAAGATTAAAATCATATCAAGCATCTTTTCTGATCACAATGCTGTGAGACTAGAAATCAACTACAAGAGAAAAGACTGCAGAAAAACTCAGACACATGGAGGCTAAACAATATGCTACAAAACACCTAATGTATCACTGAAGAAATCAAAGAGAAAATTTAAAAATACCCGGAGACAAAGGAAAACAAAAACACAATGATCCAAAAATCTATGGGACACAGCAAAAGCAGTTCTAAGAGGGAAGTTTATAGTGATAAGGCTTATCTCAGAAAACAAGAAAAATCTCAAATAAACAACATAACATTATACCTAAAGGAATTAGAAAAATAAGAACAAAAAAACTCAGTTAGTACAAGGAAAGAAATCATAAAATCAGAGCAGAAGTAAATGTAATAGAAACTTTAAAAAAAAACCCAAAACCAAAAAACAATAAAAAGATCAATGAAAATAAGAGCTAGTTCTTTGAAAAAATAAACAAAATTGAAAAAACTTTAGCCAGACTCATCAAAAAAAAAAAAGAGAGGACCCCAATCAATAAAATCAGAAATGGAAAAGGAGAAGTTACAACCTACACCACAGAAATACACAGGATCATAAGAGACTATTACAAACAATGATATGCCAAGAAAGTAGACAACCTAGAAGAAATGGACAAATTCCTAGATTGTACAATCTCCCAAAACTGAATCAGGAAGAAATAGAAAATATAAACAGACCAATTCCCAGTAATGAAATTGAATTAGTAATTTAAAAAACTCCCAAGAAACAAACCAGATAGTTTCACAGGTGAGTTCTACCAAACATTTAGAGAAGAGTTAATGCCTCTCCTTCTCAAACTATTCCAAAAAATTACAGAGGAAGGAATGCTTTCAAACTCCTTCTGGGGCCAGCATCACCCTGATATCAAAACCAGCCACAGGTATCACAAAAAAAAAGAAAGAAAGAAAATTACAGGCCAACATCCCTGATGAATGTAGATGAAAAAATCGTCAACAAAATCTTAGCAAACCGAATCCAACAATACATTTAAAGGATCATTCACCATGGTCATGTCGGATTTATCTCAGGAATGCAAGGATTTTTCAGTATCTGTAAATCAATCCATGTGATATACCACATTAATGAACTGAAGAATAAAAACCATACGATAATCTCAATAGATAGATGCAGGGAAAGCTTGTAACAAGATTCAACATCTATTTACATTTATTTACGATAAAAACTCTCCAGAATGTGGGTATAGAGGGGACATACCTCACAAAATCAAGGCCATTTAGGATAATCCCACAGCTAATATCATACTCAACAATGAAAAACTGAAAGCATTTCCTCTAAGATCAGGAACGAGAAAAGGATGCCCACTCTCACCACTTTTATTCAACACAGTTTTGGAAGTCCTAGCCACAGCAATCAGACAAGATTAACAAATAAAAGGAATCCAAATTGGAATGGAAGAAGTAAAACTGTCAGTGTTTGCAGATGACATGATATTATACATAGAATATTCTAAAGATGCCACCAAAAGAACTACTAGATCTCATCAATGAATTTGGTAAATTTGCAGGATACAAAATTAATATACAGAAATCTGCTCCATTTCTGTACACTAACAATGAACTATCAGAATGAGAAATTAAGGAAACAATCCTACTTACAACCACATCCAAAAAATAAAATACTTGGGGAAAAACGTATCTAAGGATGTAAAAGACCTGTACTCATAAAACTATAAGACACTGATGAAAGAAGCTGAAGACAACACAGACAGATGGAAAGATATACTGTGTTCATGGATTGGAAGAATTAATATTGTTAAAATGACCATAATACCCAAGACAATCTACAGGTTCAATGCAATCCCTAGCAAAATACCAGTGGTATTTTTTCACAGAACTAGAACAAAAAAAATTTAAATTTATATGGAAGCACAAAAGACCCTGAATAGCCAAAACAACCTTGAGAAAGAAGAACAGAGCTGGTGGTATCATGCTCCCTGACTTCACACTATACTGCAAAACCACAGTAATCAAAACAGTATGGCACTGGCACGAAAACAGACATAGATCAATGGAACAGGATAGAAAGCCCAGAAATAAACTCAGACACTTATGGTCAATTAATCTACGATAAAGGAGGCAAGAATACACAGTGGAGAAAAGACAGTCTCTTCAGCAAGCGGTGCTGGGAAAACTGGACAGCTACACGTAAAAGAATGAAATTAGAACTTTTTCTAATACCATACATAGAAGAAACTCAAAATGGATTAAATACCTAAATGTAAGACTAGAAATCATAAAACTCCCAGAAGAAAATAGGCAGAACACCCTTTGACATAAATGATGGCAATATGTTTTGGATCTGTCTCCTAAGGCAAAGGAAATATAAGGAAAAATAAACAAATAGGACCTAGTTAAACTTAAAAGCTTTTGTACAGCAAAGGAAACCACCAACAAAACGAAAAGACAATCTACTGAATGGGAGAAAATATTTCCAAATGTATGACCAATAAGGGGTTAATATCCCCAATACATAAACAACTCATATAACTTACAAACTCAAAAAAACAAACAACCCAATTAAAAAATGGGCAGAAGAGCTGAACAGACATTTTTCCAAAGAAGACATACAGATGGCCAACAAGCACATGCAAAGATGCTATACATCACTAATCATCAGAGAAATGCAATTCAAAACCACAATGAGATATCACCTCATCCCTGTCAGAGTGGCCATCATCAAAAAAGTCTACAAATAACAAACGCTGGAGAGGGTGTGGAGAAAAGGGGACCCTCCTACACTGTCGGTGGGAATGTAAATTGATATAGCCACTATGGAGAACAGTATGGAGGTTCCTCAAACAAATAAAAATAGAGTTAATATATGATCCAGCAATCCCACTCCTGGGTATCTGTCTGAAGAAAATGAAAACACTAATTTGAAAAGGCACATGCACCCCAATGTTCACAACGGCACTACCTACCACAGCCAAGACATGGAGGCAACCTAAGTGTCCAAGAACAGATGAATGGATAAAGATGTGAGGTATGTATAAACAATGGGATATTATGCAGCTATAAAAAGAATAAAATTTTGCCATTTACAGCAACATGGATGGGCCTGGAGAGTATTATGCTAAGTGAAATAAGTCAGACAGAGAAAGACCACTACTGTAGGGTACCACTTATACGTGGAACTAAAAAATAAAACAAACTAGTGAATATAACAACACAGAAGCACTCACAGATACAGAGAACAAACCAGTGGTTCCCAGTGGGGGGAGGGAACTGGGAGGGGCAAGCAGGGGTAGGAAATTAAGAGGCACAAACCACTATGTATAAAATAAACAAGTTACAAGAATATACTGTACAGCACAGGGAATATAGCCTATATTTTATAATAACTATAAATGGAGGGTAACCTTTACAAATTGTGAATCACTGTGCTGTACACCTGAAACATATAATATTATACATCAACTATACCTCAGTTCATAAAATTATATAAAAAATTAAAAATATTTTAAAGACTATAAGAAATGTATAAGTCAAGTGAAATTAATTCACTAAAATTACGAAGTAGAACACATTACAACATGAGCACGATCGCACGTAACACAGAACGAGGGAAGCGGCTCTGGGTCCATCTGAGCTGTGGGTAGAAACACCGTCCCACCCACGGTGCAGCTCCCAGGAACAACCTCAAGGGCCAAGGGTCATCCTGACCCGCAGACAAGATGCCACATGGGTCCCAGACTCAAGGGAAGCTTTGCTGATTCTAGGGCTCTCTGTTGTCGTAGCAATGTGCTTGTCACCATATACTATGTATCTTGTATCGGGTATTTCCAGTGTACAAATATAAAATAATGAGCATTGTAACTAAATAGCATATGGATCGGACACAGGATACATGAGGGAAATGGAGACGGTGAGTGTCCGTAAGCCCCCTCTCCTCTAGGTGTGGACACAGGAGATGGGGTGAAGACGTAATGGGGGTTGGAGGGTCACGGAGGACAGACCCCTGGCTGGAGGGCAGGATGCAGCAAAACACTGCCTCATGACCTACTGACAGATTCAGCTTGTTTATACAACGACTCCTTTTTCTTCCTTAGTCTCTTTCCTCTAAAGAATTCCAAGGATGAGAGAGGGAGCTTAAATAGCATCAAATAGAAAAACCAGAATTTCTCACGAGCCCCTTGTACAGAAGACGTGTGTTTAGCAAACAACCTCAGGAGTTAGTGACAAGCATCTGATGGGAAAGGGGGTGCGGGTCTTATCTGCTCACTTCACAGGCCCACTAAACACCTCTGCAGGCCCGGTCAGCTCTGAACCAAGTGGCGGAGCCTACCATGCAGGAGCGCTCTGCCCAGTACCAAGTGTCCCCGGAGGTCAGCCCTGCTGCCTTAAGCGCCAGCCTCAGGCTGGCCAGGCACAGGAGCTCTACTGCTCGCACTGTCCCCCCAGCCTGTCCAGACCATCTCCTGCAGGTTGGGCCCCATGCCTCACGTCCTGGCTACTGCCCAGGGTCACCAGGAATCCCGACACCGCGCTGACCCTGGACTTCTGTGTCACTCTCCTCCTCCCGGAGGGCCCGGGGCTGGGGCCCCACCCTTGTTCAGTGTGGTTTGGACCGAGGGGCATCCCTGAGGGTCCAGCGCTGCCCTCTCCTACCTAGAACATCATACTATTATCACCACAGTTCGATGCAACTCTGTTCCTGCATCTTAATCCCTTCTGGGTGCAACGCTAGAGACACGGCGAGGACGCAGGGCCCAGGGCGGCCCCCTCGGCTGCATCTCTCAGGGTCTCACTCAGGGGAGGGGGAGGGGGCCATTCCAGGCAGGAGACCTCCAGTGGCAGAGCCTGGCAGTGAGAAGCAGCGTGTGAGGCTGCCAGGAGCCTGTGGGGCGAGGCAGGGAACAGCCGGAAGGACCGCGGGCTCTGTCTGCGTCCAGCGGCCACTGCGGGCTCCGACCTGGCGAGGGATGGGCCCGGACTGGGTTGGGGGGACGTGATGGGCCTGCACGGGGGATGCAGTCGACAGCCGAGTGGCTGGAGCAGACTCCAGGGTCATCCTGGAGGTGAAATCGGCGCGGCGTGGTGGTGTCTGACGTGGCTGGCGAGGTCCCCAAACCCCGCCTCACTGGCGCTCCCAGGACCACGGCAGAAATAGATTCTCAAATGGAAGGAGGGATGGAGACAGGCAGAAGCCAAGTCCAGGCAGAGGCCACCGAGAAGCTGCACTTTGCTAGACACAAAGCGCAGAAGGTCCCCTACGGCCTTTAGGAGCCGATGGGGGACGGGGCCTCGCCCAGCATGGCCGTTACCCGCCCGCCACCTCACGTCCTGCCGCATCTGGTCTCTCCCCACCTCCTCCTTCCCCTCCGCCGGACCCAGCTTCACAGAAGACCTTCCCCCATCGACCTCCGGTCAAACGGCCCCTAAAATAATCCTCTCTCCTGGGATGGTTACACTCAAAATTCTCAGCTGTGCTTCTGCCCATCTTGGTCACTGCTTTTCCAAGGCAAACACACTCAACTCCTTTGCACTTTTCTCACAAGTAGATCTTCCAGCCTCTTAACCATTTCTCTGCTGTTCTCTGAATTCCCTCCAATTTGGTGACATCCTTTGCCTTCTCAAGTTTTAAACGCCTGGGTTTACTTTGTTAGGACACAGCAGGTATTAGGAAGGAGTTGGATGAGATTCAAGCCACCGTAGTTACAGGAAAACAAGTTCAAAAGCCTTGAATGAAAACAGCAAGTAAGAAGGGAAAGAAAGAAAAAAAATCACAATAATGACCGACAGACAACACTTTTCTAATTCAGGACGAGACAATGAGAAACTCAATCAATGATGATGGCCAAAAACAACTACGTATTAAGAAGGAGAGTATTAGGAAGTCCTTAAGGAAAACAGACAGAAGGACATGTAGGTAATTGATACGGAATATACATCCCTCTCCCAATTATACAGTCTTGGGTCTTTGGAGGTTTTAAGTCAACACAGACTCAATACTGAATGTCTAGGGGAACAGACTTTTAACTCTGACGTGCTGTTTTAGCTTCTGTACTGTGCTCAAAGCCCTGGTCCTGGGAACTAATTACAAATTCCACATCCTCCTCCCAGGGCGGTGGCTAATTTTTCATGTGAACTTTAAAAGGAATTGGGGTTGGCTTCAACTCATTCAAGCCACTGTAACATGCAGACAGTCACAGGCAAAATATACACGAATGGGCATGACTAGGTTCAAATCAGGGCTGTCAGGTAAGCTTTCCAGTTAAACTAGAATTTCATATAAATAAGAATTTAAAAAAATAAGTATTTCCTATGCACAACTTGCTATTTATCCGAAATGTAACTGTTGTCCTGCAGTTTTAACTGCTAACTCTGAAATCATGGGCTGAATTGTGTCCCCCCCAAATTCAGGTGCTGAAGCTCTTGTCCCCAGTATATGAGACTGTGACTTATTTGGAGACAGGGCCTTTAGAGGGGTGATTAAGTTAAAATGAGGCTGCTAGGATCGTCCTTGTACGAAGAGGAGATTTGGACACAGGAAGAGACAGCAATGTGCACGCACAGAGGGATGACCTGTGGGACACAGCGGGAAGGAGGTTCACCTGAGGAGAGGGGCCTCAGGAGGAACCAACCCTGCTGACACCCTGACCTCCGGCTTCCAGCCTCCAGGACTCTGAAAAAATAAATCGCTGTTGTTTAAGCTGCCCAGTCTGTGGTGGTTACAGCAGCCCTGGAGACTGATACGTCTAATAACAAAACTAGTTCCAACAAAAGCTGTATTTATAAAAACTGGCGGCCAGTTCACGGGCCAGAGTTTGCCAACATCTGTTTTGGAGTTAAACCCAAACCGCGCAAGCGGTCTCGCAAGGTGCCCTGGGGAAGGGAGGGATGGGGGGAGGGGGCCGTCGGTCTCCGCGGTCCGGCCTCGCCCCCCGGCTGCCAGGCACCACAGGGGACTGAACACACACTCCATGTGGCCTCTCCTCCGTGGCACCCGACAGGTGACGGGCTCCTGAACCCGTCAGCCTTGGCTTTGCACCAGCAGGGAAGCAGCGTCTGGAGGGGCAGGGAGAGGATGCCGCCTGGGGAGCAGGCCAGGGCTGGGGGTGCCGGGGAAGAGGCACCGGGCGCGGCGGCTCCTCCTGACTCCAGCGACTCAGAAGCTGCCCACCTCGGAGTGCAGCCCTTCCTCCCAACGGTCTCCCGTCGCGGGGCCTGCGGGGGCCCCTCCCCCTTCCCCCCAGTCCTGTCCTAAAAGGGGTTCGCTGATGGAACAGAAGCCGATCCCGCAACGCGCTTCTCTCTGAGGAGGAGATGCCCAGCGTCGTGTCCGGGGGCGGCCGGCTCTGCGTGCGACTGAATCACAAGGCCCGAGTCCCGTGGAGACTTCAGGCAGGAGCACAGCTGCCCCCGAGCGCCCCCCAGGGCAGGGCACCGTCCAGTGGTCTGCGTGTGTCCCCCCAAATCCATGCTGAATCCTCTCTCCCAGAGGCTGAGACAGCAGGAGGCGGGGCCCTCACGAGGCGGGAGCCTTGGTGACGGGATCAGAGCCCTCAGAAGGACCCCAGAGGGGACAGGGGAGAACAAGCTCCTGCTGTCTGCACACAGGATGGGTTCTGTTACAGCAGCCCCAAAGGGCTGAGCCAGAACCTTAACCCTCGGAGCAGAGTTTCCACCCCAGGCCGTCCACCGTCTGCCCCCAGAGAGCTGGTGGAGACGGCAGGGGAGGGCCCCAGAGGAGCGGCTCACAGCAGAGGCACCTGCGTCCCCGGGCTGCATTCTCAGTGCAGGTTCATCCCTAATAAATAACACCACAGCCTAAAGCCCGCCGGTGATGAGCTGAGGTCCGTCTGCAGAAACTGCTGCTGTTCCCTTGCGACTCCTTGCCGATTACCAGCGTTCACTGTGTTGGTTGCTGTGCAAAGCTGTCCCCGGGGCTCACGCGCGAGGGCGCGCCCTCATCCTCCGGCTCCCAGGATGGCCGCCGGCTCCAGCACCGCGTCCTGGCCGAGCTCCCTCAGGTTTCCGCGGATGGCTGCTGGGCTTCTCCCTGGACGTGCGTACTTTTCTCTGTATAAGTAACACTTCAATTTTTTTCTATTTCTGGGCTCTTTAATAACTCATAGAACTTTCCAAAGGCACAGATCCCACGCGTGCGCCATCAGCACGGGAGCGGAGGGCAGAGAGCGGGTTGATCCCGGCTGCCTCATCCTCCACCCTGTGATCTGCACCAGTGCATCCACGTTTACCACGGCAAAGGTGACCGTGGACGTAAGGCTCCCTGACCTCGCGTCCTGTGGATACCCGCGTCTTTAACATGAAATTATTACCGCAGCAAGTCTCGACATCAGGCTGCAAGCCGTCACGTCCCGGGTGTTCACCAGATCACTCTTGCCCCTCGAGTCACTCTCTCTCCCTCCCTGACACACGTGCACACACGTACACTCACAAACACTTGGGCATGCACATGCACACACGCTCGCAAGAGCGCGGCGCTGGGTACCAGCTGATACTGTAAACAGAACTGCTCAGTGCTTGTGTCTAGCAGCGTGTCAATTCCCCGTGAAGCGTGAGGGCCATTTTCATGTTCTGTCCAAATGCCCCCGTGTGCGCCCGAGAAGCTGAGGGCTACGGAGCTCGGAATCCTCGCGGCCAGTGGCGCGATGCACCCAGGCCCTTGGAACCTGGACGGAGGGTCTGACCTAATGGACTGGTTGGTCTGGGCGAACCACCAAGAAGCAGATCATCACAAGTGCAGCTCGCTGCCCTGAACGGTCCCCTCAGCTGAAATCATCAGGCGGTGGCTCTGGAGTTTAACGATCTAGGGAAACGTGTGCATTTAAATTTTTAAAAGAAAAAAAACTGCCAGAAGATCGCCTGTGGCCACTGAAAAGGGCACAATAACACGACCTAACCCCGGCCTTCCCGCGGACACGCATCCTGCATCTGTGAGCCCAGCCGTGCCCAAGGTGCACCTCCAGCCCTGTGCGAACAGGATGACCAGGACAGGCTCTGGACCCGGCCGTCCCCGGCTGTGGGGCAGAAGCGAGGGCTCTGGTGACAAGTGGATAAGGACCATGGGGGACGAGCCCGCTGGCCTGCGGCTGGGCTGAGGAAGGCCGCCCGCACCAAGGTGTCCCTGACCCGGGCGCTGAGCATCACCGGGTGCCTTCCCATGGTCTCCCTGTGTCTGCCTTGTATCTGGACAAATGTCGTCACGCAGTAGGTTCCCAATAAACAACAGACTTCACCTAGAAACAGAAAGCTTTAGTGGGCTTGGGGGCTGCAGGGTACCGGCCTGCTTAGTCGGTGGTGGTTGTGTGGCTTTGTGGCCATTAGATTAGATTTCCCTTCCAAGGTGGTCAGGGCACCAGGGTCAGAGTGACTGTGCCCCCGAGGGACGCAGGCGAGCGTCAGTGTCTGGGGAGGGGGTGGAAGGCGTGATTCCAGAAGAGGCGGGGCGGCCCCCGCCCGCCCGCTGCCCGTGTGGATGGAGACCGCCGCACAGGCACAATGCAACGACCACCTCGCCTGCCCCATTAGCTGAAAAGCATTCTTAACACTTAAGAAATGCAGGCCGAGGTCCCCAAGGTACACGCGTGGGCTGGTTTCTGATCTCCCACCCCTGAGGGCACACCAGTGGCACCTGGGGCTCCCTGTCCTGCGGCCAGTTTACCCCGGAAACAGGGTCAGATTTCAGACACTGAGCTGTAGCCTGCCGTCCACACCCGGCCAGCCCAGTGCACAGAGCAGGTATAGGTAGCCAAAAACCCCACTGGGGCTGAGATGCACAGGGGACCCGCTGGGACGGTCTCGGCTCCTGTGCTCGCATCTCCCTGCTCAGCTGATCAGCGGGGTATCGGCAGGTGAGATTCAGAAGCAGAAGCAAAACGCAGAGCAAAAACTAAAGCTCTTCCACAAAGGCTTTGCCGTGAGGTGTGCGGGCAGCAACGGACACAGCAGAAAGCAGGCCCTTGGGCCCGGCGGCCGACACGGAGCCGGGGGGCTCTGCTCCGGTGCTTCCTCCCCTGGTCTGGGTCGTATCTTTGCCTTCGGTTCCCTTTGTAACAGGCTGGGGGTGTTACCCCCGGTGATCGTGACCCTCCCGAGGTGGCCACGCTCCTGGGAAGCGGCGTCCTGTAAGCCACTGCTGCTGCCGCCCAGCTCCGCGCACGCCTGCCCGTCACAGCGGCACAGGGCTGGGCTCGGATGGAAACGGGGGCCGTGTGCAGGAGGGCTGGGCGGCTGGCGCGACATTGAGATGTCGTGGCTTCATCCAGAGCACATGCTCATTTAGGGAAACTCACAGAACCCACAGCGCTGCTACCGATACGTTTCCCAGAATATTAATTTGCAGGTCAAACGCTAGGGATTACTGAACTGACATGTGCACAAAGTTCCAAAGAAGGTGCCCTGGTCCGGTGACCCGGGCTCTTTTGAAGAACGTGTGGCGGTTTCTGGCCAGCAGTCAGGTCAGGGTGGCGGGGCCGGGCTCTGTGCAGACGTGGGCAGGACCCCTCGGGGCAGCGCCTTTGCGGAACCAAGCCGGGCAGACCCCGTTCAGAGGCAAGACTCCCCTGGTCTCAGCACTGGCTCAAATTCCTTCTGTTCCTCTCTTACTCAGACACGTATAAAGTCCTTACGTTTGCAGTTCCTGTGTGATCATGAGCTAAAGCAACCTACCAGTTAGAGACAAAGGGCCCATTCACCGCCGGCAGGTGCGCCAGGGCTCCGGACACTGAAGCGGCAGAGACTCCCAACCAGAGGCGCCGGGACCACAGCTGCCTTTGGTTCTGGACCTGCCCCACTGAGACCCTGCAGCCCGGCACCTGCATCCCCTGAGTGCTCTGCCCAGCCACACAGGTGGTTCCACACACTCAACTCCAGGGTGGCCTTGTGGTGTTTTCCATAAAAAGAGGCCTGACAACACGTCCACCCTCTCCTCCAGGGGCCGTGTGGCACACGAGGAGCCCGCAGACAGCGATTCTACCAGGTGGCCCTGGGTGCCCAAGGCAGGGCTGCACCACGTAACAAGCAGCCCCACCCACGGCCCAGCGTTCACACAGTTTTTTCCTGAAATCTCGGGCTCAGATTATGTTGACACTGTTTTGAATGCCAGTCAACTTGCAAAACCTACATGAACGAGACACAGGTGAAAAATCTGCTTGAGTAGAAAAGAAGGAGGAGAAAAACAAAGGCGGCGCTAAAAAACTGAAAACAAAGAAAGAAGTACCGAGAAGCCACTCTATAGAGCAGCACCAAGGACCGGCCGGTCTGCCTCTCCCTAACCTGGCAGAGATCCACTTAGATAAGACAGGGAAGGAAGGGAGCCGTACCCAGAGTACCAACCGGCCTAAACCGAAAAGAGATGATGGCGGAGTCAAATGAGAATTTGGAACAAGGGAAAGAGAAGTGAATTAAATTAACTGATGTTAACTGGGCGGTGGGGGGAGACTAAAGTTTTGGAAGGAAAAAAGTTTTGAACAGCAACCTTAGGAAGAAGGCCCTGCATTTTCTGAAACACTGATTCACGGGCTGTTCTCCCACCAGAGCTAGGCGTCCTGCCCCAGGGTCACCATGTGAGGGACAGAGGGGCCAGCCCCGTGAATACTGGGCGGGCCACAGGGACTAAATCAGCACCGTCAGGGAAGAATCAAAATCCACAGAAGGGGGCAGCACAGAGCAGGGTGAGGGGAAGCCAGACCCCCTTCCTGTGCAGGAGACCAGGACCCCTGAAGGGGGTGAGGACCACGGCCCTGCCCATGCTGCAAAGGCCTCCTGGTTGAAAATACCTCAACCCCGTGAAAGCAGCCGTCCTGACACCTGAATCAGAACATCGGGCTGCCCGCTCAAGCCAGTCACCCGTTCGGAGCGGTCGGATGCCCCAGCAAGTGGGCGGACAAGCCAGCCTGCTCTAGGCCGACCACACACATCTGTCTGTCCTGCTCACGGCCCTCGCCCTACCTCCCGGGACAGCAGGCCCCCGGTACCCCGTCCTGTCTCCTCTGAGCCCCCCTCGACGGTGATGCCCGTCCGCCACCTTCTTCCTCCTGCACTGCCCCACCGACGCTGAGGGAAGCACCAGGCCTCCTGAACCCCGAGGCCGCCTTGGCCCTGCACCCCACTTCCGGGCACAAGCTCCTACAAGCCCCACGTCTCTGGAGGGACAAGCACGGGGCATCTCTGTTCTAATGCGGCGACGCTTGGGCTTCAGGGCAGGGCTGGTCCCCAGAGAGACCCAACTTGATTAGAGGCCCCAGCTTTCAGCCTCAGCCCCCAGCCTCCGGGGGGAGAGGCTGGACACTCTGAGCTCGTCGGCGACAGCCAAGGGTTCCGTGTAGCTGGACCCTCCCCAGAGCCTCCCTGACACCCCGAAACCGCGGGGCTGGGGGAGCTTCCGAGCTGGAGCCCCTCCTCTCTGCCCGTCCCTGAGCCGCGCGCTTCGTAACGTAACACATAACCGGGGCAGGGGTGCGGGGAGGCGGCGCAGTTGGCCCAAGAAGAGGCAGGTGGTGGGGGGAGCTCGGCGCCGCGTGCGCCCCGTAACCTCCTCCAGCACAGCCCGGCTGGGGGCTCTGTGGCCCTCCCGGCATGACCCCCGAACCTCTCCTCCCCCCGCCCCCCACGAAGCAGTCAGACACCCGGCAAAACCCGCAGGACGTGATGTGTGTGAGCCATGAGCGCACCCGTTCCAAAGACAGCTGAGGACACGCAGAGGAAACATACACACAAGTAAGAACGATAATAACATCGCGTTAGATTGAAAGAAACTTCCTAAGCAGAAGCAACACCCCACCAGGGTTACAGCCGAGGGACGAGCGGAGAGCACCCACGATGACCTGCTCTGAGGCCGACTGCCACACTGGGACCTCACCTGCCAATCAAGACCGGTTACTTTTAAAGGTCAAACAGTACAGACGTGAATCCCCCCAAAGAGGCAAGTCGCACGAACGGGCAGACCCGAGAGGCCTGTGAGGTGAACCCGCGACCCACGCCCCGGCTCCAGGAAAGGGCGCGGCCGACACTGTGAGCTCGTGGCCCCAAGGAGACGCGCTGGGCTTAACTGCCAGGCCCTGTGACGGGACCTCATGTGGAAACAGGGCCTTCACAGTGGTGAGCGAGTTAAGACGAGGTTACAGGCTGGGCCTACCCCAGCGTGACGGTGTCCTCGTGCAAGTGGGAAATCTGGATGCAGACAGGGAAGACAGCACGTGGGGACGGGGGACGGGGTGATGCAGCTACACTCGGGGGGCCCCAGGGACGCGGCAGCCCCAGAACCCGGGAAAGGAGCCTGCAGAGTCTGGCCCTGCCGGCGCCCACGGGCGGCGGCACCATCGTTTCTACAGTTTTCAGCCACCTGCTTGTGGTGCTGCTTCGGCAGCCGAGGGACCAACACAGCCCTGCAGCCGTTCCTCCCCACCATGCTGCCGGCCAGGTCGGGCCGCACCGGGAGTCTCCTCACGGCCCTCCGGGGCTCTCTTCCAGAGGCCGTCCCTCCTTTCCACCCTGTGGTTGCTAAGTTGGAAAGAGAAGACAAGGAATCATATTAAATAACACCATCTAGTAATTTGCAATATACGCTGAAGATCCAAGGTAACGTGTGTAATTCAGCCAGGTATGGGTGGAGAAGGCTGGGACAACGTGGCTTGGTCACTGAACCACTGCTTTCTTTAATGTCTTCCTTGTCTGCCCAGCTGTTCTAAAATTTAAAAGCGGAACCAAACATCTGTCCTGGAAGATGTGTGCCTGACCTTGATCCTGCAATGATACAAACACCAACTCCAGGACAGTAAATTTTACGTTACACCTTTCTGGATTTTCTTGCATTCCTGCACTGTTTGGGGTCTATTTTGTTTTCAAGGGAGGACAGGTCTTGCCAAGGGTAGAGCCACAAACAGTAAAGTCGCAGAAACGCCCTTCATTATAATAAGATATTCACTTATAACCAGTGTGTTTGCACCAAATGCCATCACTTTGTGATAAAATACTGTCCACAGATGAGAGTGTGAAAAAAAGCCCTTTAAGCTGCTTTATGTCTATTTTTTAAATGAAAAATTATAATATCAATGCATATTCAGGAATTGGGAAATTAATGCTTCTTCTGACTTTAGAAAAACTAAGTGAAGGGCAGGCAGAGTATATTTTGTGAGAATGGCGTCCTCACACACCTTCAAAAGGTACTTGAGTCCTCAATGGATGTTACTATTCATTTGTTTTAAAAAAGAAGGAACAGGAAGAGAGGTCAGGAGCCGCTAGATAACATGAGAGACGAAGTGGGGAAGACAAGGTCGACCGTACCGGAGAAGAGGGCCGGCACCTGGCAGTCTTTACAGCAGCGACGCGGGACCTGCTAACACTGCTGCAGGGAAACTGCAAGACACACGCCCCAGGGAAGCTGGGGCGTCAACCCCACCGAAACCCTTGAAGTTTCTCGGTTCCTCTGCTTCTCGCGCTGGGGCAACTGAGCTGGCTGTTCTCACCGCCTTCTGTAAGTACTGCCTCTCCTGGAGCTCGAGATGCTTTTGGTCAGGGAGGGCGGGGCGGGGAAGGCTCTGAGGCGGGTCTGGCCCTGTCTCCAGGCCCCTCCTGTGCCCCCGCCCCGTCAGTGTGGTGTGACGCCTGAGAGAGCAGGTCCTCCTCTGGCGACAGGGACCCAGAGGGAGCCCAGGACGGTGTGCGGCCACGACCCCACTCCGTGCCACCTGCCTCGGTACATCTGTAGGGAAAAGTGACCCCAACGGACACACCCCAGACTCAGGCAGGAAATCCCATCGCACGTACAATTAAACCATGGGGCCACGGAACAGGCGACTGCTCTCGGCCCCCAAGAGGACATAATCCCAGGCAGATGCATAAATTTACAATCCACTTACAATCCGCTCAAAATGTAGCTCTATGAGTCAATCAACTAAAAGCATATATTTCGTCTTTTAAAGAAGGCCTTATGAGTGTCTGTCGTTTAAATATTTACCAAAATAATCCTTCTAAGACTCATCTGGACACAGAGCAAGACACAAAAATCTCGGACAAGTAGGGCCTGTCCTGTCCCTTAAGACGGCAGCAACGCTGCAGCCGTGTGTTTCCCTGAAGCATCAGAAATGCTGCTGAAGTAACTTACACGTCAAGTCATATTCTGGCTCTCCAGGTGCTGGGATCACCTCAGACTTAATTTGAGCCAGAATTATTTCTAGAGGAAAACAGCACAAAGTTTCAATATTGGGGAGATATTACGGAACGGTAGCAAATCAAGTAACCAAATCAGCGTAGTAGCATGTACATGTGTGTGTACACGTGTGTGAGTGTATTTGTGTGTTAATTGTGTGTGTGTGTGTATGTGTGTGTGTATCTCAGAATTAAAGTTCAGAGGAAGGCAAGGTAAAGCAAATTAAAGGAAGGAAGTCTGTAATTAGAGTAGAAAAGACAGGCTGCGAAGTTCTGAATCACGTGCAGAGCACCTATGGGCACCTCTGGCAGGTTTTCACGCATTAGAACTAGATTGGGTCCTGTGAGGCTCTGACTACGGAAGTTCAGGATGCAGGGCGTACGATGCTGGGCGGTGAGTCTGTGCGACTGTCGACACAAAGAGGTCCGACATGCTGGATGTGCATTCACGGAGAAGCAGGCATCTGTCTCCCGCTGGTCATTCGGGGTGACACCCGGAGGGCCGACAGTGCAAATGACAGGACCGAGCAGAACTCTGGACCTGGGAGGCCACGCGTCCAACGTGGCCTCTTCACACCCCCACCCCGAACTCTTCAAGGACGGGCCGGGGAGCTGGTTCCCGCACAGCAGAGGCGGACCGTCTCTGACCTCCAGGCTCCGCAGAGGACGGGGCCAGGCTCCTCGCGAGAAGCCTCTGTGAGCTGCTTCTCGGGACGTGTCTGTTCACTGCTTCTCCTGGAAGGGTTCACGGAGGCAGCTGGCCAAGCTGTAGGTCCAGGGCTGGGCTGAGAGCGGAACAAGGGCCTGGGCTGGAGGCCAGACAGTTCTGGGCCAGAGGCCGGATCTGGGTGACATGAGGCTCGGTGAGGCCAGGCGTGAGGCTGGGGACCCAGCTCCCCTGCGGGGAGGGGAGGGCGAGGGCCGGGAGGCAGTGGCTGAGCGACGCCCAGTTTAGCTGGTGGGCGGTTTAGAATTTGGCTGCTTTGTGCCAGGTCCTGGAGAAGCCACTAAATCCTCGGAGTTTCCCTGTGGTGGGCGAGTCCTTGGACCATACCTGGCGGTTGATGCCAACGAGGGCTCCGGATGGGGCTGCCCCCCAGAGAGACCCTGCAGGAGAGGAAGCTGGGGTGCTGGCCACCAGTGCCCGCCTTGCGGCCAATGACTCAGCCATCTCGCCCACCCAGCGAAACCCCAAAAAACCCTGGCGTCAGGCTCGGGAGCCGTCGTGGCTGGCCGTGCCCTGCTGTCCTGACAAGTGGACGTGGGGGAGAGCGTGTCCCAGCTCCCAGGGGAGGGGGCACAGAAGCCACGTTCAGCGGCCCCCGGACCTCGTCCTCTGGGTCCCTTCTTTCAGTGGTCCTGGTTTGTACCCCTTTTGGCTGTAAGGCTAGTGCTTTCCTGAGCTCTCCGAGTCGCTCTAGGGAGTTACTGACCCTGAGGGAGTTGTGGGAACCCCAAATTTATAGTTGGTGGTCAGAAGTGTGGGTGGCCTGGGGACTCTCAAGCCTGCAGCGGGGGTCTGAGCAAGGGCAGCCTTGGGGGCTGTGCCTTCCGCCCGAGAAGTGGGGTTCACCCCGGGTAGCAGGGCCTGATCCACGGCAGCCTCGCACGGCATCCGGTCTGTGACGTCTGCAGCTCAGCTGTTCTCCGCACCCCAGCACAAGAGGGACACACAGAGGGACCGACGGGAGGCCCCACCAGACCTGGAACCAGAGCTGGGGGGGACCCTGGACCCCTCACCTACCCCAGCTCCTTCCCCCTCCCCACTCCAGAACCCATGATGCCATCTGGGTCCCAGCAGAGGCCTGGCCTGTTGGCGTGGAGACCAGATGACAGGACGTTGCCAGCGTTTGGCAGAGTGGACTCTGGGCTCTGCGAGCTGCAGTAGGAGGTGCACACGGACACCTGCCTACCAGCCACCGTTCCACACGGAACCTTCCTCACACCCGCGATGGACAAAATGCTCTCGCTGAAAACTGGGATCGATTTAGTAATTCTTCTCATAACTACAGTCACCCCTGTTTTGGAACTCCAATTCAGAACACGTGGCCTGTCCAGTACGTCTGTGCTCAGGAGGACCGAAAATCTGAGGTCTGATTGTCTAGGAAATCTGACGTGCGGTTGTCATTATAAGCAGCCGTGTGGCAAAAATGTGCACCTTCAGATACTCAATTTCATAGTCAACAAGCATCGTATCACAGAACTTCAAGAGTCAAGAGGAACTTCAGGCTGAAGCAAACGCTGTAAAAACAACATGGACGCTGCTCCCTGTCTGACGCATAAGCGTGTCAAATAAAATGGGGCAAAGATCTTGATCCACCACTAAACTGGGAAGAAGCAGAGGGAAACCCCAGATGCCCCCAAACAGAGAAGCCCAGAGCTCAAGCCACAGGCAAGCACGGCAAGGTCTGGGATAGCTCCTGACAGGCGGGGCACGCAGACACGGGTCCTGACGCCCACATGGAGGACGGAACTGCTGCCCTGGCGTGCAAGTGGGTCAGAACAACCTGCCCTTGCTGGGGCGGGGGGCAGGATGCCTTGTCTTCAGACCCTGAATGGAAACAAAAATATCTCTCATGGGCAAGAGAGACCAAGAGTCTGCATCATATAGGGTGTCACACCCTAATACAGTAAAACTCTTGTGTACTTAACACGCCAGCTGGGATCACTCTCCTTAAAACCACTTTGGAGGAACATTCCCCACACTTAGGGTTCCTGGGTCTTCCGTACGGTTCTCCCAAGAGGAAGGGAGACATCGAAGATAAGTTTACAATGAAATTTATAAACCACGTAGAAAATGATCCATAATGAGGCAACGTTGGCAAAATGTAACAGAAAAGGCAAACGAGAGAATTTAATGCCATAAGGAACTGAGACACAATGTAATCATCTGAAAGGCACCACGACAGCAGAAATTAATGAAAAGGAAAACAACAGAGAACACTGACAAAAACCCAGAAGCCAGTCAATTGAAAAGTCTAGTAAACTCGGAAGACACCTAATCAAGATTATCAGGAAAGAAGAGAAAGCAAAAATAAATAATGTTAGGAATGAAAAAGGGTTGTGACAATATACACAGCAGAGATTCACAAAACCACAAGTGAAAATTATGAACAATATAAACATAATTGGAAAACATAAATGAATCATTTTCAGGAAAAAATACAAAGTTCCAAAACTGAACTGAAGAGAGTAGAACCTGACCGTTCTCACAACATTAAACGGCTGCGTCGGAATTCGGCTCCCAGGAGACTGCCCGCACCCACAGCATCAGCTATTCCCTGTCTTTCAAAGATTTTCCTGTAGTCAAGAGCCACCTTGATGCTCAAATCGGACAACAAAAATATGAGGAGGAAAAATAAGTGAATTTCACTTCTCAAAAAAGATTAGCAACTGAATCCAACTAAGGAAATCAACAAAACTTCAACCAAAAAGGGTCTAACCTGACTGCAGACTTCCTACAGCAGGACGTCTGTCAATGTCATCTGCTTTACTAAGAGCTAAAGAGAGAAAAGACCCAATAACATCTCAGAGATCAAGAATAAGCATTTCATCCGTTCAAAATTTAAAAAATGTTAAAAACTAGGAATACAACTTCCTTAGTTCAATAAAGGTTTTCTAGTAAAATCATTCAGCAAACATCATCCTTGGCAAAATGAAATACTGCCAACTCGATGGGTCTCACGTCACTCCTTTTATTTAACGCTATACAGAGGATCCTACATAACTAATAAAACAAGAAAAATGACAAGATGTGTAGGATTAGAAAGGAAGACAGCAAATATTCACTGCAGATGATACATCTGTGAAAATGCTAAGAGAATCTATCATCAAACAAGTATAACTCATACGTGATTTGTTTTAAGGATGGAAGACACAAGGCCAAAATCCAAAACCGTGTGCCTACATACCAGCAGCAAAACCAGCTACAAAATAATTTTACCTTGTTTGCCGTGGAACTAAGGTTGATTATGTTTCCAGCTTTATTGAGATACAAATGGCATGTACCACTGTGTAAGTTAAGGTGTAGAATGTGATGGTTTGCTGCACGTATGCACTGTGAAATGATGACCGCAACGAGGTTAGTTAACAGGTCCATCACCTCACACTGTTACTTTGTGTGTGGTGGGAATGTTTAAGATCTCCTCTCAGCAACTTTCGTGTTACTGACCACAGTCACCAGGCCGGCACCAGGTTTCCAGCACCTGCTCATCCTCTAAATGAAAATCTGTGCTCTTTGACCATCCTGTGGCTTCCCCACCCCTGCCCTGGGAAATACCAATCGACTCTCCATTTCCATGGGGTTGGTTTTTTAAAATTCCACATGTTGGAGAGATTACACAGTAATTGTCTTTCTCTGTCTGACCTATTTCACTTAGTACAATACCCTCAAACTTGACTATATTGTTGCAAATGGCAGGGTTTCCTTCTTTCTATGGCTGAGTAATATTCCATGCATATACATAAAGTAAAACATTATAAAGAAAAATACTGATAAACTTGATGGGATTAATTTTTAAATTCTATGCAATAAAAATACACCATACAAAAAGATAAAAGATAAGCTATACCTTTATCTTTGTAACATATATAATGAACTGAAAAAGTATTAGTATTCAAATATGATATTATAAGATTATATAACCAAATATTATACCATATATAAAAATAGATAACATTTGTATGTAAATAATTATATTTATAAATTTTAATGTAAGACAGTTGACCCTTGAACAACGCTGGTTTGAACTGCATGGTTTTTTTCAGTAGTAAATACTACAGGACTGTGGTTGGTTTAATCACGGATGTGGAACCGCCGATATGATGGACTGACTGTAAAGTTACACTCAGGTTTTCGTGCCTGTGTGGAGGGCTGCCACCCTAATTCTCACGTCGTTCAAGGGTCAACTGTGTACATTTATGGAATATATAAAACGCATATGGCATTTATAATGCATGTATAATGTAGTACATATAATACACTGCAAATACTACGCACGCACCATTCATGAGACATAAACGATATGTACATGCTCCCAATTCCAGGCCCCTCTAGACTTCACGCTCACTTAAGGGAGAGAAACGCTGAGAAGCGTGTGCGATGGTCTCCGCCCAGGCTCGCTGAGGACTGAGGCCCGGCCACAGACTAGGGGCCGGGCCCCTCCCTTCCATGCCTCACCACTGCATCACAGGGCTTCTGCACAGCAACAGGTAAAGAACTGAGCCTCTCAGACTTCATTTAAGAAGAAGTCTCTAGGGAAACCCAAAGAGGACAGAGGAGACAAAACAAACTGAAAAACTACTAGCCTCTGACTCCCATGGTCACGTAAACAGTAAATACCGCCTGACTCACAGCCAGAGAGATGCAGAACCTCGCACAGAAGGCCCATCTACCCCGGTTTCTTTTCCCCCATACATCGTGCCTGGCTTTCAGCAACAAATAAATCCCAAAGCACATTCAAAGGCAAACAAAACAAAACAGAAACAAAAATCACTGCCTGAAGAGGCAAAGTGAGAGCAGAACCAGACTCAGACTCAGACAAAACACAGATTGGGGATTATCAGACCAGGGATATTAAATGATTATGATCAATATGCTACGATTGCTAACAGAGAAAATGGACAGCGTGTAACAGCAGATGGGTAGTATAAGTAGAGAAATGGAAATGCTCAGAAGGAATCAGAAAGAAATGCTAGAAATTGGAACACTGTAGCAGAGACGGTGAAAGCCTAGGCTGGTCAGGGCTGAGGAAGAGGCCCCCAAACTGCTCTGCGGAGACAGAGTGAAAAAGACAGAGGAGGTTACCCAGCAATGAGAGGGGGCTGCACAAGGCGTACCTCGTGTGATGGGAAAACCGGAAGGAGAAGAAACAACTGAAGACATGACGGCTGAAAACGTTCAAATGAGTGACGCACACTGAACCACACGTCCAGGAAGCTCGGAGAGCACCGAGCCCGAGAAATTCCCACGACGTCTGCACCTGCGACATCTTATTCAAACTACACGACACCACAGACGGAGAAGATCGTGAATGAGCCACAGGGAAAGCAGCTACCGAGAAGCAAGGGCAGACTTGCGCCGACGTTGCTTCCGGAACCACGCGAGCAGGAAGGGAACGCAATTCAACACTTAACGTGCAAAAGAAAAAGCACACGCACCAGCCGAGCAGTTCTGGATCCTTCAAAGGTGAAGGAGAAATAGAGACCTTTTCTGATAGAAGAAAAATGAGCGAGTTCGTCAACAGCTGATCCGCCTTGAAAGAAATGTTGAAAGAAGTTCCTTAGAGAGGAGGAAAGTGGCGTAGGTAAGGAATGAGCATCTACGTAAAGAAACAATGCAAATATCGAGGGAAAACACTGCAGGCTTCAGGGAGGCAGTGCAGAGGGCCCCGGGGAGCCTGCCTGGAATGTGTGGGAGGCAGCAAGAAAGCCGGGGGAGCTGAAATGGACCTACTCGTTATTAAAGGGACGTCCAAAACAAGAATAACAATACATTATCTGTATAAAAATCGTTGACTGCTTTTTCCCAAGTAGTTCTTAATACCATTAATATAAAGAAACAATCGAAAGCTACAAATAGTCAATATTTCTTGTCTTGGAAAACCTCTGGCCAGACAGAGACCTGAGTACTTAGGTCCAGAAAGAGGAACTAAGTTTATGTGGATTTGGTTCGTTTAAGGTCAGCTCTCAGCTTTTCCTAACCCTTTGTCACGAGACTCTTCTCAGTAACATCCTTTCCTACCGATGACTAAGCTCGTGTTTGAAAAGACAGATTGCCTTCAAGCCACGTCTAGCTCCTTTATTAATGCTTCTATCTTGCAAAGCTCTTGTTAAACACATGGCTTGGGGGTCTTCCTGTATAGATATTACCTGTTAGAAGCCTTCTGGAAGGTCAATGTCAAGAGGAAGATGTCTGTGTTAAAGGAAGATGCAATTAAACACGCCAAGAGATTCTGAAGCTGGGCACACGACCCGGGGAGACGTTGCCTGCTGCATCCCAGGGCTCACGCACAGGCCACACAGCCTTCATGAAACGTGCAAGGTTAACTTACTTCACTCGCTGAAAGGTGTGCCGAGCACCTACGTGCACAGGGGACGGAGGGAACGGTGAGGACTCCACGGGTGAGGACAGAGCCGCCACCAACACTGTGTCTCACACTCCTGTCCCACACCACGGCACGTGCAATGTTCATAAAATTAATTAACCCCCAAAGCAACCCTGTAGGATGCTTGAGATCAGAAAATTTTAAAACACTTTATCTGAGTTATAGGATTTTATAAACCAACAGCCCATGAAATGTCCAGAGCAGTCTTTGGTTAAATAAAAAATGATTGAGTGGCACAGAAAACAGGAGAGAAATTATTAAGCTGGCTTATCTAGGGAGCACTTGACGAGATGAAGAGTGAAGAACCGGAGAGAGAGGGGGAGGAGCTGCGGGCGCTCTCATTATCCATTTCATCAGTGTCTGGCCCTCATCCTCCCCCTGCAGACGCCTCACCTCTGCAGAAACTGGAAAGTAACAAAGCGAAGCAGCTTTCCAACACGTGTGTCTTTCCAGTTCCTACTGAACAGGGAGCCGGGTCTAAATTAGTTGCAGCCCCAAAGGGAGACTAGTGGTCAGGGGCCTGGGAGGGAGGCACAGCCGGGGTCGTGGAAGACCCGGTGGGAAGGAGGCCTGGGGGAGCAGGGGCTCGGGACCCCGAGTCGTGTCAAATCAAACTCGGCGGCAGAGGGCAAGGGGCACGGGAGCAGCTGAGTCAACGGCGGCCCCAGAGGACCACGATGGGACCGGCCGGATGCTGGCCGCCCGGGAAAGATGCCCTTCCTGCACACAAGCCTCCAGAGGTTCAGCTTAATTACGCGAAACACCGAGGAGGGGACGAGGGCGGCCTTTCGTTCTCAACAGGAGCAGCTGGAAGCCGAGAGGAGAAACAGGCGCGCAGGAGAGGTGATCCCTGCTGGGTGGCTTTTAAGCCAACTTCCCATATTAAAAACAAAAAGGGCCCCTCGGTTAGACCTCCCTGTGCTGAAGCGACACATGTGCGTCGACCCCGAAATCAATGGGAATTTATGCGGAAACCACCCAAAGGTACAGCTGGGGATCCGATTCAGTTAAAAAAGTCAAGGGCTTTCTGGAAAACAGGCACGTTACGTGCAGCCCGGCATCTGTCTCCGGAGAAGACGGCAGCGAACAAGCAGAGCTAAGTCAGCCTCTGTCAGGCGGCCCCAAGCGGCTGGAGAAATAGTTTTTTTTATTTAAAAAACGTAAATTGGGAAGATGTTTACATTCGTCAGATTTCCACTTTCCAGTGGTAAAGATCCTGGCTGTGCAGGTAGACGCTGGCTTTGCACCCCGAATGCCCTGGTGGTGCTGGCCTGGGTCGGCACCGTGAATGTTCACGTCGAGAGGAGATGCAGAGGCAGAGCGCATGCTGGACGGAAAGCGGGGAGGTGAGTGCAGGGTGTGGACACGCCCTGGATTCAGAGCATCCTTCCGTCGGCAGAGATTCCAGAGATCACTTAGCAAACACCTCCTGTTTTATAACTAGGGGCCTGAGGAATTGAGAGAGCGAGCAACTGGTAATCATTGCACCACGAGTTAGCGACAACTAACACAACCGGTTAGCGACAGACCCAGGGGCAAAACCTCAACCCCGGGGTCCTGACACTGCCTTTCCAAGAGCCCCCTTCAGGTAACGAAGTCCGTCCTGGACTTACCTGCGAGCACGTTCCCGACACTGTCCCTGCGGTAATGACGTAAGCCCCGCCGACACTGCAGGGTGTGGGCACCTGGTGCCTCTGGACGAGGTGGCAGAGCAGGGGGAGCGCCCACCCGAGGGGCTCCTGCGCCTCCTTAACTGGGCATGAGTTTCCCAGCCATAATCCCTCACCCGCCACCTACAGACTGAGCCCTGTCCTCTGTGCACCTGCGGCCTGGTGCCCGTCCCGCCGACTTGCAAGAAGGCCGTCCCCACCTACCGAAGCTTATTTCTAATTTAACCTTGGTCCACCTGGATTGGCAGAGGGGCAGGCCATGAGGCTACAACCAACCGGGAGAGGGCGGGTGGCCCCCAGCTGGGGTGGAGCCTCCGGACACATGGCTGGCCCACACCGAGCCCTCTGCTCCCAGAGAGCGTCGCAGCGCCTGCCCTGCACGCGGCACCTCTGCGGCGCCAGCCGCTCTCTCCGGGCGGGGTCAGCGTGGCGGAGTAACGGCAGAGTCGGAAGGACTGTGTAGGGGCCAAGCACCACGAACAGCTCAGTGGGCCGAGGGCCAACGAGGGGCCTCCTTCCCCTCAAGAGGCCTTTGGTCCGACAGGAAGACGAGGGACAAGCACGAGGACCAATTACGTCATCGCAGCCCCAGGAGAAGAAGGGCCGGGGTGCCCAGCCTGCCAGGGCCCAGGCAGGGACACGTAGCCCTGCAGCGCGCGTGGCACCAGGGTGGGAGCCCGGGAGGACGCAGGTGGCGCTGGGGCCGGAGCCGGGACGAGGGGCCACGTGCAGACGGCTGACCCTTCGCCAGACACAAGGGGCCACCTGGGCATCCTGGCACCAGCACTGCAGGGGGACAGAGGGCGGCTGTGCCGGGGTCAGGGCCCCGGGCGGATGGAGCAGGGAAGGCAGGCCCCCGCCAAGCCCCCTTTCCAGTGCCCCAGGCCCGCCACGTCCTGCCCGTCCCGCCACCAGGCCCCTTCCCGAGCGGCCCCGCCCGGGGCCTCGGCGGCTCCGGGGACTGGCCTCTGCCCGCCCGGCTCCTCCGCCCTCGGCTGGCCGTCCCCGCTGCCTCCTGGCCACCCCGTCTCAGCTCCCGAGGCCTCCGCTCTACTGGTGGACGCTGCCCTGTCTCCTCACCTGCTCATCGAGACCCTCGAATGGCTGTGTAAACACCAAGGCCGGAGGCCGGACCTGGCGCTCAGAGCCACAGCTGACCCCCGAGTTCTGGGGCTCGAGTTCCCGCACGCCAGCCCAGGGCTGCCCCTCGCTGCCCGGGAGATGCTCGGTGCTCAGCCACCTTCGGGGGCCCAGAAGTTAAACAACACAGGACACTAACCCACTGCGAACAACTGGTGGGTGCCCTGACCAAGAACACATGCCCAGAAAGATGTGTCCCACCAAACCGCTGCTTACGTCTCCTAAGGAAAGCTACAGTTAAACCTGCTGATAGACTTACTCCGAAGAGCAGAAGCATTCGCTGAGCGCAGCTGTTCATGGATCATCTTCTATCTTCTCTTCGAATCAAAGAAAAACCGTCCGCCACAGAGCGGAGCCTCTACCCCATGCCCCGTCCTCCCCGCCCGCGGGCACCGCTGCGCTTCACGTTCCCCTGGCCCAGCACCCTGTCGCTTAACCAGCAGAAGTAGCGGAACTCAACTCTGTCCTGACTTTACGACTCACGCCTGCAGGCCTGAAGCCACCCACCTCGGGAGGTCCTGCTGTTCTGGGGCCTCTGGGGGCTCACGGACAGGCTCCGAGTCTTCCCCTGGGGCTTCCTCACCACCCACAGGCCACGCGCCTGCATCCGTGGCCTCCCACTTCCCCAGGCGCACACCCTCCCGGTGCCGACGGTCCTGTTGCGGCCTCGTCTCTGCAGCCAGGCTGGGCTCCTCTCTCCACGGGGTTCAGAGGCATCCCTGGCTGGGGAGCGGGGGAGGGCCCCATCCCATCTGTCTCTCCCGCCATCTTGCCTGCCTGTTCCCGGCTCCTCAAGTATCTGCCCACGGCAAAGGAAAAACCCATTCATCACTCTCGCACCTCTGCTCCTACGAAAAGACGCTCGACACATCAGAGGCCCCGCCAACTCCGCCTCCGTCCAGCTGCACTGACCGTCTCCGTCCACCACTGCTTCACTGGGTAAGTTTCGCTCCACCCACTGCTGCATTTACAAAAGCCATTCCTGCAGGGAACAGTCCGGGAAGCACCCCGCCCCCAATGGCCGTGTGCAGGGTGCTGGTGAGCAGACTTATGAGGACAGAGAGGGTGGAACCCAGAGATGCTGCCCCCCCAGTGGGGCGCCCAGGCCCAGAGGTCCTCTCGTCTGAGAGCTCCAGCCTCCCTCCGCCGGTTCCAGCTAAAGGATGAGAAGCAGAGGTGATGGTGAGCAGGGCGACCGTGGCTGGCAGCGCCTCAGAGGGTGTGTTTGGGGGAGCGAGGGGGCACGTGCTGTCACCGTGGAGCCGGGCGTGGCTTCCCCGTGGGGGGCCCCAGGCTCTGACAGTGCTGTGCACGTGGAGGGCGGGAGCCCCGTCTGGTGCTCTGGGCAAAGCTCAGCGCCTGGGGTCCGGTGTGACGCTGGGGACAGGCCGGGGACGCACCCCTCCTCTCCACTTCTACGTGTCTGCGTGCTTGCTGGCATACTCCCTCACACCTGCACTCGTGTTTGCATGCTCACGCCCACGCTTGGCAGTGCGCTCACGTTGCACGCGGATCCTCGCACACTCGCTTGCACACTCACCCTGTTTTGCACGCTCACACTCATGGTCACACACTCACACGTCCACAATGGATTCACGGGTTGCCCTGGTGTCGGGTACCCCCAGGGCTCCTGCAGCACCAGGGCAGTGACACGGCCCTGCTGAGGGTCCGCAAGTCACGCTGCGTCTTACGGAAGGAGGAAAGCAGCCGACCTGCACTGGGGCAGCCAGGCCCCACGCATACCTGGCACTTGACCTTTCCGCATTTTGACGACGCACGGCGCTGATTACAAAGTGTCTCAGCTGGTAATAAGTTCACTGCATTTTTCTTCAAATGTGTTTCTTATTCAGTTCACAGATGAATCCAATTAGCATATCACTGTGGCCGATTACATATGCCTCATGTAAATTTACATGTCAAAACACACTGAACCTACACAGACAAGGCTGCCAGGCCCCGTAAACGGCTTTGCAGGCAGCGGCAGCTCGAAGCACAAAGGCTGAAGCTTCAATCTGCGATGAATACCTGGCACGGTGGGAGGACAGCTACTAGCTGGCGTCACTCACGCCCGAGGGGGGGGTGAGTACACACGTGGGCCTCTGTCTCTGACGAGAAGCCCTTGACAGGAGGGTCCCCGTCTGCATCGGAGGCTGTCACCTCGGACGAGCTCATCGGGAGATGGACACTCAGCCTCTGATCCAGAGAGGGTCCTGGGCAGTGAAGTCGAGAGGCTGTTCAGACAGACGGTGTTCTCTCCCACAGCAGGATTAAATTCACGTGGAACGACTCCTACGCGGAGACTTTTTGTCGAGCACGTGCTCACGTTTATCATGTGCAGCATCTTCCTATAAGTGACCTCCGCTGACAGCCCCGTCACTTGTTCCCTGGCTTCTGACGTTTTCTTCAGAAGGGAGCAAAAACTGTCTGGAAATGGGGCTTTGAAAGTTAAGGAAGGACTGAGGGCCCTCCCTGGATTCCTCCAAAAGCAATGACTGTGGAGTTTGTGGGTGACTGGGGGACATTCTTAAAATAATGAAATGGTTCACTGTCAGAAACGTCGGGGCCCAGGGGGGCTCTCGGGCTGACCCTCGCCTCCCTGCCACATGCGGGGACCCTAGGGGCCCCCATCTCGGCCAGGGAAGCTGCTGCAGGGGTACAGCTGTTCCCTCCGAGGCCCAGGTCCCCAGGCTGCTGCCAGCCGGGGATGGAAGGCGTGGGGCTGTGAGCGCCCGTCCGGCTCCTGCCCCCATCAGCCTCGAGGCAGGGGCTCTGCTGAACGGCGCCCTCCTCGGAGCCCTGATGGCGGCCATATGGCAACACAGAAGTTCTGCTTTTTCACCACCACGTCGTCGGGGGGGGGGGGGCTGTCCTTTCAACCTCGGATCACGTCAGTAGAGGCGGTTCCCATAACCTCACCCAGAAGGTCCGCCTGGGACAGAATCTCAGGGAGCAGAGAGTGGGCGTCAGAGGAGCTCAGACCGTGGAAAAGCTCACGATGGGGCAGACGTGCCACAGGACCCGACGGAGGGGCGCCCGCGGGGTCAGAGCCACCGCTGCAGCGACGTCGGTGGCTTCTCAGAGGAGCAGGAAAAGTGGGGCGGGGGCTCTGCATCTCCTCATTAGGCCTGTGACACCGGGGTGGCTTCTGGGGGAAGGCCAGCACTTAGTGTGGAATAGAAGAAAACAGGTTATTCGAGAAAGAGAAAAAGAGAACACGTTCAGGACCCACTGCAGCATCTTACGCCCAATGCGCGGTGCTCCAAAGAGCGAGGAATATTGCGACCAAATGGGAAACAAACTTTGCTGTGTGTTTTATTACAAACTGTTAAAGTGATTAAATTTGCTTCGTGCGGTAAAAGAAAAACATTTAACCATAACAGGCATGTTGTGGAGGCTGCATGTAAGGAAGTTTCCCTTTGTTTACATAGTGTTTAAACCAACTGTGGAAGATTTAAGGAAACTCCAGAGAGAGAGTGGGATCCTGTGGGGAGGAGACGCCTTTCCAGAGACACTGGATGGACGGGGCCTCTGATCTGGGGTCCCTGGAGGTGGAGGCGCCCTGGCGGGGCGGAACCACGGCTGCACAGGACCTGGCCCACACGGCGCTGACGTGGCAGAGCTTCAGCCGGCCGCCCCAGCGGGGATGGCGGTGGGCGGCCTCACACACAGGCGCATGGGGAAAAGCCCCCTCCGGAGGGGCGTGCGCCCCATGCCAGGGCGGCCACAGAAAGAAGGGCAGGTCGGGGGGAGAGCAGACCTTCCCACGGGGACCGTGCGGGGCTCACGTCCACGAAGCTGCCCGAGTCCAGGGTCTTACAAACATTAAATTACTCTCCGAGACGCAGTTTTTATCCTGCAAGCATTTCCGAACACCTTCCCGTGGCTGGTGGGAGAGGCCTGCCAGCAGCCCAGCTCTCCAGCATCCAGTGGCCACAGGAGGCCCCACGGGGGGCAGGGGGGACGGACTCTGCACCCCCGACTCACACCTCCACCTGGACGCGGCCAGGTGACAGAGCCGGGATCCTGCGAGCCATTCACCCCTGACGCTTCTGTCCCTCCGTCCAGTCCATCAGCTCCCACTGGGGTCCCCTGCTGCCTGCATCCGTGCCCCGAGCGCCGACCAGCCCAGGAGACGCCCTGGTTTCCACGCCTCTGCCTGCTCGGCAGCCCCCGTGGTGGCTGGCCGCCAGAGGGATGCTTCCAGCCGGCACCGCCCAGCCCTGCCTTCCTTGCAGCCTCGATCCAGCCACCTGCCTCCTCAGGCCCCTGTGGCCTGGCTCACATCTCTGCACGGGGTCCTGCCCTCTCCTGCCTGCTCTCTGCCTGGAACGGCCACCCTCCTTCACTGGCTCTGTCAACACCATCAAACCCCACTCATCTCGAGGCAAAGGGAGGCCCTCCTCCTGCAGACTCGGTAGGTCTCCTCACAGATGCTCCGTAAATCACAGCCCCTCAGCGGTAGATGTGCGTCTCCTACAGACAGACGCTCAAGGACGGGGTGGGCCGGCCTTGTGCGCAGTGCCCAAGGGGCCGTGCTGCTCTCTCAGCCCCCGTCAGTCCTGGGAAAGTGTGGGGAAAACCACTTCATAAAAGGCTCTGTTGGATTTGTTTTCAGCACGAATTCTTGCCCTGTGCCCCAGGTGGGGTCAGGCACTTGAGGCCCCCAAGGCCCGCTTTCTTTCCGATTCGAAGCACCCTTCTCCAGTGACTACGGTCAACCCGACAGGTTGGCTGCCAGGCGTCACCTCATCAACACCCTTCCAGTCGTCTCCCGACAGTTCACAAGCCAATGTTCTCACCAGGGAAGGTGGGAACTGCCTGACGTCTATAAAGCCAGGTGGGACGGGGCGTCGGTCAGGTGCCGGGGCTCAGAGCTCGGAGCTCAGAGCTCCTCTGACCGAAGGTGGGACTGGGGTCTGGGGGCGATGCCCGCACGCGCCACCCCGCAGCAGCCGGCAGGCCACACAGCCCTCCCGGCCTCACACGCGCCACGTGCAAGGCGGGCAGCCGCACTGCCGCACCTCCGTCCGCACCCGGGACCCACGTTTCCTCTTTCCCTTTTCCACGCCCTTACCCACTTGGCTCCCCTGCTGGCAATTCCAGAAGGAGCCGGAGACACCCCTGCTCTAGTCCGGCCTGCAGGGGCCTCGGTCAAGGCTCCGATCCCACCACATCCATTTCTCCAGCCAGAATCACGCAACTTTTGGGAAAGTGTGATTTGAGACGAACCTCCTCTCTTAAGACAAGCGCTCGGAAGCCCAGGAGGCACGGCGTACGTCCGCCACTACCACTGATCTACGGAGGCTGGCGTCACTCTGTGCGATGCTCGGCCAGGCCCGCTTCCTGGCCCTGCGGCCACAGCACCCGGGTCCAGGCGTGAGAGAAAAATAGCACAGATGCCTGCGCCACGCTCTCACCTGCGTGTGGTCTGTGCGGGCAATCTAAGGGGCCCAGGCGATGGGAGGCCCAGCACTGACTGTGCTGCCGTGGGCGGCTCTGTGCCGGGGGCCTCATTTGCTTCCGCTCAGAATCACTGCTTAGCCGTCCACAAAGACAACTCTCCACACAGAGCGCCGTCTACAGAGAGCCGTCTACACAGAGCTGCCCACACAGACAGCCGTCCACACAGAAAGCCGTCCACCCAGACAGCCATCCACCCAGAGAGCCGTCCACCCAGAGAGCCGTCCACACAGACAGCCATCTACACAGATAGCCGTCCACCCAGAGAGCCGTCTACACAGACAGCCATGCACACAGACAGCCGTCCACCCAGAGAGCCGTCCACCCAGAGAGCCGTCTACACAGACAGCCGTCTACACAGACAGCCGTCCAGACAGCCATCCACCCAGAGAGCCGTCCACCCAGAGATCCGTCCACCCAGAGAGCCGTCTACACAGACAGCCGTCCACACAGACAGCTGTCCACACAGAGAGCCATCCACCCAGAGAGCCGTCCACACAGAGAGCCGTCTGCACAGAGCTGCCTACTCACTGTATCTGAAGGATGCCAATGGCTCCATCTTTCTCAGAACAACCCTTTTCTCAATGACACTGTCTTCCTCCACATAACCTTGACCCCACTCACTGCAGTGACTTCCCGAAGGCCATCCGCTGGGGGACACCTGCTGGTTATAGGCAGGGGTGGAAGGTCCCCTCCCATGAGCGGGACCGCCTGCCGGCCCATCGCGCTGTCCTCCAAGCGCAGCTGGACGGGGTCCTCACGGCCCTGTGCACGTGACCGTCCACAGAACTGCAGGTGGTCTGGTGTCCCCTAGAAAGTCAGGACCAATGGTCCACGTGGGGCACGAGTAGCTAGCGGCAGTGATGGCCGATGCTCTGCCTGCTTCCGAGGGGATGGAAAGCAGCTTCCAAGGAGCTTGGGGCAGTGACACGACATAGTAGGACAGTGTGAAACAGCAGTACAGGATGGGACACAGCAAGACAGGATACAACAGACATGACACGTGACAGGAAACTGTACGCCATGCTCCCGGGTGGGAAATGGTGAAGGCATGGGCACGGAGTCCAAGCGTGAGGCTCTGGGCCATCAGGGCGAAGAGAAACGATGGGCTCAGCAACTCCCAGCGCCTCCCGGTAGGAATCCTGAGAGCTCCCCGGAACACAGCCTTTACCCTGGCCGCGAGCTCCGAGGTGTATCGTGGAGCTTCCTGGCGGAGAGCCACAGAGAAGCTCCCTAACCGGCTGCAGGTGTGCTGTCCCCCGAGGGCTCCTTTCGGTGGCCAGCATGGACACGTCTTGGGGAACCTCCAGGAGTGGCTGGTGAACCACCCTCGGCACTCAGGCCTCCAGCGCCAGGGGCTCTCCAGTGGTGTTCTGGCCGCATGAAGGTAAGTCTCAGGTAAGTGTCTGAGAGGCACAGAGGCCGCCAGCTGTGCCTTATGAGGATGGTGTCTGCCAGCGGTGCTGTGCGCGGGGGGGATGGGGTCACGGCAACAGCACAGCCGCAGGTCAAGTCCACGACGGTTCAGGACTCTTGCTTCCACGATGGGTGGACGGTACAGCAAGTGGGACCATTCATTAAACTGGCGCTGGGAACCGTTTCACTCGTTCATGTTTTTTTTTGGCTGTGCCGCGGGGCATGTGGGATCTAGGTCCCCGACCAGGGAGGGAACCCGCGCCCCCTGCGGTGGAAGCGCGGAGCCCTAACCACTGGGCCGCCAGGGGACTCCCTCACTCAATTCATTTTTAGAACAACAAAGTTGAAAATCCACCAGGGCCTTCAAATAATAACACATTCTAGATTTAATTACAGATAAACGAAATCTGACTTTTCTTAAATGATGAGACATTTCATATTCAGAATGGAAATTACCCCAGAGCATGAGAATGTCACTGTCTCTCTGCATTATTTTAGAAGAAGAAAGTTACATGGTCATTTGGTTCTTGAGAATGTTTCTTTAAAGTCGAGAAAAAGGAGGACTCGTGTGAGGGTACGCCCCACCCTCAGGTTCCAGCCCAACCCAGGTCGCCGAGTTCTGGGCCAGGTGCTTCCTCCCTCCTTCCCGAGGCACCCGCCTTTCTGGCTCCAGGTGGGAAAGAGCCTTAACTGGGCGTGCGTCCCAAGGAGGCTGGGCTCAGACACCCAGGGCTGCGCTTCTTCTGCAGCGTCTTCGAATGTCTCCCAACGTCTTCAACCTAGAAAGACCCTCAGAGCTCTAAAAGGGGTCCCGCCTTCCAGGAGGACACGTGAGGCACTTACAACATGCAGTGGAGACGTTCCAAAACGTTGTGAAACACAAAAAATGATTTCCACGGGAAGATGTTAAGGCTAAGGTTACTTCTAGGACTCTGAGTGGTCCCAGCTCTCACCCAGTGGGCCGCCTTCTGGAGGTGCCTGCCTGTTGGGACTTCGGGCTGCCTCAAGAAAGAGCCGGTGACGGGAGCCGAGCGGGCCCGGGTCCCACTGGCAACCAGACCCGTAGCAGGTCCCTAAGGCTGACCAGCGCGAAGCAGCCAGCAGACCCTCCGGCCTTTCCCCTCGTCCTGGGCAGCGTCACAGGGGAGCAATCATCGCTACAGATGATGACCTCAGAGCTGGGGACAGAGCAGGCCTGTTCCCATCTCCTCCACCAGCAGCAAAGCCAACGCAGAAGCGCTGGGACGGCCTGGACAGTCAGAGGTGTGTCCAGATGGGCAGAGGGAGGGGAGGGAGGTCAGGATGAAGTTTCTATTTCCGTATAAACGCACTTTCAATCAGGACGCCTCCATTCAGGGCGGCTCCTGAAACAAGGCACGCACGTTTCGAGCGCCCACATTTCCCTTTTGTCCACATTACTGTTCCCGCCGACCACAGACACCGTCTGCGCCCCTGCATGGCAAAGCCCCAGCAGGCGGCGGGTCTGGAGACCTCTGCAGATTCAGGTGGGTGTCTGGGGATGTCTGTCTACAGCAGCCAGAGGTTCCCAAGTGCCTGCATCACAGCAGCCCCCGCGGGGCTGGTTCCAACACGGACTGCGCCCCCTCCCCAGAGGATGGGCTTCAGGACACCTGGGGACCCAGGAATTTGTTTTTTTGTTTTTTTGCTGTACGCGGGCCTCTCACTGCTGTGGCCTCTCCCGTTGTGGAGCACAGGCTCCGGACACGCAGGCTCAGCGGCCATGGCTCACGGGCCCAGCCGCTCCGTGGCATGTGGGATCCTCCCAGACCAGGGCACGAACCCATGTCCCCTGCATCGGCAGGCGGACTGTCAACCACTGCGCCACCAGGGAAGCCCAGGAATTTGCATTTTTAACAAGTTCTCAGTCGATACTGATGTGGTTGCTCTGGGGGACCACACGCTGAAAACCACCGTCCTAGGACTCTGCAAAGGGCCACGGAGTAAAGAGTGCAGCCTTTGGAGCCACACGGTCATTCTGCCACACCGCTCCCCTGCGCGGAAGTGAGAGCTGCCAGCCAGACGCAGACGTGGGAGCCTGGCTGGGCGCCAACCGTGGTTTGCCCAGGAGCCGCAGGAAGCCAGCCTGGCCGAGGGCCGCCCCTGGGGGAGGAGGGGGAGGCCTTGTGGGTCGAATGGGCAGTGACGGGTGGACTGGGCGGCTTCCTGCTGAGCTGGTGTGGATCCGGGGTCCGGGGTCCGGGGAAGAGGCAGGGCTGGGAGATGCAGGAAGGGCAGCACGGGGGCTGGAGGAGGAGCCGGTGGAGGTACATGAAGGGCTGGGCTGCAGGGGCAGGGGGCGGCGGGGTCCCGGGCAGCAGCCCGGGCAGAGCCCTGGCAAGCAGGCGGCCCCTCTGCAGGGGCTCCGGGCCCGGCCTGCCCTTTCCTTTCACTCCCTCACTGTGCAGGAGGAGGAAACGAGGAAGCCGGGGAAGCGCCAGGGGTGCTGCCCTTGCTGCCCCGTGGTTTGCTTGTCTCTGCCAAGGTCCCTAGAATCACGAAGGGCCCAGCGCAGAGCAGCCCTGCTCCGAGCTCTGCAGCCAAGAGAGGTGAACAGCAGCCCCTGCCGGAAGCCCCGCTGACGGGGTCACTGTTCTCGTTCTTAGAAGTCACAGGTTAGATAAAGCACCACACCCGGGTGAGCACCTACAGGGTGCGGCTCCCCGTCGTCCAGCCGGGACGTCTGTATTCGCTCCTCATGACCAGGTTTTCTCCAAGTGGCAGCTTGGGTTACCTCCTCGAGGGGCAGTTTGGAGATGTCGATTTGGCTGTGACATTGGCAAGACTTTATTTGTACCATTCTATCCTGTAGGAGGGAATCCTATCGTTGCTTTTGCTGAAGACTTTTCATTGTGAATTTGCTTTTTCATGCTTTGCAATTGTAATAAGACAAGGTGTTGACAGAGAGCAAACCGCCTTTAAATGGAAAAGGAGGAATTGTACAACCACCTTAATCAGCACGAGGGCATCGACCCCGCGGGCGTCCTTCCTGAGCTGCCTTCCCCTGGGCGACCATCCACACCGAGGCTCTGCCCTCACGATGGGGCCTCGGTCCTCGAGCAGAAGGAAGTCCGGGGCAGACGGTGGCCACACACCTCCCTCCCCCTCCAGGAAGACCTGGGTCCACGTTTAATGACCACGCAATGGTCCCATCAGCCTGCGACCCTCCCACAATCCTCACACACGGCCAGTTCCCCTTCGTCCAACCCCACGAAGCACCAATGCAGCTCCGGCCACACAGAGACCACCACGCACTCCGGGCAAGCAAAACCGACAGAAATCCAAGGTGGGCGGTGACAGCAGCCTGCCAACCCTGCAGAAGCAAAGTTTCACTCGCACCCAACTCCTCCTCCATTGTTTAATCCCACTGCGACCCCAGGGGCATAATTCCCAGTCCCGTCCCACAGAGAAGGAGCCAGGAAAGGAGCCGTCACATGATGGAGCTGCAGGACGGGGGCTGGGACTCAGCTCTGAACCCTGGCCCCCACTCTTGCGGGTCTGTGTCCCCAACTTCGGCTGCCAAGAAAGAGCAGAGGGGGCGCCGGGCCAGGCTGGGACGGAGCCCGTGCAGACTGGCTCTTAGCGTGCGGGCGATGCTGCAGCCAGCTCGCCTGGGAGCCGGCGCCCACCGTGTGACTCCTCTTCCCACAGAGGGGGCCGTGGGAGCTGCTCCAGCTGGGCTCACACGCCATCCCGTGGAGCCTTTTGTTTGCTGGCTGATTTGCATGTCACATGTTCAGCATCACCCCAAGGGCTGCTGTCCCGCAACACAGCCACCTGCGGAGTCACCGCAGCTCCCCGAGGCACACGGTGCCTTTTCAGACTTGTGTCTCAGGGCCAGATGGACTTGGGGTACCAACATCCCCTGTGACTTAGATGGACTTGGGGTACCAACATCCCCTGTGAATTAGATGGACTTGGGGTACCAACATCCCCTGTGAATTAGATGGACTTGAGGTACCAACATCCCCTGTGACTTAGATGGACTTGGGGTACCAACATCCCCTGTGAATTAGATGGACTTGGGGTACCAACATCCCCTGTGAATTAGATGGACTTGGGGTACCAACATCCCCTGTGACTTAGATGGACTTGGGGTACCAACATCCCCTGTGAATTAGATGGACTTGGGGTACCAACATCCCCTGTGACTTAGATGGACTTGGGGTACCAACATCCCCTGTGACTTAGATGGACTTGGGGTACCAACATCCCCTGTGAATTAGATGGACTTGGGGTACCAACATCCCCTGTGAATTAGATGGACTTGGGGTACCAACATCCCCTGTGACTTAGATGGACTTGGGGTACCAACGTCACTTGTAAATTAGATGGACCTCAGGTACCGGCGTGCCCTGTGAACTACATGCCCTTCAGACACCGGCGCGCCCTGTAACTAGATGGACCCGGGGTACCAGCGCGCCCTGTAATTAGGGGCTCACTTTCAAGAATGGGCCATTGGAGCCTCAGTGTCGCTGTGCAGGAGGAAAATGGGCGAGTGGGTGGGAAACAAGCCCAGGAAGGCAGCGCTGGCCTCAGCAGCCTGCTAACAGAGACCTGCCTGTGACAAACGTCCCCACCCATTTCCAAGGGCTTCCTGCCCAAGTGCCAACAGACAAAGCCAGGCCCAGCCCCTGCCCCCCCTGCAGGGGGCTCTCAGCTCCCGACCCTCTGTCCTGCGGCGAGAGGTGCCTCTCCTGATCCCAGCATCTGCGGGACCTGCCCTGGGCCAGGCAGGTGACCGCCCGCGGCTGTGCGGAGGGACTCCATGCTGCAGGTGCGTCTAGGAGAAATGGTGAGGCACTCAGACACCGAAGGGCTCGTGGGAAGAATTTGTTAAACAGTTAGGCGTCACAGGGCCTCTGAAATTCTAGCATCAGGACACCTCAAGTGTCAAAGCCCTGAGCTTGGCCGTAGAGCTGGTCCGACGGCCACCCAGGAGGAAGGAGGCCCCCAGGTCTGTGCGGGGCTCCAGGCTTACCGACCCAGCATCGTGGGGGCCAGGGAGGGTCTGGGCTGGGAGCCTCCACTCAGACCCCACCTGGAGCAGCCGGCCTGCAGAAACAGGGAAACACGTTCATGGCTGCTCCGCTGTTGCGTGCCCTCCGCCGTTGCCACGGGGACTGGTGCAGCCAGAGAGCCCCGGGGAGGCGGCTGGGACACACTGCGCTCGCCCAGCCGTGCGGCCGGGGGCAGGGGGCCCGCTGGAAACTGCTGAAGGAGGCCCCGGCCACGGGCCACTGTCCCTCCGCGCACGCTGCCGGTGGCCCGCCGTGCTGTCACCGCGTCTCCTCCCGCGGGTGCCTGTCTTGCACTGCGGCCACAGCCCTACTTTTAAAACCAGCCACCCCCCACTTAGGCACAAAGACGCTCAGGCTTGTGCTGAGAAGAGGAGGAACAGCGTTCACGTGCCGACGAAGCGTCACAACGGTCAACTGTGGGAACAGCTGCGTGACTTGGAAGGACTGGGGTTTTGGACACTCACTAAGCAGAAGGGCAAAGGGACGGCGGCGCGTGTCCTCTGCGTGTCGCCGGGGGCCCAGAGCCCCGGCACTGGACACAGCGTCCACCTGAGCCCTGCACGTGGCGGGTCACCTCCTCCAAGGGCGGCCGGCTACGCCCTGACCACTGAGATCAGCACTGAGCCCCCGGGGCCGAGGGCTGCGGCAGTGGAGGGGGAGGCCCACGTGTAGGGAAGGAGTCTGGCAACCACATCCCAGGGGCAGCTCACAGGACCCTGCCCACCGGGGGCCCGCGTGCCAGGCCCGCTCCTCAGCACGCCCTTACCCAGCACTCGACTGTCCTGCGGATCAGGGTTCCTGTGTCATTTTCACATAAGCCAACTGGGACTTAGCCCCAGAGCGCTGGGCCACAGGTCACAGGGCTGGGCGGGGCCCGTGTGATCGAGAAGTCTGCCCTCCGCAGACAGCAGCTGCTCAGGTGGGACCTGCCCGGCTCGGGTCAGCTCAGGGCCGCCGGGGCCGCTTCTCTCCAGCTGCACCTGCACGTGTCCCTCTTGGAGACTCGGGGCCCCAGACACACATGGGCCAAACCGCACTTACCGCGTCCCCATAACACGTCGTCCTGTCCTGAGTGCTTCCTGCCCCCGCCCCCCCGCCACCGCCCGGCAAACGCCCCTCTGCCCAGGTGACCCAGCCAGAAAATCTGGTGCCCTCAGCTTGGACGCTTCTCGCACACCCAGCACCGTCATCATACACCAGGTCCAGCAGACGTGTCCCCAGGGCCCCTGTGACCTCACCCACGACGTTGTCGTGTCCCCATCCGTGACGCGTGTCCCTCTGGACCACACAAACACCTCTAGAGCACCTCGTCTCCCCATACATCCCTCGAGCTGAAGCCGGGAGCTTTCAGAAGTGTCATGTATCACAATGAAAACTGCAGGTCTGAGCCCATTGCGCCCCCTCGTGAACCCCAGTGCTCCCGCAAGATGCCTCCTCCAGGAAGCCCTCCCTGCCTCCCCAGGCTGTCTGGGCCACTATGTCTCTCTTTCCAGCAGACTCCAGGCTTGGAGAGGACAAGACCTGTTCTGTATGGTTCTCTGTGACTCCTGGCACTAGCACAGAGCGGGAAGAGGGAAGGAGAAGGAAGGAAGGAAACGGGGCTTATAAGCGTGAGACTACAAAACCCACCTTGACAGCCACAAACAGACCCCAAGGATGTGCTGGGCATCGTGTCACCAACTCCCAGATCCAGGGCCCCGACCCAGAGATGTAGACATCCCACTGCTCGTACGCAGAGGCCCGGCTGCCGCGGCCTCAGCTTCTGTCTCTACGGCCGCTTGGGGCCTTGTCTGGCCACCATTTAAACCAGTTCCCGTCCCGACCCGTCCAGCGCCCATGCCCTGCCTGGTTTCTCTTCAGACCTCCACGTTCCCTGAGGTGATGTGACGTACAGTACACCATCGTACGGTGTACTGTCTTACAGTATGTTACATCGTACTGCTGCATACAACGCTATGCTATAACACACCCTACACCACGTCACGCTGTATCGTGTACTATACAATGTCAGGTAATATCAAATAATTACGTGATGACAAAATTATATCATGTGACGGTGCACGCGATGCGACACTGCCTGACCTGGCATCTTACTGGACGACGCTGTAGAGTGCGTCACATCACGCCCTGCCGCGCCATATTACATCGCGCTGCATGTTTACGTCCTCCTCCTCCATCTCCCCCGCTAGGCCGCACCTTCACCAGAGCCCAGTCTCTGTTCCGTCACCCCAGCATCCCCACTGCCGGCACAGGGCCTGGCACTTGGCCGCCCTGCGTTGGTACCAACCAATGACTGGAAAGTGGGAAACTGGCCTCGACTAAGAGCAGCTCCGTGAGACGCCTCGACCCCAGAGACAACAGGACGTAGAAGTCCTTGGCGTGGACACCTCGAAGCTACGCCGGCCCCTCCCCACTCCCCGGTTCTGCACTCGCGTTTGGCCAGGGAGTAAGCAGGCCAGCCCGGTCCACATTTCCACCCTCGCACGCCCAGCCCCGGCCAATGCTCACAGCTTCCAGAACCTGCGTGGGTCTGGCCCCCCAGGACCCCCAAGCTCTGGGCTCCACTCCCGTCCCAACTCCTCTGCCTTTGCAGGATCGCATCGTGTCGGCATTTTGGTTCTGACACTGACAGCTGCCCACGAACAGCCCTCGGCTCTGGGCTGCATCCAACTCCGGGGCAGCCAGCAGATCCCAGGAGGAAAGGGAGGCCCGTGCGCTGAAGACGCCAGGTCTCAGCCTCCCGTCCACTCTGCTGCGGGCTGTAGCAGTGGGAGGGGGTGCCCAAAAGAAGCCAGAAAATGCCTTTCTGGGACCGAGGATGAGACAGGAGATTCGTCTGCAGACGGGTCTCCAAGTCTATGCGAACAGAAGCAGAGTCTGTCTTCACGCAAGTATGAAGAGGGAGCAGCCCCGACTGTTATCACAGGGACTTCTTGAGCTGCGTTCTCCAAAAACTGAACTAGCCCCCGAGTGACAGCGTGTTTTCACTGTTAATAATTCATTGTTTCCAGTAGCAAGAGCGGCACCTTTCCACCCGCCGCGTGTTCTGCAGCTGGTCGCGAATCCATCCAGGATGAAGCCGTCACCACCCCTGCTTCCTCCCGAACAGGCGTGAGGACCGCGGCTCTGTCTTCAGACTCCTTCCTCATCCTCAGGAAAAGCACAAGCACCCGCTAAAGCAGGGGCTCCAGGCCACATTCCCTCTGCGGAGGGGGAACGTTCACTCGGCCATGTGACCCCCGGCCCAGATGAGCCTCGTTCCTGGACGGCAGACAGGGAGGGTGCATCTGACGGCCAGTGGGAGGACGGGCCTCTGTCGCGCGCTTCACTTTGGAAACACACAGTCTATCCATTCAGCAAAATAAAGCAAGCTCGTCCCTTCCAGGTAACAACACAGGATATACGACAGACAGAGCTGGAAAATTATTCAGATTCTTTTCCGGAATCGCCCTGTTGGAGTCTGAGACCCTTGCCGAGTCCCCAGACCCCCGGCCGGTTTCCTCTGCTGCCCATCTTCCCGCCTCAGTCCTCAGGCGCCATGTCTGCCAACCCACCTGCTGAAATGGGAGCAGCAGGTGAGCTGACCCTGCAGGGCCCCCTGCCTATTGCTGGTGACCCCCGAGGTTCAGCCAGGCTTCACGGGCCCTCGACCAGAACTGCCTGGAGAGCTGAGACCACGGGCCGGTCAGCGGACCCCCCGGCTCCCCGCATCCCACCACGAGCCCACCGCCGCTCTGGCCTGTGTTTCTCATCTGTGTCACAAGGCACAGATCAGGCGGAACCCCGACGCCGCTTTTACCTAAAACATCCTCCGATTCTCTCACGTTACGTCTTGGAGGAGATGAGAGTCCCTGCAGGCTTTGGCTTTTCCCAGCTTTTAACAGGCGTCCCGCTCGCCTGCAGAGAGCACGGTTTCTCAGCAGCTGGACTGCACGAGCACTTCCAAAGCATCCTCCTCAGTCTCGTTGAAAAAGCACAGCCTTCATTCCAGCTCCAGGGCTCACCAGCCCCTCTAACATTTACTCCGGGCTCTCAATCACGATGAAAGCACACTGCGTGCAAGACCGGTTCCGGGCACCTACACGCACAGCCGCCGGCCCACACTCACAGGTGCAGCACTGCATCCCAGGCGAGAACGGAGGGTGTGGCCCCGGCAAGCAGGCCGGGCCATCGGGGGAAACTGTGTGTGCAGTTGGCGCTGCCGCAAGGAGCCCCTCCTCCCCTGGGCCAGCAGCCTCCTTGTTCCGGGATTCCTTGTGCAGGTGCGGGCACCTGGGCCACTGGCCAAGCCCCTTGGGTGTCAGGAAGGCAGCGCTGACCCCACAAGCCGCCATGAACTCGCTGAGCCCTTCTCATGGACCCAAAGGCTCTGCCACGAGTTGAGTCGGGTGAGAGTCAAGCTGCCGGCCCCGCCCGGCCCCGTGGCTGCCCCTTGCACGGCCCCCTTCTCCCCTCCAGCCCACCTGGCACGCACGCTGGTCCTCAGAGCCCCCCGACAAGCACCCAGGTGAGGCGTCCCCTCCTCTGAAGGCCGGGCTCTGCAGATGTCCCTGTGGCCTGGGCCTCGCGTGGTGCTCCCGTCAGGGAGAAGCCTGGTCGGCCGTCCAGACGGCTGCGCTGCGTGGGCATCACAGCAGGGGTCACTCCGATCTCCCAGGAGCGACGGCATCACACTTTGCAGAAGGACATGCCTGCCCCCTTCACCTGGAGGCTGGGCAGAGCTCACGGTCCGGGGTGGGTCTTGGCGTCCAGCTGTCCCGGTTCCCAGCCCTGGGCCCGCACCCGACAGTGTTTAAAGGCATCGTTCTCCAAACGGGAGACGCTAGGATTTAAAATCACGTGTGTTACTTGAAATGAGCCCAGAGGGAGAATGGAAGCCGAGTGCTGAGGCCAGAGCTTGGATTAGACAGGACGCAGCTGGTGCTGCTAAGACCCAAGGGAGACAAGCCTCTGAGCCCGGCCCACCACCTGCCGGACAGTCATGAGCCAAACACCCCAGCAAAGAAGAGCTGAGGCCGAAAAGGCCCCCGGGAGGGGAGCAGACACGGCCGGTCTCAGGGCAGGAGGGACGCGCAGCGCACGCAAGAAGCCACGGCCCCGGGGACCACGGGGCAGGCGTCTCCGCGGGGCGCAGCGCGTGTGCTTCCTCTAAAGGTGATCAAGCACATCCTCCCTGAAGGGAGACGCACACACGGGTTAGAAATACGCTACTTAAGGATAAGCTACCGAGAAAACGAAGAGTGAGAAAAGGATTTTTCTGTCCTGCTCAACTTGACTAGATGACGTGGCCACGAAGACTGAACGTAACCACCAGTTTTCTCTGTGTGCTCTGAACGCAAAAGTGTCTCCTGGGAACCACTGTTCACTCACACCTGACGTCCACGCCCAAGTTCACTAATTAATGCCCAGGAAAGAACCACCCGTATAAGGAAACCCACTGCATCCACCTTTCAGGACAAACACGGACCATGTCTGACGGGGACAGACGTGTCATTAGCTACATGACTCTTCACGAAGTTCTGTACAACCCTGTGCAGAACAGGCAAAGGAAATGCCCTTTGAACTCCGTCACAGGGTCACATCTCCCTTTGTTGGTAACAAGAGGGGCGCACAGCGCAGCGCCAGGAAGCCCCACGGCGAGAAGCAAAGGCAAACGGTCCTGGGATCTGCAGGGGCACCGACACGCGGGCGGAAGGCTGTGCGGTCTGTACGCGGCCCATCCTGCCGGCCCCGCCCACATTGCCACAACACCACTAGTAAGATTCCACATCATCTTCTAAAACCGGAGCCACAAAACGTCCTTCTAAGTTCAAACTCTTCCTGCTAACACGGGGTCACGTCCACCCCTAGGAGGACCCCGCACTGGAGGAGGCTGCTTCTCCGGGTGGCAGCAAACACGCCCTCAAGGTGGCCGGGGTCGAGGTGCCACTACAGTTTGGTATTTCTGCCGCCAAACGCTCGGATCCTATGGTCACAGACTCTTCTCCGTAATCCTTTCCCTGTACAGCATCAGGTACATCCACAACATCACAAAATTATTTAAAATACAAAAGAAACGAAGTTTTAAAATCATGCACGTGTGTCATCCATTTTGCACAAGCAAGAAACACCCTGGCTGGCCCAGCTGTGCTGGTTCACGGAAATGTAATTCAGAAACTTGAGTATTTAGAGGGTTGGCGATACGACACTCAAACCGCACGTGCAATTTCCCCCTCGGTACCTGACGTGAACACATTTCAAATGACCAAGGAAGCAGACTTCAAATAATCAACCTCATTTCCCACAGAAAGCAATAAAATAAATGAAATCCATTGTCGTGAATCTATTGTCACAATTCTAAAAGATAAAAAGACTTCATTCCATTTCATTCCATTCAGAGCACCCTTAAGTTCCAGCAAATCCAATTTTGAAAGTATTACTTCCCAGCACTGGAATGAATTGCCAATTATGGAACAATTGTTAATGCATTTCTGGGTAAAAAGTGATAACTGATGTGGTCTTAAATATATTCAATAATCTCTTATGCTGAGGAACGAGGACCATAAAATGGGTGCTGTGCAGGGAAAGAGCCCGTGGTCACACAGGGTGAAGCCACTGACACGGAATTCCGCTCCTTTTCAGCCAGCGGAGTGTTTAGAATGGAATCTGCTGACTTCCTTTCTCCGGAACCCCGGAGAAAGGCTGCTCTGCTCTGCTCTGCTCAGCTGGACCCCGAGCTCCACCCGTTACAGTGAAATGAAGCCTAGGAGGCACGTGGGCTGGGGGCGTGCGCGTCAGCTCTCCACAGGCTTTCTGGGAAGTAGCACAACTCCGCAAGGAATTCTTTAACCAAAAATTCTGTTCCCCAAATCATTCCTTTCAGCAAATCAGAGTTCCTAAGGGCATCAAAATATCCTACAAGGAAAAGCCAACAGCAACCAAAATAGAGAAGAGCTACAGTTTGTTCCACCAAAGAGGGTGTTACGGCTATTTTTATGCCCTGTTGACCGTCACTGGATAAAGAAACTTTAATAGACGCCATAAGGTGATACCTCAATGGACGAGAACTAAACGCCCAGATCTCTAAGTCAGCCCAAATACCGTGCTGCATTGTACACTGGGGTGAAAATGTAGGTTTCATTAAAAATAGTTCATATATTTAGCCACATACAGGACTGGCTGAAACAAAGGGTCATTTTCCGCTGCGTCTGGGTCGGTGCATTCAGCCACTGCACTTACAAACGACCATAAAGCACGAGAGTCCTTCCCACTGAGTACTGGAAAACGTGAGGCTCAGGTTCTGTTACGTTTCCTATATTTTTCTTACTGGGCGGAAAGACTGTACATGTTACACAAGTTTTCAGTAGCTGAAAACAAACGTGGGCTGCAGGGGAAAGCAGCCTTCGTACACACCCCACGTTCGGTGCTTTGCGCTTTTCATTCAGTGACACACACCAACCACACGCTGAGACCCCCCCACCCCCAGAAGATCGCAAAATGCGTGAGCGGGTGACGGGCTGGGCTCTAGGAGGGACGCCGAGGTCAAGCACTGGGCTACTCAGACCTTCGTCCCGTGCTCTCGTGGGCCAGGTGGACACGGTGAAGCCCGTGCGAGCTGCTGGGCTGGGACGGGACGGAAAACCTCAAAGCACCAGGGCATCGTTTTGTCCACACGGGCTCCTCGCAGAGGCCGGAGCCCCGCCCCTACACCACCTTCTATCCGAGCGAGCAGTGCGGTCGCCACCCCCCACCCCCGGGAGGCCAGCCACTCCCCTCCAGGCCCCACCCGATGAGTATCGGGGTTCTGGGGAGACGGCTGTCCTCGGAGCAGCTGCCCCCCCCCCCTGCCCGGGCGGGTGCGTGCGCTTGCGCGGAAGCAGCCTCACCTGCCGCCTTCGCAGCGTCCGCCGCTGTCGCGTTCTGGAGGTTGGCGCGCACCCTGAAGGTCACCGCTGGTCCCGAGACCCTGGAAGAGACCGTTTAACAGGCGTGAGAACCGCTCAGCACACGGGCCTCCTCCCTGAACGCCACACGCACCCCAGGCGCTGCTCGTCCACACGCGACCTCCGCGGGGGTGGCTTTGCGGGGTCACTGTGACTCTGTTCCCAGATTCCAGGAATTCTATCCACAGGCTTCGCTTTTCTAACACACACACGGCAGGGCTCTTACAAAAAGTTCAAATCAACCCCAATATCCAACAATAACAAGCAGATACTCTTGCAAGGGAAAAAGAAAAATTGTTATGGAAACTGTTTTCAGTATTCTGTTCCCAAGGGAGCCGCAGGAACCAAAAGCAGAAAGGAAAGAGACGGGTATTTTTAAAATTCTCCTGAAAGGAGCTGTTTAAAAAACTTATTGAAATCTTTAGAACTACTCAGTAAAAAAATAACTGGCAGGGGGGTTTCCCTGGTGGCGCAGTGGTTGAGAGTCCGCCTGCCGATGCAGGGGACACGGGTTCGAGTCCTGGTCCGGGAAGATACCACATGCCGTGGAGCGGCTGGGCCCATGAGCCACAACTACTGAGCCTGCGCGTCTGGAGCCTGTGCTCCGCAACAAGAGAGGCCGTGATAGTGAGAGGCCCGCGTACCGCGATGAAGAGTGGTCCCCGCTTGCTGCAACTGGAGAAAGGCCGCATGCAGCAACGAAGACCCAGCACGGCAAAAATAAATAACTTAATTAATAAATAAATAATAATTAAAAATGAATATCCGGTAAAAAAAATTTTCAAAGCTTTTTAATTACTGTGTTGCACATGACTTTGAAAAGTACATCCCCCTTTTAACAACTGATTCGTCTGAAGGGGGGCAGGGAGGCCGCCTTTGTCAGGACTGTCCCAGCTCCGCATCTCCTGGGCCATCATCTCCCGGACACAACCCCCAGGAGCTGGTGTCGAGGGGGCCGGAACGGCACGGGCCGCTCAGAGGTGGCCCTTCCCGGCACACGCGTGGTTTCCAGGGGCTCCTGGCCGTCACGATGCCCCTGGCAAGGCAGTGCTCTTCTTGGTGATCGGTGAGGTTCCCCACAACAGGCTGTGTTCAGTTCGACTGCCCTCCCCTGGTCCAGGGGCTGGGCCTTCCTCGCTGATGCCATGGAGTCTTATCAGTATGCACAGATTCAACCACCGAATAACACCGCCGAGAACAAAACCACGTGCCTGCCATCTGCTGAGCCTCCGTGCGCACGGGAGCTTTGCGTGTACCGTGTTTAATCTCTCCAGCAAAGCAGGCGCCGTCGCCTCCATTTACGACGAGGACCCTGAGGACCCAAGGGCTGTCCTCCCTTAAAGGGAGCCCAGCTGAGTCACAGGTGACGCCGCCAGGCCGCCCGTCACCTGCATGTTCTAACCCGGCCCTGCCCCCTGCTGGGCCTCCCACCCACTCCACGCCAGTTCCAGCGTCTATGACAGGATCATTTCAAAGGCGCTCCTAATAAGGGTGATGTAAGGAAAAGTGCACGAGAGTGAGACTCAAGTGAAAGGGACCACGCTTGAGAAGAGTTACGTGGAAAGGACAGCGACACTCTCAGAAACGGCAGAAACGCCGCTAGCAGGAACCAAATCACCAAGTCAGGTGTGTGCCACGTGCCACCTCCTCTGCATCCACTCTGTCCCCTCCCCTCCTTCCCGAGCGCGTCATCCAGAGGCCGGCCCGCTGCTCCAGGTCGTGGGAGCTCAGACCTCGCCTCCACGAGCCTCAGGGCTTCTTGGCATTCAGGGGCTACCTCCACTCGTGACCCTCAGGCGGCCTGGGTCCTGTCCCTCAGGCGGCCTCTGGCCCAGCTCCCTGGCCAGCCGAGTCCTCTGCAGAGGGAACTGCGGAGCCCCCAGGGGTAGCATGGCCGTCGTTCCAGCACCTCTGCTGTCGGACGTTCCACCCAGGAGCCTGGGCCTCGCCGCAAGCACAGCGAGCGCTCCTGAAGCAGCTCCTGCCGTGGCGCCCACAGCTCTGGTGGCTCATCCAGCCACGGGGCCTCCCGGTCACCTCCCTGTACAAGGAACGTCACCACGTCCGGCAGCAGCGCCACCCTCCCTCTCCACCCCCGCTGTCGCGGCCGAGCCGAGTCTTCCCGGGTCCCGCCCCCCCCCCCCCCCCGCGTGTGGCACCCGGAGAACCTGTCCGACCCTCCGTCCACGTCGCATGCAGCACCCTCCGTGGACTCCCCAGGCCCCAGGGTCCGAGGGGATGCAGCAAACCCCTCCCCGGCCCCTGCTGGATGCTCCCGGGGTGGACAAGGGGGCCTCCCTGCCCCTGGAGACTTCCTGCCGCGGCGTCTTCCCCCCTCGCCGTGGGAATCGGGTTCCGCCCCCTCAGTTCCAACCCCACTTCCACAAACGCTCTGAAAACCGTTGCTCTGGGACCTCCTAGCAAGTGCAGCGACTGCTCGATGTCTGTGCTTGAATTAAACGTTAATTATTGTACAGATCGCTCGCGTGACGACGCTTCCCGCCGGCGCCTGACACGCGTGTGGACGGTGGGGCTACGTCTGGGACTGAGTCCCGACATCTAGCGCAACTGCTTCCAAAACTAGGAGAAAGTCCTTCCCAACTCGAGCGTCCACACCCACCACCAACGCACTAACAGCAGACCCACGTGGCACGGCTCTGGGTTTACGCGTGGCTTCTGGGACGTGTCTAATCTAAACCACATCTGCAGAGTTTCAGGCCCGTGGGACCCCCCAAATCTAATCTTCCCTCCGGTGCCGACAGTTTTCTCTAAAGATCTCACGGACGTCCCTGGATTCCCAAAGACGGAGCACACAGGGGTTGTTCACCTGCCCCAACACTTGCGGGACCAGCAGGAGAGGCCGACGGGGCACCAGGGCCCTCCTTCCTTCTGGGACGCCACACACATGCCTCTGGGATGCACACATGTGACCCCGGGATGCACAGCCGTGACCCTGGGACCGCCTAGCGTGGAAAGCACGCCCTGAATGGAGGGTCCGTGTTGCCGTCACCAACTCCCTACCTGACACCCGGTCTGTGACGGCCCAGCCCCTGTGCAGCTGAGCCCTGGCCCTGGCACCAGCGAGGGAAGGGCCACCCCGCTGCACGGGGCATATCCAGCCCCTTATGGCCGAACACGACGTGAGCTCGGGTGCTCGCTCCCCAGTACCTGCTCTAACGCGCGGGGACGTGAAAGCCTCTGCATAGAGTCTCCGCTGCACAGCCGCGTCCTGTGTCGCCATCTGTCACCCTGCTGAGCCTTAACCTCCCAGGCCTCGGTTTGCCCGGCTGTAAAACAGGGGCAGTTCTGGCAAGTCGCCAGGGAAACAAGACAGGAGGCAAGTAAGTACGATCTCTGCTCCAGGAAGCTGAAACACGTCTTCCAGAATCCTCCAAACCTGCGGGGGTCCTCACATGGGGAGGGAGGTGTGGAGGGTCGGCGGTGGGCACAGGACAGGGGGGCCGCGTCCTCGCCGGGCTCCTGCAGGGTCCAGCTGACCTGGCCTGTGCACAGGACCTCGTGAACACGTCAGGCCGTGAGTTCCTGCTGCGTCTTCAGGAATCGCCCTTCGTCAGCGCGGTCGACCACACGGAAGGGAAATCACACCGCTTCCTGCCTCACGAGGACTCACGAAGGGGGACCCGAAGGGGGACCCGGGATGAGGCTGGCGCCTGCGTTCCCTGAGCTGGTTGAAGCCCCACTGGCTGGGAGTCCGCGAGGCCCTGCAGCACCGCCCACCTGACTAAGAGCCGCATCAATCAGCACCGCCTCCTCGGACAGCCATGATTAGATTATAAAATCACAACCGCGGTCGTTGTGCGTCTGCCGGCGTAATTACACCAGTGTGCTGATGCCGTTTTAATGGCCTCTAACGATGTAATAAGAAATAATGAAATTTGCTTGACAGCTACATAACCATTAACAAAACATATGAAGCATAACTAGTACTTCCATAAACACGCAGACGATCCTGGAAGTGCCGCCTCGTGGGGCAGATTCCTCTCCTCTCCTGCCACGATGACCAGCCCTGAGAGCATGCTGGCCACGCGGTCATCCCCCCAGGCCTCCCCAGGTCAGTCCCTGCGGCTGGTGCGTGTCCTCACGTGCTGGGTCCTGGGGGCGACACACAGGACGTGCATGTGTGGCATGGGACACCACACACACCCCTGCAGACCACGTACAGCATTAAATACTCAGACGTGCGAGACGAGCGTTAACTGGGCAGGACGGGGGTTCCCAAGGGGCCTGGGCACCCAGAAGCAGGCTCGAGGGCAGACGGGGGGCTCCAGGGCCGGGCGAGGCTGCGGGGAAAGGGCCGCTCGGGGGTTTAGTCGTGCGAGGGCCCTGGACCAGACTCCCAAAGGCTGAAAGAGCGGGGTGCAGCATGGCTCCGGGGGAGTCGGAAGCCCCCGTCCCCTGAGCAGGAAAGAGACTGGCAGGTGATGTCTACAAAAGAGCTGGTCTGGGAACCGGCCCAGCTTCCGAGGCTGGAAAGCCCCCAGGACACCCGTGCCCCCAGAGTCTCCAGACCTGGAGGGACTGAGCCGCAGACCCAGGTGGGGGCCAGGGAGGGGTGCCAGGCAGGCTAGGCAGCGTCCCCTGAAGGCCCCCGGCCCGAGCCCCCCCCCGGAGCCCCCCAGGACTGACGCCACTTCCCACAACTCCCTTTCCTCTCCAACCCGCCCTCAAACGCTCCCGTGGCAGCAGTGGGGGGGCGCGCAGCCCCGGCCTCCATCCCATCTGGAAGGTTTCTAAGAAACAAGGGGCGGCAGGGGGGCAGCAAAGGGCACGTCTCCAGGAAACGGCCCGGGGCTGGGACCTCTGCCTTCCGTCTGCTGCCTGGTCACCACGGAGGGTTTTGCTAACGGAAGATGATGCAGGTTCAGTGAACACAGCCCCGCGGGGGCCTGAGGAGTCCCACCCTAGAGCTCATTCGGGTGATTACTTCTGAGGTGCGAGGACGGTCTCCCAGCACTGCAGGCCGCCAGCAGCTCCTGGAAGCTCCGGTCTCAGGACCCCTCTGCCTGGTACTTGAGGCCCTTAGAGTTCTCGCACGAGGTTCTTGCCTTTGACGAAGGAGGCACCCACTCCCTCCCTCAGCCCTGGGCCACATTCAATGTCCCCTCTACGGGGGGGGGTGCAGTGTCACTGGGGGCCTGGGGTGCCAGACCCGCCTGTACCATCACTCATGCCGCCAAGCGTGGCCGCCATGCGTGGCCGTCACGCGTGGCCGCCAAGCGTGGCCGTCATGCGTGTATTCCGTCATGCGTGTTCCGTCGTGTGTGTGTAACATGCACCCACGCCGTGCGGTCAGCGTGCCAGGCGTGCTTACGCAGACGTGCAGCAGGGACCCCTGGACCTGAGCTGGGCCCTCAGTGGCCAAGCCCGTGGGGACCCTGTGGTGTGCGCAGCCCAGGGGAGCTGCCCACGGGAGCCAGGCATGGGGCAGGAAGCTCCAGGGACCCCCTCCTCCTCCTTGAAGGGGACAGTCAGAACCTCCGGGTCAGGCCGGCTGTCCTGCTTACTGGGCCACGCGGAGACCGTGACAGGGCCAAAGGGCCTGTGGAAGTGGCCACGGGCAGCAGGAACGGCTCCCCGCTGGGCTGCGTGAGGCCCTCCCACTCCAGGGCCTGAGTCTGATGACCAAACCCTCCTGGAGGTCCTGCACGCCGGAGCGGTGCCGGACGCACAGCCAATCAATGCGATTTGACAGAGGACAGCTGTAACGGACCCTCGATGTTACAGGTGGGAATACAAGTGGCTTCAGGGGCCCGCGTGCGGCTGAACGGAACAGACATGGACGCTCTGCCAGCGGGTGACTCATCTCGCACCCGCCCCTCCCGCCGCCCCTCCCGCTCCGAGGCCACGGCCCGTCCCCGGAGACCTCAGCAGCCTCACGGCACTTGGGCTCCACCTGGGTCCCCTGTAGTTCGTTCTCCAGGCGGCTGGAAAGGCGCCTTCCTGGAGAACATCCGCGCTGGCTCCAGCACTGGGACCAAGGCCACCTGGGCTCCGGGCCGGGCTCCCACGGCCGCATGACCCTCCCATGTGGACGTCCCCCCCGTGGGTGGGGTCTCCTGCCCCAGGTTCCTCCCTCCTGGCCTCATCCCTCTGTTCGCGGGGACGGGACGGAAGGCGCCTGACCTTCTCTGGCTCTGTCTACGTGTCCACCTCTGCTGGCAGCTCAGCTCCCCAGAGCAGGAACCCCGCCTGCTCTCCACTCCACCCGGGCACTCAGCGCTCGGTAAACATCTGTGCAGCGATAACCGTCCCCGTGGACCACCACGTGCGCAGAGCTGTCAGAAGAGCCTCATTAGCTGAGGGCCCAGCCCCGAGGCCCTGGCTCGCCTGCGGGGGCCAGGCCGTCCTGACGGTCTAGAGCCTCCTGGGTGGTTCCTGGCGCAGCAGGGAGACCTGAAGCCTGGCGGGGTTCTTTCAGGGGACTGTGGTCCTTCTGATGATGCTCGGGTTTCAGCTGCTCTTACAGAAACAACCTGAGCCCCGCTGGGCCTTTCCTTCCTCTTCTTCCCTCACCAGTTTCTCTGTGACACAATTAACGAAGCCCACAAGCGCACAGTGGACCCACCAGACGGAGAAGACGCCCAGGGCCCCGCCCACACTCACGCGATGTCCGAGAAGACGCCCGCCGGCATGTCCAGGAGACGCGCCACGTCCTCCAGCACCTCCGTCCCCTTCTCTGGGCTCAGCGGGCTGCGGGGAGAGCACAGGGTTACGCGGCGGGCTTGTCGCACCCGAGGAGCAGGGACCCCCGCAGCCCACCCTCCCGCCCTGCCCTGCCCGGATAGCTGCCCCGGCTGCACCCCCGTCACATCAGGGCTGGGCTGCAGCCAGCCGGGAGCAGAGGCCTCCAAGCCGTGATGAACCACCTGCATTTTCCAGCAAGAAGACCAACACCACAATGCGAACGGGGTTGTCAGGGGAGCGTGATGGGCCCAGGAGCCAGCAACTGGCTCATCTCAGCGGGGAGCGGGGGAGAGCGGGGTGGAGGTGGGAGAGGAGGGCGGAGGCCGGGAAGCCAAGTTCAGGAGGGGCGTCAAACGTGCGGAGGGAATGCATGTGTTTAAGTGGATTCGGATTCATTTCTAAAATGAGTTATGCGCCAGTGAGGATACTGAAAAGTCACACTTCATGGATGGCAGGACAGCGCAGCAGCCGCGACTCCCCAAAGGGGCTCACGTGCCACAGCATGGAGCCTCGGACCCCCAGCAAGGCCAGCGTCCCCAGGGGGGCACCTCCAGCAGCGCATGTGACTCAGGTCCCTGAGCCCAGCCTGTCTCGCACCCCAGGCGCTGCCCGTGAAAGCCCGTCAGAGCCCTTCAGAGGAGAACTCGCCTGCGGTTACGTGAGCACCGTCGACAGCTGGGGTTTCCGTCCCAGCCTATCATTCACTCATTCATTCAGCAAAGGTGCAAGAAAGCCACTGGGTGCCGGGCACCGTCCGGGAAATTCAGCAACAGACACTGAGCTGCTTCTTGGGGTTTATATCCAAGTGGGGACACAAGCAGCAAAGTCACCAACAAGGGAAAGGGCCTGTGTCGTTGGGGGCTGAACTGTGTCACCGAAAACGCACACCTTCACGTCGTAAACCCGGTACCTCGGAATGTGGCCTCACGCGGAAACAGGGTCCGTGAGGTCATCAGGTGGTCCCTCATCCCCCACCGCTGGGGTCCCCATGGCAAGAGGAGGTGGGGACACAGACACGCCCGGGGGACGGCCGCGAGGACCCAGGTGCCAAGCCCGCTTGCCCCTCCCGCCCCCCACAGAGGGCGGCACCGTGTGAGTGGAAGGCGGTGAACATGCAGGGGGTGCCCGATGGGCAGTCCTAGGACCGCGTGACTCCAAGAGACAGCAGGGGCGCAGGGCACCAGAAGGAACCAAGGGGGGTCCCGGAGGCGGGGGCCATGGAGGTGGGCGCCGGGCAGGCCCTGCAGCCTGCTGAGACGGTTCAGGTGTGCGGGCAGGAGGGACCAGCAGGTGAGCGAGACCACGGGCGAGCGGGATGCCTCCGCAAGGGCGGAGGCAGAATCCCCGCGCAGACGCGTCGACAAGGGCTGTGACGTCGGCTGGCGTCAGGGGAGGGCTCCAGACGCCTCTGCGCCCCGAGGAGATGCGGAGAAGCAGGCGCAGCGACGGGACTGGGGGCGACTGCTCTGAGATTCCCGGGCTGACCGCCGCGTCCCTCGGAAGACGCTGTCACCCAGCGGAGGAAGCGCTCGGGAGGCTGCGATCAGCGCGTCCCACCGCGAGCTGGCGGCAGGTCTGGGCCGGGAGGCACGCCGCCCACCGCGGCGCCTCGCGCTACACCCACCTCTTCCCTGGGGGGAGACGGGCCGCCAGCCCAGCCGAGGAGCTGGAATGTGCTCTTTGGGTGGGGACACCGGTTGCTGCCAGCGGCGCCACTTTTACTGACTGTGCCAGGCCCGCTCGCCACACCCCTGCTGGGGACTCCAAACCCTCTGCAACCTCCAAGCCGTTCTTCCGAAGGTGAGGAAGGAGAGGTCGGTCCCGGTCTGCAGCTGAGGGGCTGCCCCCCACCCCCATCCTGCTTCCTGAGTAAGTAGCCCTCAGGGCTGGGGACCCTCCCATCAAGGGTGGACGATCCCCCAAACCTCCCAAACACGCTCTCCAGAGGTTTTAAAATAAGAATGTTTTTAAAGAGGTGTGTGTGCATGTGGTGCGGACACGGGCCCTCTACCCCGTCCCCTCACTCACGGAATCCCAGGGACACCTCTCAGAGCTGGCATCTCAGCCCCACCGGGAGGTCAGCTGCCAACCGGGAAAGGAGTCCACGCGGAACCCTGGTGCCTGCCTCGCCGCTGCCTGCCAGGAGCTGCAGGTCAGGTCCGTCTGTCCCTCAGCCAGCCTGGTGCTCCAGCACGTCTGCATCTACATGAAGTCTGCTGGGACCCCGAGCTCCGCGCGGGGACAGGCCTGGCTGCACGGCAGCCCTGCGGGCACCTGTGCCCTGGTGACGGGGCACGGGTCTCGAGGGAGCCATCCGGTGCTGACCACAGCGCCAGCTCAGTGCGCAGGAGAAATACCGCCACATCAGAGAGGGACGAGTCCCACAGCCCGGCGTCAGGAAGACAGGGCCCTGTCCCCCCCTCCCCGGCTTCTGGCCACTAAGCAGGCCCCACCAGCTCTCACCCCTAAGGCCACGAGCTCCTTCCTTTCCCCGAACCCCCCTCTGCACGTTGACTCCAAGCCACCCAGCACACCACTTATTTTCAAAGGTCTCTGAGGATTTTGCGCATTTCGGTCCTGTCTGTCCACGAGCTGCAGGCTTGCGGAGGGCGTGACCAGCTCTTATCTTTTCCTTTCTCTCCAAAGTCCGGACACAAACCAACTTCCCTACCAGGTTGCTACGAGATTCCACGAACCCCGTTTCCTAGCTTGTCTTCAACAAGGGGTAACGTAAGGAGATGCGGAGTCCGGCGCCTCCGTCGTGGATGTCAGGCCCACCGTGAGCCTCCTGGCCCTACCTTCTTCCACCCTCACAGCCCAGAAATTGAACATTTTCCTCCATTGCGAGATTATCTAAAACAGCCTTGAAGATAATGATGAGGTTCGCCAGCCCAGAATGTTCTCAGTGGCCGGCTTGCTCTCCAAGGAGACACCTCGATGACCGGAGCCGCGCGGTGACCCCGTCGGCCCCTCCCGTCTCGCTGTCACGGCTCCGCAGGCAGATGGCTCAGGACAACAGCGGCTCCGTTCTCGTGCAAGTCGGACAAACGAGAGGTGCTGACTGTACTCAAAACGAGCACGCAGTTGTTTCTGTTTTATTTTTAAACTATGTGGCCATCAGCTGTCATGTCATGGTCTGAACTTCCTCAGAAAGCAGTTGGGGTTCATTTCAAAAATCAATGGCCGGATACAGCACGTGCAAGTTCAGGGGCCGCCTGCGACAGCTGCTACCCTGATTACCTGGACGCCCAGCGCCGCCTGGCAGAGAGAGATGGGGGCGCTTTTAGCAGCTTGAGGTCAGAGCTGGCAGCGGCCGTGGGGTCCCCTGCCTGCCTGGTTGTCAGCGGCAGGAAGGATTTCCTGTCGACAGCTGGGCCGGGCCTCCTCACTAAGCCACTTCTTTCCTGAAGCCACATGTTCCTGCTGTTCAACCGCGTTAAACAAGGCCGCTGCCGGGAGCTACCAAGTCAGCAGAACAGGCGAAATGGACTGCGTCGGCGTCCTGACCTCGACGGAAGCCCGCCGAGGGGCAGCCGCGCCCCGCTCTCAGGAGAGCCTGATGGCCACACGCACAGCCCCACGATGGCCGCAGTGTCCTGAGTCACCGCTGGACTAGAGGAAGGGGCCAAAATGAGGAGGTGATGAGGGAGTTTCGGAGGCCACTCTGAAAATAAAGACTAGTGAAAACGGCGTAAGGGGCAGAAAGCTTAGGACCAGTGCAGACTTCTGGAAGGCGTCCCTCCGCCCTCGGCCGTGCGTGACTCCATGGAAATTCTCTCATTCACTGCTCACGACAGACCTGGGAGGAAGGTCCCGTATTAACCTCACTCGAGAGAGGTGGAAACTGAGACTCGGGAAATTAAATCCCTTGCCCAAGATCGTGCTAGTAAATCCCCAAAGAAAGATGGAAACGGAAAATGTCAAGGTAACGCTGGGATGTCGGCTTCCCAACTGCTGCACCTCTGCCTGGATTTTAGCCCAACCGGACTGAAGAGCGTCTGCACCCGTAACCTCTCCAGGTCTTATTTTTCCAAGTGCTATCGTCTCTTACTTACGAGACACGTGAAACCAAGCAGAGAACGGGATGCGGCGACGGGGCCGGATGCCACGCCAGCCCCACGCTCGCGTCTAGGACTCTGCATCCAGGAGCCGACCGCGCTTCCGCTGCTTCACTTCCTCACTGCGGACATCTCACTATTTATTTGAAAATTCACCGAAGGCTGGGAAGCAAATGAGTGATGGATCACAAAATGAAAACGAGTCAACCTTGATACAACGTTTTTTGAGATGATACTTGAAATCAATGAACAAAATGAGATTTTCACGGGATTCACCAATTATTCCAGTTATCCGTACCCATCACTACAACACATAACGATGCTTCTCTTTTTAAATCATCCTATAAGGTAGTTAAAATTTTTGCTAACCCACAGGAATTCTCCCCGATGCAGAGAAGTGACGCTTCTGATGAGGACAATCCTGCTGGCGTCACAGTGATTCAAGTTCCCAACTCCCGTCTGGCGCCACTGTCCTCCCTGCAGGAGTCGAATGAAGGCCCCGTTTTTCAGAGCGTGAGTGAGTGAGCCTATGACAATCTGGGCAGACACACTGAGCTCCTGTGAGGGCGGAGCTCCCGGCATCGCAGAGCACAGGCAAATTCACCTCGAGTCTCTGCCAACCCTGAATTACTCTTATTAAAACCTGCTAACAACCTGCTAACAACCATCAACTCTTCACAGGTAAATCATAAATAGATAAAAAACTGTTGTATGCTAACAACTTAGCATTTTTTAACATCAAGATGAGACTGTGCGTCTCAACATAAATATATTCAAAATTTTAACAAATATGTTCTCCATAATATATTTGAATAAATATATTCTCCAAAACAATTTTATTCTCCAGGAAAAAAAAATTTGCCAACCGCTTGATACAAATCTAAGTATACAACGTCTTAGAGTGTCACCTTTATAAAAAGTGCATTGACGTCAAAAACATAAAAATGTAAAGCTTTTGTATGCAAAGTGAAGCTGCTATCCACTTAAAAGGGACTTGTAAAGAGAAGATGTTTCATGTAAGCCTCATGGTAACCACAGAGCAAGTCAACAGTAGCACAACCTAAGGGAAAAAGCTTTCAGCTTTTCACCGTTGAGTGTGACGCTACCTGTGGGTTTGTCATACGTGGCCTTTTTACGTTGAGGTATGTTCCCGCTATGCCCGCTTTGTTGAGAATTTTTATCATAAAAGGAAGTTGAATTTTGTCAAATGCTTTTTCTACATCTCTTGAGATGGTCATTCTCATCTGCTTCCAAGACATTCCATGCAGCCCAGACACGCCGTGTGTCCCATACAGCGGAGCGCAGATCAGGGTCCGGGAGGAGTGGGGGGCGGGAGGGACCATCTCCTCCCGGGAGCCCATCTCGTGACTCTCCTCCCTGCCCCTCCTGCGGCCCTAACCTCCAGCGGCACCCACTCGTGGGGACCCTCCACCGAGCCCCCTCGGGACACACGGCCTCCGTCAGCGCAGCCCCGCAGCGAGAAGCAGCGGGTGGCCCTCTGCTGGCTCCCCCGTCCCACCCCCGGGCCCCGGAGGCTGACCCCAGACCTCGCCAGGGCAGACTCCTCACCCCAGCAGTCGTGGTGCAACTGCCGAGCTAGATTTCCGTCCAGCCGAGGTCACAGCACAGACGATGCCCGCGGCACAGAGGGCGAGACGGGCACGGTGCTGACGGCCAGCATGCCCACTGGCCGGTCTCCTCCATCCACCGCAGGTCCCCTTATCCTTCCTCCACGGGCAGCAGAGGATCCAGCAGAGCGGACCCTGACCTCGCCACCCAACCCTGGCGCCTGCAGGGCCGTCCTACGTCTGCTGGGGAAGACCTCACCGCTCACTGCCCGTCCTCCAGCCTCATCTCAGCCCCTGAGGTGCCCACGCGCCTCCTGACGCAGGCGGGGCCTTTGCTTGTGCCGCTCCACCCGCCTGCCCCCGCAGAGCTCCAAGCAGGGGCCCTGCAAGCTCACCTGAAGCCTGAAACCAACTCCGACGTAACCAGTATCCACAGCTAGCGTTCTAGTAAAGCTTTCAAGTCATCGTTCTACGTAAGCCTATCTGCCTCAACCGAGTCTCCTCTCTGGATACTTTTTTTTTTTTTCCCCAGTTTTCCTTTTCCCTCTGGCTTCATTATTCACTTGCAGACTTACTACTATTTTGACAGCAGGGGAAATCTCATCTTTTCATATTTTTCTCCCTCTTTCCTAGTCCTTCATACGTAGGAGTGGAATTTAAACTGCTTAACTTCTGACAGATTCAAGTCTTGGCCCATTTATAACACAGCTGAGACACTTTGCAAAAAATCAATTGCAGGTGTTAGGGTGTGAGGGTCTGTGGGGATCACTGTGGAATTTCAGGGCATCACTGAAGACACAAAGCTAAGCTTCCCCGACGATTATGGAAATCCAACAGCAAAGCAGCTGGGGGGCTGCGTAGATACAGTTATGGATGTAGATGTAAATGATACAGATATAGGTATACATATATAGGTGTAGGTATCGATATATAGGTGTGGGTATCGATATATAGGTGTAGGTATAGATATATAGATGTAGGTATAGATATATAGGTGTAGGTGTAGGTTAGGTGTAGCTGTAGATGTAGACAGACAGATACAGACACAAATAGATGACGCAGATGTGAGATGTACAGAGGTACAGACGTAGGTATAGGTATGAGTGCAGGTGTACCTGTAGGTGCAGACATGCAGACAGATATGGACGTAGATATAGATAAATGTAGGCGTAGGGGTAGATGTCGGTACACAGATATAGCTGACACAGACCTACGCAGACGACACAGAGGCAGGTGTACAGACACAGGTATCCGCGCAGGTGCAGCTGCAGACACGTACACACAGGTACAGGTCTTCGTGGCTAAACGAGAGCAGGGTCCCCACGTCACCAGACGCTCCTACGTTCCGCACTCCCAGGCTGGGCTGTAGAACCAGCCGGTAGGAGTCGGGCTCTAAGGACAGCCATGCGGCGGACAGAGGCTGGAGGGCCAGGCTCCAGGCCTGCTCGGCGCGGGCCGGGCTTCCCTCCCCGCCCGGCCCCGCCCACCAACAACACATCTCGCCCTTTGCTGCAGCAGAAGGATCCCATGCGGGAAGGGGGCTCACAGTCAGAGACCTTAAGGGTCCCCTGGCACCACCGTCCCTTCCGGCACCTCTGGGCAGCCAGACGCGGCCAAGCTGACCTGGAAGGCGTTGGGCCAGAGAGGCACGGAAACTGTTTTCAACACCCATCACATTTGCACCTTTATGGCATTTTCTCACTTCGTCCACCACCACGGTTAGAGGCCAGGCAAATGTGAGATATCCTCCAGGTCTAGAATTCCAGCCAAGAGCAGACGTCAAACTCCAGCACGGCTCTATAACCTCAGCAGACGTGAGCCAACAAGCTAATAAACGAAAACAAAGTTCTGACGCTGACGTGACAACTGGAAATTTGAACACAGACTACATATTTGACGATATTAAGGGATTTGGAGTCCTTTGTAGGTGTGACATGGCATTACGGTATGTTAAAAAGAAAGAATCCCTCTATTTTAAAGATATTCCATGAAATGCTTCTAAGACAGTATAACTGGGATTTGTTTCAAAGGAGGAGAGCTGGAAGTAGGTGGGGTGTGACCGGCCTGGGCTGTCTGGGTCGCCGGGCCTGGGTCAGTATCTTGCTCTTGTGTGTGTTCAAAATTCTGCACAGGGAAGAGCAAACACAGATCTGCTGCCTCGTGAAAAATACGAAACTGACAGCCCGGGAAGCCTCTCGGACGGGGGCCCCGTGGCTGCATCTCGGCACCCAGGACGCCCAGGCCCTTGAGCCGAGGCCGTGGGGACACCGCCCAGGCCCCTGGAGCGCGGCCACCGGCAGGTTATCCTCGAGACCCCCAGGCTCCCTTAGATCATCACTGAGGATGCAGATGTAGGGCTTTCTAAGTAGAACCTCTGTTTAGAGGCAAAAGCCTTGCCACTGGCGCTTTTGAAGACTCAATTCTGTGACTTGGATTTCTGTCACCATCGGAGCCTCAAACTGCCTCGGGAAGGACTCTCACATCAGCTACAACCATCTTCCTAGCATTTACGCACAGCCCGCCCCCAGCGGGCTGATCCTCGAGCGGAGGCCTCAGCTCCCGAAAGTCCCTCCTCACCCTGTCACTTACTCCCCCAGCACCCCCAGTGCCTGTCTGGCACTGGGGGTCCAAGACGGACAGAGCATCCGCCACAAGAAGCGTGATGTCTGCGTGAAGGCATGGTCTGCAGCTAAGTAAACAGATCCAGAGGGGGCTCCACAGAGAAGCCCAGCCCAGCCCACCTGAGGAGTGAGTGTTTTCCCGTAGCGATTCAGAACCACGAACATGAGAGCCCGGGGGTGGCTGGAGGGCGGGGTCCTGAGGTGACAGCAGCCGGGTGGACGGGTGAGGGCCTCGAGCCGGGGAGCCTGCGTGATCCTACAGCAGCACTGGGGCTACATCAGGAAGGGAGGGACGCGTGCGGGGAAAGCAGGTGGGGGACTGCAGAGGGTGCGAGGGGGAAGGAAAGCACCGCAGACCACCAGCGCCTTTGGAGGAGCCAGGCGCCAGGGGCTGGGACGCAGCTGAGCAACTGCTGGTGCGGCCCCTGCTCGAAGCGGAAGAACCCCACAGGGTGTGTCATTCCACCTCCAGGTAAGGTTCTGAGGGGAGGGCGGCGCCCTGGAGGAGGGACCCTGACCAAGGAGAGCTGCCTGGAGGAGGTGGCATCTGAGCGTGCTGGGCCAGGAGCAAACCCAAGGCCTCCTGTCAGGACCCCTCACATTCCAGAGCGGAAAGGAAGCAGGCTGGGGAGGGAAATGGAGCTGCAGGGCCCAGGCCTGGGCAAGGCCGTCGTCGTCGGGGACAGAATGACACGGTCACGTTTAGGTTACGGAGCGCTCTCCTGAGGGGGAAGTTTGGAGGGGATGCGGGGAGACCTGGGAGGGGTCCTGCAGGGGCAAGGCTGGCGTGGAAACGGCAGCGTCAGCGTGGGCAGAGCCTCCCGGACAGGAGAGGAGCCGGTCAGCTGGGGGCGGGGAGGGAGGTATCTCACCCCAGGTGACGGCAGAGGAAGCGGGCGGGGGTGGGCTGAGCGCCGTCCCTGGGCTCCTGCAACCAGTACGAGGAGAGCGACGTGGAGAGAGCTGGGTCGGGGTGAGACGTTTACAGGTAAAGATCTGTTTCGAGCTGTGACACGGGATCGCGGGCGTGGGGACCCACCCGGCTAACACTGCTTACGCCTTCATTAACAACACAGACACCCCGGGGTGTCTGAATCTCACAGCCTACTTTTGTACTTTCCTCAGCTGAATTTCAAAACAACCCACCAAGCTGAAAAGAGATATGTCTGACTGCCTCAGGGGAAAAATTACACCGTGTTACGTCTGGATCTCTTTCCTTTTGTGAGCACCTCCTGTGTCTCGGTCATTGTGGGTCCTCAACACTCGTCCCATTTCACAGCTGGGGCGCCAAGTCCAGAAGGGCCGGCAGGAAACAGACAAGGCAGAACTGGGCCACCCTCTGGGGCCTGAAGACCACTGTTCACCGTTCTTCTCACTGACAGTTCCCAGAACTACCAACTATGCAGTCAAGAATTTTCGATTTGGGATATTTTTTGTTTCTTTTTCTTACCATTTTTTAATACACAAAGAATGATTATTTTCACTCCTTACGGCATCCCCCCGCCCCCGCCAATCTTAAGTGATAGTAAACCCATCAAACCGAAGACCGTCTTTTAAAGACAAACAAACGAAAGGATGGATGGTGTCATGGGAGGGCTGTCCAGGAAGGGCTCCGCACAGAGATGCGGCCACACCTGAACACGTCACCGAGACACGGCCTGAGAGTGGCGCCGAGTAACTACAGTCTGCGCTGCCACCGTATACACAGAACCGCCCCCCGACATTCTGGAGGTCTCCTTCTCCAGCAAGGGAGGGAGAAACCGCAGAGATGGGCAGGACCCACTCCTGGCTGCCCACGAGCACAGAAGCAGCCACGTGAGCTCTGAGGGGCTGCTCGGGCGGGGCGGGGCGGGGTGGAGGGTGGAGGGAGACCAGGGCTGGACACCCCCCTCCCGCGGCTGAGCGGAGCCCCCCTTCCCGCCCCCCCCGCCGGCTGCCAGCGCTGGCGGCTCTCCCACTGTGGTGAGGGGTGGCGGAGGGCGGGCAGGCTTCCCCGAGGGCTCGAGCGGCAGGTGTCTGAGAGAAGGACGGCACCCGGCCCGGCAGGGCAGCCTGGTGCACAGGCCTGGGGCGGCACACGCTCCCGAGGCCTTGCCCAAAGGGGCCCCTTCTTCCGGACTCCACTGCCCAGGCCCTACCCTTGCCCGGAGGAGGGAGGGCGCAGCGCGGCCCGACGCCCCTGGGCGCCCTCCTGACAGCCTCCCCCGACCCACAGCCCTTGCTCCGCTTCTCCCCGGGGGCAGCCTCCCCGCGGCGAGCGCTGCAGCTGACGCCCCGATCTGGTGAGCGCGTCCCCCCATGCGTTCCCGCGCCGCCGCCGCCGCCACGACCCGGGTCATCTGCCGCTGTGGGATTCCCACCCCGAGGCGGCCTCCGCGGCCTCTGCACTGAGCCCCAGGGGGCAGCCACCAGTGGGACCCGGGCTTCGCCCCACCTTGGGGGTTCCAGGTGATCCGTGAGGGCGCGGGGGCCGCGGCACGTGCTCACGCAAACTCGGTCTGCGCGGCTCGGACGACCCCTGTACAGGAACAGGTCCCTGCAGGACACGAGGGCTCGTCTCCTTAGGGGGGCGTCCCTGCCCAGCGCACATCATAGCTCCCAGGTTTTCAGCTGTAAAAGCGGCTTGGCCTCTGCTGACGGGTGAGCGTTCCCTCTGCTTCACATGCAGCCTCCGTCCCGTGGTCACTTCCTGCCAACCTAACTTGAAATTACTTTTAAATCGTCCTCGGAGGACCTGGGATGGCTGCCCTGCCCTTCACGCGTCTTGAATAATCCATCCAGTTTGTAGAGAGGATGAAAATGCAAGTGGCAAAGGATTAAACGACAGCCCCGCCCACCAGGAAATGGACGCGCGAGGCCAGCCGCGCCATCCCTGCCAACGTCAGGGAGGAGACGGCGTGCTCCTCCTCCTTTCAGGAAGAACCAAGCAACTAAAATAAAGAGAAGAAAAGAACAGTGTCGGATTCCTGTCAGTAAATAGTTGATCCATTAAGGCTTAAACTGAGATCTGGTGAAATCTTGCCCCCGAGAATCCCAAGTTACCAGTTACTCTGACAGCAGAGGCGGAAGCCTCCGTCCGTCCGTGGAGGGAGGGTGGGAGACGCTTCTGGAGCAGGTCTCCCCTGTGACACACAGGGAGCTCTGGACATAAGGCTGTCGGCTGCACCACAGAGCTTCCATCCGACAGAAACAGCAAAAGGGAAGACGGGAAATCGGCCAAGATAAGATAATGATCCTCTTCTTTAACCCCGCGCTTGTAGCAGGTAAGCGTTCAGGCCCCGAAGGTGAGGCCAAGGAAAAGCCCTCAGGAGAAGGAACTCTGGACGCAGAGAAGAAATGCTCAGAAGTGGCTTCGCGTTACAGGAAAGTCAGCAAGAACAGGAGGAGACACCCGGCGAGATGGGTCTCCCTCCATCCAGGTGTCGTCCACTCATGCTGGGTTTCCTGTGAAGCTGAGGACGGTAGGCCTGGATGGTCCTGCTCTGAAGTTCATCATCCTCTGTTCTCCGTTGTTCACGCAGACTCGAAAAGTCTTCCCAATGATCAGAATCCTTTCCCAGCACTTCCACGGGGCCTCGGTCTCCTGTGTGCACAGCTAAGCCCCAGGCCCCAGACAGGAGCAGCCCTGTACCCTGCTCCGGGGACCAGCCCTCCTGCTCCGGGCATCAGGACATCCTGGCGGGAGGAGAGGTGCTCAGAGCAGCTGCACGGTGGTCCCTCCAGTGACCACGCCCACACACACAACACAGAGATGCACACACACACACACACACACACAGGAACACGTACATATTACACACTCATGCACAGACACACGTATGCCCAAACGCATACACACATGCACACACACACAACCATACACAGACACATACATCCTACACACACAACACACATGTGCACCCGTGTATACATACATGCACACATACACAAATATACACAGCCATGTGCACACAACACAGATACACACAGACACACACACAAACATACAGTACACATACACGTCACACACACACACACACGACAGCAACGTTTGCTGAGAAAGGGAAAACCCACGGCACAGGTCAGACCGGGCAGCAGGCTGCTGGAAGGGTCTGACTCAACAGCACCATCCAGGTCTCCGTGCGCACTGGGTCACATGTGACTCTGACACACCCAGCGGGAGTTCCAGTTCTGAGCAAAGGGGCTCAACGCAGACAGAGTGCGAGGAACACGGCCCGGAGGTGTGGAGGCCGGAACGGGCAGGCGCATCTTCATGAAAAGGCTGGAGAAACGAGGCGTCAGTGCTGCAGATGCCCCCAAACCCAGGCGAGACACCACCTTCAGCTTCACGGGGTCTTGACACAGGGTCTGGGTTTGCCGTGTGCGGTGCAGCGACGGTGAACGCGCGCCGAGGCGAGAGCGCAGAGGCCGCGGAGTCAGCAGGAGAGACGGTTCCCGCTCTGACGGAGCCCCTCCCCACAGGGAGTAACCACTGAAGCACACTCGACGCCTGACCAGAGGCACAGGATGACGCAGAAGCAAAACCGCGGGTGGACGTGTGCGCACACCTGCACACGCACCAGCACACACACGCACGCCTGTGCATGCAGCCAGACACACGTGTTTTCCCTTGGAATCCCCACTTCCATTCCTTGAAGGAAACGCACCGTTACGAAGCGTCAAACGTCAGGTTCGTTAGTGAGATGACCTGAAGAACAAGGCCGACCACTTGTCACTTGCTGGGCACGTGACATTGATTCTGTCCCTTGTTGCGCTCAGCACAAAATTAAGGAGAGGACAGAACACTCCATGGTGGGCGGCACGTTTTTCCCTCGGAAGAGTGACTCATACCCTAGTATACGGACGACTTGAAGCTTCTGGAGTTCTAGCCAATGTGGGCTGCCCGGGGCGCCCCTTGCACCGCCCGTCCTGCCTGAGACACCCCGGCTCCAGCTCCAACAGGCACCCTGTGGCCTGAGCTGCAGGTGATGGCGCCAGGACCAAGGAGCCAGGCAGGGCTTTGTTTGGGGTTTATTTGGTGGAGAATCACCCTGAAGCTCGGGTTCCCGGTCCAGAACACGGAGTCAGGGGGACGGCTGGTTCCTGGCTGCCCTCCCACACCTGCAAGACCAGGGATGCCCACCCTCCACCTCCAGGTGAAGATGGGGAAAAATATGAAAGCGTTTCCCCAGCCTGCGCAGGGCCAGGATCTCACCCACGGAGAGATGAAAAGCTCCCACTCACTCGTTTTCCGTCACAATGTAGCCGTACTCCTCCTGGGGAGGTTGGACTTCCAGCCGCAGGCCTTGGCCGGGGGGTCCCCGGGCCCCAGCGCCGGGGCGCTGGTCCTCCTGCGGGGCCGCCGGAGCCCGGAGCTGCGATGCCCCAAGTCCGCCCGGCCCCGGCTCCGGGTGCAGCGGCCTTTGCAGCAGCTCCTTGGAGTAGGTCTGACTCTTTATGTTCTCCACCCCAACGCGATCCTCCTCTGAAGACGGGGAGGCCTCAGGGTCCTCCGATTTCTTGATCTCCGTCTTGAAAGACCCGGCAAGATGGGGGGCTCCAGGCAGGAATGGAGACCCAGGACCCTGCAGGAGGTCCCCGAGTTTGACGCCCAAACGGCTGACCTGGCAGAAAGGAAACCAGCCTAAGAATGTGCCCCAAGTCACAGAGAGGCATCAGCACCAGACTCTCGGGGGAGCGGGCACTGGCGAGTGGGCACTGGGGAGCGGGCACTGGCGTACGTGAGCCTGGGGCTGGAGTGGGCCACACGGGGCAAATTCGGCGTCCGGCCGAATGCATGTCGTCTGGAGAGCCCAAGCTCTGCTGGCCTCTCCCTCTGCGTGCCAAATTAGAAACGTGTCCCTAGACCCCATGGCTCCCTCCGCAACTCGGACAGCCGAACCCTCCACTTTTTATTTCTGATGGACATTTCAAAGAATTGTTGGTGTTTTCTTCACCACGTGCTAACAGGCACTGAACCAGGAACCACTAACATAATCTGACAAGAGAAGTACTAACCAGAAATTCTTCTTTTCCACCCACAAAATAGAGTTTCGTAGAACCACATCACTGCCATTGCTTATGAATTGACTTTCTGCATCCTTAAGACGAATACAGATGAGCAAAAGTTCTCCAACAGGGAAAACCAACAAAGCGCTCCATGGGTGGACGTGTGCGCACACCTGCACACGCATCAGCCTGTTCCAGACCCCTCTGGACCAGCACACCGTCGAGGGGCCCCTTGGCAACGACAGAGGAGCAGTGGTCTCCCCACCCCCCCAGTTACTAGGGAGCATGCGATGTGTGGCTGCCACAGCTGGGGAACTGGGGAACTGAAGTCTATGGACTTAATTTTAATGCGTTTAAGTTCAAGCAGCCACATATGGCTGGTGGCTCCACCATGGACAGCGCCGTGGGTGTACATGGTCCAGAGCCTGTGAACGTCCGTTAAATGAACCTCAGAAACCAGGACACGCGGGACGACCTCAACGACACAAAGTGGGTGTGAAGTCTTATCAGGCGGTGTTGTCCTCCCGTTTCCCTGGGTGGATGGGGGGGTGGTTCTGAGGAATATTAATTTGAGATTATGAGGGTTTTTCTATCTTTTTCTGGAAAAAATTTTTTTTGTATTTCACGTACGTTCCCAAACTATGGACAAGAAAACTAACGCGACTCTGGGTTTCACAGGACCCGAACACGCCCCATCTTACCTCCTGGTAAAATCCTGCACCGCCGTCTCGCACTCTGTTATCTGTGAAAGACACGAGCTCATCAAAATCCTGGCCCAACATATATACACTAGCAAAGGTAAGGCAGAGAGCTAGTGGGAAGCAGCCGCATAGCACAGGGAGATCAGCTCGGTGCTTTGTGACCGCCTGGAGGGGTGGGAATGGGAGGGTGGGAGGGAGGGAGACGCAAGAGGGAAGTGATATGGTAACATATGTATATGTATAACTGATTCACTTTGTTATAAAGCAGAAACTAACACACCATTGTAAAGCAATTATACTCCAATAAAGATGAGAAAAAAAAAATCCCGGTCCAGCATGTCAGCACAAAGGTCACAGGACATACAGGGTGACCACCGAGTAGGTCAGGCACAGTGAAACTGGCCTCACTCCCACGACAACGAAAGCCTCCGCGTACGGTACAGAGGTGGCGCTCCGTAAAGTCCACGACAGAGGAGGGGTGACACACTAACTCAGACACGAAGTCAGTCAGTCAGTCACGATGCCAGTTCCAGGGAGCCACGTATTATCCTCAGGTAGCTCAGAGCAAGAAAGAGCCGCTGAGCCAGGCGCAGTGCGCAGTTACAGAAAAGGAAAGTGAAGTGTCGACCCACACACCTCATGCTGAGATGCCTCCAGACTGGGTACTTTCCTGTGGTGGCCACTCCTCTGAAGACACACGCAGGAGTCAGGGTGCGGCTCCTGTGCTCCTGCAGACCCTCCCAGCCCCGGGACAGGGACCATCTCGTCCGAGTAGCAGCCCAGCATCTTTTCCTGCATCGGTCAAGCCATGCTTCCAGCTTCCAGGCAAGCCTCGTCCCAGCCCACAGAGGAGGGAGAGACATGCACCTTGCGCCTGGCATGTTCCTGGGTGCCTACTGTGTGCAGCGCACTGCGTTACATGCTTTAACGTAGCTTCCGCAACTCTGAGAAGCGGTCAGGCGGGGAGACGGGGCCTGCCCTGCTCGGCCCTCGCACAAGGCTCCCTGGCGGCTGTTAGTGGGTGCATGTATGTGAGCGTGTGTGAGTGTGAATGTTGGGATGTGTGTGAGTGTGCATGTGCTGGGGTGTGAGTGTGCGTGCACTAGAGTGTGAGCGTGTCTGTGTGTGTGAGTGTGCATGCACCGGGGTGTGAGTGTGTCTCTGTGTGTGTGAGTGTGCATGCGCTGGGGTGTGAGCGTGTCTCTGTGTGTGTGTGTGTGAGTGCATGCGCTGGGGTGTGAGCGTGTCTCTGTGTGTGTGTGTGAGCGTGCATGCGCCGGGGTGTGAGCGTGTCTGTGTGTGTGTGTGTCAGTGTGCGGCAGTGGGCGTGTACCAGGGGGTGGGGATCTCTGCTTTCTCCCTGGAGCAGCCCCAGAGGTTGGTGTGGCCTCAAGCAGACATTTGAATGATCCTCTTTCACTTTATTATTCAAATGTTTGCCTCCATGTTGTACTCGCTCACACAGTCCGGACAAAACCTCTTTCTCTCCTGTTTTTGCTCCCCCGGAACCTCACCCGGAGGCATCACAGCCCCTCCTCCACAGAGCAATTCGCCCTTCAGCGTACGTGCTCTGGAAGGCTCAGCCTGCGGAGGAGGCTTTCAGAGGCAAAAGTTCAGACAGACACAAATCGTTAACATGAATCCCACCTCGCAGCAGAAAGAATGCAGCCCAGCGCACCACGCGCACACGCGGCGAGCGGCCGGGAGGCACTCACCTGGCACGCCGTCTCTGTGGCGCACGGCCCCCGAGCGGCCCGCCTGGCCTCTCGGCCCTCCGCCGCCTCTCCCGGCGCCGTTCTGCTCCCCTTCCGCGCGCCCGCCTGGCATCGCGCTCGCTATCGCACGGGCTGCCTCGGCCACATCGAGGGCGCTCAGACCCTCCACGCTGCCTGGGCGCTGCCGCAGGTCCTTCAGCAGAGCCTGAACACGTGCCCCTAGACGGCACACACGAAACAGACAAACCGAGACAAGGGACAGCGTTAGAACAAGGACACAAGGATGCAGATGGGTGGCAACGGTGAGCGCAGCAGAGGGACGGGAGCAAAAAAGGGCCAAATGGAATTCTGCAAGTGAAGAGTTCAGTATTTGAAATTTAAAAGCTCCCTGGATGGGCTTAACCGCAGATTGGATGATGGAGAACAAAGAGCTGCTGAATTTGAGGACAAACAATGGAAACGATTCTCATCCGTGGAACAGGGAGAAAGGACTGGCCACACCTTGGCAACGTGGTACAGCTTCAGGCGCCACGAGTGTGACTGGGTCTGAGAGGGAAAGGAGAGAGAGAAGGGGACAAAGAAAAGAAAACAACCTCCACAAATGCCCTGAAATCGGTGAAGAGCATTAACTCAGAGATTCGAGGCACTCGGAGAGCCACACGACGGCCGCTCCCAGCCGAGCTCACAAGGCCGCACAGAGAACCGAGGTGGAGGAGACGCTAAATCGGCCAGAGGCGGGGCCAGGACGGCGGTGCCCCAGGACACACCCAGCGCCCTGTAAGCACGACATACGTGACATGATACACAAGTACACACTGGATCATTTACATATGAGGATGCATCTGAACCACTAAAAGAAAAGGTGTCTAATTCAGAAGTCTAGATTACACAGCGAAAATATCCTTCAGACGTGAAAGTGGAAGAAAGACATTTTCATATTATTGAAAAGAAAAGAGTTACGATGGTCCCTCACCCTGGACCTGCAGTGCAGGAGATGCTAGGAAAAGCTCTGCCGGCTGGAGAGCAGTGGGGTGGCCCGGAGTCCCCCACAAGGTTTGCTGCAGGGTGGTGACAGCCCCGGCCTTGATTCCGTGTCAACCAGGAGCTCCTGAGGCTCTGACCTCTGGGCCTCGCCGGTCCCGGAGAGACTGACGTTCCCGGGGCCGCCCACATGTACAGACAGCAGACGCTGCTTCCAAATGCCAACCAACCAACCCAGAGCCCCGCCCCGCCCCCAGGCGACTGGCCCCCTGCCCTGCGCACCCCGGGCCCGGGTCCCAACAACTAGGGGCTGCCCCTCTGCCCCGGAGCCGCTGACGTCATTCACACCAGCCGGTGCTGCCTCGCCTGCTCCTTCCTGCAAACCCACAGAAAGGCCCTGCCTACAGCTCCCCTCCCTCTGCCCCGTCACCAGCCTGGTGCTTCCCCGGGCGGCCCCCGCCTCTGGGAAACAATCTTTTTCACGATAACCCTCTCCTGATCTGTTGGTCTCACCACACCTGAACGGTAATAAAACCTGCACTTTGAAACAGCTTCCCGTGGAAGGAAATGCAGATGGATGACTTCCCTGTGGCTGCTGCCTCCGTGGTCCTTGACCCCGACCTGAGCCCCTGGGGAGGGCACTGCCCCCCTGCATCCCCACCTCCCCCTGCATCCCTCCCCCACAGCCCCGTAGACACGCTTAGGGACCAAACGCTTGCCTTCCAGCAGTGAACCTGGAAAAATATTTCTCACTTCCTCATAAACAGAAACATTGTAAAAACAGAGAAGCAAGCCTGACCCAGACCAGGGCAGGAGGCTGAAGGCTTGAGGGACCCCAACCCCACACAGCGTCAGAATTCCTGCTTCTCTGGGACGACAAAGGGCACAGGTTGCTTCGTAGAAAAGAGAAAAACTAAGGTAGAGTAAACAGTAAGAGAAACAACACCTAGCTGTTTATTAAGCCTCTAGCATTATAGACACATCAACTTTCAGTGGTCTGTACTGTCGCAGCCATGGCCTAAAAGGTGAGGAAACGCAATGCCCTGAAACTAGAGGCCGAGGCTTGGCCCCTGCAGGCGTGGTCCCTGCCAGGGGCCACAGCATGGCAGGACCCACCATGGCGTCCCAGGACACCGACCAAGGCAAAGGAAATGGATCAGTACATTTACGAGACGTTTTTTAACAAGTGTTGAATCCAAAATGTGTTTCTGCGGAACGCAAACTTAACCAGGAAATTCAGCTGGGGAGAACGTTCCATTCCCCAGGGCCTTGGTTCACCGAGGATCTGCTCCTGTTCTCCGCTGGACCATCCTCAACGCAGAGCTGTGTCCCTCCTAACAAGGGTCCAAGGTGGACTCCCTGCCCCGACTGGGCCCTGCGAGGATGTTTCACCACCTCGCGGTTAAACCCGAGTCGCACTGTTGGCCGGTTTCAAGGGGTCCAGAACATGTCCTTCTAAGAGTCCACTTTCTCTCCGATTCCAGATTTAGGAACAGGACCAGTGGGATTACTGCGCTAGAACCGTCATGCGAATGGGGGCACACGGGTGTCAGGGTGACAGTTCAGAGCCTGGGTAGCAAGTCGCCGCGGACCGAACTGTGGCTGAAGCAGGCGGACTCTCCTGGGCACGGCCTGGCCTGTGGGCGGCCGGGTCCGCATCTGCTGACGCCCTGGTGCTGTCCTCTGTGCAGGGGGCCAGGGCCTGTCGCCGCCCTGTGACCTTTTTGCCCACACACGCCCCTCCCCCCAGCTGCTCTCAGGCTGCCTGGGTGGGAGACACACATTCCAGGTCATGAGGGAGGTGGATAATCAGTGAGGGATTCAGGCCTCCCGGAGGGTCTCAAACCTAAACGGCAGAGCTCAAGAGCAGGAACTCTCCTCCCACCCTTCGTTCTTTCCTTCCTTCCACAAATGTTCGCTGCACGTTTTCTGTGCTCAGCTACCTGTCAAGGTGCAGGAATAATGCAGTTAGCAAAGCACTTGCTTCCACGGAACGTTCATCTATAGTAGAAGAAACAAAATAAACAATTAAAAACAAACACATACAATGTCTGGTGGTGACGGGGCTGTGGGAACAATAATGCAGAGCGTGGAGGATGGGGCAGTGGGGAGGGACGATGCTGCGTTAGACAGGATTGTCGGAGAAAAGCTCAGAGACCCAAAGAAGGGAAGTCCTGAGCCCAGGGACTATCTTAAGGAAACGCTCTGCGGGCAGAGGACACAGCAAGCGCAAAGGCCCTGGGGCAGGAGCACTGGAAGGAAGGAAGGCGGCCAGAGTGGGTGACCTGGAGCAACAAGCGGGGCGTGAAAGTCGGGGGCACTTTACAGGGTCTCAGACCATGAAAAGGACCTGGATTTTTGCTGAGTGGGATGAGAAGCCCTTGCTGGGTTTTGAGCAGTGAGTCGTCATCTGGTTTACAATTTTAAGAGGCCTGCAGGCTTGAGACAAGGTCAGAGCCGGGAGGCCGGAGGCGGCTCCTGCAGGAACCCAGCTGGGGATGGCGGTGCAGCAGGCAGAGCTGGCGGGAGCCTTATGTGTTTCTATGGCAGGTCCAGATGGACCGGATGTGAGGTTCAGGGGACGGAACAGAGCCCAGGTGGGTGACAACAGACAGCAAAGCTGGAGGAGCTGTGTGAGGTCAGCTCCCAACGTTGGGGGAGCCTGGGAAGGGGTGGAGGCTCTCGGCAGCCCCTCAAAGCATCCCACAGGGCGATGTTTTGTTTTGTGCAACCCAGGGCAGGAAGGATGTTGGTCAAACACAGGGCAAGTCAGAAATCCTAAAAGACCCACCACAAACAGGGGGTCACGATCTGGACAAAGTGTGCTCTGCAGCCAGCCACACCCAGGCTCCAGTCTCGGGGTCTGTCTGTGTAGATGGGTCAGTAACTCCCACTTGAAGGGGTTATTGAGAAAACGAAATCAAATGTTTAGACTGTCTACAACGTCTAATAACCAAATAGCGAAGGGGAAGTTGTGCCCCTCCTCCAATAATCTGTGCTGACATTTAATAACTCAGAGAAACCCTCCCTACAGTTACCTCATGTCCTTTCCCTTAACTTCCCTCGGCTCCATTCTCCTTATTTGGAGGGAAGAGCAGAAACAGACCTGCAGCGTGAAAACACTCACGTTCTTTAAGAGAAAGACCAGAGAATGGGAGAGACTTTCCGTGGGCCTTTCTAACTATAATAAGACACATCCATCTTCAAAATGGTATCATAAAATATAATTCCTAAAACTGTCTCCTCTCATCCAAAAAAGAAACTTTTCAGATTACCATTAGTGAACAATAACTAAAAAACCCACAGGTATACAATGGTAGATGCTAAGCGGCTGACCACTTAGGAGGAGAGCAATTAACTCGTGTCAGCGATCATCTCCCGCTAACTGCGGTTGACCACAGTGAGTCAGCTCAGAGGCGCCCACTGTCAGTCCTCTGAAGATGAGGAGAAATGAGGAAATCCTCTTTAAAGAGTGTAGCCAGCCCTGGTGGACTGGAGGGACCGTGGCGCAGAGCACAATCAAATACCACATGCATCAAAGTGAGACGCTCTGTTCCGGCTGCCGCACCATGTAATTCCGAGATCCGGCCGGCTTATAATGACATTTTAAGTAGCTTTCAATGTGCCAAGTGGGCTCTAGCAGAGCAATTACATGAAATGTCAGGACATCAAATATGTAAGGCCTGGAGTAGGAGATCAGCTCCCATGAACAACTGCTGCAGGCCTGACCTACAGAAATTATATGTCTTAATAGGGTCCCCCAGACAAATGCTACAAGCTTTAGAGAATAAGCAATGGTGTGCAGTTAACCTCACACAAATCTGCTTCCACGAAGAGGATGTGAATCATACACAACAGTTTCTGCTCCTACGTGCTTTTACCACCACGTGGACATGAAAGTACACAGTTTAGGCACATACGAACGCACACATCACCACCATAATCACCACCATCACCACCATCACCATTACCACCCTCATCACCCTCATCCTCACCACTATCACACTCAGGGGAGTAGCCTAGACACGGGCTGGGTGGCAAATGCAGACCCCACAGGAGGAAACTTCCCAGGAAGGGCTTCCGGGGCAGCCCCTGAAATCCGTCTACATTAACTAAATGGGCTGAATCAGCAAGGCATCTGGATCCCATTCACGGAAACACCCTTTGAATGTGAGAACTGCCGAGCTCCCTCCCCGCAGCAAAGGTTGGATGGGAGATGCCCAGGTGTGCACGCTTCATGCTGCAGTTCTGCAGACAGGAACTCAGTCTATGATCAGAGCCAAACCAATGTGTATTTGCCACAATTTTTAAAACTTTAAATACAAAAGTGGCCTCGCACTTTTTATTACCTAAGAGTGACTGGAGATCATGGGACTTGCCTGAATTTTAACCCAGCGATGGAGGAAGAACGAGCCCTGGCGAATGCACTGCAGGGACGTGCAGAGGAGAAGCAGCAGCTGCGCACGGCCACACCCGGGTCAGCCGTGCGGTGCCAGGCCTCACAAACGCACACGGAGCACAAAAGGCACACCAGCGCTCACAACACCTGCCTGGTGGTGATGAGATCCAGGGTGTCTTGTTTTCTTCTTTCTACACATCTATTATTCTGGTATTGCATGGTAACCATTTACTACTTCTACAACTGATAAAAAGCACAACAAATAATCCTTTACCCATTCCGGTTTCCATAGAGAACTGATCACAGAATACAGAACAACACTCTAACGAGGGGCATTGCCAGCTGGGCCACAACCCAAGACACCGTGTCCTAAACAGGAGAAGCTGGACCAGCCGTGTCTGAATTGCACACTTCACACTTTGCCGTTTGCCCTTGCCATTATCCTACTGCCCACTGGTCTTTTAATTTTATGTGAATTAAAGCTTTTTCAAAGGCGACACGGTGTAAATAATGAATAAATGAAGGAAGAGGGTCTCCTTTCTAAGTTTTTACCAAATGAACATTTGCCACGCACGTGAAGCCTGTGGCCTGATTTACTGATTCGGGAGCAGGGATGGGTGGGTTTTCATGAGCCCTGAGGGCTACTAATTGGTCTCGACTGTCCTGCAGAAGGGCAGCCACTATCTGCGTCACCCACGTCTCTGTCTTCCGCACTACACCCGCTGGGTGCCCGGCACAGCCAGCTCTCCAGCGCTGCCCCCCCGGGGAGGTCACACACCCTGGCCCTCTGGGCCTCCCTTCTGACTTTCTCGCTGGTGCTTTCAAGGTGAAGCTGGGTTTTGAGGACAGGGCTGCTGTGTCTTGCGCCTTCCTAGGGATCCTGTGCTCGTGGCCCACTGAATCTACCTGAACGCTCCCCGAGGTTCTGAAGGATATTAGACCGAACGGCAGGGGCAGTTTTCCAGGGGCGAGTGGTGTGGAATGGCCTGCCTGGGACTGGTCCGGACAGGTAACCCCGGGAAGCTCTGGGGCTTTAGAAGAAGGTTGGTCTTTTCTTGCCTTGTCCTTTTTCACTATGTAAGAAGAGAATCCTTCCTCCTTCCAGCCCTGGCTGACACCCCTGCCCCCAGGTGACCCTTCTCTACTCCTCTGCTCACCCTAAAGGCTCAGCACACAACTTTGCACACAATGAACAGTCAGAGAAAGCTAGACTTTGGAGCTGAATGGCATTTAAAACATTAGAGTCCGGGACCAATAAGCCCAAGAAATAAAGCAAATTGTGTTTAAATCTGCATTTTAGACGGTTCTTAAAGGCTTCCATCCACTTTGCCTTAAGTGACCTGACTTTGGGACAAACGCTATCACCTGCTATCTCAAGCTGCAGTTTCCTCATCAGGAAAACGAGGCTGACAATAACACCATCTTTCACGGTTGACGTGAAGAGCAAATGATACCATTCACCCACTCAGCAAACACCCTGCAAGGCACATGCTGAGTCCCGGGTGCAAATGTGAGAAAAGCAGCACAGTTTGCTGGCTTCCGTAAGCTGACGGTCTACAAGCGGAGACAAACATTTATCCAATACGTGCAAACGCGTGAGTCAGACTGTGAGACACGCTCCAGAGAAAAGTACAGCCCTGCGAGGGCTTCCCTCGAGGTGGGGTAGGGTGAGGTGAGCTCCTCTTGTTGGGGGATCGAGCACTTTCCAAACAGTCAAGGTGAAATGTGTCAGAAAGGTTACGTGGCCGGGGCTGCTGGACGCTAACGAGACACAGGGAGGCAGCGTCCCCCTCACAGAAGGTCGCTGTCCCCCTGAAGGCTTCTTGCTGAACGCTGGACACGCTGGTCACATCTCCGAGCTCCTAGCTCACAGGGCGTGTGGAACAGAGGAACTAGTACACGTCCTCCTTGGGGTGCAACCAGGAAAGTACAGGACAGCATCAGCAGGCAGGAAGGCAGAGAGGTGGCCTCGCCAAGAGAACACCCACTGCCACGGCGATCCACAAACCGCCAAGGATCACAAAGGGTGAAGCTCTCCTCTGAGGAGCGAGGGGTTCGAGCTCCACAGGAGGCTCTCCAACCCCCAGATCCTGCACAGGAGCGATGAGCCCCCAAAACACCTGGCTCTGAAAACCAACAGGAGATACATCTAAGAAAACCACAGAACTACAGAGAATGGGAAATTCGCTCTTAAAGGGCCCTGTGCAGACTCACTCGACTCAAAACCAACGCAGACGTGCCTGATTGCAAGGCACCTGGATCACAGAGGAAGGAGACCCACTTACTAATCTTGAAGTACCTGCTGGAGAAACAGGGACCACTTGGGATGCTCCCCAGGGACTGAGACACTGCAGGCGCCACTGTGGAAATCGCCACCTAACCTGTTAGCCCCCTACCGAGAGCGCTGCCACCCCTGCACCTCAGCAGGGCTCATGACCAGTCAGGCGATAACCCCACCCGCCAGCGCCCCTCCGCAACCCTGACCTCACCACAACAGGAGGGCAGGTGCCCCACACGGGCACGCCCCTTGAGCCCCGGGCTCCGGTGGCCAGTGGGATTGCACCTCTGAGCCCCACAGGATGTCTCCTACAAAAGCCACTCCTCAAGACTGGGAGAGGTAGCTGATACACCTAACACAGAGAAACAGACACAGAGAATTAGGCAAAATAAGCAGACAAAGGAACATGTTCCAATCAAAAGGACAAGACATAAACCTCTGAAAAAGAACTAAATGAAAGAGAGAAAAGCAACTCAGCTGATAAAGAGTTTAAAATAATGGTCATAAAGATGCTCACTGAACCCAGAAGAAGCATGGATGAACACAGCCAGAACTTAACAAAGGGACAGAAACTATAAGAACTACCATATGATCCAGCAATTCCACTCTTGTGTACTTATCCAAAAAAAACAAAAACACCAATTCAAAAAGATATATGCACCCCCATGTTCATTGCAATAGCCAAGATATGGAAGCATCCTACGTATCCATCAACAGATGAACGGATAAAGGAGATGTGGTGGGACTTCCCTAGCGGTCCCGTGGTGAAGACTTCACCTTCCAAGGCAGGGGGCGCAGGTTTGACCCCTGGTAGGGGAACTAAGATCCCACATGCCTCAGGGCCAAAGAACCGAAACATAAAACAGAAGCAATATTGTAGCAAATTCAGTAAAGACTTAAAAAAAAAAAAAAGTCCACATCAAAAAAAAATCTTAAAACAAAAAAGATGTGGTACATACATATATACAATGGAATATTACTCAGTCATGAAAAAGAATGAAATTCTGCCATTTGCTACAACATGGATGGACCTAGAGGGTATTAAGCTAGTGAAATAAGTTGGACAGAAAAAGACAAATACTGTGTGATTTCACTCATATGTGGAATCTAAAATAAAGAAGAACATAAAGCAAAACCTCATAGATACAGGGAACAGATTAGTGATTACCAGAGAGGAAGTGGCTGATGGGGGCAAGATGGGTGAAGAGGTCAGCTGTATGGAGATGGATGGTAAATTAGACCTTTGATGGTGATCACTCTGTAGTGTATACAGATGTCAAACTAAAACGTTGTACACCTGAAACAATATTTTTTTTAAAAAAATGATGCAAGAGAATAAAAGAGGGAGGAGAAAGCTTTTGTAGTTTAAAAGGCGCTTAACAGGTACATCCACCAATTCAGTGGACCGTCTTCAGATACTGCCTTCAAAGAACCGACTGTAAAGAAAATTTACAAGTGAGAAATTTAAACACAGATTAGATACTTGGTGATATGAAGACATTAGTATGAAGGTTAACATGGGATAAAGCTGTTTGGTTAGGTTTATTCAAGAGTCGTATCTCTGGCAGTGCAATACTGAAGTGTGACAGGTGAAACCTGACAGCGTCCGATTGAATCCGTCAGCGTAGGGGAGGAGGGGGTCACAGAAGTAGCGAGAGGAACCCAGCAATGCATGTGTGGGCGTTCATCCTACAAGTCTCTCTGTTTGCTCTGAGACTAACATTTTACATGACTCTTTAAAGCATACAGCGCAGTTGGGAAGACAATATATATAAAAAGATAACCCACACTGCAACGTAGCCCAGGAGAAAACGCCAACCAAATGATGCCGCTAATAAGGGTCCCTGGAGAGCGGAGAGAGCATCTTCAGAGGATGTTCCCCGAAGAGCCCCACCAGAGCGGCCCGATCAAGCCTCCACTTACAGACAGGGAGCGCGAATGAGAACGGACACTCAATATTTTTTTAATCTGTTACCTGCTTCATGTTATTTTTTGTGTATCTTCAAAGGGGAAGTCATATTTTATCAAAATCGCACTTTATATTTTATGGTCTTAGGGAAAGGCTGTTAGAAAACAGATGAGGCCCCTGGGCATCTCACAGAGACTAGGACCGGCCAACAGCCCTCCTCCCGTGGGGCGACCACAGCAGGGGTGACTCACATCAAGGGCCGAAGCGGCGGCCTCGAGGGCTGGTCACTTCAAGGGCCCAAGTACACTCACGGCACTGGGGGCAGCGTTCGTTTCAGGCCGGTCTCTGGGGACCAGCAAACACCCATAAACCAAGGAGCTGGGCATGAGTCTGACCACAGGAGTGGAGAGGCAGAGACAGAAGGAAAGGGCAGTGGACTCCTAAGTCGTTTATATTCAATTTACCAAACGCTGGGCGCGGCCAGCTTTGGCCTGTGAGTCGCATTCCCTCATCATCTCCACCAATAAAGTCATGAAATAGCGAGACTGTCGGGGCAGCGAGAACTGAACGTGGAGGGCGCCTCCCCCAGGAAATCCGAAGGCCCCTCCGCCGCAGGCACTGGCCGCCTGAGTCCCCGCGACCCAGGAGCAGGACCAGGACGGACGGCCCCTCCCACCCCTCGGCCTCTGTCCGCTCTATGGCGGAGCCTGGTGCGCGCGTGGAGAGAGCCTCGGAGGCCCGGCCTGGGCAGCCGCCCGAGAGGCAGAAACAAGCCGACGACAAGCACGCAAAGGGTACTTACCGTCGTCCGTGCCCAGGGCGTCCCTGGGGTCCGGAGGCGAGAGCCATTTCTGGGGGGCCGCCGGTGCCGAAAGGACCCTGGGCTCTCGCCAGGGCGCGCGCACGAGCTTGCGGGTTGCGGGGTCGCCGTCCCTGGGGGGCGCGGGGGGCTTCCGGGCCGCGTAGGCACCCAGTGCGGCGACCAGACTCTGCCTGTCCGCGCCGCCGGCCACCTTGGGGCTGAGCTCGTCGGGCTGGAGCCTGCGGAGCGTGCGCAGCGGGCGGTCCCCGGGGAAATCGGCCCGGGACGCGGGGGCATAGGTCAGGGCGGACGTCCGGGCCATGAAGGTCAGCACGCTGTCGGCCGGGGGGTCCTCACCCTGCAGGGGTCGGGGGACAAACAGCAGGTGAGCGCCCATCGACGGGCAGGCCCTGAAGTGGCACCGGGTCTGGACCTCCGGGCGCTAAACAGCACCTGGCACCCGGAACGCGCACCCCAAACAGGCGCCACGGCTTAATTCACCGTTGGGCCGGGTCCCACGTCCACATTCCTCCCACGGTGGTTTTTTCATAACAGCTTTATTGAAATACAGTTCGCACGCCATGAGATTCACCCCATTCAGTGTTTTTAGCAGATCCGCAGAGCGGTGCAAACATCGCCTGGTACAGAACCCTCTATCACCCCATTCCTCCTCCCCCGGCCCCAGGCAACTGCTCATCTACCTCCTTCTCCGTGACTTTGCCTATTCTGGGGCATTTCACGTAAACAGAATCACAGTGGGGCCTTTGTGTCTGGCTTCTTTCGATGAGCGTGATTATTCCAAGGTGCATCCGTGTCGTAGCACGTTGGTGCCAAATTCCTTTTGATGACTGAAAATTATTAAGGACAGAGCACATTTTGGTTTCTTCATTCCTCAGCTGGTGAACATCTGGGTTGTTTCCATTTGGGGGCCATTGTGAATAACGCTGCTGTGCACCTTCGTGTACAAGTCTCTGTGTGGACCTGTTTTCATGTCTCCCAGGCACGTGCCTGGGAGGGGGGTGCTGGGCAGTGGCCAGCTCTGCATGAACTGCCAAAACGTGTTCCCGCGAGGCTGCACCACTATCACCGTGCCGGCAGCATGTGAGGGCTCCATTTCTCCTCTTACTATTTTTTATTTTGTAGTACAGCTGTCTTCCTTCGACATAGCCATGCACTGGTGTGTACTGTAACTCCACAGAGTAGCTTCCCCCGCGACGGACTCTCTCCTTCGTCTGACGGTTTTTATTTCACTCCAGCTCCTGTCTTCACTGACCACTTAAATCCCTTTTCCATCCATCCAACCCTTTTTACAGCGATATTCTGGCCGGTGAAGCTGCCAGGGCCTCTTGCTTTACAGATGATGTCGAATCCATGGCCTTTCCCTCAGCCTCCACCCACTTTGCCTCCTCACTCATTTAGTAAACGTTCCCCGGACATGATCTCATCACACTTTGTTTTGCCCACTAGACAAAACGAGGCCCAGTTTCCTCACGTCTGGGACAGCTGTAAAAACGTTAGAAGTCTCAATGTTCTGCCTCTGACGACGGCACCGTCAGAATTTCATGGACAAACAGTAATTTCCCACTCGGAGATGACTCAGGGCTGCTTTCATGCAGGGACCATAAACTTTTAAAATCTCGCCCGTTCATATTTTCTACATGCACCTCCCTTGGGGCACAAATCGGTGTTTAGTCAGTGGGTACACACCTGGGGATCTAGCTAAGATGTGCGGCCGTCACTGAATTTAAGACAGTGGCTCAGACTCCCAAATCTGTCATTTTAAAAATACCTGTGTTCAGCCTTGCAGGACAGATTTTCGCGTAGCCAGCCTGAAGCAGGAAGCTGGGCTTGACATGGTGCTACGTTCCGTTCTCACATATTAGCGTGGGCAGGTCACCTGACCTCTTGACACTCGGTTTTCTCCTGTCAGAGGAGACTGGCCATTATCTCCAAGACTGTTTTTAGCTCTAAATGATGTGATTTTAGTTGTCATCCAAATGGTATAATTTTGTTCAAGTGCTGGCTGAAGTCAACTGCTTTTCCTTTAGAAGAGAAAAAGTAAGATTCATGAGAGAGAGAGAGAGAGAAGGGATGCCTCCACGACAAGCAGCCCCTCCAGCAGTCTTGCACAAATTGGGTGTAAGTGTCAATCTTAAGTTCAGCCTGAACTTCCGTGGAGAAAGGCTGTCTCTGAACACCTGGTCGGGCCCCAGCGCTGGAGGCTGGGACGGCCTCCGAGAGCCTCATTACGGTGCCACGAACACCGACCCTCTTTGCCGCGAATGCACCTTCTACTCAAAGGGCCTTTCATTAGAGTCGAGTGGAGAGCTCGGGGGGCGGGCGCAGCAGGCCGCACACAGCGCAGACAATCAGTGCTGAGTGTGATCCGTGCAGTGGACCAGGGTAAACAGTCTGCGTGAGGTCTTCTATGCTCTGAACCAAATTAAGGTGAAGAGGGAAAAATAATGTTTCAGTCGGCAGACTGTAAAAGTAATAATTAAAAAAAAAACTTCAGTTTTCACAGGTGACCCCAGGTCCTCTGAGAGTGGGAGAGCTTAGCGCGGCCCCGGGTGAGGGTGCCCAGGTCACCCAGAGCCTGGGGGCGGGGGCAGCAGCGAGGAGGGTATCCTCTCGGTCGCTTCCTCTTTGAGGCTTCCTATCCGGACGCAGTGAGCACGTAGAGGGAGCTGGCCTCCGGGCAAGGCTGCCGGGCTTGGGTCTCACCTCTGCTGCTTAGTGACCTTTGCCTTGACGAGTTATTTAGCCTCTAAGTCACCTGTAAAATGGGGATGATGGGCGTAGCACCTGGCACAGAAGCGCTAGTAGCCCCTACTTACTAGTGGCTTACCGCTAGCCTACTAACAGCGAGTGGCTGTCACTCACTCGCCCGTGTCATAGCCGCATTTCCTTTAGAGCTGTGGGACCTGAGCACCGGCCCTGAGGGAGCCATCCAAGTGGACTCTGTCCCACCTCTGGGTCTAAAATTCTACAACCATTTTCAACCCCCTACTCTGAAGACGTTTTAAACCTCAGTCCAACAAACTACGATGTCCAGTTTCCTAAGATAATGCTGAGTAAGTGCTACGACTGCAGTTGCCCAAATCTGGAGACTAGCAACCTGTGGGAAGCATGAGGACTGGCTGGTACAGCCACTTCCGGCTTGTTCACCCCTCATACCGTGTGTCATCCCGGTCTAGTTTGGGTGTCGCTGGTGTGGTCTGCGCCATGTGTGTGAAGCAGCTGAGAACTGCTGCCAGCCTTCCTGGAATGTACCCTGGGACGACATTCCTCAGCCCATGGTGTTCCACACGAGACGGCGCAGATCCACTCCCTGCACATCCCACAAGGGTCTGCTGAGTAAACCAAGGGGACAGGAGGCTCGGTTGGGAGACTGACCCAGTGCTGTCAGCACAGCTCTGCGTGACCTTCAGAACTTTCTAACCTCTCTGAGCTCCACTTTTGCCCCTACAAAACTGGGCGGGGGGTGGAGTCCTTTTTTTCTGGAAGCAGTTGTATTAGGGAGAGTACAGGTACCTAGCTCAGCACATGGCTCAGAGGAGGGCACTGGATAAATGGTAGCATCAGCGTCATTGCTACCAAGCGCCGCCACCACCAGCAGCATCACAGCCACTAGTGCTGCTGTGTGCTGAGCTCTGGACCACATTCTATGTTCTCCAGGGGAAGAATGCCTCCAACATGGACCTGTCCTCAAACAGCCTGCAGACTGAAATGGGAGTTAAGTCATAGACATTAGTAACTGTAATGGAAAGTATATCAAAGAGGTTTGGGGATACGGAGCTTGGAAGGAAGTGACCATAATCAGCTGGGGAAATCAGGGCAGCTTCCTGGAGCCAGGTGACACCCTTCCTAGAGCCACAACTTGCATCACATCCCCTGCCTGCGTGGCTCCCAGCCGTGCCAGGGCCTGGGCACTAGAGCTGAAAGTCAGGGCCCCTTCCTCTCATGGAGATGCACCTGCCCAGTCCCAGATTGCACAATTATGAGCTCCGACTGCAGGCCCTCCGAGTCCCACTTGCCGGCGAACACTGAGTGGATGAGACTTTTGTCTATACATTAGTCACTGTGCTCATCAAATATTCTCTCGTGCCAAGATCCAGAACAAATTAGGAAACCCAAATTGAGCCATCTTTCGACCACAGAGCAAACATTTCCTCCGGTGTGTCTCACAGCCCGAAGGCAGCGCTGACAAGCACATTGATCAAGACACACTTGCTGCCGGCGTGACCGAGCACACGGTGGTGGGGCTGTCCACAGGCTTCCTAATGAGATGGCCCCGTGATGCCGTTGGAGGCGGCAAGACTGGGGAGCTGGGGGTGGGTCTCGGCAACCCTCACCTCCGGCTCATTAATGGAGAGTTGGGGTTAGGCTGCTCTGCCTTTTTGGGCTCGGGCCGTAGAGGGTAATTCTGGCAAGCTGTTCTGTCTCTGTCTCCACACAGTGGGAAGGTTGTCAGTGCTCAGTCCTGTTCAGGCTCTCAGCGACCCGCCCACGTTCAGGGGCAGTAGACTGGAGGTGTCATTCTTACTGACAGCACTGTCCCCAGGACAAAAACATTCCTGCATTCAGAGGAGCCTCACACTGGTCTAGCTTTGACCACGACAGCTACGCTATCTGCTGCTCACATACAGAACTATCAGTTAGAAAAATCAGTCCCCAGTTTCTAGGGTTCACAAAATCTGAGGTTGAAGAGGTGTTAAGTTCTAAACCACAGGATCAATGAGTTTTGCAGGAAGTTGACAGCAGTACAAAGCGTGGGTGTGAAGTTATGGATATCTGCAAACGATGCCCCATTACACAGCTTGGAACTAGTCCACAGAGACGGCCGACGACAGGACGCGCGTTGGTTCTCGTCTCCCCGTGGCACTACCTTCTCACTGCGTCACCTCTGCTTCACTGGGCGCTCCTCCCGCTTTGCACTTTGTCCTTTGCAGCAGCTGCACCCCACACCCTCATGCCCGCAGAGGTAAAGGGAATGGACTGAGGCAGAGCTGCAGTCCGCCCTTCTGTCCAGCCCGGGTGAGCACGAGGCGTGGTTGCAGGTCAGCTGCCTGCAGCGTCCACCCGGAGGACCTCAGGATAACCATCCCACGGGGGTGGTGTGTTCTGAGTGCCGGCGCCAGGCCATTCTTTGGCTTCATGCGTTTTTACTTCTTTTTGACCCTCTCAACAGACATGACATTTTGGTGTCTGCAGACTCCTCATTTTGTGGGTAAGGAGACAGGACCTCTGGTGAGTAGAAGCAGAGCTGGATGTGGCCCCAGGCCTGGCTTCAGGCAGTGCCACAGAGAAGCAGGCCCATCTGCAGGCTGGCTGACGGAAAACGCAGAACTGTGCTCAACCGGCTTCTAAGAAGGCAACTTGGGGGCCTTCTTTTTGGCTTAAAAAACAAACACGAAAAAGTTGAACAAGAATTCCAGGGCCCTGACTTCAGCTCTACCACCAATTAAGCATCTGAAAGTGAACATTTCACTCTGTCTTTTTCAGCCTCGGTTTCCCTCTGTAAACAGAGGTGTCACGTCTATAGGACAGTTTGGGGGAAGTTGCCACCCTAGCACTGCTGAGTCCTCCCACACGTGATCACGGCGTGTACCTCCACGAATGTAGGTCTTCTTTAATTACTCTCAATGTTTCAAAATTTTCAACGTTTAAAGCCTTACACATATTTTTGTTAGATTACGTCTAGTTGTTTCATAATATTTGATGCTATTACAAATGATATTTTTATAATTCCAATACCTAATTGTTGCTGGTATATAGAAATACAATTGATGTCTGTATATTTACTCTGCATTCCACAGCATTTCCACACTCACTTATTCGTCTGAGTAGCTTTTTTGTAGATTCCACCAAATTTTCTACAAAGATGATCACGTAATCTGGATGCCTTGTATTCCTTTTGCTTGCTTTACTGCACGAGCTAGGCCCTCCAGGGCAATGTTGCACAGAAGAGGTAAAAGCAGGCATCCTTGTGGAATTCCAGACCTGAAGCAGAAAGCACTCATTCTTCCTCATTCAGTACGGTGTTAGCTGTAGGTCTCTATCGTGTTGTTGGCTTTGGTCAAGTGCTTTTACTTTTGAGACTGTCATATAGCTTTTCTCTTCCTTGTTAATATGGTAAGTTGTACTGATTAATTTTCAGATGTAACCAGCCCTGCATTTCTGGAATAAATCTCCCTTGATCATGATGTATTATTAGTTTTTCATATTGTTGGATTTCATTTGTCTAGAAATTTTGTTTCTGTATTTCTGAGATCATCATCTGTAGTTTTCTCTTCTTTTAATATCTTTCTCTGTATGATTTTGATCCTTTGACATTTGTTGAGACTTACTTTATGTCTCAGCACATGATCCATCTTGGGAAATACTCTATGTGTACTTGAAAATAATGTGTATTCAGCGGGTTTTAGGTGTATCATTCTATAAATATCAATTAGGTTATGTTGGTTGATGGTGTTGTTCAAATCTTCTGTATCCTTACTGATATTTAATCTGTTTGTATAATCAGTTACTGAGAGAGGAAAGTTGAAATCTCTAAAAATGATTGTGGACTTGTACATTTCTCTTTAATAGTTTCATATTTTTGCTTTATGTATTTGAGGCTCTGACATTAGGTTCATAAAAAGATTTCTATGTCATCTTAATGAATTGACCATTTACTCATTAAAAAAGTCTCTATATCTAATAATACTATTTGTCTTGAAGTGTACGTTGATTAATATCAATACAGTCACACCAGTTTTCTTATATTTAGAGATTCCATTGTGTATATTTTCCATACTTTTGCTTCAACCTATATATGTCTATTTCATGTGCGATGGCTTTAGTAGAATATAGTTGAAGCTTGTTTTTTAATTTTTATTCAGATTGAACATCTCTGCTTTTTATTTGAAGGGATTAATCCGTTTGTATTTAATATAATTATTGATATGGATGGATTTAACTCTACTTTCTTGATATTTGCTTTATATTCAACCCATCTGATCTTTCTTCCTCTCTTCCTCCTTGCTTTCCTTCCTATGGACAAATGAAGCATTTTTAGCATTCCATTCTATCTCTGAATTGACCTTCAGTAATACCTATTTTTAAAATGGTTGCTGTAAAAATTATAATGTGTCTAATTTATCACAGTCTACCTTCAAATAATATCACAGAACTTCACAAATCAACAAGAAGTTACAACAGTATAATTCCAGTGTTCCTACCTACTCTTTGTGGTCCTGTTGTCATGTAGTTTTCTTCCACGTAAGCTAAAAACCCCACAAATACATTTTTATTATTTTGCTTCAAATATCCAATAGCTTTTATCCAAAAATTCATATATGTTATGTGTGTGTATCTTTTATATTTACTTGCAAATTTACCATTTCTGGTTCTTTTCATCCCCTTTGTAGATATTGGCTTCTATATGATATCATTTTTCTTTAAGCTAAAGAACTTCCTTTAGCATTTCTGGAGTATGAGTCTTCCAGACACAGATTCTTCCTGTTTCACCTACAGTTTTGAACAATATAAAAGTCTAAATTGACAGGATTTGTTTGGTCTTTTTTTCCTTTTCAGTACTTTAAAGATGTTCTTCCATTGTTTTATGGTCTCCTAATGAGAAGTAAGACTTCATTCTTATAATCATTCCCCTAGATGTAAGGGGTCTTTTTCCCCTGAGGATACCTTTAAGATTTCCTCTTTATCTTTGGTTTTCCCCCAATTTGATTATGATATGCCTAGATTTGTATTTATCTTGCTTGAGGTTCACTAAGTTTCTTGGATCTATGTTTTGATAAGTTTTGTCAATTTTGGAAAAACCCAGCCATTATTTCTTTAAATATTTCTTCTGCCTCATTCTCTTTCTCTTTCCCTTCTAGGATTCCAATTATACTTGTGTTAGAGTTATTTGAAATTGCACCATGTATCTTGGATGTTTTGTTCCATTTTGCACTCTGTTTTACAATATAATCTTTTTTAAAATAAATTTATTTTTTAATTTTTGACTGCGTTGGGTCTTCGTTGCTGCGTGCAGGCTTTCTATAGCTGCGGCGAGTGGGGGCTACTCTTCGTTGCGGTGTGCAGGCTTCTCATTGCGGTGGCTTCTCTTGTTGCGGAGCACGGGCTCTAGGTGTGCGGGTTTCAGTAGTTGTGGTGCACAGGCTCAGTAGTTGTGGCTCAGGGCTCTAGAGCGCAGGCTCAGTAGTTGTGGCACATGGGCTTAGTTGCTCCACAGCATGTGGGATCTTCCCGGGCCAGAGCTTGAACCCGTGTCCCCTGCATTGGCAGGCGGATTCTTAACCACTGCGCCACCAGGGAAGCCCTACAATATGTTCTTTTTGTTTCACTTTTGATCATTTCAATTGAGCTGACTTGAAATTCACTGATTCTTCCCTCTACTCTCTCTAGTCTATCATTAAGCTCCTCAAATGAATTCTTTACTTCTGATCTTATTACTTTAATTTGTAGCATTTCCATTTGGTTCTTTTTTACTCTTTCCATCTCTCTGCTACAATTTTCCACTTGTTCGTTTATGCTTTTCCACCTTTCCCACTCAATCCTTTAACGTATTTATCCTAATTATTAAGATATCCTTTTCCAATAATCCCAATGAATGAGTCATACCTGGATCTTCTCCTATCGACTCTTTACTCTCTTGACCAAGAGTGACATCTTCTTGTTCCTTCATGTGTCTCCCACTTTGTTATTGTACGCTGGAAATTTTGCTTAAGAGTAAAGGAGGATGAAGTAAATGACATTTAACCCTAGAAAGCGGAGGGTCCCTTCCTTTCTCAGCCTGCTGATGTGGTGGCTGAGGCCATGAAATCTGTCATTGAAGTTGGTGTGGATTCTGTTGCAGAGGCGGTCAGATTCAGTCACTACTGACTACAGTGATGTTGAGGGCAGGACTGGGGCCCTTTCTTCAGCAGATCCAAGCCCTAGTGCAACCTGAGCATTGCTTCATGCTCTGCAGACAGCTGCCGGTTTTCTGAACCAGGGGAGCTCTCTCTGATTCACAGCCCAGTACCGTTGTGAGTCGCTGAAGACTTCTTTTCCTGGCTTTCGGCATGCCATTCACAGACCTTTCTCCACCATGCAGCCTCATCCCAACCCTTCGGAGAGCTGAGGTGTGCTCAGGAAGGCCTGGAGCTCCTTGGAAGGACATCTCTCGGTCCTTGTCCCCCTCTCCCACCCTCCAGTGTCCTATCTCCAGCACTCAGTGCTCTGTGCAGCCTGCCTCTGGGCTCTACCCTTGCGCCAGGCTCCGCTGCCAACAGTCCTTAAACCCTAGGCCGCCTTCTTCCTCTCCCCGCTGTGGTTCCTGCCTGTGGGAAAGCAGCGGAGGTCTTCTCTCCCCTAGAATGAGCTCATCCCTTTCTGAATTTAGTTCGTTCAGGTTTCTTTGTGTCCTAGCTTTCTGGGTTTTGTTTTTGTCTTTGAAGGCTGTGGTTTAGTAGCTCACTTGGCTTATTCCTGCTGTTGCGGTAGACCAGGGGGACTTCTTGACATGCTGCACTTTGAGCTCATCTGAGCATCTTCAGCTGCCGACTTCTGGTTGCTCTTCCAACACCCAGCCCCTGGGAAGCCCTTGACCCCACATGCCTACCTGGTTCAAGTTCAGCCTTCCCTCCATTACAGCACCTGCTCTGCTTTTAAATGTATCTCTGTGTCTCCCTCATTCAGTGAGATTGTAAAATCCTGAGGGCAGGAATGTAAAGTCCCAGCACCCAGCACAGCTTCTTGCACAATAAAAATGCGTAAAACAAGGATTCCAAATAAATCGGTTAATCCATGGTATTTCCAAATGATGAATTTCGGTTTAAACCTCCTCCAAGGCATAGAATAAACTGGGACCTGCAAGTTTTCTGTAATGAACCAGCCCTACTGTGGTTGATAAAAGTGGGAGCTGGTTTCCACCACTGACAATGCAGAAGCAGTAACTGCATTGATTTGGTGACGGTAAGAGCACAACTGTGCATCAGGGCTCGGGGCTGGGCGGTTCTGTCTAAGGGGAGAGTGATTTTACGCCCTCTGGCTTCTTTCAGGAAGTACTTATACTAAACCTCTAAAGATGGTAAGTTCACAGCATCCCTCTGTCTGTGACAGCTAGGTTTTTGATGACACATACATAGAAAAGATGATTCATAAACAAATTCACTGCAAATTGTTGCACCTTGAAAGATCATCGTGTAGAAAGCTTGCATTTCCAACTGAAATACTTCATCACCCGAGAGCGGAGGGGATCAGAAAACACTGCCCAAATCCCGGGCAAAAGTCTGCACAAAGAGCTTCTTGGACCTTATCCTGTCTCAGTTTATTACAGGGATGATGAAGAGCCTTCTCCTCATTTAAACCCTGGACAGAGAAAATAATGAGTTCCAGGTTTTCATGCATTTTTAAATATTGAGAAGCATCCCTCTTAACACAGGATAAAAACACCTAAGCCAAAGTGCCGCCAGGTGCTCATTCTCGAATAATCCTGTGACCGTCACGCTGAAACCGCTGTGTGGTGAGGTGACCACGGGATTCATCATTCGAACTGGACACTTCTGAGAGGGAAAAGGGGCTTGTTGGTAATTTTGACGGGCAGCAAGCACAAACCGGCACGGTCCAGCCGGACCACGAGGTGTGGTCACTCCCCTGGGTGGGAGTTTTAAAGATTACGGAGGGCAAACTTGATGGGCGGTGGCCGTTGCTGACGGAACGCTGGACAAGACCAGGGACAGCCATTTTGTTTCCCCATCAATGTTTCCTAGAAGGGAGGGCAGGTCGGGATGTGATCAGTCCTGTCCGAGGCAGCCCGGTGCCGAGGGTACAGTCTGGGAGGAATGCACGGTCCTGGCAAAGGCAGCAGTCACCTGTCTCCTCCAGTGGGGAAGACGCCTGGAGAACACGCGCAGGGCTGGGCCCACCGTGTGCACGAGTCAGGGCCGGAAGGGCTCTGCGCTAAGCTCCCCGGGTCCGTGTGAGGGCCCGAGCGCAGCCGGAAGAGCAGCACATCTGCCCCCGGAGCCGTGTCGGCGGCTCACCTGCGTCACCACTGCACCTCCCGGAGGCTCAAAGGCCCCGCCGTCAACAAGTCCCTACAGTCACTGCAGCTCATTCCTAATTCCCGCGTCTCGCGGGCGCGGACAGCAGGCGAGCGTGGCGGAGTCAGGGGCCCACTCAGGCCCCTCCAGCTGGCTTCAGGCCACTCTTGGTCCAGGGAGCTAACCGAGCTCAGCCACCCCGCACGGCCACCACGTGTGTGCCACCCACCATCCAGCCCAGAGCTGGCTGAAGTGACAGGAGAGCGAGTGAAGGCGTGGCCCAAATCGCTCCCCCGGTGTCCCAGGGCCGGCCGCCTTGGGATGAATCTGGGGGGTGTGAGAGGAGCTAAGCGTCCCGGGCTTTCATCCATCTTCCCGCACGGCATCAGGCTTAAAATGGTCCAATTCCATCGGCGGAAATGACCTTCCGCAGAAAGAAGCGTGAATGTGGCTGCCAAACACCCCACGTGCCCAGAGCACCCGGACTTCCATGCTCTCCCCAGGTCCACCCTCAAGGTGCATGAGGGCCTCTGGCCCTGGACACCACTTCTAGACCCGTCTCTTCTAGCCTAGTCAAAAGCTGGCAACTCTGGTTTAACCGGTTGTCATAAAATCATGCGTACTTTCCCATCTAGAAAGTTATGAGATTTCTCACCGTTTCTATAAACTGTTCTTTTCAATGGGCTTCGAGTCCTGGATGGCTCTAGAGCAGACTGGCCTTGGTACAGAACGAACCTGCACTGAGGACCTGACAGCTGCCGCACACGGGGCGCCCCGAGGGCAGGCTGCGTAAGGAGAGCCGCCCTGGGACACAGGACCTCAGTGCCGACACCAGGACAGTCTCGGGCAACCAGGATGGCTGCTCACCCTGTGCCCACCGACTTCCTGCTGTCCTGCCTCACAGTGGACCCCGCAGCCGGGTCCCGGGTCCAGGTGGTAAGCGCAGGTCCTCCCGAAAGGGTGGAGACGCACCCTGTCTCTCCCCAGCTCCCCCCACCCCCCGCTAGCCCAAGACACAGGCGAAAAGCCCAGTGATGCCACAGCCATAGGAAACGTTCCCTGTGTGTGCCCGGAGGAAGCCCCCAGCAGGGGCAGACACACCCCAGACCAGAGAGGGGCTCTGAGGGTCACCTGGGCCGGCGGCCTGTCCGGCTTCAGCCCGGGGAGCACATCAGGGACGGCGGCCTGGGACAGGGCCTCCAGGTAGGGCAGGTAGCGCTGAAGGGCCTCGGCCAGCACGTCGCCCTCCAGGCTGAGGCTCCGCTTGTCCTGGACACTCTGCTTTGAGCTCCTGCAAAGCAAAAGGAAAGCGTGAGCCAGTCCACGGGGCGTGGCGTTGATTCCGCTGACAGACGCTGCCACGGCGAGGGAGGGTGGCCGCAGGGACCACGTGGGGACCCGGGCGTCAGGCCAGGTGGCGAGAGCCCGGCCCCCGCTGCTCTCACCAACTGCAGCTGGAAACTTTCATGCGCCCCCTGAGCCTGGCGGCTGGACACTGTGCGGACTTGGTGAGTGACCCTGAGAAGAGGGCCAGCCCTAGAGTATGTTCTCAAGAAGCGTCCCCGACCACCGGGGACAGGAGACAAACTAGAATGTGGGGAGCAGCTGGCCTTACTCAAGCCCAGCAAGAACCTGAGTGGCAGAGAGGTTTCCTCAGTGTGGGGAGGGGCAACTGGAGAGCCCTGCTCCTACCCTCCACTGGCTCTGGGACCCCACCATCTCAGCCAGCGCCCCCCATGTGCAGAGGAATGGGGTAGGGGCGCAATGCGTGAGGGGGTCGTGCTCACGACGGCACATCCCGACTCCCAGAAGCTGTGACCGCATGGGGTCCCGTGGCATGGCGCGGCGGGGGGCATCAGCTTGCTACTCAGCTGACCCTAAGGTGGGGGGCCCTCCCGGTACCCCAGTGTGACCACAAGGTCCCTAGAAGAGGAAGAGGGGGTCGAGGGCTGGTGTCAGAGTGATGTCATGAGAAAGACCTCCAGCTGTGAAGGATGGGGCGTGAGGACCGCAAAAGGCAGGAAGCGATCCCGAGAGGCTGCTTGGAAGAAGGGACCTTGTTCTTGGGGGTTTCTCTTGTTCATTGCTCTGCCCAGAATCTGCACGGAGACCGAGTCACCGTCGGCACTGAGAACAGCGTCCACTGAAAGAACAAGCCTGGAAACACCTGGCAGGCTCTGGGGTGACGCCGAGTCAGCTTTACAGCTGTAGCCTTTCCCACCGCTGGCCTCTCAGATGGCACTCTTCCAGCGTTAGGAAAAGCGTCTCTGTGACTAAGATCGTTTATCACTGGGAGTGAACTTCGGAAAACAAACTGATTATTGTGGCGAATGGCAGTGATGCAGATTATGGACTTACTTGGAAAAAACATGTCTTGTTTTCTTTTAAGAAAATGCACTTTTTAGATTATATAAAACACAGTACTCAGTCCCTGTCGAACTCTTTGACAACCACAGACACTGTTTGTGGGGAAAGTGCTGGACTACACACGACCTCAAGCGGTGCTCTGTGCCGGGGCTCAGTAAACGTGCGGTGACTTGTGAATCATAAATAACTGCACACAAGCGCTCCCTGATGTTTACATACAGTGTACGTGGGGTTTCCTCACCTACTAAACCCATTTGATCTTCATGTAAGCAGATATGGGGCTTTAAGTTTGTTCTATTTTCTATTAACCGCCGCAAGTGCCCTAGATGTGAACAAGAATATCCCAGACCACCAGAAGAGGAAGAGCTTACACGCCGTTGATGTGTGGTTTCGGCACGTGGGAAGGACAAGGACGCATTCGCTGCTTTCTTCATTTATTCCCACCTTTTCTCTGACTTTGTATTTGGAGAGACATAGCTTTTGATCTTCCCTTTTATTTACAAATGTACCAAATGTGATAAAAGCCATGCTAATTGTAGAAAAGGGGGTGTTCTTACGTGAAGAAGTGGACGTCCTGTGGCTTCCTGGCCTGGATGGGGTGGGGTAGGTGGGGATGGAAAGGCCGTAAGCGCGGGCAGAGGGACAGAGGACGCGGGCAGCCTGCGGCTACCCACAGCCTGAGAGCTGAAAGCAGGGCCGCGTCCAGCACAGCAGGGCTGGCTTGCTGTTCGGCCGCTGCCTCTCGCTGTAGCTAGAATACAGCCCACGGCCTGTGCCCGGAGGGGGCCGCCCGGCCTGCCCAGGTCACCTCAGAAGATGTGCGCCAGCCCCAGGCCCGGGAGCCTCAGGGCTCCGGAACCTCTGTTACGGCGGCTGCCCGGCCTCTACTCCACTGCACACCGGAGCCCATGTCCTGCGCAGCTCAGGACCCAAGCGAGACAAGCTCCCTGGGTGCCCCAGGTCAGGATCCCGATGGGCTTGGGTCTGCTGCCCCGCCGGCCTGGTGTCGTCTCAGACGACAACCTGAGGACGAAGAATCATCGCCCCATCGTCCAGCTGAGGGGACCGAGCCCTGGCGCATCACTGGGTCACGTGGCGAGGCCAGCTCTGGTTGCGCCCAGAAACCAGACAAATAAAACCGGGCTTCTTCCCAGTCGGGGATCTATAGGGTCAGCGGCCCCGGCCACACCCACTCCTCATGGGGACGGGACGTCCGTGGCCTCTTCAGGTCTGTCTCCCAGGCTGATCCGGGCACTCTGCCGCAGTCCAACAGTGAGAACGGTGCTCTGTAACGGAAGTGACCTCCATCCTGATGGCAACGAGGCGTCTGCAGTGACCGAGGGTGGGGTCACCACGCGTGCATGCCTGCATGCGTGTCTATGAGGGTACGTCTGTGTGCGTCTCTGTGTGTGTCCGTGCATGTCTGCATGTCTGTGTGTCTGTATGTGCCTGGGTATGTATATGTATTTATCTGTGTGTGTGTGTCGTGTGTGTGTGTGTCCGTGTGTATCTGTGTGTGCCTATTTGTGTTGCAGATGTTGGGTGAGGCTGTGTTACTACAAATAAAGTGCCTGTTTGCTAACAACCATATCCACTTCCAGGGACCAGGAAACAATGTTTTAAGTATTTTATATCCAGACATGACAATCTGTTCCTTACATGTGGGCCTTTACTGTGATTTAGGGAATGTACTGGGGTTTTAGGCGGGTGTGTACCTCATTGTAGATTTCCCACTTGGAGTAACGGAGAACAGGCTCCCGGCTAGTGTTTCCATGTAGAAAGTCTCACTTTCAAGAATGTTAGGGGTTTGATATCTGTACGTGTTTCATAGAAGCTGGGACTTACAGAAAATCTTCACGTTTGTGTTTAATTATTGCGATTGATAAAACTGTCCTGTTTTTATTTCTGATGCACTTTTCAAGTTACACTGGCTCAGACTTAACAGGCATATAAACGATCAGGGGCTGCACGGTTCTTTGCACCTCAATCACGGCTACGGCTTCCTTGACCATTTTTTAATGGATGAAATTTCATGTTCTGGGTGTAATTTAACTGAAGTCGATTTACTTTTCTGGTACTTTATCTATTGTTCTCACTAATTGCTAATCAATGCAGATAGAACCACCTCATAAATGTGTCTTGAAATTGTCTCATTCATCTTCCCTGCGTGTCCGCTGCTGGAGGACTGGTTGTGACACTGTAATACGTCACAGCAGCGAAGAGCGCGTCCATCGCTGTGTGTGCGACACTGTAGCAGTTAGCTCTCAGACTGACTTTGGCCCTGTCGTTCGGCTTGAAGTAGGCCAAAACTTTCTAAGTGTACATTTTCTCCCTCAAAAGACGAAGAATGCAGTCCCTGCACGCCGGTCTCCACTGGTCCCTTTCCCACTTCCTTGCACTGACCTGCAGGCTCCAATAACATGGGATGCTTTAAGCTGTCACCCAATGTGCTCAGGAAAAAAAAAATCCGAATTATAAACAGAATCTTTGCAAAGAGCACACAGTGACCTGGTTCTCACTCCTTTCTCCATAATCCCAACCTTGTCTAATGATCATTTCAGTGCCATTTTATTTTTCACGTAAACAGAATTCACGGCTCAGTCAAGTCCTCCATAACATTGCTGCCCACCCCACCCCCATCTGTTCTGGCCATCAGGGGCCTCAGCAGAGGGTGTCCCCAGGCTCCCGGCATCTGTCCCTCACGCAGCATCCACGACACGGCTTTGCCTCTTCCAGGCTCTCAGGCAGGCTTGCTCTGCTCCCCCCAAGACTGGGGCTGGGTGTCCTGACACCACACTCTGAGCTTACTGCTACCTCCTGAATGTGTCACTGGTTTGGGGCCAGTTCCTTCATCTCTTTTCAGGTCACCTGTTCTGTCACAAGATTGCTGACTGTGGATATCCACACATCTACAGGGTACAGAAAGCTCTGGAAGTACCCTGTGGAATGAAGGTCAGGCAGGATTCTTGGTCGGTGTGGTTACCCACGTAATAAACAAAAGTGTCACAAGACCCTTCATGCCTTCCTTCCTTCTTTAGTCAACAGCTCTGGGCTGGACACCCACCTGTACACGGCATGTGCCAGGCGCCAGGGATGCGCTGGGAAGGGGGTGGGGGGTCCGAAGGTGGGATTCCTCCATTAATAGTGACTCAGACCTGTCGCTTCAAAAACTGCCTGGAAAGCCTAAAGGTGATGGCCACGGACTGAATCTGAAGTAAGATACATAGTTACAAACACTGAAGATGCTGAAAGTAGACCAGTCACAGGCCAGAGAGGGAAAGAAAGAAGCAGAGAGATCAGGGGCCTCTGGCCCGAGGGGCTGTACAAAATGCCCCCTGACGTCATTTATAAACGCTGCATGCAACGTAAGAGGCTCCAAAGGGCAGAATTTTAAAGGATTACTTAGACGGCAAAACAGAGACGACGCAGGAATGTAATACCGATTTTAGACAAGTGGGATCAAGACGAAAAGCACTGAAGATGACGCAGTCTCCACTTAAAAACGGCAGCAGGTGTGATGATCCGCCGTGAAGGAGAAACGCTGCGAGTGCGTATGGGCTGAACGTCAGAACCCAAAGTGTGTAAAGCAAGGTATGTTAAAAATGGAAGGAAAATTTATGGAAATAGTTTCTGTCTGAGAAATTTCAATAAATAAAAATATAAATAAGGATATTTGATTTTGAGTAATATAATTTATATTTATACGTAATTATAAATTTTATATATGATTATATAAACTATATATAAAAATCCGTACACTGTAAATAGTGGATACAATAGTTTGTTTTTGTTTTTTGTTTTTTTTTTTTACGCGGGCCTCTCACTGTTGTGGCCTCTCCTGTTGCGGAGCACAGGCTCTGGACGCGCAGGCTCAGCAGCCATGGCTCACGGGCCCAGCCGCTCCGCAGCATGTGGGATCTTCCCGGACCGGGGCATGAACCTGTGTCCCCTGCATCGGCAGGCGGACTCTCAACCACTGCGCCACCAGGGAAGCCTGATACAATAGTTTTTTGAAGTATCCATTGAAAATTAATAAAAGTGTGGTATAAACTAGGCCACAAAGAGAACCCCAAATTTCTAAAAAGTAAAAACTGAACATGTCACATTCTCTAACTAAAATGTAATAAAACTAGACACTGATTTAAAGTCTAAAGACAAGAGCACATAAATATGAACAAAGGAAAGAGCCTACACTTACTGCTCCCAAAGGATATAAAATTACAATTACAGATAATTTAGAACAAAAGCAAATGAGCCCATCAACATTACAGGATGATGCCAAAACCAAGCTCATAGGCGAATGCATAGCCTTAAGTGATTTCACTGCTTTTTAACAATGAATAAATAAAATTAAGAACAAAACTTTCAGTTCAAGAAGTTTCATAAAAACAATAAATCTAAGAATGGTAGAAAGAGAAAAGTCCAAGAGATAATTATTGTTAAAAATTGTGTTAAAAGGGTAAAGAGAAAAATCAATGGCAAAGGTGTGATAATTACACACATGGTGAATGATTTTTTAAATTATAACACAGTACTGTGACTCACACTAAGTTAACAAATTTGGAAATCCCTATGAAAAGGATAATAGTTCTCTGCAAAAATGTAAAATCTGTGAGCATATTTCACCAATAATCTCAGAAGACAATAAAGTGTTATGAGATTTACCTACAAAGAAAGATCATTTAAAAATATATACCAGGCAGCAGACAATTTCAACACTAAAGAAAGTTTTGCAGAAGGTTTTTGAAAAGAAGGAAAACTATTACGTGTGTATCATGACAATCCTGTAACCTTGGCAAAAGCTGAGGAAGAAGAGGGTGGGTGACCAGGATTCCTGTCACCAGGCAGAGGCCCCATAGGACACACGGCATCTCCAAACGGGACGTCCAGCAGTTTCATAAAGGAACTGTTCGCAAAGACAGAGCAGGACCAAGAGAACCGACAGGCTGACGGTGGAGAAGGGCTGGGTCTATGGGAGGGAGGAGTTAATGGGTCACAGCGGGGGTCCAAGCAGCCATGACCTTGGCAGAGCCCTGGATGCGATGCCTTCCCGCCCTCCCAGCCAGGGGTGCACCACGGCCAAACCCACCCAGCCCAAGGCGAAGGACCTGCTGGCGCCGCCCAGGAAGCCCATCTCTCCGGGGCAGAGCGGGCGAGGGGGGAGGGAATTAACACCCTCAAGGAAGAAATTAGAACTCCCACCTCGAGAGGGCTATGAGCTCCCTTTCCGCTGGCAACTGTACCTCATGCCATCTACGGAACAGACCGGAAAGCTACTTCTATAAAATATGGCACGTGAAGAGTTACTAGCCTTAAATAACAAGACTATGCAGAAAGAAACCAAGCAGAAAAATACAAAAAATACTTTGTATGTGGACAAAGGTCACGCACAGGAAATCCATACAGAGAATTCCAATCCCTACATATGTGTACTTGTAAACTTTTAATCTCACTTGTAATCTAAAACAGTGAAGTAACCATTTTTCATAATGAATGGACAATTACTTTAAATGACAATATTAACGCTGGTAAGAACGTGGTGACCCAGGTGTCTGTCCGTGGTCTCACCGTGTCTGATTTCTCAGGGCTGTTCTCTCTGGAAGTGCTCTTTCCCTGACGACAGTCTGGCCTTTCCGCCGTACTTGCTGACTGTCTAGACTATGTAAAGAGTTGTTCCTGCTCCGTCTGCCCAATTCTCCTATCCCTCTGCCCTCTGACCTCCTCAGTGGAGGTCAGGGCTGTCTGGGACAGTGCACTCCACTCAGGTACATCTTCCCAGGAGGGAAGGAGCGGCGGGCGGTGCTGACATGCCCAGATGGCATTGAAAGACCAGCGTGACGAGTCTGAACTCAGCCAGATGAAAATGGAAATTCAGGACAGCTTGACTTTGGTTTTTGTGTTTTGTTTTTACAGAACAGACTACAGTGGCACACTCTCCTTGTTAAAGCTCAGTATACCAGCAAGAAAGACAAAGGACAGCTCCGACCCTCAAGAAACTCACGGTCTGGCCAGTGAGAGCCGCCACGGTGAACGTGCTTTCACGTTTGGTGCGTTTAATCCTGCAGGACCTGGTGGCCCAGCTGCTTCCTCGGGCAGCACGGGCAGGAAGGCAGACGGCTGACGTTTCTGTCACTGAGATTATTTTAACTGAGGCTACGGACAGAGAAAACTCACTCTCTGAGGGAAGAGTGGACTTCCAAGCGAAGCCTGGGGGGAAGGTTGTCTCCCTGCTGTATAAACGCCGGCTCGGGGTCGAGGCGGCCCGCGCCCGGCGCTCTGTCTGTGGGCCGAGTCCTCAGCTGCCGGGGTCTGTGTCCCCCCGCACGAGTGGGCAAGGCGTCTGCACCTCCGCACGTGTGCAGAGAGGACGAGATGGAATGTAACCAGCTCACACGGGCTGCCGTGCTTGGGGAACGGCACGCCTTTCACGGTTTAATTTGCTTTTTGTACTGAAGTGGACATAAATTCTTACTGGGAAGTGAGAATTACTGACTCCTCTGCTTTCCACCAAGGCTCTGAAGATGCAGAGCTTCCGAGGGTCTCAGGAAGGCGGGGAGGACCTTGGGGCACATCTGCTGGTGAGGACGGCCCCTTGTGGGCGGGTCGCTCCTACAACCTTCCCCGGGGCAGGGCCAGCAGCCCGTGGGGGGAGTCCCTGCTGCTCCGTCACACACGTTCCAGCCTCCTGGAACGTCTACACAGAAAGACAGGGCCCTTTGCCGCGTGAAACAAGGAAAAGGGCTGCCGGCGAAGCGCCGTAAACCGAGCCCACTTTACCTGGCTGCGCCGGAGGCCTCTGGGCGTCGCGGGGAGGTCTGGGGAAGGCTGGCGAGCTCCCGCGCCATCACGTGCTGGGTGTAGCCATCCTGCCACGTGAGACCTGCGGGGAGAGTTGCAGGAACTGCGTTAACGACATGGAAGTCGAGCCAGAGCTCCCGTTTCCGTCTCTGAGTAACCGCTGCTGTTCCAGGTGTTCTCCCACAATGTCATCCATGGGGCAAGGTCCCGCTCACTGCAGTTTATTACGAGATCTTCTCCTTACAGAAATTCCAGCCCTCTGCGGCCCCTCCACCTGAAATGCGGTGGGTGCTTTGCTGTATGCAGGGGCCGGCTGCTGCAGGGCAGGGGCGCGCGCCGCCGTTAGATGAGAGGCTCCGAGTCAAAGATGCAAACTCTTCGACCTGGAGAGGTCTGGCCACAGCAAAGACACTCCTCACCCAGAAGCCGCCTAGTGGCCGCCACTCAGCGCCACTCTGCCTCCACGCCCTGGCGACTTGTTCTTCGCGACCCCGCCCTGCTTAAGAGCCACGCGTTTGAAGTGAAACAAGGGCTATTGTTACTGTGAAAGCAATTATCACGGGGCTTAATGTACTGTATCTGGGAGCCAATTACATTATATTTATACTCAAATGTTATGACAAAGAGCTTTATAACAAGGGCGAAGTAGTTATGAAGGCAAAATCCATGTGATTATGCATTAATTACATGCACTGCAGATCACATGATAATTATGCTCAGAATTACCAAATAACCCCTAAGAATAATTATTATGCAATTTGTACATTTTAGATCTTATGGTAACACTTTAGCACTTAGAACTACCCCATGCAATTATCCGTAATTATCTAATCACTAAATATCATGTAATTACAGAGATATATTTTTATGCCCTGTACGAAAACACATTACCAAAATCTTCACATCAGGACCGCTGTGCTTGTTTGTGTGTGTGTGTGTGAGTGCGGTACCAGAAGGTCCAGAACTCACTGAGAACACACATTCTGGGTGGAATGAAAAGCACGGCTCTTACACATAAGCTGCCTTCATGAACACACTGGAATATGTTTTCAAATGCAAATCTAACGTTTTTTAAAAATTTACAAGCGGCAAGATTCAAGCAGTTGGAATAGTTCTGAATCTCAGAAGGTCCGATGGCATTACCCAAAGTGGGAGCTGTGGGGAAGTTCGCCCCCCCCACCCCCGCTCCATCCACAGCAACCAGCAAGCGGCTCAGTTTGCGACGTGACGTTTCGAGAGAGGGCCCTGCAGGGAGGCCCGGCCCCACTGGCACTGCTACCCTAACTTCAGGACTCCATGTGCTTAATAAGCAAGTTTGTTCCGTTTGCCAACAGCAACTAGAAAACGCCCCACGTGAAATGTGTTTGTGCGGCTATTATCGGTCCATTCCCAGGAGTATTCACAACGGGAAGCACATCTGCAATAGTAGCATAACATCTAGCACTGCTGGCTCAGAAAACGGGCGTGGTTTAACCACATCATTCCCTAAGGGACGGTCTTCACGTCAACATCCACCAGGAAACAGAAAAAATCACGAGCGCAAAAAGAACTTTCTGTGAAAAAAAAATCATTTTTACAATTTAAATAACAGAACTTCAGTAATATTTTTATCTAAAGAGCACAGAAGTCTAAGCTGTGCCAACTCTGAGGCCTGTGAGGAGGCCTCAGCTGCAACAGGTGGCCACCTGATGGAGGTGGTCTGTACGGGCCGTGAGGGGAACCTGAGCCCCAGCCCAGATCTCTCAGCTTTCCTGGGAGCAGGCAGGAACTGGGCACTTGGCTAGAAAAACAAAGGAATGTGTAGGTCCGGGAGCCTAGACGTCCTCCCTGAAGTTCTCTCCAAGGCCAGTCAGAGGAGGTAAAGCCCTGGGAAGAGGGGGTCCGGGCCTGGAAGATGAGAAGACACTTTTCCCACCAGGTACAGCCAATCCCTGGAAACTATGCGTGTGGAAGGCTGTGCAGTGTGGAAAGAGACTGGCTAGGGACCCAGGGACCCAAGAAACAGGTGCTGGGCCCCCTGGGGTTCCCTTGGGCTGTGATCTCAGACTTGGAACTGAATCAGCCACCGACGCTGGTGCCAATGAGGCCCAGCTGCAGTTACCTCTCTCCAGTTGGAGGGCCCGGGGAGAAGTGACTCAGCACGTTGCAGACCGTACAGCTCCACTCCCACCAAACAGCGCAAAGGCCGACAGGGAGCCTGGGAATCCTCCCTTGCGAGGCCAGAGTGACTCTGCCAGTGTCCTCAGAGCAGCCACGTGGGGAGGGGGCTTCCCTCCCCCCCTGGTAACCACCCCCTGGTGTCCCAGTGGAGACCGTGCGGGGAGTTCAGACTCCCACCTACCTGCTGCCCAGCAGTGAGGACAAGAACCCTCCCTCAGGTGCAGCAGAGACCTGGGGAACCTGGGCTTCGACCTCCATTGCCAGTAACAGAGCCCCTACCCCAGCAGAGCAGAGCCAGAAAAAGCCAGTTAAAACACAAGTTTAAATGAGGTCTGGAGACTCACAACATAATACAAAAATGCCCAGGTTTCAACAGCAAACCACTCTTACCAAAACCAAGAAAACCTCAAACTGAAGGAAAAAAGACAGCACACACCAAACCTGAGATGTCAGCCTTATCTCACAAAGACTATAAGGCAGCCGTGACAGAAACACTTAAGTGAACATTCGTGAGATGGAGACAAATGAAACAACGGGGAAAGCCTCAATAAAGACACAAATATTAAAAAAAAAGTGAAAATGTTATAATCTGAAAATACAATAACCAAAATAAACAGCTCACTGCACGCACTTAATAGAAGGATGGAGGGGACAGAGAGAAGAATCAGTGACCTGGAAGAGAGAACAACAGAAATCACCCAATTTCAACAATAGAGAGAAGATAGTCTGAAAAAAAAAAGGGACAGAGCCTCTGGGTTGTGGGGCTATAACAAAAGATTTAACTTTCATGTCATCAGAATCCCAGAAGGAGAGGAGAAAGAAAGCAGGGCTGAAAAGGTACTCAAAAAATTGATGGCTGAAAATTTCTCAGTTTTGGCAAGAGACATAAACCTAAAGATTCCAGAAGCTGAGCACCCCAAACGCGATAAACCCAAACCTCCTCCAAGGCACATGATAACTGTACTTAAGACCATATGCAAAGAGGAAAATGTTAACAGTAGCCAGAGAAATGACACCTTACCTATGAGGGGAACATAATTCAAATGACAGAGGATTTCTCATCAGAAACCACAGAGGCCACATGAAAGTTCTGAAAGAAAAAGCTGTCAATCCAGAATCCTGAAAGTCTACCAATCCGGATACCTCGTGAAAACACTGTTCGGGAATGACAGGGAAATGAAGACATTCTCAGATAAATGCAAACGAGAGCATACTTTGCCAGCAGACCTACCCCAAAAGAATTATGAACTTCTCTAAATAGAAAGGTGATGATAGAAGAAACTTGGAACACCAAGATGGAAAAAGAGCATGAAAAGTAAAGGTGTGAGTAAATACGATAAGCTTTCCTTCTTCGGAGCTTTCTAAATTATGTTTGACAGTTGAAGCAAACATGATAACACTGTCTGATGTGCTTCTAAATATACGTAGAGGAAATATTTAAAATAATTATAATAAACGGGGAAAACCATAAAAGGAGGTGAGGTTTCTATACCCCACTCAAAATGGTAAAATGGTAACACCAGTAAACTACAATAGTTTTATATATAATGTATGTACTATCTATACCAGCTACTAAAAAGGCTATCAAGAGATACACTCAAAAACAATACAGATAAATCAAAATGCATTTGTAAAAAACTGTGAACATAACCTAAAGGAATGCAGGAAAAAGAATACAGACAAAAAAATAGAATAGAACAAAAAGATATAATAGGAGTTTAAGTCTTAACAAATCAATAATTACATTAAATATAAATGGGCTAAACATACCAATGAAGACAAACATCGATTGAGTGGATTAAAAATGCATGACCCAACCATATGCTGTTTATAAGAAACTCACTCCAGCTTTCAAGTTGAAGTAAAAGGATAAAAAAAGATATATCATTAATTAAAGACAAGTAGCGGTGGTTATCATAATAGCAGATAAATTACTATTCATAACAAACAAAATTACCAGGGACAGGACATAACATAATGATAAAAGGGTAAATCTGCCAAGAAGATATAGCAATCCTAAATATATACACACCAAGCAACAGGGCTGCAAATATGAGAAGCAGAAACTGACAGAAGTTTCTATATTGCCATCGTCCCAATTACCCTCCTAAACATGTGCATCTTCACACAATTAAAGTGGACCATATCCTGGAACATAAATAAAACTCAGCAACATGAAAAGGGTCAAAATCATTCAGAGTATGTTCTCCAATCACAGTGGAGTCAAACTAGAAATCAGTAACATAAATATAACAAGAAAAGTCTCCAAACACTTGGAACTTAAACAACACTTCTAAACAAGCCACAGGTCAAAGAGAATCCAAGGGAAAAAATACATTGAACTGAGAGAAAATGAAAATACAGCATATCAAAATTTGTGGGGCACAGTTAAAGCTGCACTGAGTGAAACTTTTAGCACTAAATACTTACATCAGAAAAAGTCTCAAATCAATCATCTAAATTCCCACATGAAGAAGCCAGGAAAAGGAGAGCAAAATAAACCCAAAGCAACTAGAAGGAAGGAAATAATAAAGAGCAGAAATCAACAAAATTGAAATTTAAAAAATAGAGAAATCAGTGAAAACAAAAGCTGCTTTCCTGAAAAGATCAGTAAAATTGGCAAACCTCTAGCAAGACTGACAATGAAAAAGCAAGACCAGTCACAAATTATCAATAACAGCAACGAAACAGGGGACATCAGTACAGACCCTGCAGACCTCATAAGGGAACAAACAAGTCTACACACATAAACACAGCACCTTAGACGAAATGGACCCATTCCTCGAAAAACACAAACTACTACAACTCATCCAATATGAAAATAGATAATTTGATAACCCTATAACCATTATGAAAATTGAATTCATAATTTAAAACCTCCCAAAAAGATATTTCCAGACCCAGATGGTTTCACTGGATAATTGTACCAAACATTTAAGGAAGAATTAATATGAATTCTATACAATTCCTTCTGGAAAACAGAAAAGGAGGAAATAGTTTCCAATTAATTTTATGTAGCTAATATTAACCTGATACCAAAAGCAGACAAAGACAATACCAAAAAAAGACAAAAAGAAACCTACATACCAATATCCCTCATGAATACTGACATAAAAATCCATACCATAATATTAGCATATAAAATCCAGCAATATATAAAAATAATTGTACACGATGGGGTTTATTCCAGGGACGCAAGACTGGTTTAATCCAAAATAAATCAATTAATTCAACACCTTTTCATGATGGATATTCTCACAAATATAGAAATTGAGAGGAACTTCATCAACTTGGCGATGAACGTCTACACAAGCCTTACAGCAAACATCATACTTAATGGTGAGAAGCTAGAAGCTTTCCCACTACAATCAGGAAAAAGGCAAGGATGTCCTCTTGCACCACTTTTACTCAACAGAGCCAAAAGTTCTCAATAGTGCAAGAGGGCAATATAAGGAAATAAAAGTCATGCAGGTGAAAAAGGAAGAAATAAAACTGTACCTATTTCCAGATGACATAATTTTCCACATGGAAAATTCCAATGAATCTACAAAAAACTCCTAGAATAAATTATTTTTCTATATTAGCTATGAACACACTGAAACTAAAACATTATTTACAGTCACTCACAAAGTAAAATATTTAGGTGTAAATCTAACAGAACATGTGCACTGAAAACTACACAATGTTGATGAAAGAAATCAAAGATCTAAAAAATGATAGACATAATGTGTTCACGGACTGGAAATCGCAGCATAATAATGATGTAAACTCTCCCCAAATTGATATACAAGTTTAACACAATTCCTATCAGAATCCCAGAAAAATTCTTGTAGATACAGACAAGAAATTTACGTGGAACAGCAAAGGAACTACAGAACTTAAAACAATTTGGAAAAAGAAGAATGAAGCAGGAGGAATGATTCTACCTAATAATTCTATACCTATAGTCTTATTAATAGGCACAGTAGTCAAGGCCGTGTAGTACTGGTGGGAGGAGACTCAGATCAACAGAACAAAACAGGGAACCCAGAAACAGACCCACACAGAAACGCCCAACAGATTTTTGACAAAAGTGCAAAAGGAACTTAATGGTCGAAAAATTGCCTTTTCAACAAATAGTGCTGGAGCAATTGAGCATCCAGAGGCCAGAACAGGAGCCTTGACACAGGTTTCATGGTTCACACGAAAAGTAGCCAAAACGGGTCACGGATGTAAATGCAAAACATAAAACAACAACAATCTTAGGGGACTAGAAAGATGAAAACCTCTAGAGCCTGAGGCTAAGCAGTAAGTTCCTAGACTTGACACCAGACATCGTCCATAAAAGGAAAACTGATAAACTAGATCTCGTCAAAATTAAAAACGTCTGCTCTGTGGAAGGTCCTATTAAGAGGAGGAAAAGACAGAGTGGGAGAAAATAATTCAAACTACACATCCAACAAGGGGCTCTACTATCTGGAGTTTACAGAGCACTGAGAATTAAACATTAAAAAATCCAATTATAAAGTGGACAAAAGACACGAGGAGACATTTCATCGAAGAGGATGTGCAGATGGCAAATAAGCACACAAAAGGCTGTTCCACATCATTGGCCGTCAGGCAGACGGAAGTTAAACACACGAGACATCACTGCACACCTCTCAGAAGGACTGAAATGAAACGTCGCGGCAACACCAAATTCTGCCGAGGATCTGGGGAAACTGGGCCACTGTTACATTTCTAGTGGGACTGAAAACTGGTACAGCCACTCTGGAAAGAAGTCTGGCAGAGTTTCTTAAACACGAAACACGCACATCATACAACCGAGCAACTGGACCCCTGGCCACTGATTCCAGAGAAACGAAGACTTAACGTTCACACAGAAACTTGCAAACAAATGTTTATCGCGGTTTCATTTATAATACCCCAAACGGGAAAGAGCCCAGATGCCATCCAGTGAGTGAGGGTTAAACAAACAGGTCCATCCATACCACGGACCAGTACTCAGCAGCAAAAATGACGCAGGGAGTAAAAGGGAGGGACTACAGACAGACACAGCCACAACCTGGATGAATCTCCAGAAAATTCTGCCGAGTGGAAAAGCCAATCCACAAAGGCTATGGTGTGCTAGGGCAGGGCTTGACACGGTTGGTGAGGGTGCGAGTCCAGCGAGGGGGCAGAGGCGGGTGGAGGGTTGGTGTGAGGCCACAGGAGGCCCTGGACACCACACGAGGAAGGGCTGGCGTTTTCTGCATGCAGTACGGAGCCTTAAAAACGTTCTGAGTAGGAGAAAAATAAACAACTATGTCTTAGAAATATGATAAAATAACAACATGAAAAAAATTTTAATTTTAAAACAATAAAAATATCTACCCATGAGCCAGGCACTCTTCTAAGTACTTCCTGTTTTTATCCTAATGATTTGTGAATAATGAGTTAAAGATAGTAGAGAGAAGGAAAAAAGCATTGGGTAAGAGTTGTAAAAATTGTCTATTTTGGGCTTCCCTGGTGGCGCAGTGGTTGAGAATCTGCCTGCCAATGCAGGGGACGCGGGTTCGAGCCCTGGTCTGGGAAGATCCCACGTGCCGCAGAGCAACTAGGCCCGTGAGCCACAACTACTGAGCCTGCACGTCTGGAGCCTGTGCTCCGCAACAAGAGAGGCCGCAATAGTGAGAGGCCCGCGCACCGCGATGAAGAGTGGCCCCCGCTCGCCGCAAAGAGAGAAAGCCCGCGCACAGAAACGAAGACCCAACACAGCAAAAATAAATAAATAAACAAAAATTGTCTATTTCAAGAGACTATGAGGTTGGGCTCTCAAGGACTGATGGTGCAGGTGGTCTGAGCTGCAGTAAAGGGGCAGGTGAGGTCAAAGGCTGGCAGCTGCACCACTAGGAACAAAAAATCTTGAAGGAGGAGGACGGACCTTATGGGGGGGACCTCACAAGGAGAGGGGACCTCACAGAGGAGAGAGAGGGGACCTCACAGGGGAGGGGGGACCTCACAGAGGAGAGAGAGGGGACCTCACAGAGGAGAGAGAGGGGACCTCACAGGGGAGAGGGGACCTCACAAGGAGAGGGGACCTCACAGAGGAGAGAGAGGGGACCTCACAGGGGAGAGGGGACCTCACAGAGGAGAGAGAGGGGACCTCACAGGGGAGGGGGGACCTCACAAGGAGAGAGAGGGGACCTCACAGGGGAGGGGGGACCTCACAGAGGAGAGGGGACCTCACAGAGAAGAGAGAGGGGACCTCACAGGGGAGGGGGGACCTCACAGAGGAGAGAGAGGGGACCTCACAGAGGAGAGAGAGGGGACCTCACAGGGGAGAGGGGACCTCACAGGGGAGGGGGGACCTCACAGAGGAGAGGGCACCTCACGTGAGAGGGGGGACCTCACAGTGGAGGCCCTCACAGAGGAGAGGGGACCTCACAGGGGAGGGGGGACCTCACAGGGGAAAGGGGACCTCATAGGGGAAGGGGGACCTCACAGGGGAGAGAGAGGGGACCTCACAGAGGAGAGAGAGGGAACCTCACAGAGGAGAGAGACGGGACCACACAGAGGAGAGAGAGGGGACCTCACAGAGGAGAGAGATGGGACCTCACAGGGGAGGGGGGACCTCACAGAGGAGAGAGAGGGGCCCTCACAGGGGAGGGGGAACCTCAGAGCGGAGGGGGGAGGTCACAGAGGGTGGCCCTCAGCGGCAAGCAGGTTTTGGGGGGACAGCAGCGCTGGCAGGATCTAGGCTCATGGGAAGACATGGTGGTAGGCACCTGGAGGCCACCCCTTGGCAGGAGCTGCCTGTCCTTGGAGAGGAGCACAGCGCTCCGAACCTGCAGCAAGGAGTGACCTGGGAATGTTATGGAGGATGACCCCAGGTAGAAAGGGGCGTCTTCTCGACAAGAAACGAAAGGATGACCATAGGCGACAGCCAGTTCTCCTTTATGAGGAGAGTCCAGACTCACAGTGTATCCCTGAGGCTGCGGGTGTGAGCCTGGTCCGGAGACCAGGGAGCTCCAGGTCAGAGGCAACAGAGTTAAGCCCCTGAGCGGGTTTAACTCAGGTGTTCATAGTTGTGGAAGATCCAGGCACTGCAGTAAGTAGTAAGTCAGGCTGGAACCTGCACATCCGGGACTTTCACAGATGGTACCATATGGTCAAGATAATTCTCTCTGCCTCTTTGAAAAATGTTTGCAGAGACAATTTACAAGCCATACAAGAAATCAGTCTCGTTATTATATATTCACACTTCATTTTCACATTGAAAACTGTGATAATCAACTTATTTATTGAGTTGGTTGTAAATAACTTATTCATCCCACTCGGTAGCAAATAACTTTCCACCTGAAGGTTCCCAGGAGTCAGGGAAGCAGCCTGCCTGCGTTTCCCTGGCCAAGCAAACCCTATTCATCAATTTAAAAGAAAGTGGAGACTTCCCCGGTGGCTCAGTGGTTAAGAATCCGCCTGCCAATGCAGGGGACGAGGGTTCGATCCCCGGGAAGATCTCCCATGCCGCAGAGCAACTGAGCCCATGTGCCATAACTACTGAGCCCGTGCGCCACAACTACTGAGCCCGCGTGCCTAGAGCCCATGCTCTGCAGCAAGAGAAGCCACCGCAGTAAGAAGCCTGCACACCACAATGAAGAGTAGCCCCTGCTCGCTGCAACTAGAGAAAGCCCGTGCACAGCAACGAAGACCTAGTGCAGCCAAAAATAAATAAATAAATTTAAAAATTAAAATATTTTTAAAAACAGAAAGTGGGTTTATCTGGCAGCAAAAGCAGAGCATGGCAGGACTCAGGCAGGGCAAGGAGGTTACCCCAAGGGTCTGCTCGGCCCACCTGCCCACTGCAAATGCGTTTTTCCTTCCCTGGCTCACCGTCCCTCTCAACCCGACATGAGTCCGAGCAGGAGTCCTGTTTGCTGGAAACTACCTTATTCCAGAGCTCAGGTTTCTGACTCATTGCTCTGTGGCTCCCTTTCCCCCATTCATTAATGGGAACTTCCTCCCTACTGTACTGCAAGTCCCCCAGGAGGGGGCCAGCTGGGGCCTTTCCCCCGGGACATGAGCTCCACCAGCCCAGCAGCAGCCTTAGCATTCCAGCGAGTGACTTAGCAGCGAGAGGGCCTCTACCGCAGGCCTTGAGTAACAAAGGACCTGGAAGAGGCCACAAATCAGGGACCCAGTGACATGGGATGTGGGACAGAGGCGGGGCAGTGCTGTGACAGCAGGTGCAGAGCCCACGCAGCATCTGTCCACGGGTCACCCGATGCTGAGCCCAGGCCGCATCACGCCCCTCCTGGAAGAGGCTGCAGGCGTTCGTGGGCCCAGAGACCCCTGTGAGGCCACCACCTCCTCTGCCGTCAGTCACAAAGCAGTAGGTCCTCCGTGCCTTCCCCGGATATCAGGAAACTTCACAACGGGGAGTGTGTCGGCCTCACAGGGCTGGCAAACCACACCGGCCAGACAAGAGTGCGCAAGTCTGCTTTACTGGAGCGACACAGAAACACGGTTGCAGCCACGACCCTCACAATGAGCCCTGGAGCCGGGTTCTCCTCTCCCTCCCATCTCCCCTCCCCTCCTCCCTCCCCTCCCTCCCCTCCCTCCCCTCCCTCCTCTCTCCCTTCCCTTCCCCTCCTCCCTCTTCCCCTCCCATCTTCCCTCCCCTCCCTCCTCTCTCCTCTCCCCTCCCATCCCCCTCCCTCCCCCTCCCTCCCCTTCCCTCTCCCTCCTCCCCTCCTCCATCCCTTCCTAAGGCTGATGCTTTATTTCGCTCCTTGCAACACCTGCGCCCTGGCCATCATCCCGTCAGGAATGTGCGGGGCACAGGTGAGCGCTCTCGCCCATTTTCACTACTGGCGGGTCAACACGGGGACCTGACTATCCCCAGCGCTGCTCCACGGTCCCCAGCCACCACCCTCATCTCACCGCAGACTTCCATTTCCAGAATAAGGACACATCAAATGATGTCTGAGTCACTTCACACGGTTCTCCTAGCTACTGCCTGGGCGGGTGCACAAAGTGAGACTCGTGTTGCCACTGCTGGACAGGGCAGAGACGAAGCGCAGTCACCACCCAGCGAGACGACAGCAGCCCCGAGTCTCCCTCGGCCGCCTGGTGACGCAGCCTCGCTAACCACGGGCACCTGCTCGCGTGAAGAGGGCGCAGTGGCAACGTGGAGCTGGAGAGTCTGACCCGACAAGCAGGCCATTTGCAGTCACCAGGGAAGGACAGGGTCCCCACGGCCAGAGCTACGCATTCCATGCAAGAGGGAAAAACACCAGCGGGAAGTTCAGGGAGCCAGGTGGGCTCCTGTGCCCCTTCAGTGGGACTCAGAGCGTTCGTCTCAGGCCTGCGACCCTGGTGGACACAGAGGAAACTGGCTTAGGGTAACTCCACTTCTCCCCTGTTGACAGGCCCAGTAAAATGACTGGGGAATATATGAGAAAAAGGGGGAGGCACAAGGACATAAATCCAGCAAATTGGTCTTTTAAACAAGTATGAGAAGGGAGGTAGAGAGAGCAAGGAACCGTATTCAGAGCTATTAAATAAAAACCCCAAACACAGCCATACCAGAAAGGCCGGTGTGATTAAAGGCTGCATCTCCTTCAAACTCTGCACTTACCAGAGCCTATTACTCTGTTGAAGACCCATTCAGCGGGGAACCACATTTTTCTAACAGCAAATGAGAAAAACCCCATTAAACGATGGAGATAAAGTCCTTATTCTCAACCATTCATGATCGGAGCAGGGAGTGAGTGCAGGCTGCGTTGACAGCCTGGTGGAGGGCCCCGTGCAAGTCCAGGAACTCTTAGGATGTCACTTCCAAAGCAACAGACCCCAAGCACATCTGTGGTGCCGGCTCACACAGTCTCACACAGGCACCCTCGGGCTAGAGCCCCCGTAACAGTGCTCTCTGTGCTGAGGACCGGCAAGCATGCAGGTCTACCTTCACCATGGAGACTTCACGGTTTTCCAGCTCATGGGATCTTATCAGTTCTTTCCAGCACCAGGCTGGGCTTGGCAATTTCAGAGCAGACTGTTGATGGACTCCGCCTTTATTTCAAATCTTTCACTGCCCTCGATCCAGACTTCAAAGTACAAGTCACCCCAGCCACACTCACCATAATGACACTGTTTCCTGAAATTCTTACCCCTCTGGTCTGGGTCCACCGGGGAAGGATTCTACCGGAATCTTGTGATTGATTTTAAATTCACATTCTATGGCCCACAGGTCCCCTGATGAGAAATCACAGCTTCAGGGCCCCTCAAGTGCTTACTGAGTAGGAAAATATTTCGGAACATTTTTTAAAGTCAAGGAGATGATACACCTTCAACGTTCCTAAAAATGCATGTGGACCTGCGAGAACAGGGGCCTGCAAGGCTCCAGCAGGATCTGCAATCTCTCAGACACAAGATGTGCCTCACACAGGAGACCAGATTTCCACTAAGCTGCTTGTCTTGTCGCTTTTGCTGTGGAGGATTAAGCACTACTGAGTGCTAAGTACCTGCTCAGCAGCTGTCTCCACTGAGGACTAGTACTACTGGGTACTAAGAGGACTAAATACGGCCGGGGACTAAGTTCCTCCTCACAGCATCCACTGGGTCCTGACCCTGCCTCTCAGATGGCACCTGTCACTGCCCTCCCTCCCTCCTTCCCTTCTCTCGCCGTGGCCCACGTCCCCCTCTGACCATGGCTGCAGCACCCGGCCCTGGGCAGACAGCAAGGGGCCTCCTTCCCAGGGACTCGCACGGTGGTTCCTGCTCAGTCAGGAGGGCAAGTCGAGGCCCCACCCAAAGGGCATCTCGAGTTCAGACAAACATTCCTGGTCCCGCCCGGCGTGGCATCCTCCCTGGGACTTGGAAGAACTCCCATAAGGGCTTTTATTTCTTAACTCAGAAGTGCAGAAAATGAAACTAAATTTCAAAATGATGCTTTAGGGCAGGGGGTAGCACAAAAGTACCTCAAAGTAGAAACAAATGAAAAGGGAGAAAGTCCAGGCACTGAACTGAAGCAGAGGCTGAAAATTTCCCACAAACGTGTCTTGCTTACAAGTGCCAAACAGGAGACAGAAAGAGACGTGGAACATTCAGACACTGTGTTGTCTGATGTGCGTATGAGTGTGTGAGTGTGCGTGTGCATGCACGTGAGAGTGTGGGTGTGTGCTTGCATGTGTGTGCGTGTGCGTTTTAACAGGAACTGAACTTTCTCTGAGCCCGTGTGTGGCCGATGTAACAAATGTGTCGTGGGTGCTGAGGGGGAGAGAAGGGGAGGGGGAGGACGGGGGAGGGGAGGGGAGGGGAAGGGAGGGGAGGGGGGAGGGGAGGGGAGGGGAGGGGGGAGGGGAGGGGAGGGGAGGGGGGAGGGGAGGGGAGGGGAGGGGGGAGGGGAGGGGAGGGGAGGGGGGAGGGGAGGGGAGGGGAGGGGGGAGGGGAGGGGAGGGGAGGAAGAGGGGGAGGAAGCCCCACCACCCTCAGTCTGCCTGTTCCAGGCAGTGACGTCACCCATTCAGGTGACCGGGTTCCTCACATGTAAGAGGACCGGCTCAAGTTTGCCTCAAGCGTTAAAGCAGACAAAATGTGTTTCATTTACACCTGGAATGCTGCTGTCCTGTAACCCGGGTATCCATGGAGACGTGTAATGTGGGAGGGGAGAACCCATGTGACCGGAAGTCACCTTTCAAAAGAGGCCAGGAGAGCCCCACATCCCAGCTGTTCCCACGCATCCTGGGGGGCCCACGCGAGGAGGAGGTCGGGCGCCTGCCGCACGGGAAGCCTCCCGGTGGGCGCACTGTTTCGGAATGAGCCCGGTTAACGGACTGAGCGCTGTGGCCCGTGGCCTTGACTGATTAGCTGGTCAGAGAGCCGCGCCCCGCCCCCACCTGCGTGGCCGCAGAGAGCCTTCACCCGAGCAGATGCCTCGAAGCAGAACAGAGGCTCCTCAGCAGGAACCGCGGATACGAATGGAACTCCGCACGTCCAAATTCAGGGCGGTGGGACCGGCTCACACACCCTCGGTGCTGTTCTCCCAGGCTTGGACAGGATCCATATGGCTGCTGGCAGGACTCACGAGCCGGCACAGGAAGCAGTGGGCACAGCACGCACGGCGGCCCTAATGCTCAGTCCTCGTTACCGCCCACCTTGCGCCCCGAGCACCCTCAGGGTAGGCGCCTGCCTGACCGCCCCCCCGGGGGGAAAGCCTCTCGGAGGAAACACGATTTCCAGCTACATCGAGGCACAAACCGACAGGGTGGCAGCAGCGAGAGTTTCTGAGGCGCCTTCCCCACCTGTGGGCGTAAATACTGCATGATGCCACCTCCAGTGATGACACAAGACGTGTGACATCGGGACACATTAAAACGGATAATCCGGCTAGGCTGCAGCCACAGATTGATGGATTTATTTATTAGACTTACTTAAAATACACGTTTCTCCTGGCCTCTGGGTACAGGTAGCAAAATATAAATACCCCACAAAAATTAAAGTCGGCACTTAAAGGGGGAAAGGGCGCCAGCGTGTGGAAACGAAGTGCAGACCCGTGGGGGGGGGTCTCCTGATGACCCGGAGGCAGGTTCCTTGAGGGGAGCGATGAAGGGAAATACAAGGTGCATGGGCTGCGGGCTTGTGTCCCTCAGAATCCATGAGCCGAAGCCCAGCCCCCAGGGGATGTTCCTGGGAGGAGGTGAGGCTTGGATGTAGTCTTGAGGGTGGAGCCCCCCTGGTGGGATCAGTGCCCTCAGAAGAGGAGGAAAAGACTCTCGCTCCCTCTCGGCCCTGAGAGGTCGCCTGCAAAACAGAATCAGCGCCCTCACCACCAGACAGGCATCTGCAGCACCCTGACCTTGGCCTTCTGGCCTGCCGATGGTGAGCGGTGAACGCCTGCTCTGTCAGCCCAGCCTGGGCTTCTACCCAGAGCCAGAGCAGAATGAGACAGAATGTGTTCAATAAACAAGGAAGCCTCTGCTCCCCACCCTCACCTCTGCCCTGCTTACCACGGGCAAAGGGGACTGGCGTCCCCCAGCCAACCCCCTCGAGGGACGCAAGCCCTGCCCCCAGCCCGAGGCAGGGGCTCTGGGGAGGCGGCCGGCAGAGCCGTGGCATCACATAATGGGACGGATCGGGGTGCGGTCACAGCTGAACACCGAAATCGAGAAGGGCGAGGCAGTTAATCCAGTGAGGTCGAGTGTTGGACAGAAAACAGCACGAGCTCCCTAAAGGACGCGGGCAATGGGCAGACCCAGTCCGGGGCCTCCGCCTGCCCTCGACTCCATGCCTCCCACAGCGTCAGCCACAGATGAGGTGGCTTAGACGCTGGGCAAACAGACCTGCTTCCCAGATGGACGCCATTCATTCAGGGCGGTCTGCTCCTTCTTGCCTGAACTGAGGCCTGCCGGGTAGGAGCCAGTTTGATCCAGAATTCCTTACTTCCCACTCACAAGCCAAGAACCAGAGACAAAGAGGAAGGCACGACTCCCTTGAGTGGGAATTCACTGTGCAGAGCAAATCAAACCAGAATTATTCTACCTTTTATTTCCAAGCGCTTTAAATATGTGTTGTGCGCTAACACTGGGAGACTTTAAATAAAATAAACGCGTGCATCTCTGCTCCCATTAAACTGACCGGATCGTGCAGACCCACCTCGGCCGTGTCACTGTCTGGGTGACCCAGACCTGGACGTGCGTAGCTGAAGCTGCCCAGGCCGAGCGAGCAACCAGAGCGGGGCCTGGTCATCAGTCATCAGCGAGTAGTTAAGTTAGTTAATTGTTAGTCCATTCCTGTCACAGGACCCTCTTTTAGAAAGGAGAAAGGGATGCGCCGAACGCAAGCCTCCTAGCCCCGGTTCTTGGCAGGTGTCCGTGATTACGGTCACGTGTGTTCCTTCTACAAAGAACCCTGCACAGAACCGGACACGGTGCCCCCCGCCCCGGCCAGCACAGGACAGCCTGCCTGCTGACTCTGCTTGTGTTCCTTCTACAAAGAACCCTGCACAGAACCAGGACACGGCGGCCCCCGCCCCGGCCAGCACAGGACAGCCTGCCTGCTGACTCTGCTGCTGCCCTTGGTGGCTGCTGGGTCCACAGCTGGGATCTGGGACTTCTCCGAACAAAGGCGCCCAGTGTTAAAAATGCTCCAGAAAGAGGCAGATATTAAGAAAATGGCTCAAAGAAGGGTGGACCGACTCTTGAAACGACACTGCAGAGGTTCACACACCTACTGGGCGACGGCGAACGGCCCCAGCGAGTACCTAGCCGGACACTAAGCACCACAGCTGTCTTCAGAGGAGCACAGACCCTCTGCTTCCCGGAGACGCAGATGGCCTTTGACCCCACATTGACGGAGAGGGTGTGGGCTTAACTCCCCACGGGACAGGGGACAACGTCAGTCACCTTTGCTCCTGGAAAACCAAGTACTTCAACTTCCTTGAGCCCTGAAATTTATTACATAGACAAACCTGCTTTATCTAGCAAAACAGACCTGAAAACTAATAAGAAATACAAATCGTAGAGTTACAGGGAAACATCTGAGATGTGGGCTCATCCCAGGAAAAAACTGAAAAGGGGATAAAATTAAGGCTCCGGCTGTTGCCTCGGCATCCCCTCCACACCGGCCTCCCAGCCTCTCCTTCTGTGGGGCTCCTGTCCACCCCTGACACCCAGCATGGCAGAACGCCCAGGCCCTCACAGCCAGGAGCCCACGCAGGCCTGCTAGGACACACATGCTAGGACGCACATGCTAGGATGCACATGCCAGGGCGCACATGCCAGGGCGCACATGCCAGGACGCACATGCCAGGGCGCACATGCTAGGGCGCACATGCCAGGACGCACGTGCCAGGACGCACGTGCTAGGACGCACATGCTAGGACGCACATGCGCGCACATGCGCGCGTACGCAGACGCAGGCGCATGCTTCTTTGAAAGAACCCGCTCAAGGCTATGGTTTCCCCACCAAAAGAACACCAATAATGGGGTTTCACCCGAGCATATCTGGGAGAAATACTGGGGCCTCTCTGACCCTTCCCACAAGCGTCCCGCAGGTCACACCACAAAAGAAACACAGACACACAGACCTGCCCTGTTTGAATGTGTTCACCCCGAAGGGCCAAGCTCCTAGAGAAAAAGAGGTTCACGCCCAGGGCAGCCTCGAGAGGACCCCCCGGACCTCAGGGCAGGGAGGTCCTCTTCCTTATCGGGATCACGTCAGTTGTCACCGTGAGGAGCTGGCAACGAGGTGAAGCCGCCCGCACCGCGCAGGGCAGCGGAGGAGAGCGCACACCGGGGCTCGGGCGCCGGGCGGCTGCGTGTGGGCGCGCGCCCCTCCCTGCCTGGACGTCCAGCCGGTCCTCCCAGCGGCTCCGGGCCTGCTCTGCCCCCGCCCCGGTCTGCGTGTGGCTGCGCGCCCCTGCCATCGGCCAGTTCTCAGCGGCACCGCCTCACGCCACCCACCGGAACACGACGTGTTGGAACAGTCGCTGCAGCACCTTCTGACTAGTCTCAACTTTGGACGCCGCAGCCACGGCCCCCAGCGAGTCGGCGGTGATGTTTCATCTCATCCGAGGGCCCTGGTCCCCGTGGGACGCAGCATCCGACGCTCTCGGGGAGGAGCGGAGGGTGGGCTGGCAAGGGGGTGGGGCTGCCTGGGGCGCCCTGCAGGAGAAGAGGAGGGGCTGCGCCGCGGAGCCCCAGCCACGGCCCCCACAACCAGCCTTCAAGGACCTTCCACTCAGCAGGCGCCGATCCAACCCGCGCCGTGGTCCCAGGTGCCCGGCGCCGCCTCGGCGAGCCCGCGCCGAGCCCTCCCTGCCCTCGTGAGAGCCACAACTGCCCGAGGCTGCGTCCTCCCTCCCTGACGGCACGTTCACCGCGCTGCCTGGCTAGGTACACGGCCAAGCTCCAGCCGGGGGCCTGGGTAGCGGGAGCCCTCTTGCTAGAACGGGCGGCACCCCTAACCCTTTAGAATAAGCCCTGCTGAGCCCCTCCTGCTCAGGATGCCCTGGAGGGTCCGCTCCACGCGGAGAAACGCAGACCTCACACCTCCTTCGGGAAGGCCTGGCGGAGCCCAGGCTGGGACCTGGACCCTGACCCCGTCGCGCACAGCAGACCCGAAGTCCCGGGAGTCTGTGGGCAGGAGATCAAGGCGAATCAGAGGCGGTGTAAACAGGAAACGATGGGCCCTCCTTCCAGAGCAGAGGACAGTGGCACGAGCAGGTCCACACACGGCTGCCCCCCACGGCCCAGCCTTCAGGGGAAGGAGGCTCCCTGGGGTCTAGCCTGGACATAGGGTCAGAACAAGAGATACTTCGGATGGGACTAAAGGAAGTGTGTGGGTTAGACAGTCAGAGGGCAAGTCGGGGGAGGGGGGACCTAGCGCAGGGCTGCCTGCCACCTTCGGGGGGTAGCAGGAGGGAAGGGGGCCTAGCCGGCCTCCTGAGGCCCTGAGTGTGCGGTCGGGAGGCGCGAGGCCGCGAGCGGGAGGGACGGGAAGCGTGCGCGCAGGGCGGGAGCTGCAACGCCGCGGGAACGTCCGCCGTCCTAGACACCCGGCTTGTCTCCGGCTCCTGCACCACAACAGTGCTGAGCAACCCACACAACTGCAAGGATGCGCGCAGGTCGCTTCTCACGGCGAGGACGCCGGTGCAAACGGTACCTGAACTCGTAACTGAAGAGAGAATGACAACTTTTCCTCCCAGCAAGTTGTACCGATTTAAATCCCCATCAACTATGTATGGGAGTTCCTTTTTCCACACCTCTCCCTGGCACTGGGCACCACCAAAGGTTTCATTTCTTGTCGATCTTAGAGTGAGGAATTCTGTCCCTTTGTTTTTGCCTGTTTCTCTGATTACGAGTGAGGCTGAGTTCACACACCTGCAGCTGGTGCACATCCCGTTCCCCTGAGCCGCCTGCTCACAGCCTGGGCCACTTCTCAGTCGCTTGTTTCTGCTCTTCACGCCCATTTGCAGGAGACGTAAAGCACGTGAAAGGTTAGCTCTTGTCAGTCCCACGTGTCTCGCAACTTTTCTTATGATATTTTTCCATTCAACTTTTTTAAGCTTTATATAGTCAAATTTATCACTCTTTCCATTTACGGCTTCTTAGATTTGCATCACAATTAAAAAGGGCTCCCACGACATAAACCAAGTTCACCCATGCTTTCTTCTACAACTTTTTTGTATTACTTTCATTTAAATTATTGATGCGTTTGGAATTTATTTTTGCCACAAGAAATAAGAACTCAAACGTACTTTTCTCCCCAATTAGAACACAGCTTATTGAACAATTTGTCTTCTTCCTATTGATTTAAAAATCTACCTTTACTAGACTGAAATTCCGTATGTATTTGAGTCTATTTCTGGACTCTCCTTTGTTTTTCTGATAAGCTATGAAGCATGATGCTTGACTTGAAAACCTTCAATATTCATCTATATTCTGGAATAGCTCACATAGCACTGAAATTATCCATTTCTTCAAGATTTGAAATAATTCACCTCTGAAACCAACTAGCCGGTTACTTCCTGGGTGGTGGGTGGGGCTGGGTGTAGAACTGATCTCTCTCCCAGTACCAGCAGTCTGTTTAGGTAGCCCTCACCTTCTGTGATCAGATTTAATAACTTTTCTTTTAAAAGAACTTATTCCATTCAGATTCTGAGTGTATTTATATGCTTTTGCAAGGTGCTCCCGTTTTCTCTGTTTTAATGAATGATCTTTTTTGCATCTGGTTTTGTGTCTTCGTGTCATCGCTCTTTTTTCTTGATTAGCTTGCACGTTTATTTTCTTGTTCTCCTTTTCTCCCATAGAGTTGGCACTTGACGTTATTTGTCGATTTTACTGACTTTCCATATTTAATCCATTAATTTCTGCTTCATCTTCGTCTTTGTTTACTTCTTATGCTTTCCTGAGTGCGTCTTGTTCTCCTTCTCACTTCTTGACCAAACGCTTCACTCATTTCCCCCACCCTTTCTGTTTCAGACATCGTGGGGACACCATGCATGGCCAACCCGGGCCATCCCTTACTAATCCTGTCAAGGCTAGAAGAGCTGACCACACGCCTGGGGGTCGGTGGTGACCAGTTCTGACCACTGAAAAAGACGGGAGTCCAGCCAGGGAGGGTGTGCTGGGCTGGGGTGGAAATTATTTCATTTGCTGTAAAAGGAAAGAGCCACTCAAGGAAAATTCCTTTCATGTCTGGTCCTCCCTCTTTCATTACAGATATGGTGCCTGGAATGCAGGAGACAGTTGGGGTCATTAGGTAACAAGGACAGGGGTGAGAAAGTTGAGAAAGAATGTGCTGAGAACTCTGGAGCACAGACGAGGAATCTAGGTCTGAGCCAATATCACGGACCAGTTAACAGACGTCTACTTCCAACTTCCTTGTGTGGAGAGATCAGAACTACCTGTATTGCTCAACCCACTGTTGGATTTCCTTCCTTTTGGCTAGAAGCACTCCTGCCTGTAATGTGGGTGGTAAGGGCTATGGCTTTTCCCCTGAGTGCTGCTTTAGCCATACCCCACCAGTGCTGAATGTAATGCGTTTTTTATTCTTTGCCATCTAAGAGTCATTTATGGGGAAGTTCTTCCTTTCCAGGTGGAGCACTAACCTACTTCAGGAAACCAGCCATTTGCTGAGACACCCCGCGTACAATTTGTCTTCAAGTAGGCTTATCAATCTACTTGATTCTTCCTCACTTGCTGTTCCTGGTGCAGCTCTGCTGAATGTCCTGCCTGGCATCTTCTCCACTCTCTCTGCCTTAGCACCTTTTCCCAAACCCACCCAAGCCTCAGACTCTTCCAGAAACGCCAGCCAGCAGCTTCCCCACCTGCGGTCCAGCATCTCCCCCGCAGCCCCTCCTCTACGTGCAGGCTGGTGAGGAATCCGGCAGGGAGGCTGCCCACGGGGACCCTCTTCTCTGTGGGCCTCCCTCCTGCTCCAGTCCTCACAGATGACTTTTCTTTTTCCTGTTGTTGACATGGATTGGATTTCTATTGGTTGCTGCAGAAATGTGAACCTGTGCGTTCAGCATCCTTCTGCTCTGCACCCCTGCATCTCCACCCAAAGGGACACCCTGGGTAGCAGCTCAGGTAAGACTCTCCTGCACGCATTTCCGGGAGGAGGAGGAGTGACCCTGAGCGGGCCCACTTCTGTGGGATCACCGGGCTCCTCGAGGACTGCCCACACCTGTGGTTTTCTGACTCTTACTTGTCTGTTTCTGCTGCTTGTTGTTCATATTGTTAAGCTGTGGGGAAACACCTGGAGATGCGGTTTCACGTGACCCCTAAACCAGGAGCCATGGCCGTGAGAGTTCTCCCATGAGCGGGCACTGGGGTGCACGCAGCGCTGACTGGTGGGTGGACAGCACCCTGTTGGACGTCCCGGTCCCATGAGAAGATGCCGTGGAGGCGGTGACGCCAACGAAACAGCTCTAACGTGGAGTGAAGGAGGCACAGGCGGGACAGGAGACCCAGTGGGGCCCGCGGCCCAGGGGGCCTCCAGGCAGCCCCCTGCACAGCCAGGCCTGGAAGCACACATGCTGCTCCGACAGGCCCCTTGATGCTTCTTCTCTCTGATGCCGGATCTTCCATCCAGACGGAAGCCGCTCGCAAACCCCAGTCTGGTAGGAGCAGAACCTGTGGAGACTTCTGGGAGCAGACGGTGCTCGGGCAGGGGCTGTGAGAGCATGAACACACGACAGCTGGCGTCTGCACAGCAAGGGCGGCAGCTGAGGTGCGTGCGAGCAGGCGGGAGGCAGCGCAGGACACGGGTGTCCTCTGGTCCCTCAGTGGCTCCTGCAGCCCCCACTGCACTACGGGAAAGGGCAGTGAGGTCCCAACGCCCCTCAGTCCCTGGGATGAACCTACGTGGACCACTGCGACGGCCGCCTAAGTATGTCCTCACCAACGGCTGGAACGTCTCGCTCGGAAGCTGGAGAAGAGTGTTTCTACCGCCCCGACCGCTGTGCGGCACAAACACTTCCACGCCTGGCACGGAAGAGCCCGGGGGGGCGGGGTGACTCCTCTCTGTGGACCCCACCCCTCCCACTCTGGGATGAGGGTAAGGCGCCCCTGCAGCCTCTGCCAGGGAGCAGACACAACTGTGTGTGCATGTGTATGCATGCATGCGCACGTGTGCATCCCTGTGTGCGTGTGCATCCGTGTGTGTGTGTGCATGCATGCGCACGTGTGCATCCGTGTGTGCGTGTGTGCATGCATGCGCACGTGTGCATCCGTGTGTGCGTGTGCATCCGTGTGTGCGTGTGTGTGCATGCATGCGCACGTGTGCATCCGTGTGTGCACATGTGCATGTGTGTGCATGTGCAGGTACATGTGCACGTTTGCGTGCGTGTGCGGGTACATGTGCACGTTTGCATGTGTGTGCATGTGTGGGGCATTCGAGTCTGAAAACGGAACAGAGTGCCTATGCCTGATGGCCAAGACGCCGGTCTGTCCATCCGTGGGGCTTGGAGGCTCACACCTGTGCAGCCACCAGACATTCTAAACCCAGCAGAGCTGAGGAAATCACCGACGTGAGAACCCCGGAGCCAGGATGCTGCCACGGGCTGCCTGCCTGCATCCACCGCAGGCCTGACAAAAGGTTTCATATCAGTGCCCGCGAGGCTGCCTTCTCAGCACTGCTCACACTTTATTAAATAATCCCACGGAGAAATAAGGCTTTATACACAAAACTCTGCTTTATAAATAATTTGCCCGTAATATACCGTGATGCATACATTCCTAAATCATGGTTTAAGAAGCCATGAGCCCAGCTGGATATGACTTTTTCTAAAGGCCCAGGGAAATCACCTATTTGGATAGAGCCCAGAAGGGCTAGAAAATCCAAAGTGTATGCTCCCACAACCTCCAAAACAAAACAGCCGCAGCACTGTATCCTGTCGCCGTTCAAACTGTCAGGATAAGGTTAAAATCCCTGCCCGCGGAGCAATACTCAGCACCTGCACCGAAGAGCGATGCCGGCAGGTGCAGGTGCGGCTTCCTCCTCCTAAACTCTGAGAAGGAAAAGCAGGCTGGGGAAACCCACAGGCTAAAACGTTAGAGGCGGCCTGTCAGCAGGGCGGGCAGGGAACGGCGAGGCCAAGAACGCGGCTCAGCCTCACGTGAGCCACGGGCAGACGGCGGAGCCGAGGCAGCAGCTCCGGGGTCAGCTCAGCAGTCCGGCACGCGCGGCGTGAGAGCAGGAGTCGGTCCTCTGAGCAGCTTCATTCCAACGGGGACCTGGGCGTCTAACCCAGGGAGCCACCAGCCCAACCTGGACGGCTCACATTTCTGTAAGTGGCAGAGACAGTGGCCCGGAGAGAAGGACAAGCAGGCTCTTCCCCGACGGCGCAGAAGACGCAGCGCAAGGGGGAAGCTGTGCCAGCCGGCAGCTCCCTCCCCCCAGCCCCGGGTGGGCGAGGCCGGAGCGGAACAGCCGGCAGCTCCCTCCCCCCAGCCCCGGGTGGGCGAGGCCGGAGCGGAACAGCCGGCAGCTCCCTCCCCCCAGCCCCGGGTGGGCGAGGCCGGAGCGGAACAGCGGGCAGCTCCCTCCCCCCAGCCCCGGGTGGGCGAGGCCGGAGCGGAACAGCCGGCAGCTCCCTCCCCCCAGCCCCGGGTGGGCGAGGCCGGAGCGGAACAGCCGGCAGCTCCCTCCCCCCAGCCCCGGGTGGGCGAGGCCGGAGCGGAACAGCCGGCAGCTCCCTCCCCCCAGCCCCGGGTGGGCGAGGCCGGAGCAGAAGAGGTGGCCCAGGAAGGCGCGGGGCACAAGGGAACCCCCAGGATTGAGGTAAACGTCACCCAGAAAAGAGTGACAGCATGTGGACTCGAGAGACGCTCGTTCCCTGCGCCCACCACGTGGCCCCTGTGAGGACCGGGCACATTCCAGGAGTGCTGGGCCAAGGCCGAGGGGCATGGGGCATGGGGTGCGGGGGCAGTGAGGCAGGGGCAGCAGCTCTCAGCTGGGAGCTCAGGACCCCAACAGCCTTGCCTGAGCAGAAGGCCGAGGTGGGAAAGACGGGCCCCTAGACACCGGCCACCCCCGGAGATGCAGGCGCCGGCACCCAAGCAGACGAGGACACACGGACACCTTTCAGATGCGACCTCCAGGCTGTGCAGACGTGTTCAGGAAACGGGTCTGCTGCATTTTGAATATCCCGGTGGGTTTCCCACAATTTCAGGACAAGCCAATTCTGCGTGTAGCGCTCAGGACTTCTGGGGCACGCACGGCCTCAAACCCCAAACCGCACCGCGGTTCACATCCTGCCCCGGGAGTCCCGGGCCCCCTGCTCTCAGGCCAGCAGCACCAAGGGCCCCAGGGCCTCAGAGCCCGAGACCTGCTGCCTGACGGAGGAGGGGCCATCTCCTCAGGCCCAGCGGCTGAAGTGACTGCCCCGGGGCGCCCTGGGCTCCCCACACACGGCACACACCCTCTTGCCAGGACCCTGCCATCCAGCTCGGTGCCTCTCCCTGCACCATGTCCGGTCACACTGAGTCCACAGACATTCTCGAGGACCGCTGACCCAACGGCAACGTTTTCCCAGCACATGCTGTGCCTGTTCACTCGACTAACGGTGACCTGCAGCCCACTGACCAGCTGACCGGTGCTGGCTTTCCCTCCCTAGAGTCAGACCAGGTCTGGCCTCCCCACTTACCCTCCGACATTCGCATCTTGCACCCTGGGAAGGGCGACGTGGGAGGAGGCCGGAGGCCCAGGCGTGACTCGCTCCTACGTTCCGAGCCTCCTGACATCGCTGGCCCTGGTCAATAGGTGTCTCCTGTGCAGAGTCAGTGCTCATCTGCTCAGAGGCGACAGCTGCCTCCCACTCTGGGAATAAAACCACCCAACTCAGCAGAGGAATCAAACACGGGCACGGAAATCCAGACTTGCAGAGGTACCTGTGGGCGCTGCTGACCCTCGTGTGTGAAGTCGCGTCCTACTAGAGGCGTGTTTACTTGCTGGGCTCTTACTGCACGCAGCGCACTGCAGCCTCCACCGCCTGGCGTTGGACTCTCCCAATTCTCAGGGCACCACGGCCTCTCTGGCCCTGCTCACAGCAGGAAGGCTGCCCAGCAGGTCCTGTGCAGAGACTTGGGCAGGCGAGGGCAGCAGGAAGGGCTACTGCAACAGTCCAGGCCAGAGAGGCCGCCTCTGGATGGACACCTGACACGGTTCCAGATCCCCTTGTCAGGACGGGAGAACAGGAGGGGTGGGGGCCGGGGGCTTCTCCCCAGGACCCCTTTCCTCACCAGAGCTCCAACCCATTTTTCAGCTGGGTGCTGCAAACTCCCGAACTCTAGAGGTGGGCTTATGCTCTGTGCCTTCCTGGTAGAAAGCCCTGGAACGGTGCCCAGCACACCCTCTCCACAGCGTGACCGCCACCCAGCCAGTGTCATGTCCACGCCAGGGCCCCGTCCACTCTGGGCACTTCCCTCAAGCACCTCTTGGGAGGTGCTTCAGGTCCCAAATTTGCTTCTTTCCTCCTGCTTCTCCCTGTGTGTAGACGGCCCCTGCTCCACCCTCTCACGTGCGGGTCAGACAAGACACCGTCTCCCTCCACGTGCCTCCTTGCAAGCCTCGGGCTCTCTGCTCTGTGTGCCCCGGCCCGGGGGTCACTTTCCTATGCGCTCAGCGTAGCCCTCCAGCATGGAGCCTGTTCCTGACCATGGGGGCTGTGCTGTGGTGACTCCTCAGAGGCTGGCGGGCAGTGGTCTCAGCTGAAACCCCAGCGGCCTCGGTTCCACACCCACACTGGCTATTCTGCTGGGGACCCTCCAGGCGGCGCCGAGGCAGGCGCCGAGCACTGTTCTCCTGCTGTGGCTTAGGCTTCCCAGCCTCTGGGTGGCCTGCTGTCCGCATGGCGTCGCCCCGGCACACGTGGCCCTGGCCAGGTGGTGGCACAGGCGGCCGGGAAAGCCGTACCCACTTGCGGCGGAAGCCACGAGCACTGGTGGACGGAAGGAACGAGAAGGTGGGCGGTGGTCCAGACACCTCTCCAAAGGGCCTCGGCCTGAGCACCAGCTCCTCCCCGAACCGCGGTCCTGCCAAGGCCTCTGCACTGAGGCACACGTCTCCTTGGCTGCCAGGTGGCCCCGGGGCAGGAAGGGCAGAGGCAGCGCTCCCTCCCGGGGGAAGCGTTCAGCAGAGGAGGGAAGCCCTCCCCAAGCTGGGGTGCACCTTCAGAGCCTGAGCGAGCTGGGTTCCCCCCTCCTCTCTTTGGGGGGTGGGAGGGATACACGTGTCCCAAACCCAGCACTATTCACCTGGGAACAGTCCTGAAGGAAGACAGAGTGGGACGCTCACCCCCTGTTGCCCATCACCACGGTCACTGTCAGCGGCCGAGCCTGGGCTCCACAAAGACGGATGCAGGGGCCACATGCAGGCCGCGCTCACCTCCTGCCTGGCTCCCCAACATTCCTGGGGGAAGGTGAGTGGGACAACTGCGGGGCCTGCTGGAATCAGACAGACGGGACAAGGAAGAGGGAGGAGCCAGAACATTCTGTCAGGTCCAAAGCCGCCCTGGGGACGGCGGGGCGCAGAGCTGGTGCACGCGGGGCCGCGGGCACCTTCCTGGCTCCGTGATACGTGGCAAAAGGAAGCCACGTGTGAGAAGGGCTGTAGGCAGCGCCTGACTCTGTGCAATTAAGGGGAGGCGTGGGGAAGGCACCTCACAGACTTGGCCGCTGGAGCAAGACTGCACTTGCAATTAGAGTGGAGGTGAAGCTCTGTCATCTCTGAAGGCTGAATTCACAGTCAGTTCAATCACTCAAAGGACCATCGTCAAATGACACCATCACAAAATGGGGTTCAGGGACTTCCCTGGCAGTCCACTGGTTAAGAGGCCATGCTTCCAAGGCAAGGGGTGCGGGTCCGATCCCTGGCTGGGGAGGTAAGATCCCACCTGCTGCGTGGTGCGGCCAGAAAGAAAAAAATCATTAAAAAAAAAAAGAGATGGAGTTCAATTATGCCAGATTTTTAAAATTCTCATCCATTGGCCAAACGAAAGGGAAGAAATAGGCTCCAATTGTCATGACGAGCGGTGGCATTCTTTAAACGGCTGTTAATCAGGGTGCTGACAGGGAGCCGCTGCCGGGGGACCTGCCCTTCGGACTCCAGTGGGCCGCGCCCAGCCTGCTCCCCCCTGCATCGGACACGTGCAGCTTTTTTCCACTTCCTTTGCTGCTAAAGGGCAGAGGAGCTGCAGCAAAAATGCCTCGCCTACTTCCAAGCCCCCTTCTAATGATTTATACATTATACAGCCGCGACACCTGCCACAGCTCCCGCCTGACACTCAGGAAGCTCTTTCATTTACGAGGTTCAGAAGCGCCGACACCTTGCTGTGGTCTCGCCAAGTGCTTAATCAGGAACGAGCCACAAAGACCCAGGAGAGCAGCGCCGGCTTCTCGCCAGACCACGGCCCACACTCCCCGGCGGTCAGCACCTGCCGGCGCAGAGCCACCCATGGGCGGGACGCCGCCCTCGCCGGACACCCCGGAGGACCCGCTCCCCATCTCCGTGTCTTCAGGATTCGAGCAAGTGTGTCGGCAGTGACCGTGGGCAACGCCCTCCCGGCCACAAAGCACCAGGTGCCAGAGCCCCGTCGGCACAGGACTCCTCCATCCCGGAGCCGCGGGGACCCTGAGAGGAGGTGGGGGGCTCCATCGGGACCCCTCACGCTAACGGCGGTGAAGCCAGAGCTAATGGTGGGCAGCACAGGGCTGTCGGTGCGGCCAGCTCGCAGAGGACTGAGGACGGCAGGCTGGGGGGCCTGCTTCGGTCGGAGCTGAGCCCCTACCTGCCCTCTCTGGACAAAGGCGTCCAAAATCCCGCGGCCCCTCCTCCCCCTTTCCTTGCACAAGTTATGTCCTCATTCCGTAAGTTAAGGTCAAAGTTAAATCACTGCGTGGATGACTGCGAGCGTGCCCACTTCTCAGTGCCCTCAGTGCCCGGGCTGTGCGGACCCACGGGCGGCAACCGAAGTCCAGCCTCTGCGACCAGCCTGGCTCTTGCTCTTCCCGTCCCCAAGGCAGGGCTTGGGCACTCCTCTACATTAGTGGTGCCCTGTAATTCCTGCTCTGTAATATCCCCTCCCCTCCTCTGCTGCAAAGGTCATATGAAAGCTGCTACAGTGGACTCCACCCGCCTGTCACTTCAACACCTAGGGAGCTGGTGACACACAGACCGCTGGCCCAGCTGAGTGCACCTGGGGACATTAGTGCTGCAGCCGGAGGGATCTTCAGGGCACAACAGACCCTGAGGTGCGGGCAGAGGGTCAGCAGCCATCCTACCGGCCAGTGACACGGGTCAGCCCGCGGGCAAGTCACGAGCCAGGCAGGGGACGCCTGGGGACACTGTTATCGGGACACCCGGTGACGCTGTCACTGAAAGCAGCGGCCAGGCCCGACAATTGCAGTGGTTCCAAAGTGTGTGCTGCACGTCCTGTTGTCAGGAGGGTCAGGGTGACCGTCGCCGGCTCTCTACAGCGGACCCAGGAGGGATCAGGTGTGGTCCCTGCTCACGCCCTGCCCTCACATCTCCCGTCTGCCCGTTTTCTAGGTAAACACACTGAAGGCCTTGCTTACCAAAGACACTCAACGGGTTTGCCCAGAAGATCCAGTCCCTGCACCCCACGGTCAGGACGTCCTTCCCCGTCCCCACTGTGCTCCCCTCGCTCTCCACCAGCACGTGGTCCCACCTGCACGCACTACACACAGCGCACCGGGGGTGAAATTCGAGTCTGGACACGAGCCACCGTTACAAGGGCATAAACCTCTGAGTGCCGGGCGCCAGGAATCTGAAATAGCTGCTGTGGGCCGGGGAGCCCTTTGCGATGACACCTGACTTCGCTGGATCTCCTGCGTGGAGCGGTGACGAGAAGCTCACAAGTGCCCGGTGAGGGTGTCCTAGATGTGGATGAGCGTGATGGAGAGTGCTAACCGGAGGGGCCAGAGGACTGGCCAAGGGGAGGGCGGAGTCAGGCCGCCGACGGAGGAGGAGGACTTAACACGTGTACCCGCCGGTCGCCCCCCGCTGGTCGCCCCTGCCGGTCACGCCCCCCAGGGCACCCCAGCTGACTCCACCGGCAGCAGTAGTCCATCGAGTCCTAAAACTGCTCCAGATCAGGCAATTATCAGCGTGGGGAGGAGGGAACTCGCTCTGGAGGACGCGCCGCCCCCGCCGCCTGTGCTGTCTGCCCTGCTCTCCCCTCCCCCTGCTCTGCCCTTTCCGTTTCCTGGAGACCCGGCTGATGTGCGGAGTCCGGAGCTCTTCCCCAGCTCCGGGTCGCGACTTCACCTCGACACACCGTGCATCTCACCATCACCATCATCATCACCTCCACCCATCCACACGCGTGGAGCCAACCTCCGACAAACCCTGCTCATCACTGCAGGGGGCGAGGCACTGAACTGCACTGAGTAATGGAACAATGTGACACGGTTTAGTTTAGCGGCAATATTTCTGTATCTTTATTTAAACTTCCTTAGTCCTATTCATATAGAATCACTGAGGCTCTGAAATTTTCCTTAGTTTCTTAAATTATAGTTTTACCATCTTAAGGAGTACATTATGTGCTGTTACAGAGTTAATTAATAAATTTTAGCATTCACGAGAATCTTATTATATATCCACCGTGAACGCCTAGCTTTTGTTCCAGTCATCACACGGCAGCATTATGAGTTGTTCCTAGACTCAATCTCCTCCGTATTAGGTTTTGGTGATGCTACCGTGACAAACTGACCTCAGCACGTTCGCAGTTAACACACAAAGCTGGACGCCTCCCTCCCAGCAGAGACTCTGGGTCCAGGCCGCTCACCCGGCAGAGGAAGCAGGGGTGTTAAATGCATCAACCCAGACCTGAGTTAGGACCGAATGGACACGCGCCCTCAGGCAGGCACTTCCCCTCAGCCTGGGGCCAGGCCCCGCTGTGTGCCGGCCACTGGGCAGGTGCTGCCCCTCAGGGTCCGAGGCCAGGGCCACGGCGCGGCTGTGGGTCCTCCTGCCACTCTCTCTTCGCCTTGCTCGTGTGTAGAGCACAGGCGGCTCCCTGTTCCCTCTGGTCACGTTTGTAGGAAGGGAACCTACCGCCCCTGCTTCCTTCCACCCAGACCGCTCTGCCTGAGAAATGCTGGCAGCTAAGCTGAAAAGGTCAGTGCCCCGGGCTCCCCCAACAAACGACCTGGGAAATGCACTGGGCGCTGCGGCTTCTCCACAGCGTGGAGGCCCTCCGGCTGGTGCGGCTACTGAACCCTGTCTCAGTGACCCCGCCGCCGCTGCCTGGTCCTCGGGGGGCAGCCCACCTCCGCCTGGGAGCCGGGGCTCGGCATCAGGCCTGCGAGCAGAGGGCAGGCGGGAGAAGACAGGGCATCCGGCCCTCCTCCCCGCTGGGCCGCACAGGTGACCCCCGGGAGCCCGGCGTCGCCCAGTCCCTCCGGGGACACCGCCCGCCTCAGCTCTCGGTTGCCCCCGGCCGCCAGGAGGCCGGACCTGAAAGGACCCACCGCAGAGTGCGCCTCCGGACCTGGTCACCTTTGGAGACTTGGGGCAGGACTGCAGCTTCCAGAACGTACTTTCATTCGTCTGCTCGTCATTTACGGGGCCCTTGTTATAACTCAGACTCAGTGCTGGGCCCCACGTCACCCAGAGGCGCACACGGCCCTGAGATTTGCACCAGCCACTCTGTTCCACCCTCGGCCCTGCCGTGCACGGGCGCACACAGATCGAAACCTGTGTCGCGGGGGCTTCCCTGGTGGTGCAGTGGTTGAGAGTCCGCCTGCCGATGCAGGGGATGCAGGTTCGTGCCCCGTCCGGGAAGATCCCACATGCCGCGGAGCGGCTGGGCCTGTGAGCCATGGCCGCTGAGCCTGCGCGTCTGGAGCCTGTGCTCCGCAATGGGAGAGGCCACAACGGTGAGAGGCCCACGTACCGCCAAAACAAAACAACAAACAAAAAAACCTGTGTTGCTTTATCATCACCCGTCCTTCTCCTGCCTGTCCTTTATACCACAGCATTTCATTTTTCAAAATTCTTGTGTGTTGGGATGCTATTATCATTTCAGGGTAGTAAAGGGGACGTGACAAAATATTTCACATACAGAGACCCGGATCTGAGAAGGCTGCGCCCCACCACGTGGGCCAGGTGTGACCTTCCCGTGGCTTTCTGCAGTGGCTGTGGACTTGGGCTTGAGGAGTCGGGTCACCAGGCAGGGAGGGGCTTGCAGATTCATACAGAGGCCCGGATCTGAGAAGGCTGAGCCCCACCACGTGGGCCAGGTGTGACCCTCCCGTGACTCTCTGCAGTGGCTGTGGGCTCGGGCTTGAGGAGTCGGGTCACCAGGCAGGGAGGGGCTTGCAGATTCATACAGAGGCCCGGATCTGAGAAGGCTGCGCCCCACCGCGTGGGCCAGGTGTGACCCTCCCGTGGCTCTCTGCAGTGGCTGTGGACCTGGGCTTGAGGAGTCGGGTCACCAGGCAGGGAGGGGCTTGCAGATTCATACAGAGGCCCGGATCTGAGAAGGCTGCGCCCCACCACGTGGGCCAGGTGTGGCCCTCCCGTGGCTCTCTGCCGTGGCTGTGGGCTTGGGCTTGAGGAGTCGGGTTGCCAGGCAGGGAGGGGCTTGCAGATTCATACAGAGGCCCGGATCTGAGAAGGCTGCGCCCCACCGCGTGGGCCAGGTGTGGCCCTCCCGTGACTCTCCGCCGTGGCTGTGGACTCGGGCTTGAGGAGTCGGGTCACCAGGCAGGGAGGGGCTTGCAGATTTGGCAAGGGAATCTGAGCGACAGGAGGAAGACAGAGGGTGGGAAGCCTGGGCACGCGTGGCATGGTGTGGACGGCAGCAGCTGCGAGGGGAGGGGCAGCCCTCGTCCCCAAGCCCAGGGCACCGTGTGTACGGTGTGAACAGCACTGCCGTCCGGGAGGGGCGGGGGGGGGGGTCACCCCAGTCCGGTTTGCTCTGGAGAAACGTGTGTAACCACGGTCACCTTTCATCTCTTGTTTTGGGCTGCTGGTACCACTGTTCCTGACAGAAAATAAACACAGGAGGGCAGGAACCACATTCAAGGTTCAACTACCACCCGGGACACAGAAGTCGTGCACAGTTAAGATGACTAATTGGCAAGGTTCCCAGATGAGCCCAAGTCAGTTAATTTCTGAAGAATTTACTCAGAATATTTATCTGCTACTTGACAAAGGAGGTGGAAGATTTTATCAGGGATAAGATCCCCTCTCGGGTGGACAAAATGGTCTCCTGCCTGCCGTCCACAGGCAAACCCACCATGAGGAAGTTATCTTGGTGCGGCCAGGGTCTCCCGCCCTCGCTGGCCCCAGCTCTCCCCCAGCACCCTGCCTGCTGAGCCGAGAGCTCAGTTCGGGATGTTAAAGGAAGAAGTAAACAGGAAGACTTGGGGCCTGTGCGGCAGCACCTGTGTCCTGCGCTGCCCTGTGCTGCCCTGGCTCCAGCCTGGCTGTCGAGAGGGCCAGCGGCCGCCCTGGACTGTGTCCTGGAACCCAGCGAGCGGGTGGGTAGGATGCGCCCGCTGGACACTGGTCCGAGGGCCGGCCCCGTTCTGGGGCTCTTCACCAGACCAGTCTCCTGTAAGTGACTCTGAACAAACCCAGAGGGGGTGACCCAGTGGGGAAGACCGGGCGGGCACACATCTTTCACACCCTCGGCAAACGCGGCCTTGCGTTAGTCAGATCAACCCTTTATTCTTACTTCGCTTCCAAGACTATGGTTATTTTGCTCCCCCAAGTATCCTACCCAGCAAATTCTACTGAACAAAGCGCCTGGAAAAAAGCCCCAATAATACAGCTCAGAGGCGCCCCTTGAAAAAGGCACCCCCAGAAAATGCACTAAGCTAGGATTTAATTGCTAGAAATTACTTTCAATTACTAAAAATCATGACAGATTCCTCGTTGAATAGACACATTATTTCACCACCATTAATAATTTAAAACAGCTGACTGCATGTAATTGCGAGTAGTTTTTGCTCTTTGGTGAGCGGCAAGGTGCTACGTTATGCTGCTGCCTTGCCAGGGCTGGGCCCCTACTCGGGGCACCTCCGCGGGCAGCCGCCTCCAGGCCAGGTCTCCCAGGACAGAGGAGACAGCCCGTGGCCGGGAGGGACCGGGGGGGCTGCTTCCTCGCCCTCGAGGAGGGTGTGGCCCCCCAGAGAGAGATGTGTGTGGGATTCAGAGCCTCCCTGGGGGCCCAGGGCCGCTCCCCCAGCCTCACCGAGGATGCTTCCAGAAGGACGGGACACCCCTCCCAGATGCAACTTCTCTCGGATGAAGTAGCGGGAACTACCTGCCTCCCGCTGGGTTGCCTCCCCCAGAAAAGAGGGGCTCGAGGTCTAACCCCACCCCCGAATCAATCACTGCGCTCAGGGAGACCCTCCTCCGGACTGGACCAGACTTCAGCGAGCAGGACCTCCCCGGGTGCAGCCACGCGGACAGGCAGGGCCGGCCGAGCTCCTGCCCCGGGGAACGTCCAGGCTCGGTTGTGTCCGTCCGGCCCGGCCTCCGCACTGGAGTCCACGGGTCCTGGATCGCAGCCTCCCCGATCAGGGGCCCGCGCAGAAGCTGGAGCTCAGAGAGCTGGTGCCGTGTCCTCCAATGTGCCAAGTGGCTGCCGGAGACACCCTGCCCGCTGCGGAGGGGGCCCCACGCAGGACAGGACGGGGCCCCCGCGGGCCGCGGGGCTCTGACACGCTGCTGAGGAGGTAGGGGCGGGGCTGCGGTGTCCCGGCTTCCATGCTCCACGTGGAAGTTCCAGGCGCTCGTGACCCCAATCACTCCAGCCTCCCCCCCAAGCCATTTGCATGTATTTAATTGGCTCTCTCTGCAGGATGCTTTTGAAACTAGCTCTTTGAAGACCTTTCACTGTGGTACTGAGATAAAGCCCGAAAGAGCAGGGGTTTATCGAGAGAGGAAAGAGCAGATAAAATGAGAAGCAGGAGGTGAAATGATGAACGGATGACAAAAGAAGGCACGTGAGGACGCCGCGTGGACAGACTCCGGGCTGCCCCACCCCCAGGTCCTTGGAGCGGGTTCATTAGCTCAACGAGGGAACATCACAGACCTCTTTCCTTCGAGGGCCATATTATCAATTTTTTTTTTTGCGGTACGCGGGCCTCTCACTGTTGTGGCCTCTCCCGTTGCGGAGCACAGGCTCTGGACGCGCAGGCTCAGCGGCCGTGGCTCAGGGGCCCAGCCGCTCCGCGGCATGTGGGATCTTCCCGGACCGGGGCATGAACCCGTGTCCCCTGCATCAGCAGGCGGACTCTCAACCACTGCGCCACCAGGGAAGCCCCATATTGTCAATTTTTAAATTTTCCCAAACGTTGAACAATGGAAGCATTTTTTTGCGGAGAGCTTTTAAGAAATGAAAAGCCAGGCCTAATGGGGGTGGGGCACGACAACGGGCGAAGCAGAGGGGCCGTGTGAGGACAGAGCAAACCTCAGAAGCACTGACTGCATGTGGGCCTTGTGCCCTTCACTTAGAACCCGGTGTGGCCCGCAGACACCGGAGTGGCACACAGATCCTACATAAGAACACACGTGCGAACTCCCTGTCCTTTCACAGAGAACAGGGTCACTAGCCGACCTCGAGCTTGGACAGGAACTGTCACCCTCCAAGCACCGTCCCGCCCAACCTCAAGACTCTGGTGCTTGACACCCCTAACCTGACACACCTGAGGGGCAGCGGGAGGGAGCGGACCTGGAGCCCAGGCCCTGACGGGAGAGGACTGGCTTTTCCTCCCCCCACGTCCCCCGAAGGACACGGGAGCCCTGTCTTGGAAGCCGAAGTCCTTCAGGGCCGCAGCCCCCAGTCCACGCTCCTGGCAAAGACGGCTCTCCAGGCAGGCTTGCGAATCAGTAACAGGTGAAACCCACAGAAGCCCTGACCGTTCTCCTCAGGCTTCCGTGGTCTCAGATGCCCCGATCCCACACAGCTCGTTTCCGCTAACAGAACAAGGGGATGTATGGTTTCAAGGGATGCAAAGCCCAGCCACGGTCTCCCAGACGTTGTGGCCTCATGGAAAGTGCACACCTGTCCAGGGTGAGGACTCCCTCCTCTGGATTGGTCTGGGAGGCTGCTGCCTTCTGAGCGGGGGCTCCGGCCTCAGGAGTCTCCCCTGAACGGTTTTGTACGGTCCGACCGAGCCTGTTGACACGGGGCCTGTGGTTCATAATCCAACTACCCTCAGTGGCGGCTCTTTTCTCTTGTAAAGCGGCAGAACAGCAGAAACAGGCATCTCTGCCCGAGAAAAGCTTCAGGACACCGGCTCTGCCCCAGAAAAGCTTCAGGACACTGGCTCTGCTGCTTCTCGACAGAGTCTCCCCAGCATAGGCATCTGCCCGAGAAAAGCTTCAGGACACCGGCTCTGCCCCAGAAGCTTCAGGGCACCGGCTCTGCTGCTTCTCGACAGTCTCCCCAGCACCCTATTCTCATAGGCCACACAGAACCCGAAACACTACAGCTGAGTCACCTGTCTTTTCCCGTCGTCTTGGGAACATGATTCACCGAAAGTGGAGGGGAAAGTACATTTCGGTTTTGAAACGTAAGGTGAAGCAGATGACTTGGGAACACAGTGGGCGGCTTCGTAGCGAACACGGACGCAGTTATTACTGGGCTGTGGGCACAGAGCGTGGGCGGGGACTGCAGACCCGGGGTTCACAGTCCCAAAGCCCCGAGGGCGGACCTGACCCTCCCTAAGGCTGCGGCCGTAGCTGTGAACCTGGGGAAGCCGCACTTACCTTGTGAGACGTGTTGAGCGTTAAAGGGGCCAACACGACGGAAGTGAGGGCTTCCCCCACCTCCCTGACCCCCAGACTCGGGGAGGAAAACACCCTGACGGAAGGAACACAGAAAAGAAGGGCAGGCGGCCAGAAGGAGGGTGCAGTCGGCTGTGCTCCCGGCAGCAGGGGCACCGGCACCTGCGACTGATTTTACATTCCGCACAAGAAGAAACCAGCGGTGTCCTGCTCAGGGACTAACGGGAGGTTGCCTCGGGCCCAGCCCGCCCCCGGGGGCAGAGCCACACTCACAGGCCGCTGCCTAATCACAGGCCCCTCCCACAGAGCCCACGCCCCCCAGAGGATCCCGGAGCACCAGAACCGCAGAAAAGGTGAGACACTCCACCAAAATGCACTCTAATTGTCTCCATCTTCACTGCCGTGTCCCAGAGGAGCAAACACGAAAATGGACCACAGTTTCTTCAAAATGATTCTCCTGCTTTTAAAAAACTTTTGACTTTAAGAAAATCAAAAGCAGATCATATGTTAGTCAATGACACGTTTAAAACATGCTTTAGAGAGGTGATCATAGCTCTGTTTTGAGGCCACTGCATTTCCACTATCAACACTCTCAAATTCCCTCGCACACGCTCCCCGAGTACGGACGTGGAGACCGAGGCCTAGACGGCTCCACGCATTCTCGCCCAGTCAGGCTGCAGCAGGTGGAAGGGCCATTCTCCCAGGTACCCCACCACCTGCAGTACTGATGCTCAGTACCCGGCCGTGAATTTCCTTGTGACCACTTAGGACGACTCTCAACTCATCGCGGCCTTTCCTAGAATACCAGGTCCTTCTCTCTGTACCCCCTCCACCCCCCAGGGTTCGCTTCCTCCTGGCCGGCCCCCCCTCCACCTCCCCGTGTGTCCTCCCATCCTGCTTCTCTGCCAGAACGTTCCTGAGCAAACAGGTGAGGACTCTGAGTGTGCAGCCGTGAGTACCTGTGAGCACCGCTACTGCACGTGTGCCACACAGCAGTACCACACAGGGTGTGAACACGCAGCCCTGTCCTCTGCCCACACCCGTCCTCCACCCGTGCTGCGCCATGTGGCCTTCTCTGTCCACGCCGACGCTATCTCCCGGGAACAACCCACGGGGTGACGACATCCTCCGACGAACCAACAGCCAGCTCCGTAATTCCGCTTTGGCTTTTGTTCGTTTCTGGTTTTGGTTTTGAACACTCGGACCCTGTCCTGTTGGCGCTCCACTGAAAACATAAGGTGTTTCCGACATGCTGAGTGTGGGCGTCCCCGTGAGGGTCACGCTCCTGCAGGGACGGTGTGGGGAAGGGGCAGAGACCCTGGGGCCGAGCAGGAGGGCGCTCGGGTCCTCTGCTGGGGGAACATGTCCGCGGAAGGGGCGGAAGGGCACGCCCAGGCTCCCCTTGCGGCCGTGGGGTCAGCGTGCACTGCTGTCCACTGCACGGGACGAGTGAACCAGACCGGCTCCTGGCGGCTGTGCAGGGAGAGACGGCGCAATTGGCCTGCGACGGCCAGGAAGACCACCCTCCCACGTCCTCCGTCCAGAGAGCACCTCCCACTGTGCCCACGGAACATCGCGCCCTTGTCACCAGCCTTCTTTGCTCGATGGCGAACTTCCAGAGAGAGGGTCTGGAGAGGCCCATCTCCGTGTCCAGTAACTCTGGAACATTCCAGAAATGGTGGCTGATGGACACGGGAGCACCTGCCAAGTCTTCAAAGGGCGTCTGATTCCTAAGGCAGCAGGGACTCGGTGGGGGAGGAGGTGACCAGCTGAGCAGGAAGTGCCTCCCGGACGGGGAGGGGGTTCAGAACTGCGGGGGGAGGAGAGGCGTCTCCACTGCCCTCCCCCCTCCCCCGGCAAGGCTGGCAGCAGCCCCACCCACCTGTTCTGTGGTCCTCTGAGCACACCTGCCATCCGTCTTGTCGACTCTGCTGTGGGTCCGGCCGTGTTACTTTGCACAGTTGACCACGGCCGACCGTCCTCATGCCTGAGGGCTCTAGGCAGAGTCGGGAACAGAACTGCACATATTTGCAGATCTGGGAAATAATGGAGATTTCATTTACTGGAGTGTGTTTATTTTTGTTTTGTTTTATTTTGCTTTTTCAGTCCAAGGTCTGGGACCCTCCAATTCCCCCACTTCGTTTTGGTGAATAAACTAGACTGTGGTTGGCTTCTAATGTTTTACGAAAGGTGTTTATCCATCTGCTTTTTGTCCTGAAACTTGAGATCTGCCGGGTTGAGTAAAATAGAGTTCAGTGTCAAGAACACATCCCAGAGCAGCTGTGAGGGACGCTGGACCCTGCCGGCACCACCGGCTGCCTGGTTTATTGCTTTCTGGTTGGTAATGGTCCTTTAGCGGCTGAAGACAGTGTTAAAAGAAATTCTCTCTCGGCACCAATGTTCCTGCACTTTGTAGTTCAATTCCTGAGTTCAAATAAAAGTGACTTCTTCGTATAGCTTTGCCATCTACTCAGATGGCCAGCTAGCACCCCCAGAACCCTACAAACCTCAAAGTTTCGCTGCGGAAGAGAGAAACGTAAGAGGAAGGGACAGAAGAGGTGGGCAAAAACCACTTCCAAAACGAGGGGCCCAGAAACCAGTCTGTAATCATGTGTCCACACGAGGCTAAAGGCTTTCATTTGATAAGGGAAGTAAGACACAAGCCTGTAACGCTAATTATTTCAAAGAATAAGAGCCTGATTGTCTCCATGACCCATATAGCTCTTAGTGAGGTTTAAGACAAAATTACAGCCCATACAGCCCATAAATGGACACCCTCTCCCCACCTTCCTGCTGTTCCCAGAAATGCAGGTTTTCAGTGCGTCTGGGAAGCTTCCAGGTTTCTAGAGGTCTCAATTTCCGCCTCTGCTGCTACATCCAATTCTCTTGAGGGTGAAGCCTCTGCCGTGTCTGACACGAAGCCCCCCTCCGGGTCATTCAAAGGCAGATGCCCGCCTGCCTTCCGTTTCAGCTGTTGCATTAGTGCTCAACAGTGCCCTGAACCAAGCCTTCAGCTTTTATGAAATTTTAGTGCAATGAAATCTACCTGACCTCATACTTTAAAATTAAAAAGCAAAAATCTCTAGTTTGCATCAGAAAAAAATATAAGCTTTAAGAGTGTTCAAAGTTAAGAAATCTAGTTTTAATTACAATAGTATACAGTCTGTCAATGTTCCTTGAACCTACAGAGATACCTAGGCATCTCCTAAAAGAGAAAAATTTGCCTCTCAAATACATATAAATAAGAATGTCTGTGGTTTGCCCCCAAAGTGGTAAAACTTCGTGGGAGGTTTTTGTCTGCATTTCTGCTTCCCATATTCGAAGTCTTCCGTGTGAAGTAAAGGGCCGCCCTGGTGTCAGCTAATGGCACCCCAGCTCGGGTGACAGAGCTTCCTTTTCTGCGTCTCCTCTGCGGTGAGAATAAGTCGTGCAATACCAGCCATCCGCTCCAGAAAGTCACACTGTGGCCTCAGAAACGTGTCCGCGTCTCTTCTGACGGTTGGAGGAACCACCCGGGGCCTGTGATGCGAAGGGGCCGTGGCGGAAGCCTGCGGCGGGGATCCCCAGCGGCAGAGAAGCTGGCTGCACCGCGCCGCCGCTGGGCTGCCTACCCGGCTGAGACCCGGACGCGGGGCGTCCACGACACCTGCCCTGTCGGCCCCTTCCTGCATTTCCACGACAACCAGCTTGTTCACGGACAGCTGGTACCAGTTGCAAATCATCATACTGTCGGCTCTCAGATACATGACAGAGGTGGTCAGGCAGCTAAATAATCGGAGGGTGAACTTGTGTTGATTAATCTAAGCCCTCTCGGCCCATCCGCTCGTGACCGCTGTCCATCTTTCTGCAGCAGCTCGTGGGGCAGAGCGTGTGGTCTGTGGCGCAGAGGCTGTGCACCTGCGCTGTGGGGTCCTCCTCACATTCGTGCCGCTGAGACCCCAAAAGGCCAGGCTGGGGGCCGGGCAAGTGCTGGCCAGACGGCAACGTGCTGGGAGTCCTCAGATGTCACAGAAAATATGAGCTCTCCACATCCAAAGACACACGTCTTCCAGGTTATTCTGCTCCTGAAGAGGAAATGCTGCAAATGCAACGTGCAAAGCAAGACTGATTCTCTCAGAATCGCGTCCCAGAGGAGCAGGTGCGGACGTGCAGTTCCCGGTACCACAGCTCTAAGCGTCCGGGCGATGAGCTTTAGAAACAGATCGTATTTTCTGTTCTAACCACAGGGGCGTTCTCTCTTCATTCCAGGATGATCAACATTTAGCTGCAAACTCTCTGGCTTTCACATGTCTGCGCTGGTGTCAGGATCTGGAAACCAATTCTGAAATGTACCAGGGGAGCTCCTGCTCAAGGGAAGTCTGCCAAGAATGCTTTCGGAAGCCCCCTTTGCAATGTCCATGATGTAGCTATGGCATTCGTTTGGGACACTGTCCTTCCTTTCAGTTCAGCAACCCTCAGCCCAGGACACCACGAGCTCCTTTGACCATCCTTTCTACTTCTTTAGGGACAGAGAAGGCATTTGTCTTGGAAAGGGTCTTCATTTAATTAAGGCCCTCATTTCTCTTTGATTGCAAAACTCACCAATAAGGAGGGGTTAGAGCCAATAAGGAAATGTTACAAGTAAATACGGCCCTAGAGAAAAATACAGTTCAGGGCGATTCTTACCAAACAGGAGATGATGGGCAGTGTTTAGACTCACAGGGGCTTTTGCAAAGTTTAGATTTCCACGTGCACCACTGGCCAGGCCAGAACGACTTCCGGTGGAGGTGCCCCCTCACCTCTGGGGGCCGGTCCCAGGTTTGGGGCATCATCACAATAGGGTAGTTTGGGGACAGAATGGATTTTCCACTATGAATGTAGACTATGCTCACTGAATCTACAAAAACAACTTTTTGAAAATTTAGGGATATGATTTTTTAACGACTGTAGGCTAATTCAAAAGTGACCTTTTTGAGCCACCTTTACTGTTTTATAGTTTTTTATGTCATCTTTTCACATTTCTCAGAATTGTTCATAGTGTTCTCTTGTGATTTTTAAACTCAGCTCACCTATCGTGATGCTCCCTTTTTTCCCAATAATTGCGTATTTATGCCCTTTTGTTACTGTTGCTGGTTAAACAGAGGTCTGTCTTATGTGTTTTTTCAAAGAACTAGGTTTTTGTTTGTTTTCCTGACGCTTTGCCTTTTCCATCTATTTCTCATTTTCTGCTCTTTTCTTCATTATTTCCTTCTTTCTGTCTTTTGCTTGCTCTGTTGGCCTTTTTATTACTTAATTTATTATGAAACGTTCCGGGGGGGTCACAAAGGAATGAAGAAACCTAACGAAGAGCCTGTTCACACCACTGATTTACGGAAGATATAAAACATGCCGTTAGCGATTCCTCTCTGACTGTGCCTCTGTCTTCACCTCACCCGGAGCTGACAACTGTCCTGCTGCCGTACTCGCCATCCCACACTCCCCATTACACGCTCACTGCGCGTGTGAGGTCTCGTAAACGGCACACGGTATGGTTTCTCTTCCGACCTCACACGCTCTCCACCCCTGTGTGCTCTGTGCTTTACCTGCTCACCTCGCTTGTGAGACGCAGACACGCTGATACGTGTGCCTCCGGGCGGTTGATGACCGTTACTCTGTGGTGTTGAACTGCTCTCCGGTTGATGGGTGTTCGGGGAACTCCCATTTGATTGCTGTTAAGACGGATGTGGCATGGCTGTTAGGCACAGGCTTCCTAGTGCCCCGAATACCTGGAGTGAATAACTACAAATGGAAGAGCGTCCATGTAGGACTTTCATGAAATCATTTTTGTTGTTGCCGAAACAGCATCGAAAATGGTTTCATCAGCTGTGTCTAAGAATTGCCAATTTGCCCTAGATTCTGCCCAACACTTGGGATTGCCAGATTCTTTCATTTTTTCCAACCTTACAGTTAAGGAAATAATACCTTGTGATTTTTAGCTTTAACTTCTCCGATGTCTAGTGAGCCTGGGCAGCCTTTATTTCTTCCTGACTTACGCATGTTCTTCACGTGCTGGGCATTGACGTTTGCCTGATCACGTGTCACAGAATCCCCATCCTGCCTGCGCTCTGCTCTGCACTTTCCTGTGCCCACACACAAACGCTGTCCGTCACAACACTTGGATCTCTTCTGGTCTCGCTCCCCTATGGCTTGTACTTCTGTATCTTTTCTGTATCTTGTCCCTCCTGAAACCCATGCTTTAGAAGTCCCTTGAGTTGTTAGTGGGAAACTCAGTTTCCATTTGTCATTTATCCCTTTGCTTTTAATTATACTTTAGTGGGCATATGATTCCTGCTGCCAGTTATCTTTTCTCAGGATCTGCAAGAATCCCCACTGTTCCTGCCTCCCTTGCTGTTGAGAAAGGTGCAGTCTAAATATTGTCCTTTCTCACATATTTTGTCTCTTCTCTTGGACTCTCGCCTCCCACTGACCCACTGCGATGTGTCCAACCTTGACTTTCCAGTTTGCAACACCCTGCTGGGGACCCGGGCACTCCAGCAGCACGCAGCCTCGCGCCTCCTTGCACTTCTGGGAGCCCCGTGGCCACCCCTTCAAGTACTGCCTCTCCTGCACCCTCCCCTCCCCTCCAGGAACGTGCCCGTGATGCCATGCAGACCTTCCACCCCTTGCCTGTCCCTGTCCGTTTTCCATCCCTGTCGCTCTTGACACTGCACTTTGGGTCACCTCCTGCGATCTGTGCTGCAGCTCAACAACCCTCACTTCATGGGTGGGCGTCTGACCAGCCGTCTAATCCATCCACAGAGTTTCTAGTTAGCAGGACCATATTTTCTATTTCCACAAGTTCTGGTAACTTTGTTTTAAGCTCTCATTCCTTTTTCATTCTGTTGCACTTTTATTATTGCTTGCATTATTTCCTTAATTATTTCGAACAGTGAACAGGCAGCCTCTTTCAGCCTATCCCATGATTTCAATTCTGAGCGTCTGATTCTTTTATCTGTTGCTTCTTCTGGCTCATCCTAGTGGGTGATTTCTTCCTGGGATCTCGTTTGAGTCACGGTTTCCAGCTTGTCGCAGATCTGAAGTCAGGGAAGTGTGGCTTCCATCTGCCTCTGGGATCTCAGTGGTTCTACAGAACCGTCCTGATAAAGGCAGTCCTCTGAGATAGGAGCACATGAACACTCACCTAGCAGTGCCAGCCTTCAGAATAACTCCGAAACTTTCCTTCAGGGACTGTATTCATAGTTACACATAAACAGTCCAGTTTTTTGCTTGTATAATGTTGTTTCTCACCAAAAATCTTCCTGATTGTTGTATTTAACTCCAAAGCACATTTAGATGTTCTAAAACTCTCCACGTATTTTTTTCCACGTGTAAAGTGTTCTGCTTTCAGTGAATATTCAAGTAGACGCATTAGTCTCTGATCACATTTTCAAAGAGTTGACCCCGCAGTGCCATTAGCAGAGGTAGCTTAATCAGAATAAGCATATAGGGGCTTCCCTGGCGGCGCAGTAGTTGAGAGTCCTCCTGCCGATGCAGGGGACACGGGTTCGTACCCCGGTTCGGGAAGATCCCACATGCTGCGGAGCGGCTGGGCCCGTGGGCCATGGCCGCTGAGCCTGCGCGTCCGGAGCCTGTGCTCCGCAGGGCAACACTAGTTTTGAAACCAATGTGAGACGGGGCTCATTAACAGGGGAAACCAATGCTCACCCCCGCCTCCAGAAGAAGCCAGACACAGTACCCCGTCTGAACTCATTTAACAGAAAATTAACTTTTCAAAAGAGCTCACGTTACTGCAGAGCAAATCATGTCGCCTAAGGATATCTGGTAGACTGCTGGCTAAGCTTGGAAACGCTTCTGGGGAACTGACTGCTGAAGTGTCCCGGCTCCCGCGCTGCCCCGTGCGTTGAGTCTGAGCACGTCAGCCTTGCAAGGTGGGCCTGGGCCGAGCTCGCGGCCACGCAGGAGGGCGCAGCACAGACACGCCAGGGGCTGGTGGCCGGGCCAATCCCATCAGCAGGGCCCACATCACCTCCACATTTGGGCCTCTTCCCATGGCTACCCACTCTCACCAGCAACATGTATGAAAACTCAGAAAGCCGGGGGCCTCTTTCGGGCTCAGAGGACCTGTGCCCACACCCGCGCTCAGGCAGCGGTCTTGTCCCCCGACCTTACGGCGTCTCCTCCCCACACACAGACCTTCGCACTTCAGGCCGGGGGGCTCTTACAAGCCTAAGGGGCAAAGCCCTGAAAAGCAGGCCCTTCCGGCCCCGTGGTCGGCCACGCCCCTGTGCCTCCCGCGCTGCGTGGCCCTCGTGGGGGGGGTGCCCCGCTCCCCCACCTGCACGGAACTCGCGGTCAACCCGCCAGGGGATGAGCCTCCCCTCAGCATCCTCTCCAGTCCCTCCCATCTCAATCCCTCCTCCTTCCTGCAGTTTAAAGCCTGACTTAAAGCCACCCGGTGTGCACTGTTCCTGCGGAGGTCAGGGCGTGGGGCGTGGAAGTGCACGGGGACCTGGAGGGAGGAGAGCTCAGGCCTCAAACCAGGGAAGGCTGCCGGAGGGAGGCTGCAGCCAGACAGAGGCGGCCTGTGGGGCTCGGCAGCACCAGACACGCCGCCGCGTGGCCTAGAGCCGCCGGTTCTACGTGTGCCGGGCCGACTGCGGCCGGAGCGAGGGCTACGCTCAGTCACCACACGCAGTCGGACGCACCGCTCACCACAGAGAAGCAGCAGCCTGGGGTCCTCAGCCACCTGCTGGGCACCCCGGTCAGGCCACCTCTGGAAAGAGCACCGGGCGAGCTCGGCCCTGCAGGGAGCACAGGCTGGTCCCCCAGCTTCCCGCCCAGGCCACAGCCCCCTTCGCCAACACCCCCAGCACGGGCCCTCATGCCAAAAATTTAATAAGAAGGGAACAGACGACAGCGACGAAAGGAAACCAGGAGGCACGGGAACTTGGCAGGCGGGGAGCAGAAACTGCGGATTCCACCCGGAACCGAACACAGACAGCAGCCGGCTCCACTTCACCCATCCCGGGCTCAGAGGGAGAGGCGGGGGCCGACCCCGGCCAGGGCTGTGTCCAGACGCCACCCACTACGCGGGCTCAGAGGGAGAGGCAGGGGCCGACCCCGGCCAGGGCTGTGTCCAGACGCCACCCACTACGTGCCGTTTCCGCTTTGGAGGTTTATCGGATGAGCACGTGAGTACAGATGGCTGACCGGCTGCACATCTCCCTGTGGCTGGTGACGTTCCCCTTGCCTCGGTCCCTGCAGCATCCAGGCCGCCACATGAAGGAGCCCCAGCACTGCAGGTGGGTGTCTTTGTGAGAACTCCAGTCCGTCGAGTGTGACCGGGGGTGGGGGGAAGCCCCCTCCGAGCTGCGTCGATACCTGTACCTCCTGTTTGCCCGGATGTCAGTTCTCCTTCCTGTGCGCCCCCTTTCTGGTGTGAAAGTGGTTCCCCAGAAGTCCAGCCACTGCTTCTTCCCTCTCACGCTCGAGGTGCCCCCTTAACACATTAGTAAACACGTGCATCAGCGACTGCAATGAACACACAGGCTCCACGGCTGCCATGACTTCAGATGCCACTGGCTCAGCGCAGCGTGTGGAGGCTGCTTCCCGCCCGCCCGGGTGGGCCTCACGCACGTTTGTGGTCCAGACCACACGCAACAGAGGGACCAGGGCCAGCTTCTGAATTGGGTGCTGATTTCTGTTTAATAACTTTTATAGTTTTTCAGGAACAAAACAAAGGAAAAGGTCAACTTTTCACATGGTCCTCAGTGGGAAGGGGCATGAGTATGGGATTTGAAACCAAAAGATACCTCCAGCTGCTGGTGGTATCAGGACTTTACCCTCTCCTGTGGAAACCAAGTGATCAAGAGCTCTAACTAAAATAACGCGTTAACACGCTGTACGTGGAGTGCCTCGTTCCCACGCAGAGAGATGAGGGAGGAAAAGCCACGAGGAGGACAGAAGCCACTCCACTGTCCCCGCTGCTAACGTCTGTATTCGGGGACCCCCTGTGTCAGGCACCACGCAGGGTGGGAGGGGCAGGACGAGGAAGCAAACCCACCCACCCACGTGAACGCCACCGTCCAGACGTGCGGGCGACAAAAAGCACAAACCCGCCCCAGGTAAACGGGGCCTGTGACGACACAGTGTGGAGAAAAGTGCAGCAACGGAAAGAGCCCGGAAAGGGGCTCCGACCAGGCTGAGGTCGGGGGCCGCGCCCAGCGACGAGCGGACGTCGCCCTTCTCTCCACTGTGTGGAGGGCCCGTCTCACAGCCCGGGCCTCACCCTGCAGCCCTCGGAAGGAGCCCCCGGGTGCAGGGCGTGCAGCCCCCTGCCTCCTCGGGGAGATGCGGGCGCTCGCGCTGGCGGCTCCTCGGCCGCAAAGCTCGGACGCTGGGAATTCGCCCCGCACGCTCTCCGGGGCGCACGGCACAGGCGCGTCCTCAGGGCAGCCTCACCACATCCCACTGGCGGGGGTATCCGTGGTCCTCTGCTGCTCCACTTTCAGTCCCTCCCACCTTCCGGCTCGTCTGCCTTCCACGGGCGAGTCTTCGGGTGCATCCCCCCCAGGCCCACACCCCAGGCCTGGCTTCCCCGGGCTCCGCCCCAGCTCCACAGGCCAGTTTCCAAAGCCTCGGTCAAAGTGCAGGCCTGTCCCGCAGAGGCCTTTCCCAGAGTCGGCATCCAGGGGCTCATGGGGTCAGGCGGGCAGCACAAGCTGCCGTTCCTCCCAGAAATACATTTTCCCAACGTCTGACCGTCAAAAGGATTTGTGTTCTACGTAGAAACCTGGGACGTTTCGGCAGCAAGCAATGGACGTCACTTTGAAGCACAGACACTGCCTCTGCAGCTATGAGGTGGGCTAAGGCAGAAGCTAACTTTCACAGAGACACGCGCTCGGCGACTGCCTGGGTGGATGGCTGGGGTGGGCAGGGCCACCGGTGGTGATGCACATTGGTGACGTCGGCCGTGACCCGCTCAAGGAGAGGCTGTCAACCACACACCGAGGTCCCTCTCGTACCCACCCAGCCTTGAGGACAGAACACAGGTCTATACGCACAGGAGCTCCGTTTGCTCTCCTCCTCTACCGTCCCTGTCCTGAAACCGTCAACTTCATCTCTGAACTTGCGTTTTGCAAGCACGTCGGGCGAGACGGTGGGGGTGCATGCTGTCGGAGGGGCACCCAGTCCGCGTGCCTGCCGCCCTTCCTGGCCTGCTCACACATCGACTCGGAGACGCCCTCAACTCAGATCCCAGGGGGCCCCCGGAGACGAGCTTGCCTCTGCCCAGGACTCACTTCACACACAGAAAGCAAGCAGCGGTGTTCCGAGAAACACAGACAAGGGGGGCCCCGTCGCATCCTTTCTGGTTCCCGCCACTTCCCCGAATTCCCAGCCATCTATGCTGAATGATGACAGGGAAGGAGAGGGGATGGTAGGGGGGCCAGAGTTCCTCTCCCTCGGTCCTACGTATCCATGGGGGAGCCGAAGGCGGGCTTGGTGGGATGTGTCCGCGTCGAGAAGTGAAACAGAGCAGCGTCTCCGCCGTCTAACATGGACAGCATGTATGCACGTTCGAGCCATGAAATAGGAGTTGGATAATTTTGGTGATTTTGCGTGAGCATTAAATGCTCTTATACTTGCATTTAAAACCAGAATTGCACGATATAAAGACAAATGGTAAAAGTCCGTGCTAATAATTTCTTAATTTTTCTTGACTTAGAATGACGTGGAACAGCAAATAAAAACACCAGAATAGGTGGAGGGACACTGCAGAGGGAACGTCTGATGCCTTAGTTTCTGCTCTTCCCCAGCACTGGGCCTGCGGTTACGGAGCCGGCGCAGGCGGAGCATGCGCAGACGTCAGCTCCTGCTCAGGGCGGCTTTTAGGCTCCCCGCCGCGATGCTCTACGGCCCCACCTTCCTTTTTCGATCTGCTTGTGTTAATTTGCGCCCAACTGTAAAAAGCTGAACAAATGTATGTATTCAGAATCCCAAGCAGTTAACCACAGTACCCAATTCTGATTTATCATTTTAGCTCCTGAGATAGAACGCTCTAGAGTCATAACTGACCCACAGAATGGTCACACCGAGCCAGCAGTCCATCCCGCTGAGGACGTGCAGTCTTCCTCCCCGGCCGCCCAGCTCACGCCGGCTTGAGCTGCGAGAGTCCATGTGGAAGGGAAGGCTCTCCACAACTCAGTGTGGGTGACAAAGGGCTTCACCATTTCCTGAGCATTTAGTGAACGGCACCACCCGCATCACCTGGGACTGGAACAGTCCTATGAGACGGTATTACTGTATTTCATCCACGCTAAGAAGTTTTGATCTTGAGACAGACCATCATTTCAGTATTGCTAAGAAAAAGCCAAAATGTTGCCGGTTAAATGACGGCGTGCTCTTGATGCAAGATGCACCCCTGATTTCAGGGGTGTTACGATGTGAACACAAAGTGCGTCTGAGAAACGATGGAACACCATGCAGTGGCTGTGGGGTGGAGTCGTGCTGCACGCATGCCTCCCCGGGGCTCAGCCTCTGACGCTGGCAGGCCGGCAGCTCTCAGCTGGGGCCTTGTCTGCTCCGTTCCCGCAGCCACGGGGAACGGCCTCTGCCTAAGTCACCACCCCGAGCCTCCTCCTGGGCAGAGCGTATCCCAGGGCCCTGGCCCTCCTTGGGCACAGAGGCCGAGCCCCGCGGCCCCATGGGGTCACCTCTGAAGGTTGTGCCCAGCTCCAGACCCAGAGCTCCTCTGGGCTCCGCTCCGCACCTCCTGCGCGGCATCGCCCTTGCGTCCCCCCTCTGCCCAACCAGGCTCCCATCACCTGCACAGGTGTTATGCCCTGAGCATTCTCCAGGGACCTGACCACAGTGAACCTCGGTTTCAGTGTCTGGTTCCAGGGCGCCCGACCAAAGGCGTGTGGTGCTGCCCACACTCCACAGGTAGGGAAACGGAAACCAGGAGAGCTTGGGTACTGTCACAACGTGTGTGCCGAGCTGATGTGGCCCGCTTGGAGCACAGCTGGAGCTGATGCTTCCTTCTGACTCCAAACCCACCCCCTTTTCTCTCTACAGCGGTTCTTAGAGTGTGGCCTGAGGGTCTCCATGGGTCCCTGAGGCGCTAAGGTGGGCATTAGGTCAAAATTATTTTCATAAAATACTAAGGCACTATTTACCCTTTTCATTTTATTTTCTCTTACACTGGAATTTTCCAGAGGCTATGTGGGTGGAAATTGCCTAGAATGAGTGCAGAAGCAGATAAGAGTACCCAACTGTTTTCTCTTAAGGCAAACGTTAAAGAAATATGCAAAAAATTAAAACAAAACAAAAACATAACACTTAACACATTTAAAAAAATGTTTTGGAAGACAGAGTTACCATGGTTATTATGTAACAAGTTTATTATGACTATTTTTATTTTAAACGGAATTAAAACACAGCTTTTAAAAATTTTCTCAATTTTAAGTTTCTAAGACAGTAAATGCAGATAGCACTAAACCCACAAAAATGCAGAAGCTCTTTGGGGTCCTCAATAATTTTTAATAGTATGAAGGGTTCCTGAGATCAGAATTTTGAGAACTACTGTTCTACACTCTGCTGTTGGGAGTTCTAACCCCAATTCTGCACCAGCTAAGTGACACTGGGAACAACCTTTGTGCCTCTGTTGTTGTTTTTTAATGTACTAAATAAAAAGGTGCATTCCTCTTACAGCAAAAAGAAAGCATGGGTGGAATACTGAAATTATAACTATTTAAAATTATACTCTTCTATACTATACTGAGTATTGCTATTCTCTGTTATTCTATGAAAATTATAACAAAATATATATTAACTTACTGTATAGGGTTAAAATGATGTCAAACGTGCAATCTGAAAATCCTAAAACATTCAGATAAAAAATTTAAGACACACAATTTGACAGCCGTCAGAATGGGAGAAAATATTTGCAAACGAATCAACAGACAAAGGATTAATCTCCAAAATATATAAACAGCTCATGCAGCTGAATATTAAAGAAACAAACAACCCAATCCAAAAATGGCCAGAAGACGTAAACAGACATTTCTCCAAAGAAGACATACAGATGGCCAACAAACACATGAAAGGATGCTCAACGTCACTAATCATTAGAGAAATGCAAATCAAAACTACAGTGAGGTATCACCTCACACCAGTTAGAATGGGCATCATCAGAAAATCTACAAACAAATGCTGGAGAGGGTGTGGAGAAAAGGGAACCCTCTTGCACTGTCGGTGGGAATGTAAATTGACACAGCCACTATGGAGAACAGTATGGAGGTTCCTTAAAAAATTAAAAATAGAACTACCATATGACCCAGCAATTCCACTACCGGGCATATACCCAGAGAAAACCATAATTCAAAAAGAGTCATGTACCACAATGTTCAATGCAGCACTATTTACAATAGTCAGGTCACGGAAGCAACCTAGATGCCCATCGACAGACGAGTGGATAAAGAAGCTGTGGTACATACACACAATGGAATATTACTCAGCCATAAAAAGGAAAAAACTGAGTCATTTGTTGAGACGTGGATGGATCTAGAGACTGTCATACAGAGTGCAGCAAGTCAGAAAGAGAAAAACAAATATCGTATATTAACGCATGTATGTGGAACTAGAAAAATGGTACGGATGAACCGGTTTGCAGGGCAAAAGTTGAGACACAGATGTAGAGAACAAACATATGGACACCACGGGGGGAAAGCCGCAGGGGGGGTGGGGATGGTGGTGTGATGAACTGGGAGATTGGGATTGACACGTATACACTGATGTGTATAAAACTGATGACTAATAAGAACCTGCTGTATAAAAAAATAAAATTTAAAAATTAAAAAAAAACAACAAATACTTAACTTTCTTTGGGTTATTTGTATGGAAATATGTTAATATAAATGTTTCAGACATTACATGAAATTCCTAAAAATCTTAAAAAGAAAAAAAAATTAATACACGAGAGAACAATGTGTCCACCTATGAAACATTGCTGCCTGCAGGAGACAAGGATAGTGAATAAAAGTGAACATATTCTGCTCCTTGACGTACGTATTTACATTGAAGAAGCAAGTTGCACGATGAAACCCCATTTCCCCTTCCTTCTTCAAGGGGAAGGCCCTGCAAGCTGCCGTCTGTCACTGAGACCGGACCCTCATCTCTGAGGAGTGGCCGCGACGAGGCCGAGCGATAGCAACACGCAGCCGACTCTGCCGTGGACGCGGCTGCCGAGGCTGCGAGATGGCAGGGAGGTTGCATCCTGTGATTTTCCACACGAGAGGGTGAAAACATGGGTCCCAGGCGTCAGACTCTCCAGTTGGATGATGATTTCCCCTGAGATCCCTCATTACGCCCCATAACATCTGCAGACCTGACCTCCAGAAACTGACCCTCACACCCAAGGACGATGGGCAGTTTGGAGGGGAGCCTACCTGTAAGGCCTGGGGCCGCCACCTCCAGCACGCTGGCCAGCAGGGGCCGAGGCAGAGGAGTCCCGGAATCAGCCGCCCGCGGAGGGGGAGTGGAGCGCGGAGAACTGCAGCATTAGGCAGCAGAGGGGCCCAGGGAGAAACACAGAATCATGTCCAGAAGGTACTAGAACAAGCAGTTTAGGAGAGCACAAATGTCCCCATGATGCTTCTTTTCAACCTAGCCTATAAAACCTTATTTCACGCCTACACCTCCGGGCTTACTATGGCAAGTCCTCCACTGCCGCTAAGACAGAAGGAAATGCAACGTGCTGCCAGGTACAAAGTAACAGAGCGCAACGCCACGGGCCTGTCCAGCCACTCGGACGCGCCCTCTAGTGGCCCAGCAGCAAAGAGCCACCAGCAGCAGAAGTCAAAACACCATCCCCAGCCAGGACCCCAGGCCCAAAAGAACTCCTCCAGCTTCTGTGCGAGGCACCACAGGGCTCCCAGGACACCAAGTGCAACCTGCTCAGACTGGCCGGGGGAATCAGCTTAAAAATAGGGTGTTCCCGGGAGGGACCAGGTGTTCCGGGGAGGGGCTGAGTCGGGCTCAGGAAGGACAGGAATGCGGCTCCAGGCCCCGAATGTCCTTCCTGCCTGTCCCCTCGCATCGTGATCACAGGGGACCTCCAGACTGGCTCCCATAGGGCACAGCCGTGCTCGTCGGTCAGTGAGCGGACCTGTGGTATCATCATCATCCTCACCACTGTTCTAAGGAAAGAACCAGAACATATCCTCATCCCTTGGAAAATGGCTGTTTTTCTGGCCTTTGAACTGATGCACAGAGCTAACCAACTTAGCAGAAACTCTGCAATAATTCCACGGGAAAAAAAATAGGTGGGTATGACCTGTGTGATAGCTCCATAAATTGGAAACAGGGTATCAAATAAATAATATTTAACACTTGGAAATACTTACGTTTATAAAAGGGTTTAAAATATTTTACTTGATTTCAGCGTTTGACCTTCACAACAGCCCTGTTTGATCATCCACATTTACCAGACGAAGAAACTGCCCCTCAAAGAGGTTTAGTAACTCCACTCCCCTCCATACCCGCTGCCGGGAGACAGGCAGGCAGTGAATCACAAAACTAAACGTGCTCCCACCAAACGACCCGGCAATCACAGTCCTTGGTATTTACCCAAAGGAGCCGAAAACTCATGTCCACACAACCCTGCACACAGACGTTTATAGCAGCTTATTCATAACTGCCAACACTTGGAAGCAACAAAGATGTCTTCCAGTAGGTCAACTGATAAATAAATCGGTCACTCAGCAATGGAATATTATTCGGCACTAAAAAGAAACAAGCTGTCAAGCCATGAAAAGTCATGGAAGAAACGTCAAAGCATTTTACTAAGTGAAAGAAGCCAATCTGGAAAGGTGACATACTGTATGAGCCCAACTACATGACATTCTGGAAAAGGCAGTTAAAAGATGAGTGGTTGCCAAGGACTGGCGGGAAGGGAGGGGTGAGCAGGTGGGGCACGGAAGCTTTGGAGGGCAGTGAAACTACTCTATGCTGCCCTGCTGACCCTGCACCTCTCTGTGCATCTCAACCCGCATCTGGACGGCAGTCCCAGCAGGCCCAGAGGGTGAGGCGTGGCCACAGAGAGAGTGCAAAGCACATGAAAGAATTGCACGATGTTGCCAATTTGTAGCAAAAGAAACACATGTGGGGATGGATCTTCAGGATGTGAGGTCAAGGCGGAATGAACAGAAATTGGACCAGGCAGAGTTTATTGACATGGGGCCCTAAGCACAGATTCTCCAGCCAACGGCTCCAGCAGTCTCCACCGCTGGTTGACATAAATAGGGACACAAGGTCCCTACTGAAGTGAAGTGGAAACACCAGAACTCCCTTTTTACGTGACAGAGGCATGTGCCCAAAGGCTTAGAGAGAGCAGCACAATCGACCTGCCCATGACCCCAGGAGGGTCCAGAGAGCACGAGAAATAAGTTCATGGGTCCCAGCATCCTCGAAGGGCTCACAGAGATGCCCACGTGTGTCAGGAATACACTGGGAGTTGCTTCCATTCATCTGGGAGCCCTGAGTGCACCAGGATGATGGCGCCTTGGGGAGGCAGGGGCCAAGTGGGGGCACCTAAGTGCCAAAGAGAAGGGGATGTGGTCACCACAGAGCAAGTGGCCCACGAGGCCTGGGGCATTGGTTAGCTGCTGGCAGTGTTCCTAGAGCTGGACGAGATGGGCCTTCCACCAGCATCCAGGGACCTGCACCAGCAGGAAAGCTCTACATCTACTGAATCGCCAACATAGTCACAGCCCCTCCACCATTTCCACACTTGGAACCTCCATGTCACAGACCAGAGCCCCTTGAAGGATGGGTGGGAGCAGGCCCCCTGGAGGAAAGACTCTGCTACACGAGCCAGACACTCATCCTGTTCATCTCGCCCCCAGCCTCCAGCAGGGGCCTGCAGCCTTCTACCGGGGCAGCTGTGCGCTGAGGAAAAGGACGTCAGCACACTCTTCCGTGACCGCTGGACACCGGCTCTCAACTGACAGTAACACCAGAAGACCCAAAACATCACCAAGGCCCGCCAGGCACAGAGGGGCTTATGGGGCAGGTGAGCAAACCCATGCTGTGGTTACTCCCCGGCTCCGGAATGCACATACTCAGCGGCTACCAGAATCCCCACCCTGTTCCCTGACCTGCGGAGCGAGGGTATCACATGGGAAAGGCACTCAAAGCACCTCCACTTAAGGCCACCACACGCCGCAGTTTCCACTTACAACATCATAGACCAAAAGCAACACCCCACTCCTGGAGTGAGTGAAGCAGGGTGAGGACTCCCCACGCCCGTCCGCGGATGGCGGCGGGTCCCATGAAGGGACCCGCGTGGGGCCGACCGCCACCGCCGCTGCCGCCACGTGTCTTCTCTGTCGGAGCGAGTGGCACAGCCCACGGCACCTGCTCCCCCGCCCGCGGGAGCAGTCATCAGAGGAAGCCCGCTCTCACGGGCCAGGCCAGCCACAGCGCCACGTGTCAGCGCTCCAGCCCTCGGCGCCGTCCGGGGCTCTGGGACCCTGATCGCCTTTCCTCTCACGGGCCTCATGCAGGGGACACCGGTACACTGAGGACACTGTGGGCAGGAGGCAGCCACGGTCCCACGTGCCCAAGGGAGATGCCTGCGCTCGGAGGGTTCACGGCAGACCCGATGCTGCAGGAGCCCGGGAAGGCTGCGGCAGGTGAATCACAGCGCAGACCCTCAGGGTTCATCCTCTGCAGAAAACGTCTCTCCCTGGGGAGGCTGCGCCTGGCCTGCTCCCGGGCCTCATTCAAGACTGCGCACTTGCCCGTGGTCCACGAGCAGCCGGGCGGCTGGGCTGGGACACTAGGAACGGGGCTCCGGCGGTGCGGCCGTTTTGCAGCGACACACACAGCCACCCCCCCACCCTCACTGACCGGCAGCGCCAGCCACGGCTGCCGGGACCACCTCGAACCCAGGAGGGACCCAGGCCGCCTGCCCCCGCCCATCGCACACTGGCTGGCTCGGCCCTTTTCTAACTCCTCACCACCTAAGAGGCCAAGGGCTTTTAAGAAGAAGCAACATGTCTTCCAAGCACTTGGCGCCGTAGCGGCCGCTGGCCCAGCAGCAGGGCGCGGATTGGGCCCCGGCCTGCGTACCTGTGCGGGAGAGCGCCCTCAGGGTGGCTGTCAGGTGCTGCAGGACCCCTGGCGACACTTCGTAGTGGTGCACGTCTACGGCTGGAAGCTCCTGACACCGTCCAAACGCTCCGTCTGCAACAAAGGGAGGCAGGTCAGGTAAGAGAGGAGACAGACAGACGGCCAGGAGGCCCTGGCCACGGCCGGCGGCGAGGCTCCGAGGGGCTGCCAGGATCAGAAGCACCTGCAAAGTGACAGTGTTTTAGGTGAGAAGCAGAGCTGCGTGGAAACCACAGATGCAAAGGCTGAGTCCGTCGTGGTTTGGGTTTTTAGTCTACTTTCCAGCCCTCCCTGCCCAGCCCCCGCCTTTTGGTCATTTGCCAGCAGAGACTTTCACACTTTCCATGTGAAGCTTTGCTTCTGCCTGTCCAGTGACCAAATGGTCAATAGTCTTCAGGGCCGGTCTTCCAGATGAGAAACAGGATGCCTAGGAACCTAAGCGCCCGCTTGCAGGAGGCGCTGGTGGCGGGGCCATGGAGCCCTGGCAGGGCTGGCTTCCAGGGGGCCTCGTCAGAACGCGGTGAAGAAGGGGGGCTCCAGGAACAGTGAGATATTAATGGGGACCCATTATCCTGCTCTGTCCTATTTGTCTGAAATGACAGACTCTGCTCATCAACATCTTTTCAAACCGCACCTTCTAATTAATTTAGACCCTAATTAGTCTTTATTCAGCGAATTGTTCACTTTGAGACAAGCTTCCTATGGGGGTTCAAACATTCAAATCACCGCCTTGGGTACAAAAGGCTAATTCAGGACCCAGGGCCTCGCCCAGGGCTGGGCGCAGGGGGAAAGCGCTTCCATTGTTCACTGCCTTTCAAATGCAACCAGTTTAATTAGCAGAAGCGCTTTGCCCAGCGCCAGGCTGATTGCTGCTCGCAGTCCATAGTCCACGTGTGCTTAAGGCGGACGCCGCGCGCGCGTGAGCAGCAGAGAGTCATCGTAAGTGTCCTCTCACAAGCACCTCCCGGATTCCGTGGGCCTCTGCAAAGCCCAGAGAATCCGGGAGGCGACCTGCCGGGCTGCTGGGCTGCTGGGAGCAGGCAGACAGCGGCCACGTGAGAAGTTCAACCTTCAGCTTCTGCCCCCGCTCAGTGAGCGCCGCTGAAATTAACCCAACTGCCACCAGTGATCCGGGGACAGTTGTCTCGGACGGAGGGTCTCCTCCCCACTGCCACCCCCCAGCAGGACGGACGGTCTGCTCGGCTGGGACACAGACGATAAGTGTCCCTGTTCTCTGATTCCGTTTCATGCAAAGAACTGCATGCCAGTGGGCGGTGTGCTTGGGGTGTGAGGCAAGGAAAGAGTGAGAAGCCCCAGAATACACCGGAACTTTCATGTCCCTCTTCAGGTGGAAACATCTTGAAACCAGGGAAGGAGCATTAAAACGGTCCAACCCAACGTTTTAGATGAGAAAACCGAGGCTGGGGTGGAGGGAGGGATCAGTAGCTGAGCTGAGTGGCAGGCAGAAAAGTCAGGTCCGTATCAGCGACCAGCTAAGCGCCTGCGGGTAGCCCCGCTTCCGGGGACGCGTCTGAGAGCCCCTCCCGCAGGAGACACCCCACCACTCAGGCTGTCACAGAGGAGAATACGGGCAAAGACATTGCCTCGCTGTTTTGGAGTGTTCCAGGTAAATTCTGTCCCTTCTCAAGTGTGACGGCTTCATTCTTTCAATCTGGTTTGTGGTGTACACGTTGTAAATATATTCTAAGAAAAATATTCATCAGATTTTCTTGAAACCTTTCTTTTAAACATATATTTAGACTATAGATAACGTGATACATAATATTGTTTGTGCTTTTAGAATCAGCGTCAGCTAATCATTTAATTGTTTGGATCGTCTGAAAGCTAACCCTGGGCGCTCTTCACCCCTAGACTCCAGCCACGCTGGTGAGGCAGCGACACTGTCCCCAAGAGCTTCTTTTAGTTAATAAACTTTGTTTTTCAGGGCAGTGTTGGGTTCACAGCAAAATTAAGAGGAAGGTACACAGGTTCCCCATAATCCTCCTCCTCCCCATTACCAACGTTCCCATCAAATGGCGCATTTGTTACAGCTGACGAACCTACATTGACACGCCATCAGCATACGGGTACGGAACCCACAGTTCATGTTAGGGTTCACTCTTGGTGCTGTACTTCTATGGGCTTGAACAAACGTACACTGACGTGTACGCACTATCACAGTGTCATACAGAGTATTCTCACTGCCCTAGCATCCCCTGTGCCCCACCTGTTCATCCCTCCCTCCTCCCTGACGCCAGCAAGCAGTGATGTTTCTCACTGTCTCCATAAATTTGCCTTGTCCAGCATGTCATATGGTTGGAACCATACAGAACACAGCCTGCTCAGACGGGCTTCCTTCACTCAGTCACATTCATTTCAGGTTCCTCCATGTCTTTCTGAGGCTCAACAGCCCTTTCTTACTAACACTGAACACTATTCCACTACCTGGACGCACCACCGTTTAGTTACCCATTCACCTACCCAAGGACATCTTGGTTGCTTCCAGGTTTGGGCGGCTATGGATAAAGCTGCTATAAACATCCGTATGCAGGTTTTTGTGTGGACATGTTTTCAGCTCCTCTGGGTAAATGCCAAGGAGCACAGCTGCCGGATCCTATGGTAAGAGTCTGTCTAGTTTTGTAACTGACCACCGAGCTTTCGTCCCCACCAGAAGGGAGGGTCCCTGTTGCTCCTCGCCAGCGTCTGGTGTCAGCGTCTGGATCTTGGCTGTTCTAGTAGGTGTGCTGTGCTCAATGCATTTTTCGATAATGTCGTTCATCTTTACCACCATATTTAAAGGCCACCAAGGTATAAGTGTACGCACATGTGTGCTATGTACTGTGTGTCTACATGTGTGTGTGTGTTTTCACGCCTGCAAATGTGTGTAGATGTGTGTTGTGTATATGTATGTGAATGTGTGTACATGTACTGTGTACGTATGTGTCTACCTCCATGTGTGTATGGGCGTATACGTGTCTACTGTGTACGTACATGTTTATGTGTATGTGTGTGCACTGGTGTCCACATGTATGTGCGTATAGATACACACAGCCTCTAACACTTGTTTAACTGCCAAACTCACCACAAGAACAAGGAAGCTGCTCTTCCAACCTCTAAACTCACCCCAGAAACAGATGTTTCTAATACCTCTGTCCCAGAAACCTGGTTCCCTCACTTATTCCTCAACAAACAACTTCATTACTTTTTTCTCTGCTTCCGCTGGAGGACGGCGTACACTCTCGTCGGCACACCTCTGAGCATGTCCGGTCCCGTGTCCACAGCGAATCTGTGAGGCCCCTTCCCTCTCCAATGAGTGGACTCGTCCCCATGCACGCTGCTCTGTGCTGCCCCTTGACCCCCGGACACGGCCCTGCTCTAACGTCCTGCTGGACCAACAGGCAGCACAGCCGTGGGACGTGCACTCGGGGCAAAGACGGACAACAGCGGCTCCACTCTCAGGGGCTTCCAGCTCACAGGGCAGACGGCCCCACAGCGCTAAGCACACGCAAATTATTCACCTCTAACTGTGACGTGGGCCACAGTGGACAGGCTACGAGGACAGCAGGAAGGAGGGGCAGCAGCCCCGTGCCACAGGCAGAGGCCCCAGAGAAGCGGCACCTAAGGAATGGCTGGCCCGCGCAGGGCTGGCGAGGACCTGCAGGCTGGGGAGCTGGAGCTGCAGAGGGAGGGAGGCGCCTGGTCACTGGGGCTCCGGGACCAAGAGTGACAGAGCTCCAGGCTGGAGCGAGCTGCGCAGGTCAGGCAGACACAAGGGCATGGGGAGGGCTCGGCCTTCCTCCGGGAGCTGCAGGAGCTGCCAGGGCCTTGCAGGCAGGGGCCGCTTTCTGCCAGGAGCCACGGGGCTGAAGGGGGCTGCTCGTGCAGAGGGGGTGGCTCAGCGAGGGCGGTGGAGATGGAAGAACTAGCCAGACCCGTAGGCTTTTCGGAGGTGAGCCCGCAGGACACCGATGCTGCCCAGCTACAGGACGGTCCCACCCGCGTGTCTGTGTCCCACAGAGGCTCTGGGCTCAAGGGGGTATTCTGAGAGGCGGCTCATAGAACGTGTGTTTCTCCAAAGTAGTAACAAAGCCCTCTTGAGGCTGGCTGGCAGAGGTGGGGAAACAGCGGCGGCCTCCTGATGGCCACTGGCCCCAAGCACTGCCCACGGGCCTCCAGGGGAGGGAGACTGCATCCCTCCAGGGGGAAGTCACCCCCCAGACCTCTGTGGGAGGCGACCACAGCAACCACAGATGCAGGCACGGACTTGGACTTCCCAAACTTGGGGAACTGGGCGGAATTCTGAAGCTGTCCCCACATCCCCCATTTATTCTGCAGAGCAGAAGACGGATCCCCACTGCCTCTGGGGACCAGAGATTGGATGGGTCTAAAGATAGGAATGGAAGGGATGTTTGAGGCCCTGAGAAAGCGGATGGCCATCTCCCAGCCAACCAAGCACCACAGACCAGAAGTTCTGGGAGCAAAAGCTCTGTTTCGAGACACTCTGATTGTCAGTCACCTAGAACTGGGAGGCTGATTTCTTCCGCTGTGAAGGGAAAACATTAACAAGTTTTTGGTTGGATTTTTGGAAGAATGTGAAAAAACTGCTTGTTTATCTTGTCTGTTCATCTGTTTTAACCAGCTCCCCTCAGAGCACTATCTCTACAGGCAAACGTCACTTTCACTCATAACCATCACTATCCCCTCAACACCGACGCAGGCCCGTCTCAAGGCCTCCTCCTGGACCAGCTTTCCAGATGACTTCCCCCTGAGAATGTGGGACTGCGTGTCGCCAGCCTCACCACCACATGCGTGTGCACACACATGCACTCACATCTCCATGTCGACAAGACCCCCCTCACCCCCCAACCCTTGGGCACCAACATACGTCTCTGGTCCAGGAGCGCCCGAGCTCCTAGGAGGCAGGCGTCACAGCTCCCGCCCCTTCAACCTCCCAAGCGTCTGACACTGCGCTCTGCAACCACTGTGGATTAAATAAATATCTGTATCTGATTAACTGGTGACCTTGCGTTTGCCTGGAATGAAACAGAGATGCCCAGAGAAATGTGTAACACCACTAGCTAGACCCTCACGTAGATTTAGAAGTCTTCAACTCCCAGCAGATGACCTGGCTGGATTAAGGACCCGAATCACTGAGGCAAACCGGGGCTCACAGTGGGGACAGCAAACGAGGAGCACGTGTCCCCATATCTTCTCAGCCAACACTGCACCTCCTCCCGTCTCATACTCAGGCTCAGGTGCTGCCACCCCCCCGCCCTGAGCACATCCACTTCCCAGCCTCACACATGGAGAAGGCGGGCCTAGTGCACCTCTGCCTGGGGGAGGGACACGTGGAGACGCTGAGCCTTCACCCTCAAGACGCCATGGCTTTCAGGGACTGCTGCGTGCTGGGTGTCTCAGAGAACGACCCAGAACCATCAGGTCAGGCCAGCGGGCAGCCATGGGCTGGAACAAGTCGGTTTAGGCTCCCCCTGAGACACCTGTTTTTGCTACGTGTCCCTTCAGTGATGTGCCTCGGGCTGGCGTTAAAGGACCTTCTAAGAAAAAAGCCTATGGAACCTAATCGTGCACCTGCTGAGAACAGTCACCCCCGGTTTCACGGCCATCTTTATCCTGAGACCATGGGAGGACCCCCCACCCAGACCCCAGCGCTGGGATGGACTGCCTTCCACCTTCCAGGACCCTCTCCGCCTGGGCCCACCAGGCAGCTCCTGCCAGGTTACCAACCTTTCTCAGTTGTGCAGGCTTTGGTACTGTTCATTTCAGTGAAGTAAATATTTTCTTTGCTCCCATAACATTCCATCCTCTTTCCTCCTTTTCTAAGGTCTTTGCCTGTTTTTGTTTGTTATATGTCGTTTTTTTACATTTCTTCATTATCTCTTTGGGAAGAGATCATAGGACGGGGGATTAATAAAGACGATGTGATCACCTAACCTCGACTCTCAAAGTGGGCTAATTAGCTGAGGGCACATTTACAGATTATTGCAACGTACACAACTGCTCAGTAATTGTGTGAATAGTTTATGCGCGTACATAACACACGTGTGTAAACGTATTATCTTGGTTCCCTGGAAACCTCAAGATCAATGTTCTTGATTTTGCAGCAAGAAGAGATTAGGCAGCAGAGGCGCCACAATGATAAAGTCCTTGGAAATGAGGGTGCACCAGAGGCGGCTGTACAGTAATCATGGGGCCGGTGAGAGACACAGTATGAGTCACCTGCGTCAGAATCCCCTCCCTCAAAGGGAAGAGGCCACGAGCCTGCGAGGCAGCAGCCTCGCCCCTTGCCACAACCGCAGGCGATCGCACGCTGTGGCAGCACGCAGGTCCTCAAAACACTGTGCACAGCGGGCCCCAAACTCATGTTCGTGCCCCTCGTGAGGGGAGCCGTGGGATGAGAGTAACAACAGGAAGCAGCCCATGCAAGGCAGGCGGGCACAGCAGGCGAGGCCACGGGGCCTCCGGCGGCACCTTCAGGGGACCCGGCCCACGCCCGGCCCGCGGGCCACGCCCGCTGCTCCACGCAGAGCTGCCCGTCACACTTGGTCAGACGGCCTGCTTGTCCCCTCTCCCAGCGGGAAGGTGGCAGGAAGGACAAGGCGGCAACAGTGACCCCTCGCGGCTCCGCCCCGCATGCAGCGCCGGGTCCTCGGCAGCCTCGGCCGCAGCTCTGCCGCTCAGGCTGTGGACGCCCCCGCCGGACCCGCGCCAGCCACTGCGACTAGGGAGGCAGGGCAGCAAGACACACACAGGCTCGCACACACGCCTGTGCACACACACAAGCTGACACGCTCACGACTGCACACGAGCACGTGCGTGCACAACGCACACACCGCCACACGTGTGCACAGTCGCACAAGCTTCGCGCACTCTCGCCGTGCACACGCAGAAGAGCAGCTGGGAGCCTTCCCACGCTGACCCTGTGCCGACCCTCAGGGCACTGGGCGCACCGACCTGGCCTCGTCCCTGCGGAGCCCTCCCCAGAGCGGGGCGCACGCGCACGAGCCTCACCTTCCCCGCGCTCGCGGCTCCACCTCGGCCAGCCTGGGGCCTCGGACCCCGGGCTACACGGACGTGGGCGCACCTCACTGTGTGGGGCCCTGCGGGAGACCCTGTGGGTGCTCAGAGCGCAGGCTCAGCCTGACGGGCCGAGGGCACCTGTGCCCTCCCCTCTGGATTGGAGGCGCCCCTCATGCCCGGCGGGACAGCTGCCACCACAGAGGAAGTGCCAAGCACAGGCCACCCCAAGGGCCCCACTGCAGAGGCATCCCTGCCCCTCAGCACCAAGCCCGCGGCCCGTTAATCAGGCCTCAGGCACGCACACACCCCTCGCCCCTGGAGAAGCAAGCCAGGGTCTGCAGTCCCGCGTCTGCAGAGTCCACGAGCAGGCAGTCACCCCGTCTATCGACAGCCACCTGCACCAGGCTCGCAGGCCAGCCCGGGGAGCCCCAGGCTCCAGTGTCCTGACGTTCCAGGCTGGGGCACCCTTTCATTCTCTCCTGATTCCCCTTCTGGGACCCCTCAGAACCCCAGGCTTTTCCCCACCCACCCCTCCAGGTGGAGGCTGCCCCACCGTACTGCCCAGGGCTCCCTTGATCGCACAGGACCTCTTACGCTATCGTCGCATAGGAAGGAACCCACTGCTCCCTCAGAGCCCCAGGGGTGCAGCAGCAAGAAAAAAGCCCTCCCCAGACATTTCTGGGGAAGAGAAAAGTAACAGCAGCCCGGAACCACTACCCTGTTGAAAAGAATTCTCCGGAGAAGAGAAAACTCTTTTCTTTGAGTTGATAAAATACCCTCCACATACACTTGTGCAGCGAAGCCGTTTCTATTCTCGGGGAACGCGATTCCAGGCTCCTGTGACGGGGCAGCACGTGCACAGCACGGCCGGGCCATGGCCCCCGGGCTCAGGAGGCGGTGACACCCCACCAACCCTTCTGTAAATGTCAGTGGTCCACCTCCCCACCCTGCAAAGTGGAATGAGGTCCGGGAAGGTAAACTTGGTACTGAGCCCCAGGCCAAGGGGCCGTGCTGGGGGTCAGGGCACAGCCAAGCAGAGGTCAGGCCTGCCCACGTGGGGAGAGTGTGAAGACGGCAAAGAACAGAGCCTGCTCCCGTCCAAGCGCTTTCCTGAGCATTTTACTTGTAATAACTCGTCGAGTCCCAGACATACTCCCAGGAACGTGCTGCACATGGGCCCCATCAGCCCACTTCACACAAAGGGTCGGGAGTCACCCAAAGTTACAGCCCCAGCTCCCACCGTAATGCCTGCGGGTCCAGCCAGGATCCTCCAAATGGCCTCCCTGCACTGTCTGGCATCAGCAGAGCACAAGCCTCCTTTCAGAACGTGATCCCAGTTTTTGACATAGAAAACGTGGTCGTCATAGTTACGCTGCAGTGATGGAGTGTCTTGTTCTCTAAAATCCCTGTGGTCCTGTGTATGTCAGCTCTCAAAATAAGAGTGAACGTTTATGGACGGTTACGGAGTGCCAGGCCCCATTCTTGACACACTCAACCCGGTTAATCCTATGACAGTCCTCAGTGGTCTAAGCTATCACGGTCCCCTTTCTCTGTCGGGAAAACTAGGGCCCAGAGAGGTTGAGCGACTTGCCGCAGGTCACACAGGAAGTGGCAGGCTGGCTCCAGCATCCGTGCTCTTTACTACCGTCACGCCAGCTCTCTCGTGTGGCTGCGACGAGAAGCACGCAGCCGGGGCATGGGGAGCAGGGCCAGCTGCTCCAGGTTCAGGCAGCTCAAGGACCCTCGCCATTGTGACTGCCCGAGCCCACATCCAGGACGGAAGGAGAAAGGGGGCTGGCCAGCACGTGGCTCCCGTAGCCAGTGGGCACCAGCGACAGCTCTCTGTGGACTCTGCACCTCGGCCAAGTCGCCCCCGCGGCCACAGGAAGCATCCATGGCCTTCTGGAGGTCGTTCCCCACCCCCGCGCGTGGCCATCCTGGAAGCGGTGCCTCCCACCCACTGGGCTCAGGTGCGCGAGGGCAGCTCCACCGTGGTGACCGCCGAGACGCGGGGTCACTGAGGCGGCTGGGGCTCCCCCGATTGAAAAGGGACCCACAGACCGGTGCTGCCTCCAGACCTGCGGTCAGCCCTGCCACGCCGCCACTCCCAGCTCAGCTCAGGGCTGAGGGCTGGATGAGGCCAGGACGTCCTCACTGCTCAGCTGCTTCCGTGTTTCCCAAGGAAACAAAATCAAAGGCAAAGCATCCGATAGTCGCCGTGACTCATGGACGTGCTCAGCGTCTGACAGATCGGAGAACTCGACGGAACCGGACCTTAAGAAACTAACAACCTAGGTAAAGTATCAAGACAGATACGATTTTCCTTCAGGAAGCAAACAGTCCACACAGCTAGTCCCCGTGCAGCGCTGCTGGGAAGGTACAGAGGTGCGGCCGCTGTGGAAAGTACGGAAGTCCCTCAAAACCTTAAATGTAGAATTAGGGCATGGCTCAGCAGGCCCGCTTCTGGGGGCTCCCGGGACACACACGGGGAGGCGGAGGCCTGGGGAGAGCCCCCAGACAGCCAGGAAACACTCCTCCGGCTTCACTTGGGCCCCTCCTCCCAGCGGGACCCTGGGGTGAGAGACGCCTGGCGGCTGCTGACCCACCCACCCGCAGGTGTGAACTGTACAGCCTCGTGCTGAGAGGCAACCAGGTCCCATCAGAACCAGCGTCCAGGACCCACGGGGATCCCATTAAACAAAACCAAAGCTACCTTTTGGGGACCGCGGGGGGGCATCGCACTTTTCCAGGGTAAACAGCCTCAGGAACGCACTTGGGGAGGTGGGAGAGGGCAGAGCCTGCAGCCTGGTGGGCGCCACGGGCCGGCGGGGGCCCTGCCACCCATCCCCCCGGGGTTGCCCCCACACAGCCGGACCCCGACGTGGAAGGCCGTCCGCGTGACCTGGAGGCCTTCCTCAGCGGTGGTTTAGGCTCCGGCCGTGCAGAGAGCCAAGGAGAGGGCGCACAGGCCCCCCCAAACGCTGGGAGCCTCCTCCGCTGACCCTGCCGTCGGCTCCGCGTGGTGCTTCCCTTAGAACAGCCCGGCCGATCGCCGACAGCCAAGGCGGGGCCGGGTCTGTGCAAGGCCGCCACCCACACCCGGCTGCAGCTAAACTCCTTAGGGACTTCCGACCCCTGAAGACCGAAGTGTTTGGGGCACCGGCACAGAAAGTTCTGGGCCTCCAGAGCCAGCGGTGGGAGCTGGCATCTGGGATCCTGAGCACAGCACTGACCGTCAAAGCCGAATCACACCTGCGCCTCCAAAGCTCAGCCCTTCCTGCGGAGAAAACCCGACTCAGCGTCACGGGGACGGCTTCCAGCTGCTGGAACCGGACCGTCTAGGCGGGGCAGCCACAGGTCCCCAGTGCAGGCGCCAACCTCTCTGAGCCGCTTCCTCCGTCTTCCTGGCTTCTGCTCTCTTCCCACCACGGCCAGACCCCGGCCTGGCCACCTGCCCGATGCTCGCGCCCCAGCGCCTGGGCCTCCGCGCCTCAGCCCGCAGACCACACCCCGGGATTCTGGAATACACGGGGTTTTTTAAACAGAGCTGAAGAGAGCAGCAGCGTGTATTGTGTTCAGGCCCTTTCGTCCTACAGACCGAAAGGCTGAAGTCCTGAGGGGCCGGGTGACCTGCCCGGTGTCGCCGCCGCCCTTGCCCCCCGCTCACCACCAGGACACGCGCCGCCTGCAGCCACCCTCACCCTTGGCCCTGGTCTGATGCTTCGGCGCCCACGGTTTTCCGTCAACCAGTGACAACAGAGTAAAATTTAAAGTCTGGGTGGAAAGACAACACACCACTCTGGGCTAAGTCCTAAGAAGATCCTGGTCGGACGGCTTCCACACTGCTGAGCACGACGTTGAAGCTGCAGTTCATGCTCGCTTCAGGCCTGAAGGACTGCGTCTGCCTCATACCCGAGTTCTACTAAAGGGCGAGGAGACAACAGCAGGAAACAGGCTCCAGTCCCAGCTTTGCTGCCGGCCTGCTGTGCAACCCCGGGCATGCAACTTCCCTTCTCTGTGCCTCAGTTCCTAAAACACAACAGCTGAATTAGATATTTTCCAAGAGCCATTCTGGTTTGAACGCTCTGGGCTTGCGTGAAAGCCCGTGGGGCACCAGGAGCCTCTGCACTGTAGCTGCTCTGAGACCAGGAACTGCCCACCTTCACCCCTTCCGAGAGTGGCAGCCAGCCCCCGCCAGCACCGGCTCCTCCCTGCACTGGGCCCGTCTGTCCACTTGTGTCTGAACAGAGAACTGAACAGAGGCGGCCGCCACAGCCAGAGACCTGCGTGGTGCTGCCCTCGAGCAGCCGGGGGCCTCGGCCCGAGAGCACCAGGCGGGCGGAGGTTCACTCCAGTCCCCAAAGCACCAGGCTTTGCAGAGCTGCTCAGCCAGGCTCAAGATCCAGTGTCCACCACCTGGACGCCACGGGGACTGCTGTGCACACAGGCGGCCCGAGGGGACGGAATCCAGAGGACCCTAGGCGGAGAGGAGAGCCGCGCCTGTGGTCCCTGAGACTGTGGAGAAGAAGCCGGCTTCCGACGGGGGCAAGTTCAGCCCCTCGGCCGCTGCCCCGCTTCCAGGACCCAGCACTGACCAGCCTCCAGGCATCTCATTCTCAGAACTGAGGTCACAGCCATTGAGCCTTACGTCCAACCTTTTTTTATGGTGGAGAATTCTTTCACACACATACACCCATGCCAGATGTCTTTGTGGCTCTGCCTCTGTGGCAGTTCAATAAATTATTAAAATCCCCACTGTTGGGATAAAGACAGCTGATGTAAAAGATGGTCGTTTTGAGCATACGGACAATAAAGCCGGTTTGACTGCAGAATTGTGGATAAAACCCTCCCTGGACTCTGAGTCACTCGTCCCTCTTTGTTTCACCTCATATGTGAACGTTTATATTTCTTAGAAAACCGCATACAGCCTATTGTTTCCCCCTTTTCTCCCACAGGCCAGGGACTCCAGGCAAGTGTAAGAGTCGGTGCAGCAGCCTGACTGCCGAGGGCAGCACGGCCGCTTCCCTCTGCTCCTCGGCTAGGATTTCCCATTTCAACTCCAAATTCATCCGACTCACGCTACAGCTCTTTGCTGCTTCCTTACTTTTGTTGCTACTGTCGTCAGAGGAAAGCAGAACATAATTAAAAATCATGATAGTAAACTCCCAACTGAAAGGCGCCCAGAACTCTAGCGTAAACCCAGTGCTGGCCTGCAACACAGGCCCAAGGCACGCCTCTGAGTAAGTGAATAAGAGGCCTGTCTCAACGCGCACCAGCCTCGCAGACATGGAGATGGAGCCTCACGTCTTCTCTAGGAGTCAGATATGTGGACAAGCGATAACATCATAAAAAAGCTAAAGCACACCTTCTAATAGCCAAGTTGTCTTTGCATTTTCTATGGGGAAGTTAGATGCACTGTCGCGGGGAGAGAATGTTCACGCAGACCAACCAAAACGCACCATGGTCACCCTCTAAATCGCTGCTGGGAAGCAGGAAGCGCCTTCGGAAGCACAGCCTGGAGGAGCCCAGAGGGCTGTGTGACTTTCACCCTATGCTCAGCCTCTCTGGTCGTCAGGGGCTTGGGGTTTGAATTTTGTTGGTTTGTTTCTGAAAATAACAGAGAGGAACCAAATGATCTGAACCTCTCTTCCAATTCTACAATCCCACGTTCTTGTACAAACAACCAGGAAATAAAAGCCAAGATTCAAGGGCAGAGGAGAGTGGAGTGGACGCGGGGCTTGTGTGCAGGAAGACAGCTCCCAGACGCTGGCAGGGTCTCAACTACACTAAGGGGCATTTACTGGAAGAAAGACAATTAAAAGATGAAGAAGCAGGGCCTCCCTGGTGGTGCAGTGGTTGGGAGTCTGCCTGCCGATGCAGGGGACACAGGTTCGTGCCCCGGTCCGGGAAGATCCCACATACCGCGGAGCGGCTGGGCCCGTGAGCCATGGCCGCTGAGCCTGCGCGTCCGGAGCCTGTGCTCCGCAACGGGAGAGGCCACAACAGTGAGAGGCCTGCGTACCGCAAAAAAAAAAAAAAGATGAAGAAGCAAACACCAAACCACTGACTGCGCCCGATTTGCAGGCCTCAGCTGCAAGCTCTTGGGTGGGGTGTCCCTGCCCACAGGCGAGGGCCGGCCTGGGCTGACACACCGGCCAGGCTTTTTTGCTGCCGTCTGTCCTGAGCGCACAGACAAGCAGCAGGAAGCAAGGTGGTTTATCTGAGGCAGCTAATCTCCCATCAGCAGCTCTCTGCTCCAGCCCGTTGCCAGGGAACCAGGCCGCCTCTCTTATCAGCCCGGAACGTTCCACTGACTATTCAGAGAAGAACAGAAAGGCCTGGCGCTTAGGGCTGTGAGCAGCACCGAATGAAAATGGCACATTATGTGGGATACGGGGACGGAATCTGTAGCCCTTGTCTTATCTGGACGGTGACAGTTACTCAAAAACAGCCACCCATCACTTGCCTCTGCACCCACTCCTGTCCCACCTACTGAAGAGGGTCTTGCCCACCTTCCAGAGGGAGGGAGGGGAGGGAAGAGGAGGGAGGGGGAGGAAGGAGGAGGGAGGGGAGGGATGGGGAGGGGAGGGAGGGGGAGGAAGGAGGAGGGAGGGGAGGGATGGGGAGGGAAGGGAGGGAGGGAGGGGAGTGGAGGGAGGGGAGGGAGGGGAGGAGGGAGGGGGAGGGAGGGGAGGAGGGAGGGGGAGGGAGGGGAGGAGGGAGGGGAGGAGGGAGGGGAGGAGGGAGGGGGAGGAGGGAGGGGGGGAGGGAGGGGAGGGGAGGGAGGGGAGGAGGGAGGGGGAGGAGGGAGGGGGAGGAGGGAGGGGAGGGAGGGGAGGGAGGGGGAGGGGAGGGAGGGAGGGAGGGGGAGGGGAGGGAGGGAGGGGAGGGGAGGGAGGGAGGGAGGGGAGGGGAGGGAGGGAGGGAGGGGGAGGGGAGGGAGGGAGGGGGAGGGGAGGGAGGGAGGGAGGGGGAGGGGAGGGAGGGAGGGAGGGGGAGGGGAGGGAGGGAGGGAGGGGGAGGGGAGGGAGGGAGGGAGGGGGAGGGGAGGGAGGGAGGGAGGGGGAGGGGAGAGGGAGGAAGGGACTTGTCCATACCCAGGTTTATCGTAAGGATCCCTCACCTCTCCCCCTCCCTCTCTCTCTCCCCTAACCCCTCTTCCTCCCCCCTCCCCACTTCCCTGCCCCCTCCACTCTCACAGACAGAGGCAGCTCCTCAGAACGGAAGGTCCCGCATGCTGAGTCACCCACATATATGCCCTCCAGCCCAGGGCCACCCAGCCGAGCCACTCACAGCCCCGAGTCTGGGAAGCCCAGAGGGCCTGCCCCTGGCTCCAGCCTCAGGAGGACGCCCCAGCCAAGGTCAAGCCCACCGAGACCCTCTCCCCGCCTTGTTCCCAGCTCTGTCCTCAAGCTGGTGGAAGGAGGACCACGTGGCCAGGGAGGCACACTGGGGAGGGTGGCTCTGTGGCCACCAGCCTTCCCCTCAGGGGGGTCCAGGAGGCGCAGACCCCAGGCCAGAGCCTCGCCTCAGGGGCCTGCCCTCTGGCCCGCCGGGAGCCCAGCTCTCCTGGGATGGCGATGCACGTGTGGGCGTGCCTGCCCCCCAGACCCAGCAAGGCCCCACGTGCTCAGGGAATGTGTTAGGGTGCATCCTGTAGATGACCCCACCCTCACCCTCCCGACGTTGAAAGTGCAGGGTCAGGGGCTCTACTGCCCTGGTCTCCCCTCCCTCAGCGTTCTGCGCGTTCGGGGGGGGGGGGGCAGTGGGGCCCTGCTGTACTGGAGGTTCCTGTTTCACCTCACCCCTCCCAACAGTCCCAGGACGCTCTCCACATCGCGGGGTCCAGTCCGTGCAGCTGGGAATCGGCTCACCGCTCCCCCAGGTCTCAATCTCCTGGCCCCTCCGACCCCCGGCATCACCTACCCTCCCTGGCGTCCAGTGAGCCCTGCATTCTGAAACCATCATGTGCCCACCTGTCCCCTTGCAGTAGGGAAGGTGGGTCCCACTCACCAGAACGCCTGGCCCATGGAAATTATTTAATAATAATGTACCAAAATCTAAAGAGGGACGTGAAGAGATATTTGCACCTGCATGTTCACAGCACCCAGGAAGCAACTCAAGTGTCCACTGACGGATGAACAGATAAACAAAATGTGGTCCACCCATGATTCAGCCTGAAAAAGGAAAGAAATCCTGACAGCTGCTACAACAGAAGGACAAATACTGTATGATTCCAGTTACACGAGCACCTACAGTGATCAAATTCATACAAACAGAAAGTAGACGGTGGGTCCCAGTGGCCGGCGGGGGGGCAAGGGGAGTTGTGTTTAATGGGGACGGAGTTTTAATTTGGGAAGATGAGAAATTTCTGGAGATGACGGTGGTGATAGCTGCACAACAATGTGAACGTACTGGATGCCACAGAATTATGGGCCCAAAAGGTCAAAATAAACAGCACATTTTATGTTATGTACATTTTACTACATTTCTAAAGGAGCAATAAGAAACTTGGCGAACGAATGAGAATGAGAGAGTAGCCCCCCACTTGGAGGAGGGTGATGGCAGACAGGCCTGCAGACTCACCAGGCTGTAAATTCGAGACGGCGCGAAGTGATGGTCAGAGAGCTGCCCAGAGATAAGGAAGAAGCAGCGCTACTCCCCGAGGCCCGCGATCCAGAACCTCGTGGGCCAAAGCCGTCCGTGTGTGGGTTAGAACGCATCATCAGAACCCAAGACCTCATTAGGGACAAGCATATCCAGGGGAAGAGCCCATGATTTAACTCGAAAGTGTCTTGGTTTTGATTTGAACAAGATCACCTCCTGGGGGGATGAGTTTTTTTATTTATTTTTTTTAAGATTTTTTTTTTTTTATGTGGACCATTTTTCAAGTCTTTATTGAATTTGTTACAATATTGTTTCTGTTTTATGTCTTGGACTTTTGGCCGTGAGGCATGTGGGATCTTAGCTACCTGACCAGGGATCGAACCCACATCCCCTGCACTGGAAGGTGAAGTCTTAACCACTGGACCACCAGGGAAGTCCTGGATGAGTTTTCTCAAAGAGTGGATTTACAAAAACAACTTCATTTGGTTTCCTGTTGGCAGAAAGATCTCTGGTGAGGCTGACAGCCAGTCTGGTCCCTGCCAGACCCCAGACAGACCTCCTGAGAAGAGCCAGCTGGACCCAGGAGCCTCGTCCAGTCAAGGTCAAGGACAGTCCCCGTCCTCACATGGCCTTCACAGGCTTCCATCAAAAGGACCAATTTCAGCAACTCTCTACGTCGTTTTCTCAAAGACTAAAAAATAACAATTCCCATAAACCAACATGGATCGCCCTTAATTACTGCACTGCAGCCGAGGCTATTTAAAAACCAAGCTCAGAGAAGAGCTGACAAACATTAATGAGCAGCGATGCACACATGGTATAGGAAATGAAAGGATAATGAAAGTAATTTATTTGAAAATTAAAATATGATTAAGAATGGCAGCCCTGCAAGAGCCCAGATGCCTAAGGAGAGGAATGTGCAGCCAGCTCTCATTAGCTGAGGCCCTGATGAACCGCTTTCCTTTCTCTGACAGTTTTAATATCAAGTAACTGCACTAATAGACGGGGTGTCCTCTCAGAACCCAGGACCTGGGACACACGCAGAAGCAGGGCGCCAAGGGTACCACATCTAGTGAGGCCTCACCGAGACCACACTCAACAGAGGGTCCCTCAGATGGGGGCGCGGAGCCCAGTGTCCACCCACACCCAGGACGCTGTGGGTACCGCTGACAGAATCCTCAGAGTCTGGGCTCTAATTCTCAGACTCTAAGACCACACACAGTAGCCACAGGAGACAGACAGCAGGTTCTTAAGACTTTACAGCATGGCACTGCCTGACTGCAGCTCAGGTGCTGCCCAGGCAGCCCGGAGCCGCCCAGGGAAAGTCACACCAGGTGACCTTACAGGTGGCCCCTGAAGCAGGTACGGACGTGAAGGCACTGAGAGGCTGGACCCTAGTGTCCCCGCTGGCTCCACAGTTGACCTCACGAGGGCCTCGGGCAGGGGCCCCCAGGGCGTTCGCTGGCCACGTTCAGTCCCCCGGGGCTCTGGTACAGACTCGCGCCCTCTGGGGCGTCTCGAGCCGGCACAACCAGTGCCGTGCTGACAGCGGCGACGCAGAACCGTGCCTGGCCTCTTGCGCTGGCCCAGACCTCCGGGCCGTTCCCGCTGTGACCCTCAGGCGCCTGCTCCCCGCTCGCCACGGTTTCTTTCCTGCTCCCTGAGTCTGTGCCACCTGATCCAGACCTTTTCTGTTATGCAATTTGAAACCCAGTCCCAGACTGGAGAGGTGAGAAAGTTGCGGCACAACCCGCCCCCGCCCCCTGTCTCCAAGCTCTTCCAAGGGCACTGCAGGGACAGCGGTGTCCCTCTGCCCACCAAGGACACGGACGCACAGCCAGGCTACACCCAAGCGGCCACACCAAACATCAGGACCCCCCATGGGATCAGGCAACAGGGATGGATGGGCCAGAGGAAGGCTGGTGCAAAGAGCACACACATACCCACGCGCACACACACACACACACACACACACACACACACACACACACACGGGAGAAAAACATTTTTGTCTTCACCTATAATGAAGGAGGTGCAAACGAGAGCAACACAGTGGTTCTGCCCAAAGGGTCGGCGAAGGTTTTGTGTGGCGATGGTTCTGACCGCTGCTGTTTGCTGAGCGTTCAGGCTCATCCATTTTAATACCAAATAATGACTGTTGGGGAGCGTGTAAATGGGACACGCTCTTTCTAAAGGACAATTTTGCAATCTGATCAAAAGGTTTAAAATATTCAGACCTTTCTCTAAAGCGCCTGGAGCACTCAGAGCACGGACTTCGCCAGTCATTGGCATGTCCGTCGCAGCTCAGAGAGCCCACGGCTCGCTCACCGAGACAGCGAGGCGCACACGCCAGGCTCCGTGCTCAATCGGCCACTGTTAAATGACCAGCGTGACCTCAGCTTCTCCTCTGCCTGTCACCACATTGCAGCTACAACAACAGGGTGAGACTGGCAGATCTAATGAAGTGTCCTGAATTCTTAAAGTCTCAAAGAACGTCACTATTATATTTCAATCATCATATTAAGACTGATGAGCTATTTATCGGCCTCAGTTTGTAGAGAATATTCAGTTATTTCAGAAAAACTCCTTTTGATTCTGTAGAAAAATAATAGCCATTTGCAAATGTGAGGTGTTGGTTTTGTTTCGGGCTTCAGGTTTGCATACCAGTTTTCTACAGAAAGTGTATGATAAACGTTTTGTGTTTAAGAATGTTTACAGAAATGAGTGGTATATATTTTCATAGCCCGGGTCTACACAGTTCTGTGTTCGTGAAAAAGCAGTGGACTGTCTCTCCCTCCCTCCTATACCACACACGGTGCGATGAGGAACACCTCTGTATCCATTCTCCAGTGTAGGGGTGCAGGTCGAGTGTGGCCCTCGGCACCAGGAGCCTGTGCCCACCCAGGGCCCGGGCATGTGTCCTGGTGGGACTCCTGCAGCTGGAAGGATCCCGTCTTGACTGGGTGCAAAGCACATGCACGTGAGCACAATCACTACTGGAAGCAGCAGCAGGACACACGTGAACTGCCAGGACCCCGTGCACGGCTCTCCCCCGCTTGACGGTAATGAGGAATCACCATGGCAACCCTGAACAAGCACGACACTGCTGGTTTCCCTCACGCAGCGCCAGGGAGGCATCTCCAGCGGCCGGCACCCATGCTGTTTGAAGGACGGGAGGCCACGCCATCACGGGCGGTTCTCCCGCCACGTCTGGTGGGTCTGGTTCAAGGGCACTTTCCTGCTAAATCAATCGTCATTCACAGCTGGGGGTCCTGCCCCTGGATTTTTCTCTTTGCCTCTGGTCACCAGAGATCCAAAAGCCGCTGCCACGTAACTGATTTCTGTTTCCAGGGTTTGCAAATAGAAATAAACTTTGAAAGTAACCGAGGACGTGCCAAGGAAAGCGAGGGTGAAGCCGTGCCTTTCCTGATTTCTGGTGGGTGTTCCTACTGCAGCAGCACAAACGCACCGTTGCTGCAAAGATCTGTCTTCTTCTTCTTGGGACTTGAAAAGGATCACTGCAGGGGCCGGGGAGCTGACTCTGCTCAGAAGAGTCCCTGTGGGCCTCCAGGAAAGGCAAGTTCACCCAGAAGGAGGGGATGAGCCTGTGCCTAGGCCACAGGGCATCTGCAGATCTGGTTTCTCCACCCCTGTGCTCTCATGGGAGCTACAGTTTTAGGACAAAAGCGTATGGGGCAAAGGTGAAGAAAGAGGACGTGAACTGGGAGCTCGTGCGTGGGAACAGCTGCCTTACGACCCAGCATCCGAGGACCAAGCCCTCCACACCGGCCAGCAGCCGGGGGCCGGAGCAGGACGCCCCCGCCTGGCGGGGCCCAGAGAGAAACCGGTCACCACAGGCATGCGGGAAGGGGGAGCCCCACTGCCCAGCCGAGAGCACGCGTCTCTCCACCTGCACCCAGGAGGCCCACACATCCTGTTCCGGGAAACTATCAGCCTGAATATATGCTTCCTTGTGCAAGGATAAAAAATAGTTACAAACAGCCACAAACAACATCAGAAACAAGAATGCAAGGGCGGAAAAGTAATTCTGTAACACAAAAAAGGTAAACCTGCATGGATAGTGCAAGGAAAATATTTTTAAAAATCACTATCAGAGGGACTTCCCTGGTGGCGCAGTGGTTAAGAATCCGCCTGCCAATGCAGGGGACACGGGTTCGAGCTCTGGTCCGGGAAGATCCCACTTGCCACAGAGCAACTAAGCCCGTGCACCACAACTACTGAGCCTGCGCTCTATAACCCGCGAGCCACAACTTCTGAGCCCGCGTGCCACAACTACTGAAGCCCGTACGCCTAGAGCCCGTGCTCCGCAACAAGAGAAGCCACGGCAATGAGAAACCCGTGCACCACAACGAAGGGTAGCCCCCGCTCGCCGCAACTAGAGAAAGCCCGCGCACTGCAACGAAGACCCAATGCAGCCAAAAATAAAGTAAATAAATTTAAAAAAAAAAAGGAGATAATAGCACAACAGACCAGATGTAAAGGGAATTCAATGAAAGACAGAAAAAACGAAGTTCAATAAGAAAAAGTATGAGGAGAGAAGCAATAATGGAGAGTCTGGATCACAGACTCACAAGACAGAACTGCCCCCCACGGAAAATCCAATCGGTCACACAGAAGCCAAACATGGAAAAATAAAAACTATGTTAACGTGCAAAACAAAGTGCTGGGAATTGTGGTGAAGAAGGTGACATACAAAGAAGACTGAGAATGAGAGCCAGCTTCAGGATAAATGCCAAGAAGAGGAAAGGGAAGGGGGAGAGGAAGGAGATGAAGGACGAGGCGGAAGAGGAAACCCGGCGAGTGGAAAGGAAGCAAAATCAAGGCCGTTAAGTCGGGAAGCCTTTCAGGACCAAAGGGTCTAGTCTGAAGATCGAAGAGTTTACTAAATACCACATTAAATTAATAATGTTTTTAAAGTCCTTATATGCAACTTTTTTGAGTTACAAAGAATTAAATGAACTATTAAAATTAGAGTCTTGGTAAAGCAGCCCATTGTAAGATGAAAGTTAAAAATATACAAGGAATTACCATTTAGAAAATGTAATGGAGAAAAATAATCTCATTCGCAAAAGTAAATCAAAACTTTAAATACCGAGGAATAACCCTGACATGACCAGCTACATAGGAAGGAAGCAGGCATGAAGTGAGGTGTGTGTTACCAGGATAAGTTCTCGGTTTACCCCTGACAGCCAAATAGAGACAGATTAAATAGAATAAAATAAAACCTTTTAAAAAACTAGAAGAAAATTGAGGTGACTAGTCATCAGATCTTAGAATGAGAAAGTCTTCCAAGCAAAAAAGAAAGCGAAGGGGAGCGTCAATTTAATCTCATAAAGATTTACCTTTTTATTAAACCATGTAGAGAACATAATCGACATCCAGGATAAAATACCTGAAGCAACCTTCACCGCTGAAATTCACAAAATGAAAAACATACTTTCTCAGCACAAGAAGTGAAAACTAGAACAAGCCTGAAATACTAGGAACCCACCGTGGCACGCGTGTGAAGGGCGCCCAGGCCTGTGCTGAGTATCTGGAAGCTCAGCGCTCAGGGCAGTGCGCCCCGGGGCCACCCCGTCTATCCCGCCCGGGCCAGCTCGGACGGGCCCCCGGCCCCCTGCCCGAGGCTGAGCCGCCAGTGGCCTGCCCGTCCCCCCCCCACCCCGCCCCGGGGTCCCCTGCGAGCGCCCTCTCAACGTCCTCCTGGGAAAGCCCACCTGCTTTTTCTTCTGGTTTTTATACAGTTTGTGTTATTTTTAAGTGCAGGAGGTGACATTACTAGGCAAGCAAACCCAGAGGAAATGCAGTGAGGGAGAGTGGGGCTCCCCTGCCCTCCAGACGCCTGGCAGCCTCAGCTCAGCTGAGCCCCACGGTCCCGGCCCTGCACGGGCGCATGCCCGGCAGCCTCAGCTCAGCTGAGCCCCACGGTCCCGGCCCTGCACGGGCGCCTCCGAGTGCCTTTCCCAACGGCCCTGCTGGAAATGAAGGCGGCCGCTCGACCCGGTTCGACAAAATGGAACCACAGAGAGCTCACCCAGTGGCGTCTGGACTCCAGGATTGTCACACACAAGAAACTGTGCAGATAGGAACCAAGGCGGCTCTGTCTGGAAGGGAATATTAACACAGCTTTTACGAAACTGAAACGGAAGCCCTGTGGCCCCATCATAACACCCGTGCGCTGCAGAACTGCCTGATGCGAAAGGAGCCCCAGACTGAAGACGGGGCCGCGGCCCGGCCTGCTCTGGACGACCCCTGACGTGAAACTCCCGCTACAATCTGCTCTCGGGTTTGCCGAAGGCTCGGAGGCACTCCTGTCCCGGCTGAGGGTGAACGCCCTGACCTCCACAGCACCACCCAGCATGCCCTTAAGTACAGTTAGATTGATTTAAAGGAAAATGTTTCCTTTCAGTAAACTAGTGGGCTCAGAGGCGGCGAGGCCATTTCTGTAACGCACACGTATTTACTGAGAGTTCTTTTACTCCATCTCTTCGGAGGAAAAGCTACACCAGCTACCGCAGAATCAAGTAAAGTGTCTCTCCTGCACAGATATTTGGTTGTTTTGGTTTTGAGATTGCTGTTTTCTGTTGGGCTGATGTGACCCATCCATCTTTGAAATGGAGGGTTATACTGCAGCGGAGCCAATTCCCAGCAAATGAGACTTGAAGAAGGACAGGACTCCGGAACATTCCAATAAAGGTCGCCTGAAGAGCAGAGACCAGCTTGGCAAGAAGGAAGCGCAAAGTGCTTTGCATGGGAGAGGCCAGGGCCCCTCTGAACCCAGAGGTCACCCCCTGTGCGGCCTGCCTCCTGCCCAAGGCCACATTCGGCCTTGCCCCAGGTGGCCCCCGAGGACCTCGGAATGAGGGGATGAGGGATGAGATGCTAAGGTCCCAGCAGCAGTTCCGGGAAGAGCTGGGTTCCAAGCGCTGACCTCTCTGACCCCAAGCTCTTGTTGAGATGGGGAGCTACGCCCCAGAGGGACATGGCAAACGGAAACTGAGATGCTGGCCAGGATGCAGAGTGACCGGCTCCCATGTTCCTAGTAAAATGGGGTAGAAAGCCACTTTCGGGAACAACATGCAGTGTCTTATAAGATAAGCACACACCTACCCAATAACCCAGCAATTCCACTCCTGGGTATCTGCCCGGGAGGAATGAAAACATGTCCATAAAAATTACTGTACGAGAATGTTCAAAGGAGCTTCATTCATAACCAAAACTGAAAGAGGAAATGTCCATCCACAGGAAAGCAGATGTCGCATCCATAAACAGAATCTGCGTCCCCGTAGACAGAGCGCCACTCAGTGGGCACAAGAATGACCTTTACTGCATGCAAGTCACATACATCGTTACCCAAGTAAACCCGACATGAGACATGCCGGCCACTCTGGGAGGCTATTGCTGGCAACCCCACAGACCCTGACTACGGTGTTTCCACTTAATCCAGCCGTCGGGCTCCACATCCCAGTGCACTTCGTGATGACCCCTCACCTGCTCGTCCCACGTCGGACGCCCGCCTGCTGCAGGAAGCCTGGCGCTCTTCACAGAAACGGGAAGTTCTGAAGGGTGGGCAGCAGGCGCCTGTACAGCACACAGTCTCCCATCCCACGGACCTGCGCCCAGGCCAGCGTGGCACCTCGTCCTCTCCCCCAGAGCTGAAGGGCCGAGCACCCCGTCTACCTGGCCCCAGAGTCCTCATGCAGGTAACCTGCCGCGGCACCTCCACGCTTCCAAAGCAAGGACGCAAAACCCTGGGCTTTGGGGCCAGGGCAGAACTGTGGACTTGAGGGTCTTCTGGTTGTGTGGGCTTGGACAGGTGCTTCATCTAAGAGTTCTTTTAATCAGTAAATTAGGATAATAGTACCACCTACCCTCACAGCACTGTTGTTAGGAACAGCTGAAATAATACACACAAGATGCTTAGAGAGCTTCTCACCAAAACAGTGACGGCGGCCATTATGATGAAGGTGACGGCGTTAAGCTACTTGAGGGACTTTAATAGAACGGAGGGAACTCCAGCTCCAGAGCCCTCTCGTCTGTGAATTCATTTACCAGTAAACATTTACCGAGAGCTCATGTGGTTAAACCCCTGCCCTCATGGAGCGCATCGAAGAAGACGGTTGACAAGGGCCACTGGGGTGAGGCTGGGCCCCTGCCCGCAGACCCGGCCTAAGGTGGCCCCAGCCCGCGCAGCCGCTGGGGGGGGGTAAAGTCTAGGACAGAGGCGGCCCTGCCCCCCGCGGGCCCCGGGGCTCCGACCGCCGCCCAGTGGAGCTGAAGCCGGAGAGCCACGGCCCCTACGAGCGCGTCTCCCCGAAAGGACAACGGGGGAGCTCCCGAGGGGCTGGGACGTGACAGCGGCCGGCACCTAGGGCTCCCCGGGCAGCACCCGGAGGAGCTGCTGGAGGGACCCCGGGTGAGGGCACGAAGGATGGGGCACTGGGGCGGGGGGGGGGGGGGGAGATGCGACTCCACTGCTCCACCCGACCTTTGACCTTTACTGGAGGCCGCCGCCCAGCTGGGCTCAGGGGCGGGGACAGGGCTCAGCAAACAGTATTTGCTCAAAAAGCACTGTTGAAAGCAGGGCAGGAGGGAGGCAAGGTGGAAAGGGAAGAAAGCAAAACAGGAGGGGAGGGGAGGGGAGGGGAGGGGAGGGGAGCCGCCCATGACCCTGGGCAAAGCCAGGTCCACCCGGGAACTGCAGCGACTCTACCGGCAGGGGAAAGACGCCACGGTTCCAAAGCCAGGCTCCGCAGGGTGACAGCCGGCACTTCGCAACGGGCTCACTGGACGTGCCTAAGGTCAGGTGGGTGCCGGCTCTGCCCTCACCAGCCGGCCCTCCGAGCACCCGCCCCCCCCAACAGGCGCTGAGCCCAGGCTCCGGCCCCGGGGGTGGGGCAGCCTGGAAGCCCCTCAGAGACGTGGAAGAGGACAAGAAGGCTGGGCCAAGCCCCAGACTGACCAGCCCGGGCTGGGATCGCAGACACCGGGGTCGAAAAGCAGCCCCGCGGCTCCCTGGGTTAGGACCCTGTGAGCCCAACGTAGGCGAAACCGCACCAAATCGCCACGTCCTCTAAAAGTGCTAGCTCCCCCCCGACGCCCCCTTTCCTCAGGAAATACCACGGAAGAGAACCTTCCTTCCGAGGAAAGAACGTTTTCTCTCGCTCTCTTCTCCTGTGGTACATTAATAAATGATACACACTCCCTTCAATCTCCTTGTAGTCTATTAATGTTTATCATCACATGCTACCTAGAGAATATTAATGTGTGCGTTAATATGCCAGGCTTTCCTTGACGACACACCTCCTGAACTGAACATCTGACAAGAGCTCAAAGGCAAACCTAACTTAAAATTCTTATTAAACTGCTTTGAAGAATTATTTTTACAACTCACTTGAAAAAAGTGATCAGAGGCAAAAGGGGCAGATGGATCCGGGCATTTCCCTTCCAACCCTGACTGTTTGGTACGATCTACGGGGCCAGTGTTTGCTTTGGAGCACACACTGACATTAATAACATCACTCCCATCAACAAAACAGAAAATTGCACGTACTTAACTCTTCAAGTACAAGTGTCTCAAGAAGAGCTCCTCCCGGCCCTCTGCAGCTGCCAGGGCGACGCGGAGAGTTTGTTGTGTAAGTTCTACGCGCCAACCGACCGCGCCACTGGAGCGAGACGGAGAGTTTGGCCACTGCACGTGCTTTCGGTTCTCACTAATTACATGGCGTCAAAGACGCTAAATGTCCGGCAGGGAATCCAAGAAATGATTCTGAAGCGAACCCGCCAGAGTGTCAGAAATTTAATGTGAACTTCAAATGTCAAGGTAACAGTCTAAACAGAGCCATCAAAACAGGGGGGCAAAGGAAGGCCTCTTCATGGTCAGGGAAAACGGGCATCGACTCAGTCAACAGCCAGAGCGCGAGCTTAGAGAAGTGCCGACGAGAGGCCCGGGCAGCAGGGCCAGGCTGGGGTGGGCGCGGCACACGCTCAGAGGCCGAGCCACCTCTGCCTGTAACGTGCAGAGACACTAACAAGCGTGGCCATTAATGTTTTTTCAATCCTTTGACGTGTGAGAAATACTATGATCCAGTCTGAGTGCACGGAAGGAATCTGGCTTTGCTTGAACCCCTGGTTTGAAAAGCCTCCCTATCTTGTAGTGTTACTTTCTGTTGAGAACTCTTGACTCCTAACCTTTCCGGAGACAAGAACATTTTAAATTAAGCACATAGGGCTTTTACAGATAAGAGGCCGTGGCAAACAGGACACTCTGAGGACTCACCCTTGGTGCCCTCTGCCTCTGCCACTGATCGTCCTCATGCGTCCTGCGTGGGTGACCCACGTGTGCCGCCTGCCCTGCCTTCCGCCTTCTCATTCAACCTCACCGGACAGGCCTGAGTCCACTGACGGCCCCCAGAGAGCAGCGTTTGGAGGTGCAGGAGGAAGGCAGCCAGGGGTCTGTGCCCACACATTCCAAAGCAGAGGAGTCCACTGAGCTCCAGGGTTCGGGGCAGACCAGGAAGGCGCTCTCGGCAGCACAAGCTCAGGAGACAACACAGAACGAGCACCCAGGCTGCAGGGACCACGGGCAGGAAAAGCCACTCTTAGGACTGCGGAAGCCATGATCCAACTTCCAAAGGCTCTTCCCACCACGCCGCTGCCTGCGGCAAGGGCGAGGGTCACTGGCAGTCAGAGGTCCCTGCAGCAGAAGGCAAGGAGCACGCGCACCTCCAGAGCCGAGGCCAGGTGAGCTCTGGAGTGCGGAGGCCACCTCAGAGGGGCCGTCGGGCCGGAAGGGTGTTCATGAGCAAAGAGAACCTTCACCTCATCCAAAATCACCTCAAACTCTGTATCTGTATGTTTAAGATAAGTTTAATTTACAAAAGAAAAAAAACCCAATGATATTTAACTCTGGAATATGCCTTCATGTACAAGGCACAAAAGGCACAAGCACTGAAGTGACAATTCTCGGAGGACAATCAAGCCGTGCAGGGACGGGAGCAGAGCTCACTGGACTGGATCCCACCGGAACCTCAGCGTCCCGGATGGGGTTTCCTTCCTCTGAGTTTTCTGTTCCCCACTCCCCACGAGTGCGCTGGGTACCCTGAATGGTGAAGAGGAGACAATTCATTCCTTCTGGTAACACCGACAAGGACCTAAACTCCTTCTGCGTAGGCCACCACTATTTCAGACCCACGATCACAAAAGCTGCTTTGATATAAAGTCCTGGGGGCAGCTCCGGCAGCTCCGGCAGACCCAGCCGATTCTGTTTCGTCCCTTTATGATTAAGGTGAGACACCACAGAGAAACTTTTCTGATTGCACCCATGAAAATTTGCTCTGATTGAAGTTCAGCTTTGAAAAGGGACTTAAAGGTCAACACAAAACAACCAAAGTAGAATTTGACGTCTGTCTTTATTTCTGTGAAAAACATCTCGCGGCATTGCAACCAGAGAGAGCTGTTCGGAGGTAATCGAACTCAAAGACATACATTCGCCTGGGCAAACATACAACATCCTAGTTAACTGAAAATCAGGTAATCGAGACCACAGTATCATTTTTCTCAGTGATTAGAATGCCAGTCATTTCATCTTTAATTTTCAAGCTTCAGAAAACATCCTCTTTCATTCAGGCAACAGTGGCCAAACCAAGTGGCCCCACCATGCTGGGTGACATTGAGATACTGAGGTGGCATCTCTGGGCAGCCCCCAGCCTCCCAGGAAGTCCTACACCCTGTCCCCCCTTTCCTTGGGCCTATGCCCAAGACAGGCAGGGCCAGGGTTACAACTCCTCTGAACTGAAGAGTAACTTGAGGCCATTCTCCTGAAAACTCAAATCACCTATTTCTTGTCAAATCTGCTCCCAAAGTGAAGCGTGCTCTGAATTGGCCACATCACGGGTTTCTGTCCCCGGACTGGATGGACAAATTCCATCCCTCTACTTTGCCTGCACTTGCTTGGCGGGGCGGTGGGTCCTGCTCCAAGGGGTCTGGGCGTGGACCGCTCTGCTTCCCCAGGGCAGCCCTTCCTTCCAGCTTATTCTTTCCCATCTGATGGGATGACCACCCAGGGGACCCTCAGACACTATAATGGGTTCACTCCCGAGAATCTGGTCAGATGTGTCCTTTGTGATGCGATTCAGCCTCAGCCCTGGATTAAATACTCCCTCAGGCCTCAGTATTTACCTGTAAGAAGAGTCGTCACCCAGTGTAAATCTATGACCTGCCAGCGATCGCAGGAGGTGGTACCTATCCCAGCACTCCGGGTCCTAAATCTCAGGTGGTGAGAATCACACCTACAGCTACTGCCGTGTCTGGGGCAGAGATGATCACTGTTTTCCCCTGTTTGTCGTGTTTCTATAGTAAGATGTATTACAGGGGTAGTTAAATATAAACCTTAGTTAATATAAATATAAACTAATGTTTATACTTAATTACTCATGTAATAAAAACAAGCAAAAGAACGATTTGGAGACCAGACGCTCGCAACGTGCTACTTGGCGCTCTCTCACCCATAATTCATAGTTTTCCATAGTTTTCCATTTTCCATTATGGTTTTATGAGTGTTTTTCTATTTTCCCCCAACAGTATCTATTACTAATGGATTCTTGCGGGACGGTCAGCCCACACCCTGGCCCTGCCCTCCTTCCGAGCTGTTCATGTAGACCCAGGTACGTTTAGAAGGCGGTTTTTCCACATGTTCATAAAACTCTCCCCAAGCCAAGACACGTAGATGAGGACTGGATCCCTCAACAAGTAACTTGCATTTAAACGCACACGACCATGTCTAAGTTTTCCTCTGTTGCAGGAAGCGCAGCCTGAGGCTCCCCCAACACCAAACGTGGCGTCTCTTCCAAGCCCAGTCCCCCGACTCCCCGACACCGACTGCATGTCCAACAATTTAACCCAAATCTGACACTCACACCGGCATTAGTGCAGACCCCCAGGTCACAGGTTCAGTCCCAGAGGCCACCCCCGCTTCCGACGCCAGCTCCGTGTGCCGGGTACCCGCTCTTCTGACCGACCAGCTACAAACCGGGGGTTCCCACCAACCCCTCCGCAGGTCTGGTAAGTTGCCAGCATGGCCTGTGGAACTCACGGAAACACTTTGCTCCCTGTAAGGACACAACTCAGGAACCACCGATGGAGGGGGTGGGGTAGAACTTCCATGCCCTCAGGGCGCCCAGCCTCCCGGCCCTCCATGTCTCACCAGCCCGAAGCTCTCTGAACGCAGTCATTTAAGGGGTTTTCGGGGCTTCTGCGGTGGCTCCATTACACAGGCACGACTGATTAAATCACTGGCCACTGGCAACTGATCCAACCTGCGGCCCCTCTCCTCCCCTGGAGGTCAGGGTGGGGCTGAAAGTTCCACCCCTCTAATCATGCCCTGATCTTTCTGGGGACCAGTCCCATCCTGAAGCCACCCTGGGCCCCAGACACCAGTTGCCGCATCAGCCTACAGGAGACTCTTATTTGTCACTCAGAGAGTCCAGTGTTTCAGGGGCTGCGAGTCGGGGACCAGGACAGATACCAGACACCACGCAGCCTGGGGTTCGCGGTCGGCCTCACCCTGGTCCTCATTCTGGTTACGACGAGTCGTGACGCCGAGCGCCCAGGCTGACGCAGGACAGCGGGGCTGCCACACGTGGGAACCCTGCACGTCCGCCCAGTTTCACTGTGAGCCTCACACTGCTCTAAAAAATTAATTGTTAGCTCAAAAAGAGACCTAAAGTACCTTTTTGATTACAGCACACACAGATTCTACTGAACTTCGCTTTACTCCCATCCCCAGCGCTGGGCTCAGCCGTGGTAGGTCTGAAGGGATGGCTTTCCCCCAAGGGTGACTGGAACCTAAGGGCAGGGTCTTAACCCAACGTGAGAAGAAACGGCTGATGGTGATGCTGCCGACGCATGGGCCAGGAGGCCCCTGGGACTTGGTGTTTGGGGACAGAAGTTGCAGGAACACAGGGAAACTGGAGGCCGACACCTGGGGGGGACCTGCTGACGCACCCCAGACCTGGCCCACGTTTCAGTTAGTGATTCCTAAACAAATAAAACACAACACAGCCACTTTTCATAAAGTTGTTTCTGTTGATATAATCAGTACACGTGTTAGAAAACTTGTGGATGACACATGGCTGCGTTCATTAACCACACGAAGTAAAACACACTTGGCTACAAAATTCCGTTCCTTTGGGTTTAAGCTCCGAAGTGCAAAGCCACTAGGAGAGAGACGAGGCGCACCTTCTCCTGTGGCGGCACCTCCGCCAAGTCTCTGTCGCTGAGGGACAGGGAACGGGGATCCATGGCCCCTCGCACAGATACGGAGGTAATTGTGAACAATCACAGCTCTGATTCTGGGCCATGAAACAAACACTCCTCTCGTTCAGTAAATCAGAATAGCAGGTAGGATCTGTGAGATGGAGCCATAAGAAAAGCACCCTTAAAATGAAGAGATGCCACGTTCACAAACCTACTTCTGGGCTCTGGTTCCAGAACAGGGCCCTGGCCTCTCTGGTCCTGAAGGTATGGTAACGCGTCTGTCCATCTGTTATGCCCCTTACAACCCCCAGGCAGAAAGAGCCGAGTGATACCCACCCTCCCTTCCCGCTTTCTCCCCTCCCTCCTCAGCACGTCTTCTTCACCATCACGAGTGGGGGCTACTGGGCAGAAAAGAGGTAGGCGTCAAGAGGTCTTCGGGCAAGGCTGTGAAGTCTTCATAGATACATCCCAAACGCAGGAGACCTGGGCCGGGGCTCTGGCCGAGGCAGCGCACCCTGGAGACCAGCCTCCCTCCTGCAGCCACGGGGCTCCTGCTTCCCCTTCCAGGGGCTGGGTAACGACTCTCTTTACATCCCTTCCCAAGACCAGATGGGGCTTAAGAGGGGTCAAGTCTCTAAAAGCTATTCAACTCTCAGCCACTTCCATTCAAATCCACCGTGTCCCCATAGGCCTCCTTCCCTACCCACACCCCCATCACCCCGCTGCCAGAGGCACTGAAATGTGTGCAGACGTGGGTCCACCCGGACACCAGGGCATCGTCCATCCTGGGTCTCATCCTGTCTGACGGGTCCTGCAGCTGAGCTCAGCTCAGTTCAGATCAGCCTGCTGAGCACGCCTCGCAGCCCTGGAGAAGCACAGACACGTCCTTCCTAAGATCTTAGTTATTTGGAGGCAGGGACCACAGAAAGGTCAAGACAAACTAATTTGCTTTATGGAAAATAGGCTCCGCCTTCAAAGAAAAGTGCCAGGTGGAACCAACAGCTGGACGGGCTGGAGGGTGACGGCAGAGAGGAGCCCCTCCTCCACGGGATGGGGGACCCCAGAACGCCTGGCCCTTCCTCTCTGTACCCCTGCGAGATGTGACTTAAGTCAACGGAGACCCAGCACTCGGAGCCTGGGCACTGAGAGCCTCGTTTCACGGGGGGAACCCGGCTGAGCGGGAGTGTCCTCGGGGCTGTGCATCACTCCCTCCGCCGGGCACTGCCCTGGGGCCTTTGCGGCTACAGAGTCGCCCCCCTTCCTGCCGCCCGCAGCGCCTGTCCCGCCTCCCCGCACCCACATCTGCTCTGCTGCTCAGCCTCACCAAGTGCAGCGTGCTTGTACTAACGTCCGAGCAAAAGACAGGAGGAAAGGCAGCTGGAAAACCGCGGTGTCCCCTCGCTGTCTACACCGCAGGCTTCCCGCAGGTCTCAGTGCTTGTGCTGCAAACCACTGAGCACATCCCCAGAGTGTGTGGAGTTGCAATGTTCCAACCACAGGCTAGCTCGCTACTCCCGCCTACGAGGGTTGAACGCAGCTGCTACACCTACAAGCTCGAGTGTAAAACTGCCAATTACAAGCCAGAACAAACCCTTCCTATCCAAAGGCCCTAACCCATGGCTGCTCTTCCTTTTAGGACACAGGGACACCCAGGCTTCAACGTCTGCTTCTGCAAAGCTTTCTGGGCAGGGGTGCTGGCCCAGCAGAGCCTCGGATTTCGGAAGAAGCGCCCTCTGCTGGCCAGTCCTTACCTCCTGAAATCCGGGTCCTGCGCCGGTCTCTGAGCCGAAGCCCCTCCTCTGGGACTCTGACTCAGGAGGCAGCCCAGCTCTGGGAAGGATCTCCACCCACAGCAGGGTGCCCCCTGCTCTTCCTGGAACAAAAGTCACCAGACTAGGGAATAAGATGGCTCACTGTATGATGAGCGACATCTAACCACCCACAGGAAAAGGGACCTTCAGATACACACAGCTGGTGTGGATGCCCCCTGAGACCTGCCATGAGGGGCGAGAGTCCCGGGGGTGCAATGAGCGGAGGCCAGGTGGGTGCGGGTGGAAAGGAGGCCTCTCCGTGAGGGTGGGCTTCCAGCCCCATAAACCAGGGACGGCTTCAGACAACACTCTCCTGCCAGGGTGGGTTCCCTGGCCTTAGCTCCCGGGGCTGACAGAGCCCTGCCGGTGAGCTAAGACCCGCCCTGGATGGGCTCCGGACAGACAGATGGCAAACCCCACCTGGGCAGCTACGGGGATTTTAGTGGGGGGCCATTCCGAGAGCCGGGTTGGGGGCCAGTGCAGCACCGGGGTTGGTGGGTTGTAAGGGCCCGTGAGGGGCCACACCCCAGGGACAGGGTGGGTGGTGTGGACAGGGCTGGCCTTCGCCCAAGGGCAACAGCCTGGCTGGGGCACCCACGGGGAAAGACCTGGGGGACAGACACTGGGGGCCACGCAGGAGGCACTCTGGTGGGACCACCAAGGGATGTGAACCCGGGAAGCTGAGGCAGAAAGGAGTCAAGGCTCACCTTGGAAAGAGTGGCTGAAAAAATGGGCAAAAAGAACTAATCTGTCAGCCCATGACCTCAGCTGGCAGGAGGAGGGTGGAAAGCAGGGTCGTCCACGTGTTCAGCCCTGTCCCAGTGGTAACAAATCCAGTGGACGCTGCTCCCAATGTGAGGAGGGCCAGGTCAGGGCTGTCGGGTCAGGGACAGACACCCCCAGCTGACCAGGGACCCAGGCCACAGCCTGCGTGGGGAGGGACTGCCCCAGCGCCCACCCATCAGCCCAGGTGCACCCGAGCTGCGGTCAAGCTGACTCAGGCGCCGGGACCCCATCACGTCGCAACAACGCCGAAACGTGAGCTGCCAGGGCATGAAGCCGAGCCGGACACCCTGCCGCCCGCCCCTCACCAACCCCCCCCACCCCCGCCTCGAGACTCCCCTCCAGCTGGACCCGCAAACTGGGCCTCCGTCCTGGCTTTGCGTCACGTTCCCAGGTGTCCCCTCGCGCCTGGGGGCGTCGCCCCATGCAGCCCCTTGGGTGGAATTCGGGACGTAAGTCTTCCGTTAGGGGAAAGGGTGATAGGGGCACGGAGGGCAACCTGTCAACATTGCTGACCTTCCTGCCCCCCCCCCGAAGTGGGCAGAGGTCCCTGCCCGCCAGGAGCGAGAGGGTCCCCGGAAAAGCGGCGGGGACCAGTCCTCACAGGGCCCCTGCACTCGACAGGGGACCGTGGTCCTACTGTGACCCGGGCCAGAAAGCAGCCAGGGGCAGGAGGGGAACAGGGAGCTGGCGGACGCCCCTCACGAGGGCTCGGCCACTTCCACGGCCCCTCCCCAACCCCGTGGCTTCTCTTAGCCCAAACACCTGCCTTTGAAAACCCTGCAAACACCTAAGACACCTCGTGTGGTTCTAAATTCAGAAGGTCGCGTGGACTCAGCACACGCCCCAGCTCCCACCTGGGAAACCACAGGGCAGCCTGGCTTCTCAGACACACCCACCGGGGGCACCTGGGGGAACCCATGCCACGAGCAACACCTGCAGATCTACCCTCAGCAGATGCCCATCACGGGCCCACCCAGACCACCCAGTCCCCGCCTCGCGGGGACAACGCGGCGGAAAGACGATGGTTAGGTCACAATTTGGGGACTGAAGCATTTCTGTGAGACAACGTGCGGGCCTCCTGCCTGGGTGCCTGCTCGGGACTTGACACTGCTGTGGCCTTCTTACTCTGGCGAATTTGCACCTTGGAACTGAAATGTTTCAAATGTAATTTCCATCAGGTAAAGCCTCTTGTTTTTCAAAGCAACTTCTCATGGCTTCCTGGGCGAGCCTTCCAAATGGTGTAACTACTCTAACGGTGTTCACTCTAACTTAATTACCTAATACTCGTAACGATGGAGCTGTGATGTGTAACTGCAACGCGCGGCAGCGAAGCGCCTCACGATGGCACATCACGCACTAGCTTCTAGGGAAAGGCACGAGGCGCCTCCCGCAGCCTCCCTTCTCCCCCTCCCCCACACATCCCCAACCATCAAACGCCACCTTCGTCCTTCCCCCAGGACGCGGGGAGTGACGCTCTGGGAGGGCCAGCGGGGTTAGGGTCGGGCCTAGAGGCAAGGAGGAATCTTCCAGGTGAAAGCCCGGCCCAGTTCAGAGCTGCAGCGGGCCCTGCAGGCAAAGGCCCTGGGGGGCGAGGTCGTCGCGGTCGCTGCCTCCAGGACCGGGCTGAGCTGGGAGCGGGGCTGCTCAGGACCTGCGCCCCTGCCCCAGAGGTGCCGCCCACCACCTGCTGCGGGCCCCCAAAGCAGAGGGAGCGGGTGAGACAGAGGTGAGCTGAGCGAACAGAGAAACTTTCCTACTGGAGGAGAAAAATAAATGTCAAACCTTCCAATTCTCGGAAGAGCAACGAAGGCTGTAAAGGACAGACACAGTGGACGGGTGCCGGGTGGGGGGGGGGGGGCTGAAGCCTCGGCATCAAGCACAGCCCTCGGGCAGGCTGCACGGGCTCAGGACCCCGGAGGAAGCCCTGCTTCCCCTAACGTCACGTGGGACGCGGCTCCCGGGTTGCCTCCCTGCAGCCCCCAGACCTGCCACCTCCCCTTTGCCCCCCCCAGGAAGCATCCCCGCCCCGGCCTGCTGCAGCCGGCTCCAGGTAAGCAGCCTCTGTTTTCATCTGGGTGGTCGTCCTTGATTTCCACTCTCCCTTCCAGGTGCTAGGGTGGAATTAATTCTACCCATTTTTGTGGGATCCTGGCTCCAGTGGGAGGGTTGCAATACCACAAAGCGGCCACAAGATGGCATCCAAGAGAGGCCTTACCTCAAACCCCGGGCACAGCCTCGCACCTGCTACGGGAGGTGTGGGGAGCCGCCCCCCAGGTCCAGGTGAACCTGCCCCTCAGTGCCCTCCCTCCAGAGCGGGGAGAGCAGGTGAGGGAGGCGTGGGCTGCTTCCCCAGGGCTGCAGGGAGAAGGGAATTCAGCTCCTCCCTCCGGGCTTTCGCAGGGTTGGGGGGGAAGGCAGGTCCCCGTCACGGGCCCACCCAGACCTTCTGGCGAAGAGCCCAGGAGGGGACCGTTTCAAGCTACCCAAGTGGTTCCAGTGAGTCCAAGGTGAGCAGGTGGGGGGGCCATTCCGTCCCAGGTGCTGTTCACACTCAGGCTGGCCTCGGCCTCCCCGCACTGTGACCTGGCTACCTGAGCTCTCAGGCCGAAGAGGAGGTCAAATGCTGCCCCTAGACTGCTCTGGGGACAGCCGTGGGGACACTGCTCGGGGCCATGGGGCGGGTCACCAGGCCCACGGGGCTGAGGGCCCTCTTCCAGGGGAGATGCTGTAACCCACTGGGGCTGCTTCTCTCACTGTCAGTATCAAACGGCTTTCGAGCTTTTTCCCCAAAAAAAGCAGCTATGTGACACACAGAATGGAAGTACTGTGTGGGGTAATGACTACTATGTATATCTTTAATTTCAATCGGGCAGAATGGCCTGAAACCAAAAGTCCTTCAGAAATGGGCACCGAGAGGGTGAGACCTGCACGCGGGTCGTCCCCTGTCCTCGCCCTCCAGCCGCAGACGTAGGGAGAGAACACCCAGCCTCCAAAGCCAGCCAGCAGCGCCCAAAACAACACGGCGGGAGCCCAGAAACAGCCCCCAAAGAGCTGAAACCCCAAGAAAAGGGGGACGTACAGGCAGCTGAGGCAGCTTCGGGAAGAATTCCAGCACGCCTCCCCTGGACACACCCCGTTCCACCGAAGGGGCCCCAGTCTCCTCGCTGATCCCGAAAAGCCTCCTGCTGTGGGCTCCCCTCCCGGGCCCCCGCTCTGCCTGCACCCCGAAACTCAGACTTCTGCCTTTTCCCTTCCCTGCATAACTCCCAAACCCAGCAAGGCTTAGAGAGACTCACTGCCTGAGTCCTGGGCCAGAGACACGGGCTCCACTTCTAGAGGCGGGCTCAGCACTGGAGCTGGGCCCTGCAGAAAACCCCGCTCTGAGCTGATCCTACTAGCGGGGGCTGCCAGGATCCTCCCTCCAGACCTCCTGGAACTGTACAGGCACCCAGTAGTGCCCCCATGACGTAAGGATGGCCAGCGGCAGGACCCCTCCTTGGACCAGCCCTCGCAGCGGTCACCGGGGCAGTGAGGTTGGATGCTGAGGGCTGTTGGCACCCGGGTCTAGGCAGTTCCTGCAGCCCCGGCGTCTCTTATGTCCCAGCACCTTTGCCCTCCTTCCCAGAGAAACAGCTCGTCGTGTCCCTGCTTCAAAGGAGGGATGAAACAGGACTCTGCCCCAGAGAGCTGGGGGCCCACGGGCCACACCATCTGAGCCCCTCACATCCTTCCAGCAATTCGCACCCGGGCCTCCCAGAAGTAGACTTTAGGGGAAGAGACGGAATGAAATCACGACACTGGTCTCGGAATCCCAGAGCTCGGGGTAGGGCCTCAGTCCTGCCCCCAATGAACCAACTGCCGTACCTCTGAGCCTCTATCCGGGCTGCGTTCCTCCACCCTCAAGAGAAGAAAGGCCTCTTGAGGTATTTCAACCAAAAAGGAGCAAGAAACAAATATAGAATAAAAGTGTAACCACAGAATAAGAGCAACTACCTGACTACACAGACAAACGTGCAAAGCAGGCCGAACGCAGCGCCCTTGGGAAGGCACCACCAGGACGGTGCCGTCGGGAGGGCAGGACGGCGCAGAGGGCCTGCAACGTGAAGCGGCCAGTGCGCGTGGCGCTGACGGGGTGGGGAGAGGACGGCCGCTCACTGAAGCCCGGGCTGAGGACAGCAAAGGAAAGGAGGCCTCACCTTCAGGCCAGGGGGCTCAGACGCTTCAGAGATGCTCCAGTGGGGACACTTTTCTATATTCCCGTGGTCCTGAGGGAAGCAGTCAAACTCACAAACCTGTCTGGAAATGTCCGACCACAGTACAAAACGTCATGCATCGTCCATAAGCCAGCGCATTCCGCTCAAAGCGTCCCCCCGCGTACTGTTTCCAGAACTAGTGTGACAGAAAAGCTGACAGTGCCCAATAAATACGCGATATTATTCTCCCATCTGGAGCAGGAAACGTCCCATCACTAGGCTGTCCTCCCCAAACAGCCTTTCCAAGGCCGGGCGCCGAGGGCTGGCCGCTCACCTCCTAAGGCGCTGGCTGGCTCTGCGGCCCACACTGCTCGGCCCCGGGCGGAAGGTCGGGTCCATGACGCCCACCCATCTATCCCCAGTGATGGCAGAGGCCGATCGACGCATTCGCTGGAACGAAGAGCAGAAGAAATACATAAACCGTATTTGGGTTTTTGTTGCTGCGGCTGTAAAGCCTAACTCCTGCCTCTTATCTTAGGGTTTATTTTTTAACACCATACGCAGTGTAGTTTGAAAAGTCCAAGTCTTGTTAGGAAAACCAGCAAATCTCTAACCCTCTTACCCTCACCTTCTTCCTAACCCTCAGAGTCAAGCGCTCTCAACAATGAGTTGGCTCTTCTGGTTTGCATCTCCGCATCCCTGAGTGTCACACCCACATTACTGTTCCTCAGTTTCTCAGATTCAGGGTTACCTGCGGACTTCCTATTACAGGCGATGGGGCCTGGCTTCTCTATCGCACAGCACTGCTTCCAGCATTCTCTCCCTCCCTCTCCCTCTCTCTCCCTCTCTCTCTCCCTCTCTCTCTCTCTCTCTCTCTCTCTCTCTCTCTCTCTCTCTCTCTCTCTCTCTCTCGCTCACACACACACACACACACACACACACACCCTACTGTCCCACTTCAGTTATATGTAATTTTCATTAGGTCAATATTAGATTAGAATTGCAATATTATCACTTTGTAAATGCTATTCCCAGCTAGGCCACGTAATATGCCGTGGTTCGTATCCCTTTCTCATACTCCTTCTCATCCTGGAGTTGTAAAAGTCCCACGTGTTTGCTTAGTTTTCAGCCTCTGTTTCTTTTTCACTGTCTTCCTCCATGCGTTTGTTTGGACTCCTGTCCCTTCCTACAGGTTTCCTGTAAGTGTCCGGTGACCCTGGACTGCCTGCTCATGTTTAATACCGAGGCAACAAGCAGCTGACCGGGAGCCGTGTGCACCTGGAGCTGCTGCCGGTGGTGTCAGTACAAGCGATCCCACTGGGCCGTTTCATTGGGCAAATTTTGTCCTTGTTTCTGTTCCCCCAGAAGCAGACTCCGAAATAAGAAATACTGGTGCTGGGACAGCGAGACGAGGCAAGGCAGGCTTCCAACAACAGAGGCACTGTCAGGCCAGTTATCACTGTGGGCGTCTGGAGCTTAACCTCACGGGGAGACTCTGGGCACTAAAGTGACCACACGCCTCAGAATCATCCCACCCAAGGAGGGGTAGCTGGGGCACCCCCTCCGTTGGCCATTGGTTGGGGGTCCTACAGCAAGAGGGGCGGGGAGCAGGGCTTATTAGTCCCCTGCATGTTCAGTCCCGAAGGATGGCAGATGGGGTCACACCCTTGAAGGGCCTGGGGCCGGGGCATGAGCTCTGCCAGGCAAGCGTCTCTAGGCGGATTCTGTCACACTACCTGGATATAAAAAGTCTGCTTTGATTGTAACACTGCCACTATACCTACATGGCTCCTGCACTCCCTTTCGTATTGGGGGTTAACCAGAGTAGATAAATACCTTTTATATATGATAGATGCTTTTATGTAAATAATCCAAGAAATAAAGTCCAAACAGGAAAGAAATTCTAAAAATGTATCCACTGCCCTTTCTGATAGCCTGAAACTTAATCTTAGACATTCTACTTAACACAACCAAGCTTAATGTTGACCCCATAAATTTCATGAATTTTGCCCAAAGGAAAAGCTTAACTGATAAATATTTCTTTTGAAAGCGATGTCTTGATTACGTCTGGACCCACCCAGTCACATTTTTAATAGGAGCACAAATGGAGGCACTACTCGCACGGACGGAGCAGGCATCTGTAACCAAAGTTCATGCCTTCCTATTACCTCCACACGTGGGGTTTGTGCAGATTTCTGTTGTTGTTGTTGTTGTTGTAGTATTGCTGTATGCTTTATCAGACATATAGCTCCTCAGAAACCGGACAGAAAAATCTCTTTTATCACCACAACAAAATAAGACCCATAAAAATCAATGGGGTCACTTTATAATCACTCAAGTCAGTTTCTCTGGTATTCAAAGCCATCTTGACATCATAGTGTTGCATGGGTCAGGTCGATGTAAATCCGATGAAAACAAAGGAACTGCATTAACCTCTGGTCTCTGGTTTCAATTAAGACCAAAGTGAAAAATGGTCGGAAGTTGCCGTCCCCGTGAGCTCCCAGTCTGCACTGTGGGCTGCATCTCTCCAGCAGCTGAAACTCACCTCAGGAGCCAGCAGACTTGGCGGCCACCCCTCCAGCCACAAATGCAGACGGGATGCGTTTGTTCACAACCCCTGAAGCACCTACCAGGGTCGGGCTTTAAGTTCCAGGGAGCTTCACATCACAAAGTGTCCTGGACACACACAGAGGCACTGCCTGTGCCACGACGGCCACACCAGCCACACTGGCCACGCCAGCCGGGACAGGTCTCCGGGGGCAGTCTGGCTCTGGTGAGCTCCTCAAACGCCAACCAATAACCCCCATCCCTCTCCTTCCCTCCCCAGATGCTGTGAAAAATGCCCTGGATCTGGGATATTCTCCCTTTGTGAGTAAATCTGACCAAGCAGTCAAACTGGATTTCCTCCAAACTGCCCTTGTGTCCTGCTCCAGCCTCTGCTGACCCAAAGGTGCATCATCACGAGGGGTGCTCTCTGCATCCGCTGAGAGGCACGGAATACAAAGGGAAAGAGGAACCCTTCCACGGGGACAGGGTGCAGCTTGCAGCAGCGATCCTAAGCGGCCTGAGGGTTCTTGGGACTCGTGAGGTTCTGACGGTCGTTCAGAAACAAGGACCAAAGACAGGCAGAGCCAGGCTCCTTCCCGGTGTGGCAGAGGAAGGCGCGAGACCTGCGACTTATTCCTCCTTTGTTGTTTCCACGCTGCTGCTCCCCCTCCTTCTACAGCGACAAGTCTTTAAACGCTCCACAGAGGAGAGAATAAGCCGGGGCTCATTTCCCGTTCTGCTGCCGCAATGGAAGCAGCTGGGCCCTCACGGCGCCGAGGAGTGAAGGCGGCGACCTGGACGGGCTTGGCCCTGCGGTGAGTGTGAAGGTGGGGGTCCCCGGTACCCGTGTCACAGCTGTGGCTGCATTCTACTAGAAAGTCACGAGTAGGGGGAGAAGTGCTGGCTTAACAGCCGACAGCAAAATCTTGTGGGAAAAGTACAGTCAGTAAAATACCTTGATGTATCTTAGAGGAGGAAAGAATAGCTAAGGCATGGCTTGAAGGAGCCGAGAGGCAGACAGTGAGAAAGTCAAGTGGTTGCACTGATGGGACCCGGCAGACAGCAGACACCCGCCCCGCGCAGGGATGGACATGGGAGCCTAAGAACTGGGACGTGTGAGTCGTCTTGTGGGATGTCTGCCTCGGTCCCCACCTTCAGTAAAGTCAGTGGCACTTGAGAAAGGAGGATCTGGTCGGTGTCCAACAGGGCTTGGGGAAGGCCCAGCGCTGGGGATAGAGAGGGGCTGGGGATAGAGAGGGGCTGGGGATAGAGAGGGGCTGGGGATAGAGAGGGGCTGGGGACGTCGGCAGGGTCAGCACCCACACCATAAACGGCCAGGAGACCAAGAAGCTCGGGAGAATCCCAGAGACCCGCCACGGAGAGCGGTCGCCGTGACTTCACTGACGTCAGGACAGGCGAGCAGCAGGCTCGGGGCCTGGGCACCCGGGGCTGCCCCGGGTTTTCCCTGCTAGGGAGGCTCGGACCTCGGTGCAGCCCACGCGCGCTCGTCCAGGCGGGAAGGCGCGTCCAGCCGGAAGGTCACCTGTTGTCTCAGGAGCGGGCGGCCGTGCTGTGGGGTCTGTGCTAATGCACCCACACCCTCCACTCTGCTGAGTTCAGATCAGTGAGAATCTAAGTGTCCTGCAGGAGTCCACGCACCACAGCGCCAGAAGCCGATGTTGCAGCATGACTACATCCCAACGTCCTATACGCAGGGGCTCAGCCCACACTTTCCGATAAAAGTAACCCCCCCCCCCAGACGCAGAGGGTCAGGGTCGTGCAAGTCCTCCTGAGGCTGACTCGCCTTGGGCAGCCCCTGCTACTCCCTCCCGGGAAAGGGAAGTCTTGGCGGAGGGTCCTCAAGGTCTGACGCCGCCAGAGATGGAGGGATGGGTGGGTGTGGCGTCCACAGCAAACGTGTCTGACCAAGAAGCAGTTGGGAGGCGGCGGGCGGCGCGTGCCATGCCAGAGGCAGGCCCTCCACCTCCTCGACCTAAACAAAGGGTGCAACCCCACGGCTCCCCTTCTGGGTGGATCTCTGTGCCTCAGTTCTTCACACTCGCTCAGCCCAGTCAGGTAGACACGCCATGTCCGTCTCAAAGGAGAGAAACAAGGCCCAGTTTAGGCTGCTCAAGAAGGGTGAGTTCAGGAAGCCCCGGCCCTGCCTTCCAGGGCTGAGTCGCACCCAGAGCAGCTGACCGTGTCCACGAGTCTGCGGTGTCGCGTGTGTGATGTCGCCTGTGCTCGGGTACAGCGAGCTCCTGTGTGCGGCCGGCTTGCTCCCTTTCGCCTCCGGGAAGACTGGAATCGGGGCCAGGGCAGCCTCGGGCCGTCACCGAAGGCCTGTCTTGTTGCCCCATTTTACAGGCAGGAGGCACGGCAGACCGACACCCCCGGTTAAGGCTTTTCACCCCCTCTGCCGGATCCTCAAGGGCCTCCGCACAAGGCTTTACCCTCTAGGAAAGGAGGACAGCGTGCAAGGCTCACCGCTGACGGCCACTCCCCCCATCACCACGTCCAGGTGGGTCGCTGTGGTCAATAGGACCAATTAGGCAGCCTCACTCATGCTCTCCCCTCCTCCATCTGTCCATACATCTTTGCCATGAATGACCAGACACCCGAAACTATTGAGATTTAAGGCCCTGTCAGTCATGATTCTTGTAGCAGACCAAGCAGAATAAACCCATAAATAAATAAACCCTTCACAATTCATCAAAATCTGCCCTCAAAACCTGACTATCTCAGCACCTTACAATGGCATCACTGATTCTGTTGTTGTTTTACCATCTTAACCACCTTTAAGTGCACAGCTCGGTGGCATTAAGTACCTTCACACTGCTGTGCAGCCATCCCCACATCCACCTCCGTAACTTCTTCATCTTATAAACTGAAACTGTCCCCACGGAGCACTCACGCCCCATTCCCCTCCCCCACCCCCGGCCCCTACCACCTGCTTTCAGTGTCTGTGAATTTGACCCCCCGGGGACCTCACAGTATTCGTGCTTTTGTGACTGGCTTATCTCACCGAGCACGATGCCTTCAAGTTCATCCATGTATCATGTTGTAGAATTTCGTTCCTCTTTAAGGTTGAATAATAGGTCATTGTATAGATGGACCACATTTTGCTCATCCATTCATTTATTGATGGACACCTGGGTTGCTTCCACATCTATTGTAAGTAATGCTGCAATGAACATGGGAATGCAGATATCTTTCTGAATTTGTGTTTTTGTTTTCTTCAAATAAATATGGTAGTTCTGTTTTTAGTTTTTTGAGGAAACTCCACGCTGTTTCCCACAATGGCTGCACCAATTTACATTCCCACCACCAGTACACGAGGGCTCCAGTTTCCTCACAACCTCACCAACACCTGTTTCCTTTTTTATAGCAGCCATCAGTCTTTCACCACTTCAGTCTTTCATCTCTTTGTGTCTCTGGATCTCAAGTGAGTCACCTGTAGACAGCACATGGTGGGATCATGTGCTGCTTATCCATTGTGCCAATCTCTTTTGATTGGAACATTTAGTCCATTTACATTTAAAGCAATTACTACGAGGAGGGACTTACTTCTATCATTTTGCTCTTTTTGTTCTATGTGTCCCATAGCTTTTTATTCCTCATTTCCTGCATTTCTGTCTTCTTTTATGCTTGGCTGATTTTTTGAGTGAAATATTTAGATGCCTTCTTAATTTCCCTTTGTGTGTGTTCTATAGCAATTCTTTTGTGTTTACTATGTGGATTACATCTAACATCCCACAGTTATAACACTCTAATTTGAACTCACAGCACCTAACTTCAGTAAACATACAAAAATCCTGCTCCTTTACAGCTCCATCTCCACACCTTTTAGTTGTTGATGTCACAAAATTACATCCTTATACACTGTGTGCCTCAAAACATAAATAATAATTATTTTAAATGCATCAGTCCACTAAATTATGTAGAAAATGAGATTTGGAGTTACAAACCAAAGCTACAGTAAGGCTGGCTTTTGCACTCATTTGTTTTCCTTTAAATGTACTAGTCCCTTAGATCATGGAGAAAACAAAGTGCAGCCACAACCCATTGTTACAATAACACTTGCTTTTATAACAGCTCATGTATTTACCTTGACTGAGATTCCTCGTATGGCCTGGAGGCACTGTTTGGTGCCCTTTCATCTCACCTGCAGGGCTCCCTTGAGCATTTCTTGAAGGGCAAGTCTAGTGGTCACGAGCTCCCTCAGCTTTTGTTTATCTGGGAGTGTCCTGATTTATCCCTCACTTTTAAGGACATTTTTGCTGGATATAGGAGTCTTGGTTAATTTCTTTTCTTTTAGCACTTAATATCTCAGCCCACTGCTTTCAGACCTCCAAAATTTCTGATGAGAGATCTGCTGGTAATCTTATTCAGGTCATTGTATGTGATGATTCACTTCTCTCTTGCTGCTTTCAAGATTTACTCCTTGCCTTTGGCTTTTGAAAGTCTGATTATAATGTGTCCTGGTGTGGGTCTCTTTGAGTTCATCTCATTGGAGTCCACTGAACTTCTTGGATGTTTATGTTCATGCCTTTCAACAAATTTGGGAAGTTTTCAGCCAGCATTTGTTCAAATATTCTCTCTGCCCCTTTCTCTCTCTCTTCTCCTTCTGGGAATCCTACAGGGCATATCTGATCCACTTAGTCTCTGTTCACTTTTCTTCAATCTCTTTTCTTTTTGTTCCTCAGACTTGATTTCTGTTGTCCTACCTTCAAGTTCACTGACCTTTTCTTCTGCCCATTCAAATCTGCATTTGGATCCTTCTACTTAATTTTTCATTTCAGTTACTATACTTTTCAGCTCCAGACTTTCTTTTTTTTTTTTTAATTGAGGTAACAGTGGTTTATAACATTATATAGGTTTCATGTGTACAACATTATGTTCCTATTTCGGTTTTCCCTACAACATGCTCACCACCATACAACCATCCCCATACAGTTGATCCCCTTCCCCCATTTTGCCCTCCTACCGCCTGTCCCTTCCCTTCTGGTAACCACTACTCTGTTCTCTGTATCTACATGTTCCTTCTTGTTTGATTTGTTCATTTATTTGTTTGTTTTTAGATTCCACATATTACTGAGATCATACAGCATTAGTCTCTCCTTCTGACTTAACTTCACTTAGCATAACACCGTTAAGGTCCATCCATGTTGTTGCAAATAGCAATAGATTGTATTTTTTCTAGAATTTCTTTTTAGGGTTTTTCTTTATCTATATTTCCATTTTGCTCACGTATCGTTTTCTTGACTTTCCCCACATCTTTCTTTAGTTCTGTCAGTATCTTTAAGACAGTTGTTTTAAAGACCTTTGCCATTAGGCTTTTTTTCAGGACAGATTCTGTTGGGGTTTTTTCCTTCAACTGGGCCATACTTTCCCACTTCTTTGCATGCCTTGTGATTTTCTGTTGTTGTTGAACACTGGACATTTGAATCTAATAATGTGGTGAGTCTGGAAATCAAATTCTCTCCCCTTCCCAGGGTTTGCTGGGTTTGTTATTGTTATTTTGAGTGTTGGGCTGGCTCTATGCTGAGGATCAGCCTGAGGTCTAAACTTCATGTCTTCTTAGGTCTTTTCTGGGCCTTTTCTTGGGCATTCCTAGTCACTTTCTAATTTTCCCCATATATGCAGTTGTCCTAGTCTTTAACATCTAGCTCCCAAAGGGGAAAAGTGAAAAATGAAGGGGTGAATAGAAGGATGCTGACTTTTTAAATTCCCCAGAAGTGGCTTCAACCAGAGGGGGCGGGTAACGTGGCAGCGGGGGAGGTGCAACAGCAGAGGCCTCCACGGGCTTAGTGCTCACCTCTGTGATCAGAAGCAGCAGCACGAGCAGAGCACAGACTCCCCACACCTGGAGGACAAGGTCCTGCTCCCCTCCCACAGTCAGCGTGCAGGCTGCCCCAGGAGCACACCTGGAGGACAAGGTCCTGCTCCCCTCCCACAGTCAGCGCGCAGGCTGCCCCAGGAGCACACCTGCTGTTTGCCTGGGGCGGGGGACGGGCAGCTGCTACTGCACTAAGCTGGAAATGACCAAAGTTAACCGCAGTGACCGTCCAAGGCTTCTCCTGGAAGGTGCAAGCCTTCAAGAGACTCCAGAGCTCCAAAACAGTTACACCCGAGAGATTCTGCCAGCACAGCTGCTGTCCAGGCAGAAGACAGACTGGGGTGCTTCCTGCTTCACCACCCCCGACCCCCCTGTTTGTTTTCATAGAACTTACCCCTCAATTGAACTTGCAATCCTCCCAGGGTCCTCAGACTTGAGTTACTACTGAACAGCCCTGGACAATTCTTGCATGTGATTAAGTAGAATCTAGTTGAGTCCTTTGTGGATAGACATCCCATTAGTAATTTCCAATCAGTCCTGTCATGACTCTAATCTCTCTTTTCTGGGACTGAACCACCACTCTCTCTGCACACCTGAGGGGCTGGTGGGGAATAACAATGTGCCTGAGCTTCCCTGGTACTTGTGTCTTTGCACCGACATTTGGCAAGCAGGTCCACGGACATCAGTCAGAATTTTCACATCTCATAACTGCAGATATAATTAAGGCACCGGGTCCTTCCTGAGATAACAAGTAACTGTCCTTCACAAAAGCCTGCCTATCGTTAGTGCCATTCCCTGCAACACACCTTACTCCCTCATGGCCAGATTCAGGTTAGCTGATAAACTGTGCAAAGCAAACGATGAAGTTCCCTCCTAAAGGCTTCCCTGCAACACAGAGCCCCTGTGGCACAGCGGGCCGGTGGCCTGGCCCTCCAGCGTGACAGCCGAGCCAGAGTGGCGGCTGCTGGCTGTGTGGTACAGCGTGCCGAGTCCCCAGTCTCCCTCCTGGAACTTCCAGGTCACACGAGCAGGTCTTCGATTAGGAGTGACGATGGTTAAGCCACCTCCAAATTCCTTTCCCATCTGACCACCTTCACAGTCACTGCAGACAAGCAGGAACCAGATGCTCCTCTGCCACCCGATGACCTAGTTGTGGCCTCCGTCCCACTGGCCGTCCGGCAGGTTATCGTTACGGCGTCTATTCACGTCAGTCCACCTCAACCCCTGAATGCATCAGCACGCGCAGTGCTGACACAAGGCGCCATCCGAAGCAGAAAAACAACTCCAGGTGGAAAGAGGGAATCTACGCCCTCCACCCCCGACTCTGTCCACCAAGCAGACATGGCACTCTGCTCCAAGCACTACGTGCACCCCAGGCCCCTGGACACACGCAAGGGGCAACGCTCCTTTCCGTGGAATTACGGTAGGCCCCTGGACACATGCGAGGGGAAACGCTCCTTTCTGTGGAATTACGGTAGGCCCCTGGACACACGCAAGGGGCAACGCTCCTTTCCGTGGAATTACGGTAGGCCCCTGGACACATGCGAGGGGAAACGCTCCTTTCCGTGGAATTACGGCAGGCCACTGGCGTTTCCTCCTGATGGCTGCACGTTCTGGGTTAATGTCAGGGTTTGTAGCAATTGAGCAGAAAGGAGGATTGCGAGCCTGCACCAAACAGGGAACAGGAACAGCCGAGCCAGGGCTGCTCAAGGCCCCGCCTTGGAGGGACTATCCTTGGTCTTCCGCTCAGGCTCCCATAATGGGAGCTCGGTCCTTCACAGCTTGTGACGTGAGATTCAAGCCAGACTCCCCCACTCCTGTCTTCTCAAGGCAGGCACAACCTCATATGCCGCGGGAGACTCCAGGGCCGGCCCAGCTGCCTCATCTGCTACTTGTCCTTCCCCCCACAATACTCAACTCTGTATGCATATGTTTAAAAACACTCTGAGATCAGACTCTGAAAACTAGCTCCCATCAAACCAGCATGGATGTGGCAACCCTGTCAAGACATTATTTTTACTCCCAAGAAAAGTTCACAGGCTCTCCCTGTTCTTGTCACTCAAGACAGACTGGTCTGATTTTCAGGAGAAAAAAAGAGGCTACTTTTGGGCAAAGACCAAATGAGTATTTTTCTCCATCTGGCGCTCGAATGGAAAGTTGAGTTTTTTGGTTTCGGGGGCAGGGAAGCTGAGAGCTAGTGGGTGAGAAAAGGTGCAAGTCTGGAGTCAGAGATGCAAAGGCAGCTGCGGCAGCTTCCAAGCCCTGGAGAAGCCAGACGACAGCCCCAGAGAGGGCAGCGGCTGAGTCCCAGCTAAGGAGACGGGACCTGTATCAGTTTCCATAGCTAAGTCCCTCAGACCGGACGGCTTAGAAGAGTGGAAGCGCACTTCCTCACTCCTGGAGGCTGGTCTCTCCTGGGGCCTCTCTCCTTGGCGTGTAGATGGCTATCTCCTCCCTGTGTCCTCACATGGCCACCCCTCCTCTTACAAGGACACCTGTCATATGGGAGTAGGGCCCACCCTATGACTCATCTCAATGCATTACATTTTCAACAACCCTGTTGCAAGTAACCATCACGTCTGCAGCGCCCGGGGTTCGGGCTTCAACATGTGGCCTTGGGGCACAGCTCAGCCGTAAGAGGACGCGCAGGTCAGCTACTTCTTGGTCCGCTTTGTTCTTCAGTGCCTCCTGATCTCGTGCTGCTCTCCAAGCGTGTGGGCCCTGGACACCTCTGGCACTCTGTCGCCCACACACCTCCCACATCTCAGGACGTCCCGAGGCAGCCAGGATGGACTTCCGCCCCTTCCTGGTTAGACGGTTTGGAGGCAGCTCAGGAGTTTCGGTGAAAGCCCCACGAAGGCGCTGTGGTGCCTTCCACGATCTGTGCGTGAGGCAAAGCACATCCAGCCACGTGACAGGGCCGGCCTGCAGCAGCAAAGGGCCGAGCGCAGAGCCAGGGCCGGCGGGCCTCCGCTAACAGAGGTCCAAAGGGGCCACCTCTTAAGCCAAAGAAGCCAGTGGCACAAAAGCGGGATTTTTAAAAAATCATCCCACAGCATGAGCTAGAGCAGTCCTTCTCCATCCTGGCTGGACGTGCGAGTCCACTGAGGGCTTTTATGGGGAGGTGCGGACGATGAGTCAGGCTGCCAGGCAGTTCTCCTGGGCAGCAGGTTGAGAACCAGGGCCCGGTAGTAAGTGCACGTGAGGCCCAAACTCCAGACAGCGGATTCGTTCAGCACGGAGAGATTCACTTGAATAGACTAACTGGGGTGAGGGCAACATGGCAGGTTGAGAATCACACTGGCCACCACCCACTTGGAGGAGCCCTACACCCACCAAAGTCCCTTTGAACGAGACCTCATTTGGATTCCCCGGAGTTCTGAAGCTGATGCTAGGATAACACACTTTGGAAAAATCAACAACCGTTGAAAGGGAGGAAATGGATATTTGCTTTTCCTCTTAGCTGAACGTAAAAATTCAACTAATCAAGGTAATAACATTTTAAATGCAGGTTAAAAGTCACAAAGTACATGATGATTTCACTTTTATGAATACTCATGCACCTACCAAAGAAAAGAAATACTGACACACACAAAAACAGTAATAGAACACTGGGGTGACCTAGACCTTCTTCTTATTGATCATTTGTATCCTCTGAACTTTCTAGGTTAAAAGGCATCGCTGTGTCAATAAGGAACATTAATTTTATAAAAGTCCATTGCTCAGAGTGCACTATCCCCCCAAGAATTTTTTTTTTTTTTTTTTTGCGGTACGCGGGCCTCTCACTGCTGCGGCCTCTCCCGCCGCGGAGCACAGGCTCCGGACGCGCAGGCCCAGCGGCCACGGCTCACGGGCCCAGCCACTCCGCGACACGCGGGATCCTCCCAGACCAGGGCACGATCCCGCGTCCCCTGCATCGGCAGGCGGACTCCCAAACACTGCACCACCAGGGAAGCCCCCCCCAAGAATTTTAAATGTCAAATTTCCTGAGTATAAATGTGATGCCTAATGCTAGTGTCGAACAACAGAACACTCAAACAACAGACGCTGCAGCGAAGGCTGGACGTGGCCACGGAGGTTTCGGAGACTCTGGCTGTAAGGCAAAGCTTGGTCCGCAAGGCTCTGCGAAGCCCGCCTCTCCAGAACACTCTGCAGGAAGCGCCTGCTTGGCGCTGCGCTCAACGGGGACACAAAGCAAGCTGCAGGCGTCTGATCCGTCCTCCTAATCGGCAGGTGACGAACCACAAGCTGCACGAGTTTGCAATAAACAGTGTTTCACCTACGCAATTCTCCCTGCTGCAAAATAGGATGCATCCAGCTATGTGGCAGCCGGTACTTCCCTGAACGTGCTCAGAACTTACTGTTCTGAACTTGGCCAGATCTGCGCTCTTTCCACGCCTGAGAAAGTGAAACTCCTGTGTGAAGCCTCTCCTTAGGAAGCCTGGAAAACCTCTGCAAAGGCAAAGTGGGGAGGCTGTGTGCTGAGGCCAAGGACGACAAGGCGCCCGAGATGTCCGGCTGAGGTGGGGATCCGCGGGGCGGCACCCGTGACCCGGAGCGGGGGGCTGCTTGCCCTGAGGGGCTTCACCACCCCTCCCTCCCCACTCCCGCCCCGGCGGCCGGGGCAGCAGCGCCCGCAGAGGCCCGGCTGCCGGCCCCCGTCGGGACCCCGCTCGCTGCCTCCGCAGCTTCCTGCCTGAGCCTGGACTCCTCTCCCAGCGCCTGTCCTGCCGGGGGCCCTCAGGAGGCCACGTTCTCACCCACCGTGTTGCTGAACAAGCAGGTGGCTACTTCCGCACTCGGTTTCTGTGAACACCTGCCGTACCCAACAAATGCCCCTGATGCGGGGGTCTCTTAGGTTTGTGCTTCAGCTGGCTTTGTTTCTCTCACCTGACATCAACCAGAGCCTAGACAACAAGGTTCTGAGCCGGACAGATCAGTGACTTGAGACAAATTATTTCACTTCCCTCAACTACGAAATGTGGAGAGAAACTTATAAATATGAATTGGACAAAGCATACACAGCCCAGGGGTTCACCCACAGCCCTGGAAAGAAAAGGAGCCCACACACCCTCGACAGGCCTGTACACCCTCGGGCTGTAAGCAAGGGCCCTGGAGTGAAAACTGATTCGGGTGGGGGGGGCATCTCTGAGGAGGTCAAAGTTCAGACAAAGACCCCGAGACCCGGACTGAACCACCTTGGCCCTGATCCGGGGGCCGCCCTCCTCATCTGGAGCACCATGCTGCTGAGAGCAAAGGAAATGGACTAGAAACTGCAGGGGTGACGGCAACACTCCACGACTCAAGTCCTTGCAGGGCCGTGTGCACAGTCCCCAAAGCTCCGGATTTCAGGTCAGCAGAGACCCCCTGACAGAGCAACACGGCGTTGAGATTTCACCCTGAGTTACACTGACATCTGCTGGTCTCTCGCTCTGTGATCTAAACACACATACAATCCAGACACGTCTTCACCTCTTCTTTGGGGCTGAAAGCAAACGCCACCAGAGGCAGTAGAAAACGTTAATAAAATAATGAAGAAATTATTAAGAGCACATCTTTATGCCTTTTCATTTTAATAAACCAACAGAATAAAGCATGATTTTCCTGTTCCTGGGCCACAGCTTCTTAACAGCCAGGCTGGAGTAGCTCCGTGCACAGTGGAACTTGTCAAACAGAATTTAACAAGAAGTGGAGGGGTTAGAAGTCAGTCCCAGCGGCACCAAGCAGGAGACCTCTCTCCTCTGGGGAGAACCGCACACACAGAGGCTGCACGTTCCGGAGCATCTCCAGCAGTGAGATTAGGAGAAAGCGGATATTCATCACTTCCTTCCGCAAAGTGATGTGTATTCTGTGTGTGTCAAAATTAAATTAATAAAGTGGGCAATTCAATGGGCTCAGAAAACTCCAAATCATAAGGAAGGGTGATTTCGTGGTGTATGTGTTTCCCGAGTTTGCAGAAAGACACTCAAACATACGAGCACCCACCCCTTTCAATCTGACTGCAGGGGTAGCTGTAACCCACGGAGAAGACGGGACGCCCGATCCAAATTTCAAAGTTGGTCAAAGGTCAAATATGTTTATATAAAATACCGATGACACAGACACGGGACCTCCCCCGTAACGTCTGTATGTGTTTGCCTGTCTGTGCCTGCAGGTTCCCAACACAGCTTGAAACTCTGTCGCTGGAAATGTTCCCCTAAAAGAAACAAAGTTAATCCCCATGTTTGCCACCCATCCTGGTAATAACTTTACTCTCTTTAATTTGTAAAACGCATCAAAGGGTCATCATCCCTGCCCCCCTCACCAGGCACCATCCAATCCACTTTTTGCTGCACCCCAGGAGTGACTCCCGTCTCACAGATGAACCAGCGGCATCTCCAGGCGGGGAAGAGCGGCCGTCCATCCCAGCTTTCCTTTCCGGACCCAGGGGGCGCTTTCAGTTCCCTGGACGTGCGGCGTGGCCCCAGGGCCCGGCCCAGGTGTCCCTCTCCCTGCCGCCACTCCTCCCGGGCAACGCGCACTCCTGCGTTAACGTCGCCGTGGCTCCCAGGGCTCACGTCCACGCCGTCACGAGGCTGTGCAGAGCTCGCTTCCCTGCTGGCTACTGTGGTCCCTGAGGCCAGTCCCACTGTCCACAGTCAGCACTGGACTGTCCTGCCATGTTCCTCAGCAGCTCCGCTGGAGAGCAACAGCCGGGTCACCCCAGAGGCCAGCAGGGTGCCTGACACTGGACAGACACCCCGTCATCTCCTAACGTGACTGTGGACATTTGTATTTCGTGCTGAAATGATGCAAGTGCCTACCGCCCTCCAAAGCCTGGCTTGACCCCCTCCGCTCCTTTCCTGGTCGTGAGCCTGGAAGGCGATGGGAACAGCGGGGAGCCCAGAGCCCGGTGCGAATCGGCCAAGGCAGGAGTGCAGGCCCCGCCCTGCAGGCGAGGCTGGCTCTCAGGTACCACAGGCTGCAGGGCTGATGGCACTGTGGCCGGCTGCGGAGGTACCAGCGGCCCAGCACCCTGCGTGGCCAGAGGGGCCGCAGACCCCGCCGTCGGCAGCTGCAGCTGGGCCCCCTCCCTCACCCACCCCCGCGGCGGGCCCTCCTCCTGCCCCGGCCCGCGCTGGGCCGACGCCCCTGCGGCTCCAGCCAGGCCCTGGACGTTTGGGCTACTGCGGCTTCTGAAGAAACGAGCAGGGCCACACCGGCTGAGAGGGGAAAACCCGCCGGCCCGGACATGAGTCACGACCCCTGAGAAGGAAGCTCAGGCCGCGGCCCTCGCGGAGTCACATCAGTAATAAATGCTGTCGCAGGTCTGGAAGGAGGTGACGTGGCTGCTCTCCAGGTGGGGGGCTCTGTTCTAAGCTGGATTCGCCAAGATTCAGCTGCTGGACTAGGCAGCCGCTCTCTCTTTCCGAGAAGAGAGACGCCGGGCGGAGGCTGGAGAAGACGGGGTCAGGCAGCGCTTCCCCTTGGCCTCTGTGCTGAAGCCGCTGGCAGCACACTGGGCTGGACAGGACGTCCTCATCCTCAGGACCAAGGCTCGTGCGCTTGCAAAGTGCGGAAGCCCACAGACCATCATTCCATACACGGGAGATGTCCAGAGCAGACAGCGGTCCGCGCAGGCGAGGAAGTATTGGAGAGCTAACCGTGTGAGGGCCTGACGGAAGGGCAGGGGCGTCCCTGGAGGTCCCGAGAGCAGGTAACTTCTGGCTGGTTTTAGACCTCGCCCGCCCAAGGCTTGCGGAGCGGGGTTGGGGGGGGGGGTCTTACAAAAGTGCAGACATTCAGAATATTTCCTGCAGGATCTGAGGAGTATTTTAAGACTGAAGTAAAGAGCTAAGAAAAATGTGTTGACATCACCTGCCCAAAAATCCAGCATTAAAAAGCAAGCTGGTGGCTTTCTGAGTAGATGCCACACGCCTGCTTCCCCAAGTCCCCTGGGAACCTGCGTGGCGCCCACCCAGATGCTCACCTCCGCCGGAGCGGTTTCCTGACTCACCCCAGGGTCTGGACTTCGCCCTCGAAATCCTCCAGGGGCTGCAAGCAGAACTCGAGAGCACTTGCTGGTGCACCGAGGTCTGTGGACACCCTCCCTCTCTAGCTCCGGTTAAGAAACACGCAGCCCACCTCCGGCACCAATGCCCTCTGCTCCACCTCCAGGCACAGGCCAAGCACATGGCCACCCAGGAGCCCCATTCTCTTCCTGCAGCTCTTTCCCCATCCCCAGAGCGTCAGCCTCATCAGGAGCGATGAGGACGCACACGTGGTCCCCTTGTGGGGGGGGCGGCGAGGGAAGAGGACAGACGAAGGTCACGGCGGCAGGGCCCATCACTGCCCTGTTACCCAGCCAACCCCAAACTTCTGCAGAAGGAGGGTGATGGAGTGGATGCTCTCTAAGCTGACCTCCAGCTCCAGCCAAGGCTCCTTCCTGCCAAAGCTCCGGGATTCTGAGGCCCTGTGGGCACCAGGGGGCAGAGGCTCCCAGGGCATCCCGAATCAGCTGAAGCCTTTGAGCGAGACCATCCTCTCCGAGCAGCCGTTTCCTCGGCCCTAAAGTGAGAGCAAAGACGCCCGTGGCTTTTCACCCTTTCGGGAATAGGGTCCTGTGATGCGCTGCAGAGTCCCCACAAAATTCATGTCCACTCAGAACTCGACAGTACTTGGAAACAAGGTCTCTGCAGATGCTATCAGTTAGGGACCTCAAGATGAGATCATCCTGGATTTAGGCTGGGCCCAGAACCCAATGCCTGGGGTCCTTGCAAAAGAGATGCACACAGTGCACAGGGTGGAGGCCGGGGGTCTGGGCCGAGTTTCCTCTTCATTGGCCGGCGCCCCGAGATGAGGACCCAACTGTGTCTCACATGCAGCTCAGCCTCTCATGGAGCGGACACCGGATGGACCCCAGGGAGCTGGGGGACCCAGGGAACACAGCGCGTCACCGTGATCCAAGCTCCCGAGTTTCGTGAGAGTTTCCATGGGGCCTGTCTCTTCCGACCCCGCTGGGAGACGTGCGCAGCCCTGGGCCTCCGCCCCGAAGCCAGTCAGCCCCGAGCTCCTCTCGGCCGCAGGTCTCCCGGCTCCTTCTTCCACCCGACCGCATCCCACCAAGGTCCCCGTGCCCTTCCGGACCCTCATCATCTCTCCCTTCCACACGGCACATGGGGCCACAGGAAGCCACAGCCCCGGCAGCTTGTCCTGCCCTCTGGGGGTCGGGGGGAGACCTCACTCCACAGGCTCAGTCCTCGGCGTCTGCAGAAACTACTTCAGCTCGCCAAGGGGTCCCTCAATGCCCCCTGCAGGCTTGGGTTCGACGGTCACACTTCCCTGGTCTCCCCAAGGTTGGGGGGACACAGCTCAGCAGGAGACCCCGAGCAACATGCTCCTTGAAGCGCCTGCCCTACGTTCTCAGCCCCGCGTGTGACCGTGCGTTTCCGTGCGTATCCATCTCAGGACCCGGCGGAGGGGCCAGGAGCCATGGGGTTGTCGCCAGGCCCTTGCCGGTGGATCTGTACCCAGGAGGTCTCGCGTTTCCATCTCTGAAGCTCGCCTGAGCTGTGAGGGAGGAGCTGGCAGCAGTGGTGGTGCAGTCAGGAACCGTCACTCTGGGCTCGATACGTCCCGGATTAGCCGCTGCTGGGAAGCCTGCACTTGTAATCATCACTCAGTACCTTCTAAAATCGACTGCTGTCTTCAGGCCTGGAGCCTGCCACTCATTCGTGCACTGCCCGTTAATAAACTCTCCTGTCCAGAGTGACAAAGCTCGTTACTTTTTAAATTACAGAGTCTATTTCTCTACCAGGCTGTGGATGTCAGCATCCCCTTTGCAGGATGGCAGCAGAGGCCGCTGTCGGCCCCACACCTTGGATGGGGCTCCACTCGGCCCATCTACTGTGCTCAGAGCCCCAACTCCCGCGGGTGCCCGGCAGTCTCCCCACTGTTCCCGCCAGGGCACCAGGAGCTCCGCCATCATGACCCTCGGTCTATCCTAGGGGCCAACTGTGCCTGTGGAAGGCACCCCATACGTCCCCTTCTGGTTCCTAAGAGGCGAGTCCCCTGGTAGCAGCGGCCGCCGTCAGAGAACACCAGCGCTGAGTCACTCTCCTTACACTGTTCAAAGCACCTTCACTTCAAACTGGGACCCTCGGCCACCTGTGGATCCACTGCAGTCCGTGGGGGTGGGAACACCACCCCCCAGGCTTACACTGCCCACCTTGGGCCCGCGGCAAGGAGTCGCCCACGGAGGTCGGGGCCCCCTGGAGTTCCAGCCCCCCACCCAAAGTCAGCTGCCCTCCCGCAGGTGAGCCTCCCAGCCCGCCGGAGGGCTGTGTGACCTGGGTAGCAGTGAGCTGCCTCCTCAGGCTGTCTGTGACCCAGAAGGACCATCTCGTGAGGGTGACAGGAGACCACACATGTGCAGCCTGGTGGAGGGCCCCGGCCAGCGCCCAGCACGCCTCGCCTCTGGGACTCTCCACAGAGCAGACGTCAGTCTTCCAGTTCCAGTCTAACAGAGGCGAGCTGGCTAAAGACCCATGACAAAATCTGCAGCAAGGAAGACAAACTCTGAACTGAAGTTTACTTCAGGAGAAAAAGAGCCCTCTGCATTTGATCTGTAACAAGTTGTCGGGCATTATGATAAAAAAGGAGAACTCAACTCCTAGTGTATGTTTAAATTTCCTACACAGTTCACTTAGCATCTGAACCCAAATGGAGACAAAAGTAAAAGACAGTAAGACGTTACCCTTAAGCAGACACGAGGTGCGGACCTAGCGCATCGGTTTGCTGCCCTCTCCTCCGCCTGCCTCCTGGACTGGACGCTGACGGACGGCAGGGTCCAGCCTTGGGGCTTTCCAGCCACCTTCCCAGAGGACAGTCCAGACGAGGAAACACAGCAGGCGCTCTCCACGGCCTCCCAGCAACGACTGGTCGTTTTTTCTAGAGAAAACACCCTGGGAAGACCTCAGGTCAGAGATGATTCCCCAGCCCAGGGCCCTGGGCACCCACCTGGGGTCCCTGAGCCCTGAGTGACGGGCTTCCCCGCAAGCTCGGGAGAGCCTTCCTCTGCGGTGAGCAGTCTCCCAGGAGGCTGCAGGACGGCACGGCCAGAGCACCGGGTGCACGAGGACGGACTGAAGGTGAGGCGGGGCCCCACCCGGCGGGTCCAGTCGGGGAGGTGGGAGCCACGGACCAGAGAGCTTTCGAGTGATGGGGCTTGTGTGGACTGACCCCTCATCACCACCCCCAGAGGGAGGCGGGCTTCCCAGCCCACGTGAGGAAGGAGGACGGCACTAACCGTGGGGTTAAGACAAAGGCGCTGACCAGGAGAGCCCACCTGGGAGAAAGTAAAGAGCAAATCAATGGGCTGGAACACTGAGGACAGAATGGAGGGTCCGGGAGGCGGGCAGGGTGTTAACAGTGGCTATTGGAGGCTGCCCTCCAGAGAAAAGAAATCACCTTAAAATAGAATCTCATCACATCCTCCTGGACCACACTTCACTGCAGTAATTGCGTCTGTGAGAAAGAGGAATGCGAAAGAAATCAGGCACCTCCGGACTCAGCCGCAAGTAATGTAACGGAACCACCTGCCGAGAATTCCCATTAAGAAGCTGGCTGCCTGTGCTGTGAATACCGGGGCGCAGTCCCCTTCCGTGGCCCACAGGGCCTCGCCCCTAGGTCCCACAGCCAGTGTAACTGTCTGGACTGCCCCGCTCCCCTGTGGGGTCCACACCAATGTGGTTAATGCTTCGAGGCTCCCACCAACACGCAGGGCTGTGGACACCGGGGTGGAGGACCTCCGTCCTCCCCAAATCCATCCCACTAGCAGAACGGCCGGGTCGTTAGAAGGAAGTTGTTATGAGTCCTCCACACGCGAGAGGCGGGAAGGAGACTCCCCGCTGGACTGGAAATTAATGGGCTGCTCCGGCACAAGGCCCTTTGACAGGAGCCCAGCCGTTTACCTTCCTGACTGACGGCAGGGCCACAAGCTGTACCATCTGCTTCGCGCCTCCAGATTCGTCTCTCCCCTCCGGTCACCGCTCTGGGAGCCCTCGTCTGCGTTGGTGCGAAGCTGCAGGCCAGCCAGCCGTGCAGGCCGCCCGGGAGCCCGCCTGCTCCAGCCGCGCAGAGGGCCAGCGCCTCTGCCTCCAGGGCCCGGGGTCACCTCGGCCGCGACTGCTGGCCCCTCGAAGCCCCTACCCACCTCCTGGGCCCTGGCTGCACACCGGGACCACCTGGGACCTTGAGAGCGCAGGTGCCTGGGCCCTGCCTTGGAGGCTCTGATGGGACTGGTCTGGTGGCATCCACACTGGCTCCAGCACAAATTCCCCAGGAGACTCTACGGGCAGTAAGGGTTTAGAACCCGGGGCCGATCCCATGGACACAAATTAGATGCCACGGCGCCTACCCTAGAATTATTTCTGACGACTTCCTCTCCCCCGACCCCTCAGCAAAGACCCCTCATCAAAGACCCCTCAGCAAAGACCCCTCAGCAAAGACCTCTCAGCAAGGCTCCCCGCCCAAGCGTGCTTCCTCCTTGTTGCATGATAAACAAGAAAGTTTCTTAAGGAAAACTGAGTGAATCGGGTTGATTTAGCCTAGATTTAGTCACCAAGAGTTGACTTCAGAGCAGGTCCTACGATCGCGTGCACAAGGACCTTCAGTGGGAGACCGCTAACCGGGGGGCTGGGTGTCCCCTCCGCGGCCCTGCAGCTGTGAGACCCGGGATTCCTGGCTGCTCTCTGGGCCACGCCCTGGGCCAGCCTCCTGGCCTCCATCTCAGTGAGGCCGCCCTCTGCAGCAACACCGTGTGCTGAGCCTGGCCAGCTTCTCTGCCACGCCTGACTGTGGGGGGGGCTTCGTGGACACTGAACCCTGACTGTCAGTGTACCCCAAACCTGACTGCACGTCAAAGTTGCCTGAGAGCGTTTCCACGCGTGTACACGACCTGGCAGGTTTGCCTTGGGGCCCAGCAACCAGAGTTCGGTTCCACTCGGTAATCGCCGGGTCCGAGGCCCTGCTGTCCGTGATGGGTTGATGGCCATGCTGGCTTCACCCTCTCGTTTCGTTACACAGCGCCATCCCCAGGCACACGCTCACACTTCAGTTCCCACGGGATGGTAAGGTCATGGTCGCCTAAATGACAAAGTCTGCTGCCAGGTCCTCCGTCCACGAATCGCCGCGTACGTGACAGAGCTGCATCGTGACCGGTCACCACTCACGGCTCTTCTTCCAAAGTCTGTCAGCGACACGCAGGCGTGCTGGCGCCCTGGCTCCCGGTGACAAACCACGAAACATTTCACAGAAACGGGTCGTCAAGACAGGAAACTGACCAAGGAAGACAGAGTGCGGCAGAGAGATGAAAGGCAGGTACGGCCGGAAGTGAAACCTGAGTCATGGAGCGCGGCAGCTGACCAGGGAATGCGGACACGGCCACCGTCTGAGTGACTCAACTCGGGGCCCCAGGAAGGTGGCGAAGGCCATTCATCCACAGAAACGAGGGACGTGTCTGCGAGGAAAAGGGCCAAGCGGGGGAGGCAGAAACACTCACAGTGAGGAACACTTGGAGATACTGCACGACGTCGAACATTCAAAGGATAAAACACTGGAAGCTGAGCTAAACTTGGAAAGGTGCAGGACGAGTCGCCAAGTCGTAGAACAGCGGGTCCCTCCTCACAAGTCGTAACACAGGAAGGAAGCACTGTTGGAACCAGACTTAAGACGGCTGACCCTCAATGTGTCTGATGTTTTAAGTTACACGCATTCAATCAATATGAATGTTTCTGTTTCCATTTATACACACATAACCAGCATTAAGAGACTTCTTCATTTTTTTACCAAAAAAAATGTAAAGGTGCCGGAACCACCGTGATGTTCCCTGCTGGTGGTTAATGGTCCTGAGTCCCAGTTAGCCTGGTGGGGCCTCACCTGGGTCCTGCGCGTCTGTGCAGAGTGAGCACCGTGGGCTCTGGTCTCGTGAGTGCCCTCTGTGTTCGAGCACGTTGTTCAGCACAGCCACAGCATCACCACCAGGCGTGGACAGGGACGTCCGGCCTGAAAGCCTGTGTCTTGGGCAGCCTGGTTCCTACGACTGACCAGCATGAGCACCTCCGTGCACGTCCATCTTTCCAAAATGTTACTGGGAGGACAGCACGGGCCTGATAATTATTTTCTAACAGGAAGTCCTTCTGGCCAAGAAGGCCCCACTTTAGGAAATGGCTGTTTTGCAAACATTACACACAGTACACGCCAGGATCCATTCACTGCTTTAATTAATAATCATAGACTTAGGAAGTCTTTATCAAGTGCATCAGCGAGCCCTTAAAGTGCACATCTTCACAAAAACACTGCTCGAGTGGAAAGTCAGATGAGTGCCAGCTCTTTCCTTCCCAATCATTATTCCTCAGGGGCTGACACCGATCGGTGCAGACCTTCCTCTTCCGCTTCCCACCAGGAGGCCAGTCGGCAGCGTACTGCCGGCCGGAATTAAAATGATATGTCAGGGTAAACGCCCATTAACAAGCCCACGGCTTCCTTCCTGTACCAATGCTCCCCACCAAGAGACTTCTACGGCTGCTCAGAAATTATGTTGTTTTGTTTGTTTGTTTGTTTTGTGCGGTACGCGGGCCTCTCACTGCTGCGGCCTCTCCCGTTGCGGAGCACACAGGCTCCAGATGTGCAGGCTCAGCGGCCATGGCTCACGGGCCCAGCCGCTCCGCGGCATGTGGGATCCTCCCGGACGGGGGCACGAACCCGCATCCCCTGCATCGGCAGGCGGACTCCCAACCACTGCGCCCCCAGGGAGGCCCAGAAGTAACGTTTTAATGTCTCCAGAAGCTCAGCAGTCCATCCCTCCACCACCGCCAAGTCCAGAGGCAGGTGGTGGTCTCTGTTTCAGAGGCACTCCTGAGGGAGGCCTGGACGAGCCAGCGTTGAGACGGAGCCCACCAGGGGGAGCAGAGCACGCGCTGGGCTGCACAGACGTTTACCGCCTCTGCCGTTTACTCAGCAAACGCTGGCCGAGCATGAGCCACTGTCACGCTCTCTGCAACGTGACGTCATCCGTCTCGTCCCCAAGCCTACGTGGGAATAAGCCACCTCGTAACGGGTTTTGCCGGGTCGGGTCTGAGCAGTGGGAAGACGGCAAGAACAGCGAGGCCACGCCTCTCCCGACACAGCTACTGCCGGCCGTCCTTCCCAAGGCAGGCAAGGAGTCCACGGCACGGCGACGGCCTCGCCTGGGGCTCAGGCACAGCCAGCGGAGGAGCAGGGCCACGGCCTACCCGCGGTGGGTCCCGCGACCTCCTCACCCTCGGCGCGCCCAGGGGCTGCTTTCGGAGCTCGGGCCCTCGGCCTGCCCTCCTGAGGGTTCAGCCCAGGACCTCCCCCAGCAGAGGGTCCGCACAAGCTTCCCTCCTCCTCGAAGGCAAAGGAGAGCAGCGCATCTGCAAAGCTGGCTTTTGCTCTCAGTTCGAGAGGTCCTTCCAGGAAGGGGAGGCTTGAGCAACGTCACGCCATCAATTTACACACGGAGGTGAGGCTCCTGGGCTGTTCTTCCGTCCCCAAGACACGGGCTGTCACGGACGGGAATCAGGAAAACAACGTCTTCACTCTAAACCACACGGGCTTCCAGAGAAACAGGTTCCATCTCCCTCGTCCCACACCCCGTCCTGAAGCGTGTGATACCGTAGCAGCCGTCGTGACCGGGGCTGCGGCAACCACTGCCCACGTCCTCCCTGTCCTTGTTAATGAGACGTGTCCACATCCCCAGTGCGGCTGAGTCACAGAGCGGGAAACCACGGGGACCGCGGCCCTGGGGAAGGAAACAGCCCAGGTTCCAGCCGAGCCGTGCGGAGAACCTCACCTCCATCCTCCCGTCGTTTCCAAAGCCGATGCAGGAGGCAACCACGCGCCCAGTCCCGCCAAGGTCATCTGACGACACGACTGAGCTCGAGTTCACTTCTGGAGAGATGACTCATACCTCCGTAAGCCCCTGTGGCTCAGATCTTTACTTCAGGCTTCAGAATAAAAATAGACCAGTTATACCCATTTACCAGGTACGTGACCAATTACGAATACACTAGTATATACATTACACACTACTTACCGTTTAGTCTCAAGTCTTCAGATAGAAATTTCAACAGAATCACACTTAAAAGGGAGAATTCAACCTGCTGCATATTATTGAGACCCACCCCATTAAGATACGTAAGACTTGTTTTGTTTCACGGAGTCTTCAAATTTATTTCTAAGCTGGGGTAATAGCACTGGGTTTCTGAACCCTAAGTGAAAAATATAACTTAATTATTTATGCAAAAATGCATTGACAAAACGATACCCAAAGTTTCTGACATATTTTCCTTTTTGTAGCTTCTCCAAGTGAGATATGTCAAGAAGCAGCTTTCCTGCAATGCGCCTCAAAAATAAATGCAGAGAAAGAAGTGTAACAGATGGCTTGGATTAAATTTGAACAGTGACGAGTAATGGCTTTTAGGACAGCTGGGTAATGTACTCTTTGCTCAAAAACATGTTTGATCTGAAACACAGAAACAATCTATGGTTTCCATGAAAGTGAAAGAGAAATGAAGCTGAATGTGGAGCAGGTCGCTGGTTTTCTCTCCAATATGTTCTGTGCTGCTTTGAGAGCCATATGCTCTGTTTGATGTATGTGGGATATAACTGGAATGGAAACTTTTTACATTTAGAAGTAGTGATCAAACATTTACGCCACATATTCATCAATAGCTGTGAGGCAACAGAGAATTACTATTGGGGATAAGAAAACAAAGTTTGTCTTAACTCTAAACAGCTAGGTTTCCTTTCCTTCATTGTCGGATCTGTGAAATCACCTCCAGAAAGGGGCTGAGGGAGGCCACGTGACTGTTAAAGAGGAAGTTTGCTCGTCAGTAATCAAGGTTCATCACAGAAATACTTCAATAAAATCCACCATTCAAAGGACACCTACAGCAACGTGCCATTAAAGTGCAAACTGACAGGAGTGCATTCATTTCACAAGTTACTGAATCTTACCTCCAAGACGGAAGCCTGACAGAGCCGGTCTCCAGGGAAACCCACCCGCACCCAAGAAGAACCCACAACATTTAAAAATGCACAGACTCCCAGTCCCAGGAGGGCTGCTGAGCTCCGCAGACAGCACCCGCGGTGGGAGAGACGAGGCCAGGCCTGCGCTCCGGCCCCCTCGGCTGGGGGAGACTTGGGGCGCGTGCAGTGAGGGCCCAGCAAGCCGCCAGCGGCCGCCAAGCACCCTCTCGTTTGCTGAGCCACAGACCTGGGCACGGGCGCGAGCCGGGACGCTGCGTGCTGGCGGTGCTCACTTCACAGACACGTCTCAAAGAAAGCAAACTCAAAGGAAGATGGAAATAAGAAAAAAGAAGAAAAGTGCCCCCCCCCCACCGCGAAGCGGCAGGTGCCACTTGCAAGGCCGTGACCCGCAGCCCCGCCTGCAGGGCCTGTGGCCGACTCAGGCTCCAGGTGGCGCTGATTCGGGCTGGTCACTCCCGAGCCAGCCGGCCCAGAGCACCCCGTCCCACGCTCCCTGCGCGGCAGCGGCGAGGACAAGACAGGTCCTGCCCGCCCGCAAAGAGGAAATGAGAGAGGAGGCGATGGCGCAAGCCACCTCCCCGGACGGAACTGGACCACAGGCCCCTTGCTCCACTCAGGGGCCCGAGGCTTTGAGGAAAGAAAACCGGAGGCTAGTGCCTCTCACGTGCAAATGTGTCTCAAAACCGGCACTTTTTAAGGTAAAAAAGGCAAGGCCGAGCGGGGTCAGCTGGATGAGGCGAGCCTTTGGGAAACACTTAGACGAGCGGCCCAGACGGGGGGGGGGGGGGGGACGGGGGGGCGGGGGGAGGCACGACCACCCCTCATCCCGGGCTGCGGGCTGGCGGCGCCTCAGCGAACCCTCAGCGTGTCCAGCACTGGGTGGCGAGGCCGTGAGGACCTCCCTGGACCCCCGAGGCCTCACTGAGCCCCAGGACTGTCCCGGGGGTCTTAGAAACGGGCCTGTCTGACTCCTCCTCTTCCAGATGAGGAAAGGGGAAGCAGAGGCCTGACAGAGGAGTAGGGCCAAACTGGAATTTAATCAGAAAGCAGCACTGAGCCTGTGCTCAGCGGTTGCACTATTTCACTTCATCCTCACACTTGCCTCTCACTTGCACTTTGTCAGTGAGGAAGGTGACGCTGACCCCTGCTCGGCTCTCCCACCCGGTGGTGCTGAGCGGTTCTCCTGAGCGCAGGTGCACACGTGCACGTGGCCCGGGATGCCCATGACCCTCACTCAGGCCCCGCCCACGTGGAGCCCACGGCCCGGGCAGCAGGGTGGGCGGCATCGCCCTTTCTGCCGACTGGGCTTCTGTTCTCCACTCGGCTTCGTGAAGCGGAAGAAAAGCAGGGGCAAAACGGGACGTGGAATTGACGCCTCTCGGCTGTGAAGGACTCCGTCAAGGGGGCCAAGTGAGGGAACACCGTCAGAACCCGCCCCGAGCACTTTGCTGCGCCTGAGTCTGTGATTAGAACCTCGGCTCAGAGCACCCAAGGGCATATCCTGCGTGGGAGCAGAGAGAGTCCAGGACCGCCGGAGACAAAGATGAGTAAAGAACCGACCCTCCTGATTCCGTTCTCAACGGGTCTCTGGCCCAATTTAAGCACGTGTTGAGCACACAGAACAGACTGCACACACGTCTGCAAGTGCGACGCCGCTGTCAGGAGCCCTCCTCCAGCAGCAGCAGTCCTTAGAGCAGGGTGTGGGTGCAGCGCTTGTTCACACCCCTGCACGCGCCGGGCAACCGGAGGGGCTCTCGCGCGGTCCTGTGCAGGTCCAGGCCGTCGCACTGGCTGTTTAAACAGACCCTAATCTGGGTGTGGCTGTGAAGGTTTCTGTGGATGTGATTACCATCCACAATCCGCTGACTGTAAGTAAAGGGTCCTCCACAACGTGCTGGGCCTCGTCCATTCATTTGAAGGCCTGGAGAGCAGGGACTGAGGTTTCCCGAGAAGCAGGAATTCTGCCTCAAGACTGCAACGTCCCCTCCTGCTGGGGCTCTGCAGCCTCAGGCCTGCCGCACGGAGTATGGACTTGCCAGTCCCACAGACACCAGAGCCAGTCCTTTAAGATAAATATCTGCACACGCGCACACACACACACACACACACACACACACACCCAGTTTTTTCTGCATCTCTGGAAACCGCACAATACAGCAGCCGAGAGAGAGAGAGAGAGAGAGAGAGAGAGAGAGAGAGAGGTGCAAATATGTCATTACAACAAAATGTCACGAGACAGGCATTGACCTAGGGGTACGTGCAAGCACTCGGGGTGCAGAGGAGACGCACTAGGCTTTGTCATTGTGAAACTGGGATCAGAGAGATGCTCTTGGGAAGGTGGGCTGGACACACTAGGTGACCAAGCGGACACAGCAGGGTAAAATGGGGAGGTCCAGATTCACACAAAGCGGGTGCGGGCCAGAGACGCCACACAGGAGGGAGGCTGGGTGGAGGTAGACAGGCAACCCCTCGGGGCCGTGCTGCCTGCTGCTAGAAGTACATGGGAAAAGGGCTTCGGAGAGCAGATCCCATCTGCTGGTCTCAGCTAAGAACCTGGAACGATACACTGGAAAAGTCCTGTCTGATTTGCTATCAGGAGAGAGGCTGATGCCTCAGTATCTAATTCTGCCTAGACCTTAAGTTCTGCTTAGTCTCCAAATTTCAGTGGTTCTCTTAACCGATAACCAAGTGTTCAAAAGAAGGTGTTATGGAACCCAACAAACCCATCTCTAACCTGGGGCCACGTATGAAACTGGCTCCTAAGAGAGGGACACAGGAGCTGGAGCGCTTCGTTTTAGGCCAAAGTGAAAGAAAGTCATTTTTCAAATAGGGTAGCATAAGGTGGTTAAGTGCATACAAGATTCAGTGTAATTCACAGAGCATCCAAGAGAAAAAGGGTCCATTCCCTACGGCTCAGAAAGAGAGAGAGGTGGTGAGAGCCTTAAGGAAGGCTTTCCTGAAAGTCCTGTCAAAGGTTGTCCTTTTAAAGAATTTTTGTTCACACACAGAAAACTGTAAAGAAAAGTAAAAGTATTCACAACCCCACCAATCTGAAGAATTGCTGTTAACATGTGGCACAGTTCCTTTTCTTTCCATTCAGGCTTTCTTCACATAGTTGAGGTCACGTTATTTGTACTATTGTACAGTTTCCTTTTTCATTTAGCATTATGCCACAAGAAGTTTCTTTTGCCCTTAGAAAACTCTTCATAACTATCATCTTAAAGGCACACAGCACCACCCTCTGCCCATGGTTACTCTTTGCCTCTCTTTTGCATAGGAAGGTCATTCCCAATTAGCGAATGCCCTCTGAGTGGACTGTCGCAGATCTGCAGGGCCGGGCAGCAAACAAAATCCAACAGGAAGGGAGTTACAACTCGATAACAGCTATCATTCCTGATTTTGCTCAGAAAGTTCCGCCCATGTATTTACATTTTATTTAGTCACTTCTTTCAGAGTTCTTTCCAATAGAGACAGCTATTTTTTTTACAGCAATAAAAGGAACTATTACGGTGAAACAAGCTGACGTGCAACCATCGGCCGCTGTGTGCTCGGCCCCCGGTGTCAGCACCCCTCACTGCAGGCGGGAGGGCGCGCTTAACAAACTCTAACCGGGCCACGGATCCCTCTGGGGCGCGCAGCTGGTCGACAACAAAGCCTGGGCCTGTACTCAAGGGTCTGACTCCTAGCTCTGGCTACTTTAGTTACTAACTCGTAACGTCCTCACAACTGCTCTGCTCCTGGAGAATACTCTGTCTGTGGGTAACGGACACCTGAGTGAGCGGCCATCCCCAAGTCCCGGGCACCTGGGGGTAGGGGGTCGTCAGCGCCAAGAGCACCCAGAACTGAGTTTCAAGCCTCTCTCCACAGCATGGGCTCCCCAGCGTCTCCAGGAAGAGCATGTTTAAATCAGAAGCATGGCACGTTGCAGCAGACCCATGAAGAAACAGGGCACCAAGAAACCCCAGGGAAGGCTGTGTGGGCAGAGAGCACAGGTTGGAGGCTGACGGGAGCCCCCAGCGCTCGCTGGCTCCCGTGGTTTTCCCACCATCCAGCTCCTCAGCTTCCACCCAGGCCCCCAGGCTCACCCGTTCCCGGCCTGGAGTCCCGGCTACCTGTGGCTCGGGTCCCCCAGTGCTCAGATGCACACACACAGCCTTCCAAACAGCCGAGTCCTGTCCGAGGAAAAACGCTCGAGGGCAAAAGCCATCACTTACAGGGAGGTGGGCGAGGGGATAACAGGAAGGCTCCACAGGGCACAGAGACTAAGGACACCCCCAGACCCGGCGGACAACACGAGGTAGAAACACCTATGCGCGCAACATGGAGTTTTATCAAACAACAATATCTTGTAAGGACTCCAACAGGCAAGAGAATCAAATTGAATTGTAATTGCCCAAGGAACGCAGTCAGCCCCTGCTAAGGTGCAGCGCGGTCTCCCACCCAGAGGGGTGATGTCTAGGCCTATGTTTTATGTGGAACTCATTTAGCCGAGAAAGCTTCTAGCAACCGGGCTCGCGGTGGCTTGGCTGTCTGGGGACAGCTCTGGGCGCCGTGCACTGAGGCCACCGCACTAGAGGGCCTGCTCCTTGCACTTCAGTGACGGGGCTGGTTCAGTGGAAAGGGGCCTTGGATTGGGAAAAACATAAGCTCCAGTTCTGGGCTCTGCTATTCGTTAGCTGTGCAATTTTGAACAAATCAGAACCGATTAAAATTTCCACCTCTGTATCAATTAAGACACTTTCAGTTGCCAATCTGAGAAAATGTGACTGAAACTGGCTTAAAATCAGGGAATGTGTTGGTTCACGTAACTAAAGCGTCCAGAAGACAGGGCTGATTTTAGGGAGCTGCATGCAACAGCTCCGCTGTGTTTTCAAGTCTGCTTTCTTTCCCTCTCTTATCCGCTCACTGTGTCACGGGGTTCACCTGCAGGCTCCCTCCTCTGGGTGATGACAGCTGCACAGCTCTCACACCTGCTGTCCTGTCCACCTGAGCAGAAACAGGGTTCTTCCCCCAGCATTCTCGGGAACTCCTACAATTCACCATGACTGGATAGTGGGGGTCACATGACCCCTCCTGACCCATCACTGCCGCCAGGACCACGGAATGTTCTCCAGACTCCCCAGAGGATCGAGTACCTTTCACGAAATGTGAGGGAGAAAAGAAAGATGGCCATGCCTGCAGTGACACGGAGAGGACCAACAGAAGTGATGCATGCAGGTGTCTGCACGGTGGCTGACACGGGACAGGTGTTCAGCAACAGTGGATTTGTTCCCTAAATGAGCACCCAAACTTAACAAGCTGGGGTAGACTACAAACAACAGTCCCTCATAAAGGGAGCACACATCAGAATTCAAACATGTAGCCTAGAAAAAATGAGTCTGTCTGTGTGTTTCCAGGCCATGTTGAAGAGTGGGAGGGATGCAGACGGAGCTGGAGCTGGGGCTGGGACGCTGGAGCTGGCTCAGACGCCCCCTAACTGGTGAGAATGAAGGTCACTTAAAGCTTGGAGTCTCCTCCTACGAAGGTTTTTTGTGAGTTTCAGCTGAGACAATATATTTTAAGGCCCCTGGAATATGTTTAAAGTGGTATGAAAACAAACCACTTTTTATTAAAATATAACATGCATTCCAAAGAGTGCACAAATGAGAAGCGCCCAGCCTGATGGCTTTCACAGAACGAACGCACACGCTCAGACACAGACCCATAATTCAGAGCACGCCCTGCCCCGCTTGGTCACCATCTGCTGGGTATATAATTGGAGTGGAATTACTGGACCGTAAGAGATGAATATGTTCAGCTTTCACAGATATGGAACATCTTTGTATATGTCCTTTGTACAACTAAGTATGCATTTCTATTGGGAATATTTACCTAGGAGTGAAACTGCTGAATCATGGGGGAAGAGTTTACATACCTAGCTTTGCCACTTTATCTGAATTTATAGGCAAAAGTTGTTCACAATATTCCCTCATTGTCTTATTAATGTCTGTAGGATCTATAGTGATGTCCACTTTTTATTCCTGGTATTGGTGATTTGGTCCTTCTCTCTTTTGTTGATCAGTCTTCTTTTAAAGTCTTCTTTTATTTTATTTATTTATTTTTGGTTGCATTGGGTCTTCATTGCTGCGCGCAGGCTTTCTCTAGCTGCGGCGAGTGGGGCTACTCTTCGTTGCAGTGAGCAGGCTTCTCATTGCGGTGGCTTCTCTTGTTGCGGAGCATGGGCTCTAGGCATGCGGGCTTCAGTAGTTGTGGTGCGTGGGCTCAGTAGTTGTGGCTCACAGGCTCTAGAGCACAGGCTCAGTAGTTGTGGCTCACAGGCTCCAGAGCACAGGCTCAGTAGTTGTGGCGCACAGGCTTAGCTGCTCCGTGGCATGTGGGATCTTTCCAGACCAGGGCTCAAACCCGTGTCCCCTGCGTTGGCAGGTGGATTCTTAACCACTGCACCACCAGGGAAGCCCTGTTGATTAGTCTTGCCAGAAATAAACATTAAAATCTTTTTAAAGAACCAATTATTGGCTTTGCATTCTCTCTGCTGTACAACGGTTTTTTCTACTACAGTATTTTTTGTTCTTTATTATTTCCTTCCTCTGTTTTTTTTTAGTTAAATTTCCTGCTCTTTTTCTAAATTCTTGAGATGTATACTTGAATTATTTATTTTTAACTTTTCTTCTTTTCTAATAAAGCATTTAAGATAATTTCCTTCCAACCATAGCTTTAGCTGTATCCCACAAATCTTACCATGTTGTGTTTTCATTATCATTCAGCTCAAGATATTTTCTCATTTCTATTGATGTTTCTTCTTTGATATACAGGGTATTTAGAAGAATACTGCTTAATTTCCAAACATTTAGGGATTTTCTACTTATCTTTATTGATTTCTCGCTTAATTCCTTAAGTCATAGAACTACTGTGAGTGATTTCAATCTTTAGAATTCTTTTGGCCCAACATCTGATCAGTTTGGGTAATATTCCACACACACGGGCCGAGTGTGTGTTCTGTTCGGACGGGTGCAGGGCTCTGCGCGAGTCTGCTAGGTCAGGTGCGCTCATCCTGTTCTTCATCTTCTTATCTTCATGGATTATTGTTTGCTCCATTTGTTCTACCAGTTATTTACAGAAATATGCTAAAATCTGTAATTGTACATTTTTTCTGCCTTTGGTTCTCTCAATTTTTGCTTTATGCATTTTGAAGTTATATCATCAGGGGCATCAAATGTATAATTACTGCATGTTCCTGGCAGACTGACCCTCATGTTTTATTATGAGCTTTGTATCTCTAAAAATGTTTCCTACCTTAAAATCTACTTGTATTTTAGTATAGTTATGCCAGCTCTCCTTAGGTGAGTATTTTCATGGTATCCTCTTCCATTCTTTTATTTTCAATCTTTTATATCCCCGAAGCTAAAGTGGTAATCAGCAACATATAAAAGGGTTTTGTTTTTCAATGACAATCTTTAACTTTCAGTTGGAATATTCAGCCCATTTATTTTCAACACAGCTATTGGTGTATTGGGGTTTGCACCTCCACCTCATCATTGTTTTTTATTTGTCCCACCTGCTCTGTGTGTCCTTTCTTTCTCTCTCTTATTGCCTTCTTTTGGATTGAGTATTTCTATTACTCCTTTTTCCCCTTTCTCAGCTTGCTAGCTCTTCTTTCTGTGGTCACCTTAGAAATTACAGCATGGTCCCTGACTCACTCCAGTGTAGCATGGTCATCATGTCTCAGGTGGTGCTAGAACCTGAGGACACCTTACCTCCCAGGAGGCCCATGTCTGTGTGTATTTGCCACCGGCCCCTCCCCACTCCTTCCTGCACCTCGTCATTTTCACATCCTGCTGTCAGAAGAACTCCCTTTACGTGTTACTGAGAGTCTTCTCCTGATGGAGTCTCTCAAGCTCTGTTTGTCTCGACATATAATTACGCCACCTTTATATCTGAACAATAATTTCAGAGAATATTCTATGTCTAGGCTGAGAGCTGTTTCTCTCACCACACCAGAATTGTCTTTACACTGTCTCTGGTTTCCATAGTTTCTGTTCAAACAGAACAGAAACTATGGAATGGAATGTAAAACTAACAGAATGTAATGTCGCTTCCCAGATTTTCTATTCAACTTTAGTTTTCACTAATTTTACTATGGTCTTCAGAGGTGTGGTTTTCTTTATATTCATTCTATGGGGTTGAACCATAAAACACTGCCTTTATTCAACCTTTTTTACCTGCAAAATGGTTATTTAGTAAATCTTTTAAAATCCAAGTTTTGGTGTCTTTCTTCAGTTTTGGAAAGAAATCTGAGACATTATCTCCTCAAGTATTGCTTCTGCACCACTTTCTCTCCTATTCTGTGACTCCAGCTACACGTCTAGCAAACCTTTCAACATGTCCCATTTGTCTCATACACTCTTTCCTGTAGTTTTTATCCATTTGCTCTGCCTGGTTATTTCCTTCTGACCTACTTCCAGTTCACTGATCCCCTCTTCTGCTGTATCCAATCTCCTGTTACACCATCATTAAGTTCCTAAATCCAGTGCAAGTATTTCCATTTGATTATTTTACTTCTAGAATCCATTCCTTCAGTAAAAGTTTATATCCTGTCACCTATGTTCCTGGACATATCAGTCACAGTTATTTTAAAATCTGAGTGTGATAAGTACAGGAACTGTGTGTGGACATTCTTCTATCACCTATTTTTGTGATTGGTTTTGGTCATTCATTCTTGACAACTGAATGCCAGATATCATGAATGAAACTGCAGCAGCTCTGGGTGATTTTATCTCCTCACCTTCCTCCTTGGTTAGGCAGCCAGACCAGGCGCAGGTCACTTAATCCAGTCAAGGACTAAGCCAACAAGACAGGACTGTCATCTTGTCAAGGGCCATTCTACCTCGGGGTCACACACACGCCTGGGGTGCAACTCACCAGGAGTCTCAGCTAAGGCCTGGGTGTGGGCTATGACCTCTCCTCCTCGGAAGTCCTTGAACTCCAGTCTTGTCTATTTGGATATATGAGACAGCCAAAAATTCTGCTCTGCTCCTCTCTTCCTTTCTGATCAGGCTTTAGCCCTGCAACCCAATAATTGGGCAAACACCTGGAAGGAGAGAGCCACAGGCCCTGGCCTCTCTTCTCTGTACCTATTTCTCTTTGGGAGCCAGAGGACTTCACAACTGTGTGACATGGCAGGATGCCCTACTGGTTTCTTGCTCTCTTCCATGCCTCTTCCCCACAACCCCTGCCTAGTTTCTCAGCCTCTTCTCCCCAGAAACACAGCACCAGTCCTCCTCTGGCCCCTTCTCTGTGGGATCTCGGCCTCTTAAGTCCTGGTTGATTTAAAAGCTGCCCAATGCCTTCAAACAGATGTCCTATGTATTTTATCCAGGTTTTCTAGTTGTTCTCTGCAGGAAATCTGATCTGTTCAAACTTGCTCATCATGTCCAAGAGGAGAAGTGTGCAGTTCAATTCTGATTCTTGTAAATTTTCTTGGAAATTGACAAATATGAATACATGCTGTGTGAAACCATCCTTTAAAACTCTCATTGAGCTGGATGTACAGCTGAGTAACACAGGGCTCAGGAGAACTTCGGCTACCAGTAACTTCGTGGGAGAGACACTGACCAGGGTCAGCAAGCTAGAGCCCTCAGACCCAACCCTGCCCTTGACCTCTCCTTATAGGGCCTCTAGACTAAGGGTGATTTTTACATTTTTTAAGGGAAGAAGAAAAAGGAGTTGGAGGAAATGGAGGAGACGGTGACCTTACATGGCCTTCAAAGCCAAAATATTTATCATCTGATAATTTACAGTTTGCCAACACTTATTCTATCCCATCTCCCATTCTTTCAATGTGAATTCTTAGTGTATGTTAATATAGATATTATATATTAAATATATTAGTTATAGATAGTGTAGGACACAGAAATAATTTTGCTCTAATTGCAAGACATGTCTTTCAAAGACCAACAACAGGCCTACAGGGTCTGCAGAGCCCTCTGGGCTTATTTGAGGTGGTACATCTCACAGTGTTCACAGGGAGGCTGGGTCTTTCGGAACTCATTTTGCAAAGTGGAAATACTGAGTCCTGGGAGTAACTGGGATTGACCAGACCCATCGAGGAAAACCCCAAGCGGAAGCTGGTTTCAGGTTCCATAATGTCTTGCTGAGACACCACCTGCGTTTCCTGGACATAACTAATTAAATCACTTAGAAAATAGCTTCATTTCTATGTGCTCACATGAGTCCTACTGGGTCCTGCCAACTTCCTGGCCTCTCACTCTAATGTGTCACCACTTCTGATCAGACACTCCCCCCAAGCTCAGTTGTAAGAACAGAGACCGATGCATTAACCCCACCAGGATAGCCTGGGGGGCCACAGCCGCAGAGGTGGAGAACCACACTAGAAACTGTCTCCTTGTAGGCAAAGACACCACCTCAAACACATGCTCCACGGGCTTGATATTCAGATGCCAAACCCCTCCAGGTCCAGCCCCCAAGAGCTCAACACTCTCCAGAAAGGCCCTATACTGGAGGCCCTGGTGCCTGTGAAGGGCCACAGATTTCATACGGGTACCTTCAGGGTGTCAACACAGCTGCAGCCAGATTTACTCAACATGGGTGATGATGACGGTGGTGGCGGTGGTGATGAAGACCATTCTCTGAGCACGTGACATGGTTTAAAAAATAATAATAAAGTAATGGATTCCCCAAACCTGAGCTGAGAATATCTTCATATGGTAATGAAGGGGTTAAAGGGGCTGAAACAGAACACTGAAACCTAAGTTTTCATCACTAGAGAATTAGTTAAAGCCATAACAGCACTTCCCTACAATGGGCACTGCCTGTCAGTACCTGCCAGTGGAACGTGACTCAGCAAACTGGGGTAAGAGGTAAACTTTACCTCTGGGGTAAACTTTGATAAGTGACAAGAAAACTTTGCAGAACTACAGGATTCCATTTTTGTGTGAGAAAAGCATCTGAAAGGCTATTCACCGAAGTGTCCTTCATGATGATTATTTTGGGGTTTTAGGATAAGTGCGTGATTTTTCTTTTATTCCTTACACCTTTCTGTACAACCCAAAGGTCCACCATTTAGCATATTTCTTTTTTATTGTATATATGTTTTAATTATGGGAATAATTATGGGAAATATTATGGGAAACGTGCATATGAAAAAGGTATGAAAGGAAATATACTTATATTTCCTTTTTCATCAACAAATTAAATAATACATTTCAATTTTGGGAAAAATTAAAACAGATTCCATCTACTTCCATTTTTCCCAAATCATGGGAGATAAGAGGAAAGGGGCCCAAAGAAAACTGACCACATTTGTCAGTTAAAAGAAATTTTTTTTAAATATAAAATGTCAAAGGGTTTCCAGAAAGATAAGTAAAAAAGCAGGACAGGGGCTTCCCTGGTGGCGCAGTGGTTGAGAATCTGCCTGCCAATGCAGGGGACACGGGTTCGAGCCCTGGTTTGGGAAGATCCCACGTGCCGCGGAGCAACTAAGCCCGTGAGCCACAACTACTGAGCCTGCACTCTAGAGCCCGCGAGCCACAACTACTAAGCCTGCACTCTAGAGCCCGCGAACCACAACTACTGAGCCTGCGCGTCTGGAGCCTGTGCTCTGCAACAAGAGAGGCCGTGATAGTGAGAGGCCCACGCACTGCGATGAAGAGTGGCCCCCACTTGCCGCAACTAGAGAAAGCCCTCGCACAGAAACGAAGACCCAACACAGCAAAAATAAATAAATAAATAAATTAAAAAAAAAAAGGCAGGACAGAGCTGTACCTCTTTTTTTCAAGGACAGAGCTGCACCTCTTTTTTTTTAATACTTTCTGCTCTGTTTAATCCTGGTCAACAAGCACAGAGCAAACCCCTTCTTCCCACCCGAGGGGCGCCAGATCGCTGGGCGGGCGGGCAGGGGAGGCACCCACGCGCAGAGCACGCTCCATCACCGCAGCTCCCCCCAGATGCTCACCTGTGGCTGCAGCCACAGCCTGAAGGGCGAACTCTCAACAAAGGGCACCTAAGGGTTCGCTCAGAGCCACCTCCTCTTGCCCGAGCTGCCCGTGAATCCGGGGGGCGGGGGTGGTTTACATCAAATCGATACACAAAAAAGTGCTTCCGAAAGGATAAAATGAGTCAATGGAGAATTAATCTTTAAGAGCTGTGGGCTTGCTCCCTGCCCACCTGGTTAATCGTGCCGTGGAGCTCGTTACACTGAGCACCTGTGTCGCTTCCAGCTGCCAGGAGGGCCCTGGGGGAGGGGGAGGAAAGCAGAGGGACTGGCCTGCTAGAGCCACACTTGGGCGAATTCCTCCTCACTGGGCATGGCAGCCACTTGTCCCTCAGGGGCGGGCCACCCTCTCCCCTTGAGAGCACCCACAGGGTCCCTTCCTACAAGTGACCCTCAGCAGAGACGGTCCCCACGGCAGAGCACCCCGTACCGTGTGAGGCCCAACGCTCGGCGGGGCCCGCGGGGCCCGTCCAGGGGGGGTAGCTGGCAGCCTTCGGGGGGGGCGCGAAGTGCTCCTGGCGGGGGCATCTGTCTCCCAGCATTGCACGCCGCGCCTCCCGGACTCTGAGGTGCCCGTCGTCGCCATCGGGCACCACCCTCCTCCCACCCGCCACACGGGCCGGTGCTAAAGAAGAGAGGGGTCTGCTGGGAGGTGCCCTGGGGACGAAGGCCGGGGACAGCTGCCCAGGGCAGGCCTGCAGCCAAGCTCCACACCAGCCCTGCTGCTGGGCCTCCGGTGGGAAGCCCTGGAGGCTGGGCCCCTCCGGCGCCTCTTACTCGGCCATCCCTTCCCTAGAGAGAGCCAGGCTGCAGTCACTCCCTCCTCCCCTCGTCCCGGCCCAGCTGGAGCTTCAGCTACTGCACAGTGACCTCCTCTGAAGCTGATCTTACATCCGCGTGAGAGCTGCACGCCCTGGACAGACGTCATCTCGTCCTGCTGACAGCCGCCTGCCAAGCCGTGGGCAGAAATGCCTGGCCCCCGTGAACCTCCCCCGCAGGTGACCCTCCCTCCCCCATCCCCTTCCTCACCCTGGCGCCAAGAAGCAGGAGGCCAGTCCCGCCCCTGGCCTGAGCTGCCGTGCTTCCCGCTGTCAGGGGGGCATCCAGGGCGGAGCCCCCAGGGAAGGAGCTCTGGCCTCTGCATCTGGGCAGAAGGTAACAGCCTCACAAGCCTGCCCGGTCAGCCTGGGGCTGGTTCCACCACTACACACGGCCGGGCTCGCCTGCGCTTCAAGCTCTCGTGAACGAGGGGACTAGTTTTTAGGACCCGGGGGGACGCTCTGGGTGTCCGCAGTCGGGGAGAGGCACGTGGGCGCGCCGTCACCGTGGTGCGCAGGACCGAAACCCAGGTGACCAGGAGTCGCCTGACCCTGCAGCCTCCCCCACAGCTCCTGGCAACCCACGGAGCAAGTTCACGGTCCAGGAGCCTTCACGCGGAAGGGGAAACAAACCGGCTCCCTCTCTTCTCTCCTCCCAACTAACCAAGGCAGGGGAACAAGCAGGAAGCCCGTGTCGCCCAGGTCATGGGGGCGGGCGGCAGGTCTCCAGTAAGACTCACCCAGTCCAAAGCTGAGCTCACACACTCGACTCACAGGAATCTTCCAGAAGTGTGAGCACCGGCTGAGCTGGCAGGACCACAGCTTCCAACAGACACTTTTATGATACGCTTGGTTTGCTCAAATGAGTATCACTTCAAAAGCACGCTGGCTGGAGAGCCACAGGGAACGACAGAAGAACCACAGTGACCTGGTGATCGGCCCTCCCCCTCCAGCCCCGCTCGGAAGGGACGATGCCAGCTCCACCGTAACTCGCACCCTTCACCTCCTAGATCCTGAAACAGCAAGGCTCCAAAGGGAACCGCACCGCCTGGGACGTGGCAAAGGGAATCACCGTACTCAATCTTCACCGTCCCTAGGGACAGGGACATCCCCGAGGTCACGAAGGAGGGAGGAACCCACAGGGCCGGCCCCCATGGACAGAGACGCGCAGGGCACTGCCAGCTGAGTGGGACTGAACCACGAGGTTTCAAGTTGTGGCAGTGAAAGCGCTGAGGGCTTAGGCTTCTGCTTGGTCCTTTCTGAGATCACCCACATAGCCGTCACCGCGGTGAAGCTGAGAGCTGTGTCCTCTGCATCTCAGCAGCCTGACGACGCATCTGGAGCATCTTAATGAAACTGTTAACAAGTCATGCTGTTTTCAGCAGTCATGTGACTTGCTGTGGCCTTTCAGCCATCTTTGTAATCAAGTAACCTTTTGTGATTTTCCCAGCAAACAGGAATACAGGAAATTCCTAAAGTAGCTGCTTTTCAAAATCATGTTATAATTGGTATTAAAATGAAGACGGCAGAGCTAGGACCAACCTGAAACGCTGCTCTAACAGAGGCGGAAACGTAGACAAGAGCGCTGTGCTTGCGTGCAAGGGCCCACGCCCTTCGGTGCCCCCTCCAGATACACAAGCAGGGAGACCCCGCTCCTGCAGCGCCACAGCGACGGCAGCGGGATCTGCCATCTTCCTTCTTCCTCTCACTCACTGCGCATCGGCTCATCGACTTTATCCACGTCACTCTGAATAAACTCGGGTTGATCTGGCAAGATCACTGCCCACGCAGCAGGGAGGGTCTGGCCTGAGCTGAGAATGAGCTCACTCGGTGGGCCTGTGGGCTGGGGCCGACTTCACTCAAGTCCTGGTCTCACCTCGTCTCCTTCCGTTGAGCACGGGACCCACACGCTTGCTGACGGGAAAGACACCGTGTGATGAGGTCATGCTGCCTGTTAGGTGGCCTCAACCGTCTAGAGGGTAGGCTGGGAGGCAACAGCAGGCACCAGGTGGCCCACCCGGGAGCCATCCTCTGGCAGCCGTGTCCCAGGGAGAGCCCTGGGCTGGGCTCTGGGGAGACTATGCGTTCCTGGCTATGCGTCGGTCAACAGTCAGGCTGGTGGGCGTGTGCACTGCCCACAGAATCACCCGCAAAAAGGCAGTTCACACAGGAGCACGTGCTCTCCAGGGGTCTGAAGAGAGAGGGGCTCCCGAAGCCAGCCACGTGGTTCCACTCTGCTTTCAACAGCCTTTGGTGACGCAAGAGGAAGATCTTTGCCGATGCATTCACGTTGCACCTGTTTACGGAGCACTTCCTCTCCCCAGCCTTTTGTGGGCGGTGGAATTTCTGACGTGCCCAGTGTTCCGGCGTCTTGCTGCCGTGACGTACGCTCCAGAACTAGCAGCAGGAGAGGAGGACAGCTGTGTCTCCTCCCCACACTCTCCTATGCTCACAGCCATCTCCTGGGGGCAGCCAGCCAGGCGGCAAAGGGAGGAGCACGCAGTACTGGCCCTCAGCACCGCAGAGCGACAGTGGACCGCGGCCAAAGTCACAGGACAGCGCGTGCTCGGCAATGAGCCGGGCAGCCAGGGACACACCCGCCTCCCGCTGCTCCATCAGCAAAGGCAGCACTGCACCCACAATGTCGCGGGCTTTCGGAGCTTGTTACTCTTTTATTTGCACGTGCAAAAAAGTTTATTGTGATAATACAGTATAAAATTTCCTTAGGTTTCCACTTAGTTGAAATAAAGATCTTGAAAAAAAATTCTAAATAGTACCTTTCTATCACTGTTAACCCTAACATATGTCATATGAAATATCATAAGCATTTACTATGTATCCAAGGACAGTGACTAGATAGCTATGAGAAGCAATTTTTATTTTTATTTTTTAATTTTTTTATTTTTTTTGCGGTACGCGGGCCTCTCACTGTTGTGGCCTCTCCCGTTGCGGAGCACAGGCTCCGGACACGCAGGCTCAGCGGCCATGGCTCACGGGCCCAGTCGCTCCGCGGCATGTGGGATCCTCCCGGACCGGGGCATGAACCCGTGTCCCCTGCATCAGCAGGCGGACTCTCAACCACTGCGCCACCAGGGAAGCCCGATAAGCAATTTTTATACGGTGGTTTATTCCCACCCTTTTAAAGATGTGGCTTCTTAAGGCAAACGGTTTTCTATAATGGTGATAATTTATGTGATTAGATGTTTCCTTATACCAGGTCATGAAATTAATTTTCATCTTAATTAGTGCCCATAGCAATGATTCTATTAATAATTCATTCAGCTAGCTGCATTTTGGTAAGTTAGTTGTGCTGCATTTTGGGCACTGCTAATATGCCAAGGTCAACACGTCTCTACAGTATCCAAGAACCAAGGTAAGATAACAGTGAACAACATTAGCTTCTATCTGCAAATGCTAGGTTATCTGCGTACAGATTTCCTCTGGTGGCACATATCCTTGTCCTTAAAAATCTTAGAGTTAATTACCTCAGTTTCAAGTCTTTTTTTCCATGATTGAAGGGTTTATTAGGCCCTAACAGCCTGCCATAGACCTACCAAATTCACAGAACACTAATTTGCTAAAGAGAAGGTCTATATATTCATTTACCATGGGAATTGTAACTACCTAGATAACCTTCCTCCTGTTTTCCATCAATGTATTCCTTTCCCGTTAGAAGAAACCTATCTATGAAGCCAAATTAAGGTCATGAAATTATTCTGAAGAACATAAAGTTAAAAAGAACGTGATGGAAGGAAGTTAAGCACGTTTCACAGAACCACAATTCTTCAAGGGGCATAAATAGATTAGGCCCCAATTTCCACTTTAGAAAAACTATATAATGCATACAAATCCTTTAAAAGATCACAATCCCTATTCTCCTTGAAAATTTGTAGGAATCAAAGAACCATCCTTTCATTTAGTATCCTGTTTCATGGCTTTGTAATCTCAGGTCCAAGTTATAAACATTCACCTCGGAACAAAAGAATTAAAATCTTTTTACCTTTCACCACAGGCTATACCGCCCATCTATTTCATCGTTTCAGTCATCGCTCTTCAAGATCTAGTACTTCTCTCCACTCTATCTTTGGTTCCCAGCAGCAAAGAAGGGCCCAGCACACTGAGCTCTGGCCTGAAGTGCCTGCAGAGGTTCTCGAAGCTGTGCGCTCCCATGTCCAAGTCTGCAGACGACCGTTCACATTGTCTTTAATGGCAACACTTGTCCAATTTTGCGCTTTAGTGTGGTTTCTTTGTCTTTCATTCCATTCTTCTGTGCTTTTGTCTGGCCAATATTCCCATACTCTATGTTTGTTCTGCTTTCTGGTCCTTTTTCGAAATTTTAATCAATTAAAAATAGGAACAGGCAGACGATCGAGACATTACAGGTTCAGTTCCAGACTGATGTAGATTCCTGTAGTTTCTCTCTCTTCGTCTTCTTTTTCTTACCCTTTCAAGAGAGAGCGGTGTGCGTGGTGAGTCTGGCCTCCAGCTGCTGGGCCCGACGCTGACGCCCCAGCTCCCGCTCCCGCCTCAGAGCCGGAACTTGTTATTCTCAGAACGGCAATCTTGTCATTTGTCAGTGACCCCCAGCCAATCTGAGGGCAGCTCTTTAAGCAACATTCATGTTGAGGATGAATCTAACCTTCATTTGTTAAGTTCTACCACTTTATAGAATGAAACCACAAGCATATCCTTGAATTTAATTTTTTCTTCCTCAAGAAGGGAAACTTAGGTACATACTATCTCTTAATTGGAAAAATATTCATTACTGTCTGCTAAACACGCTGAAACAGGAGGGCTTTTAAATAAATTGTTTCATTGGGTGAAAACGGGGGAAGACAGACCACTCGGAACACTGCACAAGTTAGGAGGCGCTAGGCGCTGAAATGAGCCCAGTGCATGCTCGGGTGCAAGCGTCCTCCCTCCAGGGGGAGAGGGGCCTGAGTCCACGTCGGGCACACTTGCCTCCCTGTCAGAACGATCACACGTGCGCAGTACGGCCTTCAGGACACATGCCAAAAGTTCTGCCATAAAAGCCCCCAGAGGAGGTTTAAGCAGATTCTAGCTTCCCGCTCCACCTGGGCAGCAGCTCTCCTCCAACAGCAGCAGAAGCATCGCCGGGGTCAGCCCCACCGTGCGTGCCCGGCCTCGCCCTGCCCCCCTCCCCTCATATCTGAACAAATTAGATACGGTCTCCCAAAAGCTGCATGTTGGTGAATTTTTCTGAAATTGTAGGGTTTTCACATGCACTGTAGAAGTCTAAGGTGAGTTTTTTCTTTTTTCGTTTAAAAAATTAATAAGGAAGAATTAAGAGTGGAATATAAATTTTCTTCCTATTCCAGTCCCCCAACCTACAGACGCCAGCTGATTCTTGGGATCCTTCAGAGACTGTCTTCCCACACATGAGGACACACACACATTGGTTAAACACAACAGGGATTTATTTCTGCATTTTTTTTCAGTCTTCCTGTGAAATGTAATGAACATAGAGAAATATGCACAAAAATATATAACAAACAATTATTAAGTGAATGTTCATAGAATCACTCCCCAGGTCCAGAAGTGTAATCCTGCAGCAGCCAGGAGCCCCCTCGCTGAGCACACCTGCCCAGGTGGCCGCTGTGTATGCTAGCCTTTCCCTTCTTAGAACTGGACACGCGTGGCATGGAACCTCTCGTGCCTTCCTTCTTTCACTCAGTTTTATATGTGATCCAGGTCGTCGTGGTTTGTTCAGTTTCACTGCTGTGGGCTGTTCCTGTTGTATGAAGGTAACGAATATACAGTACATTCAGCTTATATTCGTGAATATGGAAAGTATCCATACAATATACAAAACATATACATTTCATTGTATGAAATATTTACTTCATCTCTTCTGCCCCTGAAGTACGTTTGAGGATTTCCAGACTGCGAAGAAGCTAATAAACAACCCTACCTATGGACGTTGTTGCATGTGCGTCTTCAGTGCCCCGGGGTGCTGCCTGCTGCCATCCGGGGACCTGCTGGAGCTCGGGTGGTGTTTATTCCACCACCAGGCCAGCCCATCTAGTCAGTGGGCCACTGTGTGTCACGTGGTTCCCTTTCACTTCTCTGATTCAATAACCACGTTGAACACCGTCGTATACATTTGTGTCACTGCATTTCCTCCTTAGAAGTTCCTGCTCAAGTGTTTCTCCAGTTTTTTCTTGGTTGTCTGCATTTTCCTTAAAGATCTGTTGGGAGTCTTTATGTTACTGACCGTGAGGCCTTTTCTGGGTGCACGTACTTCACCTTCTCCCAAGACTGTCGCTTGTCTTAACTCTGTCTGTATTAAGAGAGGTTCTTGATTTTAATGTAGTTGAAATTATCAATCTTTTACTCTGTGGTTGGTGTTTTTTAAATTTCGTTTCAAAAACTTTATCTACTCTGAGGTCATGAAAATGTTATGTTCTCATCTCATCTCTCTCACTTTCACTTAAGTATATAGGAGTTGACCGATATGAAGGAAATCAGGTCCAATTTCATTTTTTCTAATATGGATTCCAGCTGTTCTCCATCTTCATTTTTTCATTCAAAGTATCTTCAGCTCTTCCTGTATCTGCACATATACAGTTCCATCTTGAGGATAAACCATATCTTCAGCTCTTCCTGTATCTGCACATACACAGTTCCATCTTGAGGATAAACCATATCTTCAGCTCTTCCTGTATCTGCACATATACAGTTCCATCTTGAGGATAAACCATATCTTCAGCTCTTCCTGTATCTGCACATATACAGCTCCATCTTGAGGATAAGCCATATCTTCAGCTCTTCCTGTATCTGCACATATACAGCTCCATCTTGAGGATAAGCCATATCTTCAGCTCTTCCTGTATCTGCACATACACAGTTCCATCTTGAGGATAAGCCATAATTTGAAGGGTATTTAGGATGCTTTTTTTCTATTCCAATTTTTCAAAGAATCATTTTACACTAATTCTTTACAAACATACTTAAGCATATTCATCATGGGCTTTCATGGGAGTAGGCCTGGCGAGTCTAAAGGATGTGCATTTTACATTTTCTTAGATATTGGGTTTTCTGTCTTGCTTTATAAAATTAATTCCCTGTCAAAATTATTAAAAATTCCCCCAAGTTTTCTTCTAGTACTTATAAAGTCCCATTATACTTTTAAGTCTTTGAGCCATCTGGATTTTATTTTGGGGTAAGAAATCTGGGAGGGATCCAGCTATATATTTTCCAAATGTCTGGCCAGTTGTCCCCAAATCATTATTGAATAATACATCTTTCCCCGCTTATTTTAAATGTCATCATTATCATATACTAAATACTCATATGCACTAGGTCTATTTCTAGGCTTTCTATTCTTTTCCTTCAATCCGTTTGTCTGTTCATGATCACAGCCACTCGGGTGGAAATACTCCATCATCTCAGAGCACCAGGGGTGGGATGGTTAGCGGCCCCCGTACAACTTCCCTGCTTCACGACCTTCCCGTAATTTCTCAACATGAACTTTAAAACTAGTTTGCTCAGTTTCAAAAGAAATTCTGTTAACGTTTTGTTGTGCTCACTTAAACATCAAGGTTAATTCAGAGAGAACTGATATGCTATCATGTTAAACCTTCCTACCCAGAAACACTGTCTTCCCAGCAATTCACCCCTTTGTAGCCTGAATTTGGCGCAGTCCAGACGGGCTGTGAACATGCCTTCCCCATTGCCCCCCATGCCCTTCTCCCTCTGCTGCCATCTAGGGTCACAGACTTTCTGCCTGAAGACCTCCTGGTGGTGGTTCTCTAGTCAGGGCAGCTAGCAATAAATTCTCTCTCTCTTTTTTTTTTTTTTTGATGGCCTGAAAATGTCATAATTTCCCTTTCCTTTTAGAAGGATACTTCCTCTGGGTATAGAAGTTCAGTCTGGAAGTTATTATCTTTCAGTTCTTTAAAGATATCATTCCATTATCTTCTAGCCGCCCCCAACTCTGTCAAAGCTGCTGTCAACTGCATAAGGAAACTCCCCCAAAACCCATGGGCTGAAAGCAACAACCACATCCAATTTCGCATCAGTCTGTGAACGAGCCAGGGGTCAGCTAGGGGTGGCTGTGCTCCCGGTGACCCTCCTCCTCCTTTGGGGCCAGGGAGTGGCTCAGTCATATCTTCATGACAACGCTGGAGAAGCAAGAGAGGCCCCCATGTCAGGACCTCCTTATTCCATCCTCATCTGGCTGACCAAGGCGAGCCAGCAGCTGGGTCCAGAATAAGGCAGTGGGAACGAGCACCATCTATAACCAGAGCTGCTTGGCCGAGGACACGAGTGCAGCGAAAGAGGAAGACCTGGGACTTACTGCTGTTTTCCTTGCCGTCTTCTTAGAACCTCTGAGGTTATACGTCTTTTCTCTGCCCTTTCTGGCTTTTTTAAATTTGTATTTTCAACAATTTCACTATACTGTTCCCAGAGTGCGTGTGTGTGCGCAGGTGGGCACACGTGTGCGTGTGTGCAGGGGGGCACGCGGGCACATTCTTCTTGGGATTCGTGGTGCTTCTTTTGTTTGACGAAAGTTGGAACAAAAAACCTGCTAGTCTTCACCTCTTCAAACACTGCTTCTCCCCAGTCTCTGTGTCCTCCCCTCTGTGGACTATAATTCACAGTAAGCCACCTCCTTACAATGCTCATGGGTCTCTCCCTCTCTCTGTATTTTCCATCCTTTATTCTCTCTGGATATGGTCTTCTGACCTCCTTTGCTCATCCCCATTTCCACTATGTCTGATCTGCTATTAAACCCATCGATTACATTCCTAAATCCAGTATGTGCATTTTTCAGGGATAGAATTTCCACGTGGTTCTTTTCTGCTGATTGTACTTCTCTGAAATTCTCCGCTTATCAACTATTGCTTCAAGCACCTGAATCATCGTTATTTCAGCGTCAAAGGCTGATGACTTCAATACCTGCACCACTTCGCATCTGCCTGTACCGACTGCCTGTCTTCTCTCAGTCCGGTCACTTGACATGCGGGGCAGTTTTGACCAAATGCTGACCCAGCGTGTGAACAGTGGAATAGGCTCTCGCTGGTATCTCACCCCACACAGGGCTTTTCTTCAGCTTCCGCAGCCAGCAGCGCAGGGCAAAGGGCCTGGATGCATCGTGGGCTGGGCTGGGCTGAGACACTGGGCTATTTCCCATCCGCGGTTCTCCTGCTGTACTCACGGCCTTTCAGGGGCCCCGACTGAAAGCCTAGTTTGCCCGCCAGGGTCCCCGCACTTTGGCAGGCCCTGAACCACAGCTCTCCAGCCCCCAGAAGTCAACACAACTGCTTCTGAGTGGCTGCTTTCTCTCTTGCCATCCCTCTGAGAGCATCGATTACTGACGGGCCTCAACTGGCTCCTCTTCCTGCGGCCCTGGCCCTTCAAGTCCTGGCTGTCTTTGTAACTCCCTGGTGTCTTCTACTGGAAGTTTTCCCTACTTTATCCAGCTTTTCTATTCATTTTAGGTAAAATGGGTCTGCTGCAGACTGGCCATCACACTCAGAAGCAGAAACTTGCTCAGCAGAACTTGAGGGGGTTTTCATAAACGACCTGCACATTCTTCAGATTATTCCCAGATGGTTTAACGTTTTTCATTGTTGCTCTCTTCCACTGTGTCTTCTGTTGATTGTTGGTATTTAGGAAAATTCTTCATTTCTACATTAATCATGTAGCCAGTCACCCCACTGAATACTGTCAGTAGTTCTCCCATGGGTTCATCGAGGTTTTCCAGGTAAATAATCATATCATTTGAAAACAATGATCAGGTTGTCTCTTCCTTTTGTTTTTTTTGTTTGTTTTTTTGTTTTGTTTTTTTGTGGTATGCGGGCCTCTCACTGCTGTGGCCTCTCCCGTAGCGGAGCACAGGCTCCAGATGTGCAGGCTCAGCGGCCATGGCTCACGGGCCCAGCCGCTCCGCGGCATGTGGGATCCTCCCGGACCGGGGCACAAACCCATGTCCCCTGCATTAGCAGGCGGACTCTCAACCACTGTGCCACCAGGGAAGCCCCTTCCTTTTGGTTTTATACCTCTTATGTTTTTCACATTTATTTGATTAGCTAATACAGAAATTCTGATTCCACTGATCTGGGGCAGAATGAAGACAACAGAAGCCCCTGAACGCTCCCAGGTGACACTAATGAGAGGCAAGGCTGAGAGCCCTGGGCTGGTGCTGTCGACATTGTGCTCAGTGACAGAACTAAAGTCACGTGTACAGCTGGTATGCATGTACATGTGGACGCTGAAATCTACGTAGTTAAGCTGGGTTTTGACACTCAATCTGTCTACCTATAAATCTTATCATGTCAAGGAATAGATGTTAAAGTTCTCAAATCTCATTTTGGTACTCTGCAAATAAACACATGTATTTCCCCCTTTAACCTATTAATACGGTAAAAGTCATATTAACTCCTTGCTATGGAATTATTCTTCATTCTTGGAATGAGCCCCAACTGATTCTGACATAGTATTCTTCTAATGTGCTGCTAGATTATGTTAGTCATATTTTATTTAGGATGTGTACAGGACTCTTTGAGTGGTACTGTCCTATGATCTTTATGTTAGTAATACTTTATTTAGGTGTGTATAAGACTCTTTGAGTGGTACTGTACTATGATTTTTTTGTTAATAATACTTTATTTAGGTGTGTATAAGACTCTTTGAGTGGTATTCTACTATGATTTTTATGTTAGTCATATTTTATTTAGGATGTGTACAGGACTCTTTGAGTGGTACTGTACTATGATCTTTATGTTAGTAATATTTTATTTAGGATGTGTATAAGATTCTTTGAGTGGTACTGTACTGTGATTTTTATGTTAGTCATAGTTTATTTAAAGACTCTTTGAGTGGTACTGTGCTATGATCTTTATGTTAGTAATACTTTATTTAGGATGTGTATAAGACTCTTTGAGTGGTACTGTGCTATGATCTTTATGTTAGTAATACTGTATTTAGGGTGTGTACAGGACTCTTTGAGCGGTACCTGTACTATGATCTTTTTGACTGTGGGCTACCTTTTACAGTTGTTTGTATCAACGCTGTTTTGCAATAGAGAATTTGAAGGTTTTCTGTGTGCTATGCTCCAAAGCTGCTTAATTACCACTGGATTTATCAATGCTTTGGAAGTTGGATAGAAAGATGGTATTTTTATAAACAACGTCACCGTAATAACTTGCTCTCTACTGTTCATTTCTTCTAAAACAGACTTCTTAAGGCAAAGCCCCCCATGCGCACGCACACATATATGGATGGGCGGGCAGTGGTACCACACACAGCCCTCCCGGAGATGCAGGTCCGTTTGGACAGCAGCTGAGCCCACGGGAAAGCCTCCCTTCTCCTCAAGCTGCGTAAGTGGAGATGGTCAGTGTCGCCAGATGGATAAACACACCGGCGCTTCACACATGCCAGCACTGGGTCACGGGTGACACAAACCCCCCCCCGGGGGTAGGGGAGGAAAACGGATACAGACCACCACTAGGAAAGACCATGGAAGATTCAGAGAAAAGGCGACATTTAAACCAGCTGTAAAAACTTAGCAACTCTTGCCTAGAATCTTTTCTCTCTCTCCACAATGCTACTCATCCTTAAACCTGTGAGCCTGGACCTTCCCGTTCTCCCACCATGAGGTGGGGTTAGATGCTCCATCTTTGGGATGGGAGGGTGTTTTCCCATTACCATTATTCAAATGTCTGCCTTCCCACATCCTTGCATGCTTGGGGTGTTGTGAAACCCCAGCTCCAGTCAGTTTCTGGCACTGACACTCATAAATGAATGTCCCTTCACAAAACGGTGAGTGAATGAACTAATGAACAAACGGATTTCCTAAGCAGTAGTAAAGAGGGATTGTGATTTTGATATTAATTTTAGGACCCAAAACTATTACTCTTTTAAAGGTTATATTTAGGAAGAGAGTGAATTAGATAGAAAATATGTATTGTATAAATTCAAGAGAGAATTATAGTAACAATATGTTTATAAATGCACAAAACGTGTCCAAATGCAGGAAAAACACAGAAAAAAAGAGATCAAAACTAAGTTGTCTCAGGTGACAGGACCACGGGCTCGTCTTCTTCCCAAGTTTTCTTTAATGAAGAATACTGCTTTTAGAATGGGAAATAAATAAAACCTCCATAAAACTCTGCGCTTTGGGCCTTACCAGTCAGCACCTTTCGCTTAAAATAAGCAATGCCTACACGCCACTGTGCCAACACCGAAGCCCTCAGGGACTCGCTGTGACTCCCGCCCGGCAGGCACGGGGTCCCAGGGAGCAAGGCCTCACCCTGCAGGGCAGACTGACCGCCTCTACCCGCGACTGGAGAGGGGCCCTGTGGTGGGATAAAGGAAATGAAGGCGAAAACCAAAGTACATTTTTTAAAACTTTGATCTTAAGGGAATCAGTTAAAATTGAGAACAGGATTGTGCAGAAGAAAAATCACTCTTGAATGACTTTTAATAATTATTAGTCTGTATTATGCTTTTTATTACCTACTTCTGCCCAGAGGAGTATCTGTGGAAACTTTTCATCGAGTTTGGCTGGATCCCATCTCTACTCAAGTACCCAGCCTTTTCCCACGCCATCCTCACTGTCAGTGCCAATGCTCAGAAGATTAACTTACATTTTATGAGGTGCTATGAAGCACTGACACTTAAACGTTAGATAACGCTGCGTTACGCCTCGGGGGTTCTCCGCGCCCTGGATAACCAGGATCTGAGGGCACCGCTGTGTGGATGTGGGAATGGACGGCTCCATTCCGTTTTCTGGAACGCTCAGGCAGGTCATGCGGGGACCGCCTCCTGCCCGCTCGGCCAGGCGTGGTCGGGGGGAGGGTCACCCTGTCTGCACGCAGGGCTCCCCACGAGCGGTGCCCCAGCAGCTGGCTTTGCCCACGGGCTGCACGCAGGGCGGCACTCGCTCCTGCTACCCGGGGCAGCAGCTCTGAGACCTAAGGAGAGGGCCCGGCAGTGGGGCCGGAGGACACCTGGCCGTCCAGGGCCTGGGCACTCCCAGCAGCTGGCCAAGCGGGCGTGAGGCCCCTCGGCCCGCTGGGACCCCGAGAATCGGCGAGAGAGCAGTCCGGCCCGAAACGCTCCCCACCGCGCGCTGCGCGAACCGGCCCAAGGAAGGAGCGCGGAGCCCCGCAGCCCGCCCGGCCAGGCGCCCTGCCGGGGAGCCCAGAGCCGCGCGCCCTCGGTGGGGCAGAGCCGCTCGGAGACCCCCGCGCGTCCGCCGCCCCACAGGGGCTCAGCCTGATCCCAAGAAGCCCGTGCGCGACCCTCGAGGAGTCGGGGAGGAATTACAAGAGGAATCTCCCACCTCCGGGGTGGGGGGCCGATTTCCTGGCTCCATCCCCCACCTCGCGGGATGCCTGCGGCCTGTCCACCCCGCCCCGCTGCTGGGACACACGGCAGGGCAGCTCCGACAGCTCCCACAGCCACCTTGAAACTGCTTGTGTAACGGTCCGACCGGCGTCGTCTCGATTGTTTTAATACAGTTAGGCTTCAGGTCCAGGGCAGTTCGCTGCTGTTTCTTCGAGGCCAGTTCTCGGACTTGTGGCAGCTTGTGTCATGGCTACGTCTGGTCGTCACGTAGTGAACCTAGCGGGGCGCTTCAGGATCTACAAAGCAGCTCACAGGACGTGGCTCAGAATACGATGTGCGGCCCTGAGGAGGAGCTGAAGGGCTTTGACTTCAACGACTAAACTATTATTATTTTGCTTGTTTCACTGTTTTCCTTTGCTTCTGCATTTTCTGACTTCTCTGATTAAATTTATTCTTTAAAGTTTTCCTACAGACAAAAGGCAGGCAGAGGACATGGGGGGTCTGTCCTGGGAAGGCCCCATAGGGTCCTGCTCTGTTACAACAGGAACAAGAGAAGGACCAGGGGACCACGGTGACCGAGGGTGGAAGTGCCCAACGTGAATACACACAGGCAACCGCCGGACCTCAGACTGGACGGCCAGGCGATGCTCCTGTGGGAAATGCTACCCAGACAGGCAGCCCGGGGCGGGGGGGGGGGGGGCGGCGGGGGGTTGTTCTGCTTTTATTGGAACCTCGTGTTAATTGACTGTTCGAAACTACGTATATACATTGCTTTGATAAAGTTACCTGAGGGAGAGTTAAAAGCACCATGTCCCATAAACACAAAGTAAACACTGACCTCTGCTTCGGCCAGCCCTGCAGTGGGCGCTGTTGTAGATGCCCAGAAACATCAATTAGCCAGACAGTCAAGACCCTGCCCGTGCAGCTCACATTCCAGGGGCGGACAGACCGTAAGCCATACCCATAACCAGCATCCAGCCTGGTGACAGATGCCACAGGCCAGACGCTGCCCTAAATATATGGCCTCCAGCAGATGCCTGCCAAGACCCAGTCACACGCCAGGCGCTTGCCGGACTTGGGCACATGGTCTCTGACTTCCTGAGTCTACAGCATAGAGCTCCCAGGGTCACACGTGCTAAGCTGCTCACCTGAGGACCTACTTTCAGATCTTGAACCCAGATCCCCTGCCCTCTCGCCCGGCGGTCTTTCTGTTGCATGATGATGCATCTGCATCTGTGCAGCAACAAAAAGGACGCACTTAAGGCAAACACAGAATTCACCCCCTCACTTTACATAGCATATGTGTAAGTCACTGGCCTCCAAAACTTAGGTAATTCTACTGCCAAAGACCTGGTAGCCCCCCTCCCAGATCTGGCCTTGTTGGGTTGGGTTGTACTGAGTTGTTGCCAACTGTCTACATCCCTGCTTTCCTTGACACCCTACCCTATTTCTACCTGACCAAACAGCCATACAAGTAGTCAGTCTAGGGTACAACTGGAATGTTGTGGCTCAAGTGAAATAAAGTATGAAATCTCCCATAAACTGTAAAACACTGTGCAGGTATTAATAATATTTTGTAGCATTTTTACAGTCTTCTGTGTTTTGGCAAATCTCCTTAATAACGAAGTACAGAATACTGTCAACTAATTGGACTAGGGCTACTTACCTAAGACAGTTTTGTGCTGCAATCTGCGATTTCTTAAATGGCAGATCAGTCATTTGCACTGATTTGCATGTCCACAGAGAAATACATTCTATGCTAACGATGTTCTTTCTAACAAGCCATACAAGCGATAATGAGGAGACTGAACCCCCCTCCATACCTCTGGCTCTGTTGCACAAAGCACAGCTGGCATTTCAGTGTAGATATCATGGAATTTTTAGGGTTGGAAGGTTTCTTAGAAATCATCTGGCCCCGAGGTTCTCAACTATGACTGTGCATTAGAATCACTTCAGGGAGCTTACAAAAAAGAAGAAAAGAAGAAAAAGAAAGAACACTGATGCCGACCACCCCCTCCCCAATTCTGATTCGACTCTGCCAGACGACGCCTGGCCATCAGTTGTTTAAAAGCTTCCAGGTGTTTCTAATGGGCAGCCACGGTTTGTAACCCCTGATGTAGCCAAACTCCCCACTTTACAGGTGAGAAAACTGGCTCCTTCCACGGAGAATTCACTTAAGTAGAAGGTCAAGGAAATGTCTGTTGGTAGAGCCTAGACTGGCCCTGAGTTTTCTGACTTTCAGTGCGACATGCTCGTGCTTCAGATATCATGGCCACGCTGTGTCTATGGCGGTGCACACGCACACATGCCAGATGAACCAACGGCACCAGGCTTTCGGATTAAGAAAATGAAAACATTAATCCACAGCGAGCAGACCCAAAACGCGTGAAGTTTGGGTCTAGTTGTTTTGTTTGTGATTCCTTTTAAAGAGTGAAGAAACGAAATACAAACTGTTGCTGCACCTTTGTTTGTGGCAGGGAAGAGCCCACCACCCTGCTGAGACAACGGGTGTAAGCAACTCAAGACTCCCCAGCCCCCAACCTGCCTGGGCCAGAAGGAGAAACGAGACTTGGTGGTTGAAGTCCACAGTGGCAGAGCCAATCAGACTAAAGACAGGGCTCTGATGACTTGGGCTCCAGACAGGTGAGGCTGACGACTGGCCCCCGCCCCTGCCCCACCACCCACGGGGGTCTTGATCATGCTCGAGTGCATTTCTGTTCACTGAAACAAATAAGAACAAAAGAATCCTACCAGGTCAGCTGCCATATAGGATTTGTTCAGGCCACTCGGCAAGTGAGAGAGAAAGTCTAGCCAAAGGAAAACATAAGGAACGGGGATTTTTCCTACCATCATAACAAGGTCTGACATATTGGAAAGTAATAAAGTAGAGATGGAAGAATTCCATTTGGACATAGGTTATAATCAAATAAGGTCATGGTGTTTCATTTCAACAACTGGGAACATAAAATTTATTCCACTTTGCTGAAGAACTAAGACCGACCAATAGGCAATCCTATTGTGTGTTTTCCCAACTGTGTGTTTTCCTAGTGGCATGTGTGATAATCTACCTTTTATTTCTTTATTTTTATTTCTTACATTTCTGCATCTTACCAGAATCTCAGGTAACCAGACTCAGGGGAACTCCCCAGGCAGGTACCCCAAGACAAGCCCTACCTCCTCCTCCACCCCCAAAGGCCCACACAGGGTGTTCACAGCAGCCTTCCTATGACAGCCAAACACTGGAAACATCCCAAACACGGCCCACTCATCGACAGAACAGGACTCAGCAACAGAGGAACAAACGTCTGAGGCGGGAGGTGTGGGCCGGAGAGGGCCGAGGTGAAGGGCGGTGCGGACGGCCCAGGTGGAGAGAAGCTCAGGACCCCACGTTACTTGGCGTGTAGCGTACAGAGAGGGAGACACACAACCCTGAGTGCGCACCTCGGTGGATTTTCGTGCATCACACAGAATTTAAGGAAGGGGTGAGCTGCATGTTGGTGGTGGGCAGAGAAGGCACGGGGGTGGGGAGGGTCTGCTCCATCCCCAGGTGAGCCCTCCAGGCAGCCAGGGACTTCTGGAGGACAGGGCAACACTGCAGGGAGGGGCCGGGACCTGCCTGGTGACCAGACCCCCGCCCCAACTCTGTCAGATTGGCCCCTCAAGGACTTAAAACCCTGGTCATCTTGATAAAGCCAGTGCACGTCTGGACCACAGCCCGGGTAATCACTATTCTAACGCATCCATTAATCTTGTACTACTTCCAATCTCTTCACTACGTTACGCTGCTCAAAACACTGGGCTCTTGACCTTGAGCTGGCCTGACTGCTACAGACCCAGAGCAGTGGGAGGTCTGGGGAGCCTGAGGTCTGTCCAGACCAATCCCACCACTGAGAGCCCTTCAGGCAATCACGCTTTCCCCCTCTTTCTCTCCAAGCACTCTCAGAGGATCAGTTCTATTCTAAGCAAAAATCAGAGCTGTTATTTTTTTTCCAAGATGGAGGAAGAAAACAGGAAAGCGAACGGTCCTCCCGTCAAACCTCACAGCAGGGAGCTGAGGAAGAGCCCTCCCCCACCCCACGGTGGAAGGTGACTGAGCCGGTGAACCTCCTCCTTGGAGATGAAAGAAGAACCTTCTCCTTGGCCACAGGGCCAGCCTCCCTCTCCCTCTCCCGCCCCCGCCCTCCTAATAAAGCCCACAGGCCGGCCACAGCCTGATTTCCATAGGGTCTCACCCACGCAGCATCACCAGTTTCCAGTCTCTGGGATTTCTTCCAATTCTGAGAACAAGTTTAAAACCCCATTAACAAAACTGATTTCGAGCCAAATGAATCAAGGGGAGGCCCCTCCGCAGATCGGTTTCTCTTATTCATGAAAGTGAAGGCAACCAAGACCCTCCCAGCTGAGGGGTTCCCCGGCCCAGGGCTTCTCCAGGGTCTGGGTGAGCGTGAGGCTCCTGGCTCATTCTATCACCGGAATCTGCTTTCAGAGCAAAAAGACAACACCAGTCACCAGCTTGCCCAGCTGGTACCACCAGCCCCCGCTCGGCTCCTGCAAAGTGCTCGCGACGCGGTTATTCTCGCTTCAACACCCATCTCACCATAAACGACCATTTCCTCACTTTTGCCGACATCATGAAGGGTTCACAAGTAGCAAATCGAGAACTTGCCCCTTGAAGGCCCATGATGGTGATCCCCCCGTGCTTCTGTGCAGCTGTGGGAAGCAAATGATGATTCAGTTGGAGGAACAGTGGGGCACCCCTGGGTCTAGATTCTGCCGCGTTCACCCAATTTAACATCTAAGTGACCAAGTTTACCACCTGTTAAATGAGAACGAAATTATCTCAGGAGAAAAGAATCGCTCAGGAATGTTGCAGAAATCCAAGAAGATAACGTGTGAAAACACTCAGAAAAGTACATAACCCGATGCAAACACACTGCTATCACATAACCCTGTTTCAGTTACAGAAGAGACATGCGGGGCGTTAACCCTCTTGGACTCCCTCACAAGCTCTGAGCCCGGGGAACAGACCAGGCCATGTTTCAAAACAACCCCACGCCAAGCCTGACCTCGTGAAAATCACCCCTGCGTTGGAGACCTCTGCCATCACCCAGCCGTCAACTGACACTCAACAGACCCGCCCCTGTGGAACCTGTGTGCCCAAGGGTCCCAGGACGGGCAGACGGCACCTCTGGAACAGAGGCTCACCCCGGGATGGCCCCAGCTGCTGTGTCTGCCCAACGCCCCTGTGGTGGAGCCGGCTGGGTGGAAACCAGCCCAGGGGCAACATTTAGGCCATGGAAACTGACTGCAAATCAACACACCCCCGGCCAGAGCTGGTTGTTGAACATTTACCAACATACCACTGGCTGAAACACTGAAATTCCCACATGGTTACCTAGAGATCAAAAAAGAAAAACAAAAGTGTTTTTTTAAATATATCATCTCTAGAACTGAAGCTTAGTATAAAATTTTGCTTTAAAAAATAGTCCTGTGCTTTTCACAGTGGCGTGACCACAGGCACACGCCCCTCATCTAGCCTCCGGTCGCAGCTGAAAACATCAACAGCTCGTGACCCCCAACGCCAGCTCCCAATCTCTTCCAACGCCTCCAGCAGAATGAACCAAAACTGAACGAGGATGGAGCACATTTCTCTCAAGATCGCAGCAATTCTAGACTCAGAGTCCTACTAACAGAGAAGGGGCAGCCACGAAATACGTTAAAACTTTAAAACCCTTCCTGCCACAAACCCACGTCCATCCTCTGAAGAAACTGTGTCTGTAAAAAGCTGTTTCACAGGGTGGGCGTCCCCAGGGCCGGGAGGCGCGAGCCCACTCCTGGGACAGCTCCGTGGAGGCGGGCCGATCCCGCCCCAGAGCAGACAGGACGAATGCAACCACGGGGTCTGCGCCCCAGCAGGGGCTGCTGCCGCTGGGAGAAGGCCACACCCTGCAGACTGGACCATACTGCTGCAGCCCTGCCCCTGTTGGCCACACGTTTATAATCGCCGTGGCAACTGGACAGGGCGGGGGAGCGGAAAGGGTTCCCAGCTCCGAGCAGGGGATGCTTCCTAAAGTGCAAAAATGCATCCCCAGACGCAGGGCTCCAGAGAAGGGCACGGTCGTAGGCTCAGGAAATCTAGGGTGGTTTGAAATGAGCTAATTAAAACTCCAATCTTGGCTTCCAAAGACAGCTCAGACCATCCAACTGTCTAACAGTTGATAATGATAAACTGAAAAAAAAAATGTTGTTTTAAATATTAATGTAGAAAAAAACAGGTTGCCATAAATATCTTAAAAACCAAATGTTTTAGGCACTTGAAAGGAAAAGAAGAAAACTGCAGCGCAAATACCAGTCCAACATAAACCTCAAATAGTGACACTTCTTGGCTCTGATACAATCTGCTTGGCTGAACTCACTCCACCCAGGCCCCAGATGCTCCTGTACAATAGCGCTCCTCTTCACGTTGCTGACATTCTTAGGCAGACACAAGAGCTAGTGCTTACAAGACCCCAACCCCAACCGCAGCATAAACAAATCAGCAGAGGCTCAGGCCAGAAAGCAAGCCCTGGTGAGCGCGGCTACCAGGGTGTGGAGGCGGGTTCTCATCCCCGCAGCCCCCGCCCACCTGCAAAGCCAGGCAGTGCTACCCACTGGCAGCGGGCCGTTCATCCCAGGCGAAGAGGCACAGGGCCTCCGGACTCCACACGGAATCTGCTCATTCATCAAGAAGCGATCACACACCGAGATCACCGGCGGATCCATGGACCCTGGACCCTGTAGGAGACACTGTCCATAACTGGCCCTTCGAGTTAACTTTCCCCCAGAGAAAGCTCTCAGCAGCTCTGGTTTGGATATAACAGAAAACCTGAAAATAGGCTTCATCTACTAGATAACTCATTATCCTCGACTGTCTTCGCAATTAGAGATTTTGAAGGGTTAATTCGAGTAATTGGTAAATCAATCTAGAAACAGGGACAAAAGGGAAAAATAGTATTTCAAGAGCGTCTCCATACACACGCACATCCCCAGCTGGGGCACTGTCCTCAAAGCCGGTGGCCCACCCGTGAGATGGAGACACCGCCTCTCATTCTTGTTAATTCCTCCCTGGGGCGGGGGAAGGCCCACCAGGTGGAGGTGAAGACCCCCGGCAGGGCGACCCCTGAGGATGGGTGGGCAAGGCGGCAGCGGGGCTGTGGCGGAAGGACGGGCTGCTTGGCTGGAGGATGAGTCCTGCCGGAAGACGTCCTGGAGAGGCCTGGCGAGGCGAAGGTCCCCAGTGGGACAGTTTAACTGTTCCCTGTGGACGCACGATGACCGGGCAACTGGGAACTGCAGCAGGTCACCTCTGTGCCCTGGGAGCAGGGGACAGGGCACGGGGCCTTGGACCGTTACCCTGAAATTCCAAGGGGTGGGGTGCACTCAGTTGAGCCTAACCGAGTCTGGCGGTGGGCGCCCCGGGACGGGCTAAGCGAGGCTCGTCCGGCAGTCTGCTGGGGAAGAGGTGCGGGGATAGGCACGCTCAGAGCCATGCTGTGCAGGGACGAACCCCCAGGACTTTGCTTCCTTAACGCCCTGGCTCAAGGGAAGACCACAGACGGCTAGGCCTGAAACTACACTTTCACGTGTACCCTCTCGCTGTTTATTCAGAATAAAACACCCCCGTCGTTTCCCAGTATTGATTACTGTAGTTACAAAACCACACCAGATACGACACATTAGGGTCGCCATCGACGATGCTGACGCGGCGCCCCATGAAGACGCAAAGAAGCAGAGTCCTCAGCTTCCGACGTATGAATGTCTTTTAATCCCCCCATAACTGCCAGCCCAGGTGCCGGAAGAAGCGGCCCATATCTCCCTGGAAATTCCGGGCCCAGAGCCGCTAAGCGGGAGGGGCTGCCTGGCGACCTGCCGACCGCCCCGGAGCTGAGAGGAAGGAAAGCGGGTCACTTCCGGGTGCAGCTTCCTGCTTCCCGAGCGGCAAGGAGGTAAGAGGAGAAGCGAGGAGCCGGGTCCTGCCCCTCCCGCCTCCCCTGCAGGAGCCCAGCCTGGGGGACAGGCGCAAAGGGCTCTTTGGAGCCCTGGGCGCCTACGGTCGTGCCCGCGCTCTGAGCACGCGTGTGCGTGCGGCGGGCACGCAAATGGAGCAGAATCAATTTTAACTCATCTCCAGTCATTCACGTGAGGCTCAAAATTGCATTTCTTTTCCTGTTAACATGCCAAATTAAACTCCGCTTCTCACCATTTAACTCAGTAATTAATGCCCATTCCCTCTGAGTTTTGATTAATTGGGGTTTGGGAGCGGAACAAGCCTCCCGGCCACGCCGAGGGATGCAGCCCCACACCTCTGGGCTCCGGGGCTGCAGCTGGGGCCGTGGTCCTGCCCACAGAGCCTCGGATGACACAGATGCTTCCATCACAGCACAGAACAAAGGTGGTGAGACCGTTCAGACATGCTCCCTGCTAGACCGTCTTCCTGAGGAAACGCCGGGCACGTTCCACGTCAGCATACACAGGAAACAGGCTGGCAGGGCGCACAGCAACTGGTAAAAGCCGTTGCCTCTCGGTGGGCTGAGATGCGGTGGACGAGGGGGTGTGGAGAAAACACTTCACTTTTTATTCTATGTATTTCCAAACTGCTCATTTTTAATGAGAATGTATTCAAGTATTATCAGTATAATCCACTTTGAATCAATACACGATAAGCCAAAAAGAGAAAAGCAGGTAAATACTCCAGGAACTAACGTTTTCCTTTTTTATACAGTAAGACTTTGCTGCCATCTTCTATCATCACAATAACGCAGAAGTGGGCTCAGGAGTAACAATGATGCTCTGCTTCTCAAGGGAGCCGAGTGCTGACCGCTGCCCACTGTCCTGTGTGCACACACCACACGCGGTGTGAAAACTTGAGAAAGAGATAAGAGAATTGCTTACGTGGAAGAAACAGAATGGAGCTGTGGTGTTATCTTCAGGGGAATTTTTATTGTGTCCTTTATTCTTTTCTATATTTCCAGATTTTGTAAGTTATAATTAGGAAAAATAAAGTCTTTATTTTTAAAAATCCACTCAACAGATGTGAAGATAAGCAGTGAGAATTGACACGCTGTGACTCAATGCAGAATTAGACTTTGCCATTTCCTCCTTGATCTCCAACAATCTCCTTCCTTCTGCCAACTGCCACAGACGACGCCCGTGAGTCAGGTGACACGCTGGGCCCCAACCTTGGAGCTTGTGGTGAGGGAGGTGCACACATGCACCTTGCTCAGGGCAGAGAAGGAGGGGTTTCTAAATCAACCAGGAAGACTTCCTGGAAGAGGAGATTTTTGGCGTTGTCACTAACATTCAATTAAATGGGGTATGTCCGCTAGAAAATGACAAAAGACACAATTTTATTTCTCATAAGCTTTGTTTTAAATAAGCTTCACAGCATGGTAATCCTTCTTAAGGACTCTGGGAGTGCTTTACTACCTGACAGTATGTCTCTGCAAAAACTGGTACACTAGAAAGTTCTGGAAACCACCGCCATTTACATTTTATGGGTAATACATATTTGGTTCCCATTTCCTACCCTCCGAACAGCTATTCAGCTTTGAACCAACACACATAAGTAAGCATGTTGTTGACTCAGGAGACGGTGCCAAACTCTCCATTAAAGCAAAACTAAAACAGACAAACACCTCTGCCCTCAGTAATGCGCCCCTTCTGCAAGCGTCAAGGGCTCAGACAAACACCTCTGCCCTCAGTAATGCGCCCCTTCTGCAAGCGTCAAGGGCTCTGGACAGACTTCTACAGGCGCACAGCCCCTCGTTCCACGGCTCTGGTTCTCAAACGCACCGACCCGGATGTGGGCGTCCCCTCATTTCTTCCCCATCACCAGGGACGCCTGTGGACGGCCAGAACGGCCCTACGCTCTCCACCCAGAACCCTCGAGGCTGTATGAGAAGGAGGGCGGGTTAGCCCCACCTGGTGCTGCCCCTCCGGTCACAGGCGGGCAGCAGCCTGGCCCACGCAGCAGGTGCGGAAGCGGCTGCATTCAGATGCTGCTTGCAGAGGACTCGCCTTGGCGTCGCGTGTCACGTGAAAACCCTCCAGCGGGACAAACTGAGCTTGGATGGGGAACCCTACTTTCTCTCCTTAGAGCTCAGCAGACGTGTAAAACGGAATCCAACGCTGGAGCAGGGGGTACGGGAGGGCTGTTGAGGGCAGAGGCGGACCCTGCAACGCGGGATGGGGGAGAGGAGGGCCCCCCCGTCTCCCCTGCCAACCACCGCGTCCAGCCGCACTTGGCCAGCTTCTCCAAGCCCCTCCTCCTCTGCTTCGCCATCCGCAGCCGGCAGGACCCATGCTCACACCCGTGTTAGGGTCTGGTCCCGGGAGGCAGGCAGGCCCTCAAGCGGGTTCCAGAAATGCCTTTTCCGGGACGAGCGCAAGTCCTGTGCGTCACCCCAACCAGCAGAGAATCCGAGTGAGGGCCCGACTCGGCACAGCAACGTAGCCCATGTGCCGTGCCTGTCCGTGGCCAGGATGGAGGTCGCACGTGGGGGCAGAAAGCGAGAAGGCCAGGCCAACAGGGGCCACGGCAGGTGGGCACTGCTGGGCAGGAACCCATGAGAGAGGCAAGGAGGAGGGTGGGTGGGCAGGAGTGCTCTGTGCACTAACCCCACGACAGGTGCCATCTGACCAGCGCCCCCCGTGGGTCCAGGGCATGTCCTTGAAGAGGAAGTGCTGTGCTCCCAGCAACTGCATGGATCAGGAAAGGACCCCTCACTCAATGGGCCGCCACCGTTCATCTCCAACAGGCCTCCGTGTCTGGATGCAAACTGTCCAGAAATCAGTAAATACCTTCTGCATGCGCATGATAGCAGACCCCTAGCAGAGGAAAGGCAGTACTTCAAGACTCCTCGACAAACTTCAACCGAGAAGGGAAGTTAAAACACAAACCCTTGAAAACAACTCCAGGCACTGAGACCCGTGGCAGGACAAGGTAGGTGTTCTGGTGAACAGCAGAAGGGAAAGATCAGCGGGTGCAGGAACCGCAGGAGGAGGGGGCGGGGCTGGACGAGGGAAGAGGCCCGGGAAAGGAAGGAGAGCGAGAACAGCGCGGAAGGCAACCCGGTGAAGGGAGGTCACCTTAAAGGTAACCCGGCGGCGGCAGCCACGTGGCAAATGACCTCAAAAGCTCGCACTGGCCGTAGGGGTCTAGACGCGACTCTGTGGGAAGAGAGGCACTGAGGACCGCAGTCGAAGTGGGTGGGACGCACGGAGGGGGAGGGGACTTGGGGGCAGGTCCACCGGTCAGGAGGGAAGTGCAGCAAAGCGGCAGCACGGGTCCTTGTGAGCAGGAAACGCAGAGAATCAGAAGATACTGCAGAGGGGGAGCTGGCAGGACTGCGGGTCGCGGTGCATGAGGGGCCCCTTAGATCTAGGGCGACAGACGAAAAGGACAACTTTAAAGAGCAAACTGAAATAATTCTGGCCATTAGAGAACAAATGTAAGTGTTCCAGAAGTGACTCGAGAGAAAGATTAAGTCATCCTGGAACAGAAAAGAGAGTTTAGGTGTAATCCCATAGGTATACTAAATGTTAGGAAAGCAGGTTCCCAAATTTTTTAAAAGTAGATTTGATTCCATGGCCAATAACTCGAAATGGGAGACAGTCAAAAAACAGCTGTTATGTCCTAAAAATAAATGCTGAAGGTCTAATTATCAACTACTCCATACATAAAGAAAAAAGGAAATCAAATTTGCAAAGATGTTTTAAAAGATCGTGCTTCGGCTGAGAAGTGAGATGTCTGCTTTCACGCCTGCCATGGGAGCACAAATCAGGACCGCGTGATAGAAGCCGGGTTGCCAGCACACGCCACGAGCCGCCAAAGCCCCGCAGACCACGACCCAGTACTCTGGGTGTGAGGATATATTCTAGGAAGCCAATGCAAACTACTGCTGAAAACCTTAGGCACAAAGCCCTTCTTTGCTATGACACTCATATTAATTTAAACAACAGTGGATGTATCCTAAATATTAAAAACCATGGAAATGCTCTTTAAAGTTATGTTACACCCACATGATTTGAATATTAGGCAGATATTAAAGAGAAGGCCTGCAAACAGTTATTCGTAGCATCAGAAAATGCAGGTTTAGACTATTGACTGCTCAGGATACAAAACTGTAGGTTTAATATGCTGGCGACTATGCAGAAATCTGCACAGGAAACAAGGCTGGAGAACTTCCATTAAGCTATTCACACAGAGGCTTCCCCTGGGCAGTGACTTCTACTTTCCTCATATTTTCGGCTTTTGAAACTTTTTAATATGAGCCCGTCTCTATTAAAAGAAGAGAAGTGGGAGGAAATGACTAAAGAAATCAGGAAGGAGAAAGCAGAGGCACCGGAGCACGGGGTGAGCACCCGGGAGAGGCGTGGGGACGCGCGCACACCCAGGGGGCAAGTTCACGTTTCTGCCCGGGGAAGGTGGGGAAACCTCAAGGGCAGGAAAACACTCCACCTGTTCACTCCCTGGTCAGCTGGCCAAGGCTGAGCCGTGCTGCGATGACAACATCCCCATAGCTCAGTGAGCCGGGCCAGCTCGGTGTGCGTGCAGAGTCTGTGGCTCTGCTGCAGGGACTGAGACTCCCCTCTGCACCCGGGTGGTCATGGCAAAAGCAGCTGCTCATGGGGCAGTGGCCGTGACACCACTCAGGGTTCGCTCCCCAGGAGGGGGCTCCTCCACACACGAAGCTCTCCTGCGGCCGGGACACTCCCTCTTCCCCAAGCCCCTCCTCCACGGAAAGGGCAGGACATCATCAAGAACTGAGGACACAGCGAAGTGAGGATATAAGACTGAATGGCCGAGGACACAGCAGGAGAACTGTGCTTCCTTAAAGGAATCGCTTCTCTGATGCAGACAAATGGACTCCCAGGATACTTGAAGACTCCCCCAGGTTACAAATGGCGGCCCCTCCATCTGGGCCAACTACAGACAGATGGGCACAACTTCTCTCCCAGGATTCAGGAAGTTTTCAAGGAAAATCCTGCTCAGTGGGCCCAGAGCAACGTGGATCACAGAAAGCACTAGGGCTGCCCCCAAACTGACCGACTTCAGAGTACTCAAATCCTGAATTTCTTCCTGATCCTTTGGAGCCGTGTGATGGGTCTCATCTGTAGTCTCCACCACAGCAAGCTCAGCGAGGGCTTCTGTGGGAAAGCGGGCAAGACGAGGGCTGACTGGCCACTGGTCCTCATTGCCCAGCACAGGGACCTCCTCAGACACACCCCCAGGGCCTTGAGCAGAGGCCGACCTGCAAACACCGCGGCTGAACTCCCAAGAGCATGCTTCAGGAATTGGAATAGCCCAAGAGAAGCAAGAGAATGGTCCACTGGTGAAGATCAAAACCCGCAGACTTGGCCTCTACATCTTGCTGATAAAACGATCCTCAACATCTTTATCCAAGATTTAAAGCATCATGAACCTGAGACTTGTCCAGACAAAACTATTATCAGCCTCTACCTCCCTGGAGTCTAGAAGCCCAATCAGGATATCACCGTCAAGTGAAGAACCAGTAATCTGATCGGTCCTCAGTGCTGCTTTTATTACCCAAACAGCAGAAGCCACAACAGGAGCATCATCTTCCTGGAAGGGGGTGAAAATGGTTCTCACGAAGTGGAGTTTGTAAAGCCATTCCACGGAAATCCCATTAAGCGCCGGAAATCGGCCTTAAGAGCCGGAATGCCGAGCCCGCCCTCGGGGCAGCCCCTCCGCACAGAGCCAGCAGCCTCAGAACGTCTAGATCACATGGGCCTTTTCAGGCTCTCCGGGTGGCCCATGATTCATACCGTGTTGATTTTATTGCTGTTACCTAATCTCTTTTTCAAACTGACTGTACTTTTTCATAGTCTCCAAGTTGTCAAATTAAAGCATCTTATTATTCTATATTTTCCAGTGCAATAAAACAGAATAGCTCCGTTTATCAAATTTGCCAGGGCATGCTGGGTACGCCAGTAGATCACAACCAGCAGCTGACAAACCCAGCTTGTGGTCGCTAAACACAAAAATGAAAAAAAAAAGAAAAGTGTTCTGAGAGCTTCCAACAAAAATACTGATTTGGTCTGCTTCTTTCAGACCTCAAGAAAGCTTTAGAAGGAAAAGAAGAAAAAAGGGAGGGAGGAGGGAGGATGGTTCCTTCACGTGCTCGGGGCCCAGGGGCCTGTGCTGCTGGGGACCGGCAGCTGCATTTCTGAGACCCCAGAAGGGCCGACTCGAGAAAGAGGCAGTGGGTGGCCCGGGACCTGACCCCAGGCCTCGTCCAGGTTCGGAGGCCCGCCAGCCCAGCCGGGCCCAGTGAGGCTCTTGCTGTGGCGATGGACGCTGTTTAGGGGAGCGAGGCGGCCGTCCTAGAGGTCCCTCCCCAGCCCCAGCGTTTGCTTCTCCACCCCTGGCCCCACTAGTGTTCATCGCTGGACTTAGGGGCTGTTTTGTGCCCAGGTTCTCGTCCAGTTGCCCACCCAGTGTTAACCCCACCTGAAGACCATCAGGTACCATCTGTCCTCCTGCCCACCCACCTCAGACACCCAAGACATTTCCACCAAGAAGCTTCCATCTGAGGCCAGAATGGGGTCTTAGGCCTCCCCCAGGGCTGCCCTCTGCATGGGAGCTGGGGGCTCGGCTAGAGTCCTGGCCTGCACAGGTCAGCACCCAAGGCAGCAGGCCTTAACAAGACCTGCCTTTCTTTTCTTTTTTTACAAACTTTTTATTTATTTTTGGCTGCGTTGGGGTCTTTGTTGCTGCACGTGGGCTTTCTCTAGCTGCGGTGAGCGGGGGCTACTCTTCGTTGCTGTCTGCCGGCTTCTCATTGCGGTGGCTTCTCTTGTTGCTGAGTGCGGGCTCTAGAGCACAGGCACAGAAGTTGTGGCGCACGGGCTTAGTTGCTCCGCGGCGTGTGGGATCTTCCCAGACCAGGGCTCGAACCCGTGTCCCCTGCATTGGCAGGTGGATTCTTTTTTTTTTTTTTTTTTTGCGGCGTGCGGGCCTCTCACTGCTGTGGCCTCTCCCGCTGCGGAGCACAGGCTCCGGAAGCGCAGGCCCAGCGGCCATGGCTCACGGGCCCAGCCGCTCCGTGGCATGTGGGATCTTCCCGGACCGGGGCACGAACCCGCGTCCCCTGCATCGGCAGGCAGACTCCCAACAACTGCGCCACCAGGGAAGCCCGGCAGGTGGATTCTTAACCACTGTGTCACCAGGGAAGTCCAAGATCTGCCTTTCTAAATCTGACTCTGAAATGTCTTTATAAGATTAGTTTTATTACAAAAGTAACACGATTGCTTTAGTAAATGAAGCAATGCAAAGGCACTTAAACATAAGTTAATGATCCTCCCGTCCACACCCGCTCCAAACTCCCTAGTTCCCCAAAAAGATACCAGTGGTCCTCTTCACACCCTTCTTCCTGGGATCCCCCCATCCACACCAGCTCCAAACTGTCCCTAGTTCCCCCAAAAGATACCAGTGGTCCTCTTCACGCCCTTCTTCCTGGGATCCCCCCATACACACCCGCCCCAAACTGTCTCTAGTTCCCCAAAAAGATACCAGTGGTCCTCTTCACACCCTTCTTCCTGGGATCCCCCCCATACACACCCGCTCCAGACTGTCCCTAGTTCCCTAAAAGATACCAGTGGTCCTCTTCACACCCTTCTTCCTGGGATCCCCCCATCCACACCCGCCCCAAACTGTCCCTAGTTCCCTAAAAGATACCAGTGGTCCTCTTCACACCCTTCTTCCTGGTCATACAGGGAGGGGGAAATGCAGATACATAGATGGGCTTTCCCAGAAAATTACATCATATTATAACCACTGCTCTGCAACTTACTTTTTCTACTTACTATATAATGGACATTTTCCTGGTCAGCAAATAGACATTTTACACATTTTAAGTATCTTTATAATATTCCATACCACAGATCCACCATAATTTATGAAACCATTACCATAAACCATTCCCACATCACTGGATTTACGGCTGTCATGCGTTTTTGCCACTATAAATACCGTTGGATGCCTTTGCTTTTATATGTGTGAATCTCAAAAATAAATCAAATTATCAGCGTATTTTTCATTCGGTAAATATTGCCAGATTACATTCTGAAAGAACGTCACCAAACATACTGACCATCTAAGTACGTCAGTGCCCATTTCCCTGTGTTCTCACCCGCACTGGATGTTATTCATCTTTTAAGTGTTGGCAATCTGATGGGTGTGGTTTATAATTATATTTCCTTAATTACTATTGAAGGTTAACATATTTTCACAATTTCCTCTTCTGTAAATTACTATATTCACATCTTCACCCACCTTCCTATGGAATTCTTTGCCTTTTTCTTATAATGTGTAAGAGTTCTTTGTAGTTAAGAATCCAAACACTTGGTCTGCCATGTTGCTAATGGTTTTCCAAATCTGTTTATCTTTTTTATAACTTTGGCAAACTATACACAATCTGTGCCATCTTAACCACTGTTAAGTGTACAGCTCAGTGGCATTAAGTACATCCACATGGCTATGCAGCATCACCACCATCCACCTTGAGAACTTTCTCATCCTCCCAAACTGAAGCTCTGCCCCCAGTGAACACGACTCCCCACCCCCCCTCCCAGCCCCTGGTGCCCCCCACCCATTCTACTTCCTGTCTCTACTAATCTGCTCCTCTCAGGACCTCAAATGAGTGGAATCATTAAGTATTCATCCTTTTGTGACTGGTTTATTTCACTCAGCATCGTGTTCTCCAGGTTCACCCATGTTGTAACACGTGTCAGAACTTCCCTGCTTTTTCAGGCTGGATAACGTTCCCGTGTGTGGATGAGCTACCTTTTGTCTATCCATTCACATCAGTGGACAGTTGGGCTGCTTCCTGGCTACTGTGAGTAACGTTGCTGTAAACTTGGAGGTACAAATATCTGTTCTGAGTCCCTGTTTCCCTTTCTTTCGAGTATATACCCAGAAGTGGAATTGCTGGATCACACTGTAACTTTGTTTTTAATTGTCTGAGGAACCACCATAGTATTTTCCACAGCAGCTGCACCATTTTACATTCGCAGCAACAGTGCACAAGGGGCCCAATTCCCCCACATGCTTGACAACGCGTGTAATTTTCTGGGTTTTGTTTCTTCACAGTAGCCACCATAATAGGTGTGAGGCGGTGAGTCTATTTCTTTTGACTTTTCTTTATAAAGTATCTTATTCCATGCAAGCATTTTAATTGTGCTTAACAAGGCCTGTTGGGCTTTTTGAAAATATATATAAGGTTAGTAGGATCATATATTTCTACCTGTATCCCAAGAAAAGGGAGGGGAGAAGAGAGGAAGAGAGGGAGAGAGGGGGAGAGGGGGAGAGGGGGAGGGGGGAAGAGGGAGAGAGGGAGGGAGGGAGGGAGAGAGAGAGAGAGAGAAGAACCGAGTCTGACCGCAGAACATTCTGGACTCCACACTGGCCCCCTGTGGTGTCCTGGCTGCCGGGCCACACTCTCTGGCCCACACCCACCTGCTGCCAGGGTGAATCGAGCAGTCGCTCGTGGGGAGCACAGATCCAGGACAGCACCGCTTCGTGTTACTGCCTATCACCCCACGCTGCCATTTCACAGCTGGCTCTCAACTGTACTAGAGAACATATCAAATATTGCCTGTCTCCATAAATCAAGGCCTGTGTGTTTATACTTCCATTTAAATCGCTTTCCTTTTCCAAAGAACTCAAAGCTATTACGTTATATAATGTTAACGTAATTCCACGCCAGGGCGGCCAGCTGGGGTCAGGGAAGGAAAGCCTCCGAGGACAGCTGTGACTTCCAGGCCTGCTTCTTGTCAAGGACAAAGGGGAGGGAACGGAGCTACAGCTTTTATCCTGTCGGTGCCACCCTGGTCTCCAATTACATTAAACGGGCACACCTGTTTCCTTTATGATCCAACTTCACCAAGTCAGGGCAGATGACATATTTTTTTAATAAAATTATTTTTAAAGCTGCCTCCAAATAAAAGCTTCAGGAGGTACCGTCGCAAGAAGCCACGGTGGGACCCAGAGAGAGGCCCGGCCGCGCAAGGTTGCACCCCAAGGCGCTCAGGCTGGACAGCCCTGCAGCGTCGCAAACCCGGACAGCTCTGGTCACAGAGGCCACACCCCAGCCCAGGCCACTGCTTGTCATGATTGAACAGCACCCCCCCACCCAAGCAAAGACACGAAACCGAACCATCCAGCCCGTCAGCAGTTCGTCCCCAGGGCACGCGAGCTGCCGGGACACAGGCACAAAGTTGTTCCCAGCCCTGAAATCCGCACTCTCCGACCCAGGACTTTCTCACCCCGGAATGCCTGGCGCACCTGGTATTTGACCTTCAGCCCCTCAACAGTGTCCCCCGTGGGCCTGGCAAAGACCAGTGAGCTCAGCGAAGGTCAGGCAAAGGCCCCTTCACCCCAAGGGCCTCACTGCACTGGACAGAACGGTCCCAGGGCCACACGGCCTCCCAAGTTGGGTCCACCCACAAGCCCCGCGTGGCGCAGAGAGCCGGGTGGAGCCAGAGCGCCTGTGTCCAGCCAGGCAGGGAAAAATCCACCCCAAACACACCCATAATCTAACGACGGGGACGGGCAGTGAGGGATAAGAAAGCCTGCCTCATGCTGGGCCACGATCGACGTGTGCAGTGCCCGGATCTGCTGCCAATCAAACAAGATGCTGGGTCTTCTTCTAAGGGGCAGCCCCTCTGAGCAAAGGCTCCAGAGCCCAGGCCTGGGAGGACACCCTGCTCTGACATTTTAGGTCCCCCATTTGTGGGCTACGAGCCCTACCTGAAAACACAAAGCACCAGACGTCTTCTCCTCCGCCTAATAAGAGAGGAAAAGAGGGGGCCGAAAGGATGAAGCTGCGGAAGAGGAGAGATGGGAAGAACTTGAGAGTCCCCAGATCAAGCAGCCCTACTCCGGAATTCTGGGTTCATGGAGCCTTAACTACTTTCACGGACACCAGTCTGAGCAGTCACCTGTAACTTTTAAATACAAACAAACAGCTTCCCATGAATCAGCTTAAAATACTGGGGTACAGGTACAGATAAAGATACAGACACACAAACACACGTTCACAGAAAGAACCTGTTCTACTTCCATTAATTTCCCATTTCCTCTCCTTTTAGTAGTGTCCAGAGAAGTTTCAGCTCCACGACGCTCTTGGGAAGAATCAAACAAACTCAGCCTCACCCAGAACCTTCGCTCCACACAGCGAAAAGCCACGCTTGGAGTCACAGTGGGCTGGTGGGACAGAGGCAAACCCACACCCTCAGCCATGTGTCCAGTGGCACCAGCACTTACCGTTCACGCAGGTCTCAGAGGGTGTGCACAGTCCATCCTCGAGTAAGCAGCCTGGGGAGGAAACACAAAGGAGAAAGGAGTCAGAGCCTCAAGACGAGCAATGCAGCCCTCGGGGCCGTGGCATCTGCCGACTCCTGCGTCCCAGAGAAGCAGTGCAGACCTGCACGGGCTCTGAGGGTTTGGCCTTTCTGAGATGCTGCTGCATCATCTGGAAGCCAGAACAACGTGCCCCTGGCTTGAGTCAGTGAGAGGGAATAAATGCAGGCGCAGCTTCTCCATCAGGAGGATGGTCACCGTCATCCTGTCCCTTCTGGCAACGAGGAGGGGCCGTGTGCCCGAGGGGACCTTCCCGTGAGCGGCAGAGGGGACGCCGGGTGCGGGCCCTTCAGGCAGACACCTCGTGGCGAGCTCCCCGTCACGGCCAGGCCCACAGGGCTCTGTGAGCAACATCGTTCGGGTAGCGCCCCTGGGTCCCTCTCTCAAACGTCCTAACACCCGCTACGTGCACGCCCGAAATGGACAGGCAGCCTGCGTTTGTGGCCAACGAATGGGAAAGAGGAGGGAGAGAGGCACAGGCTCCATAAAGAGACCAGAACGTGAAGCGAGCGCGACGCCAGACAAGTTCACCCACAAGCGGGGGGCGGGGGAAGGGCCCAGAAGGCGGGCCTCCTGCTCTGCCTTCAAGTACATCTGCGACGCAGGGAAAGGACAAGAGCAAATCCATCCCCGGTGGGGCGACCCGGTCAGGCGAGGGTGTGAACAACGGGAGCAACAGTCAGAGTGGTCCTCGGGGCCCCCCTCAGGGTGCCCCAGGGCGGCGCCCCCTCTGCCGCTCACGGGAAGGTCCCCTCGGGCACACCTGCCCCAGCGGAGGGCCGTGAGCCAACGAGCGCCAGGTGTACCCTGAACACACCGCACGTTTCAGCGACGCAGAGAACACATTACTTTCAAAGCGTGATGCCTGCACTCCTGTTCCTCCAACTGACAAACTCCTATTTACCCACTGAAACCCAAGTCGATAGTGCCCCCTGGAAACTCCCTTGACTAGGCTGGCCAATTAGTTCTGTCCAGGCACCCGCTGTAGGACTCTCCACATTGTATTGTGATGTCAACTTAAAGGCATAACTTCTCTGACTATGAGATTCTCAAGGTGAGAAACCACATAAATTTATGTTTTTATCCTCTACCATTTCGTGAATGGCTACCCGTGTGTCTGGAGAACAGCAGGTGCTCAAGAGTAAACAGATGAGTGAAAGAGGATGACAAATAGAGGAAGTTATTAATCACAGGGGATTCACCCCCAGGGTCACTGTAAAGTTTCCAATCAGGGAACTGCTCTAAGATCCTACAGCCGAAGCACTCATTCCTTTAAACAGATACGGACTGAGGAAGGCCCAGAACCCGGATCCGCAGAGGATGCAAAATACGGTCCCAGAACCAAGGAAGAGAGTCTCACAGAGGATGGAACGGCCCAAATCCACGAGAAGAAGGAGTCTCACCCTGCCCTTGTGACAACTTTCAGAGCCGGACCTTACAGTCCCCTCGTTGCAGAGGAGAAGCCCTAAGAGGCAGGCCCAGGGTGCAGACCTGCGGCGAGCTGGACACTGCCCTGGGCCTCAGCTCAGAGCAGAGGTTCCATCCTCCTGAAACCTCATAACCTCACGAGAAACAGCACTTCCTTTTTCAGTCTAGTTTCAACGCACACCTCTACCGCCTCCTCCACCGTGAACTGACCCCCGTGTTCAGCTCCCCTCTTCTCGCAGCTGCGCCCTCCTGTCCCCCTCCCCCCTCCCTCCAGAGCCAGGCCGAGTGCGGGATAGGAGGAAAACACCCTAAGAGGGAAGCTGCGCGAATGCCCCCCAAGACAGTCTGGCACAGGGAGACTTGGGGAGACTGAGTCCAGTCTGGTTCCCCCCAAAGCAGTGACCTCAAGGAGGTCACCTGGCCCCTCTGGTCTCAGCATCCCGATCACTGAAATCAGGGCCAGGTTAGCCAACCGCCAAGGCTCTGTTCATCCACCCAGAGGGAGACCCGCTCAGCTGGGTGACCAGAAGCAACGGCCAAGGGCCTTGCGAGAAGCCCGGGGCTCGGGCCGCCTCTCCCACGGCCCAGGCCCTCGGGGGGAGGCCGCTCTCCATTACCGCCCAGGACGATCGCAGAAGACCTCAGAGGAAGACAGGACAGAGGGGCAAGGGCAGCCGCATGGCTCAGGCCAGAGACTCGCTCACAGTAAGAACTCTGTGCTTGTCACGTGGAAGCGGCAGGTGACACTGCTTGAAAAGGCATCAGGAAAATGCTTTATTCGCTCCCCGTCCCGCTCTAATCACGGCTATAACAGTGAGATGCGATCTGAATGGGACGTGCATCACGATTCACTCTTGAATCCCAACCTGGGAACAACAGCGTGCTATCAGAGTGTCCACCTGGCTTGGTCTACCCCAGGGAGCCGGAGAAAATGCGTCAGAGAGACTGCCACCGGCAGCATGTCAAGTTATTTACGGCCAGAGCTGCAAATGCTGTGCACATCTCACCCAGCCAGGCAACATGCTAATTTGACTGCTAATTTACTTGTGTCGTTATTTGCACTAAAATTAAGAAAGACCATATTTCATTTTAAATATCAGCCATAAACCATCAAGAGAGAAAGAAAGAGACATTTGTCTGACGGCGCTTGGTTTAGACAGAGTCCCATCCCCAGGTCGGCGCTGCCCCCTCACCCTGGGCGGTCACCGCTCACGCTGCTGCCTCAGGTCAAGTGCATGGATGGTCTCGGGTCCAGATGCCGCTCTGAAGGTAAGAGTTAAATCCATGAAGAAAGCCACAGCCAGCCATCTACCCTGAATCTCCTGGGGCCCAGTGCTCAGACTAGAGCTCCTCACTTAAGGGTGTGCTGCACACTGTCCGTGAAGACAAGGAGCGCACGCACACGCACACACACGTGCGCACACACGCACACATACACAAACGCGCGTGCATGCACACGCACGTGCACGCGCGCACACACACACACACACACACACACACACACACACACTCCTGAGCTTTTTTAGTTCAAATTCTCCTTCCTCTTCACTCTGTCTGAACACTGAGAGGTGCAGTGTCACCACCGTGGTGCCTCTTTTTTCTCATCCTTTTCAGAATCAAAATGGATCCAGCTCTTCTGAGAGGAGCCAGGCTGGCTCTGCCTCTCATACCCCACCACGCCCAAGAGGCATTCAGAAAGGGTTTTGTACTTCGTGGTGGAAACAGTTCATGTGAGCCGGACCCCACCGCCCTGTCGATCGGAGACACCCTCACCTGCCCCAACCTGTCCCTTCCACTCCTGGGGGTCCCCGCAGGTGGGACTCCGCTGCAGGGGCCAGAGGCCCCAGCCCCGCCAACTCCATCACCTCCATTCCAACCAGCCACAGTGGAGCCATTCACCCACCTGGGTCTGGTCTTCTCGCCTGACAAACCAGAATCAAAAGAACTCACTCCCCTCCCTCAGGGCTTCTGCAAAAGTTCTGAGACAGACATAAACATGCACTAACGTAATACAGAGGTTTTGTGACTGAATAATGTAAGAAAAAGCCGAATGTAAAGTGAATTCTCTCACCAGAAATAAAATAGCTTCCCTCTCAGATGGACCACAAGAACAAGAGCGTGATTGTGGACCTTCTACAAGGTAAGAGGAAGACTCAGAAACCAAGAGTAGTCTCACCCAATGTTGCTAAAACTGAGAGCTGATAACGCTACGAAGCCAATGGTTGAGTATCACAGCCAAATAAAACTACAGCGAAATCCAGCGGCACAAGGACTGCATGGCATGCGTTAATGACAAGTATGTCATCCTTTTCCCAGTGGCAATTTTCCACAACATGTCTTCTCATACGTGGATTTTCCGTTACTTTGTCACTTGTCCCAAGTAAACAATACAATGTAGCGACCTTCCCGCTACCTTGTTCAGTTGTGCTCCTGAGCTTGTCAGTTGAACACTGTGACCTGTGCCTTCCATACACTGTGTCGAGTCCTAGATAACCCTGCAATGCACTGGTTCCCATGTTACAGATGAGGAAAACCAGGACCCAAAAAGGTGAGTAATATGTCCACAGCCAAAAGCCTGGTTTGTCCCTGCCCCAAAGATGCTCTTCCCCACTACTGCACGCTGTTCCGGGTAAGAGGGTGTGTGTTCACCAAGGTCACCTGAGCAGAGAGAGGCAGGGGTGCGGCCACCGGACTTTCACCTGACGGAGCGGCACGTCCAGACCTCCGCCTTCACCCCCCCACTCGGAGAGCCCCTGTAGCCACACGCTCCTCCCCTACGGGGCTGGTCTGTTTTCCAGGCTTTGGTTTTGGCACTGACTTGTCATATACTCAGCTTGTTCTCCACTCACTTGGACCATTTCTCTTTTTCCGGGAGCTGCTTCTTGGCTCCACATGTCTAAGTAGCAGCAACCTAGGAGCTGTGTGTGCGGCCCTGGAACGCGAAGGTTCCTGCCTGAACCAAGCTGTGAGCCGCTGGGCCCGAGTGGGAGCGGTGCAGGCCCGCCCGGCGCAGTGCCTGCAGGCCAGGGGCCCCTGCGGGTGGGGCGCCTGCGGGTGGGGGCGCCTGCGGGTGGGGGCGCGGGCGCCTGCGGGTGGGGGCCCCTGCGGGTGGGGGCCCCTGCGGGTGGGGGCGCCTGCGGGTGGGGGCCCCTGCGGGTGGGGGCGCCTGCGGGTGGGGGCCCCTGCGGGTGGGGGCGCCTGCGGGTGGGGGCGCCTGCGGGTGGGGGCCCCTGCGGGTGGGGGCGCCTGCGGGTGGGGCGCCTGCGGGTGGGGCCCCTGCGGGTGGGGGCGCCTGCGGGTGGGGGCGCCTGCGGGTGGGGCCCCTGCGGGTGGGGCCCCTGCGGGTGGGGGCACCTGCGGGTGGGGGCCCCTGCGGGTGGGGACGCCTGCGGGTGGGGGCGCCTGCGGGTGGGGGCGCCTGCGGGTGGGGCCCCTGCGGGTGGGGCGCCTGCGGGTGGGGGCGCCTGCGGGTGGGGGCGCCTGCGGGTGGGGGCGCCTGTGGGTGGGGGCCTCAGGGCCACCTCCCCGCGGCGAGTGCCAGGACAGCCGGGACGGCTCCGTGGCCCACGGCGTGCCCGCGCGCAGGTGGGTCCTCCGCCGGGCCCGCCCGGGAGCAGGGCCGGCGCGTGGCGAACCGAGCCCACCAGCCGCTCCTCTGCTGCTAAAGGGAGCCGGGCGAGAGCTCTCGAGGCCTCCAGCTCCCACACGTGAGGCGTCCACACTCAGCCTGTGGCTCGCCCGATTCAGCCGTTCCCTTTACTGGGAAAAGTGGCGTCGGAACACAGGTGGCAGGGACAAGGCCTCTGGTAAAGCACGTACCGCCCTCATCCCGTGACCGTCCATCCCCGGGGCCCGACGTGTCTCGAGTGCCTGGCCGGCCCACTAGGCAGCAGGGGGTGCCCTCCTGACGGGGCAGAGGTCCCGGGCAGGGGCGGCTGGTGGACCAGGTGGCGACAGGTCCCTCTCCCACCACGACTGCCGAGCTCTCCAGCCGGGGGGCGCCACCCCTAAAAGAGCAGAGAAGCCCTGCCAGGGCGGGGGTGGGAGGCGCAGCCCGGCTCCCTCCCTGACGGCCGCAGGGGCGCACAGGCAGCTCTGAGTCCGGCACTAAGCCCACTTCACAGACGCCCGTCACGCCCGGCTGAAGGGAGCTGGCGTCTGACAGCAGGAACCGGGCAATACCAGAGGCAGGTGTCACCTGGCCCGTGGGGCCCGGGCCGTCGCCCGCTTCTTCAGCAGCCTGTGCGCGGCTTCCTCAAGGCCCGCGGGCGGGAGCCTGCACGCACGCACTCACCCTCGCCCCTGAGCGGCTCTCCACGGGGCCCACGTTGAGGCTGGTACCCGGCGAAGCCCCGGAGCTGCCCCCATCGCCACACACACGGGGGACAGAGTGGTGCGAGCACGGAAGGCAGCCTCTCGGGACAGACACTCGAGCCCTCGTGGCCATGGCGTCTGCGAGGGTGCTTTACGCCACAGCCGTACCGGCTCTGGTACGGGAACACGGCGGACGTCACGACTTAAACAGCTACGGCAAAGTCACGTGACAGGAACCCCGCCTTCCCCTGACTTGGGAGACACCCGGGCACGGCGAGCGCTGCTGCCGGCACGGCTTCGAGCCCGCTGCCCACAGCCCCGGCCCTCAGGCCCACTGCTGCTCCCTGGCAGCGGCGTCGTGTCGGCCTGGCTCTGCTGGGCCTCAGGAAGCGCAGCCGGGCCGTGAGCCCCTGCACCCGGGGTACGGGACCGCTGCACCCACCGGCAGTGGCCGCCCCTTATCAACTTCTCATCGTCTCCCTCACGGAAAACACGAAGGGCTTGAAACCCTGAATTCTGGGGACCACATTATACCCTTTTCTAGCAACGAAGGCCTAAGAGTGAAAAGAGGTTCTCTTTAAAGCCGTCTTCATCTCTAATATCCCAAAGGGGAAGCAAAGGGCCTGCTCCGCTCGGTCTCCTCCGAGGTGAAGGGGTGGGTTCCCTGCACCCGGCACTGCTCTCCACGTCACCGCGCCCCAGGCACAGACCACACAAACGAGGCCCCCTGCGCCCACTGTGCTCTGCCTGGGTGCTTCCGTCGGCTCAAAGGCAAAAACGTGTCAGGGCAGGGTGTCCAGGCAGCAGCAGAAAACCACTTCCACATTAAAAATCCACTTCTCTTGGAACAAGACCCTGAAAAGCAAGCAAGAGATTAAAGGGCACCAGCCCGGGGGCTGCGCAATCCGAAACTGGCGCTTCCCTCCGGAGACAAGGGCAACAAGATCTCAGATCGAAGCCCTGATGGAGATTTCAAAGAGAGTGGGGAGGAAAAGGGGGAGAGGAAGCAGCGGGGCTGCCCGCCCCCCAGGACGCCCCAGAAGGAGCAGCAGCTCCCGTCACAGGCCCGTCCTCCCCCTGGAGAGAGGGGGGCGGGCATCGCCTCTGCTGTGTGCAGCCGTCCACCAGCATGTCTCTGTCCACAAAAGGGACGGTGCAGGGGCGGAGACAGGAACAAAGCCCTCCAGCCCGCGGCCCGGGGGTGGCAGCCCTCGTCCTCACGCCCTGCACGTTCCACCTTCACCTTCCCAGGTTGTTAGGTGTGGGCTCTGCCAGGGCCACACCTCCCACCCCAGGGCCACGCGAACCTCTCTCTGCGGCACACCTGAGCGGCTTGCTGCGCGGCGGGCAAAGCGCACCTGGTTCAGTAACATCAGCCCCGTGCATTCCCGCTCCAGCTGGACTAGGTGTATTCTGAGTGGCATTTTAACTGTCTCTTTGCTTTTTGTTCTCAGACAGGTTTTCTGAGATGCAATAATATTTTCCCCAAAAAGGGTATTTGCTGAATTATTCTTTTGGATTTAGAAAGCATTTCTAACCTTGTTTCCATAGATACAAAGTTAAAGAAAAGCTTTGAAAAAAATATTTAACAAGGAGCCTTGAATGTCAAATACTGAGGGTGCAAATACACACTGCATTAGGAGAAAGAAATGGAACCCCAGAGACCCCCCCGACTGGTGCAGTCATGAGCCAGGCCAAACACAGCAGCTCCCCGTGAAACAACAGCGTGGAAGTGAGAACAACTGACGGAGATCAGACAAAAGTAAGGCTGCGAGTGTGGTGCACGTGCGCTGCAGACCCAGCCTTCCGCGGCTGTGCTGGATGCATGGCCTAGGGACTGTCACAGTGCTGGGCTGCCTCGGGTCTCAGGTGAAAGAGCGAAAGGTTCGTTCAGTTTCTCAGCCATTCCTGATGCATGGGGCCCCTGGACAGTCACATAAAATCTCAGGACCCTCCTTAGGAAATCAATCTTATTCTGCCATCGTCACATGATAGAACACACAGTTCTCAAACTGTAGTGCCCATGAATCAACCGGGGTCCTGATAAAATGCCATGTGGATTCCTGAGGCCAGAGTGGATCCCAGGTTTCTGCATTTCCAACAAGAAGGGCACAACATGTAGAAATAATTTTAATTTAAAATTTTTAGGACTTCCCCGGTGGCTCAGTGGTTAAGAATCCGCCTGCCAATGCAGGGGACACGGGTTCGATCCCTGGTCCAGGAAGATCCCACATGCCGCGGAGCAACTAAGCCCATGCACCACAACTACTGAGCCTGCGCTCTAGAGCCCACGAGCCACAACTACTGGGCCCACAAGCCACAACTACTGAGCCTGCGCTCTACAGCCCATGAGCCACAACTACTGAGCCCGCGTGCCACAACTACTGAGCCTGCGCTCTAGAGCCCGAGAGCCACAACTACTGAGCCCACATGCCACAACTACTGAGCCTGCACTCTACAGCCCACGTGCCACAACTACTAAGCCCATGCACCTACAGCCTGTGCTCCACAACAAGAGAAGCCATAGCAATAAGAAGCCCATGCACCGCAACAAAAAGTAGCCCCTGCTCACCGCAAATAGAGAAAACCTGCGCGCAGCAACGAAGACCCAACGCAGCCAAATAACTAACTAAATAAATAGCAGCATATCCCCTCCCAAAAACAAGTCAATAAACTGAAGGAGCATATTATTAACGACTGCATCACACAGTAAACCTAACAACTGAATGAGCATATTATTAGCGACTGCATCACAAAGTAAACCTAACAACTGAATGAGCATATTATTAACGACTGCATCACACAGTAAACTTAACAAGCTCTTTACGGCTCATCTTCTGGATCCAAACTCTGTACTTTCCCAAGCACCAAGTGACATGCCTTATTCAAATTATTTTGTATTATCTATGAAGGAAAAAAATCATACATCAACTAACATTTATGAGTATCTTAGCTTTCATTTTAAGATAGATGTATATTTATATATATATATTTTAATCAGGATTAAAAGGCAAGAACTGCTCCTACGGCTTGATGTTTAGAATTCTCACACTACGAGCTCAAAAACATCAGAGGTCTTTTTCAGATAATTTTCTGGTTTTGTTTTTAAATGATGAGATAAGAAAGAACGTTTGCTATTTGTGAGCACCTGTCCACAAAAGAAGCATGGTGGTAAGTGTAGTCTTCGTGCCAAACATGAAATCCCAAATGAGACCACTGTCACTGCACATCCTTTTAACACTGACACCTGAAGTACTGGGGACACGGAGACACGCTACAGAGGATGGGGCTGAAGGGCTAGGAAGGGTGTCCGGGTGAATCTGAGCAGTAACTGTTTTTGTCCTCCTCTTTAACTTGTTGTATTTCAGCATCCTTGATCTCCTGCACCCTGCTGTCCACGGTAGGTCCAGACTACATAGCGGAACAGAGAAGAAAAATGACTGCAAACTGTGTCACAGTGATATGAATAAGCAGCGTCCAGTTGGCAACGGCACCCCGCAGGACACAGGCCACGGTACGTTAATACGCTTTATTCAGAAAGGGTTGGGGCCGCTACACTTGAAAAACGTGAGCTGACAAGGTTTCAGTCTACCTTCCCTGCTCTCGTCTATCCCCGTCTCCAGTGAGGCACGCAGTTCAGGAGTGAACAGAGACCAGGAGCAACAGGCCACCTGCAGCGGTGGACACTCCTCTCCCTCGTTCCACCTCTCCCCTCCCCTCACCAGAGCTGGAGCCCATCAAGCCACCCGGGGGTCAGAGAGAGGAGCCCCAGGAGCTTCAGGGCACCCAGGGCACGCAAAGCACGGCCACACGCTTGTGCAGGTAAAGTGCTGTTGGGACACAGCCCACCCCCCTGCTTACACCTCATCTATGGCTGCTTCTCTCCTACAACAGCTGAGCTCAATACTTGTGACAGACACCACGGGCCTGAAAAGCCTCAATTAGTTTACAGAAAACTGAGCTGGCCCCAGTCCCTTAGAAGGAAAGCAGGTTGCTCATGGGACCAAAAGGAGGTTAGAAACTGGGCTTGAAAAAATAGGCGGGAACCAAGACAGGACACCTCCAGAACACAGCACAAGGGACGCAGCGCCCCCATGGGACTCTGCAGCAGCCAGGCCCTGCACACTCCTCAGGCGCCCCTCCTCGCCGCACGGCTCAGAGCTCGGGCACAGCAAGGCTGGCCTCGCCGACGGCAGGTGGCCTCACGGCCCCAGCACAGTTCACACAGGGGCAGCCACACGCCCCCAAACCTGGACTGCGCTGCCCAAGAGCATGTGGGCCTTTCCAGGATCCCAGGACACCACGGACTCCAAGTTCACCTCAGAACACAAGCTGGTTTTTTCCACATTCACTGCTGAGCCACCCAGCCTGGACCGTCCTGGACCATTCCCACCACTGACCTCTCGACCCCAGAACAGGACTCTGTCCTCATCCTCGTGGGAATTCACACTTGTCGTAGCCACAGCCTAAATCTTCTGGACTCTACCTGTGCAGCTGCAGCTTTTCTCCAGCCCCTCCCTCTGCGTCCTGTGCAGATTTAAGAAACCGGTCCATCCTTCCCATCTATATCTAAGTCTTGGACAGGCAGGGTCAACTGAGGTCTGCACTGGGCCTGGGGCCACATCCAGGGCTGGCTAACCACCAACGTCGTTGGTAAAAGCTTGCAGCAAATGCCCCTACGAGCCTTCTTCCGCACTTGCCACAGCTGTTTGACCCTGCGGGGCAGGCCCGGGACTCTTCCTCCAGAGAAGGAAGCAGGACTGTGGTCAGTGTGCCATCCTGCCCCCCGCCCAGTAGGAGCTGTACGAACCTCGCGGAGTCACCTCTGTGATTCAGTTCAAGGGCCCAACATCCAACCCATTTCCCCCTTCTATCAAGCAAAGTTAAAAGGTCAAGGTGACACAGAACCAAAGTTGAGTGCTGTTTCAAAAAGCAGGACCAGAACTGCATGAGTGGGGAAATGAACTCTCAAGATTTCTTTTCCTTCTTTCTAGTCTCCACGGCCTCATTTACATCTATATTATGGGTTCTGCTGACAACACACTATAGGAAAAGGCAAACTGCCAGGCAGCACCCAGCAGGCATGGCTGAGCTCATGGGCAGAGTGCCGCGACGAAAGTGCGATGAGCCCTGTCTTTGTCTGGTGCTGGCAGCTTGGCCTGAGGCCCTGGGTGGCCACACATGGCGAGAACTGACGGTGGCACGGAGCAGAGCTGCCTACAGGTTTGCACAGGAGAAGTGATGGGTGACGCGCCCACCTCCTTCTCCGTGCCTAGCTGTGAACTAGGGGCGTCTTAAATTGCAATTCCACCCAGCAAGCATCCATTCAAGGTCCCTTATGGGCCACACAGACAGACACAAGTGAAATACAGAGACCCGTCCCCAGAAGCCACTAAGGGAAGTGCATCTGCATACCTCACATCGGTGATGATGACCCACCAGTAACGTTTCAAGGCCTCCATCCCCAAAGTGTCAAGGGCATGCCAGAAAATGGGCCCTGTCCTGTGCACGCTAGGGAACATTCCTCTGGGCCTGGTTCTCAGAGGGGACACTGGATGTTCTCAATGTGATGACTCTGTATCTTAGCTTCTCCCTCTGGGGTCTCCCACAGCCCCCATGACACAGAATAACTCGGATGTCCCCGGTGCGCTGACGAAAGTTTGCTTCGCTTACGCAACCCAGAGCAGGTGCTCAGTAGAGAGGAACTAAAAGCTCTGCTGCATTTATTCAGTAATAAATGAGTGATTTCCCCAACTCTCACCCTGTGAGAGCCTCAAAGTCCCCCCCTTCTCATTCTCACACATTCAGAATAAGGCTATTTTATGTTTTCCAAGATTTCATTACAAAAAGAAAATTCTACCCTTCTTCGTATCCACTGTAACTCCCCCTTCTATTCTAGCCCAGGCTCTTTCTTTCCTATTGTAACAGTAAAGCAGTTCAGAGACATCAGAAATTCTCCCATTTGATGAAAAACACTGGAATTCCATGTCGAAGAAGCAACCACATTCTTACAAAAATGAGGAGAAGGAACAGAAGGAGAAAGACAATCACGAGCAGATCAGATGGGATGCGAAAAGCCACCAGAAAGGACACAAAGAACACGCTGACAGAATGAGACTGGATTCTTTTCAGAGACGATTAACGAATGAGAAAGTGACGGGTCCTCGTTGCTGTGCACGGGGCAGCAGGAGCCATGAGAACCAAGGCACTTGCTGTCTTACGACCCCTCCCACAGCAAGCCTTACCCTCTCGCACATGTGAGACCGTATGTAGTTTGCAGCATAACATGTACCATGGAGGCACGATTTTCAATTTGTTTTTCTCAGGTCGAAAGGCTGAAAGCAGGTGCCTAGGACTTGGGGGCAGCAGGAAACGCCAGGTTAATTTTCCTTCTGATGTCTGTGACTGCAGAGCCTCCTCTCCTCCCTCCCTCCCCTCTCCACGTTTTCTCTTCATTTCCCCCTGACCTCCAAAACAAAGAGGCGGTGGAGCGAGCTGATGTGTCAGGACTGGCAATAGCATCGCAAGGTCCGTTTCCAGGATTAGCATCCCCAGCCTCATCCTGTCCCAGGGCCCACAGAGAGCAGCACGGTTTTGTGATTCCCCTTAAGTGACTGGACAAAGGCCACGCGCTGAGATATGAACGTGGAGGTTACATCAATTTACGTGGAATTCAGAAGGTAAGAGAACCCATAAGCCACAGAATGATCTGTTCCTCCAACTCTTCTAAACCGTGCACGTCTCGTACCCACGTGAAAGACCATACAAACAGGGTGCTGCCCTTTCCTCTGAACATACCTCAACAGACATCCACGACCTTGCTGAAGAAAAAGGAAAACTTCCACAGGCAAGTCTCGCCGCACAGCCTTGCCCCATAGATAACACGCAGAGTCCCCACACGTTTCCCAAGCATCATGTCTCTGCAGCCCCATGGGATCAGCTCAAGCATGTGGGTGGGAGCCTGTTCACTGGGCCCCTGGGTAGAACAGGGTTGTTATCGCAGTATTTAAAAAGAAGTCATCCTTAAGTGAAAGAAGCCAGTCTGAAAATTCTGGAAAAGATAAAACTATAGAGAAGGGAAAAGATCAGTGGTGTCCAGGGGTCCCGGGAGGGAGGGCTGACTGCGTGCAGCGCAGAGCACTTTTTGGGCAGTGAAGCTTCTCCGTAATTGTGGACACATGACTCTACATGCCCGTTGAAGCCCACTGAACTTACAGCACAAAGATGAACCTAAATGTATGCAAATTTAACGAAAAATTAACAGTGAGGCAGGAGGACACCGGGATGGAATGAAGACTATGACAAAAGAATGTAACCGTGTTACAAATGTGAGAAACCACCACCTCTCAGGGGCTGCGGGAAAGATGCTGACCTAAGTAACTCTGGAAACGAGGAGAGCCTATAAAACTACTGGCAAAAGAGACTGTATATAAGCCCTGTATTCTAGTTGATAAAGTTTCACCAGGAGCACAGACTAGCAGTTCTGACACTGAAGTCCAACAATTAAGTAAATAGACTGCAGTTGGTGGGGGCCAGACCTCTCACTGTTGCAGCTGCAGACGACAGAAGCAAAGGCAGGAGACAGGAGGACCCCCGTGGCGATGAACTAGGGTTGGAGACACCGATAAGCGCTGCTGTTTAGCCTGATACAGATACAGATGGTCACAGACAGAAATATTTATAAGTATGATTAGTGCACACACATGTGACTCCTCGCTCTGTTAGCTAAGACGTCCACAAGCAATGACACCACAGTAGCAATGAGCACACCCAGTGCTCAGATCCTGGCTTCTAATCCCACTCACAAATAAAAGGCACTGAGATTCCCTAGAGAAATGGCTAATTCTGAGATTCGGGCAGGAAATACACCAGATGAGCCTAGAGCATCATGTAGCACCAGAAAGTAAGGAAGTGCTCGAGACAACAGCCATACAGATGGGAGTATTCAAAGAGAGCCGACTAAAACAGCTCCTACTGACCAAAGCTGGAAATCGGAGCCAAAAAAATACAGTAGTAGTGGATTATTATCCAAAGTATAAAGGAAATTAGGGAATAACTAAACGAGGAAAAGAGACAAACCGCCTGTGCAGGAAAATTCCAAACAATGTGTGTAGGTTCTCCCCCTCGAGGTGGGGAGCACAGCTCCCACTCCTTAGATGTGGGCTGTGCATAGCGACTTCCTTCCAAAGAGTACAGTGTGGAAAGGGGGAAAGAGTTCCTTCACATGGACACACCTGGCAAACACATCTCAGCCAGGAGATCAAGGTCCACGTCAACAGGGATAAGTCATCCTGACAGTGTGTGCCCCTGACATGATGTAACGAGAACAGCATTCACCTCTGTGGTCTTCCTCCCGGAAACTCATAGCCCCAGTGCAATCACGAGAAAAATATCAACAAAGCCACACTGAGGGACAGTCTACAAAATATCTGACCAGCACTCCTCAAGGGCAAGGTCACTAGAAACAAGGGGAGTCTGAGGAAACGTCATGGCCAAGAGGAGCCTAAGGAGACACGATGACTAACGTAACACGGTACCTGGATGGGCTCCTGGAGCAGAAAAAGGACACTGAGAAAAACTAAAGAAATCTGAATAAAGTGTGGAACATAGCTAATAGTAATATGTCAATATTGGTTCATTAATTATCACAAATATATGTACTAATGTGTTAATAAGGAGAAACTGGGTGTGGGGTATATGGGATTCTCTGTCCTAGCGTCAGTTTTTTGTAAATCTTAAACTGTTCTTTTAAAAAGTTGTTTTTAAATAAATTTAAAATATATATATATATATACACACACATACACATACACTTACATATATATAGTATGGCCACACAATGGAACATACGAAACCATCAAACGTTCTATAAGTTAATATTTCTTAGCATAATAATAGGCTGATGCTAAATGAAGTTCTGAAAAGCTGTGGCTGTAAATACAAAGGGTGTAGGAAGCAGCGCTGACATTTACACTGCTTCTACGTTGGGCAGTGGGAATATACCGCCATTTTATTTTCTTCTTTTTTGTGAATCTGTGTTTCTGAATGTTACTGCCTTTGTAGTATGAAATATTCTACAGGTTTTCAGTTACTGGATTTACAAAAAGTCATTGGATAAAAGAAGCTGAGGAAACGATCCTGATTTCTTCACAGTCTGAAAGTGGTTTTGACTGCTCACTCGCTCAGCCCATCACCCCAAGAAAACCAGAAGGTCTGGCTCATCTTTAAAATGCCCAGAACCCTGTGTCAACAAACCTTGAATTGAACAACGCAGATACTGAACAGAGAAGCTGTGACCACATTACCTTCCTGATGCTCCGTCTAAGACTGATTCCAAGAAGGGTTACTCGACAGGCCCTAACCTTTCCTTCTGTCCCCGAGGGTTTCCTTACCCCACCCCAGGAATGTCGGGGCTTCTGGGCTGAGCGCGCTTGAACACATACCAGTAAATGGGGAGGGCTCACACAGAGGACACACAGCTGGTGGGGACGAGCCTGGGATAACGGGTGGGCGCCAATCAGGGGGACCTTCGGGGCTGTGAGCCCCACGAGAGTGGCCTGGCAGAGTGCCGCTTAGCGCTGGTGAAGTAACTAAGCCCACGTGGCCCCAGAGGAGACGGTCTCAGCTGTGTCCAGCTGTGGGCGTCCCCGAGGGACATAACATACCGCCGCGCCCCAGGGCAAGGTGATGGCTCCCACTGACAGAAGAGTCGCCATTTCATCGGCAAGAGCTCACATGTGCGCAACAGCCACCCCTCCTCCCCCGTGCCCAGAGGGTGGTCAAAGCAACACAGGTGAGAACCAAACGCACTTTCCAAACACAGCAGCCGTCGACACGCAAACACACCGCCGACGCCTGGACACGGCAGCCACCAACATGCAAGCAGCTGTCTGCTTGAGTTTGCTTCTTCCTCACTTAAAGCTATTCAAAGATTTGGGAAATAGTTATGAAAAGAAAATATTAGAGGACAGATCTGCCCTAATCTGTTTCATTAAAAAGAAAACAGGAACAGTGTCTGTGGAATTTCAAGGTCAAAAGATATTTCCCTCTGAAACTTTACCTTTCAAAGTTCATACAATATTTTTTAAAAGGAAAATAGGGACAGAAAACATCACAAATGTGACCACATGGCTGACCAGAACGCCGACCACCTACCCGCCTAAGTCATGCTGGCGCGTGTCTGGTTTGGGGGCCCAGCCGGGCCTGCCCTCTCTCACCACAGAAGCCTCTGGGGAGACAGTGAGAGGAAAAGCACCCGAAGGAAAGGAAACCATCCACCGGTGTCACTTCAGTTTATACCCGCAGTACCGCTTCTTGCCCGGATAACTTTCACCCAACGTTAAAAACGTCGCCAGCACTGCAGATGCTCAGGAAGAGTGCGAGCAGCAGCGAGAGTCCGAGGCAGGGGCGGGAGGGCGCGCGGAAGGCTGGGGGGGGGGCCCCCGAGGGTCGCGGGGGGGGGGCGCGGGGGGGGGCGCGGAGGGCGGGCGGCTCCAGCGCGAGAGCGGTCCTTGGCGCCTGTGGATGTTCTCCCTCCCATGTATTTAACTGTTAAATAACAGCGTCTTGACACGAGGAAGAACCTCCTCCCACTCAGTTCACCAGCCGCGTCCTCGGCGCCCACGGCCTCCGACGGCTTTTCCATCACCGCCTCCTCCGCCTGGTGCCCGACACGCTGCCTTGCCGTCCGCGCGCGGGTCTTCCTGCTTCTCCGCCAGCCCTCATCGCCCTCCCGCTGCGCCTTCTCCACACACCCCCGACACAACCGCGTCTACCAGGCTTCTACTGTCGGCCCCGCCTTCTCACATTTTACACTCCTCCCCGGGCCCCTCCACGTGGACGGCCTTCATCAGTCATGAGTCCTAAACACATTCCCAAACTCTTCCAAGAGCTCCAGAGGCAGAATCGCGCTTCTCTGGACACCGTCACCTCCGCGGCACGAGCACCTCTTCCTGAGTGTCCCCACGCCGGACTTCTCTTCCGCTGCCCGTCTCACTCACCAATGATGCCCGCGCCCACGTCGGCTACATCTCCTGAAAGCCCCTCTTCCGCCTCCTCCTCTCCCGTCCATCCCCCCAGCCTCTGCCTCAACAGCCTACTAACTAGTCCCTCTGCTTTAAGCCACTGCCCTGCTAGCTCTTCTCTCTGCGACTGGAAACCGTCTGCGACACCAAATGAACTGCGTCCAGTGAAGAGAACCCTCCAGTGATGGGCCCTATAAAAAGCCACCGGGCCCCTTCGGCGGGCCTATTGTCACCACCCACTCCCACCTCCCTCACAGCCCCACTGCCTGCAGCTCTGGGCAGCTGCATCCTCCATGCTTTTGCTCATGCTATTCCGGGGACCTGGAATGCCCTTCTTGCCACCGGCCCCTTTAGACCTCGGATCACTGACCCTCTCCCTGCCCGCTTGGCCCCTGGGCCCCTTATGGGTTTAGAAAGGAAAGAGGAAAAGGAATGTCAGACACGCAGACCGAACTTCCTCCAGCCCAAGCCCCGCTTCTCTGCAGCTGCTGGGAGTCGGCCTCCCCGCCAGCCCAGGGTGTCTGTTCTCCGGAAGCGACACTACCTGCTCTCCTGTCCCTCCTGAGAGGAGTCTCAGCTACAGGTCCTCAGGGACCTGAAGGCTGACAGCCGCAACCCTTAATTATTATTTAGCGTAATTCCGTGAATTACAGGATTTCAGAGATGCGTGTACCCGTGAGCACGGATTTCTCCAAGAGGCCCCCCGTGGAGGCAGGTCCGCCTTCCTCCCGCCCCCAGTCTCAGGCCAACGCTCTGCTGATCGCTCCCCCACAGCACGTCTCCTAAGCCCGAGGCCATGGCTCACGGAAGGCCTCCGGGGAGCCTCGCGGGGACACAGTGCCCCGAGAGCCACCCTGACACCGGGCCTCACATCAGGGCCCACGGCTCCATGGTGTGAAACTGGAGGCTCCTCGGGGCCTGGCAGCGGCGCCCACTCCTCACATGGCTCCCCACGCGGCCTGCAGGCCCCCAACCCAGGCCCTGCTCGGGACCCACTGCTCTGCAAAAGGCACAGACACGGCCCTCCTGGCGCCAGGCTTCCACGGGTTTCTGGGGAAGCAAGCGTGTCCTTGAGTCCCTGAGGGGGTCACAACTTATGGAAACTTCTGAGCGGGGCCCCAGACAGACACAGGCGCAGAGACGTGACTTCCTACAACAGCAGTTGCATGCCTGCCAGCACCAGGGGCGCAGGCTCTGCTAGGGGGAAAGGGGTTCCCGGACGGCGCGGCCTCCCTCCTCCACTACGCCCCAGGGGACATAGCTGACCAGATGCAGAGTCCCTGAGAGCCCAGAGGGGCTTTCCCACGCGACGCCCCAGAGGTGATCCGGCAAGACTCGCGTTCCTGAAAGCCACCGCCGACATGGGAGAAAGTGTCTCCCCTCCTGCCGCTGCTGAGAGGCCTGTGAACCCACCTGGCTCTGGCCTCGCCCTTCCTCTGTCTTCTGCTTCTCCACTTCTGGGGGCCTCACCAGGGCTCGGAAAACTGACTCTGTCCTCCTGCATTCCTGACCTCGTTTCCTATGTGTGGGTGCGATAGGCTGAGCTGTGTCCCCCTACATTTGTATGTTGAAGTCCTGACCCCAGGACCTCCGGATGTGACTGCATTTGGAGATGCGGGTCTTTAAAGAGGTGATTAAGTTAAAACCATGGGTCATGAGTGGGCCCTGATCCAATATGACTGGTGTCCTTATAAGAAAAGGAGGTCAGGACACAGACACACACAGGGTGACCACGTGAGGACACAGGGAGAAGACATCCAACTGCACACCAAGGAGAGAGGCCTCAGAGAAACCAGCCCTGCCCACACCTTGATCTGCCCACCAGGCAAACAGAAACGAAGTGGAAATGCCCAGGAGGAGCCCAGCAGGAGCTCCCCTCAGATAACCCACAGGCGGATGACTGAGAGGCGCCGCTGGGACGGAGGTGCATGTTCACAGCACCGCACGTGGATGTGACTGCAGATTCGCTTCCTGAAGGGGCTACAGTCCTTTGGAACAACCTGAGTCCTCTACGTCAGGGATTTTGTGTGTTTTGGTTGAAAGAATCAGATGGGAGAAGGGGGCAGTGGGAAGCTGCATAGCAGGCAGTTCTGACGAACATGAGGAGATGCAAACGTGGGAGGGGGCCTCTCAGCCCTGAAGACTCTCCCTCACTCTTACACCACTCGGGGTCTCCGTGGGGGTCCCGACCATTTGGCAAAAGGGGGCCGGGGGCAAGTAAGGAATTGAGCAGAAACACGGAATGAGCCCCTGTCATTCCCCCACCCCCTTCACACACGCACACACACGCGAGCACACCCCTCAGGGTTTCTGCTGCGGCCCCGACGGGAACAGAGAACACAAAGAGATACTGAGATTCACTCTTAGGACAGACCGTCCCCTACAAAGAAGGAGAGTTAAGTCAGATATTTGGAGCTCAGAACTAGTGGTCTGGTGGCCTGGCCAGCCCACGAAACCTGTTTAATCCAAAATACACTTTAAATACTACATATCTGCAATAAAAAGCAATGGAAAACCAGCTCTTTGCAACAATAATTAAGCAAAAACAATTGAATTGAACCCCCAATAAATGTTTATTCATACTGAGTGCTGATTCAAGAACCTGAGGTTCAGTGAGAACAGGCTGAGGACCAGGGCGGTGATTCGGGGGTTCTGCAGAGCCTTCCGGGCGAACTCAAGCCCCCGACGTGTGGCACATGACTCACTGCATCTTGTACTTCGCCTCTCGTCATCTTACTCCTTTTCCTTGCAATGGGGTGAATCAATGGCGCTGTTCTCACATTTACTGGCTGTGAGGGGCGCTGTGCAGCTCACAGTGTAAATGAGAAGGCGGGTAAGAGAAAGGGGTGCAAGGAGAGGGCGGGAGAGCTCTCCTAGGCTGACAGCGAGAGTCGGAAGAGAAAGGCGGGGACACAGCCACAGGGCGTGCGTGTGTGTGTGTGTGTGTGTGTGCGCGCGCACGTGCGGTGAGTGTGAGTGCATGTGTGTGGGCAGGGTGTGTGTGCAGGTTTAAGCAAATGTATGGAAAAGCAGAGCCAGGGTTGGAATTACCCACCGTGAAGAGTTGGTAGCAAAGGAAAACGAACACTGCGCTCCTGACGTGCATTTTACACCAAAACCCCCATCTCTTCACCCTTTCTGAGGGCGGTGCAGCCCCTACATTCCCGACGCAGCCTCTGTTCACTCAGAACAGTGTGGGCGTTATGGTGGTAGCGGGTGATCGAGTGGGCAAGTCACCTCGAAACATAAGTGCATGTGTGCACGTGCGTGGGAGGGCATGTGTTGGGGGAGGGGAAATGCACAACCAACTTTACGTGCACACACAAGATATTTACAATCAAGTCTCTGTGGTTTAAGCACCACTGTTTCCTTGAGTGACACAAGCAGAACCCAGAAGTCAAAGAACTTGCAGTTGTTCTGTGTTCCAGTTGTTTTAATTTAAAAAGGAAAAAATAAAGGCAAAACCAATAAGGAACTTTAGAGTTGCAGACAGAGCTCATTTCTCTCTCATTTTTCCTCAAAGAAAAGTCAGTGTTGCCGCCAGGTGGAAGTCCGTCGATGGAATTCACATGAACTCTAGTTGCCACCAAAAGGCCAACAACAAACTAAAAGACACATCAAAAACAAGACTGTGGGAGGACCTTCAAGATGGCGGAGGAGTGAGACGAGGAGATCCCCTTCCTCTCCACAGATACATCAGAAATACATCTACATGTGGAACAACGCCTACAGAACACCTACTGAACACTGGCAGAAGACCTCAGACCTCCCAAAAGGCAAGAAACTCCCCACGTACCTGGGTAGGGCAAAAGGAAAAAGAATAAACAGAGACAAAAGGATAGGGACGGACCTGCACCAGTGGGAGGGAGCCGTGAAGGAGGAAAGGTGTCCACACACTAGAAGCCCCTTCGCGGGCGGAGACTGCGGGGGGCGGAGGGGGGAGCTTCGGGGCCGCGGAGGAGAGCGCAGCCACAGGGGTGCGGGGGGCAGAGCGGAGAGATCCCCGCACAGAGGATCGGCGCCGACCGGCGCTCACCAGCCCGAGAGGCTCCTCTGCTCCCCCGCCGGGGCGGGCGGGGCTGGGGGCTGAGGCTCGGGCTTCGGTCGGAGCGCAGTGAGAGGACTGGGGTTGGCGGCGTGAACACAGCCTGCAGGGGTTGGTGCGCCACGGCTGGCCGGGAGGGAGTCCGGGGAAAAGTCTGGAGCTGCCGAAGAGGCAGGAGACTTTTTCTTCCCTCTGTGTCTCGTGGTGCGCGAGGAGAGGGGATTCAGAGCGCCGCTTAAAGGAGCTCCAGAGACGGGCGCGAGCCGCGGCTAACAGCGCGGACCCCAGAGACGGGCGGGAGACGCTAAGGCTGCTGCTGCCGCCACCAAGAAGCCTGTGTGCGAGCACAGGTCACTGTCCACACCCCCTTCCGGGGAGCCTGTGCAGCCCGCCACCGCCAGGGTCCCGGGATCCAGGGACAACTTCCCCGCGACAACTCACCGCGCGCCTCAGGCTGCTGCAACGTCACGCCGGCCTCTGCCGCCGCAGCCCCGCCCCGCACTCCATGCCCCGCCCTCCCCCCCCCAGGCCTGAGTGAGCCAGAGCCCCCGAATCAGCGGCTCCTTTAACCCCGTCCTGTCTGAGCGAAGAACAGACGCCCTCCAGCGACCTACACGCAGAGGCGGGGCCAAATCCAAAGCTGAGCCCCGGGAGCTGTGAGAACAAAGAAGAGAAAGGGAAATCTCTCCCAGCAGCCTCAGGAGCAGCGGATTAAATCTCCACAATCAACGTGATGTACCTGCATCTGTGGAATACCTGAATACACAACAAACCATCCCAAATCGAGAAGGTGGACTTTGGGAGCAACTGTAGACTTGGGGTTTGCTGACTGTGACTGACTTCTGATTTTTATGTTTTTTTTTTTGATTGTGTTTATTTCTACCGAGTCATTTCCCCTCCCCCACAAACATGGAAGACAAGATGGAGAAGAGCAGTGAAGAGGAGAAATGCCGGGGCTGGGGTAACAGTCTAGCCTCAGAAGTTCACCCAGGTGTGGGGGAGGGGCCGGCCTGTGGCTCCGGCCGGGGCCCTCTCCTCTTGTCTCCCCAGTGGCCCCATGGCAGTCCTCTGAGCTGCCAGTTAACTTGGAGACTATGCTTTCGAAGGCCATGGAGGCACCGGATATCCTCTTATTTGAACCCCGTGAGTGAAGGCCAGGCAGGTTGCACACCTCCATCTTCCACTGCACAGCGTCCTCTCGAGGATGGGCCATGCACCCACAGCAGCTCAGCTCCCACCCACAGCTGTTTCCTTGCACTATCTGACTGGTCTCCTGCACCATCCCATTGGGCTCCATGGATCTCATGATCTTCAGACTCCACGTAAAGTGCAGGGGGCACACTTGACCTCCCAATGTGCTTTCTTTGATTTTTATGTTTATCTTAGTATAGTTTTAGCGCTTCTTATCATTGGTGGCTTTGTTTATTGGTTTGGTTGCTCTCTTCTTTTTTAATTTTTTTTTATTTTTTTAATATATTTTTTTAATTTTTTTTCCTTTTTTTCCTCCCTTTTCCTCTGAACCATGTAGATGACAGGGTCTTGGTGCTCCGGCCTGGTGTCAGGCCTGAGCCTCTGAGGTGGGGAGGAGAGTCCAGGACATTGGACCACCAGACACCTCCTGGCCGCATGTAATATCAATCAGCGAGAGCTCTCCCAGATACCTCCATCTCAACGCTAAGACAACGCTAAGAGCTCTCCCAGAGATCTCCACCCAATGGCCAGCAGACTCCAGCACTGGATGCCCATGCCAAGCAACTAGCAAGACAGGAACACAAACCCACCTGTTAGCAGAGAGGCTGCCTAAAATCATACTAAGTTCACAGCCACCCCAGAACACACCACCAGACACAGCCCTGCCCACCAGAAAGACAAGATCCAGCTACACCAACCAGAACACAGGCACCAGTCCCCTCCACCAGGAAGCCTACACAAGCCACTGAACCAACCTCACCCACTGGGGGCAGATACCAAAAACAATAGGGATTACGAAGCTGCAGCCTGTGAAAAGGAGACCCCAAACACTGTAAGTTAAACAAAATGAGAAGACAGAGAAATATGCAGCACATGAAGAAGCAAGGTAAAAACCCACCAGACCAAATAAATGAAGACGAAATAGGCAGTCTACCTGAAAAAGAATTCAGAGTAATGACAGTAAAGATGATCCAAAATCTTGGAAAGAGAATAGAGAAAATGTAACAAATGTTTAACAAGGACCCAGAAGAACAAAAGAGCAAACAAACAATGATGAACAACACAATAAACGAAATTAAAAATTCTCTAGAAGAAATCAATAGCAGAATAACTGAGGCAGAAGAACGGATAAGTGGCCTGGAAGATAAAATAGGGGAAATAACTACCGCAGAGCAGAATAAAGAAAAAAGAATGAAAAGAATTGAGGACAGTCTTAGAGTCCTCTGGGACAACATCAAATGCACCAGTATTCGAATTATACGGATCCCAGAAGAAGAAGAGAAAAAGAAAGGGTCTGAGAAAATGTTTGAAGAGATTATAGTTGAAAACTTCCCTAATATAGGAAAGGAAATTGTCAATCAAGTCCAGGAAGCGCAGACAGTCCCATACAGGATAAATCCGAGAGAAACACGCCAAGATACATAGTAATCAAACTATCAAAAATTAAATACAAAGAAAAAATATTAAAAGCAGCAAGGGAAAAATAACATACAAGGGAATCCCCATAAGGTTAACAGCTGATCTTTCAGCAGAAACTCTGCAAGCCAGAAGGGAGTGGCAGGACATAGTTAAAGTGATGAAAGGGAAAAACCTACAACCAAGATTACTCTACCCAGCAAGGATTTTATCCAGACTCAACAGGGAAATTAAAACCTTGACAGACAAGCAAAAGCTAAGAGAATTCAGCACCACCAAACCAGCTTTACAGCAAATGCTATAGGAACTTCTCTAGGCAGGAGAGACAAGAGAAGTAAAACACCTACAAAAATGACCCCAAACAACTTAGAAAATGATAATAGGAACATACACACTGATAATTACCTAAAATGTAAATGGATTAGAAATTCCCTTGTGGCCCAGTGGTTAAGAATCTGCCTGCCAGTGCAGGGGACACGGGTTTCAGCCCTGGACTGGGAAGATTCCACATGCTGAGGAGGAACTAAGCCCATGCACCACAACTACTGAGCCTGTGCTCTAGAGCCTGCAAGCCACAACTACTGAAGCCTACATGCCTAGAGCCCCTGCTCTGCAACAAGAGAAGCAACCTCAATGAGAAGCCCATGCACTGCAACAAACAGTAGACCCTGCTCGCCGCAACTAGAAAAAGCCCGCACACAGCAACGAAGACCCAACACAGCCAAAAATAAATAAAATAAATAAATTTATTTTTAAAAATGTAAATGGATTAAATGCTCCAACCAAAAGACACAGACTGGCTGAATGGATACAAAAACAAGACCCATATATATGCTGTCTACAAGAGACCCACTTCAGACCTAGGGGCACATACAGACTGAAAGTGAGGGGATGGAAAGATATTCCATGCAAATGGAAATCAAAAGAAAGCTAGAGTAGCAATACTCATATCAAATAAAATAGACTTTAAAATAAAGAATGTTACAAGAGACAAGGAAGGACACTACATAATGATCAAGGGATCAATCCAAGAAGAAGATATAACAACTGTAAATACTTATGCACCCAACATAGGAGCACCTCAATACATAAGGCAAATGCTAACAGCCATAAAAGGGGGAATCAACAGTAACACAATAATAGTGGGGGACTTTAACACCCCACTTTCACCAATGGACAGATCATCCAAAATGAAAAACTATAAGAAAACACGAGCTCTAAATGAGACATTAAACAAGATGGACTTAATTGATATTTATAGGACATTCCATCCAAAAACAGAAGAATACACTTCCTTCTCAACTGTTCATGGAACATTCTCCAGGACAGATTATATCTTGGGTCACAAATCAAGCCTTGGTAAACTTAAGAAAATTGAAATCGTATCAAGTATCTTTTCCGACCACAACACTGTAAGACTAGATATCAATTACCGGAAAAAAACTATAAAAAATACAAATACATGGAAGCTAAACAATACGCTACTAAATAACCAAGAGATCACTGAGGAAATCAAAGAAGAAATCAAAAAATACCTAGAAACAAATGACAATGAAAACACGACGACCCAAAACCTACGGGATGCAGCAAAAGCAGTTCTAAGAGGGAAGTTTATAGCAACACAATCCTACCTCAAGAAACAAGAAAAATCTCAAATAAACAGCCTAACCTTACACCTAAAGCAATTAGAGAAAGAACAACAAAAACCCCCAAAGTTCCCAGAAGGAAAGAAATCTAAAGATCAGATCAGAAATAAATGAAAAAGAAATGAACGAAACAGTTGCAAAGATCAATAAAACTAAAAGCTGGTTCTTTGAGAAGATAAACAAAACTGATAAACCATTAGCCAGACTCATCAAGAAAAAAAGGAAGAAGACTCAAATCAACAGAATAAGAAATGAAAAAGAAGTAACAACTGACCCTGCAGAAATACAAAGGGTCATGAGAGATTACTACAAGGAACTCTATGCCAATGAAATGGACAACCTGGAAGAAATGGACAAATTCTTAGAAAAGCACAACCTTCCAAGACTGAACCAGGAAGAAATAGAAAATATAAACAGACTAATCACAAGCACTGAAATTGAAACTGTGATTGAAAATCTTCCAACAAACAAAAGTCAAGGATAGCTCCAGAAAGCTTCACAAGCGAATTCTATCAAACATTCAGAGAAAAGCTAACACCTATCCTTCTCAAACTCTTCCAAAATACAGCAGAGGGAGGAACACTCCCAAACTCATTCTACGAGGTCACCATCACTCTGATACCAAAACCAGACAAAGATGTCACAAAGAAAGAAAACTACAGGCCAATGTCACTGATGAACATAGATGCAAAAATCCTCAACAAAATACTAGCAAACAGAATCCAACAGCACATTAAAAGGATCATACACCATGATCAAGTGCGATTTCTCCCAGGGATGCAAGGATTCTTCAATATATGCAAATCAATCAATGTGATACACCATATTTACAAACTGAAGGATAAAAACCATATGATACTCTCAATAGATGCAGAAAAAACTTTGGACAAAATTCAACACCCATTTACGATAAAAACTCTCCAGAAAGTACGCATAGAGGGAACCTACCTCAACATAATAAAGGCCATATATGACAAACCCACAGCCAACATCGTTCTCAATGGTGCAAAACTGAAACCATTTCCTCTAAGATCAGGAACAAGACAAGGTTGCTCACTCTCACTGCTATTATTCAACATAGTTTTGGAAGTTTTAGCCACAGCAGTCAGAGAAGAAAAAGAAATAAAAGGAATACAAATTGGAAAAGAAGAAGTAAAACTGTCATTGTTTGCAGATGGCATGATACTATACATAGAGAATCCTAAAGATGCTACCAGAAAACTACTAGAGCTAATCAATGAATTTGGTAAAGTAGCACAATACAAAATTAATGCACAGAAATCTCTTGCATTCCTATACACTAATGATGAAAAATTTGAAAGAGAAATTAAGGAAACACCCCCATTTACCACTGCAACAAAAAGAATAAAATACCTAGGAATAAACCTACCTAAGGAGACAAAAGACCTGTATGCAGAAAACTATAAGACACTGATGAAAGAAATTAAAGACGATACAAACAGATGGAGAGATATACCATGTTCTTGGATTGGTAGAATCAACATTTTGATAATGACTATACTACCCAAAGCAATCTACAGATTCAATGCAATCCCTATCAAACTACCAAAGGCATTTTTCACAGAACTAGAACAAAAAATTTCACAATTTGTATGGAAACACAAAAGACCCCGAATAGCCAAAGCAATCTTGAGAAAGAAAAACGGAGCTGGAGGAATCAGGCTCCCTGACTTCAGACTATACTACAAAGCTACAGTCATCAAGACAGTATGTTACTGGCACAAAAACAGAAACATAGATCAATGGAACAGGATAGAAATCCCAGAGATAAACCCACAAACATATGGTTACCTTATCTTTGATAAAGGAGGCAAGAACATACAATGGAGAAAGACAGCCTCTTCAATAAGTAGTGCTGGGAAAAGTGGACAGCTACATATAAAGAATGAAATTAGAACACTCCCTAACACCATACACAAAGATAAACTCAAAATGGATTAAAGACCTAAATATAAGGCCAGACACTATAAAACTCTTTTAGGAAAACATAGGCAGAACATGCTATGACATAATCATAGCAAGATCCTTTTTGACCCACCTCCTAGAGAAATGGAAATAAAAACAAAAATAAACAAATGGGACCTTATGAAACTTCAAAGCTTTTGCACAGCAAAGGAAACCATAAACAAGACGAAACGACAACCCTCAGAATGGGAAAAAATATTTGCAAACGAAGCAACTGACAAAGGATTAATCTCCGAAACATACAAGCAGCTCATGCAGCTCAATATCAAAAAAACAAACAACCCAATCCAAAAATGGGCAGAAGACCTAAATAGACATTTCTCCAAAGAAGATATACAGACTGCCAACAAACACATGAAAGGACGCTCAACATCACTAATCATTAGAGAAATGCAAATCAAAACTACAATGAGGTATCACCTCACACCAGTCAGAATGGCCATCATCAAAAATCTAGAAACAATAAATGCTGGAGAGGGTGTGGAGAAAAGGGAACACTCGTGCACTGTTGGTGGGAATGTAAATTGTTACAGCCACTGTGGAGAACAGTATGGAGGTTCCTTAAAAAACTAAAAATAGAACTACCATAGGACCCAGCAATCCCACTACTGGGCATATACCCTGAGAAAACCATAATTCAAAAAGAGTCATGTACCAAAATGTTCATTGCAGCTCTATTTACAATAGCCAGGACATGGAAGCAACCCAAGTGTCCCTTGACAGATGAATGGATAAAGAAGATGTGGCACATATATACAATGGAATATTACTCAGCCATAAAAAGAAACGTAATTGAGTTGTTTGTAGTGAGGTGGATGGACCTAGAGACTGTCATACAGAGTGAAGTAAGTCAGAAAGAGAAAAATAAATACCGTATGCTAACACATATATGGAATCTAAAAAGCAAACAAACAAAAAGGTTCTGAAGAACCTAGGGGCAGGACAGGACTAAAGACGCAGCCGTAGAGAATGGACCTGAGGACACGGAGAGGGGGAAGGGTAAGCTGGGACGAAGTGAGAGAGTGGCACGGACTTATATATACTACCAAATGTAAAATAGATAGCTAGTGGGAAGCAGCCGCATAGCACAGGGAGATCAGCTCGGTGCTTTGTGACCACCTAGAGGGCTGGGATAGGGAGGGTGGGAGGGAGACGCAAGCGGGAGGGGCTATGGGGATATATGTATACGAATAGCTGATTCACTTTGTTATACAGCAGAAACTAACACACCATCGTAAAGCAACTGTACTCCAATAAAGATGTTAAAAAAAAAAACAACACAAGACTGTGCTCCAAACCAGAGACGCCCCGCGGCAGGAGCACCCAGGAGGCCGGCCCGGAACCCTGCTCAGTTCTGCGACAGTCTAGTCACATCCGCGGGCGGCAGCCACTCCAAGAACGATCATGGGGGCAGGAAAAAGTCCTGATGTAGGTCTGTGAGCCAAGGTCAAACCGCAGACCCAGGGACGCCCCCGCCCACCCGTCGCCGCCCCACGGCGCCCATAGGGCCCAGGCCCAGCCTCCCACCCCCATCCCCGCACTCACAGAGGCCCCAGGGGAGCAGTGGGCAAAGGCCCCCCACAAAGCCACTGCGGGTGAGTGGAAGCTACAGTTTACAAACAGCCTCCTGGAAAGCAGCAGATGAAAATAAACTGTCCTGGCCAAGAGGTGCACAGCCTTCAGAGAGTTCGGGAAAGAAAGAAAAGCAATAAGCCATTAAAATACCACCTTCGGAGAAATAACTTATGAAAAGTGTATCCCGTGAAACCAACGTTCAAACACCAGCCTCAGTTCCACCACCTGCCGCCCCAACCTCGGGTAGAGAGTGAAGGAATACAATTGTGCAACAGTGCACTTCCTACCGCTCTTACACAAACATGCGCCCACTCATGCGTGTTGCCAGGTAACACCGTAAGACAAACAGCACCATCCCTGCCTCTGCAAAATCACCTGGAAGCTTGAGCTCCCCAGTGCAAACCTGCTGCCTACACATTTACCTGGGTGTAAGGGCCCAGGTGTGAGCCCAGGTGTGACAGCCCAGGTGTCCCAGCTGGTTGTTCTCCAGAACATGGGGGCAAAAGGCCACAGCAGTCTTGAGTCCTCTCATTCCACCAGTAATAAAACATGCTTATTTTGTTCTTAAAATAGGTTTTTGCTGCATTAAAACTGCACACAAACCACAAAGCCGGAAGGAAAGAGGGACAAGTTCACCCCAACCCTGGCTGGTTTCCAGCCTGCAGCTGCACGGGAGCACCGAGGCTCACAGGGGTTCGAGCAGCGGAGAACAAGCCAGTGTCAATCAGCCCATCGATGATGAAAGCTCCCAACTACAGTGGGTGCTGTTTTCCCCCCCATGAAGCCTTTACCAAGCTCTCCAAGGTGCCCTGAAGGGCTCTCCACAGAGTCCCAGGTATCTCCTCTCAAGACATGGACGCCGAATGAACTGAACACGAGCAACAGGGCAACGCTAACCCTCCCGCTGCCTGCATCCCAGGCTTCCCCCAGCTGGTGGGCCTTGCTGGAGGGATACCTCACCCAGACGTGCCTGGAGGCTGTGTCCCTGCCTGTCCCACGTGTCCAGTGCCTGGTGTGGACCCATAACCTCCCCAGGCCCTGGGCTCCGGGCAGGGACAGCTGTGCTGTGGTGGACGTCCTGGAGCTGCCGCTGCATTTCTGAGTGGGGCTCTGCCCATCCTTCGTCCTCACGGCCTGGCACGTCCGGGAGCTGCAGGGCCACTGCTCAGGCTGCCCGCCACAGCCCCTGCCAGGACAGCCGGTCAGAAAAAACCACGGTCATGGATGTGCTTGACATACAAGTTGTACCCCGTTTTCTTCACTTTGCATTGTGTAAGCGAGTTACCAAGTAAGCGAAAACCTCTTTATAACCTCGTTTTTAATGTCTGCCTAATGAGTATTTTCATACGTCTTGAATAAATAACCACCTGAATGCCGTGAGAGGGAGTCACCTATGCCATGATCTGGTCCCCAGGGAAGCCCTAATCACCCCTCCGGCTTTCTCTCTATAGTTAAATGTGCATTGACAGCAGTTCAGTTGCTGAAGGCAAGGTTTCAAACGCAGTTATGTGTGGGGAGAGAGGCAAAGCCGGGCTCCCAAGTCAACTGTTGGGCAGGTTCTCCCCGGCGCCCACAAGGTAGGCATCACCCAACCCCCATTTCACAGAAAGGAAAACCGAGGCACAGTCAGTGTGAATAACCTGCCCAGGTTCTCACAGCTGGAAGGGATGGCGTGGGGATTAAATCAGGTCCATTTGGCTGAAGCCCACGGTTCCCCACTGTACTGTGTTGCCAAGAGTATCAGAGCTACTTTTTTCTTTGACAAGACTGTGGAAGGAACACGAACTGCCTTTTCTACAGGGTAACTTGGAACTTCGACCCTTCCTCGGATCATATGAGTACGAGCCACAGGAAGGAAGCCCCTGGAGACCTGCCGTTTCCAGGCTGGGAACCGTTGGGGTGACAACGCAGGAGGAGCGGGGCTCAAGCAGCCGGTGGGTGTCTCAGACCCCGAGGGTGTGGCGTGGGGCCTGAGCTCTGAGAGGGGCTTCTGCTCCGAGCCGACAAGTCCCGCTTGCAGCGCTGGCGCCTTCTGTGGCTCAGCCCGTGGGTGTGGCCTCTTGATGCCCATCTGCCCTGAGCGTGCAGAGTGGGAACCGGTGCGCGGTCTCTGCTGACCCAGCAGCACGTCTCTGGGAAGGCGACCAGCGAGCCACACCCCTGAGCTCTGGCCAGGACGGTAAGGGCCAGCGTGGCAGAGCCGGCCGTCCCGGCAGGGGCTGTGGCGGGCAGCCTGAGCAGTGGCCCTGCAGCTCCCGGACGTGCCAGGCCGTGAGGACGAAGGATGGGCAGAGCCCCACTCAGAAGTGCAGCGGCAGCTCCAGGACGTCCACCACAGCACAGCTGTCCCTGCCCGGAGCCCAGGGCCTGGGGCGGTTATGGGTCCACACCAGGCACTGGACACGCGGGACAGGCAGGGACACACAGGGGAGAAGGGATAGCAAATCTTAATACAGGGGCTATACTTGGTAGTATCACTTTTCTCTTCTTCATTCTTTACAGAAGGTCTAAATTTTCCACCATGATCCCGTGTTATTTTTATTTCAGAAAAATACTTCAAAAATGAATAATCAAAAAGGCCAAGCCTGAGGTAAGATGAACAGGGAAAATAAGATTTTAGTTGACACTCACAAGGCTAGGATCTTCTAAAGCAACTACACACCCAGCCCAGCCCCCAGTCAACTTTCGTTGTGGTTGTGGTGGCGCAGTGCCCGAAGCCTCACTGATCCAGTCAATTAAAATAGTAAGTCTGACAACACGAGAATTAAGACAGGGGGGTCTGAGATGCTCGTCAAGGTTTGCTGGGGACCTTCACTCCGGCTCAGGGTCCAGATAAGGGTGGGTAAACAAGCTTGCCGGGTGAAACTGAAGATTTTAGATTTGAGGACGTTGATGACACTGTCCGGAAAAACAGTAAGAAGAAACTAAATAAGTGAGCCTGCCTGGATGACGTCTGTTTTCTGCACCAGGTACGTATGAGACCAGCTGGGCAGTTGACTCGTCGTGGGCTTCCAGCTCCACCGCCAACAGAGCCGGAACTTGGAACTGAGCCAGACCTCAGGGAGGTCTACCAGTCAGGGAGGAGATAAGACAGCCGAGCTGCCGACAGCGCGGCTGTGTCCCCCAAAATCACGTTGAAAGCGTAGTCCCCCAGGTGATCACAGTCAGGAGGTGGGGACGGGGTCCTGAGGGGGCGCCTCGTGGTGGGACTGGGGCCCTGCAGCTTGCCTCTTCCTCCCTCTCCATCACGTGAGGGCACAGCGAGAAGGCGGCTGTCTGCAAGCCAGAAAGAGACCTCTCACCAGATGAGATCTGCAGCACCTGCACCCTGACCTTGGACTTCCAGCCTCCAGAACGATGAGAAACGTCTGCTGTTTAAGCCGCCCAGTCCATGGTATTCTGTTACAGAAGCCCAGAGGGACTAAGACAGATGGCCCAGCCAAATCAGGGTCACGTGGAGAGCGTTTAATAGAGGGACCCCTTAAAAGGGTGTGTGGAGGACGCAAGGAACCGCTGGGGCTCCGCGGAGGTCCCGGTCAGCATCCAAGGCCCCAGAAGATGGAGACGCTGGGGGGGGGGGCGGGGACCTGCAGCCCCAGGACAAGGCCAACTGGGAGGGGGTCCGAGGAAGGAAGCCCAGACACCCCTGCTCCTTCTCAGTGCCTGCTGGGCTCCCATTGCCAGTGGACCCGGGCCACTAGCCAGGGAGCTGCCAGGACGCCAGACCAGCCTGTGGCTCGAGCAGGATGGGGAGAGCAGACAGCACCCCTGGAAAGACAGAGACCACCAGGCCACGTCCCGCCAGCAAAGCGACCAGCCTGCTCTGGGCCCCTCTGCTGAACTGTTTCTTGCATAAAAATCTGAATATTGGGCTATGTTACCCTTATACCAACAGTTTCGCCTGACAGCACTCTCAGTTTAAGTCCTTATTTAGCTCTCTGATGAATGACGGTCTCTTCTTCATTTCTGTTTATGAATGTTCTCTCCCTTGTTACATTTCCTAGTTTCACCTGGACCTCATAAATTTAATTTGTTGTTTCAAATTCTAGTGGCAGAACAGCTTTTCAAAATGCTGAAAAGCCGTCATTTTAGAGCTGGTGAGGGAAAATAATTGGTTTTGCTCATAATTTATTTCTTCTAGCTTTGGAAGCAAAACTCTGGCTTTCCGAGAGCTGCAATGAGTAAAAACGCCAGGGAATTTCGTATTCCCCCTGGGGCGATGGAGAAGTGTGTTTTGGACAGAGACTAAACACCACAGTGCAGGCAGCTCTGCATCAGCGTCAGTTTTTTAGGGAGCCCCATTAAGTTGCTTTCTTTTAATGCTTCACAGAGCACACGGCCAGGACTGTGAACCGCATCTCATTTTGAAACTGTCTTTAAGGGTCTTCTTTTGTTTACCAAGTAAGTGATGAGCGCAATTATAAACATTGATTTTCAGTGGTTTCCCTCCTAGCCACTCATCGTTCCTGTGCTGAAGTCGTCCTGTGGAATCCCACTAACGGACACCTCGCATCTGTGTCTGACTGTCCTGTGTGTTCCACACCAAGCAGGGCATGACTTCGAGTTCCCGGAGGACAAGAGCGACCTGCCATGCTCGTGATGCGCAGGTGTCCAGGAGTCCAGCACGGCTCACGCATATTTGCTTCAATTAATAGATGGGATTGATTCCATAAGCTCTGCAGTGCTCCCTGGAATCCCATAGGTGGATCTCGCCGTTCCCTAAGCAGTGAAGACGAGAGCAGGCCCTCTGCTGCTCTGAACCTTCCGGACATGCCTGTGTCCACTGCATGGTTCAAAAGGGGGACACCAGGCAGAAAGGCCAGGCTGGGCCTGGGAAGAATGGCTGCTGGCATTTGTGAACCCTGACCACGTGTGGGCACTGGGTCCAGTGCTTTACCTCATCATCTCGTGATTCAAACAATTACATGAATTTCTACTCAATTCAGCACTGAGTACTCAATGGGAGCATTCTACTCCCATTTTAGAGGTGAGCAAATGGAGGGGGCGGCAGGCTGGGTGCCCTGCATCCTTAGGTCTCACTCCCAAACCTAGGCCCACCCCTGCAGGCCAGTCTTTCCAAACCCAGTGGGGTGATCACCCTTCTCCCTCCCAAAGCTCTGCAGGGAACTAAATTACAGATTCAGAAATGTCCCAAGGAAAATAATGCTTCTGGCTGTTAGCTGTAGTTCTCCATAGTGAGACACTGCAAAGACCTACACTGGTAACGAGCTAGTAAACCGGCACGTCTTCCCATGAACTATTTCTCCAAATTGCATCTAAAAATATGACTATGAATTCAAATGAGCCTGAGAATCTTTCGAAATTTATACTCAAATGCACTAAAGTGTGGACTTAACTATTTATCTTCTTCACATTTTCAGTGCTTTTAGCCACAACTAATAGTAATATTGGTTGTGCGCATTTAATTAACATAGATTTACCCCGCAAACTGGCAAGGGGATTGTTTTAAACACCCTGGGGGGTGCTCCTTTAAAAGCAAGTGTTTCGGGCTTCCCTGGTGGCGCAGCGGTTAAGAATCCGCCTGCCAGTGCAGGAGACACGGGTGCGAGCCCTGGTCCAGGAAGATCCCACGTGCCGCGGAGCACCTTAGCCCGTGCGTCACAACTGCTGAGCCTGCGCTCTAGAGCCCGCGAGCCACAACTACTGAGCCCATGTGCACAACTACTGAAGCCTGCACGCCTAGAGCCCATGCTCCGCAGCAAGAGAAGCCACCGCAATGAGAAGCCCGCACACCACAACGAAGAGTAGCCCTCGCTCGCCGCAACTAGAGGAAGCCCGCACGCAGCAACGAAGACCCAATGCAGCCAAAAATAAATAAATAAATAAATATTTTTTAAGTGTATGGGTTAAGAAAAAAAGTCCTATTTCAGTCTCATACGCTAATTACTCAAAGGCTCTAAAAACAAAACAAAACAAAAAAGCAAGTGTTTAATTGCCACAGAGATATACGTGTGAGCAGCTCAGCGCCACACGTGGGAGCCCTGAGCCTGGCTGACCCGCTCCCGTCTCCCCGCAGCCTCAGTGCAGACTCCTGGGTTAGTCTACAGAGCTCGCCCCGACTGAGGACCCAGGAATACACTCAGTTCCAACCTCTGGGGCAGGGAAGAGAAGGCATCTCCAAGGGCCGCCCCTGGGGCGGGGGGGCGCACAGCCGTGATGTGTGACTGGAGAGAACGGCGCCTCCGGTGCCGGGTCAGGGCAGCGCCTTCTCCATCTGGGCGGGGCCCCTCTGTCTGCACCATCTGTGCCCGCACCTGCAGTGCCCACACCTGCAGTGCCCACACCTGCAGTGCCCACACCTGCAGTGCCCGCCGCTGGGCCACAGGCTGGGGTAAATCTGACGGAGCCTGGTGTGGCAGGACCGCAGCCTGCGTGTAGCTGTGCGCATGGGCACTCCACCCCCGCTGCAGCTGCACTTCGTCCGGCTGGCCGGGGCCTGCCCTGGTCCGCATTTCCACGCTGGCCCTTCACACTGCGGGGTCCACTTCAGCGTCACCTGCTGTCTCCTTGCAGAGGGCCTCAGACTCCTAAGTCACTAAAGTCACCCTCAAACAGAAGACTCAGCCTGGAGCTCAGGCTACCAGCCAAGTGTCCCCGGGGCTGCGAAGGCACCTGGCTCCCTGCCTGAGTCTACAACACAAGGCACGTCCGCAGGTGGGGCCTCGTGGGTGAGGAGCTGGCTGCATGCCCCCTCCATCATTCGGGGAACAGGGCTTGCGAGCGCTGGGATTTCTAAGGAGGGCGCCCCTCCCCCGCGCGCCTGAGGAGGGCTGGCAAGTGGGCTCGGGGACATCCGGCACAGCGCCCTCCCTTCTCCAGGATGGAGGCAGCACAGACCCTGGGACTTCGGGGCAGTGACGTGGTGGCCCCAGGCCTCCCTGTGCACCCTGGGGGTGCCCAAACACCTACCCACCACTGGTGCCTCTTCCACCCTTAAAATCTCACGAGTTTTTCCTTCCATTCAGATCAACCAAACAAGTTATCATGTGCCCGCATCTATCTACAGGGTTACACCTTCAGTTATGGCCATCTGACATCTAGTGATAATGTGTCACATTTATCAAGTATTTCCCTTTTTTTTGGCTGCATTGGGTCTTCATTGCTGCACGCGGGCTTTCTCTAGTTGCGGCGAGCAGGGGCTACTCATCGTTGCAGTGTGCGGGCTTCTTACTGCGGTGGCTTCTCTTGTCGCGTAAGGCACACGGGCTTCAGTAGTTGTGGCTCGTGGGCTCTAGAGCGCAGGTTCAGTAACTGTGGTGCACGGGCTTAGTTGCTCCGCGGCACGTGGGATCTTCCCGGACCAGGGCTCGAACCCCTGTCCCCCGTATTGGCAGGCAGATTCTTAACCACTGCTCCACCAGGGAAGTCCCTATCAAGTATTTCTTGAGTTCCAACCACAGAGTGCTTTCCATAAATGACCTCATTTAATCCTCACAACAACCAGCAAGACAGAAGTCCCCATTTCACAGATGGGGAAACTGAGGCTCTGAGAGGTTAAATGATCTGTCTGAGGCTGCACAGCCAATAATCGGTGCGGGGACTGGAATCCAGGTCTGATCCTGGCTGTATGGTCACAAAATACCCGAGTAAATCATACCGTCAGAGTGCCTGGCACTACGGTACTTCATATGCCAGCCTCTCCTCTGGAAGATGGAGGGCAGAGTTTTGTTATAAATGTCGAAGTGACACTCGTGGGCTCCTGTAGGGCGTTCCGCCACCATGTGCCACCTGAAGTGCCCACAGCCTTAGCTGATGCTTGGTGGGCAGCACCGTCCTGAGAGTCAGGACTGCAACAGCAGGTAACCCACCGGGCTTGATCTGCCCAGAAGCACTGCAAGCATAATTTGTTTTCTAGAATTCAAGTCCAAACACCAGAAAAGCAGCAGTTATTCACTCAGTCCTGCCCAGTCCTGCCCCAATGCTGCACCCCAGGGTCAGGTGCCCCCTCCTTCCGTCCCGCTGTGTGGCACAAACGGGGTGTCGGGGCCCCAAACCAGGTGAGCTCACACACAGAACGTCATCAAGACAGAAAACCTGCTACGGTTTCCAGAGTAAGACTCAGACTCCATAGCCATCTGGCTGCCATTTCACAAGCTCTCTGCAAAATTTGGCTATAATTCTACCAAGTTGTGAACAGTAGTTAATTTTTTTTAAGGTTTAGCTAAGTGAATTGAAGAAAATCGAAATGCTTGCTAAAGTTTGCCACAGCTGAGAATGAAAAAGGGCTGCAGTGCTACAAAAGGAGACTGCGTTGGAAGGGGGAGGGGGCCAACTTGGAGAAACTAAAAGAAAGAAGAACACAAAGAAAGAGCAAGGCTTCACTCCCACACGGCATTTGCACAGAATTTAGGATTGTTGCTAAGGTGTGGTTTGTTAAGTTGATTTATGAAGCAAACTGATCTAACCTACTTGAAACCACAAACACTGCTTTATTACAAGCATGCACTTTCAAACTACCAATTAATATGCTAATTACTAATTTATATATATATATATAAATGTTATGTACACGTTATATATACATATGTATATATATATAAAGTAAGGTCCCTAAGGAAGAAGAGGAGACCAAAAATGTGTCTGTCTGGCTTTAGCTACATTCTTTAAAAAAATAAAACTGGACATGTTTTCTAGATCTTTCATCAGTCCCAAGAAACCAGCTCCCTTATTTCTGTTACTTCATCCTGACTTCTCTGGGGCACTTTTCTGGGCACACACACACTCGCCGGTGGGTGGTCCTCTGGCTCTGCGAGTGAGTGTGGCTCTCGGACGAGGACAGACCAGAGCAGGCAGCAGCCAGCTGCCCACGGCCGCTTTCCGGCGCAGCCGGGGAGGAACGGCAGGGCCAGCCCCGCCACCCTGCAGCTCCACGCTAATCCCCACAACCTCACTCTGTCAGAAAGCCTGCAAGCCTTCTTCTTCTTCTTCAGATATTAATGATGGAAATCTCTACAATCACGTTTTATGAAACGCTAATACTCGCTGTCGACGGATCTGCGCCTTCGGGTTCTGTGTGTAGAGAAGGGCTCCTTCCTGATTTATCGAGGCTTTGCTCTGAAGCCTCCAGGAGCAGGGGAGCCGGGCCCTCGCGGCAGATACAAGCTCGCCGATCCCCGAGCTCTGAAGGTCACTGCTGGGCAGGCACTGCCGGGAGGCGACCCACAGCGGGTAAGCCAGGGCCAGGGCCCCTCCGCGGCCCCTGCGCGCTCCCAGGACAGTAAGCATGCTTTCCCTGTGAACGCTTTCATCAAATTTCGTTTGAAGAAAAGATTCTCCCACTTTAAAAATACTGGTCTGTTCAATCCATTCACTTTTCAAACAGGAAAACTGAGACCCAGGGAGCTGAGGGAATAGCTGCTGTCGGCCACTGGTCACAGCAGAGCCGAGCAGGGAAGGTGGGAGCCCTGCTGTCGGCCTCACCGGGCACAGCCCGCTGCACCCTCACAGCCCGCGGAGGTCGCTCGGGAAGGTGGGCGGAGCCAGAGCAAAGCCACTCCATCTATCCCTCTCATCACTGTTTCGGTTTCATAAAACCCTCAGAAAGGTCAGCATGCCACAAACAGCTCGATTTCTTTTTTTGTATCTTATTTCCCTTCTTATGATAACTAAAAACACCCTGGTATGTGATGGAAAAACAGGATTGAGGGTAACTGCATCATCTTAAAAAAAAAAAAAAAAAAAACTCCTGCCAAGATGGCAGAACATTTGAAATTATAATATTTGCACTTTGGCACGTGCAGATACAAACATGATCTTACATTTAATCCAGCATTATCCAAAACCACACTTCACTTCTGTGTGAGGCCTAATTGCAAACGCAGTGAGCGCCAGGAAATACTTAACACAAACCAGCATCCGGGGCCCTGCACACGGGCCTGAGCCCCAGCCCGCCTTGCCTTGTGATTGTGGGGCTGAGCGCTGCCACAGGGGGAGGGGACAACCCCTCCCAGGCTGACCCTGTATGTGACCTCAGAGCGTCCGTCAGAAGAAAGCATTTGGATACCCTGCAGGGTAGACCTCTGGTGTCCTTCACCCAGTCCCTAACTTGAAGAGCCAATTTTAGTTCCTAGCTAACAGCTTCCCAGTCCTTTGCCAAAAGTGCAGCCAGGACCGTGGCTGGTGTGTCTGGAGCCCTGCCCACCTCCAACCTCCACAAGTCGGGGGAGCCCTCTCCCCTTCCCTGAGGGGCGCTCCTCGGCGGGCTCCGCGCCCACTGCCGGCGCGGCGCGCCAGGCCCCGAGGCTCGGGGAGGCGTGTGGGGGCTGTGGCTGTGTCGCCACAGACCGAGGGGCTTTCTGTGAGCCTGGCACACAAAGGGTGGGGCTGTGCGGAGATGCGACCCTGGGGGGCTCCGCCTTCCCCCACAAACCCACCCAGAACAACCACCAAGCCCAGACGAGCGCCATGCGGAGCGTTCAGAGCTCTCCCGCGCAGCTCAGTGTGTCACGGTCAGAAAGTCCGTTTCCACCTGAGACAGCTGGCTGTCGTCTGTCACTGCTGGAGCCAGCAGCCTCATTATCCAGTCGGCTTTGGGAATTTGATGGTTTCCTCTTTTTCTAAGATTTTACTTAACATGTTTTTTTAACTTATCTTATCACCAACCCTTTAAAAAAGCAAATAGGAATAGTTTAACTCCCCAAATCTCAGTACCTAACCCTCTACCCAGCTGAGTAACATCGAGGGGCAGTTAGACATGTAAAAACATCTGGCTTTTTGGGGAACCACCATCCTGTCTCCTGCCTGGCCTTTGTCACATCACGGGAACCCGCATGAGAATGCTTCCAGAAGGTGCTAGGAGCAGGCGGTGCCCGCACCGTTCCACTGCCGGCCTTCCCGGGCTCCTGGCAACACCGAGGCAACGCCAGGTGGAGCCAACGAAGGTCCGAAGAGGGGGCGGGTGGGGTGCAGCCACCGGCCACGTCGGTGCTTCCATCAAACTCTGCCGTCCAAAATAACTGCTCAGAACACACGCAAAGCCCAGAAAACCTCTCGCTCCTACATAAACCCTCCTTCCAAGTAAAATTCACATGTCTTTTCCTCCTCTTCCCTACACCCTTCCCAGGACTGACACGGTCACCTTCCGTCCCAGAGAGGCGTCTGTGGGGCCTCAAATTAGTGCCATCTCGAAACATCGCCAGGGGACTGCTTCCTGAGCCTTTGCACCAGCTACTGGAGTGGTGCAGACGCAACACAAGACCCCCTGAGGGGAAGCAAGGAGCCGCGGTCAAGGAGCCCACAACCAGTGGACTGTCCGCCGCTCCCGGCTGCTGTCCCCTCCGGATCTCATCACGCCCCCTTTTCCTTTAAGACCCTCAGGTTTTACAAGACATAATTCAGCAGTAATAACAGCTGGAGACCCAGCCTGGTCAGACGCCCACACACACCTGTGCCAGGCCGGCTCCGCTCGACGCAGGAGCGGGACGGTGATGCTGGACCTGGCCCTCTGGCGTCCTCTCTGCCCTTCTCTGTGCGGCTGGATGCCCTTCTCCCACTCAGGGCCCAGCTCTGACCTGAGGTCACTTCAGTGAACTTTCCCTCGAGAAGCTCAAAGGTGATTCCCACGCCCGGGGCGGGGCCTTTGCCAAGACAAAGGTGCACATTCAATTTCTTTGCGACGCTTCCTTTGATCGGCAAATATAAATCGTGTGATCTGATGAGTTTTTGTTTTTGCTTTGCCTGCCAGGAAGCTCAGCACTCACTTTAGTATTAAGACATAACTGTGTCACCTCTGTTAGCAAAGCATTTACATTTTAATTGGAACATCTGCACTCTGGGCCTTTGCCAGAACGTTTGACCCCGAGCAGCTGGCAACTGAGCTCCAGCTGACCCGCTTGCTGAGTGACAGGCCGGTGATAAATGGAGCCTGCTGAGTGCCATCGGTGCTCGATGCTACTCCACGCTATTTCATTCACTCCTCCCGGGCCTATGGGGTAGGCACTGCACTGCCCGTTTTATATTTGAGGAAACTGACTCAGAAATGTAGACTTCCAAGGCACATGTCAGCCACTCACTCTCGCAGGAATTCCTGGTGCTACCGGAACATCCAGTAGATCAGAAGATACAAGCCTGAGCTCCTCACCAACACCCAGGGAGAGCCCACAACAAACTGGACAGCAACACGGCCAGAGGCTCAGGCCAGCCTGTGTCATGTTCTAGGGGGACTCTGAGACGCCAGCAGGGCACAGTGACAAGAAATGAGGAATCTGGGGACTGGGTGTGTCCTCCTGGAGCGAGAAAGCAAAAGGGAGTCTCGGCCATTGACTGCACCCTCTTGGGTGAGAGGCACAGAGGACCCGGCTTCAGTTCCACATACAGAGAACATTCCAGCATCTTGAGATTCCCACCTGCATCGGAGATGAGGGTTCCTGAAGCACAAGCTTTGAGCACAGCTTTGGACCTTTTAACAAATCGCCGCGAGCAACACGTAAAGACCCCTGGAGGAGTCCAGCTGGCTGCCCTCCAGCGTCACTCTCTGAAAGCACATGCTCGCTGGACAGAGGCAGCCTCTGTCCCCGGAGAAATGAATTATCTCTGAGGTGCTCAGAGGGCCCATGCGGAGGAAGGAGACAGGCCAGAATGACCTTGCATGGAAGCCCCAGCTGTCCCCCCCACCAGTGCCGGCAGCCGGGGGGCGCGGGCTTGATCAGCGCTCCTGTGTGTCTGCCGCCGTCGCGGCCACTTGGTCACGCCATCACTCCCCAGGACGCGTGCGTGGGGGGCAGTCACTGGCTGAGCGGGAAAGCAGCCCAGGCGCGTCCAGAGCCCTCCTCCCCCAGGGCAAGGCCACCAAGCAAGTGCAGGCGGGCAGGCCGCTAAGCAGGCCGGAAACGCACAGAACCGCCTGCTCTCCCCCCCGCGAACCTCAGAGTCCCCCGTCCTGCTCACCGCACAGCAGACACCCCACGGCATTCACCTCTGTGCAGGCAAAGGTGACTTTCTTCTCATTGGTTTATTTTTGCTTCCTTTTCTGGAAGACCCAAGCCCCTCAGAGCGGTCTTCTAATGGGTCAGACAGCAGATTCACCTTGCAAATGGAGGACCCTTAATGCAGAGTTCTGGGAACACTGAGTTCACCCCAGCGCTGCACCCTAACGTCCTCTGTCCACCTTCAGAGCCGTCAACCGTAAGTCTACCCACAGCCCTGCCCCGTCCACAGCGCTTTGCAGACACTTGTCAAGGGCTGTGCTTGGCTCCATGCACCATCTGCAGCAATAAACGTAAAGGCTAATCGACCCCCTGGGAAAGCCACGGTTCCTGAATAAAAATGTCCGTTTACCTCGTGTGTGCTCTCGGAAGGGAGGGACCCACAACCAACACTTGTCGCTCCTCCCCCAGGAGTTTTCTCTGTGGATCCAATTCCTCCGTAAATAATGCAAGGCAGCAGATTCCCAAAGGCCGGCAGATCTACAGACTCCAAGGGAAGGAAACCCAGAGCGCACAAAACCCCGGCCTGGTATCAGTTACGACAACAGCGCTGAGCCAAACTTAAGACCGGGAGGAGCCGGGCGGCCCGTCCCTGCCCAGCGCCCGCAGATAAAGCCCTGCTTGGACGCCCGCCGCGCAGGCCAGGAGGACGGCCCGCCACTACTCATCCAGGTCCACGTGGAGCCCACCGGCTACGGGGATTCGATGAGAACATGGGCGATGGTGGGGATTAAAAAGGAGGCTGTCGTCGCTCTGCCCTAGACACGGCAGCTCCCACTCCTGCCCCTCTGCACCCGGGGTCCCCCCCAGAGGCCCCCGTGGCACCAGGTGACCCTGACCCCAGGTCCCACGCCACCCCCCAGCAAGGGTGCCGCCCTGCCTCTCGGGCCCTGCGTGGCCTCTGGCAGGTGCCGTGACTTCCCCTGGGTTTGTTCCCCGGATGCTGTTGTCAAGGAAGTGCTAAACGAAACAGTGGACCTTTGAAGCCCCATAACAGACCTGGCCTTGGAGCAAGTGGACAAAGCCATGGGGCCTGGCCATACCACGCAGTGCCGCCCAATCGCAGTGAGACCACTGGTGATGGCGTCTCTCGCTCCCAGAAGCGCCCCGCCCTGAAGGCCTCAAGTGCAGCTGCCCAGCTCCCGCTCAGTGCTTCCCTTCATCCACGTCAGGAAGGTTCACTGACACCTGCCAGTAAAACGCCCGCACACGTAGGTGTTCCACGAACGGGAGCTGAATGGTGAAAGGCCCAGGTCTGCGGGTCAGGAGCCCTGGGTTTTAGTTTTACTAAATCCCCCCCTTGTAAACTTGACCAAGTCAATACATCTCAAAAATTCAGAAAGATTATGAGGCTCAGGGCACGTGTCCAACTTTGTCACAGTTCCCCGAAGCCAGAACCCTGCAATGTTCCAAAAGGAACAACGCAACAGCTCTGATGAACACTTCAGGGTTATTTTTCAAAATCACAGATTTGCAACACCTACTGCTATAGAAAAGCAAAGCGCCTCAGGTCTGAGAGATAATGAGCCCCTGACAGCTGTTTGGGGAGGGGCTCTCAGCCCTTCCTTTGTGAGATGGGGAAACGTCTGCTTCAGCTGACCGTGGGCAACCTCCAATATCTGTGTGTTTTATTTGCGCACACCAGGCTTTTTAAAGAAAAGACCAAGTGGTCCAGCAAGTTTTAGTGTTATTTCATTTCTCTCTTTTAAAGCAAACGTTCTCCTGATCCCCAAGCAACATGGGGTTCCTTGCTTAGCCCACTGCTTCAACGGTGACTCAGACCTCACTTTCTAAGTGTGGCCCCAGGGGGTCCGAACCTGCAGCCACATTCTAACACCAGCCCCGGTGACTCAATAACGGCTCAGTTTGAGCGCCCATTTTAGACAACACGCTGCTCACGAGGCAGATATCCCCGGGGCGAACATGCCACGCCTGAAACCACACTGGTTTCCCCGTTGCGCATGCTTGGCCGGAATGCCACGGTTTGGGTGAGTGTGGTCACTGACAGAGGAGCCTGGAGGACGCCCGCAGACGGAAGTCTCCACAGACACATCTCAACAGGGTGAGACCTGCGACCGCAAATCTAGTGCCAAGGGCGTCAGCAGAGAGGCCGACGGACACGAGTCTTCTAAGGGGCTCGCGTGACCCCCAGCCCCCGTCCTCTGAGGTGGGGACAGGGGCGTAGAGCCTGGCTCCACCTTCCCTTCGCACGAGAAGTGATCGTGAAATTGACCACAGCAGCAAACAAAATCTGAGTCAACACAGTCACACCCAGGGCCTGTCTGCATTAGGACACCCCCTCCACCTCCCACAGGCAAAGCCAGCGTTAGGGTGAAGTCTCCCGTATAGACAGTCGTTCAGCGCTGCCGGCAGCACCTCCACCCCCCCGCACGTGCTGCCACTCGCGCGGGAGGCCTGAGGGAGGACAGTGTGCTGACAGACCCGCGAGAGGCAAGCTCTTCCGTTACCACCGGCTCGAGAACTCACGAAGCGCGTCTTCTGTTGTACCGCCAGCCCCACCGCTCACACGGGGCTGGAAGGCCTGCAGCAGGAATCCAGGATCGACGCCGTGATGAGCGCTGCAGAGGCCCATGCCAGAACGTGATGGGACCCAGCTCAAAACCACATACGTGGATGGAGCAGATTAACTAAACACCAAACCAAAGACATAAAAAGCCTTCTTCATACTGAGTACCATGTCCTGCAAAAGCACAGGATCTCTCCCTGATCTGTCTCAGCATCAGTGGATGGCAGAGGCTGGTGAGACCAAGCAGGACCCTGAGGGGCCTTCCTGGGGACAGACCACCGCCCTTGTGTCCCCCACCTCGTTTATAAAAAAGGTTTAGCCACCTAGGCCCTCCCCAAGTTCCAAAGAGCAAATTTAATCAGAAAAATGAGGAAGTGCAGAGACAAAGAAAAACAGTCAAGCAAGACAAAATAAGAGTTTAGCCATAAAACAAAGTCGAGGACCTTCAGTTCCTTCCCAAGGGCTAGAGATAATGTCCTGAGCCATGTCCTTGAGCTGTTTTGCAGATACAGAAACTCCCACCAGGTGGAAGAAGTTAACTGCTGACCACCAGCCCACAGACCCCAGACCAGTTAGAACCAGAGGGTTGATGACTGAGATTCCCAAAACACCAACCAATCAGAGAACTGTGCACGAGCTGATCACATACCCTGTGACCCTCTCTCTTACCTTGTCTTTAAAAGCCCTCCCTGAAAGCCAGCAGGGAGTTTGGGTCTTCTGAGCACGAGCTGCCTGTTCTCCATGCTTGGCCCTGCAGTAAACACTGTATTTCCCTTCACTACAACCTCACGTCAGTAGACTGGCTTTGCTGCGCGTCTGGTGAGCGGACACAAGCTTGGTTTGGAAACACTGGTAGCTCGGTATTTCCCACAGCCGTTGTTCCCTGGGGCAGGGAGCGGTCCTCCTGGCTGCAGAGGAATTGCCCACCACGGCCAAACCCTCACGCACAGAGCGCCCCCTCTGCCTCACGCAGGCAAGGAAGAAGGCGCCCCCAGCGTGGCGTGACCCAAGAGCTGAAATCCCTGCCACCAAGGCACAACTGCAAACTCACAGCTAAAGTCCTGGGGGCAGCGGCGGGGGGCGGCAGCCTGAAGCGGCCTCTTGGAAAAGGCAGAATCACTGACTGATCATCCAGCATTAACTATTCACCAATGCCCTTTTCTTGAAGTTCGACACAGGAAGGATTCAAACATGACAGCCACAGGGAGCATCAGGAAGAACCAAAAGCATAATGAAATGCAAGGCTTTTTCTTACAGCAGTTTGCAAATTGGCCGTGATGTTTCATAATCTGAAGTTTGGGTGAGGCAGTGCCAACACCCAGCTGGTGCAAGCTGGAAAAACAACTGGGCTGCAAACCCTTGGAAATACAACTTGATTACAACGAACGCCTCTCCCAAATGGAGCTAATCACACAGCATTCAGCTGCTCCCGGCAGCTTGCACGGGAGCACCGGACGTGCGTTCCTGTCTCCAACATTTGGGCCTCCTTGTCGGCTTGGGCCACACCCCTTCTGTGAGCCCCGTGGCCTGAAGCAGACCCAAGTGTGGCAGGGAAAGGAGAAGGGGGCCCGAGACCCTGGGGGACTCTACAGGCCCAGTCTCACCTCCCTTCATCTCATCCCCCAATAAGCTTTGAAAAGATGGTGACATCTTTCGTAAGATTCCTATGTTTTAATGAACGGTCTTTTCTATTTACAGGCTGTATGTATATATATTTAAAACCTGCCAGTGGGGTCATGCTTTACACCTGGCTATTTACTATCATGGTTAAGAACTCGGGCCGAAGCCACAGTGCCTGAGTGTATCTATGAAACGTGCATCAGAATAGCTCCTCCATCACAGGGCCGTTGCGAGGACTAAACAAGACGACCAGGATAAAGGGCAGAGCAGTGCCAGGCACACGGCAAGCTCTCCATGGGAGCTAACTGTTACTCCAAGTATCATTCGCCAAAGCTCCAAAGACTCTTCCACCTCATTCTTTCTAACAGCTGCGGATTCTGTGGTACGAATACAGCATACCTTTAACCAGTCTCTTATTATGAAAAAGTAAGTTGTTTCTAGTATCCTTTTCTTCTTTTAATTAATTTATTTATTTTTGGCTGTGCTGGGTCTTTGTTGCTGCACGCAGGCTTTCTCTAGTTGCAGCGAGCAGGGCTACTCTTCGTTGCGGTGCGTGGGCTTCTCATTGCGGTGGCTTCTCTTTGTTGTGGAGCACAGGCTCTAGGCACGTGGGCTTCAGTAGTCATGGCACGCGGGCTCAGTAGTCGTGGCTCGCGGGCTCCAGAGCGCAGGCTCAGTAGTTGTGGCTCATGGGCTTAGTTGCTCCGTGGCACGTGGGATCTTCCCGGACCAGGGCTCGAACCCATGTCTCCTGCACTGGCAGGAGGACTCTTAACCACTGTACCACCAGGGAAGTCCCTCTAGTATCCTTTTGTAACAGAAAAATGCAGCAGGGAAGATCCTTGCACAACCATCACTGCAAAAGCTGAAGCAACTCTACTCCCACCAAGAGGGCATGAGGGTGGGGCACCCCACGCCCCCGCCAGTGCCCGCTGTGCTGTGTGAGGCTTGGAGGCGAACGAGCACATGAGCAGCACCCAAGCCCAGGGAGGCGAGCCAGCAGGACGCCAGGCTGTGTGTGGCTGCCAGGCTCCTGCCTGCCCCGTCCCAGCTGAGCCCCCCGGGGCACCTGCCCTGATCCCCTCACCTCCCACTGTGTCCCCCATCTCCGTTTAGAACCTTTTGCTTTAGCTGCACCTGGCACATGTTTACTTATAGGGCAGGTGAGGCCCGGACAGCACCAGCTCAGCCAGCAGGCCGCCAGTCCTTTAGCCCCAGGAAAGGCTCCATGACCTACATCAGCCAGGGACACGAAGGAGAACGAGGGTCTTGCTGGAGCAAGGAGAAGCACGTGCAAACCCGAGAAGAACTGCGCCGTGGGGCAAGCGGGGCCCACATCGCGCCTGTGTGTGAGTGCTCGCTTCTCCATGGGATCTGCATTCGGGAGAAACCACAGGGAGACCCAGGTCCAAGGCCCATCCTGTCTGCCGCAGCCCTGGGGCTGTGCGGGGCTTGGAACCCCGTATCCTGGGGAGAGAGGCGAGGCCTGACCAAACAGGCATGAGGCTCCCCCTTTCTAAAACCATGAGGTTCCCAGGACAGAAGGTGGCCCACGCTGCATCCGGTCTGGGGAACGGGATCTGGCGAGGGTTAACTTTCAGATGGTTAACTTTTACCTCCAAATACACGGTTCATACAGGCAATATTTGTGGCTACATGACATAGATTGTCAAAACAGCTAAATAAGCAACTTTCCAATACAGCCATCCGGAAGGGGAGCTTTGCAGATGGCCGAGAGCCACCCCCCACCCAACCGGTCATCTCCACCCCACGGGCCATCAGGCTCCGCCTGGCCCGGCACTAAGTGGCCACGTCCACAGAAGTGCAGCTTCCCTTGGAAGCCCAGTGTGGGGAGGGCCCCTAACTGGACGCCAGACTTCCCCGGCCTCGGCCGAGAGTCCAAGTGGAGCCCCCGGGAGCAGACACCTGGCCGCTGGGGTCCCGACGCCGCTCTGTCATGTCAGGACTCCACGCAATAAACAGGGACAAGCTGGCTGCTGTCTCACCGCCAAGTCCCCCTCACAGGACAGCGGACTGAGGCATGGACCCCAACCTAGGCATCCACCACAGCACCATCCCCTAAGAAGTTCCCTGCGTCTGAGCCATTTCCTCCTCCTGAAAAGCTCTCCCTGAGATTATAAACCGTCTTGAAGACGCTGAAGATCAACCACAGCCGTCAGAAGGTCCTGCTGGGTCCTCGAGTCTCCAAGACAAGCATCAGACAGCGGGTCACCCGTGACGCCGCAGAGCCCTCTCCAGGTCAGCGCACAGCCCCACGGCCCGCCGCCCGGCACGGGCAGCCCCGACCTTGAACCCCAGGACACCCGATCCCTGTGCTCGTGACCTTCAAGGGTGGGGGGCCGAGCACTAGCGAAACTGGGGTCCTTTCTGAGCTTCTGGGTTTCCTCCCTTCAAACGTCTCCGAAGGAGAAATGGTTTTCTCCTGGTGGGAGAGGGCAGAGCTCCCCTGGTCTCTGCAGGTTACCAGACAGCCCTGCTCGTGGCCGGTCCCTTAGCAAACACGAAAACCAAGGAAGTGATCAGAAATTAACGGAAGCCAAATGGCCTTCATCCAACTGAATGAATGACATGTATCTTGCCCTGTGCTCCCCTGGATATTTATGGTGTTTATTCCCATCTTTTCTAGGCCTGAAGATTCCTGAGCTTTCGCCAGGCTGTCCTGTCACTGTGACAAACATGCTGGCTGAGGCCGCTGTGCCTGCGACTGCATTTCCCCCTCCAAACGGAACAGATCAGACATTAGCCAGGCAGCATTTATTTTAGGAAGGCTTTTCATTATGGCGATGGAAAATGCCAGGGCTGAGGCTCCGTGGGCGCCCTCCAGACCTCCAGGCTCGCTCATTATCTGACACACGCACATGTTCCTGCCCTGTGCTGAGCGGCCTGGCCCACCCCTGAAGCCGGCAACCCAACATCCAAGTTGATTAACCGATGAAAGTTCTGGAGGAAGGACAGCCTCCGGATGGAGGCGAGAGGCGGGCGCTTCGTGCCGAAAGTGCTCCGAGGAGGAGCAGAGACATGGGGGCTCTCGGGGAAGGGGAGGCTCTGGAGAGGTCCCGGCCCAGATGTGCAGGGTGGGTATGCAGGTCGTCCTGGACACAGAGCTGACCCGCCCGCTGCCAGCTATGCCCACGACTGCCACTAAGACATGTGCAGAGGGGGGGACTCCCTTTACTCATCAAAAACTAGTGTTTATAAATTGTATACCTATGCATATATCTAGTTTCCCTGGACCTCAGGGAAACTGAGGTCCAGACAAAGTGGATAATTTGGTCACTCATAGTAGCGTGAAACCCCTTACTTTTTTTCCGTTACTCACAGATAATTTAATGATAGGGACATTAAATAACTCCTTCTGGGGTCCCTGGTCTGAGAGAAAAAACAACTTTTAGTCTCGATTTCCTTTTTCCAACATACTGAGGGCATCTGCAGTGTGTCAATCATATATGCCTCACTTATACTGCACAATTTGGGATACTTACCACAAATACCTCAACAAATGCTTCTGGAGCAGCTCATTCATTCACCTATCACACTTCACACCAATACTGCTTCAGCGCAGGGGCCTTGGGGAGCACTGCTGTGTGGTGTATTTGAAAGTTGCTGAGAGAGTAGACCTTAAAAGTTCTCATCACAGGGAAAAAAACATTTTTTTCTTTTTCTTTTTTTCTTGTTATCTATATGATGGATGTTAACTAAACTTACTGTAATCATTTCACAATATATGTAAGTCAAGTCATTACGCTGTACACCTTAAACTTACACAGTACTGTATGTCAGCTGTATCTCAATAAAACTGAAATTGAAAACCATAAACATTCCTTAAAATAGCCACTTGTATTCTTTTAATCCTGCAAACTAGTAACCATTTTTTTCAAATTTGGAGAACTGATACAAAGTTGCCAAATCTTTACAGTTCCAATTTTAAAATGCTTAAAGAAAAAAACCCTACCACCTGCTACCACAATCACTTCTTAAAAGAAAAATCACTAACAACAAAAAAAGAGAATATAATAAATTTTTTTAAGTCTTTCGAAGTGAATAGATCTGACCTGATGGAAACGAGTCACTCGTCGTCCCTTTGGCACCGGGGATGTCAGGTCTGCCCCGCCCCCACCAGGTGCTCAGACCCGGTCCTCGGGGCAGCCCAGGGGAAATGATCCATGCCAGTCACTGCCGGGGTGCACGTCCCCCGGCCTCTCAAGGTTTCGGGCTATAAATCGCGCTTTGTAAGGGAGTGTGGACTGACTTCCAAGAACTGGATCTTCACTGAGCAGCCTAGAAAGAAATCAAGTTTGGGCCTCCACAAAACAGAGGGCGCACCCAGCCCCGCCGTCCTGACACTCAGGGACCTGACGTGACATTCATCGCTGCAAGCTGGGGCAGAAGCCGGGGAGCCAGCGAGGGTAGTTCGGCAAGCCTGGGAACACTGAATGGTGTGTGTGTGTGTGTGTGTGTGTGTGTGTGTGTGTGCGCGTCCACCTAAGCTCGCTGCCCACAGAGAATGTGCCTCGCTGTTCACAGTGACGGGAGAAACAGAATCACCCTGACCGGCAGCGGAGGATCAGCAGAGGCCCACTTGATGCTGACGCCCCCGCCGTTCTTGCTACAGAGGAGGCGTCCTCTCCAGAGACCCAAGGAACCGTGGTGGCCGCACCGCCTGAGAAGGCCCTCGGGCGCTGGCTGTCCTTCCCACTGGCCCAGACCACGCTGCTGTCCCCCTTGCTTCCAGCAGCGAGCACACATGGTCAGTCTGAATTCTAAGCCCGCCAATGCCACCTTGCACCTCACCCCTGTCAGAAAATTCAGAGCACCAGGCCCACAAACGGGGCAGGCCAGGACAAGAGCGATGGGAAAAGCCTGCTTCAAAAGATCAGGAAGCCTCTGCTCAGAGTAATGTTGCCTTCCTGCCCCAGAGCTGCAAACAGTGTGTGATAAGCCCCATTTCCAGGGCATTTCACTCACAAAGCAGGAGGCCCGGGTCTGCCCTGACCCCCGCCTCCCTCTCTGGCTTCACTGTCTTCAGGTCTCAGGACCCGGGCTGCTCCGCCAGGTCTTATCACAGGGGTGCTGCCCCAAGACCTGAAGCCCCACATACCAGAAACAGGGGCAGCCTCTGAGCCAAACCAGAGCCGTCAGAGAGAGGAAGCTCACAACTCCGGGCCACAAATCTACCGCAGATTCAGATGCTGTCCACTCACAGCCTGGGCCGTGGGACCAGAAGGTCACGACTCGCCGAACATCACACGTTGGTCTGTGCGGTCAGGACAAGACAACTGAGCGCTCACACCCCTACCGGCACCACCAAGTGTGCAAATCTAGACAAGAACCCCTCCTTCTCACTCTCGTTTCCTTTCCACAAACACTTCACTTTGTTTTTCCTAGTTGTTCATTTAGGACACAGCCCAGAGAAGCCCAAGGTCAATTCCAAACACAAGCCATGCAGAGAGCACAGAGCAGAGAAATCGAGAATATCGTTACAGGCCCTTGAACTCACTGCCAGTCAGCACAGGCGCCTAAAGAGGATGGGTCGCCTTTCAGCCACTCAGTGCTGATACACGGAACACTTTATAAACTGCTAGACTGAGGTCAATGGTAGTTCGTGGCCAAGGGAACAATTCATAGCACAGAAGCTGAGACGTTTATATCTTTCTAGGGACGGCTCCTCCGTTAGGGATTTACAGAAGAGCTTTCTTCTCTCAGCCCAGCAGCTACCCCGTGCAAAGCCCCAAAGGACCCAGACAAATCACAGAGGCCACGAAGGACGAGCAGGTGGGGAGGAAGGCCAGGACGCAGGAGCCCTGCCTTTCCAGACGCCCGCCCTGGGGCCCCACGTTCAGACAAAAGCGTTTTGCAAGGTGTGTTTTCAAGCTGGACCTGACACTCCGCCTGCAGAGTCTTCAGGTTCTAATCGGGTCCCTCTTTCGCTTCTTTTATCCCGCCTGTTGCAGGGTTTGGGATTTTTGTTTGTTTTGGCGTGCTGTTACTTTTTAGTAAGGCCCGTGTTCGTCAGCACAGCTAATGAGAAACATGGGAAACACCTATTTCTTCAGGGTCCCAAAAGGTAAACGTCAACTTCGTAAGTGCTACTTCCATTTCCTGGCAAGAATTAGGAAACAGAACAAAATAAATATCTATGGAATAAAAAAATGTAGTACTTACACATGGAGGTCTTCTCACACGGGAAGCCCTTTCCAGATAAGGACTTCCCAAACCAACAACGTGTGTGCGGCATGGAAAATTCTCCAGTTATTAAGTGAATTAACTTAAATAAAATTCCGTTATACGACAAGCACTGGGAATTTACAGGAAAGAGGCCCCGGTGATCTTCTGGAAGCAGGGAAGGTTCTGGAGGGCAGGAGAGGTTCTGGGAACAGGGAACGCTCTGAAACCACGGGTAATTAGTCAGATCCATTTCACCCGCCTTCACTAATCCAGGTCGTTTTAGGATCTGCATGTCCTCCAAGCAGCACGTAGCCTAAACAATAAGATGTTTGCCTGAGTTGTTTTCCAGGAACCTGGAATCAGCTGCGCCTAGTTTGAGCTGAGCTGGTTGAGACAGGATAGGACCACCAACCCTCCAACTGGGCCTGCACGAGTGTCCACTCAGTGACCTTTTGAACATGCAGAGGCCTGTAGCCCAGTTACACCTGCGCAGAACTACGATCCCCGCACCTTTTCCCAAGCACCTTTCCCCACCCTCCCCATGCTTCCCAGGCTTCGGACCGCTGTCCTTCTTTATTTCTTATCCCATAGATACCCCCGAGCCCCTTGCCTTTGGAGAGGGCTGCCTTGCAAATAAACCCTCTCTTTGCTGCCAACCTCAGCATCTCAGCATTTTGGTTGAACCTGGTGTGGTAACAGTTTGGGAAGGCAGGGAAGGTTCTGGAGGGCAGGGAGACACTGACTTGTTTGTGTTTGCACGTCCAGTGCCCAGTATAGGGCCTGGCACACAGTACGTGCTCAGTCCACTGCAGCGGTAAGAGGTTTTTCTACATGGCTAACTGTATAGTTCAGAGGAAAACCAACACTCTGTGTTCATAATGAGAATAGAGAAACCTGACAAAGGATAAATATCTAAATTTTCCTCAAAATGTACCACTGTCCCTTGGTATCCACGGGGGGATTGGTTCCAAGACCCACCATGGACACCAAAATCCACGGACGCTCAAGTCCCACGTTTGGGCCTCTGTATCCGCGGTTCCTCGTCCATTGATGCAAACCACCACAGATTGTAGTGTAACGTATTAATCGAAAAAAACCCACATGTAAGTGGATCCACACAGTTCCAAGCCCTTCACGGGTGGCCTGTCGTCTTGTTTAGTCCTGGGCACAGATGTGAACTGTGGCGCTGCCTCTAAGCTCTAAGGATGTCGCCTTCCTCCAGAGAAGCCTGGTTCTGGCTTCCATCTGGTGACTAAGGACTGAGGGCCCCGAGAGCCTTATCCAGCCAGGATAAGATGGTTCGCAGCTGGACCTCTGTCCCTGCGAGGCCTGTCCTCTCTCCATTGAACCGCTTCTTGTCCACAGCCCACTGGGTCCCAAGTGGCACCTCAGAGACACTCCAAGGACCCCTGCCTGGGAAGCAGGGAGCCCTCCCCAGAACTGGCTGATGCTCTGATCCATCTTCTCCTAGAGTTCCACCCCTAACTCTTCACTCTGATTCTTTTTCTATCTCCTACCCCTTGTCCAGATTCTCTTGTGTTCTACTGGGTTAGTCAAACGCCTCAGTCCACCACTAATGGACACAGAACTCCCTGGAATCTTTGGCACTGAAATAGCTTTAGATTTGGTCTTCAGTGGAAAGCAATTAAGCTAACATGAAAATGGTGGTTTCTAGATGAAGATGAGAGCATGGTATGGGTCATTCAGCCCACTGATCGATGCCGGCAGAGGAAGCTCCCACATGTGAGTTTATATTTTCTGAGTGATTTACATTTTATTCCAACTGAATAAGCAAACCTCACTTCCTGACATTTTCTAAGCTGAAGACTAGTCATTCACTCATTGTGAAATGTTCTTAGAATGAGAATCTGAATTTTATAAAGTGTTCTTCTGGAGGTTAGAGTGATGCATAATGAATAGTAGCAAGAAAATCTGATGCTTATAATGTAGAAATGTATTCCCTTCCCTCATCCCATTTTTATAAGAATAGTTGATAGGAATTAGTCATCGGATAATCAACAGTCCTTTGTACTTCACTGGCTTTTGATGCCAACCCAGAGAAGTGGGGTGGGAACAAGAAAGGGAATCTGCTTCCTGGAGACGCACGAACATCAGCTTTGGGTGCTGATGAGGCCAGAGAGAGATTCAGAGAGTCAAGAAATTTTCACAAGAAGATTACATGTATTTGTGAAAAATAGTCATTCTTTTTTTTTTTTTTTTTTTTTGGCTGCGTTGGGTCTTCGTTACTGCACTCGTGCTTTCTCTCCAGCTGTGGAGAGCAGGGGCTATGCTTCGTTAGGATGCGTGGGCTTCTCATTGCAATGGCTTCTCTTGTTGCAGAGCACGGGCTCTAGGTACGTGGGCTTCAGTAGTTGTGGCACATGGCTCAGCAGTTGTGGCTCACGGGCTTTAGTGCACAGGCTCAGTAGTTGTGGCGCACGGGCTTAGTTGCTCCGCAGCATGTGGGATCTTCCCCAACCAGGGATTGAACCCGTGTCCCCTGCATTGGCAGGCGGATTCTTAACCACTGCACCACCAGGGAAGTCCCCAAAAGTATCACTTCTGAAAATAAAGAGTCCAATCCCAGAGTAACTGGAAGGGAGTCTGGAAGAATAACCGGGCCAGTGTCCCGACTTCCAGCAAGTGTTCGCCCACACTTCACGTCTCTGTTTATTCTGCCCGTGAAGACTTCCAGACCAAGAGAACCCCCCGTATTCCTCCTCAGGCTCTGTCTGGGCCAGTCTGCGAGGCTTCGTGATCACCACATCCCCAGGTCTGAACCTCCTTACTTAGAAGTTATTTATAAATTGATGAAACTGGACCAGGGAATCTTTTCCAGCCTCAAAGTCTATAACTGGCTCATTCATTTATTCAGCAAATATGACTGAGTGTATATATTCAGATATGCCCACCACTATACTGGCTTAAAACTAAGTGTTTCTGATATATGGGCTCACTCTGCAGCCGCACGAGGTCTGTGGCAAACAGGCCCGGGAGCTCTTGTGCAGAAGCGTGGACCACCCTCCACTGGTCCTCTCGATGTGCTGCCGCTCACGTGTGCCCGGTGACGTGATTGATGATCCATTTTAACTAAACACAATATGAATCGGATTTGAAGGGATTCTTGCAAGGAAATCATGGATTGTTAATGACGACACTATCACAGAAAATGGGATGAGCTGATACTTCTCCTAGTGGGAGCTCTTCAGACACAGTGAGGTCAAAGGAATGGCAATTTAATCAGACCCAGCAAGGAAGCAGTCAAAAAGGTGGAACATCATCCTCCAGACTTTTTCACACATGGATTTACATACATTATCGTTAATGATGGACACTGTTCTAACCGCACATTGTGCCTTGAGACAGCAGGTATACCCTGAAGCCACTGAGATTGAAAAGACATTTAAAAAGTAAGCATCTGAAACAATATTAATAATTTTAGTGAGGAAACAAAGTTTTTGTACCTTCGACAATAATAATTAATCATTGGCAATGTTTTATCTCTCATTCTTCTGAATTTATTTTTAATTTGTTTTATAATAAGCGTTAGTTCAGTAGAGCATGTAGGTAATTTGCAAATATATATACACATACGTGTATACCTCTACATGGACACATACACATGGCGTGGGCCACGTCCATGAGGGGAGGTTTCCAGCAGAACAGAGACAGGGTCAGATTCTCGGCGCAGGTCCCCGGTCACTGCACCAGAACTGGAGGGCATGCAGAGGAGACAAGACTTCTTTGTGTTACACTTTGTTCTGCCACCCCCATCAGCCCTCCTCTCCCTCTCCTGCAGGTGAGCACACAGCCAGCAGCTCCTCCCAAGCCCCCCATCTGCATCGGGGCTCCTCAGCCAGCCCAGCTGACCTTCCGGCCAGTCCTCTGGGGTGGGGCATCCTGTGCACTGAAGGACATTCATTCAGCATCTCAGCCCCCTCCCTGGAGGTGCTAGCAGCACGCCTCCCACCCCAGCTGGGACAACCAAAAATGTCACCAAGACAGTTGAGACCCCAGTGGAAAACCGCTGGGTTGCATAAAGGAACTGCACACCGCTTCTCCAGGGGAAACTTAAAACAACCCTCCGCCTTTCTTCAAAGGACATATTCTCCCCCCTTTATTCATTTTACACAGCAAAGCAGCAGCTTTTGATATACTGGAGGAACTATTACACCATTTGAAACACGTACACCCATACCCACATCGAATCTTTCAAAATAAGGCTTTGATTTTGGAGTTAGGACCCATTTAATCTTCTACAATCTTTGTGAAACATCTTATTTTATGTAAGATCACCTCTAACAATCTGGAACATTCTTTTTTTCCCAGTGTTTGACTTTAAATGTACCCTGGATATCTGATGTTCTTTAGGAGTTCCTAAGGAAAACATTTAATCATTAAACAAATGCTACACATTCTTCAACAATATCAATTTAGACCAAACATATCATTTTTTAACATCACCAATAGACTGCTTAATTAATGTACTGATGTGTCAATAATGTAGTCTCCTAGCACCCTAAAATGGGTTTTACATCTATAGTTCACTCCCTCAAAGCCTTTGGAGAATAAGAACAGGCATATCTGCATAAATATCCAAACTTTCAGCTTGACTGCACATTTTCATCTTCTCAGAATAGCACCAAATCAACATATTCCTTCAGAACTACTTCTTCTCAGAGACAAAACAGATGTAACCAGGCAGGATCTAGTTTCATTGCTAAGTATCGATACTCTTTAACCCGTACACACTTACTATATTTTTTACTAACAAGGTTTTCATTCCCAGACTGTTCCTTTGATATTGCATTGGTCCATTCTCCTAGACATTTGCTTGTCATATGAATTCCGTACAATGGTTTTCAGCACACCACCCATGTCATTTACACCATCTTGGTTATACATCTGTATGTACGCATCCACATCTTCTATGATGAGGGTAAATTAAAATCTAAGTTCATTATGATATGTTAGGAATAAACAACCATTAGAAATTATCACAGAGATTGGTTCAAGATGGCGGAGTAGAAGGACGTGCTCTCACTCCCGCTTGCGAGAACACCGGAATCACAACAAACTGCTGAACAACCATCGACAGGAAGGCACTGGAACTCACCAAAAAAGATACCCCACATCCAAATACAAAGGAGAGGCCACAATGAGACGGTAGGAGGGGCGCAATCACAGTAAAATCAAATCCCATAACTGCTGGGTGGGTGACTCACAAACTGGAGAACACTTATACCACAGAAGTCCACCCACTGGATTGAAGGCTCTGAACCACACGTCAGGCTTCCAAACCTGGGGGTCTGCCAACGGGAGGAGGAATTCCTAGAGAATCAGACTTTGAAGGCTAGCGGGATTTGACTGCAGGACTTCGACAGGACTGGGGGAAACAGAGACTCCACTCTTGGAGGGCACACACAAAGTAGTGTGCGCATCGGGACCCAGGGGAAGGAGCAGGGACCCCATAGGAGACTGAACTAGACCTACCTGCTAGTGTTGGAGGGTCTCCTGCACAGACAGGGGGTGGCTGTGGCTCACCGTGGGACACTGGCAGCAGAAATTCTGGGAAGTACTCCCTGGCGTGAGCCCTCCCAGAGTCTGCCATTAGCGCCACCAAAGAGCCCGGGTAGGCTCCAGTGTTGGGTCGCCTTAGGCCAAACACCAAAAGGGAGGGGACAGCCCCACCCATCAGCAGACAAGCCCATTAAAGTTTTACTGAGCTCTGCCCACCAGAGCAACAGTCAGCTCTACCACCACCAGTCCCCTCCCGTCAGGAAACTTGCACAAGCCTCTTAGATAGCCTGATCCACCAGAGGGCAGGCAGCAGAAGCAAGAACTACAATCCTGCAGCCTGTGGAACAAAAACCCCATTCACAGAAAGACAGACAAGATGAAAAGGCAGAGGGCTACGTACCAGATGAAGGAACAAGATAAAACCCCAGGAAAACAACTAAATGAAGTGGAGATAGGCAACCTTCCAGAAAAAGAATTCAGAATAATGATAGTGAAGATGATCCAGGACCTCGGAAAAAGAATGGAGGCAAAGATTGAGAAGATGCAAGAAATGTTTAACAAAGATCTAGAAGAATTAAAGAACAAACAAACAGAGATGAACAATACAATAACTGAAATGAAAACTAAACTAGAAGGAATCAATAGCAGAATAACTGAGGCAGAAGAACGGATAAGTGACCTGCAAGACAGAATGGTGGAATTCACTGCTGTGGAACAGAATAAAGAAAAAGAATGAAAAGAAATGAAGACAGCCCAAGAGACCTCTGGGACAACATTAAACGCAACAACATTCACATTATAGGGGTCCCAGAAGGAGAAAAGAGAGAGAAAGGACCCGAGAAAATATCTGAAGAGATTATAGTTGAAAACTTCCCTAACATGGGAAAGGAAATAGCCACCCAAGTCCAGGAAGTGCAGAGAGTCTCATACAGGATAAACCAAAGGAGAAACATGCCAAGACACATAATAATCAAATTGGCAAAAATTAAAGACAAAGAAAACTAATTGAAAGCAGCAAGGGAAAAACAACAAATAACATACAAGGGAACTCCCATAAGGTTAACAGCTGATTTCTCAGCAGAAACTCTACAAGCCAGAAGGGAGCCATGATATACTTAAAGTGATGAAAGGGAAGAACCTACAGCCAAGATTACTCTACCCAGCAAGGATCTCATTCAGATTCGACAGAGAAATCAAAAGTTTTACAGACAAGCAAAAGCTAAGAGAACTCAGCACCACCAAACCAGCTCTACAACAAATGCTAAAGGAACTTCTCTAAGTGGGAAACACAAGAGAAGAAAAGGACCTACAAAAACAAACCCAAAACAATTGAGAAAATGGTCATAGGAACATACATATTGATAATTACCTTAAACGTGAATGGATTAAATGCTCCAACCAAAAGACACAGGTTTGCTGAATGGATACAAAAACAGGACTCATATATATGCTGTCTACAAGAGACCCATTTCAGACCTAGGGACACATACAGACTGAAAGCGAGGGGATGGAAAAATATTCCATGCAAATGGAAATCAAAAGAAAACTAGGGTACCAATACTCATATCAGATAAAATAGACTTTAAAATAAAGAATGTTACAAGAGACAAGGAAGGACACTACATAATGATCAAGGGATCAATCCAAGAAAAAGATATAACAATTATAAATATATATACACCCAACACAGGAGCACCTCAATACCTAAGGCAACTGCTAACAGCTATAAGAGAGGAAATCGACAGTATCACAATAATAGTGGGGGACTTTAACACTTCACCTACACCAATGGACAGATCATCCAAACAGAAAGTTAATAAGGAAACATAAGCTTTAAATGACACAATAGACCAGACAGATTTGATATTTATAGGACATTCTATCCAAAAACAGCAGATTATACTTTCTTCTCAAGTGCGCACAGAACATTCTCCAGGATAAATCACATCTTGGGTCATAAATCAAGCCTCAGTAAATTTAAGAAAATTTAAATCATATCAAGCATCTTTTCTGACCACAACGCTATGAGATTAGAAATCAATTCCCGGGGGAAAAAACGTAAAAAACACAGACACATGGAGGCTAAACAATATGTTACTAAATAACCAAGAGATCACTGAAAAAATCAAAGAGGAAATCAAAAAATACCTAAAGACAAATGACAATGAAAACACGGTGATCCAAAACCTATGGGATGCGACAAAAGCAGTTCTAAGAGGGAAGTTTATAGCTATACAAGCCTACCTCAAGAAACAAGAGAAATCTCAAATAAACAATCTAACCTTACACCGAAAGGAACTAGAGAAAGAAGAAGAAACAAAGTCAGCAGAAGGACACTCTTTCACATAAATCACAGCAAGATACTTTTTGATCCACCTCCTACAGTAATGGAAATAAAAACAAAAATAAACACATGGGACCTAATGAAACTTAAAAGCTTTTGCACAGCAAAGGAAACCATACACAAGACAAAAAGACAGCCCTCAGAATGGGAGAAAGTATTTGCAAAAGAATCAATGGACAAAGGATTAATCTCCAAAATATATAAACAGCTCATGCAGCTCAATATTAAAAGAACCAACAACCCAATCCAAAAATGGGCAGAAGACCTAAACAGACATTTCTCCAAAGAAGACATACAGATGGCCAAGAGGCACATGAAAAGCTGCTCAACATCACTAATTATTAGAGAAATGCAAATCAGAACTACAATGAGGTATCACCTCACACCAGTTGGAATGGGCATCATCAGAAAATGTACAAACAACAAATGCTGGAGAGGGTGTGGAGAAAAGGGAACCCTCTTGCACTTTTGGTGGGAATGTAAATTGATACAGCCTCTCTGGAGAACAGTTCCTTAAAAAACTAAAACTAGAACTACCATACAACCCAGCAATCCCACTACTGGGCATATACCCAGAGTAAACCATAATTCAAAAAGACACATGCACCCCAATGCTCACTGCAGCACTATTTACAATAGCCAGGTCATGGAAGCAACCTAAATGCCCATCGACAGACGAATGGATAAAGAAGATATGGTACATATACAGAATGGAATGCTACTCAGCCATAAAAAGGAACAAAATTGGGTCATTTGTAGGGATGTGGATGGATCTAGAGACTGTCATACAGAGTGAAGTAAGTCAGAAAGAGAAAAACAAATATCGTATATTAACGCGTACATGTGGAACCTAGAAAAATGGTACAGATGAACCGGTTTGCAGGGCAGAAATAGAGACACAGATGTAGAGAACAAACGTATGGACACCAAGGGGGGAAAGCGGTGGGGGGGAGGGGTGGTGGTGGTGGGATGAATTGGGAGACTGGGACTGACGTGTATACACTGACTGACGTGTATACACTGATGGATGACTACTAAGAACCTGCTGTATAAAAAAATAAAATAAAATGCAACAATTAAAAAAAAAAAGAAATTATCACAGATAGAAAATAAGTGATTCGGCTTCCTAGTAGACTAAACTAAGAATCTAATCTTTATTCTGAAAAATAATTTTTCCATTTAAAAAAGGTTTCTTTACTCAAGTCATCAAAATGCTTCCTCCTGCTTAAATTCCCAGTGATGAAAAACTCACGTAAAAGAGCATTCTCTGGGCTTTCAGCATCCGCACTTGACGTGCCCTTTGAAGTGCTTGCCCCAAACAAGACAAAAGCAAACAGGAGACCCAAGGCCTGGCATGGCCACTTCCGGGGAAACAGACGCCGGCACAGCCAGGGGCTGGGCCACCCTGCACAGGCAGCCCGCCTGGCTCCTACCAGAGAGAAATTCAGCCCACACCTGGTTCTGCAAGAGATGGAAGCCTTGGCTTCTGATCCCCCAGTTTCTCTATTCCACCTACACTCTGCCGAAAGTCTTTTTTTTAAAAGCATATTCCAGGCCCTGGGTGTGACACAGAAGTTGGGCAAAGAACTTGGGATCCTTGCTGGGCAAGGCCCAGGATGTGCCCCCCCAGGAGGACTCCACCAGGACCCCAGCCTCGCCGGCTGCTCCCCACGGGACATCCCGTTGGCACCTCTGCCTCCCCTCCCCACAGACACGCGCTGCGGTTTCCTCTGGGGAGGGACGCGCGGCGGGACCCCCGGCGAGGACAGGAGTGGGGTGCAGCCTGGAGAGGGCTGGGAGTGAGCTCCCGGAGTGGGGACCAGGGACCGCGGACGGGGTGAAAGTCAGACCTTCCTGGGGGGAGGTTTCTGGGCGGGGCGGCCGGGCAGCGAGCCCCAGGCCACACGCGCTCACCTGCGGGGCACCAGGGCTTGTCCCTGGCAGGAGCGGTCAGGCAAGGTGGAAGACAGCCAGCTCAGCTCCTGACCTCCCACCGCCCCACCAATGGGCCGGATCCCCAGAACCTGAGGAGCCTGACGAAAACCAGGAGCAGAGCGAGGGAGCGCCTGTTCCCACCGTCCTTCCTCCGAGAGAAAGGCTGCGGGGAAGAAAGGGTGGACCTGGGGAGCAAAGCACAGGAACACACTGGGGCACTGACCAGCGCCCAGCAGATACCTCGCAGCAGGAATCCCACAGCCCACGCAGGTGGAAGGCGCTGCCTTCCCACAGGCCTGCCAAACACGGGGCGGCGAGACTCGCCCCCCAAACTGCAGTTCAGAGGGCAGGCGACCGGCCAGAGTCACCGGGCTCCCCTCAGGAGAGCGGGGATGGGGTGGCCAGCGGAGCCACACAGGCAAGCAGAGAGGGACAGCCTGCAGAGACCGCCGGACACCAGCGGGGACTTGGTGGTGCCAGGACCACGCACCCCGGGTCCCAAATCCGAAGGCCTGAGCCCAGGGCTCACAGTAGAGACACAGCGGAGTCGGACCCGGAGGCAGCGAGGCCCCCGCTCCGCGGCTACCGTCACCGCCGCGGCCATCTTCTCCGACGGACCGTGCGGCACAGAACATCCCCAGGTGAGCGGCGCAGGCGGTGGTGGACTCGGGAGCCCTGCGCTGGGGGAGCCCTCTCTCCACGAGAACCGGGCACTGCGGGGCCGCCGTGGACACTGCGTGGCCGCCGTGGACACTGCGTGTGGTGCCCTCGCAGGGCGGCCACCGTGCGTTGTGTCAGGCGCAAAAGGCAGACGTGCTCAGCAAGTTGGGTCCCGAGTGCTGCGTGTGACCCCCAACGCTTCTGCAAGGTGTGTGAGGCCTTCAGTCTCTACCGTCAAATATGTTTATGCTTCGGTGACGAGACAAAAATCCAGACACTTAAAAACAGTGCCAACTAGGCATGTCAAATATACCCCCAAAAGTGCTCTGATTTCTGCATTTATCAAATATCAAATATTATTTAAAAGGAAGTGTTTACTGTGTTTGAAAAAGAGTATGGACCATCCCTTTTGATTCCACTCTCCACTCAAACGTGTCAGAATTCGTGTGACTATTATTTACGCCCTCTTTCTTTTATTCAAGGGCCTGAAGCTCTTTGAAGGGATGACGTAACCTGCAGACGTGTTATCACCGTTATTTGTTCTCATTGGTACAATATAATGAGGAATGCATTCTAGCTGGGCTGGTGACTGTTTTTTAAATACGCTTCTTAGAAAACATAAATCATATGACTTTGTTTGTTTGTTTGGCCGTGCCACAAGGCTTGTAGGATCTCAGTTCACCGACCAAGGATCAAACCCGGGCCCTCTGCAGTGAAAGTACGGAATCCTAACCCCTGGGCCGCCAGGGAATTCCCGATATTGCTATTTTAAATGGTTCCTTTTGCAAAAACCTCAGTAGTCAGTTCAGCTGAGACTTGGACTCAGCAAAGTCGCACTGTTTTCAATGATAACAATATTCCACCCTGTGTGGCCACCAAGCTGGAGAAACCTGGAGCTTCTAAAAACAAGTAGGGTTACAACTAGGACTGCCATTACCAAGGGCTCTCCCACCATCTCATAAAATCTTCTCAAAAACACAAAGAATTTGGCATTTTTATCATGGTATAAATTCAGAGTGGTTTAGGTGAAGTACTTTCATTTCTCTTGACTCCTGTTGTGCGTGCAAACTGTAAAGATTACCAGATGGAAAGATGAGGCAGGCCCTCCGTCAGTCACATGCCCCCCTGAAATGGTATATTTTCTCCTGTAGTTTGTGTCCTGGACCCATATCCACTCAGTCCCCACCATGTGTTTGGAAACTACTGGAATCCTCTCTTGGTTCAACGTGGACCATGTCATGGAATCAGGGACCAGGATGCCCTGGGGAGACAGTATGAGGCTGGGGAAGGCTCGGGCACAAGGCTGGGCCCCGGGCCCCTGGAACTGACCCTGGGACTTCCCTGTGTTTTGCTTAGGCAACACTTAGCTCAGATGGAAGTTTGGTGATGTGAACCTTGGCCTATTTTCAGGCAAAAGCAGAAAAGGAGATTCAAGAAGACCCGAAGTATTTTTTGGTAAAAGCGATGTGCCTTTGCAGGACAGAAGACGGCTTGAGATGGGAAGCCTGGGGGACGGCAACTTGCACCACTTCTTCTCCAGATTCCCATTCCCACCCACCATGGAGAAATTGTGCTTTCTTTCGCTGGTCTGCCTCGTCTGGTGCCATTAAAATACCAGCTATTTCAGGGAACATACATATCACTGAATTGGCTTCAAGCCGTACCTCAGGTTAATTACTGCTCTGAGCTGGATTAAAGCCACAGCCCCAGATGGAAAAAGCATCAGCCTCCCAGGGCCAACTTTAGTGGCTGCTCCGTCCATTTATGAGTTGACTATATTTCACTGCTAGAGTCAGAACTGACTTGTTCCATTAATGTCAAGTCCTCTTCCCTTTGGCAGCCAGGTCAGCCTTTCTTCTGAAAATTCCTTCCGCCAAACAAACTTCTAAACACATCCTTTGTACTGTACGTAGGACATTGCAAAATGGGCTTTTAGGACCACGAGGTGACACAGACTGCTCATGTCACATGAGGGAAGCTTCATTCTCTTACCTGCCAGCACACCTCCGGAAAGAATAATGAGTGACCAGAATGCCCCATCCCTTGCCTGTCTACCACTCTAAATGTCAAGCTTAGACGGAACCTACTCTTAAGTTTTTCTTATGAAAGTAATCCCTCCTTCGTGCCTTACTCTGAAGTACACCGTTTGGTGTAACAAGTCTCAAATGAGAGCTAGCTTCTTTGGTGTTTGTATTACTACATTTTAAAAATCCGATGGAAACCCAGAGGCATTCTGAACAGAGTTTATGGACACATGAATCTGTGATGCTGTGGTAGCACCTGCACTCCTGCCATCTTGGGAAGGCTAAAGGTGTCCAGAAGCAAGTCATGCATTTCCAAACATCAGAATTCTCCAGAACAGCTAGCCAAATAATTGAATCTGACACTCAGAACAAATCCCAACGTGGAAAATCAATGTCCCCCGCCCCAGACGTCCTTGTTCTTGTGGAATTAGAGGGACAAGTTCTAACGTCACACAGAATCCTTCTGCTGGGACCTGCATCCTACAGAGGTGTCCCTGCCCCATCCTGGGGTCATCTGCTGGAAAAGGTCAGAGGCCCAGGACCCAATCCCAGCACTGGGTGTCCTACAGCGTGCTTCTTAGCCACTCCAAGTCTCAGTGTTTCCATCTGTGAAATGGAGATAGAAACGCTTACCTATCAAAGCTATTCGGGGGCGTCCACGTAACCACATGTAGAGTGCTCCCGGGGTTGCCAGGGTTCAAGGGACAGAGGGAGGGCACGGGGCAGTGTTGGGGTTATGGAACTGGGCTACCTCCTGTCACTGGAATCTATACATAGAACCATATACCAAAAGGAAAACACCATTTCACTATGTGATCATTTTTAATTAAATTAGAAAGAGAAATCACCCCAATCTGTTTTACAACTATTAGCTCATCCCCCCCAGCCCATCACACCCTCCAGCTGCCCTCACGGAAACCATTATTAGTCACACAGGCTGAGAGGGCGTGTGTTTGTGTTTTCTGAATCACAGTCAATACGACTGGAGAGAACAGATAAAACACAAAATAAGTAAACCAAATGCCCTCTTACCCACCTCCACACAGGAGAGTTAACGCCAAGTGATCATCACAAAACCCTCAACAGCTTCCTTATTTCTGCACATCACACACGGAGGGCGTTTTATAGGCCCTGATGTTTCACACGTCAGCACCTCTAGCCCGAAGTTCAGTTTCTTTGGCTAACATGGGAGTCACCTACTTACCACAACTAACAAAGGAAAATGTCACTTAACATGTGACCATGAGTGTTTCCAGGAGAACCACACCTCTTTTCACTTCCTGCCCTAGATACTTAAGTAGTGATCCTGGCCAAGTTGTTAGAGCACGAGTTAAAAGAAAAAAATTTCCTTCTTCCTTCCACAAACTCTGTTTCCAGCCAGCAGAAAAGTGCATTGATTGTTTCCTGCTCCTCCAGTTCTCTGGCCTCCTATCAACCAAGATTTGAAAAATAAGTCCAGCTGGGTCTACATTTATGAAGGTCAATTTAGACTAATGTGAAAACAGCTGCCAGGTGCTTGTATGTGGCACAGAGAGTTATCTGCCATGAATTCAACTGTCTGCTTTCTCAGGAAACGGAACGTCTTGTCAGAAGAGATAAGATAGGTTCTCAGTCAGCTGAGCCTCACCTACCGGGATACACCTAGATAAAAAAAACCCTTTTGTCCACTTTCTTCTTAAGCTTTTTTTCACCTCTCCACACGTAAAGAATCCTTAAACTAGCAATATTTGCACCTAACCAGGCACATCTTAAATACCTGCCACCCAAAACCAGAGGGTTCTTTTTAGTTTGGATCACATTGAGTTACAAACACCCTTTCATAAAATATGTTGCAATTCTAAGGTAATGCTCCAAGAGGTCGTGGTAATGGAAACCCTTCTTAATAAGACCATATGCGTAATGACAGCTCAGCTGACCCCACCTCTCCATACTTCACTCCACTTCCTCACCCCATATTCCTAACTTTCAAAAATCCTAAGAAAAGTGGATAAATAACTGCATTTTCAAGTTAGGTAATATTGCATGTAAAACACAGAACAAAATAAACTCAGAATGCATAAATTATTATCATGTAAAAGAACCAATGACTGCCACAGAGTTCATCAAAACATATGCCCTGGGGTGATGAGCCCTGGATTCCATCCTGCCTGAGCTGCAGATTCACTGTGCCGCGACTGCCCTTCTTCACGGGAAGCCAGGAATCCAACAAGTCTGCACATCTCATGGCGTACAGAAATTATCAGCGGAGACCAGCACCACCACCGAGAGGAAAGTAGAAAGCAGACTACTACGAATTTAGCACACCCCCTGCACCTCCTTGGTGGGTACCACTGATGGTAATCTTGGTAAGCAGGTGCAAAAAGAGATCAGCTTTTAAAAGAAGAGATGCAAGATGCTGAGATGCACAGCTAAGCTTAGCACAGAGAGGAAGCCATCTAAAAACCTCTGTATTTCCCTACACATTCCTCCTGAGTCTGACACGTTGAACTGCTGTCTCTGGACACAGGAGACAGCCGCACCACAGTTCCACCCAACGCCTCTGCATCCGCGGGTGAGCCCACTGTCTGGTACCTCCCCTTCCCGGAAGCCTGGGGTTTTCCCTGTGCCCCAATCCTTCTGCACGGGGACATCAACCGGCACCTGAGGCTGCAGGAGCCGGACCAGGAGGAGGAGGAAACAACAGGCAGAGAAAGGCTCACAGCCAGAGAGAAGGCAGCAGGGCTCTCTCGGGGGGAGGGGCAGGCTGCTCATCACCATACAGCCAACAAAATCAACAGCTCCGGACCCCAAGGAGCAAAGATGGATTTGTGCTTTTGTGGCAGGAAGGATGCTTTGATTCAAAAATAAACGTCGTGCCATCTAGGTGACAAAGCAAGCCGACTCCTGCTCCGGGAGTGGGCTCACTAGCGAATGAAAACTATGTGTGGGCAAATCGAGAGGCAAAAACAAAGGAGAAAAAAGAAACAGCCGCCCATCTTCAAAGCCAGGTGCACTGGGTAGGTCTGACTTTGGATTCTCCAACAAAAATTTGCACGAAAGGTTGACTCTGTCCTTTGGCAAAGGAAATTCATTTTTCTTTAGCAAAAGAGGAAGATCTTTAACATGACTGCCCTTAAACGTGGAGGCTGCTGGAGCAGGTTCACAAACTGGCCTCCCTGTAACTGAAGAATGGCTTAAAGACAAAAGGCTCATGTTCGCATCATCCTTATGGAAAAAGTACTGAGCACCTGAACAAAAGGACGTCGTAAAATCACAGGGAAAGGCAGAGGGAGGGAGAAGGAAAACCCAAAGATGGACTTATACGAAGAGAATCACTCAGCTGCCCAGGACAGCAATGCCCAACACAGCAATGGTGTTCTAGCTACAAACAAAGTTGAGTCATATCGTTGAGAAGGGGTGCCTTATTCCTGCCCCATTCAACCCTGATAATAGTGTCACAAATAATGGGACACCTTGGGCCATAAGGGAGCCTTTTGCACCAGAAAGACATGGGCAGAATGGGTGGTGCAAGGTCAGGAAGCTTAAGTGATTAAGGTGGAAGGATGCACTTGAAGAGAAAGGGAGAGGTGCAACATCCACTGTCAGTGGGAAGCTGCCATCAGCTGCCGTGGAAATAAGGCCTCGCCATGGCGCGTGGCTCAGAGCAATGAAGTTAAACTCAGATGCGGTAGTTCTGTCAACCCAGGGTTTCAACAAGAGCTCCTTCCCTGTCTAAATGTGAAGAGGCCCCTCGCTCAAGGCAAGGCATCCGTTGCAAAAAGAACTGGTCTTAGGTCTTGGTGACATTTGACCCTTTATTCTAACCTACAACTTCATGGTGCAAATGAGGAGCAAAAACGTGTTATCTCCTTGAACCACGTGTTGTGTAGGCCTTAACGTGAAGTTGAGTGTGAAGAGCTAAATTGAAAAATAGGTACAAGTGACATGGTTGGGGCCAGATCTAAGGTCTCTGGTGCATCTTTCCCTGTCCATCACTATTTGGAACACTGTAGTTGGTGCGACCACTAACAAACAAGTTCCAGATGGCTGAGGAAGAGAAAAATAGTAGCATATGCCTTTCATGGGTGACCACGGTTCCCCGTGCACTTTCTGGAGACTGTGTATGTGAATCCTGAGGATAAGGCAGCAGCCCTCCGGGTGCGGACGGCGCATGGACATAAGGCTGGGTGAACAGAACCTTGGGAGCGTACATAGGTAGACACGGCTACATGCAAGCCCGGGTTGGGGCCCCAAATGGGAAGACCACACTTCCATCTGACTACCTGTATACTCTGCCATGGCAGTGTCCAATCATCCCTGGATACAGCAGGTTAAACGGATCACCTGGAGTCCCTGAGACAGTTGTAACAATGCCTGGGCCCCTAATGTTGTCCCACATCAAGACTGCATCCAGGAGGCTCCCTTGGGCCACATCGTGAACAGAGGGGGAATAAGTCACCCCTTCTCAGTGATATGACTCGACTTTGCTTGTAGCCGGAACTCCACTGCTGTGTCGGGCAGTGCTGTCCTGGGCAGCTTAGCGATTCTCTTCTCTTCACATGTGTCCGGCCCTGGGTTTTCCTTGCTCCCTCCCTGAGCTACCACCCCCCTCCCCACTTCCTCCTTTATCTACGATTTCTGAAAAATGCTATGAACTGGCAATTACAATGGAAAGAGGATAGTCGAGGACCAGCCTCCCCCGCATCTCGTAGAAGCTACCTTCCCTGCAACACTGAGTGGCCAGTGTCAGCTGATCCTGGCTCTCCCTGACCGTGTGTGTATGTGGAGGGTGGCATCTGGCGAGCTGAGCAAACAGCTCTCACGTGAGGTGATATGCCAGTTCCGGCCCGACAAAGGAGGGAACACAGCCCAGCCAAAGCAGACCAGCCCGCAGCTCGGCCTTTGTTGCTGATCGGGGGCAAGGCCCTGGAGCTCAAGGCAGAGTGAGCCAGGCCCCGGAGCCTCCCCAAGCAGGGTTCACCTGGCAAGGCTCACCTGTGCATGGAGTGGCCCCCAGGGCCCGAGGTGACTCTGACAACAGGACCCCAGGATGTGGCCAACCAGACACACCCTTCCACCCCAGGACTCCACCCCAGCAGGCGAGGACCTCCTCCTGGATCCAGCTCTGCCTCCAACTGTGCCACGCTGCCCACCAGGCCAGGGAGTGAGTGTGAAGACCCGGAAAGCAGAGAGGGACTCAGGGCAAGTGGCCGCATTAGCGAGGAGTCTGGGGAGACCGCCTGTCCACCGCTCGCTGCAGTTTCCGTTTGTTTGGGACAGCGACGCCCAAGGAGACCAGAGGCAGGAGGAGGCGGTGGGCGGCGGAGCGAGGCCCCCTCCACCACCCTGGACCTGGATTTGCGCTCAGTCTTGTAGCACCATTTATTCCGGCCTTGAAGCCGCGGGCACGCCGGCGGCTGGAAGGCCTCCTGCACACAAAGATGAGCGCGGCGGGAGGGAGGGGCCCGACTGCTCCCGGGGCGGAGTGTCAAAGGCCACGCCTGTAGGAAGGCGATTCGGGGCGCTCCCCGTGGCGCTTCCCACCCTCGCCCTCCCACTCCCGTCACGGGAGGAAAATGTCCGTGCGACTGCGAGCGCCGGCAGGGGGGAGGAGGCCGCTAGGGGCGGGAAGGACCCCGCGGGGGACCGAGGCCGGGGGAGCGAAGGCCCCGCGCCCCCCCGGGCGCCCCGCCCGCCCCCCGGCTCGGCCCGCGGCGCACGCGGCACGACCACGCGGGGGTCGCCCACGCAGAGCGCGCTCCCACCGCCCCGCGCCCGCCGGGGGCCGCAAACCGAGGAGGAGTACGGGCGGACCCGCGACGCCCGCGCGGCCCTCACCTCCTCCCCCACCTGCCCCTCATCTCCCAGGCGCCCCCAACACCGCCTTCTAGCACCGAGAAACCCCCGCCCCCACTCGGGCCCCCCCCCGCCGCTCCCCTCAGTCACACGGGAGCCCCTCCCCAACCTCGACCCAGACCCCGACCCCACTCACCGAGCAGCCCCGGTAGCGGGCGGGCGCGGGGCGCGGGGGCGGCGGGCGGGGCGCGCGGCAGCAGCAGCAGCAGCAGCAGGAGCGCGAGCAGCGGCCCCATGTCGGCGGCGCTCAGTCCATGGCGGCCGCCCCTCCCCGCGCTCCCGGCGCTGCCGCGGTTTCAGCACCGGACAGCGCCGCCGGCCCCGCCCATGCCCCGCCCCGACACGCCGGCCCCGCCCATGCCCCGCCCCCGACACGCCGCGCGCCCGCCCGCCGGCCACGCCCACGCCCCCCCCCCCCCCCGCGGGGAGCGGTCCGCGAAACGTGCTCCGGCCTGCCTGGCCCCCAACCCCGCCGAATCTCTGCGGGCGCCCAGCCCCCCGTGCTCCGCCCTTGGCCTCCTGCTGCCCTGTGGCCGCCGAGCCTCCCCGGCCCGCCTGCGTCCCAGGGCTTCCTCGACCCCTCCGCCCGTGAGGGCGCCCAGCCCCCGCCCACCCCGTACCCCACGCCGGCCCAAGGCCTGAGGCGGAAGCGCACCTGCTGCGGGCAGTGCGGGCCTCCCCAGGAAGGGGCTGGAGCCGCGCAGGGCCTGCGGGTGTGGGGGTCCTCAGTCTGGGAAGGAGGGGCTGGGGGAGCCTAACCTGCGGGGTCAACGGGAACGGAGGCTGCGGCCCTGAGCTCCAGCCAGCGGGGCCAGGATTCCACAGTGGGGACCCTGCCCTGAGGTGGGGTCAGCGGGGGTCCTTCCCTGCTCCCTGTAGCCTGCCCTCCACGGGCCACCGTCCGAGGGTCCAGCAAGGGGCGCTGGGGCCCTTGCGTTCCTCCCCAGGAGACTTCCACTTCCTAAAGACCTGGGCACAGCACGGGGTCCCTCAGCAGATGGGGGCTGTGTATGTTTGAGAGAGGAGGGGGGGTGTGCGTGTGCGGGGCTGAGCTGAGTGTCCCCCGCACCCTACCCTGGCTTATCCCCTCAGTCACCCCTCTCTGCTGACTGGTGTGGCTGACCCCAGGGTCAGCTGTGCCCACTCCCACCCGTCCCTGGCCCCTGCCGGGCCCTCATCCAGGCAGGCTTCCTGCGGCCTCCCCACCCCAGGCAAGGCTGGGCTGCCCAGACGCTGGGGCTGGCGGTGACAGCTCGGCCAGCCCACCTGCATGTGGAACTGAACACTGGGCCCGACTGTCCCACAGACCCCAGGCCCGTCCGCCTCCCGACCCTGCTCGGCACCCTCCGTGCCGCAGCACCCAAGAGAGCACTTCCCCCTCCTGTCTCCTGGCCTAGCAGGCGGGTGGGTGGGGAGTTTTATCTTCTCTTTGGCCCAACGGCCCAGGGGACCGCCCCCCAGAGAAAGCGCTGTCCACCCTGTGGGGCCACCGTCCCTCCCCAGGATGCGGCAGCCGCCACCATCCATCGTGGCCCCACGGCACCCCACAAAGGGTGGCCCACCGGATGGGGAAAAGCACTGGGGAGTGGGCTTTTCAGGGCACAGCTTGTTCATCGCGTTGTTCTCCGCAGCCAGACCTGCGTTAGCACCATGCTGCTCTCCCCTCAAAGCATACGAGCCTCCCGGAGTGGACGCACCTGCTGAGATGCTTCATCCCCAGACTCGTCTGAGAAAGGATCCAAGAGGCTCATTCCTCAGCCACGCTGAGCACCCCGCCATCCGCAATGGAAGCCCATGGGGCTGACCCCAAATGGGCGCTCTGGGCATGAGACCCACCCCGGTGAAGGCCTGAGGCTGACAGGACGTCTGTCCTCTGATGTCCAGAGAGCTGACTGGTGATACATTTGCTGACAGAAACAACAGGAAAAGGCAGGGAATAAGACCAGGGTGGGCTAGAAGGTAGAGCTCATTCGTGACAGGCTGTTAAGCGATTCGGAAGCACGAGGGCGGGGCGTGAAACCGCCCAGCAACGTCTGTGTGATACCGAAGGGCCTAACTCCACCTCTTGTAGATGCAGGTCTCCGTCGTCAGGTGCCTGCCTGACAGGCGAATCCGAGGGCATTTGCAGGTTGGCCTTGGTGAAGGACCCAGAGGAGCCAAGCCCCTGCCGAGCCCGCGCCCTGCAGGACTGCTGCCGCTTGGGGCCGTGCTGCTCCTTCCCGGGCATCCTTACACGGGCTCCAGGAAGAGCGCGGAGGGGTTCGTTCTTTCCTTGTTTGCCCGGCTGCTGCTGACGGTGGCTTCCGGAACCAGGTCCTGCGTCACCCCTGGGCCCCGGCTCCAGGACTCTGGCAGTCACAGCACAGTTAGAGGGAAACACCCCAGAAAGGGAAAGTGGGGAACCAGAGGCACAGGAGGGACCGCAAAGAAATCGCAGCAACAGGGCATGGGGAGAAGCACAAAACCCACGAGGCGGCGCAGGAGGTTGCCCTGCTCTGAGCAGAGCAGACCGTGCTGGCCTCTGCTTTGCCTGCCGCGCGGCCGAGTTCTGCTGACGGGACAGAGGACGCTCGCGCGGGGAGAAGTGGAGCGTGAGGAAGGGAGGAAAGGAAATCTCGCGTGGGAAGCACAGGGCCGTTCCAGAGGCAGCCCAGATTTCTGATGGGCGGGAGGGCTGTGCACGGCCCTTTCTGGAGTGCCGGCCGGGTACGTGGGCACGGTAGGAATCCCCAGTGCTGGGCCCCGACAAGCAGATGTGCGTGTGTGCACACGGGAGCGTGTCTGCATGCGTGTGTGACTGCACGTGTGTGTGTGAGAACATGTCTGAGTGCTGTACAAGGCACGGAGACACATGGGTCTGTCCACTGTGTGCACAGCCTTCAAACACACGCTTATTACTCCCTGAGCCCTTTGGCTGGGGGGTGGGCGTCTCCTGCGTGGACTGATGCTCTGTGCCTTTCTCCTTATGAAACCATTCCGTCCGTTCCTGTCACACTTACTGATATTTACGACAGGCAGCCATAGCATGCCAGAGTCTGTATGTGATGCCGTCCTGTGGTTCACAGTGAGAACATAGTTGCAGTCACAGGTCAAGGAATGACTCTTTCAAGGAGATTTTTCAAGACCCTTGAGCCATGTGTCCCTTCAGGGGCCTCCTGTCCACCTGAGGAGGGAGCAGAGTGAAACTCCCAGCGAGGACACAGGTGGGGCTCAAACCCCAGCCCTGTGCGCACCAGCTCTGTCGGCCTTCATGCTCCTGAGTGGTGACAGATCAAACCGTTGGCAAACCGGATGGTTCTGACTGTCAGTGCTCTGGATTACCTCGGAGCTGACCAGAATATCTGTGACATCTCATTAGGACCAGGTAGTGTTCAAAATGGGGGAGCTGGGCTCCCACTCTCTGTGCTGAAAAAAATGGCCCAGCCGCAGGTGATTCACTGAGATGGTGGGCATGGGAGCCGGCGGGAGACGGGCTCAGACACGGGTCCCAGGATTTTTACCGCGTCAGCAGCACCGACTGTGTCCTCCCTCATGTCGGTGGACGCCCAGTGTGCTAGGCTGGAATGCCCATTGGATTTCCACTTGATCAGGACATCTGATGGTCCCAGTTCCACCCAGGAGGGAAAGTGGGCTGCCAGACCCCAAGGAAAGGGGCCTCTAATGGGCCCTCGGCTGCTAGCCTGTGACGTTCACGGAGCCCCTTCTAGAGGGCGGGGAGCAAACGATCCCCATCCCACTGCTGCAGAGGCCAGGACCCCACGTGGCTGCCCTCACTCAGCACAGGGACATCGCCCACCACTCCCCACTCCCGAGTACACCGTGCCTCCCTTTTTCTCCCCGGGGTGACAGCTCTGTCCCACACCGAGTACCGCCTGACTCCAGGGCACAGCCCAGAGTGGGGAGGGAGGAGCTGCACCCCAAAGCTTGGAGGAATCAGGGTGAACGTGCGACTGCAGGACACAGAGGATTCTAGAGACCCGGAGGAGGGAAATCTCAAGGAGGGCCTCCCCGCTGGGAATGGCGACCCCTCCCCACCCCATGAAGGGACCCCTGCCTGTTAGCCAGGAGACCCTGCTTTTATTCCGTGTGTAATGACAGCGAGGAGGGCTTTGTGAATGTGTGGGCAGGAAAGGGGTGGGGTGGACTAGACTGGAAGCCTGTCTTTGTCCTTTCCTCGTGCATCCGCACGCTGTCATCACACACGCGAGCATAAGCAATACAGCGTTCAGTTCTGCGTGCTTTAAACCTGCTCCTCTAGTGAAGCCTCAGCGCCCCGGTGCCCCGCCACTCCGCATCTGAGCACCCCGCTCTGTCCCCCGTGCACACGTGTAGGGACTTCTCTAGGGCGTATGCCTACAGCAGGAGTGTCTGAACTATTTTGACCCAATAAAAATGGAATTATATTTTTTCACAAATTGGATTATTTCACCCATCAAGTTTGACACAAGATAAAAGAAAACCCGACTATCCTAAAAACGTACATGCAAATTAAAAAACCAATTAACCTCTTCCCACAAAGGGAACAAACACCAAGCTCCATTTTAGGGTGCTACAACAAATGCAAGGAACTACTTCTCATCTTGAACAAACTCTTCCAGGAATACCAAGACAGAACACTCCTCGGTTCATTTTATGAGGCTTGCCTATTCTTGAAACTAAATCAAACAAGGAAAGGGCAAAAAAAAAAAAAAAAAAAAATTCACCAATACAAAGTACGGCTTAGTTAATTAGCAAAGATGTTTAGATAGTCTTATGTTCAAAACCAGCTGAGTAATCAACCCCCCACCTCCCAGGCCTCAGATATCCCTTGGTAAAACCTTGCGCTAAATGCTCATGACCACAGTGCACAGTCCATTTAGGTACCTTCTTGGAGAAACAGAGGCACTGAGACATTGGCACTTCTCTCCTTCCTGCTGGGGGGCTAAGACAGAACACGCGTGCGTTTGAAGCAGCACCCCAGGCGGCAGGATGCTGACGGCCTCGACCTGGGCCGTGGCTGTCGGGATCTGAACGTGGAGACTCTGGCAACGGGGGTGGTGACGCAGGACGATGCAGCCAGGGAGCCGGGGGCCAGTCCTCCGTCAGCCGGGACAGCTCTCGGAAAGAAAAGGTGGTTCAGCTTCAGGCTGCATGACTGGACCTGTGTCCTGGCACTCACAGCCACAGGCCCCCGCGCGTGGCCCCTTTCCCCGCACCCACCCAGCCGCTCCCTGCGCTTTACACCTCTGCCCCTGGTAGAAAGGCAGGCCCGCCCAGAACTCAGCCCTCGTTCCTGCAGGGGAAAACTTGTACCAATATTTTTAAATCAAGTAGACAAACAGGTGTTGTCATTGCTTTATTACTCATAGTTTGCAAGCAATATTATATATAAAAGTCATTTTTAAAACAACTGGGTTTGCTAGAAAGGTGTCTTTTTTTTTTTTTCTTTGCTCTGTGGGTTTCTGCACCATTCATACCTGGAGCCTGTTACATTAAATGTATCATTTATGCAGGCGCTGGGCAAAAATGCAAGAACCTTTGCGTTTTCTACTCATACCCACCCCAAAATAAATCCTACCCCTTCTCTACTATATGGGTTATTGACATTAAAAACACTAGGAGGGCTTCCCTGGTGGCGCAGTGGTTGGGAGTCCGCCTGCCGATGCAGGGGACACGGGTTCGTGCCCCGGTCCGGGAGGATCCCACATGCCGCGGAGCGGCTGGGCCCGTGAGCCATGGCCGCTGAGCCTGGGCGTCCGGAGCCTGTGCTCCACAGCGGGAGAGGCCACGACAGTGAGAGGCCCGCGTACCGCAAAAAAAAAAAAAAACAAAAAACACTAGGAAAATACACATCCATCTCGCTTTCTGTAAGTCCTTTTTCTCTATTTTTAATGACCAAGATGTTGGCTTGGTTATGAATTCAAAAGTGCTCCCAAAGTTCTTGATGATGATTCATAGAGAAACCTGAAACACAGAGAAAGAATTAGCTACAGAAAAATGTGACTGAAGTATGCAAATTTACATTTTCACAGGATAAATCTAAAAATGGTTTGGAACAGAATACACTTAAAGAGAAAACTGAAGTAATCGCTGTTTCTCAAAGGTAAATGGAGTAGTAAGAATCGCCATCAGCAGAAACCTTAGCACGACACATGGCACACGGACAGAGCCATCCATGACCGGAGGCGTCCTCTGTCCCCAAGGAACACGAACAGAAGACCCTCTCGGTGAAAGGTGCTCACCTGGCCGTGCTTCCTCTTTCACTCACAAGGACTCTCCTCTAGGAGACACACGGCAGGCTCACGGGTATGGCCGGGCGCCCCCTTTTCCCACGCCCACAATCGCTAGCTCATCTCCCTCCTTCGCGAGATCACAAGGTAAACGACAACTATTAACCCCCATGATGCACTGCTGCGACCATGCTTGCTCACTTCCTGCACACACACCTCACTTTCTCGTCCCACCCCCTGCACACCTGTCCCCAGGCGAGACTGGCTGGGCAGCCTGTCACCCACTCCCCTTCCTTCTCCATCCCCCGAGCTCCCCTCAGAGGGTGTGTGGGCCAGCCAACCTCTGAATTCCTGCCAAGACAAACCTCAACCTTTATCCCAAACGGCCTCTCAGCTTGATTCACTCTTCAGCCTGGAGCTGTTATGGGCACTCGGGTCTGCCCGTGTCCTGCCCTGTCCAGTATCAACGCAAGCATGGGGTAACTTTACATTTTCTAGTAGCCACGTTCAAAGAGATGAAAAGAATGGGTGAAATTCGTCTTAAGACAGTTGGCCCTTGAACGACGCAGGGGTTTGGGGCGACGCGACCCTCCGCAAAGTTGAAAATCTGCGGATAACTTCGTCGGCCCTCTGAGAACGCAGCTCTTCCATATCCGCGGTTCTGCATCCACAGATTCACCCAACTACGACTGTGCGGTCCTGGGCCATTTACTATGGAAAATGTCTGCATTTAAGTGGATCCACATGGTTCAGACCTCTGCTGTCCAAGAGTCAACAGTGTATTTTATTTAACCCCACACACCGAAATAAGTCAACCTGTAACCAACACAAAAACATCACCAACGTATCTCACAGCCCTTCTGCACACCAGCCGCAGAGCCTGTGGGTCCTCACACCTGGGCCACATCTCGAGTCACACTCACTTGTTCCACTCGTCACGAGGAGCCCCGTAGGGGCTAACACAGATCTAGAAAAGTTTTCATATTTTTCTCTTTGTCTCAAAATTCAGGAATTTTATTCAGACTTATGCGTGATTTTTTTCATCAGTCCCATCTAAACTTTAGTTAAAGAAACAACAACAACAAAAAATGAATCTTTAAAATTGCATATCTCTTTGGCCCCAGGAAATTCTCTCCCGTCGGCGGTTGGATCGCTGCTTCCCTGGGTCTCTCCCTGGTCTGCTTCCCCCAGGACCCTCATCGGTGTCTGTCCTGCTCGGGGGCACCCTCCACGGCGACCTTCTGGACCACCTGGGAGCTGAGGCTCCAGTGCCTCAGCAACGTTTCCAACTCAAGGGTTTTTAGTTCCAGATCATTCTTTTGGGCTACGATTAATTTTTCTTTGAAGACTCTTGTCATTAAGTGTCTGGCTGGCCCAGCACTGCTGCTTTACTAACGGTTGTCCTGTTTGTCTCTCACCGCTCCACCACTGCACGTGTGCAGTCATTTTTGTCTGCGCCCCACAGACGTCTCAGGCTGAGCAGAGAGGGCGGACGGTGGGAAGCACGAAGCCTATGGAAGCCGCCCCATCAGCAGCGAGCAGCTGTCTGTATCCGGAGAAACACCAGGAGACTCGGATGCCCCCCATCCCTTCCGGCCTCCCAGCATCAGTGCCTGACGGCACCACCCTCCTGCATCAACTCTTCGAGAGCTATAGGCTAGGACGCTTGCAAGGGCCAACACGCCAGCCAGGCCCCAGCTCCCTGGTGGCCAGAGGTGGGGAGCACTGTCCCACCCAGGAGACGAGACAGAGGGACACAGGACACGGTAAGTCACCAACGCCCCACAATCTAAAACTTATTTTTAATCACTCGAAAATATTGTCTCCTTATGTAAGAATTTTTAAACCCTTAAAGAAAAATGTTAGGTTACCTTGGCAAAACGACTGATTAAATTACTATAGGGTAATCAGCCTCTCATGCTGGCCTAAGTCCAATCTGAGACTCTGGTCACCTCTGAACCGAGCACCAGGCCAGTCCTGGGCTTCCGGGCATCCTGACTTCTCCTTCCAAGGCCAGAAACCAAGGCTGAGAGGCAAAGCAACCTGCCTGGGACCCCAGCATCAGCAAAGGTACGGTGGGTGCAAACCAGGCCTCTGACTACCCCACGGGGCTCGGATACCAACAAGCTCTTCTGCTCTCCTGTGAATTCAGTCATTCTCCTATTACCTGGGAAGAGGGCTGGATACACTGTATAGACCAGAGGAATCAGAATTATTAAGGGGCAAAATAAATGAGCATACAATTTCAGAGATGGAAGGGACAGTGGCAGCCCTAGTCCAGGGTCCCCCATGTCACCCACTGAGCTCTGACTCCCCACGACCCGCCCACCTCCAGCTCCTACGGCCCAAGGCCGGCCGTGCTCATGGCTGGAGACGCCAACACAGGAGAGGCACAAAATCAGCCTTCCGAGAAAAACAATCGGTAAGATAAGCAACGTATGTTTTCTACTTAAAGAAGGGTTTTATTTACGAGTAGTTTTTAATTATCCACACCAAGGTCCCTAGGTTTCGATGCATGCTTCTAAATGAGCTACAAAAAGCATCCAGCCTCGAATTCATTTTTTTACAAAGACTATGAAAATTACATACAGTGGAATAAGGTGATATTACGTATCCATACTTGATAATAAAAAAGAGGCCACTGTTTCAGGGAATACTCCTTTGCTTCAAGTCTAATCACAAGGTTTAACGTTGGGGACGCACATACACCACCAAAGCTGCCAAAACACAGTTAATGCTGGTAATTAACTTGTTTATAATATGATTCCAGTTCACTTAGTGGGAAAAATTCATGATATAACACAAACCTTAAGAAATAATCTCTAATTATAGTGCTACTCGTATACTATGTATGAAAGTAATAAAGGTGACATCCTTTGACACTTAAATGCATGAGTGCGTTGGTGAATGCATGCTGTTGCTCCTGAGAAAACAGTCCAGTTTACACAATTTACAGAATTTACAGAGCACTATGCCAGGTGAAGCACTGAAAGTGCAATGAGACAGCACCCAACAGACCAGTCAACAAAATACTAACCCTGCTGCAGAGAAAGCTAGTGTATTTGTTAAGAAAACATTCACTTCTAAATTAATGCCCTGTTTCCTAAAATATTCATTGGACCAAAGGGTCCCAAGAGTCTTAAAGATGCAGACTTGCCTTAACGTCTCTATGCCAACAAAAATAAATAATATTCTAAAATAGAGTCTTAAATCTTAACTGCTTATCTTCCATTAGATTGATTTTTTTGTTTCATCAATTTTTTTTAAGTTCTTTTTTTTTTTTATTTTCCAGACACTGGTTTTTGTACAGTGTGCTTCTTGCATATTTAAGTAAGAAGCCAATATTTCAGTCTCTACCTATTTACTTTTTTAGGATGTTTCCTCCTTAAAGGCAAGAACTGTTTCTTGCCATCTGTGTATCAGCTTAGCACAGAAAACTGCATAGTTGTAGAAACAATGAAGAAACAAAATATTACATGCCCTGCATTTAATTTCTATGAATATCCTTTTCTTTTCCATGGAGTAAGTTCTGAACTTCTAAGGCCTTTATTTCTGTCAGTGTAACTAACACAATCCAAGTACTCGCCTTGAACCTCTGTACAAGTGCAAACGTCCCTCTTTCCTTACACCCTCAGAGCAGTTCATACCATTCTTTTCCAAAAAACTATCCTTACAGATGGTATTTCTAACAGAGAAATCTTGTAAAATGCTTGCATTTCCGAGGTTATGACCATGTTCCATGACAATAACCTATCATTTACCTAGTTTGTAATTCTGACGGCCTTATTTAGTATTTGCACTGCACTGTGTTTTCAGAAACATACAAACACTCCTCAGTTTCCTCCAAATTAGCTCACTTCCCTCTTCCTCCCACACCTAGAAATTAAACAAGTTCATAACCCTAGAGTCTGTTGGGTTTCTCCCTCAAAGACCCTTCCTGAACTGCATAGGAAATAGTCAACCGTCTCTGCAGTAAAGCCTGTAACTGAACGCACGTCCTTGGCTCGCAGACGAGCAAGCCCCCGCTCCACGGCCCCGCTGGGGCTCATGACGCACAGCACCAGCCCTAGCAGCAGGGGCGCCAGAGGGCTTCCCACAAGGTCCAGCCTTCTCCGGGGGGGTGCAAGCAGCAGAGGCAGCACCCAGGCCCCACAGGGCGGCTGCCTGACCCGCGGTGGGGCTCATGGGCTCAGCAGCTCCCCTGGCACCTCCCTATGGACGGGCTCCACCCCCCGGAGACCAGATGGCCAGCGGTCCCCCCAGAAGGCCTGAGGACTTCTCCATCCTGGAGAGGCTCAGCCTGGGGTGTGCGTCCTCCCTAGGGGTAGTGCTGGGGGAGCTGCTGAGCCCATGAGGGTGAGCCCACCCTTTACAGTTCGCTGTGACCCTCACGAGCCCCCAGTCCGTTGCACTAGTGCCCTGATGGGAGCTCCTGACTTGGAGCTTACACTGTCCCGTCACCGTGGGGTTTCGGCCTCCTGACTAAAACACCACAAACGCTCCAGAGATGCTCACTGAAGGAGGCTGGGGAGCCATCTTCATACCTGACAAAATGGCTTTTACGGAGCAAAGCATTACTGGAGAAGAAGTGGGACCCCTCATAAAAATAAAAGGGTCAATCCAATCAAGAAGATATAATAGTTCTAAAATCATATGCTCCTAATATCAGGATTACAAAATATATAAAGGAAAACCCCTCTGTCAAAAATGGACAGATCCAGCAGGCAGAAAATTAGTAAGGACAAGCTGAACTCAACACCATCAACCAACAGGATACAACTGACATTTGAAGACTCCTTCACCCTACAATAGCACAATGCACATTCTTCTCAAGCTCCTGTGGAACATTCACCAAGACAGATCACATATTAGGCCATAAAACACACCTTAATACATTTAAAAGAATAGAAACCCATACAATGTCTTCTCTCAGACATTAAACTAGAGATGAATAACAAAAAAATAACTGGAAAATTGAGAGATTAAATAAGACACTTCTAAAGAATACATGCAGCAAAGAAGAAATCTCAAGAGAAATTTTAAAATATTTTTAACTAAACGGAAATGAAAACATAACATCAAAATTTGTGCCATGCAGCAAAAGCAGTGCTTAGAGAGTAATTTATAGCACTGACTATTAGAAAAGAAGAAACATCTAAAATCAGTAATCTAGGCTTCCGGAAACCAGAAATAAAGAAAAAAAAGTGCAAATTAAATCCAAAGCAGGCAAAAGAAAAGAAATAATAAAAATTAGAGCAGAAAGCAAAAAAAAAAGAAGTGAAAAACAGAAATCAATAGAGAAAATCAATGAAACCAAAAGCTGGTTCTTTTAAAAGATCAATAAAACCAATAAGCCTCTAGCCAGGCTGGAAAAAAAAAAAAAAAAAGAGGACACAAATTACTAATATGAGAAATGAAAGAGAGTACATAACTACAGATCCCATGGACATTAAAAAAAAGACAGTTAAGGAATACTATACCCACAAAGTTGACAGCCTAGATGAAATGGACCAAATCCTTGAAAGGCACAATCTGCCAAAACTAACTCAAGAAGAAATAGACAATCTGAGTAGGCATCTATTTAAAAACTTGAGTCAGTAATTAATAACCTTCCAAAAGTAGAAAGCACCAGACCCAGATGGACTCACTGGTGAATTCTAACCAAATATTTGAGAAAGAAGCTATACCAATTCTTTAGTCTCTTTCAGACGACAGAAGAAGGGAAGGAATACTTCCTAAGTCATTCTATGAGGCCAGCAATTCCCTAGTCGCAAAGCCAGACAAAGACATTACAAGAAAAGATAACTACAGAACAATCTCACTCATGAGCATAGATGCAAAAAGTACTTAATAAAATATCAGCAAATTATGGGCTTCCCTGGTGGCGCAGTGGTTGAGAGTCCGCCTGCTGATGCAGGGGACACGGGTTCGTGCCCTGGTCTGGGAGAATCCCACATGCCGCGGAGCGGCCGGGCCCGTGAGCCATGGCCCCTGAGCCTGCGCGTCCAGAGCCTGTGCTCCGCAACGGGAGAGGCCACAACAGTGAGAGGCCCGCGAACCCCAAAATATATATATATATATATATATATTAGTAAATTAAACCCAACAGTGTATTAAAAAATTATACACCATGACCGAGTGGGATTTATCCCAGGTATGCAAGGCTGGTTCAACATCTGAAAATCAACTAACGTAACCTACCACATCAACAGGCTAAAGAAGAAAAATCCTATGACCTTGTCAGTAGATGCAGAAAAAGCATTTGACAAGATCCAACACCCACTATGATAAGAACTACCTGTAAATTAGGAATAGAGGGGAACTTCCTCAACTTGATAAAGAACATCTACAGCTAACATTGTGCTTAATGGTGAGAAATGGGAAGCTTTCCCACTAAGATCACGTACAAGACAAGTATGTCCTTTCACCACTCCTTTTCAATATCGTACCAGAAGCCCTAGGTAATGCAATAAGACAAGGAAAGAAGGTATACAGATTGGTAAGGAAGAGATAAAACTGTCTTTGTTCATAAGTTAGCAGTTTAGGATTTTGAAAGCCTTTCTCCAAAGGAGAAAGTAGCTATGGAAAGTGGCTTATTTCCCAGGCATATATAAAACTAATTACCTGGTTCAAAGCTCTGTAACACTTAACTGTATGGTGTTCAGAAAACAGCAGGAAAAACACTGCTTCTGTGGCTGGTCTGAGAGTCAAACACAATTCAGAAAAGAGTCTACAGGAAATTGCACAGCAGGTCAAAAACATTATACAGCAGGAAAAACACCTGGCTGGAAAAATAGCCCAATGAATACATTCTTAGATAGCAGTCCCTGCAGCAGCAACAGGCTACCTGGAAAGTAGAAAACAGTGCACATTTCTTCAGTCTCTGGAGGGACCTTTCCCATTCCCAACATGGATACTTGTAAACTGGTAATTATAACCGAGGAATGAATGTTCATGGTTTCAAAAATACAGCAAACCACCAAATACAATCTGTCTAGGTTTAAAACCATATAGAATGACGGGACTTCCCTGGTGGTCCAGTGGGTAAGAATCCACCTTCCAATGCAGAGGCCGCGGGTTCGATTCCTGGTCGGGGAACTAAGACCCCACATGCCATGGAGCAACTAAGCCCATACACCACAACTACTGAGCTCACGCACTCTGAAGCCCATGCACCACAACTAGAGAGAAGCCCATAAGGAAAGATCCCATGTGCCTCAACTAAGATCCGACACAGCCAAAAATAAATAAATAAATAATAAATAAAATAAAACCATATAGAATGAGTTTGTATGCCCTTCCTTTTCTAGGGCAGAATCTTGCAAGTGACAGTTTTGTTTTTGTTTTTAAAGACAGAATGAGGAAGTAATTAAAACATATGCTCAAAGGGTCTTGCCAACAGAAACACTTCTATCCCTTCAATCCCCAGTTTTCTACCTGGCTGTAACCAGCAGCAATGAAAACGTGTTCTAAAATATACCTAAGGAATAACTAGCAGTGTTCAGATAATCACACCTGGTGGGTATCTAGTGCTTTACCTTTCCAAGCTATCCTCTTCCAAAGTAATTTCCATGAATGTCTTTAGTTTTCTGTGAACAGTAGCTGCAACACCCTTCACTTTTGAACTCTTATGTTTACCTGTTAAAGACAGAAAAATATTGAACACAACTACACAAAAAGCACACAGACTCTCAATGCAGGTTCAATTTCAGTAAGACAGAGCCTCCTACCCTCCCCTCTGAGTCAGTGCATATATTGACCTGCAGAACAGTAATGATCCCTTTAAAGGGATGTTAGAAGATCCAATGAGTGATTACAAAGCACTTCATTGGCTCTGAGGTAGTTTCCAAGGCCGTGATCCCGTGAGTTCTGTCCATGCCATGAGACTTGATGATCACCAACACCTTCAACAGTAACGGAACTAACACATTTCAGAGTCATCATCTGTTTGGCAAATGTTTAAGTACCTATTAAGTACACGGTGGTCATCTGCACCCCAACCTCCATCCTCACACCCTCCACATGGAGAACGTCCCTCTTCCTGCAGATGTCTCCCCAGGAGACACTGCCTCAGGCAAGTCTTTCCTGATGCTTGGCCTGGGTCAAACTAGTTACAAATTCCTGTCATGAATCTACAGCCATACTATGCATTCATGCTTATGGGGAGAGCTTGTTTTGAGAGGATCACTCTATGAATAATATCTTAGAAAATAATTTCAACATTAGTAAAACTGGTCCAAAAATATAGAAACTTAATAGTAGTCCATCTGCAGGGACATTACCATATTTTACACTTAGGTAAGCATTTCCTAGGTATCTCCAATTATTTTTCCAATACTATTTCAACTGGCTGGGATACCCAGAAGAGGCACAGTTAAAGTTAAGCAAAACACAGATACATTAAATATTAATACCAAAACACACCATCATTAGCAAAAATGAATTCAGATTTTTAAATGTACATGACAAAGGTAATAAATGACAAATCAATAGAAATTCAGTCTAAGGCACAGAGAGGCAGACGTAATGGGTCCAGTGGGGAAAGTGGACAGGAGCTGCATTAAGAAGCTACCATTATTCAAGCTGGTACGTGGCAGCTACACAGCAGATGCCCAGGCAGACGGCACACGTGTAGCGCGTGGAGAGCTTGGGGGAAAGTGCCGTGAGAGCCTAACTAGCAGGGGATTCACTCCCAAACATTCCACAACGGTTCTGTGTAAGATGCACCCAGCAATGTCCCAGACGATACCATAGAAAATTTAACCAACCTTTATTAATAACCAAGATAATGTGCATAACAGCTGTGAGACACACGATGCCTTCAATATCCTCAGAAATAACACATGCCTTCAGTTCATCTAAAAATGACCTGCAAAAAAGTAAAAAACAACTGAAATTACTCTATAGTATATCTTAATACTTTACAGAAAGACAAATATAGCCAAGATTCATCAACCACCATGAATTCTAGTTTTCAGCTAACATGGGAAGTTGACTAAACCCTTCCCATACTCTTCGCTGTAAGCATGCCAAATCATACAGGTGAGACACTAAAGTCAGAGGGCGTTGCTAGAAAGAGAAGAGGGTTGTTCTGGTTAGTGAATAAAGCCACTCTGCATACTCGTAATGCCCACAAAAAAGATTTGATATGCTATTGAAAGATAATTCATAGCTGTTAAAAACAATGCTTTTTGAAGTTTTCAAGGAACATATGTACTATTAAAATTCCACAGGTATCAGGTATCTGCAAAACTATCCCTTTTGTAGCCCACCAGTCCTGCATGTGCCACAAGAAACCCTAGAAGCAGGTCAGGTGACACATGGCATGGAGAAATGAGTAACAGCTGTGTGCCGAGTGAAAACCACATGGAATTTACCCAAGTCGTGTTTTGAAAGTGTCCATTGTAGGAAGTATTTCAGTGACATTAAAATTTTAAATGTTTCCCTCTAAATGAACTGTAGTTATGATAAAGCATAACCAGAGACTATTTGGATGAATATATCTTTCAGAAAGTTAGAATTTCACTTTGTATAAGTATAATGCTAATATTTTTAATCTCTGATAAAATGAGAGAAAATTGTATGGAAATGTTTTCTCTTAGGAAAAAAATGCACTTATGACAAATGGTGAGAGTAAAAGGAATAGAGCTAAAGTTACTGAGAGCTTACAGCCATGACAGGATTAAGAGAACAGCAAAGAAAAAGGGATTACCTGACTACGTTCGGAGATTTTATTATTATTCCTATTAAACACCTTGAAAATGGTGGAAGGGCTGAAAGACCCTCTGGGGGAGTAAGCTCTTTGGTATCAGAAACCTAAAAAAAAAAAAAAAGTCAAGTCAGTAACATGAATTGAGACTGAGACTGCACTGATCACTCATTTTACACTTCCCTGGGTTTTCTTCCAAACTTGAGAAAGGCTTTCCAGAAACTCAAAACAGTGATTTTTATTAACTGCTGCAATGCCTACCATAATTATGATTAACCTATTACTATACACAGTGGTGTCAATCAACTGGGGAGAAGAAAAAAGACGTCACTCAACAAGCCTTCTGTCGAACACCCTTTAATTCTATTACCTTCTGTAAACAACGTGTTTCTACACTAAGCAAACAACTCGTTACTCTTATTAGTCCAGATCAGGTTTTCTCAACTCAAACTTTTTCTATAAAGTAGTAAATAGTAAATATTTAAAGAGTAAATATTTTCGGCTTTGTGGGCAAAACGATCTCTGTCACAATTACTCAATTCTGCTGTTACAGCACAAAGCAGCCATAGAAAAAAGGTAAATAAATGGGCTTGGTCATGTTCCAATATGAGTTTGTTTGTTTGTTTGTTTCCCAAAATAAGTTTATTTACAAAAACAGACAGTGGGCCACGATGGCCCACAGGCCATTGACGGATTCATCGTCATCAGCTGTGTAGCTCACAGGCCTGAATAACTTCCAGTTCTTGGGCTGTGTATAGTCCAGGAATCAGGCTCCTAAACCAAAATGACCTCTCTTCAAGCTTTCAGGAGGGCCTTAAATGTTATCAATGTCTCAGAATTTTGTCAACTCTTTTTATATTTGTGATTTTATAATACAAAATTTATACAAATTATATGTTTGCATTTGTATATTTCAAAGATATCTCCTATCAGATTTCAGCTTTTCATACTGAGAAAATGCCTCATTATTTAACTATCTTAAGGCATTCTTCCGTGCCCTCACTCGCTACCACCAGGATTCCATGCCGTGAAAGAGTGGTTTCTGTTGTGACCTGAATTACCATCCTGATTATGTCAATCTTGAACCAAGTAGGCTAATCATATAAAATAGGCTACTGCTAGGAAAATGGCCAGTCCTTTATAGAGCAGGGGCAAACAAACTATCTGTTTAAACTGATATCAGAGGTTCAAATTTCCTATGCGTAAAAGAAAAAGAAAAGTAAGGCTTATGTACAGCAAGGCAGTCAGAGATGTGAGCTATTCCAGAAACAGAGCCCAAGAGTACTCGTGCACCCTGCTCACCACTGACCAGGGCCACTTCTGCCTGTCAGGAGAGGGGAATCTTAAGAAATGTATCAACTCGCTTAAGCCTCTAAAATATGGCAAAAAGAAGTATTCAAGATGCAAGGAGCAGCTTGGTTTTAATGAAGAACGACAACATCCTTAGCATGGTTCCCCCCATGGTCACGTGATTCTAAACACAAACCAGCCACGGAACTGTGTGGTGAAGCTGCAGGAGAAGCAGACCTCCCGCTATACCTGAGTTCTGAAAAAATACTTGGAAAAGCATAAAAATGTGCTGCCAGCAGAAAACAGCCTCTTGAATAGTCAAAACAAGACACAGCAGTTTCAGGAAAACACACTTCACCTTTCGGAGCCGGTGACTTATCTCGACCACGGACGCGGCAATCAGAGTGGAAAGCACGCCCCGGTGGACAGGCGTGTCCACGTGCCAGGACTGCACGGTGCTGATAAATTCATGAAGAGGGGTCTGAACAGAATAAAGGAGCTACGAAAAACACATCAGTCACTGTTAGTGCTTAGAAGACCACTTTCAAGAATGAGGCCTCCTCCTGCTGTCCCCCGGGGGCCCGGGGCCCATTTCGTCTGCCCACCCTCACTGCCGCACCTTCCTCTCTGCAGCTGATGGGAACCACGACCAGAAGGCGACACACAGGACTGAAGCCCGCCAGGAAGGACCTTTATGACACTCTTACCCCAGAGCAAAGAAAAATCCCCAAGAATAGGAGTATCAATAACATTAATAAAGTTTTCGAAAGGAGAGATGAAGAAACATCACTGACATTAAGGGAAGACACCCACTATGAGGCCACGTGTTCTGAACGAAGCTGTACAGACAATGGTGAGAAAAGAGAAATATTTTGGCACAAATTCCGTAAATAGATCACAGACACTTGAACCAACTCATCAAAAACAGGATTATTTCAAATTAACTCAAATATGAGCTAGGCTACAGAAAATATGGCCAATAACCTTCAATTACCTCTACCAGCTAAAAAAAACAGGACAAAATTGAAAGTTTCAATAGCTCATAAACATCCTCCCATTTAAGCATTTTTTTTAAATCCTTACTACTAACAGCTGGGCACTCACAAGCTACTGTATTCATTCTCTGCTTCTGTCCTGCTGGGCAGAGGAGCTCTCGGGTCGCTGGCCTACTGACCTGAACACGTCAACACTGTCCCCAGACTGGTGGCCGGAGGTGAGCCCCTGGCCTCCCTCGCCTCCTGCCCCAGAGCGTGCCACCCCAGGGAGAGGGCTGGCAGCACCAGCTGAAGGTGGCACCTGGCAGCCACTTCCTGTCTGCGTGGCACCTCTCCCCACCCGATAGCCCCAGCGTGTGAGCAGGCCTGGCTCCGCGCACCCTGCTCCACCAGGTGGGCGCTGTCCCTCTAGTCCCTCTGTCCCGCCCTGGGGAGGCTCCAGTACCTGCAAGCCTTCTTCTGGTTGCTTCCTGAAGCTCCGCGCCATACATTCCAACATTTGCTGAAATACTTTCTGCACCAAATCAAACAGTGTTGAGACTTCTTTCTCTGAATCTGCTTTCTGCGTCAAGGAGCTTCTGGTGACCTCTTTCAGAATGCCAAGAAGTAATGAAACATAAAAGAATCCCTTCACTGGAAAGAAAGTTGAAAAAAACAGTTATTTAATCACACAATTTAGTTGAAATTATTATTTTTTTTCACTTAACACATGTATATTATGGTAACTTAAAAGAGACTGTTACTGGTAAGCCAATACCAGGTTGGTCAGATTAACATAAAATCTAACAGACATACATACCTACGACTTGCTCCTTTTATTAAATATATAAAGCCGATGCCTTCAATAACAGTAACAGCCCACCTGGCTCAGGCACTGAGAAGCACTGCATGTGTGGACAGTGTGGTTCCCTGAACACCTGGGTAGAGGATGTGTCTTACTTTTTCACACGATGGTGACATCGCTGACGGGTCTGAGAGGAAAGGCCCTAGAGCTCTCAGACTATGACCTAAGAATCTCCGAGGCCAACTCTGTTAAATCCCCAACACTGTGTAGTTTGTTGGTGTCTTTCTCTCCTTTCCTGTGTGGCAATGATTTGGTAAAAATTTGGTAAAATGTTTTCAGAGTGTGAACTCAATTCTACAATTCATGCTGAGGACCTTCAATTTTCTTTTTTGTTTCTACCCAGACTGGCCTGTAAGCTGCACTGCAGCTTACAGCTGCAGTTTGCAGCTGCACTGCAAACAGAGCCAGAGGCCGCGCCCTCCCATGCCCCACTCTGCACCCATGCTGCACCTCGCACTGCCCACCACTGACTAACCTTCAGGTCTGTATGCAGGGCTGCATCCCTGGTGGACTGGGCCGGAACCATGATTCTTCCTTATATACATTTAAAAGTATATACTATATAAACTATACATGTATATTTTTTAAAAACCTGTCACATAGAAAAGCACAGAAATAATGTTCCTCGTTAAAAGATTAGTATCTAGGGGACAAAGCGTTATGACCTCTCCTACCTTACATAGGAATCATGTGGCCCTAATAGGGAAGCTCCTTGATTTATGAAAGAGATTAATAGACATAGAAGCTCTGCTTGAGACAGAAGTAAGAAACTAACCCCAAATCCAAATCTATCTCCTAAAGTAAATAAAAGAAATGGTCATGTTCCAGTTGAGTTGGCCCCTCAAAAGGTGTATGGCACTACCAGAATCAACACAAAGTTTGGAGAGTCTTTGCAAACTTAACAGAAACTTTCAAGAAACAAATCTCTTTATCTAGAAGAAGGCAGAGAGATACATTCTCCACATATCAGTCATTTCAGTGAAGCAGGCAGTGAGGCAGCAGCTCAGCAGAGGCCAACACGCTGAGGGTGACGGGGCTCTGAGGACAAGGGGGCCTGTCCCCTTGCATCCACCCTCAAGGTCCTGGTGCAGTGGGAGAACCTCATACTAACTAGTGTCTTTACTACTGACAAAAATCTGAAATGTTGAAAGTTTCAGTTGAAAGTTATTTCATTACATTCAAGCCATATGTGCGTTATAACCAAATATATATAGGTAGTGGTTAAGTAGAGTATGATAAGTTACTAAGGTAGGTCAGGATTTGCAGCCATGGGAAACAGAAGGCCCTCACTTTGGAAGTTCTTGCTTCTCTAGAGTGACTGGTGCACAGGGATGGCTAAGCTGGGGTGACGTGGCCCAGCACCGACGGTCGCATCTCAGGCCACCATGAGTCTGTACGCAAGGAGACGCTCACTAGCCCATCCCAGGGCAGCAGCCACCGAGAGCCACGTGGACCCAGGCCCCTTTCTGTCTCAGATGGGGTGTGCTGTCCTGCAAGCCCCTCCTGCCCGGCTCTACACAGGAGGCTGTGGTCCCCATCAATCCCCCTTTACCTTTGCACTGACCACAAAGCCCATTATTTACTGTAATATTTACTTATTAGGAATTCAACCTTCCTCGTAGTCGTGCTAATTACTTTTGGGGGCATTATCATTTCCTGGTGCTGTCACGCGGCACCGGCCCACAGTCCACCGCAGGCATCTTCTCTCACAAGCCCCGTCACTTCCAGTGCCTGATTTTGCAGAACACACAGAGTTTTTCAAAACACACATGTTGTGTTATAGCAGAAACACCTGCATTTTTGAACTGAGCTGTTTACATCTGGGTTATATGTGGGAACTCAGCTGTATTCAAGGACGTCTCTTCCAGAATATGCATTTCAGCATGGAGAACGCCGTGCTCAAATGTTAATAATATAAATGTGACTGAGTTTTAAATTTAAATGTTCTATTAGGACTCTTTCAAGTAGAGCAAGTCCAGAGAACAGGCTCTGGGCTTACCTAGCAAAACTGCAGTATAATCTCATTTGTAACAGGACTACAAAGAATGAGCACACAGTTGATTCTCTCCTGGGAAATCCCGATTGTTAGAATGTATAAATACAAAGATCATTTCAGCTTGGTTGAAGGTAAGGTCAGTAGCTTACCGGCTACATTGGAGATCTAAAATTCTTATTAGTTCCTTGGAAAATTTTATAAATACTAAAAATAGATTTAATCCTTAGGGGAAAATAATTCTTAAATGATAAATTGAGTTTAACAATGCAAATCATCTTTAATGTTTCAATCATTAAGCTTAAGTTTAAAACGCTGTTTTCACAATAGAAAGTGAGAGTTATAAAGACTTAAACAAAGGAAAAAGATTTTAAAACAAAAAACATTTGTTCTATTTAATATTTAGTCTTTGTGGATATTGTAACCAAATGACGTAAAATCTTGCTTGTAATTACAGATTAAGGACACGTACACTCGAGACAGCAGAGCAGAGTGACTGCCACCCCAGCACCCATGCAGGCCAAGTGCCAACCTCAGGGGCAGAACCATGAAAGAAAGAAGCTGTGGGGTTTGTGGCCAAGACTTCCCCGGGGTCTGCACAACGATAGTCAAGACTACAGCAAAAGACCCCAGAGAGCTAACTGCAAACTTCATGTTGAATTTGGTAAATGATAATACTTTCAATCTCTGTTAGCAAATATTTAGGCTTAAAGAAATTCAAATTATGCATTTCCAAGCTTCTAGGGATCTCAGGAAGAACCAACTGTAGCAACGGGGTGTTCTGTGCCGACTCGGCTGCCCCAGGGAGGCAGCGGGCAGGGGTCACAGCCCTGCGGTGCCCTTCTCAGCCAGCCCATGACCCGAGGCAGAGGAGGCATCCTGGGTCCACCCACACTCCCCCCGCCACAATGAGACGGGGCTGCAAGGATCTGGCCCGGCCCCCCGGATGCGATGCTCCAGATAATCGAAGCCCAGCCCACCTGGAAGGAGGCCAACTTCTCACTCACTCACTGAACACATTTAACTTGTGTGGACGCCATGGTATGAGTTACCAGGGATCCTGTCCTTGGGGTGACAGCAACTTCCCAGTGGTCTCGGGGGGCGGGGGGGGGGACATTAAACAGCTCCTGACTTGCACGCAGACGATGACAGACACCAGACAGGAGCAGCAGACAGGCTGGGGCCGTGCTGGTGACCACACGGCAAAGCAGCTGCAATCACGCAAACCACCGGGGGAGGAGCACAAGACCTTGCCAGAGACTCTGCACTTGGTCACGTCCGAGCCAGAAACACCTCTGAACTTCCTGGCTGCCTCAGCCTGTTAATTCCTCTTTTGGTGTCAGCTAGTTTGTGCTACACATCTATCGCTTAAAAACAAGAGTCCTGACCAGCGAAGTGAGGGAGGGAGAGAGGGGCTGGTTCTGACTGCTAGTCGCTCTAAACTAGTCCTTTAATAAACGCAGTACCTGTTTGCATGATTCCCAGGCTCCGCTGTAAAAGCTGTGTCTGAAACATACAGTCACCAAGGCCGACCACAATGACATCCTTGCATACAGTCAGGTAGGTCTGTAAGAGAGGTAGACATGATGATGTGATTTCCCATCAAAAGCCACAGAAGGGACAAGAGGGGACATCCTGCTGGTCAAGCTCCTAACATCTAAGGGTACCACTAGGGGTCTCATAAAGCAGATGTCTACAAAGATGCTTAAAAAGGAATTTCCATAAAAATACATTAATTCTCATTTCTCTTTCCATAAGAAATCTAGAAACACATTTTATGTTATCCACAAACATTACTGAACACGTGTTACGTGCAATGTGTCAAATTACATTAAAATTATGCAGTTTATGCTTTGCAAAAAGATAAACTCTAAGACAGCCTCATCCACCAGAGGGCAGACAACAAAAGCAAGAAGAACTACAATCCTGCAGGCTGTGGAACAAAAGCCACATTCACAGAAAGAAAGACAAGTTGAAAAGGCAGAGGGCTATGTACCAGATGAAGGAACAAGATAAAAACCCAGAAAAATAACTAAATGAAATGGAGATAGGCAACCTTCCAGAAGAAGAACTCAGAATAATGACAGTGAAGATGATCCAGGACCTCGGAAAAAGAATGGAGGCAAAGATCGAGAAGATGCAAGAAATGTTTAACAAAGATCTAGAAGAATAAAAGAACAAACAAACAGAGATGAACAACACAATAACTGAAATGAAAAATACACTAGAAGGAATCAATAGAAGAATAACTGAGGCAGAAGAACGGATAAGTGACCTGCAAGACAGAATGGTGGGATTCACTGCTGTAGAACAGAATAAAGAAAAAAGAGTGAAAAGAAATGAAGACAGCCTAAGAGACCTCTGGGACAACATTAAACGCAACAACATTCACATTATAGGGGTCCCAGAAGGAGAAAAGAGAGAGAAAGGACCTGAGAAAATATTTGAAGAGATTATAGTCAAACACTTCCTTAACATGGGAAAGGAAATAGCCACCCAAGTCCAGGAAGCAGAGAGAGTCCCATACAGGATAAACCCAAGGAGAAAAACGCTGAGACGTATAGTACTCAAATTAGCAAAAATCAAAGACAAAGAAAACTTACTGAAAGCAGCAAGGGAAAAACAACGAATAACATACAAGGGAACTCCCATAAGGTTAACAACTGATTTCTCAGCAGAAACTCTACAAGACAGAAGGGAGTGGCATGATATACTTAAAGTGATGAAAGGGAAGAACCTACAACCAAGCTTACCCTACCCAGCTAGGATTTCATTCAGATTCGATGGAGAAATCAAAAGCTTTACAGACAAGCAAAAGCTAAGAGAACTCAGCACCACCAAACCAGCTCTACAACAAATGCTAAAGGAACTTCTCTAAGTGGGAAACACAAGAGAAGAATAGGACCTACAAAAACAAACCCAAAACAATTAAGAAAATGGTCATAGGAACATACATATTGATAATTACCTTAAACGTGAATGGATTAAATGCTCCAACCAAAAGACACAGGTTTGCTGAATGGATACAAAAGTAAGACCCATATATATGCTGTCTACAAGAGACCCACCTCAGACCTAGGGACACATATACGGACTGAAAGTGAGGGGATGGAAAAAGATATTCCATGCAAATGGAAATCAAAAGAAAGCTGGAGTAGCAATACTCATATCAGATAAAATAAGACTTTAAAATAAAGAATGTTACAATAGATAAGGACACTACATAATGATCAAGGGATCAATCCAAGACGAAGATATAACAATTATATATGCACCCAACATAAGAGCACCTCAATACCTAAGGCAACTGCTAACAGCTATAAAAGGAAATTGACAGTAACACAAAAATAGTGGGGGACTTTAACACCTCACTTACACCAATGGACAGATCATCCAAAATGAAAATAAGGAAACAGAAGCTTTAAATAACACAATAGACCAGATAGATTTAATTGATATTTATAGGACATTCCATCCAAAACCAGCAGATTACACTTTCTTCTCAAGTATGCACGGAACATTCTCCAGGATAGATCACATCTTGGGTCACAAACCAAGCCTCAGTAAATTTAAGAAAATTGGAATCTTACCAAGCATCTTTTCTGCCCACACGCTATGAGATTAGAAATCAATTACAGGGAAAAAAACTTAAAAAACACAGACACATGGAGGCTAAACAATACGTTACTAAATAACCAAGAGATCACTGAAGAAATCAAAGAGGAAATCAAAAGATACCTAGAGACAAATGACAAGGAAAACACGACGATCCAAAACCTATGGGATGCAGCAAAGGCAGTTCTAAGAGGGAAGTTTATAGCCATACAAGCCTACCTCAAGAAACAAGAAAAATCTCAAATAAACAATCTAACCTTACACCTACAGGAACTAGAGAAGGAAGAAACAAAACCCAAAGTTAGCAGAAGGAAAGAAATCATAAAGATCAGACCAGAAATAAATGAAACAGAAACAAAGAAAACAAAGCAAAGATCAATAAAACTAAAACCTGGTTTTTGAGAAGATAAACAAAATTGATAAACCATTAGCCAGACTCATCAAGAAAAAGAGGGAGAGGACTCAAATCAATAAAATTAGAAATGAAAAAGGAGAAGTTACAACAGACACCACAGAAATACAAAGCATCCTAAGAGACGACCACAAGCAACACTATGCCAATAAAATGGACAACCTAGAAGGAATAGACAAATTCTTAGAAAGGTATCACCTTCCAAGACTGAACCAGGAAGAAACAGAAAATATGAACAGACCAATCACAAGTAATGAAATGGAAACTGTGATTAAAAATCTTCCAACAAACAAAAGTCCAGGACCAGATAGCTTCACAGGTGAATTCTTTCAAACATTTAGAGAAGAGCTAACACCCATCCTTCTCAAACTCTTCCAAAAAAACTGCAGAGGAAGGAACACTCCCAAACTCATTCTATGAGGCCACCATCACCCTGACACCAAAACCAGACAAAGATACTACAAAAAAAGAAAATTACAGACCAATATCACTGATGAATATAAATGTAAAAATCCTCAACAAAATACTAGCAAAGAGAATCCAACAACACATTAAAAGGATCATACACCATGATCAAGTGGGATTTATCCCAGGGATGCAAGGATTCTACAATATACGCAAATCAATCAATGTGATACAGTATATTAACAAACTGAAGAATAAAAACCATATGATATCTCAATAAATAAGAAAAAGCTTCTGACAAAATTCAACACCCATTTATGATAAAAACTCTCCAGAAAATGGGCATAGAGGGAATCTACCTCAACATAATAAAAGCCATATACAACAAACCCACAGCAAACATCATTCTCAATGGTGACAAACTGAAAGCATTTCCTCTAAGATCAGGAACAAGACAAGGATGTCTACTCCCGCCACTATTATTCAACGTAGTTTTGGAAGTCCTAGCCACGCCAATCAGAGAAGAAAAAGAAATAAAAGGAATACAAATTGGAAAAGAAGAGGTAAAACTGTCACTATTTGCAGATGACATGATACTATACATAGAGAATCCCAAAGATGCTACCAGAAAACTACTAGAGCTAATCAATGAATTTGGTAAATTTGCAGGATACAAAATTAATGCACACAAATCTCTTGCATTCCTATACACTAATGATGAAAAATCTGAAGGAGAAATTAAGGAAACACTCCCATTTACCACTGCAAAAAAAGAATAAAATACCTAGGAATAAACCTACCGAGGGAGACAAAAGACCTATATGCAGAAAGCTATAAGACACTGATGAAAGAAATTAAAGATGATACCAACAGATGGAGATATATACCATGTTCTTGGATTGGAAGAATCAATATTGTGAAAATGGCTATACTACCCAAAGCAATCTACAGATTCAATGCAATCCCTATCAAATTACCAATGGCATTTTTTACAGAACTAGAACAAAAAATCTTAAAATCTGTATGGAGACACAAAAGACCTCGAAGAGCCAAAGCAGTCTTGAGGGAAAAAAAGGAGCTGGAGGAATCAGGCTCCCTGACTTCAGACTATACTACAAAGCTACAGTCATCAAGTCAATATGGTACTGGCACAAAAACAGAAACACAGATCAATGGAACAGGATAGAAAGCCCAGAGATAAACCCACGCATCCATGGTCAACTAATCTATGACAAAGGATGCAAAGGTATACAATGGAGAAAAGACAGTCACTTCAATAAGTGGTGCTGGGAAAACTGGACAGCTACGTGGAAAAGAATGAAATTAGAACACTCCCTAACACCATACACAAAAATAAACTCAAAATGGATTCGAGACCTAAATGTAAGACCGGGCACTATAAAACTCTTAGAGGAAAACATAGGAAGAACACTCTTTGACATTAATCACAGCAAGATATTTTTTGATCCACCTCCTACAGTAATGGAAATAAAAACAAAACTAAACAAATGGGACCTAATGAAACTTAAAAGCTTTTGCACAGCAAAGGAAACCATAAACAAGACGAAAAGACAACCCTCAGAATGGGAGAAAATATTTGCAAATGAAGCAAGGGACAAAGGATTAATCTCCAAAATATATAAACAGCTCATGCAGCTGAATATTAAAAAAACAAACAACCCAATCCAAAAATGGGCAGAAGACCTAAATAGACATTTCTCCAAAGAAGACATACAGATGGCCAAGAGGCACATGAAAAGCTGCTCAACATCACTAATTATTAGAGAAATGCAAATCAAAACTACAATGAGGTATCACCTCACACCAGTTAGAATGGGCATCATCAGAAAATCTACAAACAACAAATGCTGGAGAGGGTGTGGAGAAAAGAGAACCCTCCTGCACTGTTGGTGGGAATGTAAATTGATACAGCCACTATGGAGAACAGTATGGAGGTTCCTTAAAAAAACTAAAAATAGAACTACCATATGACCGAGCAATCCCACTACTGGGCATATACCCAGAGAAAACCATAATTCAGAAAGACACATGCACCCCAATGTTCATTGCAGCACTATTTACAATAGCCAGGTCATGGAAGCAACCTAAATGCCCATCGACAGATGAATGGATAAAGAAGATGTGGTCCATATATACAATGGAATATTACTCAGCCATAAAAAGGAATGAAATTGGGTCATTTGTAGAGATGTGGATGGATCTAGAGACTGTCATACAGAGCGAAGCAAGTCAGAAAGAGAAAAACAAATATCGTATCTTAACGTGTACATGTGGAACCTAGAAAAATGGTACAGATGAACTGGTTTGCAGGGCAGAAATTGAGACACAGATGCAGAGAACAAACGTATATGGACACCAAGGGGGGAAAGCGGCGGAGTGGTGGTGGTGGGATGAATTGGGAGATTGGGATTGGCATGTATACACTATGTGTATCAAATGGATGACTACTAAGAAATAAATAAATAAACATACAAAAAAAAAAGATAAACTCTAGATATTCAGATGCCACTGTAAGTGTTTAAGAAGAGCAGCAGTACTGGCTAAAGTTACAGCTTTAAATTAGAAAATAAAACCTGGAAGCACATCACAATTTGGAGAAGGGTCTCTGTGTCTAAAGACTTCTAACCTGGATAATCTGTTGATAAACGACCCTGTGAAGCTTCAGATATTCTTCTTCTTGATCTTGGATAAAAGATAAAACTTTGCTTTCTAACCAAAACCCAGTGTCTTCCAAAGTGGACAGGTAAACTTTGCCTTCTGAGCAGGACTGTCCAACAACAACAGAAGACAGGTTAGTCACAGAGCCGCTGGGCCAATTCGCCCCATGTCCTGACCCAAGCTGGTGGACGCACCTCGTGCTGAAGATGGATACTCAACCGACAGTGGAGGCTGAAGGCTCGCAGGGCAGCGCCTTCACTCAGGTGGTGAGGGCTCCCACCTGGCGACTGCAAAATCGATTCCAGATCCACCTGTGAAACAGGACATTTGCAGGCTAGGTTCCGGCTCAGCAGGCAGCGCATGAAGTGAGGACACAGCTGCGCCAGGAGAGGGCTGCCAGAGCAGCAGGGCGAGTGTCCTCCCTCCTCCAAGCCTCCCGTAAAGGGACAAGAAGACACCTTTTCATAGGTGCTGCTCAAGGAGCCCTCAGGATCAAGCTCGTCCAGCCCTTGCCCCCTGCAGCCCCCGCTGCCCACCTCCAACCCGCCGACATCCGATGTCTGGTGCTGATAGGCGGGAGCCTCTGGCAGCAGTGTCAGTAACAGGCTGCTTCCGAGGGCTGGCCTGGAGGAGACGGCCGAAGAGTCAGGACGGGGAGAGGAGACGGGAAATTCACGGGACTCGCTCTCCAAAGGGCCCTAGAAAAGCCTGCCCAGGACTCAGGGGGCTGGAATTCCCTCGTCGATGAGCAGGGCCAGAGCAAGGGGACCTGGGGTGGCGGGCCGTCTTCCTGCTGTCGGGCCTGTTCCGACAGACCGGCTCACCCTCAGAGTTGGCCTCAACAGGACACTGGGCTCTGAACACGACTTGCTAGAAAGACCAGGGCCTGGAAGTGTTCACCCAGTCCCATCCCGCCCCCAGGTGAAAATTTTACACTATAAACGTGGAAAACTTAGACCTTACCCTATCGCTCAACTTCCACGGCATCTGCATCTGTTCTACAAAGTTACCTTGGATGTTTCAAGGGCTTTCAAAAGACGGTTCAGTTTCTTCTGGGGCGCGGAAAGCAGGCACTCGCGATTCTTCGGGTGGGTCAGCAAGTACTCAACGTAGACCAGCGCCAGCCCGGGTTTGACTGGGCGCGGGTCCTGGACCCGCACCTTCCGCTTAGACGCAGAGTTACCCTGAAAGCGCAGAGTGAGTGAGGCACATAGCAGGAAAGCACGTGAGTTCTAGCATACAGCTACCCTCCTTCAGCAAACTTTAAAAATGACACACGTGTACCTTGCTCTGAGGCTGCTCTTCCGGCAGCGAGTCACAAACAAGCTCCAGGATGTGTCCCACTTGCCCCCAGGAGCAGAGACAGTCTAACAGAATACAGTAGCTCTTGTCGGCTGTTCCTTCCTCTTGGTTTCTTAGTGTGGAAATCACACCACAGCTGAAAATGCCACATATATAAAATCATATCTAATATCTCAATAGCAATTTCTCACTTTTCTAAAAGGCGGGGAAAATGAAGAAGCTAAAAACTGAGGGTACATAAGCCCTTCCTATCATGGGAACTCTCAGACATTCTCCACCGCAGGAAAGATACACTGTTTTCCCACAATTACTACGCAGGACAAGGTCCAGTACAAAATGCTGACTGTGAAAGCAGCTTCAGGGCCCTAGATGTGAGGCACCGAGGACACGCCAGGCACTTACAAACCCTGGCCTTTTGTTTCTGTGTTGCCTCTGTCAGACTCCAGAGTAAAGATCCGTAATCTGGGGACAATACTTTTTGTTTAGCATCAAAACATTCTTTTCTTTTATAAATACGAATAAAAATAAGTAATTTTTACTGAGTTAATAACCAACACCCTAGCGCAATGCTGCCCAATAAAAAACACAATGTGAGCCACAAAAGCAGGCCACGTGTGTCATTATAAAGGTCCTAGTAGCCACGTCTAAAAAGGCAAGATTAATTTCAATAATGTATCTTATTTAGCCCAGCCTACCCCCAACATCCTTTAAGACATGGTCACTGTAGAAAACTACTGATGAAACATGTTACATCCCTCTTTCACACCAGGTCCCCGAGTCTGCATCACACCAGGATGCACACACAGCTTGCCCCAACCCAGACTCCACATTCTAAGCACTCAGAGTCACGTGTGGCCAAGGCTCCGTGGTGGACGGCGGGATGGCTCACGTCTCACCATCTGGCACTTGAACAACGCCAGACTCTCAGTTTCCCGTGGTGGCTTCCTGTGTCCCTCAGCAGTCCCGGAGCCCTGGAAGCCACATCCCCTGCTCTCCCTGCCACAGGGGAGGAGGCCAGGGGCAGGGAGCACAGCACTGGGAGCTTGAAGGTCACGCAGGAGTCGCCAAGTGAGACCAGGAGTGCACGGAGAGGGCGGGCACCTGAAGGTGGGCACAGCCGAGGCCGGCATCAGGGAGGCCAGCACAGACAGAGGGGTCTTGCAGCGATCATCCTGAAAGCATGAAAAGACACACAGCAACAGGGAACGTAAACAATGGGATCCCAAGGGCCCCATGACTCCCAGGAACCCATTTTCAAAGCTGCTTGGTAGGAATTAGAGTGATGCTCTCAACACACAACAGGAGGACTTAACCCCTTGGGAAGCATTAGGTTTGATAAGTCTTCTCAAACTTTTATAGGACACTTTACTACTTTCTGTGATGAATTATTTGAGCAAATATTTATTAAGCACCTACTGTGTACCAGGAGATCCTTGGAATACAGCAGTAACCAGAAGAGACAAAAGTCCTTGCTGTCAAGGCACTGACTGGTATTTGAAAAACAATACCGATGAAAGGAAAAAAAAACCAACTCTATATACTCAGTGTGTCCTGAGTATAAAACTCAAGGGAATGAAACTAGTCAGAAAAGTTCCTAAGTAAAATAATCAGAACAGAACACCTTAGGAAGACAGTGCAGTGCAATGGAGCTACCTGGCCAAACCCAAGTTCCATGAGATGCCACACCCCAACCAGCTGGTACAACACACGGAGAAGGGCTGGTCTCTGAGGGCGGGGCTTTGGCAGGAACCAAGTGAGGATGCCACCTCGGGCCCCACTGCAGCTACATCACCACCACTAGTATTATCACAGTAACAGAGCAGACAGACCAGACTCCATCAAGATCACTTAATAAGAAACACCCTTGGTTGGATGAGAGGATGAAGGAAGATGGGCCCTAAAAGGAAAAGAAACAACAATTTTCCTGGACATATACATGAAACAGAAACAGGTGCAATGTCACCATCTGGCCTGTAATTAACCTGCATTCAGTCAGAGTGAACCCACCCTCACCCCCAACTCCCAATAAAGAAAATGTTTTCTTGATGTTACAACAGTCGGCTGGCAGCTACTCCTGATTCCACTCCATGTGTGGCTTACAGATGCCTTACCCACTTATGGGCCAACCACAAGGTTCTGGGAGGTACTGAGGGCAGAGAAGCTCTCTGGCCAGAATAATTCGGGATTAAAGACTTAATTCACCACCTCCCTTTTCCTGGACACACCCAGGCCACACTGTTCACCTGTCATCTCGTCTGGTATCCTATGGCCTCTATGTTTATCTTCTAATTCTCAACCCCATGTGATTATCTGAGCTTTTAAATGTCCTAGTGACTTGGGCAGCCTTGACTATTTACCTTCACAGACAGGTCACGTTTGCATTTCAGAGGCAGGATGGAGCTCGGAGACATAACAGTCACAGAAATACGGCTCAGAAAAGCTAAGAGGTCCAAGGTCACATGAGCAGTTGTAGAAGAACCAAAAGTAAACTTTACCAAGAGAAGGGTGATTCCTAAGACCTATGACCTTTCTATATTTAAGCCACGCTTTCTTCACAATTAGGAATAAATTTACATTTCTACATAGCAGTTTTATTTCCATCGGTTTTGAAATATGGCCTTTACTCAGAAATAGAAAGTCAAGGAATGAGGAAGTTTCCTTCCTCCAAACAGAAGTTATGCACACAGTTCTGTCTGTCTCAATAACACAGACACAACTCGGATACTTCAGAAACATGTGCTTGCCGGATGCTGTCAAATGCCTAAAATTGCCCACAAAACCAAGGTGCTTCTACATCTTGATGTTCACAAACTCCTCTTTCTCAATTCCCAGCAAATCAAACCAGATTCTAAAATAGTGTCAGGCCATTAGAGATAGAAAACCAGTGCTCCCCAGACAAGTCTCCGGGTGAAGGGATGGAGGCTGGAGGACACGTGGCCTCACCCCGTGAAGGGCGAGAGGCCGAGCGTCCTGCGGGGTGGGCGGTGGCTCAGCCCCCGCCTCTGCAGAGGAGGAGCAGGTCCAGAGGCTGGTCCTGCACAAATGTGACCTGGCGCGCCTGCCTTAGCAGGGTGGCCCGTCTTACCTTAAACGCTTTCATGTACTCTGGCAGCATAGAGGCGAACTTGCTAACGGTGTACACTCTGGCCTCTTTGTTATTCTCCATACTCCTGTGAATGCTTCTCCAAAGAATCACAACGATCTCTAACAAACCCGCCATGGACGCAGTATCACTTATTGACAGCGTTTGGTCCAGGGCCTAAGATACAAAAAATTGTACTGTGAAAGAATCAAATCATAATCACTCTGAAGAGAACAGCACCGTGTCTAAAAGCACATCTCAGAATTCCAGACCTAAGGCAGAGATGGAAGGAGAGGCAGATAGAACCCCTAAGACTGTGGTGTGATGTCTGATGGGATTGACTCCCCCTCGACCGTGGGCTGCTCTGGTTTGTGGGCTGGCAGGGAGTGACAGCACCAGGTGTCTGCGTGTCTTCTAGCGAATCCTTCCTTGTCTGCGCAGAGGGGTGGGGCCGCCTCCCCAGCACCACATGCTCGCCTGCGCGTGCTCCACTTCAGATGCCAGCCCTGTCCGGTGACTGTGACAAACTGACAACTTGCCACACAGGCCATTTCCTGGAAGGGGCTACCTTGAGATGCAAAGCAGGATTCATTTCAGGTGCTGGTATTTTTGTGCTACTCAGATGTAATGGGAAAAGATACGGCGAACAAATTAACTTAATTAATGAGGGCACACAGAAAAAACAAAAGTAGTTGCTATATGAAGTTAGATTTTTCAATAGGCACTAAATACCCGGAATGACTTATGGCTAAATTTAAAAAGCAATGAAACTACTAAAGGCTTAGATACTACTATGAGAATGATATAGATAACAAATTGACAAAACTTCAATCTGTATTTAATTTTACTTTTTACATTCTAGTGATTAGCATAGCACTCTTATCATTAAAGTCCCCTGAGAAAGCCACCATTTCTCCTTTACAAAAATATGCTAAGTTCCTAAGTAAGATTTCATTAAACAGAAAGCAGAGATTTTTAGTAGATAGCAATGTGAAAAGGTAAAAGAACCAATTCAAAAAATTATGCTTTAAGCCATTAAATATTCTTAGAATGACAAAATCCAGACGGCAAATTGTATATTTTTTCTACTACCGGTTACAATAGAGCACCCTTGTGTTTTCTAACGGTACAGAAACTGACCTAAAATGTGATAAGTGCAGCTTTCTCAATAATGTCTAGGTTCAATATGGGGGTGGAGGGTTCCTTCAGTATTTGAGAACTGTAACAGTTTTCACTTTTTGGCGAAACCACTTCCACCATCCATCCATCAGTGTGAAGGGGTGGCCCAGAGGCGCAGGGCCCCGCGAGCCTGGAGCTGGCATCCCAGTGAGGGTTTCTAAAGTTACAGGATCACTTTCCTAAAAAATCCTGCCCACCCAACCCATATCCTGAGGGGAAAACTCTGAAAAGAGGAACTCAGATCCCACCAAGAAAGCAGAACTAGCTCCAGATGCTCCCGGCTGAGGGCTTCCTGAGCCCAGGCTGAACAGGCCTATGAACTGATGGATCTGCCAGGCAGATTCGGCCGTTAAGATGACATCAGGCTCTTCTCTCTCCTCCCCCTTCTGCCCCAGCGGACAGACAGGGCAGGGGATGCTGAAGCGGGGGGCAGGTGGGGTCCGGGGAGTGCTCCCCCCAGCCCCCAGGCAGGCCGACTGAGCCCCACACACCACCCGCCGGCGCAGCCCCAGCCTCAGCGCGGGGCGGCCCTGTAGGCTCCTGGCTCTCAAGGGCCGAGGGCCTGCATCCAGGGCGGGGACATGGAGACAGGAGCGGCCGGACAGCGCGGGAGCCTCACCCTGCAGCCAGCGTGAACCACGTTTCATCAAAAGGGCAAAACTATCTTCTGTGACTTCCTTTTTTTTTGGTTTTAATTGAAGTATATTCAACATCTTGTGACTTTCTTTTAAAGGCCAGTACCCTAATCTACATAGCACCACAAAACTACCCAAAATTTTTACTTCAGAGGTACATACAAGCATGAGAGTTTGTTTACAAGCTTAAGATACTGCTTATAAGTAATACGTTTCTAAGTCTTAAATGTTCCTTTTTTAATGATATAATTGGTCACTTTGGATTCTGAAGAAATACCAGCTATATAGCTTCCTTGATAAATTACTTTTTCAAAGACAATTCTAAATAAAGCTCATTCCCAAAAATTCAACCCCACGACGTTTCTAGTAGAATCTTAGGGCAGTGGCGGTGAATAAATCCTTAAGAGCGCCACCACCCATCTAGTTGTAAAATACGGTAATGTCCAGACCCAATCTACGTGTGCCAACCCCAGGTCAAATTAAAATATACAGAAGCTTCAAAATGGAGTAAAGACCTAAATGTAAGGCCAGAAACTATAAAACTCTTTTAGGAAAACATAGAGCACTCTATGACATAAATCACAGCAAGATCCTTTTCGACCCACCTCCTAGAGAAATGGAAATAAAAACAAAAATAAACAAATGGGACCTTATGAAACTTAAAAGCTTTTGCATAGCAAAGGAAACCACAAACAAGACCAAAAGACAGCCCTCAGAATGGGAGAAAATATTTGCCAATGAAGCAACTGACAAAGGATTAATCTCCAAAAGTTATAAGCAGCTCATGCAGCTCAATAACAAAAAAACAAACAACCCAATCCAAAAATGGGCAGAAGACCTAAATAGACATTTCTCCAAAGAAGATATACAGATTGCCAACAAACACATGAAAGCATGCTCAACATCACTAATCATTAGAGAAATGCAAATCAAAACTACAATGATATCATCTCACACCAGTCAGAATGGCCATCATCAAAAAATCTAGAAACAATAAATGCTGGAGAGGGTGTGGAGAAAAGGGAACACTTGCACTGTTGGTGGGAATGTGAATTGGTACAGCCACTCTGGAGAACAGTATGGAGGGTCCTTAAAAAACTACAAATAGAACTACCATAGGACCCAGCAATCCCACCACTGGGCATATATCCTGAGAAAACCATAATTCAAAAAGAGTCATGTACCACAATGTTCATTGCAGCTCTATTTACAATAGCCCGGAGACGGAAACAAACTAAGTGTCCATCATCGGATGAATGAATAAAGAAGATGTGGCACATATATATGATGGAATATTACTCAGCCATAAAAAGAAATGAAATTGAGCTATTTGTAATGAGGTGGAGAGACCTAGAGTCTGTCATACAGAGTGAAGTAAGTCAGAAAGAGAAAGACAAATACCATAGGCTAACACATATATATGGAATTTAAGAAAAAAAAATGTCATGAAGAACCTAGGGGTAAGACAGGAATAAAGACACAGACCTACTAGAGAATGGACTTGAGGACACGGGGAGCGGGAAGGGTAAGCTGTGACAAAGCGAGAGAGAGGCATGGACATATATACACTACCAAACGTAAGGTAGATAGCTAGTGGGAAGCAGCCGCATAGCACAGGGAGATCAGCTTGGTGCTTTGTGACCGACTGGAGGGGTGGGATAGGGAGGGTGGGAGGGAGGGAGATGCAAGAGGGAAGTGATATGGTAACATATGTATATGTATAACTGATTCACTTTGTTATAAAGCAGAAACTAACACACCATTGTAAAGCAATTAAAATATATATATATATATATATATATATATATATATATACAGAAGCTTAAGGTGAAGAAAACTGGGAAAAGAGTGTCAGCAATAATAATTTTTCCTTTGTATTAAATCCTACTCAAACTCCACAGTGAACTACAAAGGATACACAGAAATTCTTTCTAGAAAATTACTTATGATCCTCCAAAATAATTAGGTGAAGTATCAGCACTAAAGGAATAAGTAATTTTATTACTAAGGTAACGGCTTGTGGAAATAACACCTCTGCCTTGTTGCCCTGCCCTTCTCCCGCGGGAGAAGCACCCGTCCGGGTCCCCACCCCCGTGGCCCCGACCCCGTCCGCGTGGCCCTGTTCCCGTCCCCGTGGCCCAGGCCCCAGCCCCACGGCCCCAAGGCGGCGCCGGGCAGCGGCGGCTCGACTCACGCTCACGTTCTCCTTTCCCGGCTCCTCACTGCCCTCCCCGCATGCACTCAGAGCCCTCCGGATGCAGGCGTTCAAGCAGTGGCGAATCACATGAATCAGCTTTGCTAAAATGTGTGAGACAACCAATAATTAATTTACGTGTATCTTCAACAAAATTTTCTAACACTGAAATTATAATCCCACATAATTAAAGTGTTACTTTACGGGAACTCATTAAGAACCACACTGAGCACGAAGCAAACACGCCAGGCTCACGGCGCGGGGCGGGGCTGGGTACCTATGTTGGTACAGGCCGTGTGCTCGTGCGCGTGCTGGTAGAACCTCCGCGCAGCCGCATGGTTCATCTGCAGCAGCGTCACGCAGCGCTCGCACCACACCTCCTCGGGCTGGTTCACGGGCAGGAAGGAGTTGAAGATAAGGCCCACCAGGCGCCGAGTGACGGGCAGAGAGTCCGACTCCAGACGGACCAGAATGTGCTCCATGGGGCATATTTTCCAAAACTGTGGATAAAGCACATGTGCAGAAGGAGAGTATAATCAAAAAGGAACTAATTTCTACATTCAAGGAAATTCATCTCAAATGATTATACCAGAATCTGTGACTCTTCTGTAGACAAATTAAAATAAACCCGTATTTTAAAAAGCACTGACACATAGGGCAGATAAGCACAAGGCTGCTGGGATTAATCATAATCCATCAGGACCATCAGTGGACCCTCAAATGACAGTTATGATTATCAGACTAATAATTTTAAAATTTCCTAAAACACCACAACTTTGGGCCCATTAATATGAAAAGTGAATTTAAACATCTACAACAGGTTTGGCACAGAAAGCTAAAGTGAGTCTCCCGTTTCCCACCTCGGACACAGAGGCACCCCTCACGGTCACCCCTCCCGCCCTCTACTGAGTGCTGCCCGGGTGGCCACAGGCCTCCTCGAGCCGCCTCACAGCCACTGCCCACACCTGCACACGGCAGGACTGTCATGCTGCCCCTCAGCGTAAAAGCATCAAAGTCGTTCACTGCCCACAGAAAAGGGCCAAACTTCTCAGCAAGAAATGCAAAACGAGGGGAAACACCACAGAATAATGGAAATAAAATAGACTCTGACGGTACAGTGTTCAAATCCTGTCTCTGTCACTTGTGCAAACACTTAACACTCATCTGTGTAAAGGGGACAGCACCACTGACACAGACTTTCCTCAAGGACCTGGTTCTCATGACCGTCCCCTCTCTCCAGGACTTCCAGTGGACCTTTCTCATCAGCACTTAAGTATGCTCCCCGGCCTCCTCCCCCCCACCCCCCACCCAGGGACCGGTTCCCGCCAGCTGCCCGCCTGGCCCTGTCCTCACTCCCACGATACCTCAGTCCACCCTCCAGGTCAGAAGGACCTTGCGCATTCAGACAAACATACTCCCCCTCTCCCGAGGAAATGCCTGAGCATCCGACACTACGACCGTTCTCCGACATGCTCCCGGAACACTTCCACGCGCACACTTGGTGTTTCTGAAATAGTCACTGTAGTAAAGACAAGTGCCGCCCGACAGCCATGCCACCGGCTGAGTGTCAACCCCGGAGCGGCTGGCACAGCGACAGACAGATCCCGAGAGGGAAACCGAGGCACTCAGGAGACCAGGGGCTTCTCAAGCCTCAACACCTCGCAGAGTTCAGACCTGCTGAAACCAACACACCCAAGAAACACTGTAGGTCACAGCACTGAGACTGGATCGAGGGGCAGTGCCTAAAAGAGAGGGTTTTCACATTGGAAAGCTTGGCTCCTGAGCCCTCATGGAGACCAGACGACCTTGAACAGAAACTAGCGATCGGCACTTACACCAAATGCCAAGGTTCCACGGGTTTTTCTTGCAGTGAACATTCCCCGCAAGTCTGCCTTTCCAGAAACTCCCCATTTTAACCTATTTTTCTTTGATTCACTTTTTCTAAAATAAAATGAAGAACAATTCTGATTAGTTTAGGGTTCTTCAATTACCTGAGGTTTTATTTTATCTAAACATACTACCCACAGGTTGATATTAACATCAGACAAGACCATAAACAAAATTGCTAACTGGTGTTTCATTCCTAATGTTAAAAATAATTGCATAGGGGCTTCCCTGGTGGCACAGCGGTTAAGAATCCACCTGCCAATGCAGGGGACACGGGTTCAAGCCCCGGTCCGGGAAGATCCCACATGCCGGGGAGCAACTAAGCCTGTGTGCCACAACTACTGAGCCTGCGCGCTTTAAAGCCCGCGAGCCGCAACTACTGAAGCCCGCGCGCCTAGAGCCCGTGATCCGCAACAAGAGAAGCCACAGCAATGAGAAGCCCGTGCACCGCAATGAAGAGTAGTCCCCGCTCGCCGCAACTAGAGAAAGCCGCGCGCAGCAACAGAGACCCAAGGCAGCCAAAAATAAAATAAATAAAATTAATTAATTAAAAAATAATAACTGCATATTAAAAAAACCCATTTTTTTTAATAAAGACGTTTCAATATTAGTAACTGTTGATTTGGCCTAAATCTCAGGTATACAATACTAAAAATGTAAAATTTCGAAACCAACAGTAAACAACTTGAAACCCCTAGCACTGACAATGAAAATTATAAACAGAAGCCTACTTAACTAAGTTGGTAACTGCCCCTTGGCCACAGGACATAATTTTATCTAATCAGCTTTAATTCTCTACCATGTCATCGTGCCCAGGGCCTTCGCACATAAGATGTGGCTCCTAGATCCTGAGTGCAGCACTGCCAGCGTTCACCAAGGAAAGTAAGGAGGTATATATACCCCTCACTCCTTCAAAGCAATATGTAGGAGGCCAGGCTGCGCCAACGTGCACTAACAACGCAAGCACGGCCAGTGTCAGACACTGCAGTGGCACACTACCTGTCACGCCAACCTGCTGGATGATCGACCCCCCTTCCTGTTAGCTGCCTCTCCGCAGGCCTGTCAATCTCTGACCTTGATTTTCAAGGAGAATTAGCTGGTGCGCCCATAACAAACCTTTCCAGAGACCTCACAGCTAAATCACGCTCTGCCTTGCTTGTGCAAGCCAAGGATTGACATGAAAGAACCACCTCATTAAAACATTACTCTTCCTTTTCTGCTCTTACTACTCCCCCAAACCCCAAACTTTCCAGTCAGACATTTTGTCCAGGTCTTCCCTGTTCTCCTGGGAAGACCCACAAACCTCAGAACACCTGCTCTGCCCACTGCCTCACCAGCCATCACCTCAGTGATCCTCTGCAAACAGATGCACACTTCAAACAAAACACTAGCGGAAACTCCCGTTTCAGATTCAGAACTACACTTTCAACAGGCTGTTATAACAAAGCCAACCGAAATTGCAGCCAGCCTTTTTGTTAACAAAATTGACATGCCGATTCTAAACTTTACATGGAAATACAAGCGCCCCAAACCACCAAGAGCTCTGAAAGAAGAGCAGAGCGGGAGGACACACACTGCAAGACTTCCTGCCAAGCTGCAGTGAGCTCAGAAGTACGGCCCTGGCCTGAGGATGGACAGGCAGAGTCCAGAAACAGACCACACACAAGAAACTGATTTTCAACAAACGTACCAAGGCATTACAACTGGGCATGACGTGGGGTATCTGTACCACATGGGTCACGTAAAATATTCTATTTTTCTCATGAAAAAAGTTCACACTTCAAAATTTGAAAAGCATAAAATAATGCGTATCCTCTGCAGCGGTAAGGCCTCCCCAGCACCCTGTCTCTAGACATCCAGTCCCCTCCCTTCGCCTCAGAGACTGGTGCCGATTTCCTGTTTTCTGCCAGGGATGTGTGAGCCGTAGCTGAGCAAATGCACACATATGTTCCCCGTCCTATGGAGCCGGCAGACCCTACAGCTCTTCTGCACTCGCTCCCACGCGGCTCGCTGAGTGGCCCTTCCTCCTAAGTGCGCTCCTCTTTGTGGCCGCATGGAAGCATTTCCTGGCACGAGTGCACCCCAGGGCCATGCGCTGACCCTACGCTGACCGACACGTCAGCTTGTTCCCAAATCCTGGGCCTCGACACAACAGCACTTTAAAGTAAATTTTAGAGAGCTACTGTGCAGAGAAGAAAATTCAGTGTTAGCAAATAATAATGCAGAACCTTATAACTAACATTTTTAGCCAAAAGCTGAACAGAACTAGAGTTAAGGGAAAACACTCTCCCCTCAGTAGTTTACACCAAAATGCACACAAACCAACAAATACCTCCTTGCTTCCTCCTGTAAACGTGGGGGGATGGGGGTCTCATACTCACCATTTTCTCAAGTAATATTTTAAGTGCTTACTGTGTGCCAAGCATTTAAATATTTCAACAAAAACTTTCATGTATAGGATAAAAATATAATTTAAGGTGGGGGCTGCTTGCATTAATGTCTTTCAAAAAGAAAACATACATTGACAAAACAAATAAAATTTTATGACACAAACAACTAGTAGAATATACCAGACACCAACTGGTTTAAAATGCAGTCACTGAAACTCTTGGAATTAAAACTGCTTTGTCTTTTTGTTGTTGAAAATAAATGTACTTATATATTTCGTGTCTTAAGTAAGAAAATCTCTGTTCACCTTACCTTAGCAGCCCTCACAGCCTTAACTTTCAGCAGCATATCAACAAAAGCCACTCTCACTTTCTCCGAATTGTCATGGAGACAGTACTTCAACGCTGGCAGAAGTTGCTCTAATAACGGGTGGCTTAATTTATTATCCAAAATTATCGGCAGGCACTACAAGAAAGGAGAAAGATAAACAGTTCAAAATTAGAACATAAACCACGAAAAGTTCAGGTAAGAAAAATTCAGTTCCATCTTTACTAAAACTACTAGTGAAATACACATACCCACAGAAAATAACTCTTTTCTAACACCTCTTCATATAAAAAGCATATTTTAATGAATTAGTATGGCTTCAGTGCCTGATAATCAGCTCATCCCTTGCTTCATTCAAACAAGCCTGAAGTGGTTACAAAATAATTTTTCGGTGCTTTCGCTGAACTACACTTTAAAGGGTTTTATTACAGTTGAAAGAAACCAGAGGACCCTGGTGGAGAGGCCCCAAAGCTGGAGTCTAAGAGTCCTTTTAGGTTCTCTTAACATCCCACAGATTCCCTGTATTTCCTGACTCGATGCTGCATGAAAACGAGGGGGCACAGGGCCCGCACGGCTGTGCCCACACCTCACACAGGCGTCCGAGAGACCGGCGCAAGCTCAGACCAGACACGCACGTCTGAAGAGCTGACGCACTCCACCACCTTCTCTTTCCAGCTCTTAGGATATACATTTTTATGAGACTTTATATTTTAAAGATCACTGAAATGTTTACAGATGAGCTGATAAATGTCCTGGATTTGCTTCAAAGTAATGGTGTGTGTGGGACAATGGATGCAGCTACAGTGAAACAAGAGCGGGTGCACCCTGAGAACTGCTGAAGCTGGGTGATGGACAAAGAATATTCTGTAGGCTCTTATTTAAAGTGCATAGAGTGACACACAGTACACACACAAAGCCCATTCTAATGTATAAAAACGTTAAACAATTTTAAATACACGCAGCTACTACTCTAAAACGCTATGCCCTCCCCCCAACACATACACTAAAAACTAGTATTATTTCAAGTAGACTATTTTTTTAGAAACCACTTTTCTTTTGTTTTTTTAAAAGGTTACTTTGGATATACAACGAAAATGTCAATAATGCTATATTTATGGAGTAGGGCTATGGGTGATTTCTAAATTATTCTTTCTCTGTATTTGAGAACTATTCTACAATAAACAGGCATTGCTTATATAATTTAAAACCTTACCTTAAAGACAGAACAGCGCACGTCAGCAGAGCTTGTGTCAAACGCCAGCTCCTCAGTTACTTTCTTGAGAAGGTCAATAAGAATGGTCGGAGGCAACATCTCCCAGTATTTGGAAGTTATTTTACAAACACCAAGGATCCCTGTGGAACGGACCATCGGATAAGGATCTTCTAAAAGGCTCTATAAGTACAAGAGGGAAAGAGCCTTAATTATCTTATATTAGTTCGTTTTTTATCAATATTGGCTTTACACACGGGCACAGTGGGCAGTCACAAGCTAACAGACGTTTCAAGTCATAGAGTCACACACAGACTCGGGGATCTTCAGTTTCTTGTCGTTTCTGCAGCCGAGTGTTTAAGGACATCCAGACGCAGGTTGTGCCTTACTTGCCAACTCTGTCTGCTGGACTCTGCTGACAGCAGGGCCCCCGACACAGGCCCTGCCATGCAGAGGGACACTCAGGGACTTCGGTCAGTCCTGTGAGACACAACCTATTAAACCACTCTCATGAATTTCCAAAATGCTGTAATGCACTAAGCCCAGAATAAAGGGACGCTGCTTGTAAAGAACCGATCCAGGCAGTGGGCGTCCGGGGTTGCTAACAACATTAAGTGGCGACGACGTTATGCACCCCTGATGGACGGACACAATAGCCGTGGAGCATCTAACACAACAAACGTGACCCCAGTCAACTCTCTGTTTAACCAACTTACAGGAAATACAAAGGGCAGAGGCACGTATCAGTGACAAGCAGGCTAGGTTCTGTGGGAAATGAGAATAACTGGGCTTCCTCAACAACAACAAAAGCAAGCAAAATAGAAAGAACAAAAGAGAGAGGGAGAGGGAGTGACTGCTAAGTGGGAACTGATCGTCCAAGAGATGAACACACACCGGCCGACCACAACACAGGTCTCATCCGGACACAGACTCAAACAAAACTGGAAAACACATCACTGAAATGTCACTGAAAAACAATGACTGGATATTTGATGACATCAAAGAATCACGATTCATCTTACTTTAGTTGTGCCAGTGGTAGGATTATGCTTTAAAAAAGGGTCCCTGGGGCTTCCCTCGTGGCGCAGTGGTTGAGAGTCCGCCTGCCGATGCAGGGGACACAGGTTCGTGCCCCGGTCCGGGAAGATCCCACGTGCTGTGGAGCGGCTGGGCCCGCGAGCCGTGGCCGCTGGGCCTGCGCGTCCGGAGCCTGTGCTCCGCAACGGGAGAGGCCACAACGGTGAGAGGCCCGCGTACCGCAAAATTAATAAATAAATAAAAATGAAAGTAAAAAAGGGTCCCTGTCTTTTAGGGATACCTACTGAAGTAATTAGAGTTGAAATGCTTGCTCAGATCTGCTCCAAAACAGGGAAGAGGAAACCAAGTGGGCCCAGGTCAGTATCACCGGGACTGTCTGGGGGCACATGGGGTTCACTGTACAAGGCCCTCTACTGCTACATGTGAAACTTTCTAATTCAAAGTTTAAAAACAAAAATAACCCTTACTCCATGACTAGACCAAAAGAAGGCCGAGCTGGGGATGAGTAACCTTCCTCTCCTCCCTGGCGGTGTTGCAAACACCAAGGGGTCCCACGGGAAAGAGCAAGCAAGGGACCGCTCCACATACCGCAGGACAGAGGGCTGCAGGCGGACCCTGCTGAGCCCACACAGAGCTCAGACCAGCCCCAGCCCAGGGTCAGGACTCGGCGGACACAGGGCAGCTCGGGCGTAAGCGACCTGCCGGGAAGGTCTCGAAACAGACGCTGGGGGCCAGGTGCACAGGAGAGCCAACAATAACTCCACAACCTCCACGAGAAAGAAGAAAGGAGAGGACGCCACGCAGCAGGAAAGACCCCTCCTTCCCCACCCAGGGACGGTGCGCACCAGCTGGCCTGTTCCTCACGCAGAGCCCAAGGGGAACCCCGTCTGCTGACAAGCCCCGTGCATGGATGAAAAACCACGGCCAACTCAGCAGACAAGGAAGAAGCTACTAATACTCAGCTCTGCACAACCAGAGAAAACCCAGGCCAGCTGCCTCTTCAACCCAATCCTTTATTCAAAATAGGGATGGAAAAGTGAAGACGACAGGTCACTTGAGAAAACAGTGAGGAAAAAAGATAAACTAAATAAAATAAAAAACAGAAGAGAACATTAGGAATTCACAGGTTTTAAGGCTTTTGTTTTCTATGAATTACTTCCAACATTATTCCTCAAAAATAATTCTGGATAATCACCTTGCAACACACAGTCCCACAGGAGTCAGGGCCCACATCTGTGTCTCCAATCAATCACACTGTCACCAAGACGAGGGCACTTGACTTGTAAAGCGGTTTCTATGAGGAGAACCACTGCACCTCCCAAACCATAGGCATGCATGGAGGCCTCGATCTGCCACCTCCAACAAGGCCTCCCTCCACTCCAGCTGGAGAAACAGCAGAGCAGAAAGCGTGCAGGACACAGGGTCAACGCTGCCCTCACTTCCTGGACTCCTGCCACCCCGTCCACCCCACAAGACTTGCTGCCACCTACTCAGGCCCTGATCCAGCAGCGTCATGAACTCACCGCCAACCCACAGGCCAGACTGGCCCATGCCTATCCCTGTGTGGTCCACAGGGCGTGAGAATGGTTTTTCACTTCTGAATGGTTGGTAAAAGGAATAATATTCTGTGACACGAGACTATTACATGGAATTCACACTTTGGTGTCTGTGGATCGGTTTCATTGGAACAAGCCACCCCTGATCCTCCCTGTACACGTGTGGCCGCCTTTGTGCCACAGCGGCAGATGGGACAGCTATGACCACGTGGCCCACAGACCTAAAATCACTTCTGTCTGGTCCTCTACAGAAACAACTCCTGCTCTTAACTACTACTGTTATTAACTTAACTACTACATTGCCCTGCTTCATAAAAGAAGTTAGAAACAAACAGACACTGGAAAGTAGAAAAGAAAAAGATTAAGAAGGTTCCCTTTGTCTAAGATTCAAACCAATGGACTGAATTTCATGCTACAGCAGCAGAAAAAAATCAAAAGATAAAGGAAAACATCCTTAAGGTTTCAGATACCCTCGACACTAGAAAACAATACAAAATATTTTGGCAGTCCTGGAATAAAATGATTTTGAATACAAAATTCTCGACCTGGACAAACTGTAAACTGTCACAGAAAAATAAAGAACATTTTAGGGCTCAAACAGTTAGAGGAACCTGCCTCCCCAAGGACGCCCTGCGGCAAGGTAGGACCCACCGAGACTCTCTCGGCTCTCACACTCGCTGGCCACCATCACCCCCTCAGCACGTTCACTGCACTTCCGAAGGTGATTCCAGGCTTCCAGAGGACCTGCTGCTTACACATGAGCCTTTCCCTATCAGTTTTCATCCCAAACAAGACTTAGAGTGGAAAATCTGTTATTGCTGTTTTAAATCTGTTTTGGCGGTGACATCTCATTTTTCTTAGATTGTTGACTAAGTTTTGCTACCTGAAAAACATAACCCTATCTCCACTAAGACACATGCAACTTTAAAAACTAACTATAACATGTACATGTATAATATGTACATGTTATATTATACATGTACATGTATAACATGTTTTCTACAACCTACCATTTTTTTAATTTAAAGGAATTATTTAGAATTTAATATTTCTTGTTCTGAAAAAAAAACACTTAAGTGACTTTGACAATCTTTTAGTGCTTTTCTTTCCTTAAATTCGAACAAAATAGCATGCAATAATTTTTATTTTTTAAATAGTTAATAAAACAAATACAAAACTCACCGTGATTAATCCGAATATAGACTGCTCTGAGTTATAGAGGACTGTGTGTGACAGTTACAACCCTTTACATATTTTAATGTCCTTTTGTACAGCTATAACCACTGTCATCTTAGGGCTAGGGATTGAGCTAAATGCTTTATACACAAATTTTCACTGAAACCTCATCACAATCCTATAAAATATTATTCCCAGATTTAAAGAAGAACCAGGACTAGAGAGAGATGAAGTAATTTGAAAGAGATCAGACTTCTTAGGTGGGAACCGGCATTCGGAACAAAACGCCTGACCCCACGCTAATCACTGTGCAAACTGCCATCTGCGGGCTGACAGGTGGCCCCAGTCCTGCAACGTCGTCCTCGTATACAGTCAGGTCAGCGGCTGGGGCCAAGCAATCACTGTAGGCAAGTAACACAACGGGTCCAATGTAGGAGGGGTGGGAGCTGGGCCACCGCCACACACTCCATCTTTGCATTCAAATGCAGAGACTTAAACACTCAGGCAAAAACAGAGGTGGTTCATAGATTGGACACCTGCATTAAAAATAGCAAAAGTTTTTTTCATAGTTTTATGGCTAAAAGCTACCAAAATCTAGTTTTGGTTTGCCCAACAACATCTTTCCACAAAATTAACCATGATCCTCAAAGGGACTTGTAAATAAACATACATGTAGGTGAGGCACACATGGCAAAATGCTAATGACTGTCCATTTTAGGGGTGCGTGTGTCTGTGTGTGTGGCTGGGTGTTTATGCATGTATATGTGAATGCACATATGTGAATGCATGTGAAGAGGTAAGTAGACACATACTCATTATACTATTATTTCAACTTTCTGCATGTCTGAGATTTTTCATAGGAGATCAGAAAACAAACAAACCAGAGGAAGTTTTTAGGGCTGCTACGGGTAACCATCATCATGGCATTTTTGCTATCACTTCCTAAAATGTTATTCTACTAACTAGGACAATAAGTAATATTTCTTAGCTTGTGTCAGGAGACCCTGCAAACGTAAAGGGCTGTAGAGAAAGAAGCAGAGGCTCACACTCTCCCACCAGGTGAAAAGATTCGAGATACCCCTTGGAAATAAATGTCGCATCCTGATGTCCTAACGTCTCATTCGAAAAGTCAGTCATCTGAAAAACATCCATTGCAACAGGCGTTACTTGCCTTAAAACACAACCAGTGTGTTTGTTCACAACGCTGCCACACAACTTTACAGCAGGCACTATCACCGTGCCCGCTTCACAGATGAAGACAGAAAAGTCAGTGCCCAAACTTGCCCCAAGCTTCACAGCTATCAGACGAGGGATGGGATCAAACACAGCGTCTGTCCTAACCACTGCTACAATGTCTCTCTGCTAGGGTGACGGGGACAAACGTAAGACGCTTAAAACCACCCACGATAAACGACTGGATGTCCTAAAGGAGACTGAGAGGAAGAGGAAACAGATTACGAGTCCACACTGTCACAGAGGTACCAGGGGGAGAATGGATTTCCTTGAAGAATGTCAAGATCTGGGAAGTCTGCCATGTGGGGTCAGCACAGGGCAGTTACGGGGGGATGGCCAGGACCCACACGAGGCCCAGATAGAGCTGAAGGCTTAAAGAGCTCGACCACATGAAATACATACATAGAGTTCTTCAAATTGTTTCTGAATTTCGCTATCCATCTCAATGGCATTAAAGTTTGGATCCCTAATAGGAAATGCTTCAACAAACAGCAGTGCAGCATTGGACCGGACTTCCGAGTTTCTGGCCTGGAATAGTTGAAAGAAGAGTTTCAGAATCCAAAGAGCGAGCTGACATTCAAAGGCTTCAGTGCAGAATTCCTAAAGTAATGCTTCTAGTGTCTCAATATAGACTTATCTACAAATTAAAGACAACTGTAACATTTAAACTAACCAAACTTGTGAGACCTTCCTTAAGTGAAGCTGAACTCCCAGCTCCATGTCGACAGATATTAAAAGATGTTTCCTTGCTTCAAAGCCCATCTTGTGTCATTAAGAAACAGTGACCATCATGTCCCGCTCCCAACACCAGAGTCACCTGTGTTGAAAATTACCCGTGTGCTCGTCTGACCACTCCTCAGAGTGCTGTCATCTTGTCCCCCAGTCACCAGCAGGAGGTCCTGAGGACCAGGACGGAACAGCCCAGCTCTGCCGGATTACTTATTAGCATGTCTACCCTCCTTCCAGCTGTGCAGTCTGCACTAAACCAATTCAGATTCCCAGTTTAAGAAATGCTTTTAATAAAAGAATAAAATATTCACCCGAAATCTCACAGCATTCCCAGCCTCGAGTCTTACTTTTAGTGCCTTACTGCAATTCTGAATTAGAGTACGTGAAACTCAAAAGCATAATTAGCATTCTAAACAGAGAGAGACTATTTAAGAGGTGTACCTTTAATCCTCTCCAAAGGATGGGCTTATATAATCTGTAAAGCATCTCTTCCACTCCCTGCCGAACTTCCTTTTGACGATGAAGATAACTCAGCAACTAAGAGCCAAGAACAGAAGAACAGAATGGTAACATTGGTGTTTTCAAAAAAGCATCTAAGATCCTACTTTGAGGAAACAACAGGGAGCATAGGCTGCACCTTATTCATAAGTCTTGACAAATCTTTCTAACAGGAACCACAGTGGAAAGACATGCTGACAGCACGGAACATGGAAATCATGCAAAAGGCATCTATGGTGGAGAGAAAGACCCACGGCCTTGGGCTGTACAAAGGTTTGGGTTCCAGCTTCTACTCTTCTACCAGTAGCCACAAAACCTCATAAAAAGTCACTTACACCTCTGATCTTCAGGGTCAAATGAAAAAGGAGTCAGCCTAAGTGCTTTCTACAACCCATTCTGATTCTACAATGCACTGGCTACAACCGTCTTTTGTTTTAAGAACCTATATTGGGCATTCAAAAACAGGATATACAGTCAGCCCTTCATATCCACAGATTCTGCATCTGTGGATTCAACCAAGCCTGGATAGAAAATATTTGGGAAAAAAAAATTCCAGAAAGTTTCAAAGCAAAACTTGAATTTGCTGCGTACTAGCAACTATTTACATAATAGTTACATAGTATTTACAACTATTTACACTGTATTAGTTACTGTAAGTAATCTAGAGATGATGTAAAGTGTACGAGGATGTATAAGGCACTGGAGCATCCGTGCATTTGGTACTCAATCCCCCGCAGATCCCGAAGGGTGACTTTATCTCAAACAGATGTCACTGCCTAGTGATCCTTTCCAGGAGAAACTTAATTTAGATGTCAAGTTCATCCCCAAACTCATGGATAATCAGAAAACACACTGCTCTTTTAGCTCCATCCCTTTGTTCTCTTCTACTCCCTTTTTAACCAGCCAGAATCTTCCAGCAACTCTTCACAGACTCCTGCCCCCAACAACAATCAATGTTGCCTTTTTCCTTAATTCACAACTCTTGGAGCTAAAATTATATTAATGAAAAATGGAAAAAAATTTTAAATTAGGCTATAAAACTACAGACTATACTTTAAGCAAACCTGAATCAATTTTGCCCTAAAAACTACAATCTGGGGATTATTTTTTTCTGATTGTTAATTTTTCATTTAGGAGATTTTAGTCTACCATTTGTTTTGCTGTGTACAATATTAATTTGTTATCAATGGTATACTCACTTCATAGAAAGCTTTTAAACAGCTGTACTGAGATACAATTCACATACCATAAAAGTCACTCTTTTAAAGTGTATATAGTTCAGTGGGTTTTAGTATATTCAGAGTTGTGCAACCATTACTACTACCTAATTTTAGAAGATTTTCATCAACGATATGACGATTTCTTACTTTCAAATGACTCCTAAGGTATTTCCTGAAGCTTCTTTCAATATAGCAATAAAATGACTTATCAGGTAAAGTTGATATTTATCAAAAAAAGGATTTGAGAAAGAAGCTATAATGTGTTATAAGCAGTAGGAACAATTACTTGGAGTCCAGGAATACATTTCATTTGAAAAGTGAAATCTAATATTCTGCCTTTCAATTCCTTCTGTGCATTTTTCCATAAATTTAACAAATGATGATACCTATACTTATAATACCTTAATCACTCACACTATCACAGCAGAAAATCAGGTATGAAAAAGTCTTTAGTTATTTGGTCCAAGAGTGAAGCAACTACATCACACATCTGTACAGTTTAACATGACGTTATTCTTTATGATTAAATAGAATCTGAAACGCCAAATCATACACATGAAGTAAGTGACCCCAACTGTCCTATAGCTTATGAAGCACCTGGGACTGTGTGTGTGCTGGGGGCTTGGAAGGGGCACGTGGATATATTTATCCCTGGTTCTTTATCTTTGGATAATGCAAAGTAAATCATCAAAAACATAAAAGAAATGTTTTTTGTCCATTCAAACTTAATATAATTAGTAAATTTACGTCCTACAAATAATAGTTTCACTATACAAAAAAATAAAGAGGTAGCCTTTCTTCCCTTAGCTTGACACACAGTTGCCAAGACTAACAGAAAGCAAAGAAGGCGTCGCCCCTGGATTAGGGCACTGACCAGCACCACAGACCAGACCTTCCAATTCCTTCCCCAGGGTCACTGTGATCAGCCAACTCCTGTCAGTGTAAAAACCACACTGACAGCAGAGCCCTGTTTAGTCAGTCCAGGGTCACTGTGATTAGCCAACTCCTATCAGTGTAATAACCACACTGACAGCAGAGCCTTGTTTAGTCAGATCATGCACAACATGAGGATAAAATCCATATCCAAATTCTGAGACTACCTTTTAAAAATAAAATTGTATCAAGAGAAACTATCAAAGCATTTACTCAATTTGGTTTGCAGAATACAAAGTGGAAATGTAATGTATGAGAGTAAATAACAAAAAATAATCTTGAATAGCCTTTTTTTGAAAACAGTGGTAGTGGCAGTAAGGAAGTGACGATTCTATGCATTTTTATGTCGAATAATTCAATTAAAGTTGTTTGAATAAAGTTCTGATGTCTTAACAGTAGACCTCTGTTTTCCTAATCAAAACTTTGGTGGCAGGGTAAAAGTCCCAGGTTCCAAGTATCAAGATTCTGAGAAATCCTTTTAACGGATGCCTGTGAAAGCTTAACAAAATTTCACAAAAACAATTATCTGAAAACAAAAAAGATGAAACATGATTTTCAAAAGTGCTGTGAGAGTGTGGCTCACCTCGCGCACTCTGGTGTGCACTGGAGACTTCCGAGGAAGGTGGACCCCATGGTACAAGAAGTCCTGGATGCAGCCATTTTCGATGGCCTGCAACGACACCGAACGCGAGAACTTGGGTGAGTGCATTCCCACAGACGGCAGGACAGGCATTACAGTGGTTAGAGCACAAAAGGACCGTCTGATCTGTTCATCTTCTATTTCATGAGGGAAAAAGCCTGGATCCTTTCATCAGAGCTTTTCGACTTTAAGTCTACACCTCTTAGAATTCCTTTCATCTTCATATACCAAAGAGAACTTTTAGTTTCCTTTGTCTTATTTGATGAAATATCACATTTGTGCTAAATAGCAGGGCACTGGAGCCTGGTTCAAGCCAGACAGGGCTCAGAGACTGAGGGGGGCCGGGGAGCACCCTCTCCTGAGTCATCCTGATAATCTCAGAAGACTGGATATGTTCCAAGAGCCCCCCCAGAACAGACAATGAACTACCTCTAAGGTGGGGGCCATGATTCCAAACTGACCAAAACACCACCTTTCAGGGCTGCCACAGAGAGGGGCGGGGCAGGGGCGGGGATGCGGCAGCTCCTCGTTCAAGCCAGGACTGTGAAGGCCTGGTGTGTTAACCTGCATTCTGCCTCCATACCCAGGATTCCATGGTTTTAGGGAAGGAGATAAGGAAAATTTGCTACTAACATTTTTACCTCTTCTCCATTAACTTTGAACTGTCTGACTTGCGATGACATAGGAGACACACGGCACTGCCAGTCAAGTGTCTGGGCCACAGAAGTTGATCCCTGAGAGCTAACTACCAGAACATGGACATCCTGCAACTGACCCAGGCTTTTCAACATTATCAATGGCAGACATTTTTTTTTAAAGAGAAGAGTGAGGAATGCTCTAAGAGGTTTAAATGCTGTAACAAGCAAATGCAATTGGGAGACTTGCTGGATCCTGATTCCAAAAAAAAATATAAAAAGACATTTTTTAAACAAAGCAGAGAAATTTAAATATGACCCAATTAATTTTTTAAATCCGCAGGAATTATTGTTAATTTTGTGAAGTATGATAATGGCACTGTATAACCATACTTTTTAGAGATGCATACTGAAGTACACATAAATAAGGTGTCACGTCTGGAATTTGCTTTAAAAACTTGAAGGGACAGAGGGAAGAGAGGGAAGGGAGTGAAGCTGAGAAGTACAAATTGCTAGTACTAATTTGGTACAGATCTAGTCAAAATTAAATTTTAAATTACAAACTCCTATTTTTTAAACCACTATTGGAGAAAAGGGGAACAAATACTCCTTCCTGTGAACAAGTTTCATGCAGTAATACAGCAATGCAAAAAAATGCATAACAATTGTTCCAGTTCTGCCATTTCTCCAAAAAATTATACACTGTAAAACTATTCTACAAGTTGTCAGCAGGGGAACAGAAGTGGTAAGTTTTAGTTTTCTAGAAGTAGATGTCAGTGATAGACCCCAGTATAGTTAACCAAAGCTTAAGCTGGGCAGGAGAGCAGAGTGGGCAGAAATCAACTCCAAACATCCGGTGCTTAACCTCCCCTCTCCCCACCTCCACCAGTCCAGGACCTGCTCCCCCAGGAGGAAAGACCCCTTTATGACTTAAGAGTAAAAATTTTACTCTCAGAAGGAAAAAAACACATCTAAGAACCTAGTATGAGAAAAACACAAGGGATATCAGACAAAGACACTTTCTTTTGATTTTTTTCCAAAAGAGCCTGTGAATGTTTAATTGTGACTGTGAATTACACAGCCAGAATGTAGGTGTTATAGTCATTAAAGGTTAGCTGTATTCAAACACAGTCTTTAAATTCTCAGATGATGTGAAAGAGGTGGCCAGAGGGTACCGAGGAGCACTGGCCAGAAGAAACAGGACCCAAGCCACAAACACAATTCTAAACTTTCTAGATGCCACATAAAAATCAGAAAAAGGAAAAGGTAAACTTGTTTTAATAATATATTTTGTTTAGCCCAATATATCCAACACACTATCATTTCAACATGCAATCAATATTCTTTTTTAAATAACCACGAGATATTTTACATTCTTCTTTTCCCACACTGTCTTCCAAGTTTGGTGAGTTTACAGCCCATCTCAGTTTGGACTGGCCACGTTTCAGAGGCCCGGCAGCCACATGTGGCTGGGCACTACAGGTCTAGAGCTGCCAAAATGCCTGGGGCAAAAGTCTTGATTCCACTCAAACTACACAGCACAGTGAGTCACGGGCATCTTGAGGCTGTGCTCAGGCACGGACGTGACCTTGAATGCGCGTGGAGGACGCTCACCATGGGCTTTAGTGTGACAGACAAGCATCAGCACAGGTTTCAAATGGCCCTACTGTAGCTACTTATTTAGTAACCAGAACACAATAAAAACGTTAACATTTCATAAAACGAAAAGGAAATACCTCTAATATTTTCCCTGAAGCCTTTTTCCAAGCTCTGAAATAAACTTCTGCAATGTGTACCATCAAAGATCTAGAAGAAAAAATCAAAAAATTTTAATGCAAGTCAGAAGAATTATATTTTTAATGTGTATCATTTCAGGAACTCTCCTCTCCTAGGGAAGAAGAAACTGTTTTGGACTAGTGCTTTGCAAAACAGAGATATGTTATCCACCTGCAGCAGAAGGTAGAAAACAAAAGTCCAGAGAAGGAGGACTGAAATATCAAACCATTTCTTCCTTCTCAGTCCGGCTTCCCCAGAACTTTATTATTTCCTATAAAACTATGACACATAGCCCAGAACCAAATCCTTAAGTAAAAAGCCTTTAAATATAAGTACACTTTTTGACTTGAAGTCATTTTAGACTTTCCGGACTAGTTCGCTCAGGTACAGGGAGCCCTAAAATACCAGGGTTGACTTAGATCCATAATTAGGAAAATCTGCTGGTTCAACCTAAACATTCTGCAAATGAGGGAACAGGAGAAAGCATTCTAGTAAACAATCAGAGATCCAGAATCGCATCCCGGCTCAATACTTACACAGCTGCCTGATGTAACCAGGCCCACCTCAAGAGTTTGAGGATTCGGTTTTTTTTTTTTTTTTTTTTTTTTTTAGATTCCATATATATGTGCTAGCATACGGTATTTGTTTTCCTCTTTCTGACTTACTTCACTCTGTATGACAGTCTCTAGGTCCATCCACCTCACTACAAACAACTCAATTACGTTTCTTTTTATGGCTAATATTCCATTGTATATATGTGCCACATCTTCTTTATCCATTCATCTGCTGATGGACACTTAGGCTGCTTCCATGTCCCGGCTATTGTAAATAGTGCTGCAATGAACATTGTGATACATGACTCTTTTTGAATTATGGTTTTCTCAGGATATATGCCCAGTAGTGGGATTGCTGGGTCGTATGGTAGTTCTATTTTTAGTTTTTTAAGGAACCTCCATACTATTCTCCATAGTGGCTGTATCAATTTACATTCCCACCGACAGTGCAAGAGGGTTCCCTTTTCTCCACACCTTCTCCAGCATTTATCGTTTGTAGATTTTTTGATGATGGCCATTCTGACTGGTGTGAGGTGATAACCTCATTGTAGTTTTGATTTGCATTTCTCTAATGATTAGTGATGTTGAACATCCTTTCATGTGTTTGTAGGCAATCTGTAAAAAATATGGAACACTTCACGAATTTGGGTGTCATCCTTGCACAGGAGCCATGCTAATCTACTCTGTATCATTCCAATTTTATTATATGCGCTGCCAAAGCAAACACAAGGATTTGGTTTTAAAATGCAGCCTCGGGCTTCCCTGGTGGTACAGTGGTTAAGAATCTGCCTGCCAGTGCAGGGGACACGGGTTTGAGCCCTGGTCCGGGAAGATCTCACATGCCGTGGAGCAAATAAGCTCGTGCACCACAACTACTGAGCCTGCACTCTAGAGCCTGAGAGCCACAACTACTGAGACTGTGTGCCGCAACTACTGAAGCCCACGTGCCTAGAGCCCGTACTGCGCAACAAGAGAAGCCACCACAATAAGAAGCCCGTGCACCACAACGAGGAGTAGGCCCCGCTCACCGCAACTAGAGAAAGCCCGTGCGCAGCAATGAAGACCCAACGCAGCCAATAATAAATAAATAAGTAAATAAATAAATAAATAAATAAATAAATAATGCAGCCTCCTTCAGCCCCGGAGCAGATTAAGTACTTGGCCATGAATCCAGCAGATAGCTCCAAATGCTCTCAGGGCCCAGAGGCTGGGAGCTCGCACAAGGGCATGCTTCCAAGCCCCTTCCCCAAGGGCTCTTCCCACCAACCACATAGCTCAGTGCACGGGAAATTGCACAGTGCACATTACGTCCAAAGGTATCAGAAGTGCTAGTGACATGGGCTTTACTATGATTGAAGCTGAAATTTAACTGGTAAATAATTTGATTATTTAAAGAACTACCACAAAGTAAAATCTTAATTTCAGTGTCACTACGGAAAAAAAATGGTTTCCTATAGCAAGGAAAAAAAATATCCAGTGATACAACAGTACATAATAAATAATAGTTTAAGAGATAATTTTTAAAGCTTCTAATGCATTAATATAATTTAAAAGTCAGGTCACTCGGGCTTCCCTGGTGGCACAGTGGTTGAGAGTCCACCTGCTGATGCAGCGGACACGGGTTCGTGCCCCGGTCCGGGAAGATCCCACATGCCGCGGAGCGGCTGGGCCCACGAGCCATGGCCTCTGAGCCTGCGCGTCCGGAGCCTGTGCTCCGCAACGGGAGAGGCCACAACAGTGAGAGGCCCACGTACCGAAAAAAAAAAAAGTCAGGTCACATAGAAACTTTCAAAACCACACTAAGCACAAAATATTAATTACCCTTAATACTTACTTTTGTAATCCTTGTAACTGGTTTTTAATGGTCCCATGGATCATTTTAATGAAATTTATATTCCAGTTGAAGAGAGAACTAAGAAATCTTCTTCCCTATAAATTAACAAAATAGAATATAATGTTAAAATTGCAACCAAATAAAAAGTTCCCAGGAACCAAAAAACAAACATTCTTTGAAAGTGTAGTAACACTGAAGTTTGCTACACCCAACAAGGAAGCAGCCATACTTCTAAGTTAGAATCTACACACTGAAGCTGCACTCGAGCACAGTGCTTCCGGTGGCAGCCCTGTGTGGGGATGGCGGCGGGAGCCTCGGAGGGACCGAGCTGGGCAGCAGCAGAAGGTGGGAGGCTCCCCGTGGAGGGTGGAGCAGCAGGCACCTCTGGGCTACTCCTATCCGACCACAGGGTGACCCAGATAGCTACCCCACAGCCCAGCAGTCAAGTTAAATGATGCATCAGCACTTCACTCTGGCTCTGTCCTGATGTCTCCACAACCTAAAATCAAAGAATGCTTGACATCTAGCATCTTGGGGTGGGAATGGAACTGAACATCACTTCATTTCATCTTTTATAAACGACAAAACCGAGGGCTTATGAAGTTAAGAGGCTGAGTATTTGCCAAGGTAGAATCTTCAAATACATATAGTCCCCATATATTATATGTAGTTATAAATGTTATACATATATCATGTAATATTAATTTTTATGCCTACTACTAGATTACACATGTGAACCTAAAAAGGAAGATTATATTTACTCTCTACAGGGGGAATAAAATACATCTGCCCAGAGTTTGCCTGTGAAGGACACCATCACCTTCTCACTGCTACCAGCACACCAGTGTCTGGAGTCCTACAGACACACAACACACTTTGATACAAAAGGCAGGGTAACCATATGCTTGCAACAGGTAAGTTTTTTAAAAAGTATTTACTGGGACTTCCCTGGCAGTCCAGTGGTTAGGACTCTGCGCTCCCAATGCAGGGGGCCCAGGTTCAATACCTGGTCAGGGAACTAGATCCCACATGCATGCCGCAATTAAAGGTCCCACATGTGGCAATGAAGATCCCACCTGTGGCAACTAAGACCCAGTGCAGCCAAATAAACTTTAAAAAAAAGTATTTACTGGAAGTAACTTGCCAGTAGAGTAGAGAAGAGATTTATTGTTTACCAAGAATGACTGGAAACTGACATGACCAAATTAATGACTGATAAGGAGACTAAGTTTAGATATCTTAAATTCAAAAGAGCACATCAATTTAAAAAAAGAGAGAGCTTTAAGACACACACGTATATATTTATGTCTACACCTGCACATATGTATGTGTGAGACAAGCACACTTCATCCACTGCTATGTATAAGTCAACATAAATAAAGTTTATTTATCTGAATCCACTCGTAACTTCTTTACTCTCCCAAATTTCACAACAACCCTGGGATACTCAGGGCAGAGGCCATGCATCCAGCGTCTTCCCAACAATGATGATGGGAGAGTAGCAAGAGCACAATCAAGGCACTTCCTGTCCTGCAGGCACTAAAAGCTCTATGAATGGCCTCGTGTGCCGCTCAAGGGAATCCTGGGAGAGGGCACCTGCTGCTCCTATTTTACAGAAGGAAATACTTAGATTGAAAGGAGTGTGGTCAAGGTCACCACCTACTCAGTGGACAAACAGGGGTCTGAACACAGCCTTTCTGACCCTGAGAGCTGAAGGTCTTGGCCAGTGTGGCCAGTCATCTGGTACAGCCCTTTAACCTCGCCAGCAGAGACTGTGCGTGGGGAGTGGGCAAACTGGGGTCAAATCCTTCGCTCCCCTGGCCAGCTGTGAGGGTGAAACCTTGAGCAAACTCTTCATTTAGGGCCCCCCCCTCCTCTGGGAGGTCCTTCCCCACACATCCTTCGGGGGGGGTGACAACTGCCTCCTTTTGCCTCCAATCAGATCTGTCAGGCCACAAGTAATCAGAAGAAGGCTACATTCTATAATAAAAAAATGGGCTTTGCATCCCCGGCATGGAGATACAGTCGATCGACAACAACTACAGAAAACTCCTAAGACAACGGACCAACGTGTCCAAGAGAACCAGACAAGCCACTCTGCAATTTTTAATCCTCTGGTAGCCATATTAATAAAAGTAAAAAAGATTAAATTAACTTTAATAATATATTTATATAGTCCAATATATCCAAAGTATCATTTAAATATGTAATAAATATATAAAAATTATTAGTGAGATATTTAACATTCTTTTCCCGTATTAAGTTTCAAATCCGTGTGTAGTTTTCACTCAAGGCCACAACTGGACTGGCCACATTTCATGAGCCTGCTCAATAGCCACATGTGGGAGTCACCACCAGTGGACAATGTAGCACTGGGCCAGAAGTCTCTCTTTGGATTTATTGGATGGGTAGGAAAAAGAAACCAAGAATACTGTGTGATGATGGGTTTGAGTTATATGCCAATTAACCTAGAATTAGGGCAGAGGGTCAGATCCATGGGGAAGTGCTTGCTCAACCTTATTTTTATTCATTTTTAATTTAAAATGCAATCATGGTTCCCCCAGGATTCCCACAGCCACCTGTTACCTTCTGATTTAATGATGAAATACGCAAGGACTTGGAAAACGTTTGCTTAACGCTGCCATGCAGTAAAAATGAATTGCAAAAAATACAACAGCTCTTGATAGTTAAGCTGACTCTTTTATTAATACACTGAGCATGATGCAAACAGCAAACACATGAACTTAAGAAAAACTTCCATTAAAAAGCAGTTCACAAACACACCAAAAAAGAAAAACCATTTACCTCTTCTTTTCTGATATAATGAACATTTATGAAGCACTCGAGCAGCATGTCTTTAATTTCTCTACTTTCCTCCAAATCATAATCAAAGCAATATAAAGCTTGATGGATACGCCATAGCCGACAGATGTCTGCACCCTGGGAATGACATGAAAAGAAAAACGCCTGAGTTTTTCTTTTATAAAGGGTAAGGTCACATTTCAAAATAACTATGAGACTATTTTGTATCACCAAAAAAAGAAATAATGACAAGAGAAAACATCTTAAAATTTGCACATGGAGCTCTAGAGAACATTTTTTTAAAACCTAGGCAAAAGCAGAGACGTTGACAGACAGTGCTGCTCGCCAGTTTTGTGCGACGAGGATGAGTCTATGCTGGCCAGTGTGGAGCATCAGCCACGGCCGGCTATGGAGCAACTGACATGGGACTGGTGCCACCGAGGAAACAAAGCTTTAACTTTCTTAACTTGAAATGTAAATGGCCCTGTGTGGCTAGCGGCTACTGTGGTAAAGGCACAGGTGTAGAACATAAGGAAGACGTTAAATAGAGTCTTGATTTAAAAGCTGAACAAAAAGGGCAGTGAAAATGGATTTTAAAAAGGCAAACCAGTGATGGCTTAAGGCTAAGTTCTGACACAAACCAGGATTTTTCAAATCACTCCTATGGCCAGCAGAGAAAGTCAGAGCACTAGCTGAGGACATAGCCAAAAATGTTCTTTTCTGCCATATAACTGACTGCTCCTGGGAGACCACAGTGAGACGGACTCTCCCACGGGTGGTAAGAACGGGACCAGCTGCGAGCTTTACAGAAAGCTGTTGGCAATGTGTACCAAGAGCTCCAAGTCCAAAGCCACTGACCTACAAATTTCACTTTGTAGGTACCTTTGTAGGAACCTGTGACAAGTAAGTAAAGATGTGAGGGGGGCGGTCAAAGAGAAATCCCCAAAGATCCCTAGAATCACAAGGGTCACCTTGGCTGTGGGATTATGGACGATTTTTCTCTTCCTCATTTTCCCTCTTCTTCATTTGCCCAATTTTCTAAGATGAACATAAGTATCTGCTGTTGTTTGATCAGGGAAAAATACTGCTCTTTTTCTGGATTTCTGAATTGTATACCAAAGACTGAAGGATGAGAAACAGCCCAAGTTACACTCGACCCTCACCATGCCCTCTGTTGGCCCCGCCGAAGCTTCCTCAGGCCTGGGCTGCAGTCCACAGCCCCACCCTGGCTGCCCTCCTGCCCAGCGCCCCCTCGGGTCTGCAGGCCCTACCTGACCACCCCACCCCCTTCTGTCCTTCCCTGAGCAATTCCCACCATGGGGACAGCCTCTCAAAGGCCACATACCAAGGAAGACGGGGAGAAAGCCTGCATACGACCACACATGGAGCCTCTGCCCACCCTCGACTGCCCACCTCTGAATATCCTCCAGTGCAAAACCCTAACTGAAAGCCACTGGGCCAGGCCTCTCGCAAGCAAACACAATTACTAACTGGTATAAACACCTGCACTTTCAAGTAACACGCAGCATGTACTTTAGAAAGCGAACATACTGTTTTCGTCTTGAGACTTCTCCTCAGCAGCATGACGAAAGCAGTCTTCCCCATGTCCTCCTTGGCAGGAAGGCCTCTCTCCCACCACATCACACACAGATCCTGGATGGAGCCCTGTAGCTCTCGTTCAGACTCAGGTAGCGCATACAAAATACCTACAATGGAGCAGTCATTGCGCGATGAGTAAAGTGAACCAGTGTTAGGCCATATTCAGCTGTGTAGAGCACTATGACTTAAAAGGTTTGCCAAGCAAATATTAGCTTATGTTTAACTTGCCAAAGATTTGTACACATTAGTTATGAGAAACAAATCGTGTTAATTACAAAATTGTTTTCCACTGTTATAAAAGCAGACCCAGGGCTTCCCCGGTGGTGCAGTGGTTGGGGGTCGGCCTGCCGATGCAGGGGACACGGGTTCGTGCTCCGGTCCGGGAAGATCCCATATGCCGCGGAGCGGCTGGGCCTGTGAGCCATGGCTGCTGAGCCTGCGCGTCCGGAGCCTGTGCTCCGCCACGGGAGAGGCCACAGCAGTGAGAGGCCCACGTACCACAAAAAAAAAAAAAAAAAAAAAGCAGACCCAGTAGAACCAAGAATTTTAGAACTGGAAGACCCAGAGAGGGCCTATTGTCCAAACTCCTAATCTACAAGAGGCAGACGCTGGGCTCCAAATCTGAGTGTAGAGACGCCCAGGGCAACGCTCAGCAGTAGTAACCAGCAACACACTACAACCATCCCTCAGTCTGTTGGCCTCAAGTTCTGGCTCACTGGTGAAAAACAGTAAAAGCAACTATTATAACGAATACAAAAGCTATAGTACTGTTATTAACAGAAAAGCTCAAGAACTAATTTAAAATACTGATAATGTGCTCATAACTGTAATCCACAGACATCCGAATGCCATTACTCTGATGTAAAATTCCTGAATTAATGGGGATTTTTTTTTTTTTTGCGGTACACGGGCCTCTCACTGCTACAGCCTCTCCCCCTGTGGAGCACAGGTTCCGGACGCGCAGGCCCAGTGGCCACAGCCCATGGGCCCAGCCGCTCCGCAGCACGCGGGATCCTCCCGGACCGGGGCACAAACCCACGTCCCCTGCATCAGCAGGCGGACTCCCAACCACTGCGCCACCAGGGAAGCCCAAGGGATTGATGCACAATATTAGCACTCATCATTTTATAAAGCATGTAGGGAGACTGAAGATAAACTGGTGGTAACACCCACAAGCATTTGGGAGCTACTTTCATACTGGTTAGGGTAACTTCTTAATAAGACACATTATTTCAACACAAGAATTCTTAATAAAACAGCATACTAAACAGATATATAAACCAAGTGGTGCTGAGAATCTGTCACATGGAACTAATCAGATTCACACAGTGGAGGTGACGGTACTTGGGATATTTTTATTAAAGAACGTTACTAAAACTTACTTTTGCATCTTTTATGTCTATAATTTTACACATATAATATTACAAAATCAGATCTTCTCATTAATTCAGACTAGTGTTCCCACTAAACTAATAACTACAGTTTTACATTTTAGTTAAAATTTGAAAAGTACCATGATATAAATATTAGTATAGTAAAACTCCCCTAAGAGTCAATAATTATTCCTCAGGTCATGTTCATAACATACTTAAAGAAACAAATGCAATGTCACAAATGCTGGGCTAACTTGAAATGTCTGGCAGTAATCACTAGCTGAGAAATTTATAATCAGACTGCTTCCCTTTTATCAGCTCTTATCCTTGGTCCTGAAGGTCAAATAAGACATCTCTAAAAGCCCCTAAACAGCAGTCAGTTGCTCAGTAACACACATTTTCACCATGTGAAACATTTATATGTGGCTTACACTAAATAATTACTCAGGATAGCGCCTAAAAGAATGCTCTTTTGCTCATTTTCTTTTAGCTGAAGTACAAGAGCTTGACTGCAAAGTTCTGCTTCTCCGCTGCTGAGGGGTCCCTTGTACCAAGTGTCACTCAGACACCACTCATACACACGCCACATTGTAGCTGAGTCAACTTACCATTTAATATAACAGCACACTCCAGTAAGGCTTCATAATTCTCACTTTCATTTATAACAGACACAGAAGCAAGAATCACAGATGTAATTGCATGAATTATTTCTATGTTTCTTTTCTATAAATAAAAAAAATCAGAGTACAAGTAAATTAAAATCAACTTAAAATTTAATTTTTAAATGTAAAAGAAAATCAAGCCACATTTGACACTTATTCTAAAAAGTGAATTAAAGCTGAACTTCTGATATTCTTGACTTCTACCTTTAAATTTTTCCTTAACTTAAAATTCAATTATACACAAAAAACAATTATTTTTTAACAAAGAAAAAGGAAATTGATTTTTGAAACACCAGTGCTACCATTTTTGACCCCTGCTCTGTTTCCATACTGCCTTCACCAGGGGCTTCCACTGGCTGCCACCCGTCCACCGGGCTCTCCACCAACACATCTGTTAATAAATTCTTGAGTCTTTGCCACAGCTCTTCTTTCTGTTTCCTTGACAATTCATCTAGCAATTCACTTAAGTTGAAAGGGTCAGAAGCATCTTTCTGCAAAATAAACAGCAACTGTTACATTCCAAATACAAAAAATTAGTTCTAGCCTTGGCGAAAAGTTTATGCACTAACTTAGTTACAAGTTCAAGAGTTTGGTTGTAGTTTTCACGAAAAGTTTATGCACTAACTTAGTTACAAGTTCAAGAGTTTGGCTGTAGTTTTCACAAAGTCCATTCTTAAAAGGGAAAAGCAAAGGGGTTATCAGGCAGAAAGTAGCAGATTCCTCCTCCCCCCAGTCAGTCCTGCTAAAGCAATCTTCACCCACTTAGCAAAAACCCTCCCTGAAATCAATCCTTCCAGATGTCTACCATCTCCAGGTCTATAATTAGGTTACAAAAGTATGCTAGCGCTAAAGTAAGAACAAAAGCAACACCGATAATAATGCATCCACACCAAGGACTGCATGCTGAGTTTCTGGTCTCCAACCTAACCTGGGCCATGACTTCGTCCCTGAATCCAATCTGGTACAATCTGAGCACCGAAATGGCGACAGTAAGGGATAGTAACCCTTTGAATAAGATAAGAATCAACGAGGCCATACTGATAATAGCAATGAATAAATACAGAAGCAATATGAGATTGGGAAATCACAATTTTGTAGCTATCATAGTAATAATCGATTCAGGCAAGAATCGTCAACTACTTCTACCCAGTGAGGAGGTCTTAACACCACTTACGTACGCAGTTCCTCCAAAACGCATAAACAAACTTAACCACATCAGCAAACAAGGGTAAAGGAAGGACAGACCACAGAACTGCTGCCTGCACTTCTCAAGACTGTCAGTCATGAAAAGGGATGCTGTGAAACTCTCTGGATTAAAGAGACCAGCAAGTCAGACAGTGGAGCACAGAGTGTGATACGGGACTGGGCAAAAAGACCCGCAAACACCCTGCAGGTGACCGTCCAGCTCCCTCTTTGAAGGTTTTACTGTGACTCTATGGGAGAGTGTCTATGTTCTAGGGAAACCCAGGGAAATACTGAGGGATAATGAGACATGGCCTGCAACTGACTCTCCAATGATGCAAAAAGTATACGGGAAGACTAAGAACGCTGGAGAGGAGGGGCAGGTGGAACTGGCAGGGCTCCTCACTAGGCAAGGGGCGGGGCAGCCCCCCAGGGCCCTCCAAGGCCACTTCTCCATCCTAATCCTACCAGCCTCCTCTGCTCACCCGAGCTGCTCAAGGGTCTCTGTCTTTCCCTTTTGTCCAGAATTCTCTCCCCAAGTCTCCACGCAGCCCATTCAGATCCCTGATAAAACTACCCTGACCCTCCCCATCCTTGTCCCAGCTTAGCCCTTACCCTGCTCTAGTTTCACGCCTGAATCCACCACAACCCGGGAGATAACCGAGGACAAAAAGGATGTCTTCCTCACTGTGCCACGCACGTAGCAAGGGGTCAGTAAAGACTTAAGTAATTAGAAGCACACTGCACTACACCACTTAGCATCCTTACAGCAACCCTCTTAAAAGAAAGGAGGGAATACCACTTGGGAGTAGTTGCCCATCAGCAGGTCTATTTGAGTATAGTTTTGTGTTACTTTTTTAAATAAACCTTAGACCCTACGGATTCACTGAGATGACTATATTTCATTTATGGATATAATGATTTTAGGAAAGTGTCTTACATTAACAGTCACAAACACAATAAAGCTAAACATAAAACTTACATCAAGTTGAATGAATTGCAAAAATTCTCCAATCAGCTCCTTAGACACTGCTTGTACAAATGTCTCACGTTTTTCCATGGCAGATCAAACTGTTTTTCATGTGGCATTTATTCTGTAACCCTAGTAAAAACCACAATCATATTGAAACTTGCATTTGCAAATATACCTTTTCCTACAAGATGTAATTCGGTACATTAGTTAGTGTCCAAAACTGCAAGAAAATCCCTGTACCACCGATGATAGACAGCTTCTAACAATATTCTGACATAAACAAGTTATAATATCTAAAAAATAACTTCCCTACCAAGGGAGAAAGGGGAGGGAGGGATAAACTGGGAGACTGGGATTGATATATACACACTACTATGTATAAAACAGATAACTAATAAGGACCTACTATATAGCACAAGGAACTCTACTCAGTACTCTGTAATGACCTATATGGGAAAAGAATCTAAAAAAGAGTGGACATATGTATATGTATAATTGATTCACTTTGCTGTACAGCAGAAACTAACACAACATTGTAAATCAACTATACTCCAATAAAAATTAATTTAAAATAAAAATAACTTCCATGTTTTCTTTACTGAGAATAGTAACAACATAACATCATGTTTCCTTCGAATGTTAACGATGTTCTCAACCAAGGAAAGAGAAACCCGACAGCTCTAGAAGGCTCACCTCCTCCCCCTTTTCAGCACCTTCGCAACATGCTCCTTCAGGTCTGAGTCAGCTCAGAACAGACCAAGGCCAGCTGCTAAATCCTGAAGACTCTCCTTCCTAAAGCACCATTCCTCCATCAAGAAAATCCCTGTCACAGTCACACTGTTACGCAGAGTGTGGCCCTGGGCTCACCTGGGAGCTTGTTAGGGTGTGCACCAGGTGCTCCCAACGACAGCACCCTCCTTCCCACCCCTGCGGGACGAGAGCTCAGGGACTGTGTGCAACCTCCCTCCCTGCCCGTGTTTCCCCTAACAAATCGTATTTTCCATTTACACCACCTAGTGCTAGCAGTGCCCGGTTTGAAAGACATCAGTCCAATGAAGTAATAGCAAAATGATGGACCATACATGTAACAGGACGCTCACTTTAAAAATAAGTGAAAACCTCCTGCGGTCATAAGGAGAGCAATATGGAAAATTACTGGTACCAACGGCAATAATTATGGGGATAGGGTCATCTTAAATACAGAACTCCAAGATCTTAGCATTTAAATTAAACCAACAAGGATAGAAAATGGCTTCTCCACATAAGTACCACTGAAGTGTGGTAACCTCACCCCTCAACTCAGATGCCTGAGCTATGAGCATAACTTGTGACTGGCTAAGCGGGCAGGAGGGCCACCAGCAACAAGCCTGATGAGTGATAATGGCCAGTGCCATTTCAAGAGTTTAAATAAACAATATTCCAAAAAGGTGCGATCAACTGCATGGAATCATATACCTTAAACTGGGGACCCTCCTGGATTTTTTGTGATTCTGCTAACTTTTCTGGTTTGCTCTATTTCCAAGTGTAATTCTTCGCATGTTGGTCTTAACCACAGTAATCCACTGCCACTAGACTACCAGACTTATTGTCACACTCCCCACTGTCTCTCTGACTGTAGTTCTTCAAGGGTTACTAATTTCTTAACTTACGCGCAATCTCTCTCTCTCAAAGTGACGCACTACTATGTGCACAAGACCTCACCCTTCCAGCCAGAGCTACCTTCTAGGTGAGAGACCATCCCACCATGCAGCTACCGTCCCCATGGCACTGTGCTCTTCACACAGGAGGTCTGGCACTGAATTAAGATGAGCATTAAAAAGAGATCCCTGTCACACTGTCACCATGGAAAACCCTCGTCACCTGGATCAAACCATTCATCTCAGACGTAGGAGAGATACTTGAGGACGGGTTTCCCAGAGCACGGAGGCTCAGGGAACTGAGGTCAGTCCCAGGTCCAGGCTGGGGGTCCTGTCTGGGGTCAGTCGCGGGTCCAGGACTGGGGGTCCTGTCCGGTGTCAGCCCTCGGTCCAGGGCTCGGGGGGGTCCCGTCTCGGGTCAGTCCCAGGTCCAGGGCTCAGGGGGTCCCATACGGGGTCAGTTCCCAGCCCAGGCTGGGGGTCCTGTCCAGTGTCAGTCCCGGGTCCAGGCTGGATATCCTCTAAATTCAGTCCTGGAGGGAAGGCGCGGAGTGTGGCGCGCTCCCGGTCCCGGTGCCCACCTCCTCGGCCACCTCTGAGCTGCCAGCCGGGACGCGGGCTCAGATCACGGCCCATGCGGAGGCTGTGGTGCTAGGGGCCCGACCTGCCCGACCCCGCTGTTTCCCGGGCCCCTGCCCCCAGCCCTTCGCGAGCCGGCACCGCGGCACTCACCTCGTCCCCGGGACCCGCAGTTTCCCGCGCTCGGACCAGATTCAAACCCGCGCGCCGGCGCCCTCGACGCGCTCCGCCAGCCCGCGCGTCATCACGCGCCGCTCTCGCGAGAACTGGAAGCGTCTGGGCGGGGCCTCCGGAGGGCGTGCGCCTCCGCCTCCCAGTGCGCGCCCGAGCCCCACCCCGCCCGTAGCCCCTCCCCCAAGGCCCACCACTCCCGGGCCTGTGCCCGGGCCCCGCCTGTTCCACGCGAGCTCGGATCCTGACATTTTTTAGCCTGATATCAAAATCTGTCTTGCCTTAAATGACTGAAATGGATGCAATCTCTGACATAAAGATTGACTCAAAATAAAACTGTGACATCATCCTTTATATATATCAAGTGATGTCTGAATTCTCTAGCAACTGGACAACGAGTGTTCGTGAACGCATATGTCAATTCCACGTTTCCCACATAATTCTGTCCTAACGTAGCATCTACTTTTGCTACGCAGCTTCTATGGACCATGTCTCCAGCAAATATATATATATATATATACATATACGTATATACAGATACATATTTAATATCTCGTGACCAAAATGCTCTAGATTCACACTTTTATTAATTAGGGATACAAATAGATCAAAGCCATATAAACTGATTATAAATTTGATATGTACTTATCAAATATAAAACTAAAATTTTGTTGAAACACACCTCTTAATGCTGTGGTTAAGACTATTTTTTCAATTTATGTTTCTAAGAATAAATATTCTATTCTTATTTTTTAATAGATGTAAATACTGAGAAAACTTGTTCACACCAAAAAAAGCAGGCAGAAATGAAAAAAAATTAATAGCAATGTACCTTATTCCTTGAATGTATTTTAATAAAATGCCAAAAATCACATACTGATCTATCATCAATTTCTTTGAATTTAACTTGTATCAGCTAATAACTTGACTGGGCTTTCCTTCAATTTTTGTTCAAAAACTTGGAAACCACCTGAATTTCAAAAAGAATTTTTATCCAGTCACTTAAAATCATTTCTCGGTTTCCAAAAAACCTTTAGCCAGATACATTGAATTACTATTAATTACATCAGTTACTCTTTTATTTCAAGGCACTTTTGCCAATACAACTTCTTTTAAATAAAATCTTCTATTGCTTGCTTTATGTTTCTCTCACACCTTGAAGAGCTGCAGATGGCACTCACTCAGTTTATGGAAACAATGTGATCCATAAATCCAGACCTCACCGTTAAGCCAATCGGCCAAATCAGAATGAACTGTGTTGGAAAAGCCTCGGGAACTGTTTATAAACAACTGAGGAATACAGAATGCATCTCTAAGATGGGGGCCATGGGCCCACTCGGACACCAGGGTCAAGCAGCAAAGGCCCCAGGCTCACCCCAGGCCTGACTCCACCTGGAGTCAGGGCCTGGAGGAAGACTGTCCCCAGGGGTCCAGCGTGAGCCCATCACCCCGCGTCCTGAGGCTTTGGGCTTTGCTGTGAGGGCCTGGCTGTGATGCAGGTGCCCTGGGCCCCTGCCCTGTTCAAGCCGGCCGCCACGCAAAGCTGCAGCCCACCTCCCAGCCCCGGTCCCCATGAGACCCCGTGCTAGCCCTTCCCCACCCACCCCAACGTCAGAAATCCTTCCGCTGTGCCCTGGAACCCCCAGGCCCTCGCCAGCAAAACCCTGTCCCCTCCTGCCCAGCCGCTCTCTGTGAGGAGAGCAGCCCTGCAGCTGCCTTCCCTCAGGCTGGAACCTTCCGGAGGGGATTCTGGACTAACTGGCCGTCTGGGGAGGGGGAGGGTGGTCACCGCCGGCCCGGTACAGTGCTGTCCAACGGCAAAATGACGGGAGCCACAGCTGCAGCTGCAGCTGTGACCCCAGGGACCTCACTAGCAAAAATGAAAACAAACAGGTGAAATGAACTTGACCACGTGCCTCATTAAACCCATGAGATCAAAAATACTGTCGTTACAACAACATGAAAGCAGAGCCTTTGGGGGTGGTCCTGGTCTGTCAGGAAGCTTGCGGCAGGAGGGCCCCACCGGGCGCGTGGAGAGGCCGGCCGTGTCCCCGGGCGGTTAGCGCGCCCCTCCGCCTCCCCCCACCCCGTCGCCTTTCCTCGCAGCCCCGGCTCCCCGAATGCCACGCCCCAGCTCAGGCCCCCCTCTTCACTCTGGAGCCGGTCACCCCGTCCTAGGCGTCCACTCCCGCCTCGGAACCCACAGCTGCCTGCACGCGCGACGGGCTGCGGGCGCTCACGCCCTCCCGGGCGCCGAACCTGCTCCCTTTCCTCCCTTTTCCCATCCCCGTGTCCACTCTTCCGTGGTCCTGTCTCCTGGGTAGAAAGGGATAAAACAAGGAGGTTCTGAAGCCACAGCCCAAAGGGGGCGGGCTCAGGGCTAAAGAGGAGTCACGTGCAGAAATACGTCCTTCTTTCTGTGATTTTATACTGTACTGTCTCTGTCACTAAAAGTTTGAGGTTGGGAAACGTGGATGTATTTGAACAACAGTGAAAGAAAAAGCAGAAGCAACTGGAAGCCGGATGCCCACCCTTGCCCTACCCTAGGGACTGGGCCCCAGCCTGAGAGACCCGAGTGAAACACCGGGGAGGGGGGGAAGGGTGAAGACGGCGCCCCTCTGTAGGCGCCATTTGCACGCCCCCTGCCGTGATGACCTTGGGAAGATGAGGTGAAAGGGGAGCTGTCCGCCTTCATCTTCCTCCCGGCTCTGGGCACGGGGCAGCTCTTCCCGGGGAGGCCACCGCAGAGCTGGGTGGGGTCTCCTGCATGGGTCACTCAGAGGACAGCGAGATAGATGGCCCAAGCAAAGCATGCTCCGCCAAGCTGCCGTTTGGAATTTAGTGAGCTGCTTATGAGACCACGAACCTATACCTGTGCAGACCAATTAAGTCAGACGACTGGGGGACACAGCGAGCATTAGTGTTTTTAACGAGTATTAGGATCCCCAGGTGATCCTAATGTGCAGGTTAGAAGTCGATAGCAGAAAAGATGGAGAGAGAGAAAACCTGAGTGGCACGAGCATAGAACCGATAGTGCTGAGCACACAGTGAGCGAGCATGGCCTGGGTGGGGGAAAGCACCCTGCCAGCACCCTTCCCAGCCAGACGTCCAACACAGGACGTGATCACTGTGCCCTCAAAGTGCACCAGCACCGCCGAAACTGGACACAACCCAACGTCCACCAACAGACAAATGGGCAAACAAGACGGGTCCATCCAGACAGCAGAATATTCATCAGCCTTAGAGGGAACGAAGTTCTGACACAGGCTACAACGTGGATGAGCTTGAAGACACGATGCCCAGTGAGAGAAGCAGACACAGAAGGCTATACAGAGTGATTGCATTCGTACAAAATGTCCGGAACAGGCAGATCCACAGACAGAAGGTAGGTTAGGGGTTGCCGGGGCTGACAGATACGGGGGTGACTGCTAGTGGGTGCAGGGTTCCTTCTGGGTGATGAAAATGAACTGAGATCAGACAGTGGTAATGGTTGCACACAACCTCATGAACATACTAAAAACCAGTGAATTGTACACTTTAAAAGGGTAAATTTTATAGCATACGAATTGTATCTCAATAAAGCTGTTATAAACAAATTTCACCAGCGTGAGTACCAACACAGATATGCCAAGCTGGGGATTTGAATCCGAGTTAACTGGGGTGGGAAAGCAGGGCTGGTGTGGGAATATCTGCACAGCCCACACCCCTGGGCAGTGCTCACGGGCAGCAGGACGTTGAGGAAGCCTCCGGAAGGGAGCCGCACCCGGCAACAGTAGTTCTCACCCCTGAGTCACACCACAATCACCCTGGAGTCCTTGACACCCAGCCTGGGCCTCCCCAGACCAGCCCGCTCAGGCTCTCTGGAGGTGGGGACAGGTCCCGCGTGCACCCAGGGGACCAGGGGAGAGTGTTGAGAAGGCAGGAATACGAGCTGGCCCCAAGGCCACCGTGGATCTGCCTGTTCTGGACATTTCCTAGGAATCACATGCTGTGTGGCATTTTGTGTCTGCTTCTCACTGCACAGCAGATGCACGGGGTGGCCAGTTCCCGGGAGGTGGGAAAGGGGCCCCTGAGCACTGCTGTTCCTGCGGGGGCTCCTCCATGTGTCACTCACACTCAGCTGAATCTGCCAGCAATTTCTATGAAATACTCTACCCGGACCCCTTAGTCAGGAGCAGAGCCCTCTGCATAGCGTTTTGTCTGCATGAAAGTGAAGGTTGCCTTTCACAGCCTTTTCCAGGAATACACATGTTAAGAGCACCTACAGTAAACGGCTCAGAGGTTAGTCTTGTCTTATCCAAATTAACATTAACTATCTATCTTGTTAAATCACTTTATACCATATACTCTGTTTATCTTATTTCTATTGGATATCTTCCTACAAGTCCATTTGTGAAAGAGTAAAGAAACTGTAATTATTGGCTGCTACTGAAAAATTAAATTCAAGGGATGGTCTAAATATTTTTGTGATATTGAGATAGTTTAGTAAAATAACTGAAGTAATGGACCATCAACCCATTTAATCTTGTAAGAATAATTCTACTGCAAGTATTTTGTTGTGTTTTGATTTGGCTATACCTCTAGTTTAGAAGCAGCCTCCTTATTTGGCAAGTTTGTCATCCTGAGATGCCTGTAAAGCACGCTGGTGGGGCTTACCTGGCTCTGGCAATTAGCTACGAGATCCTGCGCAAATCATTTTCCTTGAGAGCCTGGCTCCTCGCCTGGAAAATGGGAGGCAGAGCTGTAACAACTAGCAGCTCCTTCTGGCTCTAAAATACACGCAGAAATGAATGAAATGGCTCCTTACGGGAACCTTTAAAAGCCGCAAGGCATCACAGTGGTGGCAGCGCCACCTGGTGGGACCAAGGCTTCTGAGGGAGAGGAGGCGTCAGTCACCAGCCCAAGACTGTCAGGTGACTCCTTTCTCGCACGATGACACAGACATGAGTGCTGTGGGTTACGATGCGCAGTGAGTGCATGCTTCTGCTCACTTCCCCTGCCCCTAGCAGCTACGGGAGATAGGATGCAAACAGACAAAACCGAAAATGCATCTCTGTGCCAGTGAAGCATAAATGGTTCAAACACGAATGCAGAACAAGGTCCTGAGGCCACGAGGGTGCAGGCCACGGACAGGCAGGTGCAGCAAGTGCGGTTCCTCGGGCAAGTGGGCTGGGCATGCCCCACGGAGGACCGAGACCAGGTCTGGGCTGTCTGCTTGCAGCCAAGGGCCAGGCAGACCCACCTGCCCAGGAAAAGCAGCAGAAAGGCTCAAGACCCAGTGCCTCTGGCGCAGGAGCCACAGACCCAGACCCAGCTCCCGACCAGCAGCCACATCAAGTCCCTCTCTCATTTGGTCGCAGGAACTATCTCAAAATCTCAACTCTCCCCATGGAGTGGGGTCTCAGAACACCCTTTAAGACTTGCTCTGGACCAGGGGCCAGGAGGGCAAAGACAGGGGCAAGGGGATGAGCTCAATCTCCCCCCAAAGAATCAATGTCTTGTAGACATCTTCTCTGACCTCAGTGCAATTAAATTCATAACCAACACCAAAAAGGGGGGGTGGGGCATCATGCTTGGAAACTTACTCCTTGAGTTCTATGTAACTCAAGGAATAAAGAGTAAATCTCAATAGAAATTAGAACATGCCTAGATCTAGATGAAAGTGTGTACTTACCAAAACTTGGGAGGTGAGGCTGGAGCAGGACGTAGAGTAAAATTTCTAGCCTTAAGTGAACGTAATTGTTTTAAAAGAAAGATGGAGGGCTTCCCTGGTGGCGCAGTGGTTGGGAGTCCGCCTGTTGATCCAGGGGACGCGGGGTCGTACCCTGGTCCGGGAGGATCCCACGTGCCGCGGAGCGGCTGGGCCCGTGGGCCGTGGCCGCTGGGCCTGCGCATCCGGAGCCTGTGCTCCGCGGCGGGAGAGGCCATGGCAGTGAGAGGCCCGCATACCGCAAAAAATAAATAAATAAATAAAAATAAAAAATATGAAAGATGGAAAATAAGTTTGATGTTCAACTCTGTAAGCCAAAGAAGACAGAAAGGGAGGCAAGAGCAGAATTTAATACAAAAACAAAAACAATTGATATAATAAAATAATAAGCAAGGTCTTTACAAAACTAGTAAGATAAGTGGATTTCTAGCAAGTCTAATCAAGAAAAAAGTAGAAGGTACACATAAACAATGTCAGGAAATTAAAAGGAGATGCAGCTACAAATATAATAAAGACATTAAATTCATAAGAAATAGTTTTCCAATAAATTGGAAAGCATGAGGTAGATAATCTTCAAAACTGATTTGATAAGGAATTGAAAATAAACTAATACAAAATGTTAAAATGAATGGGTAATCAAAATCTTCTTAAAAGACATCAGGCTCAGAAATTTTTATAGGCAAATTTCACCAAATTTTTAAGAAACAGATGATCACTGTCTTATGCAAACTGTTTCAGAGACTAGAACAAAAGGAAGAAGTTTCCCTCACAGGCCCACATTCTGAACAACCACATGCACCCAAGCCGCGCCTTAGGCTCTACTTTCAGGGGGATCCAGGCTGAGACCCTGGGCTTGAGAAGATGGTCTTGGAGGAGCTAAACATACACGTGCATACTTACACATACACACGTGCACACAACATGCATATGCACACACAGTACATACATGCACACAAGCACATATTCACATGTGCATGCACACACACTAGGCACATGTACGCACACTCAACGTGCATACGCAACACACATATGCGTGCCCACTCCTGCATGCATGTATGATGCACTTGCTCCAGGTCACATGGGGCGGGGCGGGTTGAGCGTGGGAGCCTCCATGCTCCCAGCGTGACTGGGAGCCTCGCTCTTAGCCCCTGGGCCACTCCAGGTAGAAACAAGGGGACATCTAACGAGACGTATGGATACAGAGACATCCATCCCTTTAGTGGTTCTTACAGGGCAGGTGGGCCAACAACAGTGAAAAAAGAGAACCTGGGGATACCCACACCCTTCTTCATTCTGAAGGACTCTGGTTGGAGGTGGGGCTCTTCCACCACATTGCATCGTCACCCCCGTCCCGGCCTCTGTGGTTTCAGGTAAGCAGTCAGCAGTATCTCATCGAAGAATCCTTGTGGGAGACGGTCTAAGATTGACTTTCCACCCTTTGGCTGAAATGTGCCTGGCGTGGGCCTCTCTAAGTTTATCCCACCTGGAGTCCGTTGTTTCTTTAATGTGTAATGTTTTCCATCAAATCCGAGCATGCTTGCCCATCATCTCCTAAATGTAATTTCTGGCCCTGCTTCCCCCTCCCCTCTGGGACTTCACTGTGTGTAAGATGGTGCCCTGTTCATTCTTCTTCATTCTGTTCTTTTTGTCCTCAGATGAGATCATCTCAGTGACTCATCTTCAAGTTTGCTGATTCTTCTGTCTGCTCAAATCTACTGTTGAACTTTAGTGAAATGTACATTACACTTAGTGTATTTTAAACTCCAGAATTTTTATTTCCTTTTGATGATTTCTGTCTTTGTTGCCATTCTCTATTTTGCTGAGAATCATTCTCATACTTTCCGTGAATTCTTTGGACACGGTTTTCTTTGAACATACTTACATAATAGCTGATTTAAGGTCTCCGTCTACTTACATCTGGGCTTCCTGGGGGCACTTTCCATGACTGCTTTTTCCCCGTGTGTGGCCCATACTATCCTGTTTCTGTGAACGTCTCATGTTCTGTTGTTGTTGAAAACCGAACATTTAAAATAATACCGTGGCAACACTGTAAGAGCCCTCTCCACAGCTTAGATATTTTTCGCTTAGTAACCTTCTTGGGTGAGTCCCCTAAAAGCTATATCCTTTGCTCTGTGCTGCCTCTGAAGTCTCTGCTCAGTTAGCCGACCTGGTCAGCTAGTGACTGGGCAGAGGTCTCTCTAGTACTTTGGACTCATCTCCCAGTATCTGCTGAGGGCTGGTGTGTGTTGGGGGGGGGGCGGGGGGAGTCTGTTTTCACATCCCCTCAGGCGGTTGACACCTCTGCCGCAGCCTTCACTTCCTGCTTGCACGGTGCCTCAACACCAGCTGGAGGTGACAGGTCCGGGCTCACTCGCACAGGCCTTTCCTGGACACGTTCGCAGCCCTGCACTTGCACGTCTTTCTAGAGCCCCAGGAATGCCAGTTTTCCCAAGCCCCTTTTGGACATCAATTTCCCACGTTTTCCTTTAAAATTTTTTGGTCAGCCTCCTGTTGTCCCAACTTGTATCGCCATCCCAGGGACCTGATGTGTTAAACAACTGCCACTGTTTGTTTTCCACATGGTTTCCCCAGGAGCCAGTTGAGCCAAACAGAGGCAGATCTCTGGGGACGGGGCTCTTGGGAAGTGATGAACCCACCCTGCCCGCTCCCAACAGCTGCAGGTTTTCACTGCTATTGTGGTTCCAGGGCTGCTGTACTCTTTTCTCCATTACATTTTCTAGTCGCTATCAATGTTAGTGTATAAACCACAGAAATTTGTATGTTTTTATAACTGACCCTTTATTAAATACTTGTTCGATTCAAAAGTTTTCAGATGATTTTCTTAGGTTTTTCACACAGGCAATCTCATATTTGAAAATGACCTTCTTTCCCAATACAAAATTTATAATCTTTTTCTTTCCCTATCGTATTGCCCAGGATTTCCAGATTAACACTAAATACAGACAGACCTCCTGGCTCATTTCCCACTTTTCTGCCTCAATTGTTTCTCAATTATTTCTCAGACTATGGCCTTTGTCTCAATAGGGTGTACTCTTTACTATGTTCACCAGCACCTTTCTCTTTAGCCCGAACTAAGAACTAGCAATAGGTGCCCACCTTTCCTTAAATGGAAACTTGTTAGGACAAATTAATGTTATTTAAGGTCTGCCAGGTTTATTCATCCTTTATTCAACTGATATTCATTCACCAACTGTGTGCTAGGAACAGTGATAAACAATTGGAAAAGATTTAAGTAACACCCACATAACCTCTGCTTTGGACACTTACAGTCCAGGCGCGAAATGGTTTTAAATAAAGCTAAACTGGGATTATGCTACTGTGATGGTGCTGAGTGAGCTGATTAACAGGGAGGCTGGCGCTAGACTCTTGAGACTCGCCTCAGTCACCCCGACCATCGGCAGGGGATGCCAACAGCAGTGGCACCTCTAGTGGTTCCCCTCCACTTGTTCAAACCAGACCCTCTTTCATTCCTTCTCAGTGCTCTGGTTTTCAAGACTGTTTTTTCTACTCATGATTATCTTTCAGAAGAGCTGTTTTCAAAACTCAGAGTCTGAGGTAGGCAGAGAATAGTCAAATTAAGATGGAAACAAAAGGAGTAATATCAGTGCCCTGAGGTAGTTCTTCTGAAAATGAAAGAATTAACAACTAGCAAATATAAATACTATACTGTAACCACTTTTCAAATTATCTGCTTCCACACTAAAAATTTTACTCCAAAAGACAAAGAAAGAACAAATCACAAGTGAGCTAACAGAAACGTTTTATTGAATAAACACATGCACTGTCGTGTAAAATTAGCTGAGTGGAAAGGGCATTCTACAATAAACCTTCTGCTGTGTTCCATCCACAGCAGGCCATCCAGCTGGACTGGAGTTAAAGCAACAACCACAATATAAACACACACGCTGACTGCATCTGGCTTCAGTGCTTGACAAAGGAGGGCTGACCTCTGGATGAGGAAGAAACTGTGGTGAACTCAGCTGCAAGGCTCCTTCTGTTTTAACCTGAAGCAACTGCCTCACACTTCCTACTTTAAGGCACAGGATAAGCAACAAAGTAACAATTCAAATTAACCAACGCTAATTTCCCCTCCATTGGTTTGGCTCCAGGTAGAAAAGCTAAAGTTCCCTTTTCCCAGATGAATCAATTATTCAGAACCACCGGCCATGAAGGTTTTGAGAACGGAGTGTCCATCGCCAGGATCCTGGAGCCCGGCGGAGGTCTGGCCTGATACTGATTCTCAGCTGCCCAACTGGACACAAGAGGTTCCCAAAACACCCATCGGCCATCAAGACAGAATCCTACCTGGGAGGTGTTTCAGTGACCTCAGAGTCATCGCTTTCCTTTCCAAGAGAATGGAGCTGTTTGCTGGGTCTGTGTCCAGCCCCACGATCCACACAGAGGGTGGGCATCATGCTGCTAATTGGCTTTGTTTGGGTTTTGTACCTTTCACGGCATTTATTTTGCCTAATTGCTTAACTGAAGTATTCCACCACGTAAAATACACATTGAACAGGTGAACCACGTGGCTACAAAACCCAAAAGCTGGGGATGTTGGTAGAAATCACTGGTATGCTACATTTCAGTGAGTGTTTCTCCTGTCTTAGAAATATGCAAGGAGCCAGGGGTCCCCAACCCCGGGGAGGAGGACCGGTTAGGAGCCTGGCCTCACAGCAGGAGGCGAGCGGCGGGCGAGCGAGCGAGCGAAGCTTCACCTGCCGCTCCCCGTCGCTCCCCATCGCTGGCATTACCGCCCGAGCCATCTTCCCCCACCCCACCCCCAGTCCATGGAAAAACTGTCTTCCACGAAACCGGTCCCTGGTGCCGAAAAGGCTGGGGACCACTGCCAGAAGCCCTGCAACAAACTTTTTTTTTTTTTTTGGCTGCACCACGTGGTTTGTGGGATCTTAGTTCCCCAGCCAGGGATCGAACCCGGGCCCCTGGCAGTGAGAGCGTCGAGTCCTAACCACTGGACCACCAGGGAATTCCCACAACAAACCTAATTTTTAAAAAATCTCCAAAGATCTAGTATCACGGGCAGGCAATTAGATTTAGGAATTACCTGTCTTCCTCACGCTGCTGCAGTACCAGAGTTAGATGTTTCCCGAGCACACACCCCTGAGTGTCACCACGTTCGTAAGGCCCTCCCGCGCTGACAGAGGAGATGGTCTCTGCTGGGGCTTCGGAGAAGCTTCATGACCCAGGAAGCTGCGAGAGCACCGGGTCTGCACGACTGCATGAGACGTACCGCAAGGCTACAGGCCCCATCACACGCACACCCAGGGTTCAAGGTGTGCGGTGGACACCACTGAAACCCGCCAGAGGGCAGGAGCAGCGGTGGCGTCCACACAGGCACTTGGGCAGGCCGGTCACGCCCAGGAGTCCATGGCGGGGGCCCTAGTGAGGTCCCTGACTCAATCTCACAGCTCTGTTTTCCCCGGGATTACTACGTAGCTGTAGGGTGCCCTCTGGCTAAGGAAGTCATTTGCACCACACGTCTCAGAATCCTTAAAGCTCTTTCTGCACACGTGCACCCTGTGCTTGGGGCATGCACAGCTGCCGCACGGCTATGGAGCCTCACCTTGTAAGAGGCTTGCGGCCTTTAAGTATCTAAAACATGCTTTTCATAATCTAAGAAGAAAAATATTCCCAAATAAAAGTTGTATAACAATATTCCAATACTGAGGTCAGTCATGGCATAAAGTGAGGAAACCCAGTAAGGGGTTCCTTACAACCAGCAGCCGCTGTGCCGGAACCCCGGGGCTGCGGTGGTGGCTGGCGCCGGCTCGGGGGCTCTGTCTTCTGTGTGCGTCACGCTGATGATCACGGGCCGGCGTCGGCTCCCGCCGCGACTTCCTAGCTACTCACCCCGACCTACCTCACAGCCTCTACGGGGACAACGTGAGTTTGTCTTTCTTTTCGGGCTGAAAAACACTGTAAATTTCACAACAGACTAACTGCTAACATTTAAAATCCGTCTGTATTACATTTCAGGAAAAGTATGATTATGTATCTGCACTGTTTCATGAATAAGTTACAACAAGCAACTAGAAATAAACTTAAGACATTCCATTTTATGTAAGAAATTTCAGATTAGTGCACTATGATTTATGAACCATGACAACTCTCTTAATATTTTATATAACTCAGTTATGTGACATTTTTCCTGATAAGCACTTCAACTGACTTCTCAATAATACATCTTTATATTTATGAAAGTGTAAATACTTTGAATACATTCTTTCATCATTCATAATGGGCAGAAATATACTAATATTTACTAATCTTTCAGCTTTTCTTTTTAAAAAGAAACACCAAAAAATAGGTCACTGAGAGCTTTTTCCTGCAGAGACAAAAACGGTTATTTGTCATAAGAATTTAATAGGTTTTAGAAGAAAAAAAATATATATTTCCTTGATCCATTTTCTTCTGAATTCAAACCAGCATGTAGAGATTATAAAAAATAGTCTATTTACACAGCATAGTGCACCTCAGTGATATACAAAAGAAAGCAATAAAAAAGCACAACCATATATCGGCTTCCTAGGAGAGACAACTGACATACAGCTTTATGCACACAACGGTTGACCACTATCCTATGCACGCCGAAAAAACTGGTCAAATACTAGAGGAAATTAAACATACAAAACTTAATGCTAATAATGGCCAAATATGCCTAAAACGTCAATGTTTTATAAAACCACTAAGGGACAAGTAACCAAGTACATGAAATTATAAAAAGAGCATGGGTGCGTCTGTGGGGGCTGCGTGTCGGCACGGGGCTGGCGGATACAGCGGGGGCTCCTCGGCCAGCACAGCCTACGTCACCACGTGGGGCCTCGTCCCATCCTCCGTGAGGTCGTACCTGAGACACAGGAAGACACACGGTCACAGGGGAAGCACTCCTGAATGGACGCACGGGGCTCTGCGTCTGTCTGTTGGGGGGCACTCACCACTGGGTCCAGCCTTTGGCGAGTTCTTCAGATGCCAGACCGACCAGGACCTGTGGTGAGAAAAGGCCTGCAACAGTGGGTTTCAGGCCTCTCACCATCGCTTCCGATCTTCTCTGGCAACACACTCTCCCTCATTTTCAGCCTCTCACTTTTCAACTTTTCTACCCTTATGATCCACCCATGACCTATACGGTCAATTATACCCAAGAGGCCCTTCCTGTATCCAACAGTCCTGACAGGAAGTTATCACAAAGTACCAGGGGGGATAATTCACATTGATACCAGCTCACAAACCACTCACAGCAGCTTAGCTGACGTGGTTTATCCACGTACATAAATCTAGTCTAAAAAGAGTACTCTGGGTTAAGTGTTTAATTTTTACAAAGCGTAGGAATTTTTTTTTTCGAACTTACTTTGCCGAGAAGCCCTTTGTCTTTGGACAGGAAGCCACCGCTGTTCTTCACGGCCACGTCCAAGGTTCTCCTCTGCACGTCCGGCAACGAGACACTGAAATCAAAGCTGAAGTGGAAAACAGAGGATCATCCTTAAATTTCTCCATAATTTTGCTCTGTTTTACCGTAACTAAAAAATGACATTGCTGCTTATGAGACCATTCCAAATGTGATGTTCATTTTTTATTATAAAACTGATCTCTCCTGCTAGATGTTTGGACCTGGCCCTTCAGGAAGACTCAAAGTGTTTTTTTGTTCCATTATTCTCTAAACATAAGAGGAGACTGGAATCCTAAACATGCGAAAGGCTGACCCTGTGGCTCCCCCGTGTGGACACAATGCCTGACTCCCGGTGTAAAACGTGGGCCATGGTGTGCGACACACTGGGGGGCCCAGGGCCGTCCGCTCCCCCAAAGAGGGTGAGCTCCAAGCCTGCAAGTGAACAGAAGTGGGGTGTCCGAGAAGCAGCCTCACAGAGGAGGGGATCTGCAGGCACCTTCTGGAGCCTGAAACCAGATGCTGCAGAACAAAAGCCTCCAGAAGCGAAGCTGGCAAAGCAGAGGACAAGGTCGGAGGCCTTGTGGGGACACGGGGACATGTGGACATGGTCGGCCTTCCCAAGAGCGAGCAGCCTGAACCCCAGGTTTGCAGGAACTCTTAGAGGCTGCGGCTGAGCCAGACACCCATACCAGGACCGGGTGCCTGCCCATCGGTTTCTCATCTCCGCGTAAATAAAGTCACTGGTGAGAAGCCATGATTAAGTGACTAGTAACTGAGTTAATGGATATCAACACCATTCAACTTACTATTTCTCCACATGTGCACAGGCCAAGGCTGGTGGAGTGTGGCCTGAGGATTCACGATGTGATGCTCAAATGCCTATTTATTTATTTATGTTAACAAGTTTATGACCGCTCTTCGGGAGGCGTTTTTCACTCATGCTCTCACTGGTGTAAATGCCTCCGTCATTCCAAGGCACCACCAGGCCTTCCTTGAGTGGTGAACACAACTGTCTACCCCACTGAGTGGACACGTACCTCTGATCAAACACGGGGTTCAGCGTTTTCTTTGACACGTGTGTTTTTCTCCTTCCTGACCTCCTCTTGTCTGGTAACAAATACAGGCGGACGTAGGGATCAGAGCCGTCTTCAGAGAAGGCAATGAGATTTCTTATAACACAAACCAGAGAATGCTCGGTATTAGAATCTACCTAAGATTAGATACCTAATTAGATACCTAATCTATCTAAGGAGCACCGCACTGGAACTTACTACCTAGTTTTACTTGCATCCCGTGACTGCCTCCTTCCCACGCGCACTTCGGTCAGCGGCTCTGCAGAGGTGGCCTCTGCCCCGTTTCCTGCGCCCAGGGTTTGGGGGATGTTCTGACCCGCAGAGAATCACCTTTCCACACTGCTTCACTGTCCCCTCCCAGTGAGGGGACGCGGCCAGCCTCGCGGGAGACCCCTCCCCGGCTCCTGCTCAGGCCACGGACCCCACCCTCTGCCCTTCGTCCACCCGAACGCTTCACAGACGCAGGCCCACCTCCTTCACGCGGCTTCATGCTGCTCTCGTCCTCGGACAACTGGGCCAAACACGCTAGTATTTAATTACAGCCGACCCTTGAACCACGTGGAGGTTAAGGGCTCCAACCCTCCGCATATGTGGTTCCGCATCCTTGGAGTCAACCAACTGCAAATCGTGTAGGGTGGTGGCATTTACTACTGAAAAGCTCCTCGTGTAGGCGGAGCCATGCCGCTCAAACCCACGCTGTTCAAGGGTCAGCTGTCCCTGCAACCACTTCCAATTGTTCACTTGTTGATGGACCGAAAGCCCACGAGGGAGAGTCCTCTGAATCAGACTGCTGCTCCGGAATCTCACATAGTAATTATCTCGGCAGCAGGAACATAGAAGGTGCTCAATAAATAGGTAGTGAAGCGAACTCGACATTTATATAATCATGTTTCTAAATGTTACTAATTTTACTTTCCTGTTTCCACGTCTTTTTATAACGTCCAAATATTTCTACCACATTATCTCCATCACAGCTACTAGTGAGACAATCAAGTCACATAAAGGAAAATAATCAGCACCACACCATCATCAGTCATCAAACACAAACTGAAGCAACACCGTCACATCACGTTACGTTTACTGAACCAGTACAAACCGTCCTGCTTGTGGGGAAAAGAGCTCGTGGGCTCTTCCCGAACAACTACAGCTATTCCTGTCACTATCCCACAGACTTGCCTGAATTCTCTGAATTGTTATAAATCCACTCCTGGAAATTGAATCCCCAAAAGACACTTCACTAAAAGAAAACTATGCTTATTATCATGTTGTAAACATTCAACCACAGGGAATGTTTTATGAACTGCAATATGGCAGTTTAAGGGAGTGTTACAAAGCAACCACAACGGTTAGTAACAGAAAATGTTATGAAACAAGGTTAAGAACCTGAAAACCAGGACTACGGTATCTAACTGCAGTATTGCCTACTTGCTCTCGTCTGTAAATGAAACAAACCGCTGTCCGTGACGCGAGAGCCGAGAGCCCAGCTCACCTGCAGGAGTGCACGACCACCACCAGCTTGTTCCTCTGCGAGCTGTGCCGGACGGTCAGCTGGATCTGGCCCAGCGGGGACTGTCCCAGGGTCGTCCCACTGAGGAAACAAAGCCGAGAGTGAGAGCACTCCTCAGACAGCACAGCAGCTGTGAGCACGTTCATTCACTCAGACAAGCGGGAAGCAAAGCACCCACGAACATGAACCTAGTCTGAACTTCTGGGTATGAACGGGCCAGCTGGATTCATACTTCCTCCGAGGGTTCAATATAACCCAATTGCTGACAACCATGTAGCCCAAAGTGAGAACAAGACACAGGCTTCTCCTTACAAGCATCCACTCTTCAGAGTTTCTGAAGCTATGTCTACCCTAGAACTGCCCAAATCTGCGCTCCTTTCTCAGAGCCCCTTGCTGTGCACCTCACGGGTCGTCTGATGAGGTCACACCCCCTCCCCTCCATCCCCATCTCAGGCTGAGGCACCAGCTCCAGGACAACCAATGACGGCTCTGACTCAGCTCTGAGATCTTCTCGGTTTCTCCTCAAATTTAGCTCCTGGGAAACACTGGTTTCTTATTTAAAATTCTATTTCTTTCTAGAGCAAGGGAGAGACAGGGATTGCTTCCTTTCTCCTGAAATTGCAGCCACGAGCAGAGCTGCTCTGCGCATGGGTTAAGGCCGCCTGCCCCGGCTGAGCCCTGGGCCACAGGCTCCACACCTCGGCCTCTGCTCCGTGCTCAGCACACCGCAGGGCAGCAAAGAGGAGACCGCCCCAAAGGGCAACCCACTCCCCCTGCTGAGAGGAAAAGGCTCACGTTAGGGTAACTGCAGGCTTTGTCCTTATCTAAGGAAACCACGGACACGCCCATGACTCAGGGGGCATAAGTGAGAAATCCACACAAACATCCACAGACAGACAAACCCGCTGGGCGGTGAAATGGGTGGCGGCCAAGCATGAAAGAGCAGGGCCTGTTCTCACGTGACAAACGTGTCCAGCTTCCGCCAAGCCTTTCCACGTCAGGTCAGCTTTAGACTCTGCCTTCCTGGTCTGAGGATCCCCCCACTGTTCCTAAGCTTTAAATAAGCCAAATACTAGGCCCTGGAAAATGGCAGGTTTACTTTGAAAGCCAAAGGCTCGGTGAGCGAAAGGGCCACACTGCCTGAAAGCTGTTTGGCTTAGGACCGCGTTCCCTCCCCGCAGCCCGCGGGTCAAGAGCCAATTCAGCAAGAGCAAGGGGCGTCTAGTTACTTCTCAAGCTGCCGCAGCCTCTGTCGCAGCTCCTGTGTGGCGACGGGCAGCGAGATGTCTGAGGCGATGCTTGGGGTGGGCTCCTTGACGGAGACGTGGCTGGGGGAGCCGGTGCTGCCGGCCTGGAGGCTGGAGGAGCTTCTGCCCAGGTCCCGCGGACCCTGCGGGCTGGCCTCTGCGGGTTGGGCTCTCTCTTCCACACCTGGCTTATTATCGCAGCCCCCCATGACCGGCGTGGATGGGGCTGTGCTGCTGTCAGCAGTGCCTGGCGATGCAGACATCTGAGATCTGACAGATATTTTTCTCCCTTCCTTGGAAACAGAGGGTCGCTTTACTTGAGCTGAGTGCTGGTGGTCTGGAGACCTTTCTTGCTTTTCAAGGTGGAGTACCTTGAGGTGAAAATAGATACAAAATTAAAACGGGTGACACTGGTAACAGCCTCATACATGAACAGCTTTAGAGATACTCATTTGCAAACGTTTCTTTGAAGCTTGGCACAAAACATGAAAAACAATCTAGCCTCTCTGTTCAGCTATCCTACCATATTACAGAAAGTGCAGAAAAAGGCACATGCGGGTAAGCATCACAGCACCGCGTGGTGCCAGCCACACTTCTGTGCATCTCTCTCCGGCCTCCTCCTGTCCACTCTTCTGCACAGTGGTGACAGCTTGACAGTGGCAGAGCCCAAGCCACAAACCCCATCCTACACTGACCCTTATCCTACCGTCTCCACCAGCGACCGGGGCAGGGCGAGGCTGCCAGACCCCTAGGGTTGACATGGGAGCAACACCTCCCCGCTTTGCTTCCTTTCACATTAGCTCTGAGCGTGCACATGTACCTAAGCAGTCTAAACCCTGCATTGGGGGTCATCCCGACGGCCTGAAGCTTCTTCCCGCTTATACCAAGTAAAGCTGCAGCCAACACCCCCAGTTCTGTGTTATTACCAGGAGTCAGATTTCCAGAGAAAGGGCTCTGTGGTTTACAGCTGAAGACACTGAAGTCCCTTCTGGAAAGGCTGTGACCAGGCACAAGGAGGCCGTTTCCATCACACCTTCCACAGACTAAGTTTGTTTTACTTTAAAAAAAAAGTTGGTTCTGCATTTTAATTTGCATTTTAAAAATCAGAGAGTTTTAGCATTTTCCCGTATGTTTGCCAGTTTTATTTTCAGCATTTCCTTAGGTACTTACAAATGAATCATCGTCTATTTTGGACAATATTTTTCCTGTAATCTCTACCGTCTTGCAGAGTTTTTTTTAATTCTTTTTTCTGAATGACCTTTGAAAATTTAACATTAGCAGAAAACTTTATTGATCCAGATAGCAATACTTTCTGGACAAAAGGATTAAAAAAAAAAAAAAAAAAAAAAACGCTGGTGGGATTCATGTGAAAGCCCAAGGAACAATTCCGGGCCTGCTCAAGCAACCTGGAAACTCTGCTGCTGTTGGTGTCGGAGTCCAAGCCCTGGTCATCTCTCCCCTGAGCTACACAGCCAGCAGCAATGTGAAAACTCACACTCCCCGTAAAGCACGTCCCTGTCATCCCTGCCCCGTGCCCAGCACCGTGAGCACCACGGGCACTGCCCACCCAGGACCCTTCCCCCAGCTGCGCTCTGGAGACGGCAGTACCCTGAGGGCGAGCTTCATCTTCAGTGAGCTGTTGGGGCCTGAGTTACTGAGCTGGAACCGCTGGTTCAGGGTCATGTCCTCGCAGGCGAGCAGCTGGCTGAGAGGGATCCTCAGGTTCCCCAGGCAACACTGGTGCTGCTCATCTTTCACCTGCCAAACACGACAGAGCGCTCAATGCTGGGGATGGAGACAGAATACGCAGGAAGGCCCCAAACCCCATCTTCAGCCACCTCCTTCTACATCCTGTCGCCATGCACAACGCAGTAGGAAACCCCGTCAGGGAGACTCAAAACATTGCAAATAGTGATGCTACAGTGTAGCCATGTCACAGGGCCGGTCATCTCCCAATCACATAGTCATAATGAGCACGAAAAAGAGAAAACCCCGTTCGAGGAATCCATTACAAGGACCCTGAGCTGAGAGGCAGCAGTCCACACAAATCTGAAGATGAGAAGGAAATGTCTTCAGTCCTGTGAAAACGGTGACAAAACACATGCCTAGTAGTGTGCCAAGTTCTAGTGGTGACACTTGTTCATGGAGAAGACCCATTTCTAAGTTTCTTTTAAGACTTCTACTCAAAATGTACAATATCTGCTTTAACTGCATGACAATTTCTGGCTCCTGAATAATAACCTTCAGCTTTGCCTCTGCAACAGGAACCACTCCTGTTAGGTTGCTGCGATACAGGTAGTTTAACCAAAAGGGCTAAGAACTTTGGTGGTTTCATAGGCTCTACAGCAATGATCAAGTAAGTTAACTACACGTAAAAACCGAACAGCCTGATTGCTTATTGTTTAAACTGTAATTGCAAAAGCATTTTTTAATGAAATAACTAAGTTTACAGAATGTTAAAAATTATTTTTTTAAATCCAAGGTCCAGTTACTATAGATTATTTTAAGAGGAGTGCAAAAAATTCTTTGTTTTAAAGGTTATCCCATCTTATTTTTTTAAATTGAAGTACAGTTTATAATATTATATTAGTTTCAGGTATATAAAAGTGATTCATTAACTTTATAGACTGTACTCCATTTAAAGTTATTACAAAATAATGGCTCTAGTTCTCTGTGCTGCACAATATACCTTTATTGTTCACTTACGATGCAAAAATTCTTAAAATTTTAGCAAATTAAATTGAACACATAAAAAGGATACTACATCACAAGTGGGGTTATGTCCAAATAAAGGTTTGTTTGCAAGGTTTTCTCATGTTAAATCTTGAAAACCAGTAAATGTTTGCAAGATTTAAGATTTAAAAGTCAACACTGCATTTCACCATATTTACAAACTTAAAAAGGAAAATCACGTGATCATCTCAATACTTGTAGAAAAGTCTCTGACAATATTCAACACCCATTCATTACAAAAACACTCAGCAAACCGGCAGGAGGAGTAGAAGGAAGTGAAACACAAAGGCTTTGCCCTAAGGATCTGGAAGGAGGCAAAGGTGTCCACTGACGCCGAGGCCGGGCTGGCAGCGGGGAAGGAACAGGAAGGGAAGTGTCATTACGAGCAGTACCCTGAGGTATCCACACGTCCAGCAGGGCTGACAGTGGTGCCAACATGTGAACACCAACACCCACTGCACCTCTGGACGCCAGTAACAGTCAGTCAAAAGTTGAAAATTAAAAACTGACAGCCCCCCGCCCGACACCTAGGGCATGAACACATCTGGTGGGCCCACAATGGCGGTTCTCCCTGTGTTGACTATGTGACGCAGAGATACAAACACAACCATGTAAATATGCAAATCACTTACCTCCACCTCGAGCTCCTGGCGCTTGGGATTGTGAACGAAGAAAGTGAAGTTTTCCTCCCACACAGGTTCATTGGTTTTGTACCGAATCTGAAAGAAATATCCAAAATCAGCTCTGGGATATTTGCTGTGGCAAAGCACCACCACACTGTGTTTATCGAGTATCGCACTTGGCAGCTACGGATGACACCCATCCTCTGGGCTGTCCTATCAAGAGTTAACTGTGGAAGGTCTGGAGCGTGTCAGCGGATGAGCTGCCAGCAGCTTCCAGCCTGGGTCCCAGGCCCCATGACAATGCGACATCTGCATGTGTGGTCCTCACTCCACGACCTCCCCAGGCCAGCAGACTGCTGCACGTCAGGAAGTTTCTTAGATGAATGGTTAGCAGTTAATAAAAGGGAGGAATTCCTGAAATGTTTCCTGAAAGTAGCACATATTATAGCAACAGCAATGCCCTCTCTCAGTTTTTGAACAGAATCGTATTTGTTGAACAAGTCCCCTACATATGAACCTTCAAGCTGTGAACTTTCAAAGACGCGAATGTGTATCCGGTTCCAGAGAGGAACCAGAGCCTGTGTCGTGCACATCAGGCGGAGGGAAACTGCAGCCTGCCCTCTGGCTCCTGTTGCTGACGACCCCTCCTTTCCCTCCTCCAGTCGGTCACTCTTCTCGCCTGTTCCCTCGATGCCAGCCCCTGGATGCCAGCTGTTGGACTGTACTACTGTACTTTTCAAGGTACTGTACTGTAAGATTAAAAATGTTTTCTTTATTTTGTGTGTTTGTTTTTCATGTATTATTTGTGTGAAGAGTATTATAAACCTATTACAGTACACTACTATATAGCCGATTGTGTTAGTTGGGTACCTAGGCTAACTCTGTGGGACTTAACGAACAAATTGGACTTACGAACTCACTCTCAGAAAGAAACTCGTTCGTATGTAGGGGACTTCCTGTGCACTGCTGGTTGTCTTTTAAACAAAATATTAACAGGACATTCAAAGGAAACTTAGAATTTGTCCCATGTCATCTACCCATGAAATCAAGCAAAAGCATAATTAACATATTCGTGTCACTTTTTAATGTTACTTTTAAATGAATATATTTGATACCAAATTAAGTAGCTGGTTATCCAACAACTGATTTGAGAAAACAAAAGAAAGACTCATAAATCAATGGTCTTGATGCCTGCGCCACCCCCAACTGGTGACAGTGACAGCACAGTCACACGGAAGTGCCCCAGTCAGACTGCTGGTGCCTTACCTTGCTCTCCTGGGCCTTGTGACCAACTGACATTTGGACAAGAGGATTTGGGTTGCTGTTTATTTTCTTCCCTGACTATCCAAAAACAAAAAACAGATAAAAATCAATAAACACATCTTGAAATGGGGATCACTCAAAATGGGATTATTGGCTTATATTAACAGTCATTTCTATTTACTTCTGATACTTCAGTTACAGGGAGTATCTAGGCACAATTTAACTGGAAAACAATTAATTGCTAACACACCCCAAAGCCATACTTGTATCTACATAAAATAAATCAAGAAAACTTGTATTTGCAAACAATTTTAAAACGTTAAGGTCTTTTATTTTTTAAAGCAAGCAACTTTGGAAAAACGGAATCTTCCGAAAATCTTTAATGTTAATTCCAGCTCTCAAAACTTATTTTACTAGGGTAACAAAATGAATAAAGTGCAACAAATGGAAACAGAAAAGCACAGGAAGGACAAATGTGAGAGTGTGTGATTCAGAACAGTCTTCTGGTTGGAATCATAAAAATAATAAAGTGTCAGAGGCACATTTTCACGTTTTTAATTTAGTATCTTCTGTTCAAACATGTACCTAGCAGATTATCGAACCTTGCTTACCAGCTGCTAAGTAATTTTGACTGGAAGAATAAACGTCAATCTAAATTGCATTTAAGCAGATACAAATACAATGAGAAAAATTCAGGAATAAGAAAAAATGGTAAGAAGCATACTTTAGCACAGACAGCTGATAGAAGAATACATAGTAAAATGCAACATATATGGGACATGAGGTTTATTTATAACTTAGCCCCACAAGAAGATGCTGTTAAATATTTGTGTTAGTGGAAATTAATTAGAAGGTCACAAAATGTTTTTAAGTTAAATAATTTTAGAGTCAATCCTCAACACTGCAACGATGACAGAGGCGTCAAATTCATGACTATTGGAATAAAATACTACTAGCCCAAACCTACTGCGATAATCTAGTTTCTGGTTCATCTTTTTGATGTGAATGAATTCTGCAAAATGAAATAAACACTGGTAAAAAAAATCCAAGGCTACAGACTACGGTGGGAGAATACTAACTTCCCCCCTAAATCCATTTCTCCTTCTTCCCTTAACACGAGAGTCCTAGCGTCATAGCTGAGCACACAAATCCTCTGTGACACAGATTCTATTTCCGAATCTCCCTTGTAGTCAGGTGTGGCCCTGTAACAGTCTGGGGAGGTCTGGCCTTTGCTGTGCCCCCCTTCTGGCTGGAGGCATTGAGCACTGCGAAGCCACAGGCCAGAATTCTGCGACATTCAAGGGAAATAAACTTCTGTCTTTACTTAAGCTACTGCTACTCTTGAGTCTTTGATACAGAAGCTGAGTTTAACTAATACACTTACTTAATCTCTGAAAAAGTAGCCATTCATTCCTAGAGGTTTACTGTAGCTCATCAGTTTCAATATACCCTCCTCCCCGCCTTTTAAACTTTCTAACATCACTGAAAACAAAATGAAACTTACAATTGATGACTTTAAGCGCCTGTTTTTGGGCAGATTACAGTGGAGCGGTAGTTATCACTGCCTTCATCAATTTATTTTGCTTATATTTTCCTTCTGTGTGTGCATGTGACATGATAAAAATCTATGTTTATCCTAAGTCTAAAAATTCTTTCAGTAAGTATAAAATAAACACTATCACCTTACTTTCTTTCCTAGCAGTACATAAAATAATGGTGTACAGTCGTCCCTCAGCATCTGTGGGAGGTTGGTTCCAAGACCCCCCAGGATACCAAAATCCGAGGATGCTCAAATCCCATCTATAAAATGACCTGGTGTTATCCTCCATATAATTTAAGTCATCTCCAGATTACATATAATACTTAATAAAGTATAAATGCTATGTAAATAGTTGCAAACACAATGTAATGCTGCTGTTTGGAACTTTATCTGTAGATTTTTTCAGGATATTTTCGATCCTCGGTTGGCTGAACCCGTGGATGCGAAACCTGCATCCTAAAATGGATGATGTTTTGGATTCTATGAAATAAGGTTAAATCAGTGACTAAGTTTTCTATCAGGACGCAATATTCAAAATGCATGAGCACAAGTAAGACACACAAGGTATAATGAAAATATAAGCATTTAAGTCAGACTGTGTTGAATTTAAATCTTAGCTTTTTACCACTTGATTACTGAGATTTACGTATTTATTTGAACCTCAGTTTTTCATATCTATAAAATGGGCATAATATCATTTCCAGAACTCAGCTGTTAGGCTTAAATAATAGAATAGCAATTAAAAATATATATTATGCTCGCTACACTGGGCACTTTTACATGCATGTATTTAGTTAATGTACTCAACACTCCCATACAGAAGAGAATATCACTACCACTCTGAGTAACAAACCAGGGAGGACTCAGCAGCCTGCTGCAGGTCCCACTGACGAGCAGTTGTGCTGGGATTCAAGCCCAGACAGTCTAGCCTAACTGGAGAGACTTCATTCTAACCATCACGCTCTGTGGGTCAATAATCTTCAGTTATTAAAGAAATGGTGAGCAAAGGCTATGGATATGATTCCTCCCAGTGTTTTGGTGACGATCAGGTATTTCTTTTTTTTTTAAAACATCTTTATTGGAGAATAATTGTTTTACAATGGTGTGTTAGTTTATGCTTTATAACAAAATGAATCAGCTATATGTATACATATATCCCCATATCTCCTCCCTCTTGCGTCTCCCTCCCACCCATCTAGGTGGTCACAAAGCACCGAGCTGATCTCCCTGTGCTATGCGGCTGCTTCCCACTAGCTATCTATTTTACATTTGGTAGTATATATAAGTCCGTGCCACTCTCTCACTTCGTCCCAGCTTACCCTTCCCCCTCCCCGTGTCCTCAGGTCCATTCTCTACGGCTGCTGCGTCTTTATTCCTGTCCTGCCCCTAGGCTCTTCAGAACCTTTTTGTTTGTTTGCTTTTTAGATTCCATACATGTGTTAGCATACGGTATTTATTTTTCTCTTTCTGACTTACTTCACTCTGTATGACAGTCTCTAGGTCCATCCACCTCACTACAAACAACTCAATTACGTTTCTTTTTATGGCTGAGTAATATTCCATTGTATATATGTGCCACATCTTCTTTATCCATTCATCTGTCAATGGACACTTGGGTTGCTTCCATGTCCTGGCTATTGTAAATAGAGCTGCAATGAACATTCTGGTACATGACTCTTTTTGAATTATGGTTTTCTCAGGGTATATGCCCAGTAGTGGGATTGCTGGGTCCTATGGTAGTTCTATTTTTAGTTTTTTAAGGAACCTCCATACTGTTCTCCACAGTGGCTGTAACAATTTACATTCCCACCAACAGTGCAAGAGGGTTCCCTTTTCTCCACACCCTCTCCAGCATTTATTGCTTGTAGATTTTTTGATGATGGCCATTCTGACTGGTGTGAGGTGATAACCTCATTGTAGTTTTGATTTGCATTTCTCTAATAATTAGTGATGTTGAGCATCCTTTCATGTGTTTGTTGGCAATCTGTATATCTTCTTTGGAGAAATGTCTGTTTAGGTCTTTTGCCCATTTTTGGATTGAGTTGTTTGTTTTTTTGATATTGAGCTGCTTGTAAATTTTGGAGATTAATCTTTTGTCAGTTGCTTCATTTGCAAATATTTTCTCCCATTCTGAGGGTTGTCTTTTCATCTTGTTTATGGTTTCCTTTGCTGTGCAAAAGCTTTGAAGTTTCATTAGGTCCCATTTGTTTAGTTTTGTTTTTATTTCCATTTCTCCAGGAGGTGGGTCAAAAAGGATCTTGCTGTGATTTATGTCACAGAGTGCTCTGCCTATGTTTTCCTCTAAGAGTTTTTTAGTGTCTGGCCTTACATTTAGGTCTTTAACCCATTCTGAGTTTATTTTTGTGTATGGTGTTAGGGAGTGTTCTAATTTCATTCTTTTACATGCAGCTGTCCAGGTTCCCCAGCACCACTTATTGAAGAAGCTGTCTTTCTTTTCTCCACTGTATATTCTTCCCTCCTTTATCAAAAATAAGGTGACCATATATGCGTGGGTTTACCTCTGGGCTTTCTATCTGAACAGGTATTTCGACTACTCTGCTAACTAACTAGCACTCCAAAGGAGTAGGCCACCTCACCTCCTCAGTGTGGGGTGGGGTTAAGGGCTTACTAAATGCTGCATCAAAGCAGAATGCTAGTCTTCTTCACTTTAGAAATTTAACTTATTCTTCTGGATGAAACTGATTAAAAACCATTCCTGATTCCTTTGGATAGAATTTTCTTAAAGCAACTACATTTAACCCCTCACCCCCCAAAATATTTAAGTCTAAAATGCTCAAAGAAATTAGAAAAAAATAATAAAACATTTGTAAGCCATAGAAAACCTTTAACAATTTAGCCAGAAAATACATGCTCATGTCGTTTTCAGGAGTGGAGCTTAGTTTTCAATATACCTCATTTAATGAGATTTAAAGCTTCTTAAAAGATCTGTCACCCAAACTAGCAGCACCAAAAGCCATGAGGTCACTGACTCAGAGACAGCCCTGACTCAGCATATTGGAAGAGGTGATTTTTTAATGGAAAGTCACAGTGCATCGGGCATACGTTTTAATCATAATCTAAAAACTGGTTAAGATTTTAAACAGAACTTTACTTCACCATTTTCACAAATTCAAATCCAATTAAAGTACAGATGATTTAAAACCACCTTAGATACTGCTGCCTAAGGCCAACAGGACAAAAGTCTAATTTACCATATTGGTATTTTGTAAAGTTTATTGTCAAAATCGACTTAAATTCTTCTAACTACTAATTCTTTGACAACAAAAATAGGCTCTCCGCAACTAAACAAGTAGTTACTCTATTACTTTGGGAAGAATTTGTCAATAAACCGATAAAGGTTAGAGCATCATCTCTTTCAATATGTTTTAATTAACTTTCGAAGGGAAAACTATTAGTTTACCTTTAAAGCTTTCTGAATTGCAGCCTTCTTCAAGACATCAGGGTTAAATTCTAATGGGTTACTCTTTCAAGTCAGAAGAAAATGAATACACCAAGGGTTAATAAAACATGCAATGAGGAGTTTATGTTAAGGTTAATGACATGAAAATTTACGAAAACAACAACAAAAAATCTTTAAACAAAAACCACCAAGAATTAAACAAAGAAACAGTATAAACCATTTGTAAAAGTATTCCTATTGCCCAAGATTTTATCTTAGACTAAACCTTTATAAATATCAAAACGTATTTCCTTACCGTCTATGATTACTGTTCTTTTACTCCCCCACCCCTCCTGTCTTTGGGATTTGAAAAATCCAAGAGTGCAACTTGAGGAAAGGGTTCTATTTACTATCCTTTGCTTGAACAAACCCCTAAAATATCAACCATTATTAACCTAAAGGTTTTACCTAAAGTACAAATGAATGGGCCACAGACGCCCCAACTGCTCTCAAACCAAATCATATCCTATAACACCAAACCCTACTTTTCCTCCTTCTGAACTTTACCTTCTAGTGGAAAACCACAGCAGAGATGGGACCCGATCTATTTCGTCCCCCATTCTTTTCCAAGCACAAAATGCAGAGGCTGATTAGATCACCTCAAAAGTTCCTCCTCGCTTTAAAGTTCTATTATTACAGGTTTTATGTCCTACTTGTATTGATTTTTAAAAACTCATTACTTTCTTGCCCTCAAAAGGGCAAGACTGAGTTGTTTTGCAAGATCCTTTGAGGATTAACATTTAAGATGAAAAACTTGATCACTTCATCAAGTGATCACTTGATCACTTGAGCTGTAATTAACTTCAAATTGAATTCTATTCTTTGTGAAGCAGCCTGAAACACCAGCCCCAGCAGATGCCCCTAGAGGGGGGGGCCGGGCCGGGCTGGGAACTGCTGCCCTGAGCTGTGAGGACAGACCTCCTGCGGGCACCAAGGAAACTCTAACTTTGCAAGGATGTGACCTGTACTGTGCACATGTTATTACAAGTGCATCAAGTGAAGTGAAACAAAGAGAGAAGCCATGGTGGGTGTCAGGGGTGCAAGAGGAGCCTGTGAGCGTGGGCGTGGGAAGCTGCACCGGCCTGGGGTGAGACAGATCAGGCTGCTCAGGTGCACTCGGTGAGGGCCCGGCGTGGGGCCTCCAGACATCACTGCACCGTCCACTCTGGGGCTGCTCACCGTAAGCAGGGGCAGTAACAGTAACCTGCACTTTTTTAAACTGAGAGCTAAAATCACTTTCACAGAGCACCTAGAAGCATCACACCCAAGGATCTCCATGTTATACAGCCAACGTTTTTATGTATAAAGTGGACATTAGTGCAAACACCACTCCCCTCAGATAAACTCCATATACAGCACTATGAACTTACAAACTTAATGAAGTGGTAACAAATTCACTTTATACACGGATGGACCAGACAGGAGGGTGGAAAACGTGGGCTCTGGGTCACACAGCGGTGCTCAGATCCTGGCTCTGCGGCTTGCTAGTGGCAACCCTGGGTCTCTAATCTCAGTGCCTCATCTGAGAAAGGATCCTGCCAGCCTGAGACTCAATGAGTTGTGCACGCAGAGCCCTTGGAAAGCACTTGGGAAATGCATGTGGTCATGGAGGCCTCAGGGTCTGAAGCTGGCCTCCAGGGGTCAGAAATCACCCTCTCGTTCCTCTGGCCAGAAGGAGGAGGCCCGAGTGCTAAGGCCACAGGATAAAGAGGCCGTTCCCAGCTTGGGAGAAAGTCCTGCTGTGCTGAGGCTTCCAGACAGGACCACTGGTGGAAATGCACTGGTGAGGCTGAACATGAAGAGAGTTTTGAGCAGCAAAAGGTAAGAGAGCGACGGGCTGGCAGCAGCCCAAAACCTCTACTGGAAATAGCAACAGGCTCAGCCTTTAGGGACAACTGACAACTGATCTCACTTCACACTGACAATCAAAGGGGAGAAAAGTGATCTATCTATTCGAATTTATTTTGTAGGACATTTTGTTGATTCCTACAACTGAATCATCAAGCAGAACATGTGGTTTTGGTAATGTGGGAGGAAAGTTAGTTTGGATAACCCAGCCACGTCTTAGCTAAATATTACAAAGCAATTTAAAAAATCCTGACACAAGTTCAGAAATATTTCCTTTAAAAGAAGCAGTTACAGAAAACAGTAACTCATGCAGCTGAGCAAGACTGTCATTTACAGCAGCTTACAACACAGATTTCCACTAGGAAACTCCTGGAAGTGACAGAAAACAGCTGCTGATATGCATGACTGCCCTCATTCTGACCTCCCAGCAGGTGGGCAGGGGATGCGAGGAGACACAACAGCAGCTCACCCACTCTTCAGGGGCTTGACTGTCCTCACCTATAAAATGGGTCAAAAATGCCTATTCTTTCAGTTTTGCTCTCCCCCTTCTTTTTTATTTTTTAAATAAGAATAAACTGAGAATGCATGCAGAAATAGAAATAACAAATTAAAATGAAACAAATGAACTTTAAGAATCTCACTAGTTATTGAATTAAATCAATAATTAGTTTCTAGACTAATGACTAAGCCATCGGTGGCTTTCTCTGACCCCAAAGCAAGTGAAAGTAACTGCTAAAAGGACCAAGAAGAGTGCCAGGAATCAAGGCACCAGAGCAAGGCCTCAGGGAAACATATGAGATGAAAATCAGCTTCCCAGATAAAGGTAGAAATGCTCAATTACCCACCCCAGGAAATTCTTTAAGTTCCTTAAAAGAAGTGAATCATAAACTCAACATGTTTTTGCACCCTAGGAGCTCTGGTTAAATGGGGAGGGAGAAGGCGTGTTTTCAGAGCAGCAGTGAGTTTCTGTCTTCACTGACTGTCCCCAAGGCCACGGGGGACTTCATGGAAAGCCAAGCTCTGACACTTCTGTGTTTGGTCAGGAGGAGAAAGTAGATTTAAGGAAGTTTTTTGAAAGCTTGCAAAGAAATATTTACATCTCACATTGAGATGAACCATAAGAAAATCCATTTTAATCATTATGGCTTCACTACTTTTTCCTCAGATGATTTTTTTTTTTTTTAATTTTTTAAGGGCCAGGAGCAGCGTCAGAGCCCAAGGCTCCTCCATGGCTCATGGGGTTTGTCCACCTCGGTATCAGATGCAGTCACCAACATTAGTTACAGCAGTGTTACGTTTCACAAAACAAGCACGAAAGAAACATGCCCAGTAACTGAAATCATGCAAGAAACTGAAAAAGCATGCACGTCATTCCACCACTGAGCAGATGGCATTGAAGTTCCAGTCCACATTCTAGCAGTCTCCACCAAACAGAAGGAAGGAAGAACACTGAGAACTCACAAATAGTGCTCTACAGACTGAGGCAGTATTTTCACAAAACACTAGTCCCGACGCTCGCCTCTCTTTTAAGTAGCCACACCCAAAGTTTCCCTCGTAGATACTCTTGGGAAAATGGAAATGGGAGAAGAAAGCAAAGAATGGTGGATTGTGGTCAATGAAGGCACAAGAGCACTAATAACCAGGATGCAACAGGCAGAGTCAAAGAATCACGCAGAAACGCAGGGGACAGCACGCACTCCCGTGGAGACAGGCCCAACCGGGCAGTGGTTTTGTAAAGATCCTTTGCCTTTGACGGCCAGAGCATACCTTCATGCACAAAGTGCCCTTTTAACAGAAGGTTGTACAATCACTTTTCTTTCTGTCTTTTGCTTACATGACATTATTCAATTTTAATTTAATGTGACAAAACACACAGTTCTAAAGAGAGGCCAATTCCCCACCACTTTGCTCTATATCCTAAAATACATAACAAATTCACTTCCATCAGGCATTATGAAAGACTTTAAAACATTATTGTGGTTAAAAGCAAAAAGTTCTACCGTACAAGTAATTCTGCAGAAAGGTTAAACCTTCACTGAAAGAAAGAGTACAATTATATACATTTATACACACAATTGTTACATCTTCCCAATATGAAAAAAATACATGATCAGATTTTAATCGTTAAAAACTTTAAATAAAACATAGAGATGCCCAAAATACATTGACTCTGCTTGTGAACAAAGCCCAAGTAATGCACAATTTTAAACCCTTGAGAGGTGCTAAACAGAATCAGGGTGTGCATTTCACGAGGTAAAGGAACAGCATGGTGCAATCACAGTGAGGTGAGATGCCCAGACGTCCACCCGCACCAAGGACACACCCGGGGGACTGTCTACAGGTGCACTTGGGTGACCTGGAACCAGTATCATTTCAGGAGGAAACACCTTTCATCTGGAGGTAGTTGTCTTTCTTTCAGCAAAACTAGCCTCCAACAGTGAAATGGAACAAGGAAGGCCATCTATTGAACAAGTGAATGGGCACTCAAAACACATTATCAGGGCTTCCCTGGTGGCGCAGTGGTTGAGAGTCCGCCTGCCGATGCAGGGGACACGGGTTCGTGCTCCGGTCCGGGAAGATCCCACATGTCGCGGAGTGGCTGGGCCCATGAGCCATGGCCACTGGGCCCGTGCGTCCGGAGCCTGTGCTCCGCAACGGGAGAGGCCACAACAGTGAGAGGCCTGCGTACCGCAAAACAAAAACAAAAACAAAAACAAAAACAAGCAAAAAAAAACATGATCAAAACGATAAACACTGATCATGAGCACACTAGCCTCAGTGTGGAGGCGAGCATCACACCAGGGCTTGATCAACCGTTCTCCACGCTTCTAGTCGTTGTCTGTAAAAACTGTTCTCTACAGTTTTTCTGAGAGTGAAATGACTCTGACGCTCACGAGGAGAGGCACTGCTCTGGGCCAGAAGCCGCGTGTGCAGGGGATCACCCGACGCTGCCCCGTCACCCTGCTGTGCTACTTCCAGGATGATGCCAAAGGGATATAATTTTCATCTTTAGGCACTACATTTTAATAATTAGTGATTCTCTACAGAAAATCTTCTTCTCTAACTACTAGGTGTATTCTTTTCCTATGTACTGGAGATTTCTTCTTAAAACATGTAAGATAATTCTGACCATCCTGGATAAACCAATAAGATGTAAACATAAAATTACACTCATGGAGGAAATGCACACGTATCCCTCTCCACTGCTGCGCTCTTGGACTGGAGTGAAGTGAAAACACAGCAACAAGAATGGGGACATGGCGTGGGCGCGGCTGAACACAGCAGGATCCACTGCCAGGAAACGAGCACCCAGTGGGCTCTTGCGGAGGCACCTACCGGGAGGTTCCTGGCTGAGTCCAAGTACAAGACGAGCAGCGAGGAAGACAGCCCGTCATTGGCTTGATCTTTGTCAGCTCTGATGTCTGTCAGCACCTACAAGGAAAGGAAAAAGCTTCAGCAGGTGGGTTTCCAAGGTTCCTATTTCTTCCTGATTATGTCTATAATCCTCAAGAGAATAAGAAAAGTGGAGAAATAAGCATCTGATATATGCAATACAGAGAGAATGAACATAAGATTCTATTCAGATCAATCAAACGAAGCATTCGGGTCACCTGTGCCTCTTCAAATCCCTATACAATAATCAAGCACAAAATTTAAAGATCTCATAAAACAGGTGAGAATGACCTGTAAAATTCCATTATCTCTAATTTATCCCTGGTACTACTGTAGTGATTTACAGCACAGGAGTCAAAATGATTGCTGTATTTTTTTTAAGTGAGCAGCAGCACAGTTTAAAGGTACTAATCTTAGCGATCAGGAGTGCAGGCTGTCATGGGACCCCATCCAGCACCTTCTCGAGGTTTGAAGCGTCTGGCATGAGCGTGAGCCACTCCAGTTTCAAGTGCAGCTTTCCTCTGAGGACCTCGTCCAGGGTGAACCACTGCAGAGAAAGCAAGACAGTTCAGCCAAAGTCCTCCTGAATCAGACACGCAAACTGAACAGTCTCCACAAACGCAGAAGGCCTGAGTCCTGCCACCTTTAGCTCCAGGCCTGAGAACCAGCTGCTGGCCCCAGACACCAACAGCAGTGGCCACTTTGCGTGTCTTAACTCACTGACTCCCAATTCCACCCCCGATTCACATGCAAGGACTCAAATGTCCTCTTATACCACCCAACACCGTCAGGCTTTTACGTATGGACTTCCATAGAATTTATGGGCCAAGAGAGAATATAACATTGATCCCAAGTCTGAATTTCAATATCAGACACATTAACAGGTCTGTTTTTCCTCATCACTATATACTAATAATTAGTATACACTTGTTTCAGCTTAAAAGCCACAAAGCAATTAATCGAGGATGGTCCCCAAACACTCAGTATTAAGAAGAGACTGCCCCGAGTGCAGGGCTTTGTCTGCTCTGCCTGTCACTGCACACAGCACCTGGCACACAACATGATAAACTGCAGATACCTGTTGAGTGTGTGCTGGCGTGCATGGGCAGGGAAACATGTTACTTTGAAAGCAGATCTCAGCAGTGATTTGGTTAATTACGCTTTACTTATCCAAATCTTACCCATCTTTTAGAAGCCACCACAAACTTCCTTTTTTATCCTTTTTATTCTGATAGCAATATCTTGCTTGAAGTACGTCTGCTGCTGCCAATTCATACTGTATTTGTGGGTGTCTTTCATGGGACAATTTCTCATCAACTGCACTGAGCCAGCTCTGCTGTGAACTCCAACTATCTTTAAAATGCCTGTTATTGGGGAGCTTCTCCCAGATTCTGCCCTGACTCCGAAGGAGAGCGTGCCTGCCTGAAACAAAGTTGGTGTGTGTTTGCATCCTCAGGAATTTCGAGTGTCTGGTAGGTGCTGACTTCTTTTCACTTTGCTGTTACTAGAAGGCCTAAGTCCTCAACGCCTGTGAGCGGATGTTAAGTTCTCAGACCATCAGGTGGCGGTGGCAGCAGGTGCTCTGTCAACACTCATGAAATAGAACAATACTCAAAGGAAACTTACTTCATCTAAAAGGCGCTCCTTTTCAACTTCAATAAGATCAATCATAAGACTATAGAAATAACAATACAACAACTTTAGAACACAGAAACACACTTCTTACAACTGAAATAACCTTAAGCATTAGTCTATGAAAAGGTACTCCAGAAATGCAACAAAATGCTAGTTTGTCAAGAAACAGACTTCTTCCAAAAGCTTCCCCAAGCTTCCACCCACGAGAGCGAAGCGAGGTAGGGAAGAGCGGGGAGGTAGGAACACTCGGTGAGGCACAGCTGCGGTCAGAGCTGGGAGGGCTGGTCTTCCCCACACGGAGCTGCTCACACGCACCCCAATTGTGCAGGCATATTCCGCCCTGGGCCTGGCGTGCCCTCCAAGCTGCTGCCCATCGCTCCGGCTCAGCCACCTGCACGCTCAGTTAGGCCTTGACTGCCTCCCCAGACTCGCTCCTCAGCTCTGACCAGCGTCTCTGTGGCCGCAGAGGCCTCTGCCTCATGCTCGGCATGTCCCCGACAGCCAGTTCCATTTCCCCCAATAATCCTGCACTGCTGGGAGCATGCAGCCGGCCCCCCGAGCCAGAGACGACCAGGACGGGACAGTGACACCCCCTTCTTCTGCAGCCACCCCTCCTCTCTGCCCCCGAGCTCTGCCCCAGGTCAGACCTGACATCTCTCTCCTGATCTATCCCAACAGCCTCCTGAAGGCCGGCCAGTCCCCAGTCTCGGCCCCTGATAACCTAACGGTGGCTTTACTGGAATGCAGGTCTGATCTGTTCGCTGCCTTGCTTGAAATCTTTTGGTTGCTCCTCATTAAACTGTCTCATGAATGAATTCTGAGGTCACAGCCTAACACACAGGCCATTCTTGATGAAGCCAGACCTGTCCAATGTCATCTATCCTTATATCTTTTTTGCCACAAGAAATTCAGTTAAATAATAAATGTTAGGCTGAAGTGTGTTTTTTGGTATTTTTTTCAGCTGTACAGGTTGTTCAATTTAAGCAAACAGGTCAATATTTGCTTTTCCAGTATATAGGCACAATATAAATTACTATCTACTCCCCGCCCCCATAACCCAATAACAAATCAAAAGTTAAAAAACCTGTTTCTATAACCTAGCGCACACCTGCCTGCGTGGCGTAAAGGCTGGAGAGCTGGGCTGGACTGGGGGCCATGCGTGGCTGCTGAGCACTTAAAATGGGGCAGCACAACTAAGAAAATGAATTTTAAACTTTGCTTAACTTTAATCAATTTAATTTAAATAGCAACATGTGGCTGCTATGATGGACACAGATCTAGCAGCTTTCCTTTACTTACTTAAATGTGAATGTTTTAGGAACAAACCGTGTTTTAAGAAATCTAAGGTGAAGCAACGCTACATCTAAGAGCCATTTTAAAATACACATAACATGTACATAATCCTGTTTTTGAAGTTATATTACATGTTTAACAGTGATTATCAAAGAAAAAGAGTCTACGCTCTCCTCAGTCACGAAGGATTTACCTTCCGAGGAAGTCGTCCTTGTCTGGGTCTTCGTCAAAGAGCTCGATCTCTAATTCTTGTCCGGGATGTTCGTAGACCAGAGCCTGAAAGGTAGCAGCTCACAGTTATCTCACATTCACTAGTATCGTGTCTACTGAGTACGTGACTGCAGTCAGCGGCAGCAGCTGCACAGCACTGAGGTCCCCGCTGCCGGACCCGACACACTTCTGGATGGCAGGGTCCCTGCTAGGGACCTGTATCCGTGCACACGGCCATGGGCCACTGCGCCTTGTCCCCAGTTACCGGGGGCCACAAGCTTGGATGTCTCTCCACTCCGGCAGCGGCCCCGGTCAGTGCTGGCTGCAGGGTGGCCGCAAGTGCCCCACTCACCACCACTCCGAGATTGAGAGATTTGGCAACAGACCAGGCTGGGAGGACGGGAAGCTGATGGGTATAAACTGCACCACTTCTCAGTTCTTTCCAAACCGCATACCTTGTGATGCAGCAATTCCACTCTGAGGAGCGTAATGTGGGGAAAACTTGGCCAAATGCAGAAAACCCACGACACTCATACAGCACTGGTTACAATGAACCCAAAAGCCCAGATCTCTCTGAGTAAAAATATGATGGTACCTACTCAAGTGAACAGCTATATTTATTGACATGTAGAGATGTCCAGATGTATTAAATGAAAATTTACAAAATGGTAAATAACCTCATTTTGGAATACGTTTATGTGTATTAAGGGCTAATTATTTACTGTGATAGCTTGATGCGATTAAGGTTTAAAATTTTGTGTGAGGTAGGGATACAAGGTACAATAGTTTTAAAAATGGAAAATGAAAGCAAAGAGAATTGAGATTACCCTGAACTAAATAAGCACACCATGACCCCGCAGCAGGAGTGGAACAGGAATGTGGAGGGGGGACGGCAGCAGCACCCACTCCCTCACCTCGTACACCTCGTTCCACTTTGGACTGAGGTTCTCCTTGATGACCTTGCTTTGGAAGATTTGGTTGCCAACTCGAATCACTCCATAGGGGTCTGACTTCCCCTTGATAAGTCCCTTAAGGTAAGTGTCTTTTCCCTGAAGATCCTGAGCTTCAATAAAGTGTATCCTCAGGACACCCTGGAAAGAAGGAAGACAGAGCAGACTGCTCACTGGCTCACCCAACAGACATGGAGCGAAGCCTGTGCACAGGGACCAGGCAGCTCCTCCTCCCTGAGCAAAAAAGGCAAACACGTGATGCCAGGAGCAGCACAACGGGGTCCCAGGGGTCTGACCGGAGCCAGAGACAGGATGGGCTAGCGTGAGCCACCACCTCTTGCAGACTTCTCCCGGGACGGGGGATCCCAGAGCGGCACTGTGCCCCAGGGACCCCAGGAGCCCAACTTGGGCAGGGCAGGACGGCAGGAGGTCAGATGGCACAGGGCCTCATGGGTCACCAAACAGTCCTGTGTTTCGGTAGTTGTAACATTAGTGGTAACTGCAGTGATTAACTAGTGATAACTGGCGCTACAGGATGCACGAGACTGTTCCTAAGTCCTTGATGTGCAATTACTTTCCAATTACTTCACTGAATTTTTACAACATCCTGTGAAATACTGTCATTAAACCTATTTTATGGATAGGAAACTGAAAATCTGAGATACATATGACTCACAGACTTAACATAGTTATCTTTTTCAAAAATGTTGTTTAATTGATAGAATTAAAAATCTCCACTCATATTTCTTTCAAGGCAAACACAACCTGTAAAGTTACCTTTAGGAGGGTAGCATTCTACACCACAAAACACTTTTAAAAAAATTACCAGGTAGTATTTCTGAACCAACCAGCATAGAAAGATAGACATTTTTACAGATAAATACGCTTTTAAAACCGTAACAAAACAAAATCCCTGGCTTATATTTTCACAGGTCTAAAGCTTAGATAATGTGGCAACAAACATATCTGAGCAGCTGGGAGGCTGGATCCGGGCAGGCTTAGATGGTCACCTGTACTCAGAGAATACAAAGCCTAATGGCCTAGGAGCATGGGGATTTCTATGTGGAAAGGCAGGCCTGCGCTTCCAGAGATGAGAATCCTAAGTTAAGGAAAAAAAGACATCCCTGTCTCATACATGGTGTCCCATCACATCTGCTGAATGCCAACAATGTAACTAATTTGGGCATGAATGACTGGGGTGTTGTTACTTGAAAAAATACAGGAATGCTCATGCACGTTTGTTGGTTTGTGCACTGTTACTGAGATCGAATTTACCTTGAAAGAGTAACGGGCAGTGGCGAAAGGCTGGCCACTTCTACTTCAGGAAACAAACACTGAACTAGGACCAGACACCATGTGACAGGCTGCCCACTCCACTTCTGGAGCCCAAGGTTGGTCAGACCAGACGGGTGGGGTGAAGCCCAGGGGGGAGAAGCCCTTGCTAACTGAGGCCAACCCTCCAGCTCTGTGCCCAGCAGAGGATTCCACGTCCTTGGCCAGCAGGCTCTCACAGTCTCAGACAGAGGTTGTTTAGTTTACTCAAACGAAGGTGACTCCAACACGTGTGACCCGCCTCTGTGTGCAGGCATCACCCCAACTTACAGATGAAGAAACAGCAGCCCAGACACACCAAGGAATATGCTCCCAAAGTGAAGCTGCTGCCTAACCCCAGGGCTGTGACTCAGCCCCGGCCATGCCCTTCCATCCCACCCAGGGCAGCTGTAACACTAACGACGTGCCTGCCACATCCCTCACTGAATGACCTCAAAGATGCCCACTTTGTCATATCTGAGGGGAGGCTTGTACAACGTTCCCAGCTTAGGCTGAACTGTTACATCTTGATACATACAAATAGGAAGTGCTTTCTGAGGCAATAAATAAGTTGTCATAGCTGTTCTTTACAACTTGCAATGATATCTGCAGAATTAAATCCCTATGAGCAGCTCTGAGGTTCACAGCTGAGGTTTAAGAACTGTCCTCAAGTCTCTGAAAGTTTTCGGCCAGATGCCCCTTAGCCAATCTCCTAAGGAACAGGGCAGGACAGACCACCTTTACTGCATCAAGATCCACGTGGCGGGGCTTCCCTGGTGGCGCAGTGGTTGAGAGTCCGCCTGCCGATGCAGGGGACACAGGTTCGTGCCCCGGTCTGGGAAGATCCCACATGCCGTGGAGCGGCTGGGCCCGTGAGCCAGGGCCGCTGAGCCTGCGCGTCCGGAGCCTGTGCTCCGCAACGGGAGAGGCCACAACAGTGAGAGGCCCGTGTACCGCAAAAAAAAAAAAGATCCACGTGGCAAGGCTGCTGTTAGGAGAAATACAAGAAGTCACAACACCCAAGTATGTGAAGAGTTCCTCCAGTCTGTCTGTAAGTGTTAATGAACGGATGCTTACCTTTGGTATAGGAAACCGCAACTGTGCTATTTGAACTTCGCTGACAAGAGGAACTGTGATTCGGTTGGGAAGCACCAGGTAGTTTGATATTATGTCCAAAATGATAGTATCTGACAAACCACTGTTAGGTGGGAGGTAAAAAACAAACAAACCAACTATCAGACACTCCAATACTAGTTATCTCCTGTTAACAGTGAACTTAGCATAGACATGACACAATGTCCCACTGACAGCGCGGAGCTGATCCCTCTAACACAGTATTTGAAGCCAGCAGTTTAATACTTCAGATGCAGCACTGCCACAGTGACCATTATGTGGGGTTTATTCTGAGAACACAAGATACTATTCTGGCTATATTTCACAACGTTCTAAATAACATCTCATACATTTCCACATAACTTTATCACTGATTTAATATTGAATAAGTAAGATACATTTAAATAAATCTTTTTTTAACATAAACTATTTCAAACACCCATAAAAGTACAGAGAATACCAAAACAAGCATCCATTTACTCATTCCATGTTTATTACATTAAATTTATCTTTCCTGATATATATGCAGAGGTCCCAATGAAGTAAAGGAATTTACAGTTCATTCTTTCTTCACACTTTATTTGGGTACTGAATACTGTAATCAATTTGAAATACTATACACCACTGCACAGAGGTCTCAGTAGCAAGAATAAAACTGTGGAGGCTGAAGAAACAAATGTACTTTCAATATGCTTTTTGTCTATTCTTTGGTGTAAATGTGAGAATCAAGCAACGTATGTGTGACAGCACTTTTGAAGGCATACGTAAACCAAGTTTCATTGCTATAGAAGGACACCTTTAGCCAGAAGTGCAAAGTTTTAAAAGAACCTTACTTCTTGCCAGTACTTCTCAGATGTTAACATTATGAACATGCAGATGTAAAGTAACTACACACGGAACATCCACTGGGACACAGTGAAAGTGCGGTCATTCACTGAGTGATAACTGAGCCTCACTGCAGGTTGGGGGTCCAAATGCAAGGCCAAGATGCGGAACCTCAGCACAGCACCTTTCAGTCCAACATGGGCAGAAGACAAACCACACAGACAGCTCCACTCTACTGCTGAAGAGGCCAGTAACTCAGGCGCTAACAGTCCAGGGGGACTCAGAGGGTCTAAGCCGGCAGACACTGGATCAGTGTTCACCAAGCAGAGGATGAGGTGGCCCTTCAAAGCATTAAGACCAAGCATAGTCTTACTTCAGGCATTTCCCTGCAGAAGTACCAATTTTGTTTATATTGAAAGATCTGTTGAAACAGAAGACGCCTCACTGAGGACACAAACGTTTCAAGAATCCCTCAGCTGCTATGGTGGTCGGCCACCGCCTCACGTCCCCAACCCTACGGTGCCGGCACAAGGCTCAGCTAGGCCGCCCCGCCCGCGCCTCCCAAGTGGGGCTGGGCATCCCCTGAGCCGCTCTGCCCGTCCTGACTACGCCGGGGCTCAGCACACAGAACAGCTTCCACTGGGTCCCACCCCTCTGGGCCTTTGGAACCGACCCTGCTCATCACCCTACTTCTGTTTCTGTCACAACCTTCATCCCTTCAACACTCAGTTTATGGCTCTTCGTTGAAAAATGGTAAGGATAGCTAAAATTTGTGGTAAAGTAAAGTGATTCAGGCATCACTGCTACTTTATAATACCTTGGATTCTGCTTTGTAGTCAATGGATAGAGCATGTAGATGTTCATTTTGTAAAGCTTGGCACAAGATTTCATTATGTTAGGTTCAAAGTTATTAAATATCTATTTTTATAAGACAAGGCTTGCCACAGCTGTGAGATGTTTGACAAAATCTTTGAGAAATAGTAGCCCAAGTTTTACGTTAAGTAGATATGTGTATATTGTATCACATAAAATTTACATAATTATGTATCATATAATATATAATTTAAAAGGGATATTTTACCATATTTCTTTTATACCATAGTCGCATTTTTGAATGGTGTGTGTCTATTTCTGTCTGTATTTCTAATATATATGAGTATATATTGATACTTTTAATGACAAATGCAATCCTATACATAATGAATATAGAAGAATAGGTTTTATATACTGTATATATGAAAACCCATATATAAAACAACAGCTGGAAGTTATTACTATACAAAAAGAGCCTGCCTTCATATAAAATCATGCAATGAAATGGCGCTGTAGTTGTATGTGTGCGTCGTGCGAGTGTGCATGCACACTGAACGCTCTGGGACTGACCCCCGCGCTGTGCTGCAGGCTCATGCGGCAGAGCCCGCCCTCTGCCTCTCTACAGGGAGCCAGCACAACACGGCCTGCAGCGCAGATGCTCGACAAACCCCTCCCAGGACGCAGGGGGGAGGAAAGCAGACCACACTCTTCTACGCTAAACAACAGCAGGGATTTGTCGTTTTTGCCAGCTAAGCAGCACCCTCTCCTCCGACTTCTGGAACCCTTCCTTGGGGGACCCCCCCCGCCCACCCCCCTTCACTGGAGCTTCTTCAAGCACTTCTCTGCCTCCTCTCAGCGTGGGCACGAGGCCCAACCTGATCCTCAGAACCAGGAGGGTCTGTCCAAGGACAGGCAGACAAACAGAAGTCAACCCTAGAACTTTTGCTGGAACTCGTGGGAAAAGGTTTTTTTCCAACTGAGGTTGCTGAGCATGTGGAATAGAAGCTAGAAGCTGCTACTTCACAGCAAGAGTCTGCCTGGCAACAAAGCCACACACAGAAAAGCAGTCAGGAGCCGTCCTGTGGACGCCAGCACCTGGCTGTGCCTGGCTACCCCACAGGGCCACAGGCCTCTCGGCGACACCAGCCGAGGGTGCAGGCTCCACTCTGCTCACGGCCACGGCTGGCACTCACAGCAGGCACTCCGTACGCGTTTGCCGGATGAGTGAATAGACTGTCTCTAAAAAACAGTATTTGTTTACTCAATTATTTACTCACTTAACGAAGACCAGGTAAGTTGGGTTTGTTGTTGCAAGCAAGAATCCTAATCAACACTTTAACAAAACTCTTTTAAAGTTTTCCTTTCGTTCCAAAAATCTTTTAAAGATAACAGTATTTTTCTATATCCAATAAACCACAGCACCTAAAAAAGACTTTTATTGTTATGACTATGCCTCAGTGTAGTCTTAATTTTTCCCTTATAATGAAACAAAATAAAATTCTTTCTAATGGCCATTTCAAAGGCATAAACAAATACACGGGAAGAGAAAAAAACAGATTGAAACCAAGGCTTTCGTATTTCAATTTTTAAGCTATTTTAGGGGGAAAACCCCCCCACAGATTAGCAGTGTCCACTAGAAACATATGTAACTTTAACCAACAAGCAACACACTTTAACCTTCAAATGCAACAGTGAAACCAGCAGAAGCAGGCTTGGCGGCTGCAGCCTCAGACCTTCCTGCTCAGAGGTGGCTAACAGGTCTGCCGCCACCACCTTCCACCTTGGAGGACAGATGGACTCTGTGACGCGACTGGGAAGCCTCACTTCTCTCACAGGCGGGACAAGCCCTGAAGGGCTTCACATGCTCGTGGTGGAAGGTTGCCTCGTGTTTCAGACACTAGGGTACACGGAACAATGAGGGCCTCCCAGCCACACGATGCAGCTCCCAGGTCCAGGGCTGACACCTACCCCTCCAGGGAGGCACGGGTCAAGGCACATAACGCAGAAAGGGAAGGCGCAGCACAGCTCGAAAAGATTCCAGAAAGGGCTACTTTTGAAACATCTAAGCTTGAAAACTTTTTAAAGTTCTCTTTAATTTTCTGGGATATCAAAACACCAAAACTGGAAAGACACCTCATGACTAATGAAAAGGCTCCATCTAGTCCTAACAGGGCTCTCATGCAGCTCTGACCCACAGCCTCAGACGGGGCGACAACACCAGAGCCCAAGAGAGCCCGCCCAGAAAGCATGGACCATGCTCGGAAGACACAGCTCTCAAACATCTGTGTCGTCTTCGCGACACTGGAAACGCACATGACACCACCAGCAAGCTACCCACAGGACGTGACAGAGTACTTACTTCAATCCGGGGATATCGAGAAGATTAGTCAGTCCTGTCCAATTAATTTCTAAAAGCTGTTTTAAAGAAAGGGCAAAAATATTAAGTATGCAAATTATTTCCAATTTTCATATCAAATCATGCAGGCTTGTTTCTTTATAAATGAAATGGGTTAGGTACATAATACTGTCCTATACCTTGTTTTTCACTTTGTAAAACATCAAGGCCGTTGTCCCTTGTTGGTATAGATACCTTGCCTGTTCTTGTTTTGTTCTTTTGATGTCATAATTTACTCCAGTAAAATCATAATTATTTATATACCCATCCTCCTATTGACAAGCACTTAGAATATTTACAATTTCTCTTTTATTGTAAGTAATGAATCAGTGAACACGTGTTGTTACATACACATGGAGACTAGCATTCAAAAAGTGGAAATTCTGGTCAAAGACACATGTTCATTTTTTATGTTGATAGATGCTACATAATTGCCCTAATATTGTACAAACTTACATTCCCATCAAAACTGTGTAAAATGTCCTTTCTTTACACCCAATTAAATATCATATTTTACACCTATATTAAAAATCAGTCTATCCAGCAGTTGAAGAATGGTACTTTATCACTGTTTCAGTCTGCATATTCCTATATTAGTGAGACACGTTCCATTCATTCATTCAACATCTGTATTTTATTGCTCATTTTTCTAGTGGGTATTTATCTTAGAATAATTCCTATATAGTTGGCTGAGATTCTATTAAACGGATGTGGACAGGTAAAAAGTACTGACTGGAAACACTGCTTTTCCTGTCAAGATGGATACTGCACATAATGAAATTACTTGTGCTTTATATTGTAGAAGATGCTAAGTGAAACTGCATGACCTCTATTACCCATACAGCTAGAGTGACAAAGCTGGGGAGTAGGTGGTTATAAATATGAACTGGAAGGGTCAAGATTCTTTCGGACAGAGCAAAACTCAAAAGCAACAACTTTAATAAAGTCCTGAAACACTAACCTCCCTAGGACTCCCTATAGCACCCTGACTATGATCTCTAAACGCATTTTCCACTAAAAGGAACAGGGGATTTTGAAGAAATGGCTGATTCCAGGTCTGGGACAAAAACTGTTAACGTGAGCCTGGGGCATCCTGCTGAATCAGGAGTAAAGAAGCACTCAAAGGCCCTCCCAAAGGGCGGTCACCTGGAAGGGAATATAACCAGACTACAAACTCTCAGGTGACAGAGGGCCTACTTGCAGGACCCTGGTCAAAATGATAAGATATACCTGAATGCTACCCAAATTCTGAGAAACAAAATGCCTGGGAGGCAGGGGCAGAATTCATGGAAGGACAGATTCAGGTGAGTTTGAAAAGAAGAGATCTGAATGCAAGAAAGAAGGCCCCAGGGGAAGGGCCTCCACGTTCAAGGCCCTGAAGGGGGAGCTGGCCTGTCCATGAACACAGGGAGGCCAGGGGACAGAAGAGCCAAGCTGAGGGGGTGGGAGTGTGAGTGACCGTGTGTGGGAGGACGAGAGTGAGTGTGTGAGCAGGTGGACAGGTGTGAGGGCGGGGCACAGGGGGGAGCCACCGGGAGGGGCAGATCCAGGCAGCGCTTTGGGAAAGCTACTAAAATTAGTGCCTCCCCCACCAAGTCTGGATGACTGGGATCTCCTTTCGGGAAACTGAAGAATCAGTGAGACGTGCTTCCAAAGGACGGGAAATCAGCTCTTTGGGCTGCCGAGGAAGAGTGAGTAAGGTGGGCACGTTGCAACTGGAACCCCACCAGCGCAGCATGTGTTCACGGGAACCTCAGCCAGCTGCCCTCTGCCCTCCGTGCCATCTGCGGGTTGCAGAAGAGTCGGCAACAGCCACTGCTCATTTCAGCACTGACTACACGCCAGGCGTCCTACATGGGAAGTCTGTTAAAAACGGACTGGTGGAGACTTCCCTGGTGGTCCAGTGGTTAAGAATCCGTCTTCCAATGCAGGGGACGCGGGTTCGATCCCTGGCCAGGGAACTAAGATCCCACATGCAGCGGAGCAACTAAGCCTGCGCACCACAACTACTGAGCACGCGCGGCACGAGGAAGAGCCCGCCCGCTGCAACTAAGACCAGATGCAGCCAAAAAGAAAATAAATATTTAAAAACAAAACAAAACAGACTGGTGGCTCCGCCCTTCTCCAGAGTTTCTGAATTTTCTGATTTGGGCTGGTGGTAAAGGTCACGAATATTTTTCTTATGTCTTAAAGCTCCTAGGACTTCCAGCTTTCACTTGGGATGTAGAAAACTGGGAAGAGCATCACTCCTGGATGCATGGAGAGCTGAGGTGACAGGGCCATCCCAGGGCAGGAGAGCCAGAGTAAACCCTGTGAAATCCACAGAAAAAGGCGGGCCCGGGAGAGCACAGCTGCTGCAGGAAAGGCAGAAGCCCTGCCTTCGAGAGGCGAGGGCCCACAGCCACTCAGAGGACAGGAACAGAATTCACCCTCTATGCCTTGACCACAGAGATGCAGTATTGCTGGGGGCGGGTGCGACACTCTCTCCTGCACAAGACCCTCCAAAGACAGAGTCACAGGGAAGGCGCAGGGCCACTGAAAGAGCACCACAACAATGGTGGTGGGGTAAGATGCTCCAAAATGATGAAAGATATCAAACCCCAGATCCAAGAAATGCAGAGAACACCTGGCGGGATAAACAGCCGCAAACTCCCCAGTGGCTTAATGTGTGGCCTAAGACTGGACCTCTTCCGTCCAGTGGGCTCCATGGACCTGCCAGCCCAGCCCTGCCTCGCCCCTCATGGCCGCCTCCCATGCGGGGCTGCAGGAATCGGTTTCAGGAAGCCTCATTCGAATGCTGCAACCTTCCTACTCCTGGTCTCGGGGTTAAGGGTCTGTATCTGATGCAGCTGGAATAGGGCAGGCAAGGACCAAGGGAAGACCGGGAGGCTCACTCCTGGGGGCACCAGCAGCCAGTGTTTCTGGCCTGTGGCCTGAAGGACCAGAGGAGGCTGGTCTCAGGGTGAGAGAAGAACGAAGCTGAGGCAGAACAGGCACAAGAGACAGTGGCCACGGCGTCCACGTTCCATCCTGTTCCTGACTCCCAACTGCAGCCCCTGCATGGGTTTCATGAGACATCGATATATGCTCATTTTGTTTTTAAATAAAGCCTCCCCTTCTCCCCCTTCCTTTGCTTAAGGTACCTCAATTGCTGGAGTCCTAGCTAGTAGGATTCAATTTCTTTTCACAATCACTCTAAAAGGAAGATGTTATTTACATTTTATAGATGAAGAAACTCAATCTGTGGATCAAAGCCTCAGCAGGCATGTCCTTTGCTAGCTGGGAGGACCCCTTTAGGATAAACACATTCAGAGTGAGCCCCAGACCATCTCCTGGAGAAGTTCTAGAAAGGACCTCCTGACTCAGTCTACTCTAATCCATACTCCTGAGACAAACCTAAAAATGACCTAAGGATTGTGAAACACCCTTAAGAGTGTATGCCAGAGGCAATCCCAACAACTGTCAAGTTAGCATGAGTAGGTGGCCGCCACTTCCCTGGGACACGTCCAAGGGCAGAGAGTAGGTCGCGCCCTGGCTCGTACCAGAACCTTAACCCAAGCTTCTGTGCTTACCAGTGCTCGGCCTCTGCTGTCAGGATCCCACCAGAATGCTAACCCTACGTACAGGAAAATATTTAATTTCTGAAACATCTGAAGACTCACTATGTGCCAGGTGCTATACCAAGTGTTTTACAGTTAATCGTCACCTCTAATCTTTTGAGGGAGGTATAAGTGTACTCCCCATGTTATCGATGGGGAGACTGAGGCTTACAGAAATTAAATACAGTTGGGCCTCCGTATCTGAGGGCTCCAGCTCTGCCTCCTCAGATTCAACCAAACACGGATCAAAAGTATTCAGAAAGAAAAAATTCCAGAAGTTCCAAAAAGCAAAGCTTGAATCTGCTGCACTAGGGCAACTATTTACATTGGACTTTCAACTATTTACACAGAATTTACACCGTACTAGGTGTTATAAGTGATCTAGAGATGATTTAAAGGATACGAGAGGATGTGCGTAGGTTATGTACAAATGCTACGCCATTTAATAAGGAACTTGAGCACCCACGGATTTCGGTCCATGGGAGTCCGGGAACCAATCCCCTATGGATACTGGGAGAAGATGGTAGTTTGCTCAAAGCACGCAGTTCAAAGGAGAGAAAGAACCAGGAGCAGAAAGTGAGGCTGTGTGGCGCTCACGTCTGTCACTTAACCTGAAATAAGGTGACAGTACATCCGCCCTGCCCCCACTGTGCTCAACGAGGTCAGCACTGCAGACACCTGTGGTTATTTTTTTAAAAACAAGTAGCACATTATCAGAACTAATCTAAACAAATAAACGAGCAAAAAAATGTGTGAAAGTTTCATATTCTTCTGAAGGTTGCCATGCTTCTAAATCATCTGAATAGTCAAACCCCCAAATCTTTCTGTTTTTCACTGGGGTGAGGAAGGACTTGGCAGCCAGCAGGGAATTCTGCTCTTACATTTTCCAGATGAAAGCGACTGAAAAAGTCCCTTTTCTCTGAAGCCTGTGCTTGGTGACTGTAATTCACCATATAAGGATACAAGTGATCCTCAACCTTTCACAGCCTCATCCTGCTTTTCTGAGTACTAAAATTTCATTTGGAAATTAATATTATAATGTTATTTTTATTTTATTTTTTACTTTTTGGCTGCACGGCTTGTGGGATCCTAGTTCCCTGACCAGAGACTGAACCTGGGTCCCCTGCAGTAGAAGCACAGAGTCTGAACCACTGGACCACCAGGGAAGTCCCTACAATGTTATTTTTAAACTAAGTATACCTAAGAAAGATCCAATGAAGAATATTACAAAGTTTTGAGGAAGATTTAAAGATTTGGATTTTGTTACATTCTGAGCTGAATAAAGAACACTTTCTTTAAATTGTTAAAAATTCCCTGCAAACTAAAAATACTTATCAACTTGCTAAGGATGAGTTTTTTATATTCATTAATGAAGGAATTTTTTAAAACGTACTGTCTTTTCAATAACTTGTATGTGGGGGAAAAAAACCCATGAATTTTGAATCTTTTACGGATTTCTTCATTTCTCAAAATTTTAATAAATTAAAATTTAACACAGGTGTTCCTTAATAGCTTTTGAATTTTACCATGCTTTGTGTTGTTAAGATACATTCAAAATAAGCCAATTATTTAAGCAATAAAAAGCAAATGAGAATAATAATTTTAGTGGTAACAAAAAGTGATGACACTTACTTCTTATGTTTTTATGCAGAAAAGCACCACTTGTTTGGTCTAGATAAACTTGTATTTTAAAAACCAGCAACAATAATTTGTATTAAGTTATTTGAATCAAATTATACAAATGAATATCCCCATTTTACACTACACATGATGTTAATGACACCTCCAGAAAGGACTCATTGCAGGTTACAAAAATGGCACACCGTGAAGAAGTATCTGAGAAACAGATCCATTCATTCATCAGACATTTACTGAACTGTATGGAGACAGATATGGCTGTGGCTTCCAAAGATTAAGAAGTGTACTGTGAGGCACAGGGACAAGGAGGGAACCTGGCTGCCCATGTCCTGGGAAGGGCAGCATTCTGGGAGAAGAGAGAGAGAGAAGGAGGGAGGTGGAAGGGACGATGGGGGAGGGGGTGGGGGTGGTACTACCACTGCACTGGACAGATGACCATCTGCGAGTGAGAGCCGGCCCCTGGCGGGTCAGTCTGCCGGGGCAAGGCCCCTAGCAGTGAAGTCCACTGAGGACAGAGCCAAGGCAGAAAGCCAAGGAGAGGCTGCAGAAGCCCAGATGAGGAGCCTTGTAGGAATGGAGCCACCCAGGTGAGGATGGACAGTCTCAGTGAGGGGAGGGGCCTCAGCAAGGAGATAGGGTCTCAGTGAGGGACAGTCTAGGTAGGTGACATGTTTGTTGTCTTACTTTTGTGGCTAATAATGAGTAATAAGTATTGACGACTTATAACAAAAATGGAATGTGAAATAATAATATCATGGTTTATCCAAGTGTTAAAATATAATTTAGTTAAAATTAATCTTTGTGACTCTTAAAAACACAGCATACTGTGTGCTTCATTCAACACACCCCGAGAGGCAGGCAATGGCAGGGTGGGGGACAGCCGCAGGGAGACTTAGGGTGAGTATGAGGATAGCAACTCTGCCAGACCAGGGCAGGTCCAGGTGCAGATCCCCAGACTTACTAGTTTTGTGACTTGGACAAATCAGACTCTCAGGTCCTGGTCAGCAAAAGTATTTAGTGTTAGTTATTTAACTACAGAGCTATGAGGATTGAATGAGTAAATATATATCATACTCAGTGATAGGCGCTGAATGTTAGTTACAACCTATACATTCTAAGGTCTGCTTTCAAATTTTCTGCAGCAAACATTTTTATAATGAGGAAAAAAGTTGTCTATCGAGAGATGTGAAGTCCTCCGTTAAGGCACAAAGAGATGAAAGCACGCAGGATTCATGCATCAAAGGGAATAAAGTGAGTTAAGCTCTTTTTCTCCACTCTGTCTATTCTTCGATATGTACACATTCTTGTCAGTGAATGGCAAGAAAAGAATGAAATAAACATTGACTTACTGGCTTCCTAAGGAAGAAGATAGACAAAGCTCCCACTAAGGGCATGTCTCCAATCAGTGGTTCCAGGATCACCCGCATTGTACCATGAATCTAAATTCAAATGGGAAACCGAAACGTTAACAGAAAACAATTCCACAGGCCATTACAGACGCAAGAAGGAGGATGCAGGATCCTCTCAGTGATTCCTGAGCATCTGACTTCAGGTTTCTCTCAAGGTATAACCTATAAACAAAAACTTAACTTCGAAGAAATTCTGAGTTAATAAAAACCTCATGATTTTCTTTCTGAATAGAGCACAGAGAATTTGAGAAGACTATGAAACTTAAAAAAACCTTACCTGTATACTTTGCACACCAGCTCTACAAAAATATCGCTTGATCTCCAAATCAATCTCACAATTTCCTACAAAACTAGCAAAGAAAAAGTTCTGTATTACATTCTCTTAATCACCACAGACCTGCAAGCTATATAATCTGAATACAATGACAGTAAAGCAGCCAGAACTAGACTGTAGGCAAAGCTGTAAGCTGCAGCCTGGCCGTGCCGGAGTGCTCTAGTGCCTGCGCTGGAGCGGCCACTGACACCAGTCAGGACCACCGCATGGGTGGCGAGGCAGGCAGCCTGGCCAGAGGCCTGGTATCAAGGTCACTTCTCAAAGTGCAGCTTCTGGAGCAGTCTCTTGACGGAGCGTAGTTTTCATTTACTTTATAAACAACTATGCTTGTTTAAAACATAAAAAATGCTGAGATTGTGTTTCACCACAAATAAACGCTGCGCCCAAGCTCCCCATACTGAGGACACTAGCAGTGCTCAGGGCCCTCTGATGTCAAAGGTTAAAGACATTACATCCATCTGAGGTATCAATTTTACTCAACGATTAAGTCTTTTCAATCATTAATGTGAAACAAACATGAATACAGCATGATGCTGAATGTAAGGCTTGCACCCATCTTTACTGTGAACATGGCACGTCCACTACATTTTGCATGGGATCCGTATGATTTGACTCCCACCCTTGACTCTTGGACTCTTGACTCCTGCGTGGGAGCGTTGGGGGGGGCAATTTGATAATCATGAGAGAGACTGTCTAAGCACATGAGCAAAATAGTGACAGAAGGCGTCTGGGATGAAAGTCTTCCAATATTCACAGTTCTGATGTAGAAGTCAGTACCTGTAGGTTCTTTTGGTGAAGAGGGGACGTACAGTCAAGCACGCATTTTGGCAGAAATTTGCTGCTAGCCACGAGGGGCAGACATCTGAGTTAATAACAGCAGTGCTTTTCTAGCTATGAGAAGATGCAAGAAATTGGGCTCATAACATCATCTCCTGAATATATCTATCTGAAGACCTGTTCTGCCAGTCTTCCCAGAGCACAGAGGGCCTCATTCCTGATCTCTGCCCTGAACTCTTTTCAGGGTGTGTGGAAGGTCAGCAACTGCAGTGGCTGGCGGCCTCACCCTTGTAGAGGCAGATGGTGAGCGACAGGTTTTCACCCACACACACACACCAAGACTTGATCATTGATTTCCTCATAGCTCTCAATTACTCCTTCCCCAACTCCATGGCCAGTAACCTAGTTATGGTCCTTATCTGGAACACAGGAAAAAGCAGAATGCAGACTTTTTAGAGACATAAATATCTGAGCTGCATAACTTGCATATGCCGTCATGTCTGCTGAAACCACAAAAGCCAGGCTGCATCTTCAAAATGGCGTCCGGTAGCAGATTCACTCCGATGTTTATTTAATGAACGTGTATGAAGTGCTCCCTCAGCGCTGGAACAAGAGAACAAGGCTCCCACGCTCCTGAAGCTCACCCTCGGCCTAGTGGACAGCCCTCCCAGGGTGCGGCTGACCCGAAGACACACGCGGGGCTTCCTCTTCTACTGCACTGACAGCAGCAGCGTTTGCAGTAGTTCCAAATACGTTAAAGACGCAGAGTTTTCCGTATCACATCATCACGACATTCTATGCTCCCTTCTAGAATAAAGGTAATTGGTACTGACTGCTCATTTACTATATTAATATACTTCAGAAACTCAAAGATGATAAAATAAAACGATCCTTAGCCAAAACAACAAACCAAACCCTGCGGAGCCGTGTGTCAGTCAGCAGCTCAGCAGCGGCCTGCACACAGCTGGGCCGGGGCCTCAGGGAAAGCCGGAACCTTGGCAGTCACTAAGACACCAAAAAAGCAAAAGAAAAAAACGCCCACGAACAGTGAAGACAAGAGCCAGAGAAAACCTCTCTACCATGCAGGCAAGGCACCTGGCAGACCCCTAAGTAATTTTTTTCCCAATTTAGTGTGGTAAAATATACATAAAAATACCAGCTCAACCATTTTTAAGTGCACGGCTCAGTGGCATTAAGCACATTCAGATGACTGCGCAACCATCACCACCATCATCACTTCCAGAACTCTCTGCATCTTGCAAAACTGAAATTCGATACCCGTTAAACAGCAACTTCTGATCCCGCCTCCCCCAGCCCCCTGCAGCCTTCATCCTACTTTCTGTCTCTGTGAATCTGACTCCTCTGGGGGCCTCACATGAGTAGAATCAGACAGGATTTGTCTTTTTGTGACTATCCTATTTCATTTAGCATAATGTCCTCAAGGTTCATCCCTGTTGTAGCAGGACGGACACTACACACTGCAGGATTTCCTTCTTTATAAAGGCTGAATGATACTCCACTGTATGTACATAACACACCTTGCTTACCCATTCAACAGTCAATGAACACCTGGGTTGCTTCCATGTTTTAGCTGCTATGAACACAAGTGCACAAATACCTCTTTGAGACCTTGTTTTCAATTCTTTTGGGTATGTACCCAGAAATGGAAGTGCTGGGTCATACAGTAATTGTTTAATTTTTTGAGGAACAACTATTCTGTTTCCATAGCAACTGTACCTTTTACATTCCCGTCACCAGTGCACAGGGGTTCCAATTTCTGCACATCCTCACTAATCTGTTTTCTGATAGGTGCCATCCTGATGGGTGTGAGGCGGTATCTCACTGTAGTCTGGATTTGCTTCTCCCTGATTAACAGTGATGTTGAGCACCCTTTCGTGTGCCTGTGTCCACTTGTGTATCTTCTTTGGAGAAATGTCTATTCAAGTCCTTTGTTCATTTCTGAATCAGGTTATTTGTTTTTTTGTTGCTGTTGAGTTGTAGGAGTTCCTTATACATTCTGGATCTCAATCCCTTATCAGATATATGATTATATGGATTACACTGCTTCTACAGATTGCTTTTAGTGTTGACTTTTAACAATGTTAAGTCTTCCAAACCACAAACATGGGATGTATCCCTATGTATTTATGTCTTCTTTAATTTCTTACAGCAATGTTCTGTAGTTTTCATTGTACAAGTCTTCCACCTCCTTGGTTAAGTTAATTTCTAAGTATTTTATTCTTTCTGTTTCTATTGTAAATGAAATTGTTTTCTTAATTTCCTTTTTGGATTGCTCGTTGTTAGGGTATAGAATGCAACTGATGTGGTTTTTTTTTTGCATTGATTTTGTATCCTTCTACTTTGCTAAATTCATTTACTAGTTCTAAAACCTTTTTTTTGTGGAATCTTTCAGGTTTTCTACATAGATCATATTACCTGTGTACAAAGATAATTTTACTTTCTCCTTTCCAACTTGTATGCCATTCACTTCGTTTTCTTCATACCTAATTGCTCTAAAAGAACTTCCAGTACCATGTTGAACAGTAGTGGTGAAAGCAGGCATCCCTGTCTTGTTCCTGATCTCAGAGGAAAAGGTTTGTCTTTCACCACTGAGCATGCCGCTTGCTGGGAATATATGCCTTTTATTATGCTGAAGTAGTTTCTGTCTGCTTCCTGTTTAAGTGTTTTGATCATGAAAGTGTGTTGAATTTCACCAAATGCTTTTTCTGCATCAACTGAGATAATCATGCAGGGGTTTTTATCCCCCCTTAATTCTGTTAATGTGGGGCATTACACTGATCACTTTTCTTTGTTGAGCCATCCTTGCATCCCAGGAATAAATCCCACTTGGTCACAGTGTATAATCCTTTTACTGTGTTGCTGAATTCAATTTGCTAGCACTTTCTTGAGGATTGTGGCATCAATGTTCACAAGGGATATGGGTCTGTCGTTTTCTTTTCTTGTAGTGCCTTTACTTTCTTTTATTTAACATGTTTTATGAATGATAGCAATTATCTAGGCTGCCAGGAACTAAAACCAGAAAGTAAATAAATTTAGGTCTTCAACAAGAAGTTAGTCCAATTCCATCAAACAGCAGGTAAGAAATGTGCTCATTATAACCTCCACCTTATGGGTAGAGCTAAGTGACATCACACATCATTAACTATGACATAAATACAAACTTACCTAATCTGAAGGTCCAAAATAATTTGCCTTTTGTCCACATTTTCAGTATACACCTTAACACCATTGATCCTGAGGGGCTGAAACAAGAACTGGCTTACTTAAAACGTAGGAAGGGTGAAAGGAAAACCAAGCCCTGTGACACAGCAGAGCTGAGACAACGAGCTTCAGCATCAGGCCACAGGAGTGAAAACTCCTCTGCTTCACAATGTACTAGCTGTTTCACCTCCAGCAAGTTGTTAAACCTGTCCCTCAGCGCCCTCATCTGTAAAACACGGTCAGGAGGGCAGCTCCACATGGGCAATAGCGAGGCTACAGGACACAGGACCATGCAGGTCAAGGAGCACGGCCTGGCACAGCAAGTGCTCACAGGCCACAGACACAGCTCCGCTATGACCCTGCTTCGCTCCTTCCCAGGAGCCTTGGGCGCTTGTCTCTTGCAGATGACTTTGATCCTTTCCCTCTACTCCATCCTTACTAATTGTTTAAAATATAACTTCCCTTCATTTTTTATGTCATAATTTTCCATTTCTTAAGATTTTAATAAAAATGGGGCTTTTGAGTGAATCAAAAATACTAGCTATAGTTTCAACACCTAATACATGCTACAAGGTCACAATCAAATGACTCTGTAAAAAGAAAAGGAAAACCTACAATAGATGCTATATTTCAACATCATTGCAAAACCTTTTTCCCATTGATTTGAAACCCCTCCTAAGAAAGTTTTCAACATGACATTTGAGCATTAAAAACTCAAGCTGGAAAAAAAAAAAAAAAAAACTCAAGCTGAAGAACTACCGGACCTCTGGAGTCTTACTGCTCACTCTGACAGTGTGAGTGTCCTGAAACCTTATTCCTCAACCAGCTGCAGGAGAAACTCTAAGTCTACACTTCCTACCGTCCCAGGTCCCGGGCTTTTCTGCTCGGGTTCTCCTGCCCCTCTCTTCTGTCCCTTCAATCAAACAGCCCGGGTCCTGTGTGCCCAAAAGAGGTCCATGCAGCCACGGTGACGCCAAGCTCCCCGACTGAACCCGCACTACTCTCTGCATTCCTGCCGTCTCCTTGATGATGATCTTACGTAGCATCAAACTGAAGCGCATGTGAAACAGGGACGCAATTCTTCCTGAGACAAACCCAGCTGGAGCGAGAATTCCAGATCTGCGCAAGCATGAGCTTACCTAACTCTGGGAGACACAAACGCCAGCCAGAGGGAGACAGTGACTGTAGGGCCGGAGGAGAAGGGGCAGGCAGGGGAAGGACGCGCCTCAGAGACCTTACACGGCTGTCGAGGCCTAAGCTAGTCACCATCCGCCCTTCACAGTCACGTGCATTCTAGCTTGTAGCTGTGTCTTCCCTCTTGTCGTGATCGTTTGAGGTGACTGAGGTAAAGTGAAAATTAAAGGTAGTGTCCCATGGTGGTCCTGTGCTGGCCTGGTGTGCTCAAACAAAAGGATGCCCACACCCCGACTCGCAGCGTGTTGTAGACCTCACAGCCAAGCGGGCAAACGGCCTGCACAACACAGCTTGGCAGGACACACACACCTGAGGCACCGCGGAAGAGACGGAGCATTCTCTGCCCATAGAAAATAGGCCTTGATGGGGAACGGTGACTGACAGCCTGGGGAGTGTGGGATGGGAACGTGTCTGCGGGCAGTGACATGGATGGGGGTCAGATGGTCCTCAGCCACATTCACTAACACCCCGACAGGCTGAAGCACAGACATCGGGACGCAGGGCGTGGTGAGAGTGGGTTGTCAGGCTCTGCCCTGGTGTGTGAGTTTAAAGGACTACTGAACTCCAAAACAATGTTACCTTGAAACTAATGCTATGTTATGTGTCAATTACACCTCAACAGAAAAAATATTACCTTCAACTGTTGCTAATTATTGTAAACACTGACTTAAAAACATAAAAAAGGAAACTTGCCCTTAATGGTGGTCTTGAGGCTTCCTAGCAGTGTTGGAATTAGTGACTTTCTTTTGTATATAATGATTCCAACAACAAAGCCTACCTTTCCCTTCCCCTGTGTCACTACCGCCACACCGCAAGCCCAGCACTGGAGCCTGAGCTGCTGTTGTAAACGCTGTGGTGGAGCAGGTACCTCCAGCTTTTGTCAGCCTCATCATCCTTATACATCAAACTCCCTTTCCAGCAGGACAGATGGTAGAAAGCTGTACAAAGGTAATTCTAACAGAAGAACGTGGGGCAGAGACTCTCTGGGGCTGAGGGACCTCCGACGGACCTGGACTGGCCAAGAGACCACAGTGGACGAACGAGGCGAGGCCCCAACAGAGGAGGAGAGGGCCCCATGGGAGGCAGACCTGGGGAGGACCCGCACACACTGCCAGCCTTCTGCAAAACAGCTTTCTCTAGAGACAGTCTCAGGTAGTTTACCATTCTTTTCAGTTGTGCACAGGTGAGAACACTTAAGAAGAAACAAACCTGCTGCCCCACGTCAACCCTCGTGAAGCTGAAGGTGCTGAGGTGGGTGTGTGCTCCCCGCACAGCCGGCTCTATGGTTTCTCGAAATAACTTCTCTATAAATTGGCAAATGAAAGGCCACATGTGTTTTACAGTCTGAAAAGGAGAAAGAGCTCAGGTTAAACAAGATGATATAGTACTTAAGTCATCATGGAAAATTATGCTCCTATAGTTTACCAGAATTTTTGAAAAGCAAAGGAGGGGGGGCGTCCTTTTTGCTACGCACCTAAAATTTTTAAATGTAATACAACTGTAAACTATTGATTAACCAACCAATATGTTGCAGGAATTAGTTATTCTAGTTAAATATGCTGTTTAATCATATCATCACATTTAATCATTGCTAAAAAGTCAGAAAATCCTGTGGTTTCAACTCACTGCTAAAAAACTTTCTAAAACTGTATCGTTCTCAACATTAATGAGTTTTCTTTAAGGATGGACTAACTTCTAGTGATTACTTTTTGGGTAATCATTATTCACATTAGTTTTTACTATATAACTCTAAGGATATATAAAACATAGAGATAAAAGAGATCTACTTCAAAGTATAATGATCTAAAAACATAACCTTTAAAAAAAAGATTATCTACCACTAGATTTCTTGGGAGTTATTTCCCTCTTCACAATAATGTTCCAAAATTTTCGCTTATGACTATCATAAAAGAGATCTGTGCAGTAGCTGATCAGAAAAGAAGACACAGGGCCAAACATCCAACTATTAGTATATCATTAACTTCCTCATGTCAAAGAAACAGTCTGCACTGTCTAGAAAAGGAAAGTAATGTCTCAGTTATGACCGAGTTCTTTTGAGAGCAGAAGCCAACCCGCTAAGTCCAAATGCGTTCACATATTGTCAGCGTCCAAATCCCCAAACATGGAAATATGGCATGTCACCCTCTAATTCCCACTGCTATCTGGTGTTCAGTATTCTTCTCTTACCTTATTTAGCCATTCTGCTCTTTCAGTGTCTGGAAAATGAACCTAAGAGAAAAACATACACATGATTTACAATCTCCTGACAACTCTAAGTAAAACGCCACACAGGCCATTTAGTATTCTTCCTGTATATCTACTGTTTGTAAAATGCTGTTTAAGCCCGTCGCTGGGAAGCCCTACACAGAACCACGCGGCCCTGGCTCTCCACGCTCTAAGGACACTCTGAAGCCCTTGCCTACCTTGCCACTGGGCCGAGGGGCTCCCGGAGCGCACAGTCTCAAGCTCCTCCTTCGCCACCAGCATGGCCCCTGCCTGCAGCACCTAGGCTCAGAGCCTCAGAAGCCCACCTTTCCCTCCCCTTCTGGCCCAAAGGAGCCAGCACAAATCTTCCATGTTCGGCTCCTCTCCACACCGTCTCCCAGATGAGGATTAGAATTCTAATGGTTCTCCATGATGGGGCCTGTATACTGGAGAAAATAAGCACAGAGGTAGGAAAAAACCTACGTGGTGTTAAAACAACCCCTGCAGAAAAAGGCTAAAGCTGTTTTGGGCAGGGAGTTCTCCTCTGAGAAATGCTCCGTACTCCCCCACCCCTCAAAGAAAGAAGAACACGCTGGCCACACTAACATCCTGAAAACTGCAGTTCTGACACAGCTGCACGATGCATCTCAGGCAGGCTTGTACCGGTGACTGGGACATGGTCTGGAACTGCCACACCTACCTTCCTAAGTAACACAGATACTGCAGCCAGTAAAAGACAAGCCCCACCCCATCCTCTGGCTGAGAGGAGCTGGTCAGGGAATATTACTGTGGGGTGGGGTGTCCCCAAGAAGATGCCTCTTTGAGGACCAACTCTACTCTCAGGCTTGGGCTCTAAGCACAAACCATGGAATGGGGCCGGAAGCAGCCAGGTCCAGATTGGAGAGGCCACCGTCATCATGTCTGTTGTGGTCACACCGCTTCACGGAGAGGCCACAGCAGGTTCCACCTGCCCCACGTCCACGTGCCTAAGCAGACCTACTCCTTTACGCTGCAGGATGTGAAGCTTTTAATTTGCTTGAACCCGAGGGTGGGCTAGCATGACAAATAAGTTTTTCTAAATTAAGTTAGTTTGAATCCATCCTGGGACAAAACCAAATGGATAGCAACCTTCCAGAATGAAGAAAAGGCTCAAGAGTTGAGAAAGATGACGCTCAAGAAGCCAAGGCTCAGGAAAGGACTGCTGGCGAAGCTTGCTCAGATCTGGAGGCCATGTCACTGCAGAGGTTTGACCGGAAGGGAACTGGACTGCACTTTCCCCCCAGAAGGCAGGAGGCATTTGGGGCTGGGGATGGGGAGAACTGGAGGGCTTACCAGACTAGCTGGGCTAGGCCACAAGAGGGTTAGATCGCGGCATGAGGTGGCCGAGGAGGGCAAGCTCTCTTCAAGGCCTTTCAGCTGAAAGGTTCAGAGGAGCAGAAGGTGAGGGAAGACAGATGCCGAGGGACAGCCAACGGACAGATTGTAAATCTCCCCTGAACTAGGTTTCTGGAAGATCAATGAGGGCAACATGACTAAGCTACAAACTATACTTGTGTAAAATAATACAAGTAACTACCATTTACTGAGTATGCGTTGCTATCTATGCAGCAGGTTCTGTGCTAAGCTAGTCACGCACATAGTATCTGAGTTAATTCTTACAACAGATCTACAAATTTGAACTATTACTATCCCATATTTGCAGGGTAGCTACTAGTGCCAGAATGGGTATGAAAACCAGATTGGTCTGCTCATGTTTTTGGCCACTTCACTACTAAGGGATGTGCAAAGTGCGTGGAGCTCGCCGAGCCCTCAGGAGGACACACTCGATCAGAGTAGAGCCTGAAACTCCGATTCCATGCCTTAAATGTACGAGGTCCTGAGTGCCAGCCAGAAGTAGAAAATTTTGTGTTTAATAGTGATTCATCGAGTAACTCCAGAGGTTACACAAATCCTGAAACAGCCGATGGCAAAGTTCAGCAAACACAATAGCAGTTCACAATAAAACACTGTTACCAGACCCAGTGTTCCACCCAAGACTAAGAAGAGAGCGATTTAAGACTGGTTTCACTCAACATTCAAACTCCTTCCTAGGAAAGAGCTAGTATCCATCAACACGAATTAATAATTAAGTAGTAATGACAAAATCCCATGTGCATCCAACCACCCTGTGACCCAGCAATTCCATTTCTGAGAATCTCTTCTAGAAAGAAGATGCATGCACAGCACTGCCCGTGGCAGGAGCGGCCAGGACCGTGGGGTGGAACAGATGCTGCACCCACACTTGAAGTGCTGCGCAGCTACAGAAGTGGGGAGGGGCTCCACAGCAGTGATTTCCAGAATTGTTTGAATACTTGCTGTGGAATAACTCCCAGGATTTTTTTTATTTTTTTATTTTTTTTGCGGTATGCGGGCCTCTCACTGTTGTGGCCTCTCCCGTTGCGGAGGCACAGGCTCAGCGGCCATGGCTCACGGACCCAGCCACTCCGCGGCATGCGGGATCTTCCCGGACCAGGGCATGAACCTGTGTCCCCTGAATCAGTAGGCGGACTCTCAACCACTGCGCCACCAGGGAGGGCCCCAGGATTTATTTTTAAGTGAAAGTACAAATGGAGAAAAGCAGGTACAACTGCTACCATTCATCTTGTGGGGGGCGGGTATATTAAAAAATTTTTAATAAAAAATGAACAAAAACTTAAAACACTGTTGCCCAGGGAAGAAGGGGACAGGGTAGAAGAAACAAACGCATGAGAAGAGCCCTAGGTTGAATCAAGCCCCCCAACCCTGCCCAGTGCCCAGTGCCCAGTGCAGCCCCACTGGAGGGGACCCCGCTCTGCTCCTGTTTGGGAACACGCCCAGCCATCCTCACAGCCACCACCACGACCATGCAGACAGGCCTCGAGTTACACAACCATGGGCAGGGGCAGACCCTCACCTCCTGCCTCCAAGTCCAACTCTTAAAATCCTTGGCACACTTAAGTGGTTCCTTTCTAATCTTCCCAGCATCAGAGAATTCCTACTGATATCAAACAAGTGATTTAATTTACCAACTGGGCCCGTACTAGTCCCTCTCTCTTCCAGTCAGTATGTCGTACCAAATTCATGTGTGCAAATACCATCAAATGAACTTCTACTTTCAATTAAAGCATTACAAGAAACTACTATGTTTGGTAATAGAAAACATTGCCAGACTTTCCAATTAATGAAAATTTATTAGTAGAGGCCATATATTCTTAAAAATACTGTTATGTTTGTATGTGTGCATATAAACATATACTTTTATATAAGTTATACAAGTTTATAAATGGACAGAAAAAGTTTGCAAGAATACAAGGAGTGGTGGCTTCCCTGGTGGCGCAGTGGTTGAGAGTCCGCCTGCCGATGCAGGGGACACGGGTTCGTGCCCCGGTCCGGGAAGATCCCACATGCCGCGGAGCAGCTGGGCCCGTGAGCCATGGCCGCTGAGCCTGTGCGTCCGGAGCCTGTGCTCCGCCATGGGAGAGGCCACAACAGTGAGAGGCCCGTGTACCGCAAAAAAAAAAAAAAAGAATACAAGGAGGGGACTTTCCTGGTGGTGCAGTGGTTAAGAATCCTCCTGCTAATGCAGGGGACACAGGTTTGAGCCTTGGTCTGGGAAGATCCCACATGCCACGGAGCAACTAAGCCTGTGGGCCACAACTACTGAGCCTGCACTCTAGAGCCCGCGAGCCACAACTACTGAGCCCACAAGCCTAGAGCCCGTGCTCAGCAACGAGAAACCACCGCAACGAGAAGCCAGAGCACCACAACGAAGAGCCGACCCCGCTCGCTACAACTAGAGAAAGCCCACATGCAGCAACGAAGACCAAATGCAGCCAAAAATAAATAAATTAATTAATTTTAAAAAATACAAGGAAGGGGCTTCCCTGGTGGCGCAGTGGTTGAGAGTCCACCTGCCAACGCAGGGGACACGGGTTCGTGCCCCGGTCCGGGAAGGTCCCATATGCCGCGGAGCGGCTGGGCCCGTGAGCCATGGCCGCTGAGCCTGCGCGTCCAGAGCCTGTGCTCTGCAACGGGAGAGGCCACAGCAGTGAGAGGCCCGTGTATCGCAAAAAAAAAAAATAATAATACAAGGAGGGGAATGAGGCTTTTATAGTTTCCTCTATTTCTATATGTTTGAATTACTTGTAAGAAGCATAAACTACTTTTCTAGTTATTTTTGTAATTTACAATTAAAACTAAGAATTTTCTAACACAAAAGTACTACTTTATACAATAAATGACTCTGAAATTATGTGACAATAGACTTTTCATAAACTACATTTTAATTATATTAGCGAGAATGATACTTAGAAACAAGACGCTCTTATAAGTAATCTACTCCAAATCTGCTTTGAAAAATTTTTTTTCTGAATCATCAAGTTTTAAAGGTAAAGTACAACTATGTTGAAACAAACACTTTAATGACCAAAAACAATAATGACTCCTGTAAAAAATATTCCAAAATGAAATATTCGCCTTCCCTAACAGTAGTTGATTTCTCTAAGTTCACCGGTATTTCTCAAGTTAGGTCTGCCAGTACACCAGCAATTCCTATTCATCCTGTCACACCTCAGGCCAAGACATACACCAGTCCCACGAGTCACCTACATGTAATAATAGAGCTTCTCTACTCACCATCATGCACCAGGACAGAAATACAATTCGCCTGGTGTGAATTCTGATTCTGTTACTGCATTTTCGTCACTGTGCTTTAACCTACCGCAAACGTATAGATTGTTCTTTTTGAAAAACAGGCTGAAGAAGCCATTTTTTGAGCAGTTAGTTGGGTCTGGCTCTGTGCCCAAAGCCAGGGACATGACACGGAATTGGCCGTGGTCCTGTCCTTGAGAGGCTCATGCTGGCGGGTGGACGGGCGTGGAGAGGTATGACCGCCAGCCTAGGAAGAAAGAACAGTGCGGGCTGGGGAGGGTCTGATGCTGCCTCCAAGAGTCCACGAGAGACTCAGGAAGACTACGTTAGATGGGTTTGAAAGGGTTAGCTGGGAGTTGCCATGCAAAGAGAATACACTAAGCAGAAATAATGGTGCATGCAAGTTACTCTGGTTGGATTAAGAGAAGAGAGGAATGGTAGATGCTGAAGCTGAAAAATCAGGTCAAAACCAGCCTGAAGTGCCTTCTGTGCCACACAAAGGAGTGTGGATTTTGTTCTACTGGCAATGGGTCAACGCTGGAGTTTTCAGGAGGGAAATTATGTAAGATTAATATTTGAGGAAACGTATTCTGGAACTACCAGAGGAGAAGGCAGAGAAACCATCTGCACAAGTAGGCTTCCCGTACAAGTGAACTGGCTCACATCGCTATAGTTTATGTGAGATGAATTCTGAAAGTCAAGCCGTCTCTTAGTGGAGAATCCCAGGACATTCAATAATTCTGAGGTTTTTAATTTGTAAGGGATGGTTTCAAAGTGCCAAAGAAAAAGAATATATCAAAATTGAAGACAGTAAATCTGTTACCAAATTTTAATTCTGTTCACTAAGTCAAAAATCTGCTTCTCACTAATACATATTCATAAACACTTGTTTATGTTCCACAAAACAGAATTTAAAGTAGCTAAAACATCACAGAGAAAGGTAGAGATGTACAGGGAAAACAGAAAATGTGTTCCTAAGGCATACAGGAATGATGAACACATGTCATTCGGTTTCAAATCTAATTTTTCAGCTGAAAAACAAAACCTAACAAACAAAACATCACCAAAAAAAAATAAACCCACTCAAATCTGCTCTACAAGTCTAATTATGAAACAAGTTTTCATGTTTATTATTCATAGTATCTTTACAAACTAGAAATAACCATTGTATGAGTACTGAAATTTTAATTATTTTTAAGAGTTGACACTACCCAAGAAATCTTTTTTAATCTTTTCTTTAAAAAGAACAAAGGCATATTTTGGATTCTAATATGATATTGATATTATCAAAGTTGTTTAGAAAAAAATAAACCAAATACAAAAGACAGACACTGGCTGTGTGCTGAACCCTACCTACAGACAACGTCTTGTCTAACCCTCACAACCGCCTTGTCCACAGTTAATGCCCCACCCAACAGATGAGGAAACAGACTCACCCGAAGGATAATTTGTTAAAATCACACGGAAATAAGTGAGCTAGAGGGAAAAGGCCCAGACCCACAGGGCTCTAAAGTCCTCCCTAAAGTGTAAAAGATGGAACGAATTTATACATAGCTAAAATTTTCTACTTAAATCATATTTCACCCACTTCTGAACACGGGATAATGTTTAGAACTGAAGCTAAACAGAAGAACTGTCTTTCTTTAAACAGCATTCCCCTTGAAGACCCTGTTAATAGTCGGCACTTGTGCAAACATCCCTGCTCAGTCTAAGGCAACTATACAAAGTGCAGCTGCAGGGAGTCCTGCTGAAATCCCACCACCACTAGTGGTGGTGAAACACGCAGTGTAAATTAACCCATCCCTTTATTTTAGAAATCTAAAATAAGGTAGTCAATGTCTGGGAAATACAAGTGAAGATAACATATCTATTTCACCTGAAGCATTACTGATTTAATGTCTTTAAGTAAAATACAAAAGATAATGGATAAAATGATCATTTTAGAAACCAAATGTCATTAAACTTCAAATAGCAAACTGGCCAATCAAGTTCACTTGTTCATATTCTTCCTTATTCCAAGAAGGATTTGAGCTTTGCTCATTTCTACATTCCTTTAAGCAGTGTCTCAAAAAACCAAAAACTAAAAAATCAACATCAAAAATCCCAGTGGCAGAATTCACTTCATCTGGGACAGATGTGTGCCCTGGAGCCCAGAAGAGGTCCCTGCTGGGCAGCTGGCCCTCCAGGCGCTACCTCACCGGTCACCCAGCACACCAGAGTGTCACCTGCTGTCGTCGATCCCCTAACACCAATCTTCCTGCACAATGCAAAGAGTTCTACCTAAGTCCACAAGCTGAAAAGATCTAAGCAGGAGTTTTGTTTTCCTGTCTAAAACTAACACTTACATCTCAAAAATAAGAATAGATGAGGCATGGCCGAGGAAGAATGGGCCAATTGAATCCCATCAACCCACACAACCATGAGAGATAAAAACTGTGTTTTAAGCCACTAAAAAAAACAAACAAAAAAAATAGATGAGGCAAGACTAGGACAATCGAACCACAGGTTCTATGAAACCATGAGAAGCCTGTACTTTATCATCTCACAACAGAAACTGTTTTCAGGAAGCCTTTAAGCAATCAACACATATCTCTACCTGGAAGTACACTGCAGTTTACTTAAACAGACCTGACTGCATTCAAAGAGTTCACAGGCTGGGGAGAGACTAACTAGAAATCTTCAAATGTTTAATGTTCCTTTGTCTGCATATGGATTAGTCTTAAAATCAATGCAAATGGGAAAGGACAGACTCACAGACAGTTAAAATTGCCCAGAAAAATTCAAAGCGAGTCCAAGGTTCCAACATATAGAAGGGCTCCCTGGAGAACCCAGGATTTGGGAGCTGTTGTCACTGATGGGGAAAGAGAGTCGTTCTCCCTCTCTCGACCTTGGGTCAACCGGCCATCTACAGCTCTCTATGCCAGTGCTTTCCAATCATGACAGACACAGAAAACCATGTGTATACAGTCTGCTGAGATAAACTAGGGGGACCTGGGAGCATCTGTATGGGTCTTAGAGGAAAGCCCCTTACAATTTCTTCATGCTATGTAATTATCATGGGAAAAAATCATTAGAAGCACTAATAAATACTGACATTGGACAAGACTTCCAAATAAGAGGATTTAAACAAAGCTGCAATGTTAAGCCACCAGCATCTTGCAGCATCCATGCTACCCCTTTGTGGCCCCGCAGTGGGGAGCTCTGAGCACTCCTCAAGACCGGCTGGTGAGCACGTCAGGAGAAAACGACTCAAACGTAAACTGGCACCGACATAAATTCGTGCCCTGCAACCTTTTTACATTAAAATTTTTTTACCCATTAAACCATCTCCGCCTTTCCTCACAACCCCAATTCCAATCTGCCACCTCCCACCTTCTCCAGGGACTCAGTATGCATGGAAATTGGAAAAATAGGATCAAGAAGTCTTAATAGGATATGTTTTCTAAAATACTGGGATGCTTCCTCCTAATAGCTACTCTATAAAGAAGAAAGTATTCAAGGCTAAAAAGGTGAGAGAGGAACGTCTCTCTCAGAACCTCTATCAAATGGTAACAGTACGGCCAAACTACTCCTTTGGATGGTAAAAAGAAATTGCACAAAATAACTGGATTTATCTATTTCTAGTGTACATAAAAAGTAGGCAATCAATTAATTCACACAGTAAATACAGCAATTTATATTTTTCAACATCCACAGCATTACAATTTTCCCAGTGGTTTGTTACCAGTTTTATGTAGACTTTGACTACTGTGTAACAGGGTGATTTGATACACCAAGAACACTGTAGTACAAAGACATTAAAATAAAATTGGAAAAGCCATTTGTTTAAGGCCTTTCCTACCAGGAAACACTTTCAAAATTCTCTCCAAGGTGCTCTGTCGTTCATGAGAAATTTCACTAGGGAGTCTGAAGAAGCACTACTGTTCCTGCCGTCTTTACCTGAACCCACAGGTAGGGAGTGACCGGACCTCTCCTACTTGCTCACTACAAATCACCAGAGTGAGGGTAAATTTGTTGCTTTCTTCTGTCATTTCTAAGAACTGGCTGCTGACAAGAGGAAAGATGGCTGAAACCACAGTGGAGAGCCACAGCTCGTGGACCCGAGGCTCTTCCTGGCTCAAGGATGGCAGAGGTGGCAGGAGAGGGGAAATAATTATATACAACTGTTGACAAATGCTTGTTTAGAGCATGTTTATCACCCAATAATTCACTACTATTTCTTTGTTATATAAATGACCATTCTTGCAAATCGGTAAACAGTAAAATAAAAATTAAAAAGCTAGCCTTGGGGGCTTCCCTGGTGGCGCAGTGGTTAAGAATCCGCCTGCCAATGCAAGGGACATGGGTTCAAGCCCTGGTCCGGGAAGATCCCACATGCTGTGGAGCAACTAAGCCCGTGCGCCACAACTACTGAGCCTGTGCCCTAGAGCCCACGAGCCACAACTACTGAAGCCCATGCACCTAGAGCCTGTGCTCTGCAACAAGAGAAGACACCGCAATGAGAAGCCCGTGCACCGCAACGAAGAGTTGCTCGCCGCTAGAGAAACTAGAGAAAGCCCGCGGGCAGCAACAAAGACCTAATGCAGCCTAAAATAAATTAAAAAAAAAAAAAAAAAAAGCTAGCCTTGAGGAATCCCTGGCGGTCCAGTGGTTAGGATCCTGCACTTCCACTGCAGGGGGCACGGGTTCGATCCCTGGTCCGGGAACTAAGATCCTGCATGCCACGTGGAGCTAGGCTTATCCCAGCATACCTCCTATAACTAACAAAGCTGTCCAAATTATGTGAAAAACAATTCTTATTTCTAATTTGCTAAAAAGGAATGTTACTATGAGGCTTTCTATAATACATCTGCTATGTTAGATATACTATTCATCCATCCATTTATTTTTGAAGGTGGACTTAAATTTCAGTGCACGCATAGAATGAAAAGAAAATTTAAGCCAGGACTAAGAGTCAGTGGCAGGGTCAAAAGAGGGATACATCTAACTTCTACCCAGCAGAACAATTAGACATCCCTTCATCAAAATACTAATGCCAAGAGATTTATTTAATGCCTTACATATAGATGCATGTTTATGATAGTCTTCAAAGACTTGAAGTATATTTTAACAAAATTCTAAAGTCATTTAGACATTCTTTCTGTAACTGCTAAAAGAAAAAAAAATCACACAAGGAAATTATTTGACAATCTTGATTTAAAGTTGAGGTTTTGGCATGAGATATATCAATCTCATAAACTAAAATGAGTCCAAGAATAGAAAACACGTCTTCTTATCTCCCTCACTAAACACATAAGAAAATCTGGTTGTTTTTTATTTTAAATTCCAATCCAATGCTACTATTCAAATTTACAAGCTTAGGTCTTGACTGGGATGGACAAGAAGATAGAGATGTAACTGTAGCACTGAATTAACTGCACACGTTCTGTGTACTATGTGGGATCCACCCAGCTTTGTTCTATTATAAAAAAAGGGGAGCAGAGGGAGGGGAGGGGAAAGTAGAAGGAAGGGAGGGAGGGAAGGAGGGAGGAAGTATGAGACTGTGAAGTTGGGATTAAATTTACAGATTACAGAACTGACAGGTTTACCAAACATCTACATGGAATCAGAAGTCACATCATGTTTGAAATTTTACTGTGAATTTTCCATTTTCAAGAAATAGGCTTAGTACCATGTAATATTTATTAAATTTTAAAATACTCTTCTAAGGAGAAAAAGCAACCCTATAAATGAACTTTAACATAGGGTGACTTTCTGCAGTATTTCAAACCTACAGAATTATCCTAGGGAAAAACTACCATTGTAATGAGTGTGGCAAAACCTTAGAGTTCTGAGAAATTATACTGGAGAGAATCTGTGTGGGAGTTTTCTTAGGGGGGGATGTTTATGGGGATGTTTATTTTGGTTTTTTGTGGGTTTTTTTTGCGGTACGCGGGCCTCTCAATGTTGTGGCCTCTGCCATTGCCGAGCACAGGCTCTGGACGCGCAGGCTCAGCGGCCATGGCTCACGGGCCCAGCCACTCCGCGGCATGTGGGATCTTCCTGGACCGGGGCACGAACTCGTGTCCCCTGCATCAGCAGGCGTACTCTCAACCACTACGCCACCAGGGAAGCCCTGGTTATGTTTTTTTAAAGCAATTCAGAAAAGCTATGAATAAATCTTTTGATTTACAGTAAAGAAAAAAGAAATACGCTTATACGATATTTCTAAAAGCTTACTTTTATTCTCTCACACAGACAGTAAATATCTCAAAAGTTATGAGAACGAAGTCAGAGAAATTTACCAACCTAAAATCTTGTTTTCTCCTTTTATTCCTTTATTTGTATGCAATGGAGAAACAATAGGTAATCAGGCACTTGAAAACATTAAGATGTTTTTCCTGAATATAATCATTTATCTTTACTGGATGTTTGAGACCAAGGTTCCAGTACATCCCCCATAGTGCTTGTTTGTCATTAACTGTGATCATGCAATACAGAAATACCTAAAACAACAACGAAAACAAAGAAGAAACCCTTCAGTTTTGGTGTTACAGTGATGATCCAGGGAGAAACACTATGGCTTTCGCTATCTTTCTTTGTTTTCCATACAAAAGAGTAAATAATAACAAGGTACCTCAGGAAAAAATTACAAAAATTTTTGTACATCTCTTGATCAAACCCCAAACTCTCTCCAATTCTTCCTAGAAGACCCACTAGTTTACTTACTATAAATGCATACCTCTATATAGAAACCAATAATTAGATCACAAGATCACCCTCAAAATTTTTTTCTTTTGAAATAATTACAGATATTGCAAAAGTGCACAGAAAGCCCCTGTGTGCACTTCACCCAGATTCCCCCAATGGTTACATTTTATACAGCTATAGTACAACATCACAGCAGGAGATGGATGGGGTATCATCGATCTATCAATCCATCACCATTGTATCTATCAATCACGTCACCTCTCTCATTTTCTATCACCTATCTAGCAATCTCTATCATCTATCACACAGGTAGTCAAAGCCACAAAGACCTCATACTGTCTGATTCCATGTGCATGGGATGTGCAGAACAGGGAAGCCTTGAGACAGAAAGTGGACTAGTGGTTGCCCAGGGCTGGCGTGAGGAATGTGGAGGGAATGGAGAGTGAGTGCTACTGCATACGCACAAACACATTCTATTATAAAATTTGATTTTGGTGATGGTTACACAATCCTGTGAATATACCCAAAACACTGAATTGTATACAGCTGACCGTTGAACAACTCGGGGGTTAGGGGAGCTGACCCTCTGCGCAGCCAAAAATCTACATATAATTTACAGTCAGCCCTCCGTATCCTCGGTCCCAACCAACCGCGGATCGTGTAGTATCTGCACTCGTGTGGATCAGATATTTCCCCAAATAATAAGAGACCAAATAAGTAACTCCAGTGGCCTCAAGGTAAACTAGTAGCTCGATTCAGAGCTGTTAGTCAATTAGTCAACAAACAAGGACACATTAGTGATGTATTTGGCCTTAAAGGGCCCCTGGGATGAAGGAAGAGCAGAGTCATGCCATTGTGGGCCCCAAATGATTTCTGAAATTAAAAACCTATATAAGCATCGGAACCAAAATATTTGGTGAGGCCATAAAATTCCGTGAATAAACTGCCCTATCGTATGATATAGTGTATTAAACGACCAGGGCTTATGTTTCCCTCCTACAACTCCTTCCCACCCAATCTCTTGCTTCAGTCTCCTCTACCCTATTCAACATTCACTGCCCACTTCAGAGCAGTTTCTCACCTCATCTACGCTACTCCGCCTGCCCCCACCCCTCACTTAAGGTCCAGCTCCTGGCTCATTTTTTGTTTTATTGTTAAGAGCTTGCAGGGACCCGACAGATCAATCACTGCACTTCCTCACCACTTTGCGGGTGAAGAGTCTGAGTCCCACGAGGTAGGCACTGGCCATGGAGCACGGGTGGCCACACTGAGACTGGCCTCGGACTCCAGATCTAACACCTGCACCAGGCCAACTCCTGGGGTCCCTGAGGCAGTGCTGGGCCAAACTGTCCCGTGGGGCGGCCAGATTTCCTGCCCCTCCTTACACAGAAAGGGGGCTCTTGTGAAAAGTTTTAAAATCAATTTTTCAAAACCTTTTTCCTCCTCTATTTATAACACTCCCAGTGTTCTCAGGCTGAAGCTATAAAGTATAAAATGAATGAAACAAATAATACTCACCACTCATAAAAAGATAAGTTCACTACACGGTCATGTTGAACAGGTATTTCCAGAGTTTACCTGACTTGTCAGGTGACATTTCAGAGGTAAAATAAGTGAAGCCTTAACTGGAATTTTTCTATAGCTGTTTACTTCAAGCTCCACTGCTTAAAATTTACAAATCACCTCACACATTGTGTTTAACAGTAATAGTATTTTCCTGAAAGCAACAATAATAGCAACAAACCCCCAAAACCATGAAACCCAGCTAAACTTAAAATATTTATCCAGGGAAACATTCTGAAATAAATTATACAAGGAACACTCAACACCTGCCCTCTTTCTCCTAAACCTATCTCCCCATTCCCTGTCCAAAGTGTACACTCAACAACAGGAAGTATCTGTTCTCCTAACTTTCACAGGGAAATACACTAGGAGTTCAAATCTATTTTTCCCTAAAAATAGAACTGGCTTCCAGCTATGATGATCAGAGCACCTTGCAGCAACCCATTCCGCTGAGAACACTGGGAAAAGCCAGATGAGACCCACTCACCAGCCCACGAGAGGACACTGGGCAACTCAAGGCGTGAAAGATGAAAATGCAGGGCAGAAGCCCCCACAGGGCAATGGTGTGACATTCTGTGGCTGTTTTTCCCCCATGGCTGTGGTACCAGAGGTTGAGAAATCCAGAGAAATGTGGCTAAGAAGCCAGCTAAGCTTACAGAAACCTCACCAGAGCAGGGAGACAGGAACTGGAGTTTGGGTCAGCTGAGTGACCAGACTTGAGAGCCCAGATCCTGGGAGGCGGAGGTGAAGCCGGCTGAGTTTCCCTTCAGGCATTTGCCAAATTCTTGAGCTATTAGGGCAAGAAGCTAGCCTATTAAAAAGCAAAATAGAGCTTTTACTGCACTGAGTAAGCACGGCCTGGACTCTGAGGTGGACTGAGGGGGCACTCGGTCAACACGGCAGGTCTTCAGTTACAGCCTCTGTTGGATGGAACCCTAGCATGGATGGGTCCAGAACACAGAGAGCTTTTCCCTTCAACCCATCCTCAGGCCAGCTCAAACCCTACTAGGTTAAGGTGATCTGTTCCCCTTCTGCCTTTAGAGATTGGGGTGCACCCTCTCTGGAGGAGGGGAACAAACATCATTCAGAGCAGTGGTATAGCCAGCTACTCTGGCTATACATGTTCACAACCAATTCTTTGAGACTGCCAACTTCCAGGGTGTAAATATTCCCGCCATGGCCAATTTCGAGCTACCAAAAAAAATCTCACTAAATGTGGAGCTGAGAGGAAATGCACATAAGTCATCAGGGAATGCAAGTCAAACCCACCATGAGACACCACTTCACACCCACTATGATGACTCAGAATCAAAAAACAGAAAATAACAAGTGTTGGCAAGCATCAGCAGGAATTGGAACCTTCTTACATCGCTGGTGAGAATATAAAATATTCCCACTATTATGGAAAACAGTTTGGCAGCTCTGCAAAAAGTTAAACTCATCAATTCCACTTCTAGGTATATACCCTACAAAACTAAACACAGGTATTCAAACAAAAATTTGTATATGAATGTTCACAATACTACTCATAATAGCACAGAAACAACTCATAAAGACAGAAACAACCCAAAAAGTTCTTCCAAGGATGAATGGATAAGCAAATTGGGGTATATCTGTACAATGGAACATTATTCAGCCATAAAAAAGAAACAAAGCATGCTACAGGGTAAAATCTTAAAAATGTTATGCTAAGTGAAATAAGCCAGACACAAAAGGTCACATATTGTAATGATTCCATTTACATGAAATATCCGGAATACATAAAATCATAGAGACAGAAAGCAAATTTGTGGTTGCATGTGGGTGCGGGTGAAGTGGGAGTGACTGCTCAAGGATACAGGGTTTCTTTTGGGGAGATGAAAATTTGGGGGACCAGACAGAGGTGATGGTTGCACAACATTGTGAAGGTACTAAATGACACTGAATAGTTAATTGCATGTTATCTGAATTTTATTGCAATAAAAATAAATGAACTCTCAAGCCAGGAAAAAACAAGGAATCTTAAATGCATGTTGCTAAGAGAGCCAATGTGAAAATGCTACACAGTATGATTGCAACTCTCTGACATTCTGAAAAAGGCCAAACTACAGACAGTAAAAAGATCAGTGGCCACCCAGAGGTTTGGGGATGGGGAGGAGGGAAGACTCGGGGGATTGCGGGGGGGCGCAGGGGCAGTGAAACTATTCTACAAACAAGGAGAGACTCCTAATGTAAACCGGGAACTTAATAATGTATCAACACTGGTTCAATAATTACAACAAATATACCACACTAATGCAAGACGCTAATACAAGAAATTAGATGCAGGTGGGATATGGGAACTCTATCTGCTTGATTTTTCTGTAAATGAACACAACTTGAGAAAAATTGTTACTGTCCAACTTGCATTAAAAGAAATATTAAAGTGAGTTTTTCAAGCAGGAGGAAAATCATCCCAGACAAAAACTTGGAAACGGAAAAAGGACTTGTCCCAATTATAGAGACTGAAAACACTGACAGCCTACCCCGCTGCCTAACACTTGAGGTACTTGAGACGGCTAGGCTAACGCTGTATAACCAAGTGAGCTGGGCCGAGGGGCAGTGGAGAGGGCGTGGCCAGCAGGGACAAGACCCCAGCCCGGCACTGCCTCCAGTTCTGTGTGACTGCGGTGACCGCTGAACCCCTGGGCCCTAGCCTCCTCCTTTGAAAAGTAGAAATTATCAAAATAACTAGATTAGACAATGTCTAATTCCCAGTTTCTTCCTCAACACCAAGAGACTTCCCAGTTCAAACTATGCCCTGGAACCAAAGACAAGTGTTAGGGTGGTCTGTCCCCTCACCTGTAAAATGAGGGTAACAGGTGTCTACGCAGAGTGCTTGGAAGAGAACCTGCACACAGTGAGCACTGAATGAATGAACCCTTTCCCTCATTTTCTTTCTTTCTTTTCCTTTTCTTTGGCCACACTGCAGCTTGCAGGATCTTAGTTCTCCAACCAGGGACTGAACTCGGGCCACAGCAGTGAAGCGCTGAGTCCTAACCACTGGACCACCAGGGAATTCCCTCCCCTCATTTTCCATCCCCTGATTTCCTCCAGAGTGCAAAGGTCTGTCCTGGGCCCTCTGGTCTTGTTATGCTGTCTACACATGCTTTCTCCATTTCTCCACTTCAAGTGTGATCTCAGCCACCCGTCACCTAGGAACTGAAAGTGTCCGGGTGTGTCCCCCAGATCTCACCTACCAGCCGCTGGCTGCTGTTTGATAACTCCTCTTGGAACTCCCTTAGGGTTCTTAAACTTAACGTTTAAAAAACAAAATTAACAATTTCCCATCCTTATCTCTAGGCCTCCAAACTACTGTTCCTATAGAATCATTCTTGGCAAATATCATCATGTCCTCACCCAGGAGCCAAGCAAGTGACCTGGAACCACCTTTCACTCCCGCATCCCGCTCCTTTCCTCCCTCCCTCCCAGTGTGATCCCATCAGATCCCCCCAGGGTGACTCCTTCCTTTCTCGTGCCTGGCTCTGGCCACCACTCAGTCCCCTCAGTCCAGCTGGACATCACTGCCAGATTTACCTTGCTACACATGCCTTTTTAAAATCGGGACACACCACTCTTTTAAATGTTTTGGTGTTTTCCGGGCGTCATCCAGATCAAGCCCAAACTCCTGCACTCACAGGGCGTAAGGCCCCTCCCCGGGAGCCTCTCCTCATCTCCCAATGCAAACACTTTGGCCCAAGTGGGCCGCCCTTCGAAGATCCAATAGCTCAGCTCCTCTCTCTCCCCCATTTGCCGCTCCAAGACCACAGGAAACTCTCAGGCACCAGGGCTATGGCAGAAAAAGGGAACAGCCACAGTGTTGAATCCAAGAAATGACCAATTATAAGACACACCACCACTTTTGTGCCACTAAGAAGGAAAGAGTACACTAACTGAATCACACGCGGTCATGAGATGAATCTGAGACCAGATATGTTAAGTGGAGGGAAAGTGCCTCTCAGAACTGATGAAACAAAGCTGAGCCATCATCACTGTGTTCAGCCACCTTGGCTCCTGAGTACTCCAAGATGTAGGGCAGTGCTGGTGGCCCTTCAAGAGATATCCATGTCCTACTCCCTAGAACTTGAGTGTTGCCTTATGAGACAAAAAAAAAAAAGGACTTTGCAGATGTGATCAATTAAGGATCTTGAGTTGGGGAAATTATCCTGCATCACCTGGGTGGGCCCTAATGCAATCATACATATCCTTTCAAGAGGGCGCAAAGGCAGAAATGACACAGAAAGAAAACAGAAAGCGCCGTGATGATCGAAGCAGCTGCTGGCTTTCAAGGTGCAGAAGGGCCATGAGCCCGGGAACGCAGCTCCAGAAGCTAGGAAAGGCCTCCAGAGGAGCACGGCCCTGCGGATCCCTTGGTTTCAGCCCAAAGGAACTGATTCCAGACTTTGGGCCTCCAGAATTGTAAATGATAAATTTGTGTTTTTTAAGCCACCAAGTTTGCCTAGTTTTCTTACAGTGGCCCCAGTGCAGGCAGCAAGCAAAGACGAGCTGTTACCTTTCCCTTCTTGCACCATCCACCATGAAATACAATCTACAGATAATTCCTGTTAAAACCGTCCTTCATACATACAGCAGTGTTCACTCCATTTCACCCAATATAAAACCACAATCTGATTCAAGCTATTAAGTAAAATCAACACTTTCTAATAGCTCTGGATAAATTTCAAGACCTTTCTTTATGTATGTGAAAAAATTGAGACTGTATTCTCATTTTTGTTTCAGATTATATTTGGGTTTTTGGTTTTAAAAACCCAGTAGTCAGATATTAACTTACTATTAACAGATCTTACGCATTTGCTTGCTAGGCATTTAAATGTTTATAGCACAAATGAAATAAATTAATGATCTCAGTAGGCAGCTCACCTCAAATATGTGTAATAATGGCAACACAGGCATTATACGACAATTTATAATTGGGTATAGACACTCCTAATAAAACAAGCAATTAGTAGCTCACTGTTCCAACAACTCACTAGGTTTACTGTGCAAACTCCATGCAAATACTGTTAGATGCTATGGCAGATATAAAAAGTCCCTGTCTTCAAACTCCCGATCCTACACACAATTACAGGACTAAGCACACTTAACTAAATGATTTAACAAATATGTAAGCAAAGTTTTGTAAGAAAACAGAAGGTACAAGTATCACTCAGAGAAATAATTTTAGCAATTTCATGCTGGTATCTCAGAATGAGTGGCAGACCCGAAAACCAGTATACAACACGTACTCCAGTGTAATATTTATGGCATGAAGCAAGTTGGACGATGTTCTCTTCCCACATTACTGGATTTATCTTCTGCAGATCCGCCATCCTCTGGGAAACCTAAAACATATCTCAACCCCTCGGATGCAAACGGAAGGAAAACAACTCCACATCTAATATAGGTTAAATTAAACTATTACAACTGACCCAGAAATAGGATATACATTTTCAAATCCCCACTTTAGTCACTAACCAACACTTATTCACAAGATGAAGGAAATGACTACAAGAATTTAAAAATTTTACAACATGATACTGTCATAATGGAACTAACTACGGTTATCTACTGCATCAGGGCAGCTGCTGCAACCAGAGCAAGGAGAGATTAACCACAACCTCAGGACAGAATTTGTTTTAAGGAAGAAGCAGCAAGGATGAGGGGTAATTACTTTAGGGATATACAGAGAAAAAGAGAAAGAAATTACAAGGAATACTTTAGAGTGTGACTAATAACAAAGCATTATGGCAGATAAATTCTTAGCAACAACCCAGATAAACAAACCACAGTAAAAGAGAAGCTCTGATCTCATCTGCCCCCTCTGGCTGAAGTGCGGAGGAAGTGGCAAGGTGAGTCAGAGAAGCACCACAGGCAGCAGGAAGCTGGCCCGTTAACACCAGTGCAGCTGAAAGGAAGCATCAGTACTGGGATCACTAACCCAGGGTACCACTAGCCACCTCTGCCACATCCCTGGGCCTTTCTTCATTCCAGCCTCACAACCACAACACAGGGTCGGGCTCATTTCAATGCCCACCTAACGATGAGGAAACTAAGGTTCTAAAAGGTGTGACCAACTTGCCCAAGTGCACAGAGTTGGGAGTGGGTGGGTCTCAGACAGGAACCTACATCTATCAGATCCAGAGCCTGCTTCTCGAGTGTGTGCCCAAGCAGCCATGCCGGCACGTGTGACATGGGTACCCACGAGGGTGGCCCACATCACTCAGTGCCCAAGGGCTGCCAAGTGACACTGACAACACCAATCACGCGGCTGCTGTTTTCAGATGAGATCAAGGACAGTGCAGTGAGCCTTCTCAGCAGTCTCCAGATAGCAATCCCAACATTGTGCTACACAAAGCCATGACTCCAACTTAACCAACTCTCACATCCCAACACAGCAGAGGAAGAAAAGCCATTGGAAGAGCGACTCTGCGTGGGAGAACTCTCTTCTTCCAAAGGTTATGTACGTAAGAGGGGATCTGGATAAATCTACTGTGCTTATTTTAACATCACACCATTCAAAAACAAACACTGCCCCCTAAAGCTAGACTTCTGTTTATAAAATTATCATGCTACTCTTATGAATTCAAAAATAGTTCATATATCCTGAACAATCTGACAAATAGTTCAAGCAAATAATCTTTTATAACTTGAAAAGAGTAGAAAATTAAATATCTTAAACTCTAGTTTTACCTTTTCTCAACATATAGTAACTAACAATCTGATTTTTGGAATCTGTCCACCAGACATAATTTAAATAAAAGATAATACTGCAAAAAGAAGAGTCATATTTCTGAAGAATAATGATATAACGTCCACAACATAATCCTTAGTGTAAGCAAATACAATATCCATGTACCTCCAGACATACTAAAGATTCAGAAAATCACCGAAACGTTAATAACGGCTATCACTGGTTAGTAGGATTCCAGGTAGCTTTTTTCCTTTTTACTCTCCAAAGCTTGAAATGTTCTACAATGAGCAAGTGTTCTTTTCATACTAGAAAAATCATGTTTTTAAACCCTGTCTAGTCATAACATAAGAAATAAAGGCAAACACAACGGTATGTTCATTAAAAGCAGAAAGATAAGTTCACTAAGTGACTGAACAAACAAAATAACTTCAAGCTCAATTTCAATGACATTTTTACAAATAATAAAAAAGAAAGCATAATAAAAACTTCCATACTAGTATTTCCACATCTGCCATTTGTGTGGTTATCACCCATTCTCAAGTGTAGTCACCAGGTACAACAATGGCATTTTTTAAAAAAGGGAATCACTGCTGCTGACACACGGGGTGCACTTAAGATGTGCTATTACTCTGCATTGACACTTTGCTCTGGACATCCTGCTGTAGTTCATTAAAAAGACACCAGATAGGGCTTCCCTGGTGGCACAGTGGTTAAGAATCTGCCTGCCAGCCATATATGAGAAACGCACAGCCAACATCATCCTCAATGGTGAAAAACTGAAAGCATTTCCACTAAGATCAGGAACAAGACAAGGTTGCCCACTCTCACCACTCTTATTCAACATAGTTTTGGAAGTTTTAGCCACAGCAATCAAAGAAGAAAAGGAAATAAAAGGAATCCAAATCGGAAAAGAAGAGGTAAAGCTGTCACTGTTTGCAGATGACATGATACTATACATAGAGAATCCTAAAGATGCTACCAGAAAACTACTAGAGCTAATCAATGAATTTGGTAAAGTAGCAGGATACAAAATGAATGTACAGAAATCTCTGGCATTCCTATACACTAATGATGAAAAATCTGAAAGTGAAATCAAGAAAACACTCCCATTTACCATTGCAACAAAAAGAATAAAATATCTAGGAATAAACCTACCTAAGGAGACAAAAGACCTGTATGCAGAAAATTATAAGACACTGATGAAAGAAATTAAAGATGATACAAATAGATGAAGAGATATACCATGTTCTTGGATTGGAAGAATCAACATTGTGAAAAAGACTACTACCCAAAGCAATCTACAGATTCAATGCAATCCCTATCAAACTACCACTGGCATTTTTCACAGAACTAGAATAAAAAATTTCACAATTTGTATGGAAACACAAAAGACCCCAAAGAGCCAAAGCAATCTTGAGAACGAAAAACGGAGCTGGAGGAATCAGGCTCCCTGACTTCAGACTATACTACAAAGCTACAGTAATCAAGACAGTATGGAACTGGCACAAAAACAGAGATATAGATCAATGGAACAGGATAGAAAGCCCATAGATAAACCCACGCACTTATGGTCACCTTATCTTTGATAAAGGAGGCAGGAATGTACAGTGGAGAAAGGACAGCCTCTTCAATAAGTGGTGCTGGGAAAACTGGACAGGTACATGTAAAAGTATGAGATTAGATCACTCCCTAACACCATACACAAAAATAAGCTCAAAATGGATTAAAGACCTAAATGTAAGGCCAGAAACTATCAAACTCTTAGAGGAAAACATAGGCAGGACACTCTATGACATAAATCACAGCAAGATCCTTTTTGACCCACCTCCTAGAGAAATGGAAATAAAAACAAAAATAAACAAATGGGACCTAATGAAACTTCAAAGCTTTTGCACAGCAAAGGAAACCATAAACAAGACCAAAAGACAACCCTCAGAATGGGAGAAAATATTTGCAAATGAAGCAACTGACATAGGATTAATCTCCAAAATTTATAAGCAACTCATGCAGCTTAATAACAAAAAAAAACAACCCAATCCAAAAATGGGCAGAAGACCTAAATAGACATTTCTCCAAAGAAGATATACAGACTGCCAACAAACACATGAAAGAATGCTCAACATCACTAATCATTAGAGAAATGCAAATCAAAACTACAATGAGATATCATCTCACACCAGTCAGAATGGCCATCATCAAAAAATCTACAAACAATAAATGCTGGAGAGGGTGTGGAGAAAAGGGAACCCTCTTGCACTGTTGGTGGGAATGTAAATTGATACAGCCACTATGGAGAACAGTATGGAGGTTCCTTAAAAAACTAAAAATAGAACTACCATAGGACCCAGCAATCCCACTACTGGGCATATACCCTGAGAAAACCATAATTCAAAAGGAGTCATGTACCAAAATGTTCACTGAAGCTCTATTTACAATAGCCCAGAGATGGAAACAACCTAAGTGTCCATCACTGGATGAATGGATAAAGAAGATGTGGCACATATATACAATGGAATACTACTCAGCCATGAAAAGAAACGAAATTGAGCTATTTGTAATGAGGTGGATAGGCCTAGAGTCTGTCATACAGAGTGAAGTAAGTCAGAAAGAGAGAGACAAATACCATATGCTAACACATATATATGGAATTTAAGAAAAAAAATATCATGAAAAACCTAGGGGTAAGACAGGAATAAAGACACAGACCTACTAGAGAATGGACTTGAGGATATGGGGAGGGGGAAGGGTAAGCTGTGACAAAGCGAGAGAGAGGCATGGACATATATACACTACCAAACGTAAGGTAGATAGCTAGTGGGAACAGCCGCATAGCACAGGGAGATCAGCTTGGTGCTTTGTGACCGCCTGGAGCAGTGGGATAGGGAGAGTGGGAGGGAGGGAGATGCAAGAGGGAAGAGATATGGGAACATATGTATATATATAACTGATTCATTTTGTTGTAAAGCAGAACATAACACACCATTGTTAAGCAATTATACTCCAATAAAGATGTTAAAAAGATTAAAAAAGAAAAAAACCCAAACCCTTAGCTTTTTTAAGATTCAGGGTTTTCTATTCGCAGATTAAATGTCTTAAAAAAATATGACTAGGCTTATGAGAAAAAAAATAAAACTGAAAATCTTGAAAAAAAAAATCTGCCTGCCAATGCAAGGGACACGGGTGCGAGCCCTGGCCTGGGAAGATCCCACATGCCGCGGAGCTACTAAGCCCGTGCGCCACAACTACTGAGCCTGAGCTCTAGAGCCCACAAGGCACAACTACTGAGCCCACGTGCCACAACTACTGAAGCCCGGGCGCCTAGAGCCCGTGCCCCGCAACAAGAGAAGACACCACAATGAGAAGCCCGCGCACAGCAACAAAGTCCCAACGCAGCCAAAAATAAATTAATTAATTAATTTAAAAAAAAAAAAGACACCAGATATTGAACTACAGGTCTCAGAGGCGTCCACTATGAGTAATCATAAGACTGCCTTTCACAAAATAGGAAAGACAGGATAGCATAAAACTGAACTTATACGCACAGCTAGATCTACAAACCCTAGAAAAAAGTTTTAATCCTCATCAGTAAAATCTTTTACAATACACTGATTTAAAGAGTTGAGCTATTACTTCAATAAATGTACAAAATGCTCTAAAAGGCATAGTCTTTTTAAAAAATGAACATACCATTTCACCAAGTGAAAGACCTAATTAAGGTCTGCCTTTCTTTTTCCACATGTAGTTAAGAGTCCAGAAAACTTTTAAACACTAAACCATATTTTTCTGAACAAATGATTTTTAGTATGGTTTATCAGTACAAATAGATGAATACACGCTAACAATTCCATTCAAAGTTGTTATAGTTTTTACCAACTACTATGATGGGTGGTTTGGAATTATGAATAATGTTTTTATATATTTTTGGATTTAACAAAAATGAATATGTATTATTTTTATTTAAAAAAAAGAAAAAAACTACCAGTGCGTACTATGACTAAAACTAGGATTATCCCTAGATTTGTGTAATCACCAGCTAGTAAATTTTTGAGTTTGAGGCCTTGTCTAACTCATCACCTAGTACAGTACCTGGAACACAGGAAAGGTCCAATAAATACTGGCTGAGTGAATAGATGAATCAATGAAAGCTCATTTTTGATCCCTGCACTTAAGCTGGGCTTGTTCCTTAAAATGTGATCTACTCTAGGAAAAATTCACCAAAATAGATGGTTTTCTTTAAAAAACTTACAGGACTTTTTTTTAACACTTAAGGGGAAAAAAAATTAAGAAAGAAAAAACACTGAGAGGGCAAAAGACCATGAGAAAACTTGTGAATAAAACATGTTAAATGGAAAAATGGTTCCATGCAACACAACTACTGACACTGTTTATGTAAGAACTATGCCCACCCAGTTTCAAAAGAGCACGGGATGACGCAGTGTTTATGGCACAGTAAGACCCTTCAGAGTAAAATAAAAGTCTATCTGGGGGAGGTGGACAGGCATCTCCAGCGACCTCAGGAGTGTAGAGCAGGGCAATCCAGCAGTAATCGGCACTGCACAGGAGCTTCCACCTTCTGACTTCACAAATTGGTTCTGAGTACATCACGATGTCCCCCTCCTCCCATGTCCAAACATGCCATGTCTCCCTGAGAAATGCGAATGTTGCCCTGAGAGGTGGCCAGGCCCCCGTCTGAGCAGCTCTACTCCTCACCCCTGGGCCCAGCTGACAGTTCCTCACCTTCCTTACAGCTCCCTCCCGACGGCAGGGCCCAGGTACCCATGTTGCTGTCCTACTGGGCTCTGATGCTTTCATCCCCTGAGATGCCTGATTTCCCAATCCTGCACTTTTTTATCTTGCTGTTCGCACTTATTCTTCAATGTCCTTTAGTGTGTCTATATGCACGCCCCCACCACTGACCACCTTCTGACCCACCAGGGCACTCTTCGGCCATCACACCCCACCTCGTATCTACCGGGAAGTACACACATGAAGGCAAGGTGATCTCTAACACTTCTGTAGATAGTGGGTCCTCAGATCTTTAAATGGGGAAGGAAAATTCATCTGAGGCAGCATTGTCATGGACACCAAAAAAGGTAATGATTTAACAAAACATAACAAAATGCAAGAGACTACAAATAGTACATTCTAAAATGTATGGGGAATTCCCTGGCAGTCCAGTGGTTAGGACTCCAAGCTTCCACTGCAGGGAACACAGGTTCGATCCCTGGTCAGGGAACCAAGATCCTGAATGCCGAGCGGTGCAGCCAATTAAATAAATAAGTAAATAAAAATTTAAATTTTTTTTAAAACTGGGCCTTTAAAAAAAATAAATAAAGAGCTTCCCTGGTGGCGCAGTGGTTGAGAGTCCGCCTGCCGATGCAGGGGACACGGGTTCGTGCCCCGGTCCGGGAAGATCCCACATGCCGCGGAGCGGCTGGGCCCCTGAGCCATGGCCGCTGAGCCTGCGCGTCCGGAGCCTGTGCTCCGCAACGGGAGAGGCCACAACAGTGAGAGGCCCACGTACCGCAAAAATAAATAAATAAATAAATAAAATAATGCTATGATAGGATACATTTGTAGAAAACAAACCAATTTATAGGTTAAACTTCCCAAACGCACATCGTAATTACATATCAGTACTTGAATTAAAGTAAGAGTTTAGAATAACTCACACAAAAAACACACATTTAGGCTATGTATATCTCTGAAGCACAATTTCTGTTTGTTTAGCTAATGTAGTATCAATGCGTAAAGTAACATTAGGTTTAACGTAAAAACACTTACTTAGTTAACTGTTTTCATTCACAAGCCCTCCACTTTCATTAAATATTCTTTAAAATGTAAATGTCTCCAAATTTATATTGGAACAATAATTTTTAAAAATTATATCAGTTTTAGCTGGAATTCCATAAGCAAGGAGGTTTGTATGGCTTACTTTGTACTATAACTGTTCACCTGTTTCACTTCTTTATTTTTAAGAGAAATTCAATGCTTATAATTTTTTTTTAACAGCACTGAGATATAATTCAAATACCATACAATTCACTCATTTAAAGTGTACAATTCAATGGTTTTTAATCTATTCACAATGTCTGTGATATCATTCAAGGTTAAATGTTGCAACCAATGTAGAAATCATGAAAACCCACAGAGAAAATAGGAAAGAGGTCCACCAGGCCTAAGGAGAACAATAACTCATGAGTCAGCTGTTCATCATCGGTTCTTCACAGGATCAAGGTCTATATTTTATAAACATATTTAATATAATTTAACACAACATGTATTAACTTAATATAATTTAACATAAATATACTACATATATTTTCAATTCCTGTATCTACTTAAATTATATATAGTTCAGTCCTAGCTCCCATCTTGAATGTAAAGTGAGGCTAATATTCATCTGATGCAGAAAAACCAGAGCACACAACCTGATGGATGCAAATATCCTAAATTTAAATCCAGTTTTTAGCTTAAACTAAAAAACAAATAGTTACTGCTTTGTGTCCAGCAACGATGGGGCCTTCTGCTCTAACTTCATGAAGCATTTAGATAGCATAAGAGATGTTGAGGGTGACTGTCCTTTTTCTCTTTGAAAAACAGCAGTAGTGTGCACATAAACAAGAAACCCAAAGATTATCCATATCCCCTTCACAGCTCTGAGGAGGTTCTAACATCTTCTCAAAGCACATAACTGCTCTAGGATCTAGATGCTAAACTTGCAACCACAGTTTAAAATATAGCTAAACTGTGGATCCCGATTTAGCTACAAGTCTGTTACAAGTGTTCACAAAAATTTTTTAAACTATAAGTCAATGATTAACACTGAGAATAAAAGTACTTGCCCTTCCTTTACATGAGACCAAAGTGTATTCTTTTCTTTTGTCCATTTGGTTCTTAGCCTATACATATTAAATTTTGGCTAGAGTTAAATTCTCCTGAACTTACCAGAAGAACCATGGGAAGAAAGCTCTCCCTAAAGAAAAGCTGGTGCATAATAACAAAAACAGAACACAGATGTTCACTATACTTTAAATCTCAATCATCAAAGTATTAGAGGAATAAAAGACCAGTTGTCATTTATGACAGGTATGGGTCTCTACTTATTTGCAGCCATGGAATCAGCATTTATCGGCAGTAGTGAAAGCAGGAAAAGGACAAACTTCACACCAAGTTCTAATTTTTCAAATAAACAAAACTAGCAGTGGACAATCACCCCTACTCATGTCTATAAAAGCTCTTCAACAATATTCTTCAACCACAGTCTAATTTTACAAGGGCCCAATTAACAAGGGGAGACCACCGATACAACGAAAAGGCCAGTCCCCAATCTACCAACTCCAACCTGCAGGCCTTTTCCCTGTTAATGGGGGGAAAAAAAAAAAGTAAAGAATGAATAGTAATGTGGTACACATTAAAGCTGTAGGATCAAGGTCTTACAGAATTATCACGTTGAGAGCCATTTTTCATATGCTAATAGCCTTAATTTGAAACAGTATATGTATTTTTTCTCCAAGTATTCATATTTGTTAATCATCTCATTTTACAGCCAGTATAAATTTTTACTTTACTAAATAAGCAGAAGAAAGATTGTCAGTGAACATATTCAAAAGGGAGGTTAGGAAGTGAGCCCCACATTAGTTTTGCTCTGCTTCTACCCTGCTGTGAATCACAGCTGTCAATGACACACTATGAAATCCATACAAACATATGTTGTTCAAAGCAAAACATCAGCCCAAAGTTCTGAACCCCAAGAACCTAAGTATGTACCGTAAAAATCAAAGAACTACTGATACAGAAAACTTAGCTCTTCTTATGCACGGACTCCCTGGCTACAGCAGAACAGCAGGTCCACATCTAGACAGTGTAATTCACTGGTTTTGTCGTGAAAACAACACATGGGTATTACAATTTAAAAAAGTATTAAAAAATCTGCCTCAAACCCCAGATTCCTAGTGCTTTTCTTGGATATGATCACCGTCAAGTTTCATGTGAATCCTCACAGTAGTTTTCTAAGCAATACAGGCATGTTTAAGTATACATCTGTGTGTGACGTGAGCACAAACACAAATTTGGAATGAACAAGTAAAAAATTTTGGAAAAAACATAAATTCTTTACTGTACAACATGAACACCACAGTTCATGAGTTTAAGTCACACCGAGGAGAAACCCAAGGAAGGAAGCTTTGGCTAATCACCCTTTTCTTCTGCTAAAAATAGTAATAATTTGCCCTGTCCTTCAATATGGTAACAACGATACTTGTTAATTCATTATGTGAAAATAGGCTGCATTTCACAGCTTTTACAAGCAAATTTGATGTTAGCCAACTGCTCCATAACCGAGCCTCTATGAATGTCAGCACCCCCAGTTTCTGTGAATCTCTGCCCTGATTATGTCTGCTGTTTTGGTAATGCCCCTACTCTGTTTTTAGCTACTTTCTGGAATCACTTAATTCGGTGTGACACAAGATACCAGACACCACTTGAAAGTCCTTCTGCGTTTCCCAAGTGCACCTCCGCTCTTGGCTTTTCGCACCTCTGTTACGGAGTTCCCGTTTTCTACACCACCCTCCTCTTTCCTGCTTCTGGCAAAAAGCTACACCACGCTGGTTACTGTGATTGCTCCAAGTAGCCCTGTGCCACACGTCCACCGCGTATTGACGGAATTTTAAATTTCCGAAGTCCCTGACTGTGAGGTTCTTACTGCAATTGCAACTTGTCACCACAAGGCAGTAGCCATTGAGTTCCTCCTGGCCGTGGGCACTCCTGCTTTGCAACCTATTTGCCTTGTGTCATGCACTCCATGCCTTGCTTCACAAGCGTCTTCTGATTGGAAACAGGGATCGTACTGCAAGCCCTTTTCTCCTCTAAGAGAAAACGACCCTTTTGAAACTCACTGGCTGGCCATCTTCCCGGAAGCTTACGTCAAGCCCAACAGCAGCACCATTTACCTTAAACAAGCACCGCTTCCTACCGTCCGAAACTCTGGCACCTACTCACGGTTAAGAAAGAACGAGGGAACCAACCCCGTTAGCTTCCACGCTGCCTAACTAAAATATGCAGAGAACCGCTCGGGGCACAGACGATCGATGCCACGCCTGCCCCACCCACCCCCAAATTCACCTGGGATTCGAGTTCACCCTACACAGAAGTTCCTCAGCTTATAACGTTACTTCCGAAGAGCCGGGACACACCTCCGATCATCGCACCAGCAAATCTTCTGGGGGACCCACTGCTCCTCAGCTGTGCCAGAAACCACCAGGAACGGCGCAGACTTCGCGGGCAAGGAGGAAACCGCCCTTCTCCCCACACCGCTCGCCGCCGCTTCCGCAGGGGGCAGGGAGCGGCGTCCAGGCCCGCGCAGGGCACCCGGCGGCCGCGAGCTCACATGCCGCAGGCGGGAGGCACGGCACCGCACAGCGAGGCGCGACGACGTGGCCAAGGCAAGACAGCGCCTCGCCTGTGCGGCCCTGCTCGGGACCCGCGCGGCGGAGGGAAGGCGCCAACCCAAAGGGGTTCGCGGGCCGAGAGCGGCCGGGAGGCTGGGCCCGGCGACAGCGGCGAGGCCCCGCAAGGTACACAGGCCCAGGCCCGACGCCGGCGCCCACCCAGGCGTACGTGCCGCCCCTGGTCAGGACGCCCCAACGTGGGCGGGTGGGCTGGGGCGTGAGCCGACCCCAGACCCGGGAGGACTTGGGGCGGGCGGGGACGCCTGACCCTGCGGGGCCGTGGCGGACAGGGAGGTAAGGGCCGGGGGCGTGTCGCGGTCCGCGGCGCCCACTCACCCAGGCCGGCAGGTCGCAGGCGCGCACCCCCAGGCGCACGGCGCGCTCCTCGTCCTCCAGCAGCGCCAGCGCGCGGCACAGACGGGTGGCCTTGAGGCCGCGGCTCCTGCGGCACCACACGAGCAGCCCGAGCGCCAGCAGCACCCAGCTGAAGCTCAGGCCCAGGTAGCCCAGCGCGTACACCGGCAGCAGCAGCGCGAAGCTGCGCGCCAGCTGCACCAGCAGCCCCGCCACGTCCACGCTCAGCGCCGCGCCGGGGGCTTCGGCCCCGGCGGCGCCGGCCTCGGGGCCCGGGGCCCGGGCGCCGCTCATCGCCCCGCCGCGCAGCGCTCCGGTTGGCTCCGGGCCGACGCGCCTCAGCCCGCCCGCCAGCGCCCCTCTGAGGGGACAGCGCAGCCGCCCTGCCCGCCCGCCCGCGCTTCAGCCCGCGGCGCCGTACGACGTCAGCACGCCGGGCGGTGCGGCGGCGGCGAGGGGTCGGGGGCTTCTACTGCGGCGGTCGGGCGTGGCCCCGGGCCTGGGCGCGGCCTAACGTTGGGTGGACGTGGCCAGCGTGGGACGTCATCCCACAGGACCCGGGAGCCCCGCGAAGGCTGGTGCGCGGGACTGGTGTGTGGCGTCATCGCGCGGGCGGGCGGGGCGCCACTGCCACAGGGTGGGCAAGGCCGGCGTGGGTGTCACCCCACAGGCCTGGCTGAGAGCCCCTGAGGCGGGTGGGGCGGGGCCTTGTGGCGTCATCGCGCGGGCGGGCGGAGCGCCGATGAGGCGAGGGGGGGGCGGGTCCTGCGTGGGCGTCCACACGCGGGGCGGGGCGCCCATAAGGTGAATGTGGGCGGGGCGTGCGTGGACGTCAAGGAGCGGAACTCACTGGCCGCAGGGTGTGAGACTGGAAGGGGTGGGTTCTGTGGCTGGTGAGGGTTGACTCCTGGGACTGGACCCACGGGCGGTGAGGGTTCAGCTCGCCCCGTCACCTGGGTCGCGGTTCGTGCAGGGCTGCTGTGGAAGGAGAAGTACACGCTCCTGAGTTTGCGCTACACTTGCCAAGTTTTAAGGTGTTACTGTTAAAGGCACTTCCAAGCTGTTAGAAAATCCGAGTGTTTCTGTGGGTCCCCGGCTGTGGTGAGAGCCCCCAGCGTGCAGACGTTTTACTGATGGAACTCTCTCAGCGGTCCCGGAGGCGTGAGGAGCGTGCGGGATAGGCCCCTGTGTGCGCGTGGGACAGGAACTGTCCTCGCCCGGCGGGACAGCGGGGACCCAGCGCCCGCTCACTAAGCAGGATGCTGTCCGTGCCCGAGAGCTTCTGCTGCGGGCGCTGACATCCTGCCCGCGATTTCTGAATCGCTTCTAGAAGCACAGACAGCTCTTGATCGATTTGCTTTCCACAAAACTCAATCAGGGTAATTATATTTATTTTGTAGTCTCCTTAAAGCCAAACAGTTGCAGAGGACAGCCTAGGAAAGTTTTTTAAGCATATTAAGTGAGTTCCAAGGATATTTTAATTCAGTTTGTAACAATAGGGCTAGTTTTTTCCCCTCTCTTGCTCTTCAAATCTTTATGTTACTGGGAGCCTTGCGCGATCATCTTTAGGAGGGGCAGGGACTACTGGAGAGGAATGTAGCAGCTTACATGTTTTTAAGTTCTTGGTGGATGTGTTCGTGTCACATGGGCCCTTCCCTGCCATATTGTAGGGATTCTGGAATAACGATAACTGTGCAGTAGTTGCAGGGGCAAAGACTGCCATTTTCAGGACAAAACAGTGATATCCCACAGACCATCTTGCCGTGCAGACAGGAGAGTGAAAGGCTGAAAGATGAAGAGGATCACCAGCTGAAGAGAACTGCAGTCACAGCCCTGTTAGACGCAGTGAGTGAAGACTTGCTGCTCCCATGAACTTTGGGGGCAGTGGGAAGGCAAGCATCTGCGTGCATTGGTAACTTTGCCAGAGTCTCATTAATCATTCAGCTAGGCTTGAAGTCTATGAGGGCAAGAACTGTATTATGTGTATCATCATATCTTCACGCTAGCACAGTGCCTGGCACAGCAGGTACTGAATGAATAAAGGATACCTCCCCTCACCTCATCTGTGAGTCTGTATGTAATTATGTATGCATATATGTGTGTGTGGCTATGGAGATATATATATATAAACATATAATCTCATAAACATTGCCCCAGGGGGTAGAACACTCAGCTTTGGGCAAGGGCACTAAACCACAAGCAAGGAAAGGAATAGTTTTCCTTCCCCCAAATTACATGATGTGAGTTGCAAATATGTAAAATGGTGAGTCTTACCCCTTTTCCTACGCAACAGCTTAAAGCTCTAATGCCACCTTTCACTCAAGACCAAGTTACAACCTCAAAACAAGTAGGGGCCTTGTTAACACAGGAAGGAGCATGACCCTTTCTGTCTTGCAGTCTTTCCTCTAAAAAGCTGTAGAATCACATCCTATAGATAAAGAGTTGGGTGAACATGAGCCACACGAGGAATCCTGCATGTCTGTGATAAAGCGTTTGACCTGGGCGGTCTAGGGATGTAAAATACACTGAAGAGACAGGCCCATGCTGTGCACCAATCAGCCTCCAGCCTCTGCTGCCTTTGTGACCCCACTGAACTTCTGGCCACTTCCCAGCAAGGCAGAACCCATCTCATTCTTTGCTGAGTCTAATGGCAGGCCCGGCCTAGTTCTTAGGTTTTTGCTAACATTTTACTCTCTACCTCAATCTCCTGTGACCTCTTCATGTTACCTCTTTCCTTACCTTCTCTGCAGACAATTCTCCAGTGAAAGGCACTGCTTTCTCAGAGGAAAGAGGAGCATCACTGTGAGTGTTCCAGTGCAGAACTGTAAAGGTTCAGCCTCTGCGCTCCTCCTTTCTAGTTTCAGAGAAAAGTGCTGCCTTCAGTTTAAGTTCAATCCGTTCTGCTTTGTTTTAGATCCCCTCCTGCCTAGCACTGGGCCTTATCAACCCTTCGTCCACCTCTTCCCCTCTCCCTGTCCTAGCTCCTTCCCCAGCACCTCTACGTGGGCTTCAGTGCAGAGGGGAGGGGCACAGTCTGCCTCCCTTCCTTTCATGTTACTGTCGACTGAAAAAAATGCACAAAGTGAGAGTTGTGAGTTAAGTTTTATTTGGGGCAAAATGAGGACCATAGCCCAGGAGACAGCCTCTCAGATTGTTCTGAGGAACTGCTCCAAACAGCGGGCCAGGGTGGGGACGGAGGGTTGTTCAGCATATGTGTGATTTTGGTGAAGGAGGTACACGCAGTCGAGCACACATTTTGGCAGAATGTGGCTGCTCGTCACGAGGAGCAGATGTCTCTGTAAATGATTTTAGTGCTTTTCTAGCTATGAGAACATGCAAGAAATTGGGCTCATAACATGGTCTCCCGAAAATATCTAACTATCTGAAGACCTGTTCTGCCAGTTTTTGCAGAGCACAAAGGGCCTCATTCCTGATCTCTGCCCTGAACTCCTTTCAGGGGGTGTGGAAGGCCAGCGACTGCAGTGGCTGGTGACCTCATCTTTGTAGAGGCAGATGGCGAGCGACAATTTTTAGTTGGCACTACCAACGAGTCTCATTTTTCCCAGACTCATCAAGACTCCTGTTCCTTTTTCTCAAATGCTTCTTTGGTGACACAATCACACATTCTTTACCTGAGCCACCTGAGTGTGTCTCTTTGCTGTGCAACTAGAGGAATCAGGAAAAGCTTGGTCCTTGCTTGCTTGCCCAGATTACTACAACATTTTCTTAATTGATTGGTATCTCTTTAATCTTGCCCTCTTTAAAAGCTCCCTAGAGACCTGTGCTCCCCAGCACGGAGGAGACAGTGTTAGGCCTAGTCCTGGTGACCAGTCAGCCTGGTTATACTGGCAAATAGACACATACACTGGATAGTGCAAGGATAATGCGTTATCCAGGATAATGCAATTCAGGCTTCTTGCTGTTGGAGATCTCATAAGCATGCAAAGGGGGAGGTGGAAAGAGCCCTGAGGTGTTGGATTGGAGTTGGAGGGAGTATGAACTCGTGTGTTTTGATGTAAGTGTACAGGTAGACGTACATGTAGTTTCCAGATCTCACTTCCAAATACCATTCTGCAGCAAAAGGAGCCAGGGATCTTCTGAGAAACAGTTGACTTCAGGGCTGGAGCAGATGAGCCTGAAATATTTTGTTGTGCCAGAAAGTAAGAAAAATTTCAAGAATCACATGATGCCAAAGGACATAGGAGGCGACGGGAGGGGTGCCCTCTGATTAAATCTGGGGTAATTTGAGCAGCAAAATCAAGGATGATGTTGGCAGATTACAACCCAGTGAGCAAAACAGGAACCCACGAGTCCATACCAATGTAGGTGAACGAGCAAGTGAGGAGTGCATGCGAAATAAATCATTGGAGTGACGGAAGCAGAAAATCGGCATTTAGCGGTCACCGTAGGGCTGGAGTGAGTTATCAGTGGAGGCTAAGGATGGTAGGTGGAGGTTTTAATACCTGCTACTAGGTACTCGTCAATCCCAAAGGGAAAAGCCGGCAGGTGTGACCCAGCTACATATTGCCAGCAAACTAGGGACACGCTGGGATTTTGCGTCCTGACTCCACGAGCTGAGAGGAGTAGAGCAGCATGTCTGGGCGTCTCTGCCAGAAAGCTTGATCCAGGTGTGGCCTGGGGGCTCACTGGACAGGTGAAGTGTTAGAGGCCCCTGTTTTCTTTTTTTTTAATTTTCTTAATTTTTTATATTTTGGTGGGCCCCCTGTTTTCTTACTGAGGAACTGTAATTACCCCAGATTGCAGGAAACTGAAGAGGCACAACTACATGCAATGCATGTTCCTGAGTGGGATCTGGGCCACAAAGGAAAAGAAATATTTGGGGGACAGCCTGTGCATTAGACAGCAGAGTTGTATCAATCTTTACTTCTGGACTGGGAGGGTTGTGGAGCAGGGGCTGTCCTTGCTTTGGGGAAACAGGCCCTGGAGTATTTCAGGGTGATGAGTAATCATATCTGAAGCTTTTTGTCAGATGACTCAGAGAAAGACCAGTGATGATGGGTAAGTGTGTGTGTAGATAGATGATAAGTGTGAGTCAGGGACAGGCGAGTGGAAGCACATGCTGTATGATCTGGGTGATGGAGACTTTTGTACTCAAATATTTTCTCTAAATTTGAAATTATTTGGAAAATTATTTTTTAAAGTTCCTATTTCTATCAAATGGCCAATATAAAATGCAGATTTGATTGAATCTCTTCCCTGCTTATGAACTGTTTGTTTTGCTTCTGCTGTGAAATTAAAGATCCTCTGCAGGGACTTCCCTGGTGGTCCAGTGGCTAAGACTCCACGCTCCCAAAAGAAGGGAGCCCAGGTTCGATCCCTGGTTAGGGAACTTGAACCCACATGCCACAACTAAAGAGTTTGCATGCTGCAACTAAAGATCCTGCACGCTGCAACGAAGATCCCACGTGCCGCAACTAAGACCGAACTCAGCCAACTAAATTAAATATAATAATAATTTAAAAAAAGATCCATTGCAGAACAAGCAGAGCTCTGACCCTGCATCTCACCTCACATGCCCCCCCCCAACCAGGGTCTGTGCCCTGCACTGTCTCACTGCTTCTCACTCTCCCCAAACCACTCTGTCTACTCTCTCTGTGCCTTTGCACCTGCACTGCTGTTCTCTGTGTCTGAACTATCCTTCTCCTCTGTCCTTATGCAAAACTCCTATGCATCTTTCAAAACCTGGTTTGTATGTCTCCACCTGTGGAAAGCCTTCTGTGGCAGTGAGTTAATCCTGTCTAGGCTTGTCTCCATGATGAAACTTATCTACTGAGTACAGCTCAGGCTTCAGGAGCCCCGAAGCAGCTCTGTGCCTGTGAGGGGAGCCCTGATGTTTGTGGAGGAGTCTGAATTAGGCGGTACCTATTAGAGTCCCCAACTGGAGCCGAGTACTGAGTCACAAGCCCTGTTTCAGTGTTTACCAATAATGAAGATGATACTTGCGCGGCCTGGCTGGGCCCTTCTGCTCAGGCCTAGAAAGGCAAGTCAAGCGTTGGCTGAGCTGTGGTCTTCTTGGAGACTCTCACCTGAGATCCTCTCCCAAGTTCATTGCAGCTGTAGGACTCAGGTCCTGATTTCTGGGGGCTGACAGTCAGGGGTCCCCCTCGGCTCCCTCCACATGACCCCTCCTGATGTGGCCGTTTGCTTCTTCTCCCAGGACAGCAGGAGTGTCTCTCTGAAGCATCACCTCTTTTGGTGTTAGGCCCACTAAGGACAATCTCCTTTCTGACTTAGCTGATTAGTAAGCTAGTCTCCGGCGTGAACTCATCACAGTCTTAAGGAGAGTGGACCACGGACTCGAGGGGCATTTAGGGTTCTGCCACTACAGTCTCTGTGGGTTAAGAGAAGAAAGGGGTGTTGATGGGCTCTCTGAAATTCCAAAATGTGCTCCAATTATGGTTTCATATGGTAGTGGATAATTTGTGAATTTACAAAGGAAGCCTATAATTTTGGTATCCCACCCATTTTCATCTCTAAATGCTTGTAGGTTAGGCGATAACCTATAAGAACAACAATAATAAAAGTGTTAATAACAACTTTTACTGATGGTTCAGTTTGCGCCAGACACAAAATGCTAACTATTCTACAGAATTACTCCTTCAATCCTCACAATCCCTACAGAGTAGGTACCCTGTAATTCCCACTTTTACTGCAGGCTGTAAAACACGTGGCTAGTGACTTCTCACCAGCCCTTAGTTAACATGGCAGGTAGGTTTCATATCCACACACTACAGTGACACTATCGTGATGCGACTTTTGTAATAAAGTTACTTATTACTGTGAAAAAAAAAGTGCTTTTGTTTCTATCACAACCTGCAATTGTACTGGTTTATAGTCTAGTGAAGGAGTTGGACATACATTTTTTTTTTTTTTCCGGTACGCGGGCCTCTCACTGTTGTGGCCTCTCCCGTTGAGGAGCAAAGGCTCCGGACGCGCAAGCTCAGTGGCCATGGCTCACGGGCCCAGCCGCTCCGCGGCATGTGGGATCTTCCCGGACCGGGGCACGAACCCGTGTCCCCTGCACCGGCAGGCAGACTCTCAACCACTGCGCCACCAGGGAAGCCCAGACATACATTTTTAAATTACACGGAAGAGGATATGGGAGACTGTGACAAGCGAATCAGACACAGGTGAAGCAGAGGAGGCTCTGGCGTGAGCAGGGGGTAAAGCTGCAGGGATCCGGGCAGAGAAGCAGCCTGCACAAAGGCCACGAGGCTGAACAGAGCCCAAAGGCCACCAAGCCGCCACCTAGTCTCTGCCTTCCAGGGCCCTTGACAAACTGGCCCAGTCCCCCATTCCAGCCTTGTCTCCTGCCATCCCGCTCCACTCACACACCCTGTGTTCTGACCTGCACTGCCCAGTGTGGAAGCCACTGGCCACGTGGGGCTGTGAGCCCAGGAAACGGGGCCAGTCTGAACTGAGGTGTGCTGTCAGTACAAAATACACAACGGATTTCGAGGCCAGTATTAAAAAAGTATAAAACAACTCAATATTGTAAATATATTTTATATGACAAAATGATAATATTTTGTATATATTTGGTTAAATATTTTATTAAATTTGATTTCATCTGTGTTTTCCACTTTTTTAATTATTATTTTAAATTAATTAATTTTTATTTTTGGCTGCGTTGGGTCTTCGTTGCTGCGTGCGGGCTTTCTCTAGTGTCGAGCGGGGGCTACTCTTCGTTGTGGCGCGTGGGCTTCTCATTGCGGTGGCTTTTGTTGTGGAGCACAGGGTCTAGGCACGCGGGTTCAGTAGTTGTGGCTCACGGGCTCTAGAGCGCAGGCTCAGTAGTTGTGGTGCACGGGCTTAGTTGCTCCGCGGCACGTGGGATCTTCCCAGGCCAGGGCTCGAACCCATGTCACCTGCATTGGCAGGCGGACTCTTAACCACTGTGCCCCCAGGGAAGCCCCTTTCACTTCTTAAGATGTGGCTACTAGATAATTTATGATAACCCCTGTGGCCCGTATTATATTTCTACTGGACAGCACTGTTGCAGATACAATTATTACATTTCCTAAACTCTCCAAACCTCTCCCTCCCTCTGCACTTGCACCTATATTTCTTTTCCCCTAAGATGTTCTCTGCATGTCTCTGCCTGGGTTTTTGTGCTTCAAGTTCCACCTGAAATGAGGCCCTTCCCATCCTCATTCCTTTCCTGCAGGCACATTTTGCCACTTCCTCATGCACTGCATTTTATGAGTAGCTCTTACACTTTCACATTATTTAATAATTGTTTGCATATTTCTCGCTCCTGGCGATTATGAGCAACTAGAGGTCCAGGCAGTGTTTTATTTATGTCTCCAGCACTCTAACAGTCCCCATGTCATCAAATGAACTTGTGAGTCATCTATTGAAGAAAAATGATAGAAGAAACACCACAAGATAAAATGTGATTGGCAAATAAGTTACTTAGAAAATAATTGTTTTAAGAAGTCCAAGGAGAGAAAGATCGTTTTAACTTCCTCTATTGACATTTTTTCGGCAAATATTGTGGGGATGGTGAGAGAGAGGAGATAGCCCTGTGAATACGGTGCATTTGGGGAACCCTAAATCATTCTGTTTGGTGACAAAAGAGTGCAACCGAGTGAGAGCCAGGTGGAGACAGAAGCAGGGGGTGAGGTGAGTCACCTGTTGGATTGCTGCCTGCAACAGAGGATGGATTGGTGGGGCTGGAGTGGAAAAAAATGAGGAAGAGACTCAAGACACACATCTTGACAGGAGTTTTGACTGCACTCGGGAGGGGAAGAAGGGTTCTGAGGGTTCCAGGGCCAAGCCCAGCTCATTCATGCAATGTGCGTGTCCGTGACTTAATCTAATACTGTAGCTGATGACTTTGTCATTACAGTCAACAGTCTGAAGCTTTCCCAATATGAGCTGTTTTCTCAGCTGACAGAGAATGGACTTTGGCGTCAGACCATCCACCACCCTAGCTTTCTGAATTTAGGCAACTGAATTAATCTTTCTGGCCCTCAGTCTCCTCATCTGAAAAACAGTAACATGCCTATCTCACAGGGACGCTATGAGAATTAAATGAATTACCAAGGGGAAGGCTTCAGTTTGGTGCCTCCTTTGGAGCAGTTCCTAAATAAATCATAGCTATCACTGAAATTACCTTTCCTACCATCCTTTCCTGTTTGGTTCTTCCTAAGCCCTGCTGAGTGAAAATGAAAAAGGTAGTAGTGGAAACTCCAAAACCCGAGCACAATTAAATATAAAAGGACGATTAGATCTGTTATTAACTTCTCTAAGGCAAGGAGCTGAGTAAATGGCTTTTATGTAGATTGATCCATAAACCGTAATAGTATGTGACTCAAAAACACAACGTCTGAAAAATAGTGTGTCTACAGAAAAACCATGACATCAAAAGCACAGACCCCTAGTAACACGCTCACCGATGCGCTCCTTAGCACACGATTTGAGAGCCTTCTCTCTCTCTCTCTCTCTCTCGTGTGAAACCGGTAAGTGGAATCTTTTCTAAGTAACATTTGCAGGCTAAACAGACGCGAAACAGTTTGCAGAATCAGGGCTAAATGTCAGTTATAACGTGCAACACGGGCGTGGGACCCACACCTCTCCAGCCTTGCAGGTTTAAGGCTGGCTTTTATTTTAAGCTTTAAAGAAAATAGTTGTGGTAAAATAAATGTGAGATGCAGACCATGTGTCAGTATTTCAGTCCTCTCGTCTCTTGATTTGTATAAAAGCTGCGTCTTTCAACAATTACTTTTTCAGATACTTTGTGATTCCTACCAATCCTGCAAAATATGTCCTACGAAACGACAACCACAGGCAAAGTAACTCGAGGATCGAGAGCCTCCGCGGAAGGAAAGCTCCCTCCGCTCCCGCTTCGAAAGGCGGGTTTGCTTGTTTCCCTGCTGCAGCTCCGGTCCTGCCGGCAGCCCGCAGGCTCAGCCCGGCTTCTTCCCCGCCCCGAGCACCGCCGGGCCTCACAGCAGGCGGCAGACCCCGCGCCCCCGGAAACACACATCCCACCCGACGAGGGTCCCCGCAGCGCTCAGCCTCCTTCTGCACCTCCCCCCGCTTCCTTTGGGCCTCCCGGGAGTCACAGGATGGCGGTCGCTCAGCGCTCTGCGGCCCCGCCTGTCGGTTGCTAGAAGGCGGGGAAGCGCAGGCGCGCTGGGGGCAGCCGCGTGGCATGCCGGGCCGGCGGTCGCTCGGCGCTCTGCTGCCCCGCCTGTCTGTTGCTAGAAGGCGGGGAGGCGCAGGCGCGGCGCGGGGCATGCCGGTCCGGCGGTTGCTCTGCGCTCCGCTGCCCCGCCTACCAGTTGCCAGGAGGCGGGGAGGCGCAGGCGCGCTGGAGGAGGCCGCGGAGCACGCTGGGCCGACGGTCGCTTGGCGCTCGGTTGTCCAGCCTGCCGGTTGCTAGGAGGCGGGACGCCGGCCCGGCCAAGGGTGCGGGTGCCGGGGCGTCTCCTCCCGGGGCCTGGCCCTGCTGAGGGCAGCGTGGCCGCCCGGTCCTGCGTGCGGCGATGGAGCCCGGGAAGGTGAGTGTGAACGCCGCGCGGGGAGACCCGTCCCCGCCGGGACCGTCCACCTGCTCGCGGGCGGAGGTCGCACCAGGGCCGGGACTGGAATTCTGGCTGCGCGTGCGACCGTGGGAAAGTTACCGACGTGTCTATTTCCCAGCGAATAAATAGGGACAGTACTACTAGGATTGGATGAGGTTCTACAAATAAAAGTGCTTAGAATGGTGTTATTAACTCACTGTGAAATGTAGTCGTTCCGCTTGTCTGTGGATTCCCGCTAAAAGACGAGGAATTTAGTTTGCATGCATTTCTTCGTACCTTCCCTCCTATTCCATTTTTTTTCTATCATCCACTTTTATAATGTTAATAATATGGATTAGGAAGTTAGTGCCTTGGCTGCCCTCCATTTATTTTTAAGCTCACAAACTTCCTGACCGCTGTCATCTTCTACACCGGCCCCTTACATTTTCTTTCCTTTTTTTGAATTTTATTTATTTTTTTATACAGCAGGTTCTTAGTAGTCATTCATTTTATTTTTTTCACACACACACACACACACACTGTATTTTATTTTTACAAGAGACAAATAAACTGACACCAAGCATTGTAACTGGATGACCACAACAAAAGCAACAATGATTGCAATTACCAAACACGAAACACACTCACACTGTGTCCTAATATTGATATTCAGTCCAGGAATCCTCCACTGTAACAGCTCCTTTACTTATTTTTTTTGTGTGTGGTACGCGGGCCTCTCACCGCTGTGGCCTCTCCCATTGCGGAGCACAGGCTCTGGACGCGCAGGCTCAGCGGCCATGGCTCACGGGCCCAGCTGCTCCGCGGCCTGTGGGATCTTCCCGGACCGGGGCACGAACCCGTTTGCCCTGCATCTGCAGGCAGACTCTCAACCACTGCGCCACCAGGGAAGGCCGCAGCTCCTTTACTTTGCAGTGAAAATTGATTTGTATATTTTTTGCCTCTGCGTCCTTGTGGGATTTTTTTTTGTATTCAAACAGGAAGTAACAAAAATTATAATCATCCTCATCAGTTCGCTCAGTCCCATGTAATTAATTTTTTTTATCTTGATCTTTTGTTAGGACTTTTATGAATTCATCAGTTTTCCATTAGAGTTCTGAAAATGCTTATTCATTCAGTTCCGCAGTGTAGTCAGTTACCAGTAGTCATCCATTTTATACACATCAGTGTATACATGTCAATACCAATCTCCCATTCATCCCACCACCACCCCCCCGCTGCTCTCCCCCCTTGGTGTCTGTATGTTTGTTCTCTACTTCTGTGTCTCAATTTCTGCCCTGTAAACCAGTTCATCTGTACCATTTTTCTAGGTTACATATATATGCGTTAATATACGATATTTATTTTTCTCTTTCTGACTTACTTCACTCTGTATGGCAGTCTCTAGATCCATCCACGTCTCTACACCTGACTCAATTTCGTTCCTTTTTATGGCTGAGTAATATTCCATTGTATATATATACCACATTTTCTTTATCTATTTATCTGTTGATGGACACAGGTTGCTTCCATGTCCTGGCTATTGTAAACAGTGCTGCAGTGAACACTAGGGGGCATGTGTCTTTTTGAATTATGGTTTTCTCAGTGTATATGCCCAGTAGTGGGATTGCTGGGTCAATATGGTAATACTGTTTTTAGTTTTTTAAGGAACCTCCACACTGTTCTCCATAGTGGCTGTATCAATTTACATTCCCACCAGCAGTACAAGAGGGTTCCCTTTTCTCCACACTCTCTGCAGCATTTGTTGTTTGTAGATTTTCTGATGATGCCCATTCTAACTGGTGTGAGGTGATACCTCACTGTAGGTTTGATTTGCATTTCTCTAATAATTAGTCATGTGGAGCAGCTTTTCATGTGCTTCTTGGCCATCTGTATGTCTTCTTTGGAGAAATGTCTGTTTAGGTCTTCTGCCCATTTTTGGATTGGGTTGTTTGTTCTTTTAATATTGAGCTGCATGAGCTGTTTATATATTTTGGAGATTAATCCTTTGTCCCTTGCTTCATTTGCAAATATTTTCTCCCATTCTGAGGGTTGTCTTTTGGTCTTGTTTATGGTTTCCTTTGCTGTGCAAAAGCTTTTAAGTTTCATTAGGTCCCATTTGTTTAGTTTTGTTTTTATTTCCATTACTGTAGGAGGTGGATCAAAAAATATCTTGCTCTAGTTTATGTCAAAGAGTGTTCTTCCTATGTTTTCCTCTAAGAGTTTTATAGTGCCCGGTCTTACATTTAGGTATCTAATACATTTTGAGTTTATTTTTATGTATGGTGTTAGGGAGTGTTCTAATTTCATTCTTTTACATGTAGCTGTCCAGTTTTCCCAGCACCACTTATTGAAGACACTGTCTTTTCTCCATTGTATATCCTTGCCTTCTTTGTCATAGATTAGTTGACCATAGGTGCCTGGGTTTATCTCTGGGCTTTCTATCCTGTTCCATTGATCTGTGTTTCTGTTTTTGTGCCAGTACCATATTGACTTGATGACTGTAGCTTTGTAGTATAGTCTGAAGTCAGGGAGTCTGATTCCTCCAGCTCCTTTTTTTTCCCTCAAGATTGCATTGGCTATTCAGGGTCTTTTTTGTCTCAATACAGATTTTAAGATTTTTTGTTCTAGTTGTGTAAAAAAGGCTGTTGGTAATTTGATAAGGATTGCATTGAATCTGTAGATTGCTTTGGGTAGTATAGTCATTTTCACAATATTGATTCTTCCAATCCAAGAACATGGTGTATCTCTCCATCTGTTTGTATCATCTTTAATTTCTTTCCTCAGTGTCTTATAGTTTTCTGCATACAGGTCTTTTGTCTTAGGTAGGTTTATTCCAAGGTATTTTATTCTTTTTGTTGCAGTGGTAAATGGGAGTGTTTCCTTAATTTCTCTTTCAGATTTTTCATTATTAGTATATAGGAATGCAAGAGATTTCTGTGCATTAATTTTGTATTCTGCAAATTTACCAAATTCATTGATTAGTTCTAGTAGTTTTCTGGTGTCATCTTTAGGATTCTCTGTGTATGGTGTCATGTCATCTGCAAACAGTGACAGTTTTACTTCTTCTTTTCCAATTTGTATTCCTTTTATTTCTTTTTCTTCTCTGATTGCCATGGCTAGGACTTCCAAAGCTATGTTGAATAATAGTGGTGAGAGTTGACATCCTTGTCTTGTTCCTGATCTTAGAGGAAATGCTTTCAGTTTGTCACCATTGAGAATGATATTTGCTGTGGGTTTGTCATATATGGCCTTTATTATGTTGAGGTAGGTTCCCTCTATGCCCACTTTCTGGAGAGTTTTTATCATAAATGGGTGTTGAATTTTGTCAAAAGCTTTTTCTGCATCTATTGAGATGATCATATGGTTTTTATTCTTCAACTTGTTAATATGGTGTATCACATTGATTGATTTGCGTATATTGTAGAATCCTTGCATCCCTGGTATGAATCCCACTTGATCATGGTGTATGATCCTTTTAACGTGCTGTTGGATTCTGTTTGCTAGTATTTTGTTGAGGATTTTTGCATCTATATTCATCAGTGATATTGGTCTGTAATTTTCTTTTTTTGTAGTATCTTTGTCTGGTTTTGGTATCAGGGTGATGGTGGCCTCATAGAATGAGTTTGGGAGTGTTCCTTCCTCTGCAATTTTTTGGAAGAGTCTGAGAAGGATGGGTGTTAGCTGTTCTCTAAATGTTTGATAGAATTCACCTGTGAAGCCATCTGGTCCTGGACTGTTGTTTGTTGGAAGATTTTTAATCACAGTTTCAATTTCATTACTTGTGATTGGTCTGTTCATATTTTCTGTTTCTTTTTGGTTCAGTCTTGGAAGGTTATACCTTTCTAAGAATTTGTCCATTTCTTCCAGGTTGTCCATTTTATTTGCATAGAGTTGCTTGTAGTAGTCTCTTAGGATGCTTTGTATTTCTGAGGTGTCTATTGTAACTTCTCCTTTTTCATTTCTAATTTTATTGATTTGAGTCCTCTCCTTCTTTTTCTTGATGAGTCGGCCTAATGGTTTATCAATTTTCCTTATCTTCTCAAGGAACCAGCTTTTAGTTTTATTGATTCTTGCTATTGCTTTCTTTGTTTCTATTTCATTTATTTCTGCTCTGATCTTTATGATTTCTTCTGCTAATTTTGGGTTTTGTTTGTTCTTCTTTCTCTAGTTCCTTTAGGTATAAGGTTAGGTTGTTTATTTGAGTCTTTTCTTATTTCTTGAGGTAGGCTTGTATAGCTATAAACTTCCCGCTTAGAACTGCTTTTGCCGCATCCCATAGGTTTTGGATCATCGTGTTTTCATTGTCATTTGTCCTTAGGTAATTTTTGATTTCCTCTTTGATTTCTTTAGTGATCTCTTGGTTATTTAGTAACGTATTGTTTAGTCTCCATGTGTCTGTGTTTTTTACGTTTTTTTCCCTGTAATTCATTTCTTATCTCATAGTGTTGTGGTCAGAAAAGATGCTTGATATGATTTCAATTTTCTTAAATTTACTGAGGCTTGGTTTGTGACCCAAGATGTGATCTATCCTGGAGAATGTTCCGTGTGCACTTGAGAAGAAGGTGTAATCTGCTGTTTTTGGATGGAATGTCTTATAAATATCAATTAAATCTATCTAGTCTATCGTGTCATTTAAAGCTTGTGTTTCTTATTAATTTTCTGTTTGGATGATCTGTCCATTGGTGTAAGTGAGGTGTTAAAGTTCCCCATTATTATTGTGTTACTGTCAATTTCCTCTTTTATAGCTGTTAGCAGTTGCCTTATGTATTGAGGTGCTCCTATGTTGGGTGCATATATATTTATAATTGTTATATCTTCTTCTTGGATTGATCCCTTGATCATTATGTAGTGTCCTTCCTTGTCTCTTGTAACATTCTTTATTTTAAAGTCTATTTTTTCTGATATGAGTATAGCTACTCCAGCTTTCTTTTGATTTCCATTTGCATGGAATATCTTTTTCCATCCCCTCGCTTTCAGTCTGTATGTGTCCCTAGGTCTGAGGTGGGTCTCTTGTAGACAGCATATATATGAGTCTTGTTTTTGTATCCATTCAGCAAGCCTGTGTCTTTTGGTTGGAGCATTTAATCCATTCATGTTTAAGGTAATTATCGATATGTATGTTCCTGTGACTATTTTCTTAATTGTTTTGGGTTTGTTTTCGTAGGTCCTTTTCTTCTCGTGTGTTTCCCACTTAGAGAAGTTCCTTTAGCATTTGTTGTAGAGCTGGTTTGGTGGTGCTGAATTCTCTTAGCTTTTGCTTGTCTGTAAAGCTTTTGATTTCTTCATCGAATCTGAATGAAATCCTAGCTGGGTAGAGTAATCTTGGTTGTATGTTCTTCCCTTTCATGCTTTAAGTATATCATGCCACTCCCTTCTGGCTTGTAGAGTTTCTGCTGAGAAATCAGCCGTTAATCTTATGGGAGTTCCCTTGTATGTTGTCATTTTACCCTTGCTGCTTTCAATTAGTTTTCTTTGTCTTTAATTTTTGCCAGTTTGATTTTTATGTGTCTTGGCATGTTTCTCCTTTGGTTTATCCTGTATGAGACTCTCTGTGCTTCCTCGACTTGGGTGGCTATTTCCTTTCCCATGTTAGGGAAGTTTTCAACTATAATCTCTTCAAATATTTTCTCAGGTCCTTTCTCTCTCTCTTCTCCTTCTGGGACCCCTATAATGCGAATGTTGTTGCATTTAATGTTGTCCCAGAGGTCTCTTAGGCTGTCTTCATTTCTTTTCATTCTTTTTTCTTTATTCTGTTCCACAGCAGTGAATTCCACCATTCTGTCTTGCAGGTCACTTATCCGTTCTTCTGCCTCAGTTACTGTGCTATTGATTCCTTATAGTGTATTTTCTTTTTCAGTTACTGTATTGTTCATCTCTGTTTGTTTGTTCTTTAATTCTTCTAGATCTTTGTTAAACATTTCTTGCATCTTCTCTATCTTTGCCTCCATTCTTTTTCGGTCCTGGATCATCTTCACTATCATTATTCTGAATTCTTTTTCTGGAAGGTTACCTATCTCCACTTCATTTAGTTGTTTTTCTGGGTTTTTATCTTGTTCCTTCATCTGGTACATAGTCCTCTGCCTTTTCATCTTTTGTATATTTCTGTGAATGGGGTTTTTGTTCCACAGGCTGCAGGATTGTAGTTCTTGCTTCTGCTGCCTGCCCTCTGGTGGATCAGGCTATCTAAGAGGCTTGTGCAAGTTTCCTGACGGGAGGGGACTGGTGGTGGTAGAGCTGACTGTTGCTCTGGTGGGCAGAGCTCAGTAAAACTTTAATGGGCTTGTCTGCTGATGGGTGGGGCTGTCCCCTCCCTTTTGGTGTTTGGCCTAAGGCGACCCAACACTGGAGCCTACCCGGGCTCTTTGGTGGGGCTAATGGCGGACTCTGGGAGGGCTCACGCCAGGGAGTACTTCCCAGAATTTCTGCTGCCAGTGTCCCATGGTGAGCCACAGCCACCCCTGCCTGTGCAGGAGACCCTCCAACACTAGCAGGTAGGTCTGGTTCAGTCTCCTATGGGGTCCCTGCTCCTTCCCCTGGGTCCCGATGCACACACTACTTTGTGTGTACCCTCCAAGAGTGGAGTCTCTGTTTCCCCCAGTCCTGTCGAAGTCCTGCAGTCAAATCCCGCTAGCCTTCAAAGTCTGATTCTCTAGGAATTCCTCCTCCCGTTGGCAGACCCCCAGGTTTGGAAGCCTGACGTGTGGTTCAGAACCTTCAATCCAGTGGGTGGACTTCTGTGGTATAAATGTTCTCCAGTTTGTGAGTCACCCACCCAGCAGTTATGGGATTTGATTTTATTGTGATTTCGCCCCTCCTACTGTCTCTTTGTGGCCTCTCCTTTGTATTTGGATGTGGGGTATCTTTTTTGGTGAGTTCCAGTTTCTTCCTGTCAATGATTGTTTAGCAGTTTGTTGTGATTCCGGTGTTCTCGCAAGCAGGAGTGAGAGCACGTCCTTCTACTCTGCCATCTTGAACCAATCTCTCTACATTTTCATAAGTTATTCCATAACTTAAGTTTTCTGTGATTTGTTTATAGGATGTTTTAAAAGTTGTGTTAACCAAAATTTTAGAAATGGAGACTTGATTGAGATAAAAACGTGTTTATTTGGCGTTTGTTATGACTGCAGCCCGGGAGACACAGATTCAAGCTCTTGAACTGCAAAGTGAGGGCGGCTTATAAAGGCAAAACGGTTAGCTCCATGAGCTGTTTGTCAAGAATGATCGTTGGCGCTTGGAAGAAGTGAGGGCTTGGCTGGGGTCCTCGCAGCTGGCAGGCGCTGTTCTGATGACTGGTAGTGTTCTTGGATCTGGTGCAGTTCAGGAAAAGTTCAGGTTCTCAGTGGCGCAGGTACGTGTCTGAGACCAGATCCTCAATGGCCACCGCTTTTGTTTGCCTGAACTGGGATCACTGCATTATAATGTCAGTCTGTCATCAGTTATCATATGGTGATTATATAGGCAGTGTCCACTGTAGAGCTATGTAGTGTGATTGCATCAGGAAGGACATCGAGCAGTGTGAACACGTACATATATGTATGTACAGGTAAGTAGGAGGGGTATGTCTGTATTTAGGTTACCCTTAGATAAGGAGGTTGGAGGTTCTGCTGTTCAGGCAGCTCTCCTGGGGTTTTCTTTTGTTTTCAGGGTGGGGTTTCTTCCTCTCGCAGGAGGAAATGCTGCCTGCCTACTTGGAGCGTCAGTTTTAATTTACTTGCCTGCCTGCCTCACAGGGCAGGACCCTGGCTGAGTGGAGGGCATGGGGCAGGGGGGCTCCTGGTCTGAAGTGCTGTGGTCTCACGTACACGGGCTGTGCGTGGAGTTTCTGGGGATACATGTGACAAATGGGGCTGTGTTGGGCACGAGGAGCTCTGTGTCATTTTACAGCTTTAAAAATTTACAAGAGAAAAAAGAAAGGAAAGAAAGAAAAGCTTCAGGATGAAGTAAAGCCCGAAGCTGGGTTTTGTTGGTGAAAACGGAAGAGGCGGCCGGGAAGCCCTGGGGTCTCTGGTGATCTGTTGCCTTCAGGTGTTTTTACTCTATTGGCCTCAGTAATGCAATCACAGCCGTTAAAAGCCCGTTTCCCACACACTCGTCACAGAGGCTACCCGCTCCACAAGCAGCGCATATGCTCTCCGTCGGGTTTGGCCCATTTGTTTGGAAAAGGTCAAGTATTAAACCTCTCTAAAGAGCCGTTAACTTGAGAGAGAAAACATTTTAAAGTTCAGCAGCTGCAGGTTATAGCTATGCTAACTGCCGCTGACCATCTTCACCATGTCTTACCGTGGACCCCTTTTGCTAAATCGACCAATTTATCAGAAAAGAATACGTGTTCCAGTGACAGCAGGGCACGATGTACTTTCTGGTTGTGCTTTGGTAGATTCTTGGCCTGGTTGCTTTTTATTTATTTCTCCTTAGAGTGTTTATGAGCTGTTGTGAATTTTTTTCTGCTTCCCTCATTTTCACATCAACAGGAAAATTTTTGGTGGCTGATCCGTGAATATGTTTTCATTTTCACTTGTACTCCATTTGCTTTAAATTTTAAACACACCAAATCGCCCTGTATAAGGCAGAGTGTCTCAAAGGGAAATGAGGTAGACAGGGTAGATTTACCTTGTTCTCTATGGGAAAACATCCTTGGTGGCTTTTGTTATTTATCACGCCGTGCACGTGGCCGGGAGCCCCTGGTTGTGGGCTTGTGTGCTCTTAGCACCCGAAGAGGCACCTGCCCGGCACAGATCCCACCGAGGAGTCCGCCCTGAGTCCGCCGAGGGGAGGTGGGGCTGGGTGCCTGTGGTGGGCCCGAGCCTCGGAGCAGCATGAATATGAAGTAGCCTGTGATCATTTGTGGGTAATTTTAAAAAATCGGTGTTCGTATTGCCTTTTATTCTTGTAGATAGACAGTAATTTCTGGCATACCGAGGATTGCCATTGACTAAAATGGTCTGATGAAAAATCAGCTCACTGGAGCATAAAAAATTAGATATTTTAAACTTCAAAAATTCTAACTCTATACTTTTCTTTTTAGAGAAGAACCAAAGATGATACTTGGAAAGAAGATGAGCTCAGAAAACACCTTTGGGTAATATATTTTAAAGATTTGGGAAAACAGATTTGAGTTGGGGTCTGTTTGGACCCTGGATGGTAATCTTGCACAGTGTTACCGGGTTCTCAGCTCTGCACAACTTTGCTTCCATGTGGCTCATTTCAGAGGTGGTTTGACTCAGAGATAAAGCCATGTGGTTAATTGCTCTGGAACCCTCTTGGATCGGGTTTTCCGTCCCAGTTCGGCCCAGCATTCCACCAGTCGGGTTCCTGTCAGCGTTCAGAGCTCGGGCCTTGTGAGTGTGTGAGTGCGTGTGCGCGTGTGTGGTCTGTGTGCATGTGTGTGCGGGGCTGAGGGGTTGCGATCAAGACCTCCTGAGAGGGGGCTTCCCCGGTGGTCCGTCAGTGTTTCAGACTCCATGCTTCCAGTGCGGGGGGCTCGGGTTCGATCCTGGTCATGGAACTAAGATCCCGCATGCTGCGCAGCATGGCCAAACAAAAGACCTCCTGAGAGTTTCCGACAAGGGTCCTTGTTCCTTGAGGGGGGCCCCGGCGGATAGTGTCCTGGAGACTTTCCCGCACAGCCTCAGCGCCCCTTTCTTTTCTTTCTGACTCACGTAGCGCTTTAGGTTTGATCTGCCAGCACACTGGGACGTCCCTGTAAGTGGGCGCCTCGCCAAGCACGGGCTGCCAAGCTGAGCCCGCTTCTGCGGGTTGCAGAGTCTGCGTCCCGGCCCGTCGTGCCGGGATGGGGAGCAGTTGACGCCAGCGCTTCTTAGGGCCCTTCAGTGAGTATGAGCCTGGGTTCAGAGCCCCGTCGTCCTTCTCTCGCGCAGGCCGCTCGATCAGCCAGTCCCACGGAAGAGACGAGGCCCAGAGCCAGGAAGCCGCGGAGGGAGTTAGAGGCGGACCGGGCGGACCGCAAAGAGCGCAGACCCAGCGCCCCAGACCGTGACGCCGAGTACAGAGAGAGCGCGGCCGAGAGGGACGGCCAGGCTGCCGGGGGGCGCCCCCGCGGGGACAGGGACAGGGACAAGCCGCGGGACAGCAGGAAGGACAGGGGCCGGCCACAGGAGAAGCACCAGGAGCGGGACGCGGAGAAGCCCCACGGCCGAGCGAAGGAGCGCAAGAGGGGCCGGGCGCGGCCGGCGGAGCTGCGGCAGGTGGCCGCGCACCGCAGCCGGCTGGGCGGCGACCGCGACTGCGACAGGGACCGAGACAGGCCCGAGCACAGGCGGGCAGGTCTGTGACTCGGGGGCACTTTCCTCCTTGGAGGTGGCCCCTCCCCGCTTGTTTTCTCTCCTGGTTTTTATGAAGGTCTCGGCTTTGACTGTGAAGTGGGAGGCCCCGGTGGTGCTCGCGTGTGCTCTTTGCACTCTTTTCTTTCGGGTTTTTTTTTTTTAGAAGATTTTGGGGGTAGGAGTTAATTAATTAATTAATTAATTTTTTTTTTTTTTTTTGCTGTGTTGGGGCTTCGTTTCTGTGTGAGGGCTTTCTCTAGTTGTGGCAAGCGGGGGCCACTCTTCATCACAGTGCGCGGGCCTCACTATCTTGGCCTCTCTTGTTGTGGAGCACAGGCTCCAGACGCACAGGCTCAGTAGTTGTGGCTCACGGGCCTAGTCGCTCCGTGGCATGTGGGATCCTCCCAGACTAGGGCTCGAACCCGTGTCCCCTGCACTGGCAGGCAGACTCTCAACCACAGCGCCACCAGGGAAGCCTTCTTTCGGGTTTTTAAAAACTCATTTCAGTGAACAAAAGGAGTAACAGTTTTCTCATGATTTGCTGGAGTTTTACCATTGAAATGTATTTTAGGTTTATTACCTCAATAGATCGTAATCCACGTTGTAAATAAACAAAAATAATGCTCTTTGATAAAAAAGAATTCCTCAAAAGTGTCAGATTTAAGCCGTATTTAAATATTATTTGTCCAAATTCCTAGGCATTCTAAGGTAGAGGTACATAACTTTTTCCTCCCCAAAATGGAAATAAGTATCTTCATTATTTTTTATTATGCAAATAGTGTCTGCTTCCTATAAAAAATTCAAACTAGCCAACATAAACAAAAAAGGAACATATGAGAAGAGCATGTAGTGACTCTTAGAATCCTCAGGCTGTGAACACGATGGGACTAGGACCTCGGTTTGTGGCCCCTGTTGGAGTGTGTCCCTCCTGTGCAGGGGCTCAGGCCCCGAGGACCCGAGTGTGCATCTCTGCCAGGCCGAATGCTGGGGCAGAGCTGGGGTTAAGAGGGTTATCTCTAATTAAGTTTAACACTGACTACCTGACTATCCATTGCCTCTCTTTAGGATTATTATTTTGATGTTCTTGGTATTTTTAAATTTAATTAAATTTTTTATTTTTAAAATAAATTTATTTATTTATTTAGTTATGGCTGTGTTGGGTCTTCGTTGCTTTCTCTAGTTGCGGCGAGCGGTGGCTACTCTTCGTTCCTCTGCATGGGCTTCTCATTGTAGTGGCTTCTCTTGTTGCGGAGCACGGGCTCTAGGCACGTGGGCTTCAGTAGTTGTGGCACATGGGCTTCAATAGTTGTGGCACACAGACTCAGTAGTTGTGGGACATGGACTCAGTAGTGGCTCGTGGGCTCTAGGCATGCGGGCTCAGTAGCTGTGGTGCGCAGGCTCAGTAGCTGTGGCACACGGGCTCAGTAGTTGTGGCTCGCGGGCTCAGTAGTTGTGGCACGCAGGCTCTAGGTGTGCAGGCTTCAGTAGCTGTGGCACGCGGGCTCAGTAGCTGTGGCACGTGGGCTCAGTTGTGGCACGTGGGCTTCAGTAGTTGTGGCATGCGGGCTCAGTAGTTGTGGCACGTGGGCTCAGTAGTTGTGGCTACTCTAGGCGTGCGGGCTTCAGTAGCTGTGGCACGTGGGCTCGGTAGTTGTGGTGCACGGGCTCAGTAGTTGTGGCTCACGGGCTCTAGAGTATAGGCTCAGTAGTTGTGGCACACAGGCTTAGTTGCTCCACGGCATGTGGGATCTTCCTGGACTAGGGCTGGAACCTGTGTCCCCTGCACTGGCAGGTGGACTCCTAACCATTGTGCCCCCAGGGAAGCCCGGTACTTTTTAGTAATACAGTCTGTTTTGGTTTCAGATCAGTCCTTTGGTCTGCTGCCTGATCTGGATTTTCAGTGCAGTGTTGAGTGGGCTGCTCTGGAGAGACTCATTGCACAACTAGACTGACGGTCCTCCCTCCTCCCCTGGTTGTTTTCGTGCCTCTTCCCTCGTCTCCTCTGTGTCTCCCCTGGATCCCCGGGGCCCTCCCTTCCTTCCTTAGGTCAGAAATCCTGACGATCATCCTGACCCCCCACTCTTTCTCTCCCGTCTCTCGGAACCCAGCCCTTCACTCCTGTGTCCCCCCAGGAGACCCCCACCGGTTGTTTTGATCTTGTGTACCCCAGGCTCCTAGAAAGTGGTCAGGTTTGGTGAATACTTTTGTTTTTTTGGTTTTTTTATAAATTTATTTATTTACTTATGGCTGCACTGGGTCTTCGTTGCTGCGCGCAGGCTTTCTTTAGTTGCGTCAAGCGGGGGCTACTCTTCGTTGCGGTGCGTGGGCTTCTCATTGCGGCGGCTTCTCTTGTTGCAGAGCACGGGCTCTAGGTGTGCGGGCTTCAGTAGTTGTGGCACTTGGGCTCAGTAATTGTGGCTCGCAGGCTCTAGAGCGCAGGCTCAGTAGTTGTGGCACACGGGCTTAGGTGCTCCGCGGCATATGGAATCTTCCTGGACCGGGGCTTGAACCCGTGTCCCCTGCATTGGCAGGCATATTCTTAACCACTGCGCCACCAGGGAAGCCCCTGGTGAATACTTCTGGAGTGAATGAACTTTGTTTCGATGATCTCTGTATGTTGAATTTTGTCCTCACCTTTAAAAATGTGGATTCTTTTAGTTTTAAGCCTAATAACTTGGTGCAAATTCAAAAATGAAAGTCTAGTTTTTCACTATTGAACGGGGCTGCAGGCGTCACCAGTGACTGAGGTGGCTCTATTGGGCTCCCCCATGGCAGGGAGAGATCATGGGGTGGGGTGGGTGCACCCACCTGCATCACAGGGCCTCCTGCATCCATGTGCCCCAGGCAGCAGGGCTGTGGGAGACCCGGGGCGGGGGGCAATCCCCCAGTCATCCGAAGCCGCCTTTTCCCTGCAGATGAATGAAGCAGTCTGCCCAGCTGGACTGGACTTTGCTTCCCTGAGCATCTCAGTCCAGGGCAGGAGCCCCAAAGGCCTGTGTTTGGGCCGGGGCTCCTCTCGGGTTCCCAGGTGTTCCTCTGACATGCTTTCCAGGTTTCCTTCTTCTTTATTCCATTTTAAGTTTAGATTCTAGAACTTTCCATTCTTGAGATTGGAGAATGTGTTTTAATTAAAGAATATGTTTTCATATGTGTTACTGTGTGACATCTACAGTAAAGACTGCAGCAGGATGTTAGAAGATATTTTTGCTGTGCTAAAGTTTGAGAATGTTAAAAGTCCGTTTTATTTTTGTAGTAAGTAAAGCAAAAATTGCAGAGGGGGCACGGAGAGATGAAGACTCTGAGAGAGGAGATGAGGAGAGAGAAAGAAGATACCGAGAAAGAAAGGTACGCAGGGCGAGGCCTGGGAGGGGCTCCAGCTGCAAGCTCAGGGCGCTCAGGCACAGGCGTTAGAGGCTTCTGGAAAATACTGTAAAACGGAGTCTAAGACCTAAGACAGTTCTCAGGCACCAAGTTCTCAGAGGCAAGTGTGTTTCTCCAATTCCAAGAGTAAACCTTGGTTATCTTGGAAAATTTACAAAATGCAAATAATAATAAGAGAAAAAATAAAAAACAGATAATTACTGATAATGTTTAGCTATATGCCCTATAGGTTTATGTACATATGTTCATATAAGTGTATGTGTTTGGATATGTACATAGAAACTTTATTTTCTTAAGTTGGATTTTTACTGTTTTATAACTGTTTTGATACATTTTGAGCATTTTTTCTAAGCTATCATATCTGTCTATAGTATTTTAATACCTGCATAATACAGTATTCAATGATGTTTTCTGGACACATCTGCTTTTTTTTGGATACTTACGTTGCTTCTAAATGTCTTCGGTAAAGACATCCATGGTATAAACTTTTTGCATTTATTCATAATTATTTCCTTATGATTAATTTCTGGAAGTGAACTTGCTAGATCAAAGTAAGTGTTACCCCATTTGTTTTACATTAGACTGTAATTGTTCATACATCAGAGTGTGATTCCCCATGTCCTAAGCAGCAACTGGGCATTATCATAATTTTTAACATTTGCTAATTTGATTCAGAAGCAGAGGGTATTTTTAAAAAATACTTATTTTTATTTATTTATTTGGTTGTGCTGGGTCTTAGTTGCGGCAGGTAGGCTCCTTAGCTGTGGCTCGCTGGCTCCTTAGTTGTGGCATGTAACTCTTAGTTGCGGCATGCATGTGAGATCTATTTCCCCGACCAGGGATCGAACCTGGGCCCCCTGCAGTGGGAGCACAGAGTCTTATCCACTGGACCACCAGGGAAGTCCCCAAAGGGCATTTTATAAAAGGGTTTATTGTCCTATTATTAGTTACTACCTGTGTATGTCTGCATACTTGTCTAGTGGGGTGTATTGTTAACTTTAAGAGTACTTTAAAGATGAACTCTCTGCTAGTTATATATGTCAGCGTTCTGTTTGTTCTACTGTGCAATCGTTATTTTTATAAGTAAGTTTAAAGTTATGAAGTAGTCAGGTCTGTCTTTCCTTATTTCTGTTGTTGTTGTGATGCTTGGAGAGCCCTCTTCCCCACGCTGGTGTCATGTAAGGAGTTGCCTGTGTTTTGTTCTGGGTCCTCATAATTTTTTAACGGTAAATCTTTAATTCCCTTCGAATTCAGTCTGTGATGGGTGTGCAGGAATCTAACTTCACACCTGAGGAGCTTCTCCATGTTTCTCTTTGGGAAGGTTATCCTGGTGGCCATGAGCAGAGCGGGTGGGGGCTGGAGGGGATGGAACCACGGGGAACAGAGGCGGAGGAGGCCCTGAGTGAACGGAGAAGGACGGTTCAGTTTGGGTCCTGCTGAGACATGGTGGTGATGCTCCCCGAACCGGGCGCTCATGACCCACTGTGTAAGCTCGCAGATCGCTGCCTTGTGGCCTCGGCACCCGTGGTCCCTGGACATCCCTGGAAGCTTGGGGGATGCAGGGATGGCTGAACCATCTCCCTGCGGGTGGGGGCAGACATGTGAGCTGTGTGCCATGAAGAGAGGCGCAGTGTGCGCCCACGAAAGCGGATGTCCTTCCAGACAAGTCACATGGCTCTCTCAGGAGGGCCTTGCGTGTTGGTAGCGCTCAGGACGCGGGGCAGTCGAGGAGAGGGCGGCAGGAAGGGAAGGGTGTCCGCCATGCAGAGGAATTGGGACGATGCTCCTCCTTAGGGTGAGGCTGCTGGCTGCGCTGTCTGTTGTCGTGTGTGTGTGTGTGTGTGTGTGTGTGTGTGTGTGTGTGTGTGTGTGTGTGTGTGTGTGTGTGTGTGTGTGTGTGTGTGTGTGTGTGTGTGTGTGTGTGTGTGTCGGGGGGGGTGTCTGCGCGGTTTCCTTTCCCATCGCCAGGTGAGTATGGGAAGGTGCCCGCGGCAGGACAGGGGAGTGAGAGCCAGGTCAGTTCTGTATCTTCCCCTGTGTTTGCTGTAATGTGTATATAAGACAGCAGGCGTCTGTTTTATACGCTCATGTGTTTTTCAATGTCACGTCCAAAGTTGCAGTATGGTGACAGCAAAGACAATCCTCTCAAGTATTGGCTTTATAAGGAAGAAGGTGAAAGACGACACAGGAAGCAGAAAGAGCCAGACAGAGAAAAGAAACATCGAGAAAAAAGCAGCACAAGGGAGAAAAGAGAGAAGTATTCAAAAGAAAAAAGCAATTCATTCTCTGACAAGGAAGGGGAAGAAAGGCATAAAGAAAAACGCCATAAAGAAGGCTTCCATGTGGACGAGGAGAAGCGCCGAAGCAGCGTGGGCAAGAAGGAGCACAGGAGGAGGGAGGCCGAGGTACCATTTCCTGATGCATCAGCCCCCTCAGAGAAAGGCGCATCCCCTTTTGGTGTACCTTATTCATCTCCCTTATGTCAAGCCCCTTATTTACTAAAGAGAGGTTGTAAAAACCGTTATTTTAAGAGACGCCTGTAACATCGATGCTGTTGTTAAATTTTGAGCTCATGACTTCTTTTACAGAGCTCACTAATTATGGTTAATTCATTATGATATACTAATTAATGGTTATGGAATTTTTTTTGATAGAACGGTGAATGCAGAAATCGAGGTGCAAGTTCGAAGAGAGATGGGACTGGAAGCGAGTAAGGAATATTCGTCCTTTGGTTGTTTATTCTGTTTACAACACAGTTCTCACACAATGCTTCAAAATGAATTTTTCTTGTTGGGCCTGATTAGGGCCAGTAAGTGAGAATAAATTATAGATGCACCTCATTTACTCTCAATGCAAGCCCTCTAAATTGTATTTTTGGTGTACTCGTGGAGCTTGGAAGCTTGTTATATCAATGAATCATTAGTCCTGTTCTGCCTTTTACATACTTGCTCATGCAGCATTAGACTGTCCACCCTCACGTGGGGGACCGATTCGCTTGGGAGTCTCTGCTTTGCGAGGGGGGAGCGTCTGCAGGTGGGCTGTTGGGCACCTTTTACCGGCCTGTGGTTCACCTCCCCTAAACACTAAGCGCAGACACGCCCGCAGACCACCGCTGCCCAGTGTTTGCAAGTCAGACAAAGGCCAGGGCATTGGCCAGGCCGCTGCACATCCACATCTTCCCTGGGATGTTGGGTGGCCCTTTGGAGCCTCATCTTTTCTGGTGAAGCTTGGATGATACCTATTTTGTGCGGTTCATGAAGATTACAGATGAGAGTTTGTGTGTAAACCCTCATTTTGTATATGAGCTCTGCGTTATAATTTGTTCTTTGTGACAACTATATTTGGTAATTCTTTTTTGCAGATTAGGAAGACTCAGGTTAAGTGCCTTGCCCAAATTCTTACAAGTTTGAACAAAGTTAGTACTTAAACCTGGGGGTGCAGATTCCTGGATTTTATATTGCAGATCTGCTGGAATGCACAGTGAAGCTTTTGCTTGGTTCTGTATGTTTTTAAACATATGCTATATTGAATTGGTATGAATGTAAGTTCCAAAAATTGAAAATCAACTTGCAATTTTGAAAGCCTTTATTTTAGGTCCCAGGTAAACATATAAAATATGATTAAAGAATAGAACATATTTCAAGGTAAATCTTTCTTTTGGAAATACAAATATTATATTAAACACAAAATAACATTTGGGAGATTCTCTAATGAAATTACAGGAATATTCTAGAACTCTTATAAGGATATAGAGTCATACACAAACACAAATTTGTTAAAACATAGTTTCTTCTCTCTCTTCTGAAGGTATTTCCTATCTTGTACTACTGCTGAAATAGTAAAAATAGTTTAAAAAAGGATTTAGTATTCATAGTTCTAACATAGCGTGCTTTGCAATATGCCAAACTACTGCCATTCTTAATCATATCAATTGCTGAGCCTTCACTGGGATGTCAATGTTTTAATTTTCAAGTCTTTGTTTAAAATTAATTTTGATTTTGATCATATTTGCTTCCTAGGCATGCAGAGAATTTAGAGAGGAATAATGGGAAAGATAAAGACTCCAGAAGGAAGGTAAGACACTTCACACTGATTCTGTTATGCAGTGGGCGTGGTCCTGCGACTCAGACCCTGAGGCGGGCCTTGTTTGCGGATGGCTTATTTGATTGGCTATTCCAGGAGGCACATAAGAGATACATTTTAGATTAAAAGACTCAAATGGATTAAAAGTAAAAAGATGGACAAGGTAAACCATCAAACAGCAGCTGTAACAGAGCTTGAGTGGCTGGACTAGAGGTGGAGGAACGTATGGTAGTAATAAAATAATTAGCTTGCAGGAAAATGTGACATTTATAAATGAACATGCACCTCACAAAAGAGACACAAAATACGAGAAGTAAAAACTGACCCAATTAAAGGGAGAAATAGAAAATTCAACAGTGATTGAGACTTTAGCACCCACTTTCACTAATAGAATGACAGCATTTCATGCTAACAGATTAGACAATTTAGATGAAAGGGAAATTCCTGGAAGATATAAATTGGTGAAATTGCCTCAAGAAGAAACAGAAAGCCTGAGTAGATCTGTGGTTAGTAACAAAATTGTGTTAGTATAGAAAATCTCTCCACAAAGCGACCCAGGCTCAGAGGACCTCACTGGCGAATTCTGTCAAACATTTGTTATTATCACTGACACCCTCATGGCCCTGCTCCTTATGTAGTTGTTTCATGTTCTGGACTAGGTGTGCGAGCATGTGTTTGTGTGCGCGTGTGTGTATACTCGAGAAGCACATGCAAGTCATAAGGTGTAATGTTTCATGTTCTGGACCACGTGTGCATGTGTGTATACTCAAGAAGCACGTGTCGGTGATATGGTGTCACTCAGGACACCACAACTCCCAGTCTTCATCTTGTATACCATTTTCATAATTATCATCAGAAGAGTCTTCACAATGATTCTTTGGTATCTCTAGAATTGTATACTGTGGTGTTAAAATTATTATCAAACCGCTTCCTCGGTTTTTGTCTTCTTATAGATAATGCAGCAAGCAGATTTTGGCTTCTGTTACCTGTGAAGAATAGTCGTTTTCTCTCTCTGATAGTTGTCTGAAGCCCTGGCCTGTGAGATACCTGTCCTCAGTATCTCGTGCCATGTCTTTACAGACCTTTATTCCATGTACATACGCAACAGCACAGTGGTCTTTCCTAAACCAGGCCGTGCGGCATGTATTGTTTGATGTGAGGATGTTTCGCTCACTCAGTTTGGGGCAGTGGTTGGGTTCCTTACTGTCTAGCTGTAGCCACACCTTAGAAAGAAAAGTTAGCCTTACAAATAATTCTTCCCACATAATCTTTTTTTCTATATTATCTTTCACAATCCTATTTTGATATATATATTTGGGGGATTTGAATGCCTTTTTTTGTTTTACATACACATACACCCCATGCAGCATATACTGTTTTTCCTAATTTGTTGTGGAAACCCCTCCAGTTCTGATGATACAGATCTCCCTCCTACTTTTCGAGGGTAAATTTCTTTCTTTCTTTCTTCCTTTTTTTTTGCTTTTTAGAGAAGGGCTTTTATTCATTTTATTTTATTATTTATTTTTTGCTGCGTTGGGTCTTCGTTGCTGCACGTGGGCTTTCTCTAGCTGTGGCGAGCAGGGGCTACTCTTTGTTGCGGTGCGCAGGCTTCTCATTGCGGTGGCTTCTCTTGTTGTGGAGCACGGGCTCTAGGCCCGCAGGCTTCGGTAGTTGTGGTACATGGGCTCAGTAGTTGTGGCTCACGGGCTTTAGAGCACAGGCTCAGTAGTTGTGGCACACGGGCTTAGCTGCTCCGCAGCATGTGGGATCTTCCCGGACCAGGGCTCGAACCCTTGTCCCCTGCATTGGCAGGCGGATTCTTAACCACTGTGCCACCAGGGAAGCCCTAAATTTCTTGAACTGGAATTATTGGATGAAAATATATAGTTTTTAATGTTTTCCTTCTGTCTCCCCATGTTTTTGGTAAGTGTTAGCATTGTTCACTAGACTTACAATGTGAGCCACGTTTGTAATTTTAAATTTTTGGTAGGCACCTTAAAAAAGAAACATAAAATTAATTTGAATAACATATATAATCCAACATTTCTGAAATATTATTCTTTCAACATGTAACCGATATAAAGAATTATGAATGAGACATTTTACGTTCTTTCCCCTGAGAGAGCCCAGCGGTGATTTTGAAGATGTTTGGCAGCTCATTCTGGCTTGTGATTGGGTCATATATTTTATAGCATCAACATTCTTCAGCATTTGTGGAGAGCCCATAATATGCCAGAATAATTTTATGGACACGTGGAAAACTGCTCATTTTCTTCATGGTGATACGCTGTGCACTCCCCACTCTTTTGCACCAAATGGTTTTGAGCAGTGACATCTGAGAGCTGTGCCTTCCTGGGGCCAGTGACCACAGCAGGATGGCCAGCTTCTCCCGTTTTACCTGCCGCCTCACTGGCACAAGGAAGAAGGTTCACAGTTCTCCCCATTTCTTGGAAGAGAAAACCAAGGCCCAGAGAGGCTGAGTTCCTGTGTGAAGTCGCACCACCAGTGCCCCTCTGAGCCAGGACCTGCGTCCCCATGAGAGGGGGGGTGGGCCCTGTGGCTGCCCTGGGACCCTCCCTCTGTCCCTCCGCGCTGACCAGCTGTGCTGTGTCCCCCAGCATGGCCGCGAAGAGGGCCCCTCGGCGTGGAAGCTGGCCTGGAGGCAAGGGAGTGAAGAGGCCTTGGTAAGGAGAGGACGTGTCTCTGCTTCTGTCCCAGCGCACGCTGTCACTCGTGTCCCGGCTCTCGCGGTGTGTTTCCTGGGGGTGATACCCTCCTCCTTTTAGGCAGCAGGACGTTAGGACGGAGGGGGGGGTGCGTGCTTGCCCCGCGCTGCCCTCGGGTGTGCGGCTTCCTGAGGAGCGTGGGCTGGATGCGTCTTCAGCCTTCTCGTTGTTGCTCTGCGTTGAAAGCAGGTCTGGGGAGAATGGAAGAAACTGAACAGAGGCATCACAGAGACAGTTCTGGCCATCGTCAGTGAGACTTATTCCACGTAGCAGATAATTTTCAAAAACAAAAGCCAAAGCAGAGGCAAAGGAAACGGCCCTCCTCCTGTAAGAGGCCATTGGTGACGCCAAGGCACTCTCTCCAGAACTGGGGAGTGAAGCAGAAGGCTGTGTGCTTGGGGCCCCCGTGGGAGGTGGAGGAACACTTCCTTGGCACCGTCCTCCTGTCTGCCCCTGACGGGCGCCCTGGGCACCGTGAGGCCCTGGGTGCTTGCCGAGTGATGAGTTGTCGGCACGCAGCGAGCTTGCGATGCTGTGAGTTTTGCTTAAAACTCCTGCATGACGTTTGTCTTAGTTTCTCTTCTCAATCAGCAGGGTCCTGTTTATTGGTACCGTACACGTGGCATGTCACGCACCATAACGTACGGTGACTTTGTATGACGATGTGCTCAAAGCACCTGCTCGTGGGGCAGCTTTTTGGTCCTCTGGGCCTGCGGGGCACGTCCTTATCCCCGGGCTCAGAACCGAATGTCCACTTTGAGGCTCAGCTGGCTTCTCTGTGGCTCCGATCACTGACTTCCTGGCATTGGTCACCACACAGCAGGGCAGTAGGTTCTGGAGAGAAGATGAAGCCCTTCCCGCCCCCTTCCTGAGCTCCAAGCTTGTCGGCCCCTCCTGGACGGTCCACACTCCGCAGGCTCACCCTCTGCCCTCCATCCCCAACATCTATCCTGTGTGAAACCCGAAAGCCTGCGAGTCGTCTCCTTTCCCCTGGGCAGATCAGCAGTGCCCACCTCTGCAGCAGGCCTGCGGGTGGGTCTCACCTCCCCACGTCTGTCCTGCCTGCAGGCGCCAGGAATGTTTTGTTTCTTCCTCCAGGATGGAGACGGAAGCCCCTTCGGTGATTGAATTTGTGGTGCTTGGGGCGTCCACCACGGGTGCTGGGGAGCCGTGTGGGTATGAAGCAGGTGTGGTGTGATCAGATTTCCTGCTCAGAAGGTTGTCTCTGAACTCCGAGGGCACGAGAGGGGACACGGCAGGGACAGTAGGGGCTAGGCTGGGGGGTGGCAGGGTTGGGGCGGAGGACCGGCCGGTGGGCGGGGAGAGCGGGGTCCCGGCGGGCTCCTGGTGTGTAGGCTTGTGCGCGGTGGAGGTACCATGTCACCAGTAAATCGGGCGAGGGGGAGCGGAGGTGGACAAGAGAAGGAACAGCCTTGGGGGAAAGTGTGAGTTGCCTGAACCTGTATTTCGTTTCTGCCACCTCCTGCCCTGGAGACCTGGAACGTCCTTCTGCTCCGTCTTCCCAGCACCCTCTTCCTCATCCCTCAGACGCAGACCGGGTTGGCCTGAGGGTGACACGTGCAGCTCCCCAAACCTGCAGAGCACGACTGAGCACACGTCCACTGCAGGACTTACTCAGACTTCAGGGGAGAAATGGAGGCTGGCGGTGGTCAGTGATGGCCGGGCCAGGGGCAGAGCAGCCCATCTGCCTGCTCGTGGGGCAGGGCTGTGGGCTGGTCCTGGTCACTGGAGCTGTGGTGGGCCACACGGGACCTGGCTGGCATGTGCTTGAGCACATGTGTCAGTGTGTCTGTTCTTAACTGCAGATGCTGGGCTGTGATCATGGGTGAGAGGCACAGTGGGGAAGGCAGTGCTGAATGCCAGTCTGTGGGTTATTTGTATAATACCTTCTCTCTTTTTTGTTTTTTAAAATTTTGTTCCATTGGTTTTTTTTTGGCTGCGTTGGGTCTTCGTTGCTGCGCGTGGGCTTTCTCTAGTTGTGGCGAGCGGAGGCTACTCTTCGTTGTGGTGTGTGGGCTTCTCATTGCGGTGGCTTCTCTTTTTGTGGAGCACGGGCTCTAGGTGCACGGGCTGCAGTAGTTGTGGCACACGGGCTTCAGTAGTTGTGGCCCACGGGCTCTAGAGCACAGGCTCAGTAGCTGTGGCGCATGGGCTTAGTCGCTCCGCGGCATGTGGGGTCTTCCCAGACCAGGGTTCGAACCCGTGTCCCTTGCACTGGCAGGCGGATTCTTAACCACTGCGCCACCAGGGAAGTACCACACCTTTTTTCTTTAGCCACCAGAATTATAGAGGTTTCCCAAAAAGAATATGATTGTTCACTGTTTTCTCTTTCTGGCTATACTTATAAGTTAGGGTATTTCTTTAAGAGTTGTAATTAGGTTATGTTCATTTTATAGATATTTGAATTTTAAAATTAGCAACATCAAGTGAATCTGAGAAAACATGTATTTTCCCAACCGATTTGCAAGAGTCAACTTATGATTGAATATTTTAATTATATGTTTGATTTCTACCTCTAGGAAATTGAAAAGGAAGACATTGGCTTAGAAAATGCTGGAGCTGATGAATATGCAGCCAGTTTTGAAGATGATTTTGAAGTAGGTGTAAAAATTTTAAATTTTCTCAGCTTAAAGATAATTTGTTCTAAAATCAGTAACTTAATAGTTGTTTTCTTTCTGTTGCTCTCAATACTCCTTAGCTGCTTGATTTAGGTCTGGCACCTATAAAAAGTTTGCTATATGTCTACCATCGCTGACCAATATGTAATTAAGTGGTTTTTCTATTTAAGCTATTGTTGGTGCACTGCAATCAAGTGTGTACGTATATGTGCACGTGTGTATGCATACATATGTGTACGTCTACATGGAGTATACATGTAGCACACGTTTACGTGCACATACACTCCCATTCTCAGCACAAAGGCGTTTGCACGTTATTGTTCATTCAGAGCTCTCAGTGTACGTGGTTCTGTAGAGTTTATACAGATGCAGAAAAACAAACGCAGCAGTTCATACAGATTTGTGATGCAATGATGTGGAAATCTGTGAGCTGTAGAAGTCGCCCTGAGCCACACTGAGGACCACGTCTGTTGCAGGCTGTAAGCTGTGCGTTTTGTCCTGTGTGCGTGTCTGCTACGTTTGCAGGGCTACGAGGATGACTTTGAGGTCTGTGACGGGGACGATGACGATGTTGCACATGAGCCTGAATCAGAAGAGACAGCGGAAGAGCTTCCTCTGGCCAGAAGGAGGGAGATACAGGAAATTCAGAAAGCCATCCATGCAGAAAATGAACGGGTCGGCGAGCTGTCCTCGAAGCTGTTTGAGAAGCAAGGCCGGACGGAGCGTGGCAGGGTGCCGGGGCCAGGTACGTGAGTGCATGCTGGTCCCGTGTCGCTCCCGGCCCTTCCGCCCCCGTGACGGCGCCCGGCAGGTGCTCAGCGCGGGGGGCCTGGGCGCAGCCCTGCTCCTTCCCTGCGCTGTGTCGTCCGTCAGCTGCACAGGCTGCTGTTTTTCTGGAGGCCCGGGCGTGTCAGAGGGGCAGCGTGGCGGCACAGGGTCTGTTCCCCAGGGAGCTGTCCTCGCCTGGAGATTTTCTTTAGGAGATTGGAAATGTATTTCGCTCAAAAGTTCTTGGCATCTGGGTATGATAGGGCTACTTGTAAGGGTAGGAGAGTTCTTTTCATGAACGCTCCTGACTGTCCTGAGTGCCAGGTGTTCTGAGGGATGAGAAACAGGAGGCGCTCCGTCAGCAACCTGCTCGCGGCCTCCAGGCGGGTGCCCTGGCTCGGATCCGGCTGTGCCTGGCCGGTCTGATCAAGCTGTGAGACGGCAGGGGAGGGCACGCTCTTTGCAGGAGTTCAAACACGTATCCAAGAGGAATGAGAAGACAGAGTAAGATACAACTGGAATAAATGTGTAGACAGACGGGGGTCAGTCTGCGCGGGAAGCGCAGAAATCCTTGGAGGATAGAGGCAACGGAGGCTGTCTGCATGGGAGGGTGAGGGCCCGAGCTGTCTGTCCTGGTGGGAGCTTTCGGCAGTTGATGGTGGGTGACCAGGCCAACGACCTCCGCACCCTGTGACCTGACCAGCCCCTGCCCACGTCTGCCTGTTTTCTCTCTGCCACAGTGAGTGGCTGATCCAGCATTAAGCTGCATCTGTCTCTGTTCTTCAGTTGTTTTGTGCGTTCACGTCTCAGCTCCCTCTCCAGAGGACACACTTGGGGAGGGGGAGGGGGAGAGTGGGGCGGGAGTGGAGGACTGCCTTGTATGTGTATTCTTAAATAGTTCTAAACGTAGTGTGATTGGCACATGCGTAGGAAGTTTTGCTTTGTTGCTGAAAGTTTTAGATGACGGTAGCTGGAGTGGTTCTTAAATGCTCGTAGAAGATGTTTAACACTAGTTATGTGTAAAGACCTTACTGAACGTAATTGGTTTGCATGCTTCTGGCTGGTTTGCTCTTGATTTCTTTTGCTTGAAGAAACGTTTCAGTGTCACAAAAACGCTTTTTGTGTGTGTGCAGCTTCAGACGTTTCCCCCTCCGAAACCCCTGCTTGTGGGATTTTCCTGGACTTTGCGACAGCCTCACGCCGCCAGAAGAGTCGGACTCAGGCCCTTAAGCAAAAGTAGGTGTGTTGGGAACTTTGCAGAAGGAATTAGGGAGTTTTAATACACTTTTCTTCAACGTACCCTTAAAAATTAGCTCTTGTTTTGTTTTCACTGCTGGCGTTCAGGCACGTGATTTCATTTGTGCTCCGTTTCCCTGTGTCCAGTTGTTGTGTCCTGGTGCGGGTGTGCAGTACTGTAGACAAGCTCGGGCCTAGCATTGGTGTTAGTTCTGGGGGGCCCTGGGAGACCCCACGTCACGGCTGCTGCAGCGTCACAGTCAGGGGCCTGCGAGGCTGGTGGCCGGAACCCCGAGCAGAGAGTCGGCCTGGCCCAGCCTACGCCTGTGGTGCTGCCCCCTCCTGCCCTGTGGTTGGCGTCACTCAGGGCCAGCGCTCTGTTTCTCGCATGAGGAAGCTGGGGACTCGTGGGTGAAGAGCCCCACGCTGGCCCGGGCGCTGTGCCTCCTGTGTTGATGTCCTCCGTGGGTGCCGCAGGCCAGTTGTGTAGACGATGAAGCGCAGGCCCCGGGTTAGCCTCTGGTGGAGGTGGGTGTGAGCTTTGAACAGCCAGGGCCACCAGGCGTCAGAGTCGAAGCTTACACGACTGTGAACTCAGAAACTTGCAGAATTCCTAGATTCATGAAAGTGGAGAACAGAATCTCAGCCTGTGGTCCGCTGTACTAAACCCAGTACAGTCTGGGAGCAGATGTAAGAGTCCACCCAGATCTGGGATGGATGCAATAGGTTTAGAGAGAGTGGGATCGGCCAGGGAGACACAGTGGCGGAGCGGGCTCTCCTGCCCCCGGGTCTCACGGCCGCCAACCTCTGCAGCAGCACGGCTCTTCCAGTGTCTTATCAGATGAAGGCGGGGGTGAGGGTGGACAGGGGCTCGCCTGGCTGGACGCGTCCCTCGGGAGTGGCCAGGGCTCAGTCCCTCAGAGCGGGGTGGGTGGCGGGCAGGTGGGATGGGGGCCTGAGGGCGCCGATGGCACAGGCGGGGGTTTCAGCCCCGGGGCCTCGCTGTACATGCGTGAGTTCCCACCTTAGTGACTGTCAGTATCTCAGGCTCCCACCAGACAGACCTTCACGAGCCCCTTGGCCAGAGCCGCCAGCTCCTCCTGAGGCTCCCTCCCCCGGCCCATTCTTCCCTCTGCACATGGTTGTCACGTCATCTCGTTTCCAGGACACGCAGCACAAAGCTGCTCCGGCTTATCGACCTGGACTTCTCCTTCACCTTCTCCCTCCTGAACCTCCCACCGGTGAACGAGTACGACATGTACATCAGAAACTTCGGGAAAAGAAACACCAAGCAGGTGAGTACAAGGTTAGCTACCAAGTGCGAGTACAGTGCGTGGCAGGAGTTTGTGTGGCGCTGTGTCCTGTTCCGGACGTTAGACCTGGGAGTGGTTGTGAGGGCCGCAGGCGTCGTGTGCTCGCCACCTGGAGCTGCGCCAGCGTCCTCGGCGCCCTGGGGGCTCCTGGGCGCGGCTGTGGGCCGCTCCCAAGCCCTGAGGACAGCCCCAATAGGGGCGTTGCTGAAGGCCACTGGGAAGCCACCTCGGATCACTTGCTTGGGTTCCTGTGGGGCTGTAGCGCCCTGCGCTGCCTCCGAGGCCTGCACGTATGTTCCCGCATGTAGGGACTCCAAGATCAGCGACCGAGTGCCTCCCAAATCCCAAGACACTGGGCTCACCTCAGTATCCCTCCTGCCTGGTCCATTCTCCTCACCCTCCTCTCAAGGTCCTCCTGTGCCAGGCCCCCCGTCACCTGCCTGTGGATCCCCCTTACCTTCCCAGGCTCCCCCATCACCTGCCTGTGGATCCCCCTTACCTTCCCAGGCCCCCCGTCACCTGCCTGTGGATCCCCCTTACCTTCCCAGGCCCCCCGTCACCTGCCTGTGGATCCCCCTTACCTTCCCAGGCCCCCCGTCACCTGCCTGTGGATCCCCCTTACCTTCCCAGGCCCCCCGTCACCTGCCTGTGGATCCCCCTTACCTTCCCAGGCCCCCCGTCACCTGCCTGTGGATCCCCCTTACCTTCCCAGGCCCCCCGTCACCTGCCTGTGGATCCCCCTTACCTTCCCAGGCCCCCCGTCACCTGCCTGTGGATCCCCCTTACCTTCCCAGGCCCCCCGTCACCTGCCTGTGGATCCTTCTTGCCAGGTCCCTTTGTCATCTACCTGTTTTTCTCCATCACCTGGCTTAGGCCACGCAGCCTCTCCTGCCATCTACCTGCCTGTTGCTCTCTGTCCTTGTCCTGCCCTCTAGGTAACTAGGTGACCCCTTCCCGATGACTTACGCTGTGTCCTCTGGCTCCAGGGTTGCTACAGTAAGACCCACACAGCCCTGTCTTTCCCTGTAGTACTTCCAGTTGTTGACTGTGTGACAGTCCACCTCCCAAGGTGGTGAAGTCTTGGAGTCAGGGATCTCCTGGGACATTTTTCTTCTGTCCCCACAGTGCACCTATCAACATGCTCTTGGATATATCAGTCAGTAATCTTTCACTGGGGAGAAGATCACAGGAGGAAATTTAAGAAGCTGACTGATTAACCCTGGCTTTGCAGCTGACTCACTCTGACCTTGAGCAGACTATCTAACTTCTTTTGCTTGTTTTCCTCATCTTAAAGCTATTAGTATCAAAACTGTCTTTGCTGAAGCATGTACATTTTTGAAATAAATAAATTTGTGTCTGCTTTTGCAAAGCTGCTGTGTTCTAAGAGAATAGGGTGTTGGTGGACTAGATCATCATCTTTTCAAGCCAGAGCTGAATTGTTTGTTGTGACTTTTTGAAAACGCTTTTGAAATTTAGGCCCCTATTTATCAAATGTTTAAGACGCAACCAGTCTTTGCATGATTGTTATTTATGCCATATGCTTACTTTTGACAGACTAGAAGACTGTCGTCATTAACTTAAAAATTGTTAGTTGTTTTCAGCAATGAGAAATGGCTCTGAGGTTGAGAGCCAAAGCTAATTCAGCCCAGCTTTGTTTTTCAGGCCTACGTTCAGTATAACGAAGATAACGTGGACAGGAATGTCCAGACTGAAGAAGTTGAGACTCAGGAAATGTGGACCCAGCACCCAGGGGAAGGCGCGGCCGTGTCTGGGGGTAACCAGCCTCTGCTCTCGACCCTGGGAGTTGTGTTCACTCCCTTTCTTGTTCTTTCCTCCGTCTCGAGTGTGGCTATCACCACGTGGCTGTGGAAACACCAGAGCTCTTCCAGACACCACCCTTAGCACCTGCGCGGAGCTGGAGGCCTGGGCTGGGCCCTGATCAGGGTTCACAACACTTGTTCCTAAACGGAAAGGAAAGAGCCCACGCGCCAAACCAGCACTTTGCAGATGGGCTTCTAGAACACTCTCTGCTCTTAATTTGGGGTAGTCTGTTCTCATTCTTAGAGAAGTTTCCAGGTATGTCATATCAAGACAGATGGAAGCCCCTGGAATATGCAGAGTTCTGCTCACCTTGGGCTCTCCTCGGTTATTTATGTGCTAAATATTGCTTTACTGGTGGTGGATTGTTCCTTCTGAGGAATTACCTCTGTTACTCCCTTTCCTCAGGGAAGCCTCATCCTAAGAAAATAACACACCTAAACGTAACACATACATGATAAACTGATGCTTTAGGTAGGATTCTGTTTACAGACTTCTGAGAAATCAGGAGGCGATCTAGAGGATGAGACGGAACCCCTGGCTTCCCCTCCAGGGCTCCTGGTTCGCTCGTACGCCCTTTGCCATGTGCGACCGTGACTGTGAGAGTCGCGCTGGCTGGTTTCACGTGCGCTGTTTTTTCAGGGAGTGAGCGGAGCGGCCCCCTTGATGCCGCCGCCGTCGTCCCGAAGGTCAACGCGCCCCGCCTGTGCAGCTTCCTCCGGGCCGCTTGCCAGGTGCGCTGTGCCCTGGGCAGGGACCCCAGCAGCTTCTGTGGCTGCAGGCCCTGTCTGTATGTTCGGATTCTGTACTGTAACGTTGGTTGCTTGCATTTTAAAATGAATATAGGCTAAAAAACAGACATACAAAGTCAGCAAGGTGAGCACACATCTAGGGTATTTGAAACTAGTAAACTCATGACTTTAAAAACTGGTTATGGAAATCTTCAAAGTCCATACAAAGGTTGAGGGGCGGCAGGTGGCCGCCGCGTGCTTCAGAGGTCCCAGCTTGCAGCCCTTCACCTCTTGAGCCCCGCCACCCACCCCTCAATTATGTCAAAGCAAACCACGGTCACCATCCTGGTCCTGCGTGGGTGTTTCTGTTTGAGCCCCTGGAGGAAGAGGATCAGGGTCCGTAATGTTTCTCAGTACATCAAGTGCAAGGTCGGCGTTTGTGTTTCTTCAGTTGTCTCGTATTGTTTCCACATCAGCTCAGAATTCAAGTATAAAGCACCGATAAGTATAATACACATGAACATGACATGTAGATTCAGAATGAGCCTGTCCTCAGCCCTGTGCTGGACGCCTGGGGCTGGTCTCCGAGCTGCGTTGCGGAGCGTCTGTGCTTTACGACATACGACCGTGCTTTCACACGCTTGCACGTGACGTCAGCTGCTCTCAGTGAGAGTTCACACGCTCGGGTGCCGGTGACGTGGAGGAAAGGTGGGCTGGAGCAGGAAGCAGGGGCGGCCGGGGTCGGAGACCTTGGTCTCGCTGCTGGGCCTCCCGCCCTGTCCCCTCTGTTCTCAGTGGGCACCTCTCCCGAGTCCACCTCACCTTTCTCTTCCCCATCGTCGTCCTGAGCGTGACCCACGACCCATGAGGGCAGTGACGGCGATTTGCTGTCACACTGGGTCCTTACCGCAGCCCGGTGAGCAGGACGTGGTGCTGTAGGTGGCATTTCCATGTCCCTATTTCTTCTAGAAAAGCTGGAGGGTCCCTTTCCCCACTCCCGTTATTTTAGCAAAAGGTTTACTATGAAAAATAACATCCAATGTTAAATAATGGCTCTGGAGTTTATGTTAATGGAACTTTACCTGGTAGTTTCTATTATTGTGTGGAAAGGACAAAATAATTTCATTCTGTCCGTTTATACGATATCTTGGACTTAGGCAGTTATTTTAAGAAACAGGTAAGATTAGGTAGTGCTTTGTTTTATCTTGTAAGATGAGTCCATTTGAGAGTGTTGAAGAAGGACTGCTCATGTGTCTTTGGAAGGTGATTGCGGTTCTGCTTGAAGAGGACCGGGTGGCGTCGGAGCCGACCTGGACACCCCGGGCGCAGGACTGCCTCCTGCGCTTCAGCGATAGCTCCGCGCAGCTGAATACCAGCTTGCCGTTCCTTCAAAGTAAGCGGTCCTCAAAGTCAACATTGACGTTGAGGCAGTGACCCTTACTGTTACACCCTGTGTTAGCAGGGGGATTATTGAACAGGGAGCGGAGGTCCAGCTTCTGCAGACTCAAGCGCGTGTGTTACAGCAATGACGGGCACTCGCGGGTAGAGGAACGGTGGGAGCGGCATGAGGGAGCGTCCAGGTGGGAGTCGTGTGGTTAACTTAGCCCAGCGTTGACTTAGATTTAAGTTGATCCATGGTTACAGAGCATAAAATCCACCAAAGTGAAGCCCGTGTCATCACACATGGAGTGTAACCGCATGTGGTCATAAACGAAACAAACTGCGTGTGCGTGACCAAGTGTAAATTGCTTAAGTGGGTCGCCTCCTTGCTTTTAAAACAAGTGTCTGGTGAGGGCTTGGGTGGCAACCATGGTCCTGGTCTGCGTGGAGAAGGGCAAGGAGTGCAGGGGCCCCGCAGTCAGCTGTGCCGGGTGCTTCTGGGCCTGCGTGACCCGGTGCATTGGTGCCGCTTGTTCTAGAAGTTCCTCTATCCTGCCTGCTGTAGAGATGTAGATTCGTATCCCTGCCTCTGCACTGACGATTAGCACAAATGGCATTGTTAATTTAAAAAACTCATGTTGTTTGAGGGTATTTTTGTTTTTAAAAGGTAAGAGTTATCCTATTAGAAAAACAATAAATCATTGCATCTATAGCATTCAAAATACAGCTGTCCACACCACCACCTCCCCCTGCAGCCCAAGAAACAGGAATTAAAGCAGTCCTTTCCTCCAGGAGCTGATGAGCGATGGCAGCTTCACAGATCCGGGGCTGGGGGCCGGGTGTGCTTGTTCCAGAGCCCTTAGTTAGAGACAGAGGATGCACGGGTGTTGTCCGGAACTTGCCCCTTAGTTCCGAGTGTGGGCAGAGTGGAGGTTTTTCTTGTGTTTTGTTTTAGTAAAGTGAGTTTTGAGGTAACGGGAGAGGAGGTTGGGACGGCAGGTGTCCTTGACCTGGGCCTGGTTCACGTTACCTGGAGCTGAGCTCCGAGGGAGTGACCCGGGACCCTCACAGAGTCCGCTCGATGCCACCATCGCCAGGAAACGCGCGGCGCTGGTGGCCCCCTCATTCTTCTCTGGGTGCCACAGATACTCAGGAGTGTCTGCAGTGTCCCAGGCCACAGTGGACAGACAGACAGAAATCCTGCCTCTGTAAGTGGACCGAACGAGGGGAACAGACAGTGTGTCTGAGGGACAGATATCGGGAGGAAGATGGGTGTCAGGCAGGGTCCCGTTGCTGGGGGAGAAGGCACTGATGGGGCAGCTGTGACGCCCCACCCAGGTCACCTGCGCTCCCACGGGCCCGTGGGAGTAGCTGATGGACAGCGGAGTCCCAGGCCGCTTTGTGCCGAGTGTGGAGGAGGGTGGCTTCTAGCAAACGAGGCCAACTTGGACGTTTTCAAGTCGAGCTTGGCCATTTGTAAAAACCCCGATTTCAGGTGCGGGCATCTTCGAAAGACCATGTTTATTTCTTCATTAAGCTGAAATGTATCTGAATAATCTGAAGTGTGTTAGTTTAACGTGGATTCTGGCAGATCACTAAATGCAGAAACATTTTTCTTGTCTTATCCTCAGACCGGAGAGTATCCTACCTGCATGCCTCTCAGGTTCAGAGGCGGATGGTGGTGTCCGTGCACGGGCGACCTGGGAAAGCCTTCACGCCCCTGCTGGATGGCAGATACGTGCTCTGTGTGTGGGACATCTGGCAGCCGTCGGGGCCCCAGAAGGTCCTGATATGCGAGTCGAAGGTACAGCCCGGGAGAGCCGTGGTGTTACTAGCAGAGGGCAGGCACCAGGAGGGCTTCCAAGGCCACTGCTTTCTGTCCCTGCCGCCCCAGCTGTGTGCAGGGTGACGAGGTGCAGAAACTCCTAGTTGGCAGGACCAGCTGGACGGAGGGGCCAGGTTACCGCAGCCTCTCAGTCCCTGGCGTTCAGCACTGTCGTGCCTGTGACTTAATGGACACATGGGCTCTGGCGCCGCTGGGATCCCAGAAGTGTGCTTCCCGGCTTGCTCCAGTTGGTCCGGATATTGTAGAGCTTTCTTAATGTGCCTGAGATTTTCCAGGTCCTTGGCCTCGTGTGTTTCCTGCCCCTGGTTAGTGGGGCTGTGGTGTGACGACCACGCGGGTACAGTGGGAGAGTTGCCCTTTTACGCGTGTGTTTCTAGTCATGTGGTCCTTGACCTCGAAGTCGTTGATTTCCTCCAGAGCTGTGGAGAAGGATAACCTTTATGGATATCAGTTTTGGGGGCTTGAAAACAACAACTTACTGTGACGCAGGATGTAAACGAAATGGCAGAAGAGGGGTCAGCCCTTCTGGGCCACCTGACGGGGCTGGACGGAGGCACCGTGGCCACGCCCCGCAGCCGCCATCCCTCCCGTCACCCAGGGAGACGACAGGCAGACGCGCTCGGCTTCCAGGGGGAAGGTCCACGGGCACCGGTGCCTCTACTTGTCAGCTCCGGCTTCCTGTGCATCCTTCTAGGTCACGTGCTGCTGCTTTAGCCCCTTTAAAGCCTTCTTGCTGTTTGCTGGGACCGTGCACGGCTCGGTGGTCGTGTGGGATCTGAGGGAAGATGCCAGGATCCATCGTTACGTGAAGCTGAGCGGGTGCTTCTGGACGTTCAGGACCGCAACCTTTTCCACCGGTCAGTGACACTGCCCGCCAGCCCAGGGTCTTCCGGAGCAGCCGTGAGATCCCGTTGCATCGTTCATGCAGGTCATCCAGAGGACGGCTCTGACCTAAGAGCAAAAGAGACCTGTGATAAACAGGAGAAACAGCCTCCTTCCGGCAGCTGCTCGGGCAGCGGCAGTGGTGATGGGAGCGCTCCGTCCTGTTAGCTCTGGGGACTTCAGGTCCTCAGTGAGATGACGCCCGGTTTTAAATCAGTCTGAAGTGCGTTGGTGTGTGCGCTCCTGTGGCTCAGACAGCCCCACTGGAGGCTGAAGGAGAGAAGTAGTGGCCTCTCAGGGGTCAAAAGGAACCAGAACCACTGGAGCTGCCAGGACCCCTAGTCAGACTCCTGTGAATACTTCATGCCAATGCGGCTGCTGCCACAACCAACCACAACCACAACCACAATTACAATTCCAGCCACAGCCAATCACAACCACAACCACAACCACAACCACAATTACAATTCCAGCCACAGCCAACTACAGCCATAACCACAACCACAGCCACAATTACAATTCCAGCCACAGCCAATCACAACCACAACCACAACCACAACCACAATTACAATTCCAGCCACAGCCAATCACAACCACAACCACAACCACAATTACAATTCCAGCCACAGCCAATCACAACCACAACCACAACCACAAACAAGGACAAGCACGACCACCACCCCACCCTGCCCCGCCCCTGCGTAGGCACTCGTGTTCCGGGGTTTTCTCTCAGTGCTTGGTGGACGTGACCTGTTCAGCACCCGTCTCTGCCCACCTGCCAGTGCTCAGGGGTGGGAGGCTCGTCCACGAGCACAGTGACCTCGGGGCAGGGCCTGCACTCAGACCTGACCGTCTCTCAGCGTCCTTCTCCCTGTTCCTGCCCAGGGACACCCCCACCCCCCCGCCCAACACACAGCTGGCTCTGCGTCTCCCCGTCTTCATGGTTCCCAGGCTCGGCTTTTTCTCTGTAGTTCTACCTTCTCAGAAGGCAAATGATGGGACCCTGCAGGGCCCAGACCTTCAAGCCTGGCCTCCGTCCCTTCGGGAGATGTGCCTGCAGTCACGGCTGTGCGGGGCTCAGAACGTCACCCCTCCTTCTCTGGGCAGGGTCCTCTGCTGGGCACCCCGTGGGTTTTTGCGCCGGCTGGTGGGCGGGCTCCTGGTTAATTCCCGTGGCTGGCGGTCAGGACTGGAGCCTGCACCCCAGGCGCCACGGGCTGAACGTCCTCACCCGTGGGGCCGGCAGACTTCCTGCCCTTCTGGTGGGTGCGAGTGTGTCTCGAGGTTTTGTTTTGTGTTTCCCTGAGGACGTGGGATGCGGAGCGTCTCCAGGTGCTTATTTGCCGTCTGTCTTCAGTGGGGTGTGTTTAGGTCTTTCATGCATTTGTAAATTGATTTGTTGCTTCTTACTGTTGCGTTGTTCCGAGGCCTTGTATGCTCTGGATGCAGTCCTGTGTCAGGCGTGTTGGGTGTGCCTCCTCTTCGCCAAGGAGCCTGATCGCCCCTGCCTGGAGCGCCACACATATACTGCGTATCTCTATACGTTCTCTGAGTACATCTGTGTTTTATACATAAAAGGGCAAGGTTTCTTTTGTCTCCCAACAACCAATTTTTGCCGCTTTGGGGGTGAAATTGCCACTATTGGGAATGTATGAATGTATGAAACCATCAAACCTTATGGGTTTGATGCTGTTAGAAAAGATATCTTTTAAGAATGAGTGTTTTCTAACTGCTGCTGATATTACTAATTAAACTTTGAATTCACCACCGTGTTCAAAACACTAAAACTCTTAAGTTTTTAAACTTAATTACTCCATTAACATGCTGCCTTCGTTTTCTTTTGCCATCTAAACATTGTCATTAAAACCTGCGAAGTTTCAGTAACCTCAGGTCCAGAGGGCACCCCTTCCTCAGCTGGCCTCCCTCAAGTTCATTGAATCTGAAACCCTGTCACTTATTCTTCATTCCTGAGACCGTTTTGTCTTTTTCTTCAGTTTCTTTCCTGAGTTCAGCCCCAACTCTCATTTTCTTTCTTGACGTTTTTTAATCCATTTTTGTTCTGGGTTTCTGATTCCAGGTGTTTTTGTTTGTTTACGTGCTTTAAATACATTTCCAAATGTATTTTTGAAGAGATGTGATGTAGTTTGGAGTGCTGGATTTTGGTCTTCTGTTTCATGCTTGTTTTTTGGAGGGGAATTTTCTTGGGTTGAAATGCTTTCATTTGCATTTTCTCTCGAGTTCCTTCGGTAGCTTTGTGTGGAGTTTGTCTGTTCTTTTCTACTCCTGGACATTTTGTAGGTGGATATGCCAGGTCAGAGGAGCTCTGTTCCATTGGACCGTGAGGTGTCGTTTCTTTAAAGGTGCTGCTCTTGGTGGGGGTGGTGAGCCTGCAGCTCCCGAGTCTCCCTACTCCCCGTTCCCTGTGCTGCTCTGGCTGTGAGACCCCCGTTCCCCCGCAGCCGGGGAGGCCCCAGCTTCTGCTCTGTCTCTGCGACTCCCTCTTGCCGTGGAGAGCCCCCAACCCGCCCTGTCCATCCTTGTACCTGCCGTCGTGCAGACACAGGGCCCGCCTCTCACAGTGTGACGAGGTCTGCGGCCTCTGCTCCTCGGTGATGCTGAGAGCCATGGCACGTGTTCTTTCACTGTGGTCCGCGTGGCCTTGTGCTTTGGGAAGATGTGCCTGTCCCTGCACAATGTTAACTGTATTCCACGACTCACTACGTGCATGTGGTGCCTGTGCTTTTCATCCCCAGATGGTGTCCTGACGTCTGTAAACCACCGCAGTCCCCTCCAGGCAATAGAACCCATCGCAGGGTCTGTCTGCAAAAGACAGAGCTGTGTGCTTTCACCGTTTTCTACTCAAGAAGGTATGTGACCCTTCACTTCCATAAAATCCTGAGCTCAAGTTGTGAGATGTGGTTTCCTGGTTATGAGCCGGTCCTTCCCCGGTTCTGTCTTCACTAGAGCCAGCAGGCCTGTCCTTCCACGTCGCTTCCTTGGACGAGAGTGGGGTTCTCAACGTGTGGGTGAGTCGGACGTGCGAGTGCTCACCCCAGGGTTTGCGTGGTGGTCGGTGCTCTGTGGTCGGGGTGGCAGGGGGAGATGTGTGCGGAGCAGGGGCGACCATGCAGTCAGCTACGGCAGGGAAACCAGGACGAGACGGGCTTGCTGGGAATGCCTGTGGGAGTGAAAGGGGAGCAGTGTCAGGGCCGGAGGATGCACAGGGCATTGACCGGTCACAGAGTGTAGAGGAACAGGTTGAAGAAGGGAATTTATAACTTTTAAACGCTAGTCTTTTTTCTGGAGCAATTAAATTTTTAGTGCCTTAATCAGAGCTCGCTTTGCTTAGACTGTTTCACGATTATTACACGTGCTGATACTCATCTTCAGTGTTCTATTTCAGGTGGTGGTTGAATTAGCAAAAGCAGATACTGCAGGTGCAGTAAGTGACTTAGGTAACTATTAAATAAAAACAGTTTAATCAACGGTTGCTAAAATCAATAAAGATTAAAGATACCGATAACCGCTTTGAAGAATCAGTGATTAGCTGCATGGAAAATGAAGATTAAGTTGTGTATTTTATAACCTGTCGGCTGTTGGCCAGGCCCCTGATGCCCTTGTCACGGGAGGCCCGTGTGTGTCGTCTGCTCTGTGCTCCCTGAGGGCGTCCCCGAGACTCGGTGTCTGAGGCCTGGGTGTGCGTGACCCCCAAGACCTCTGAGACTGGAGCCACCGGGGGTGGGGGGGCTGTGCGGCCGGCAGTTTGCTGTCCCGATGCCCTGGGCTGGGGCACCGAGGGGCCGCCCGCCTGCACTTCCTCAGCAGCTCCAGCCGCTTATTTAATGACCGGCCCCTTCACCTTGTTTGGGCCGGGGGCAGCCCCGTAGAGCCAGCCAGAAAATAGGAGCAGAGTCACTCTGACTTCTTGAAGTGAGGAGGGGCCGGTGCTGTGGACCCCCCTCTCCTGGAGAAAGGATGCGGTGGAAACCGTCCTGAGGGGCCTCTCTTCTCAGCCTCGTCTTCGTGCAGCATCTGCTCTGCTCCCTGTGAGCAGGGGCTGCCGTGGGTGTGGGACACCGGGCGGGGCGGACGGGGCTAGAGGGGCCGGAGGGGGCCTCCCCACCTGCATGGCAAGCTGAAACCAGCGCGGGAGGATGTTTACAGGACAGCGTTTCTGTGGGGAATTGGCAGTTTGTTAAATACTGATTTTTTTTCTTTTCTTGCTTAAGTGTACTTCCCTTTTTAAATCAAATCTAAAAATGTAAAGGCTTTTTGATATTGATTCCACCAACGCTCTTCCCCTAAGGCCCTGAAATGCAAATTCTTAATTCATATCCTAAGGCAATTGCAGGAACCTCCCCTGCGTGAGGGACAGAACACTCTTCATCAATCTGCATTTTTATATTATTTCCTAACACAGATATTGAAGCAATGAAAAATAATTCCAGGCAAATGTAATTGGATTTTGGTTAACTTGTATTACGAGGTGCATTTATTTCTGGTTTCTCTGTTTGTAGGTTTACTACCTGGAGGGAGGATAAAGTTGGTGCACAGTGCCGCGATCCAGCTGAGTGACAGGTAGGTCTGTGCCGCACCCCTGCTCACAAAGCCCTGTTTCCCACAGGAGGAAATAGTGTTAGGTAGTAAGGCATGGCCAGGCTGGCACTGAAGAACCCTAACTTCCCCCACTGTATTTTTGCTAAATAGTTTATTTGCTACTTAGTTTATTAGTAATGAATCAAAGTAATAAATGCAATTGCCAGGTATAGAGCTAACATTTTTCTTTGATTAAAATATTTTCTATCTTATGAATTGGTACGATTTGACTCTTTTTCATCCAGTTTTACTACAACCCTGAAGTTAAATAGACAAGTTTCAGGAACTGGAAGCATTGGTATGAAAGTTTTATTCAGAAATTCGGTTTCTGTTTTTACTCAAATAACTTAATATGATGTAAAAATCTTAGCTGTATGAATATTGTTTGTGGTATTTATATATTTCATGTTAATTTATTTCCCGAAGATGTCTTTTCTCATCTTTTCACCGCAGTCAGGGCCTAGCTATCAGCCTGTGATTTACCCTGGAAAACGCTTTGATATTAGCCTGACTTTTCCTCATCAGACAGAACACCTCTGGGTTGTATCAATGAATTCATACATGCTTCATGATTGTAAATCACCTGCCGTTGATTTCAGTGTAATTATGACAAGGAGTGAGTTACGCTGAAAAAACCCATCTAATACACTGCAGACCCCACCACGGGTGGCCCCCTGACGGCCCACTGAATTTCTGTGAGACCATTCTCATCTCCATTATGGCCGCATCACTTCATACCGTGCATTGCATTTATCTTTTAACTATAAGTTTCTCCTGTACTTAACCATACGCTCTTTAAAGGAAAGTGCCACCCGTAGCTGGTGTTGGGTTTTCCCCGCTAAATGCGTGGCACTGCCTCCCCCAGGTCCGGGTGTAACAAACATCTGTCCAGACCGTGTCCGCACACTTGCCGAGTGGCGTGTGTTCTACCGGCTGCCTTGTGGTGCCTCTTCCCTCAGGGAGGGCCCTTAAGTGCAGACAAGTGTCCAGTAGCCACTGCAGCCTTGGGGTCGGTGTCCGGCAGGGGTGGCGGCGAGGGGGCTGGGCTGAGAGGCAGGCCCCCCGGCGGCTGCCTGGCCCAGGGGCTCAGCAGGAGCTGCTCTCCAGAGCCCCCCTGCCAGGCCTGAGCCTCCCTCCCTCGGCCCCGAACACGGGCATTCCGGGGAGGAGGGGGACCTTGGGTGAAGTGCTCCTGGCCCCTGGGGCAGCAAGGCCTCCCCTGAGAGTGGCCTGGTGGCACGTCTCCTCATCCCCGTGGCTCAGCACACGCGTGAGGTGCTGGGGGGAGCCATGCTGAGTGGGGGCTCGGAGGAGGGACGGCCATGGGACGGGGGCGGAGATGAGAGTCAGGGAGCCTGCCCCGGGCAGAGGGAGCCCAGAGGCATGAAGACGCCGACGGTTTCAGACCTGCCAGTAGGTTTGCTGTCTGGAGAAGGGTAGAGCCGGTGGCCTGACCCTCAGTAGGGTCCGCTGCGCGGAGGGTTCAGACAATTCTCTCGAGGGTGACGGGGACTCTTCTCGGAACTCTACATAAGGAGGAGTGTGTCTTGTTTGCAGTTTAGAACCATGAACTTGGCAGCAGTGTAAGCTTGGAACAGAGGAGGGGACTCGGGGAGAGCTTTGGGAGCTGCCGTGGAGGTGGTTGGAGATCCAAGATGAGAGCCTGAACCAGGCGGCACTCGTGGGGACGGAGGGCTGGGCTCAGTCAAGGGTGGGATTGAGCACACCTGGTGGCCGGCTGGCTCCAGGAACCGGGGAGAGCCTGCCTCTCGCCCAGGTGTCCAGCTCAGCTGAGGGGCACCGCGCAGCTGAGGACCAGGGGAGAGGAGGGGGCCTGGGGGTGGGAAGGGCGGGACGGGCGGGACCTGGTCGGCCCAGCGTGGAGGTGACCAGGGCAGCGGGCCCCGAGGCGGGGATCTCGGCTGGAGGTAAGAAGAGAGGGGAGAGACTGAGGGGCCAGATCCCCGACCCGGGACTGGGGCAGCGTGGCAGGAGCAGCCCTGGGCCCTGGTTGTTACAGTACAAACGCTGTGCAAGGTAGAAAACCAACAGCACACTAAATACAGTCTTTTAAAAAAGGGGGAAAGTGCCAGAATAAGGGTGGAGCTTCAAGTCAGCCTGCAGGCTTTCGGGCGGTGGTGGGGCTGGGAGCTGGCTCCCGTGGGGACCAGGGATGTGTCAGGCCTGCTGGGCAGCGAGCTGCAGCTGACCGCTGCCTGGGACCCTGGGACGCACTGCCTCTCCAGCGGGAGAATCCCAGAAGCCGAGTCGGGGTGCGGTCAGGGGTCCGCAGCTGAGGAGCGAGTGTGGGGCAGACTAGTGCCTGGGGGCTGTCAGCACCGGGACAGCTGCCTGTGGGGGGCATGTCCATGGCCAGGCTCATGGGGAGGGTCACGACGCTGCCATGTGAGGGACACCCACCAGGGTATGTCTCTCATTGTGCGATCAGAAAGACATTTCTAGAAATGGAACTGGTGTCTCTGAAATTTAAGTCTGCGAATGAAAGAGTGGCTTAGACAGTAGAAGAAAGAGCAAGAGGACGGGCTGAAGGAACTGTGCAGAGCATATGGTAACCGAAGGGAAAAGGAACTAGAAGCGCGTCCAGTGGCAGATGGCAGGTGACGGTGTTAAGTGTCACCTCCGCCCTGACAGTTTCAAGACTGCCCATCTGTTCATCTTTGCTGTTTTCCAGCCTTTCCCATAAAGGTTATGAGTTTTGGGGCTCCACACAGACACTGAGCGTTAAATTTCTGCCTTCAGACTCTAATCGCTTCGTTGTTGGCACAGACACGGTGAGTAACGGTCTAGATTTCATTCCGTAAGGATTTTTGTTGGAAATAAACTTACTGTTTGCTTTAATCAGAATGTTGATTAAATTGTTTCAAGAATACGAGCTTTACCCCGCCTGGTTCCCCCCTTACTCTCCCTTCAGGGCCTCATCAGCCATGGCACCAGACAAGACATGAGAGTGTCTCCCAGGTTGTTCAGGCCCCAGCAGCAGGGCATGAGGCCGGTGAAGGTGAACGTGATTGACTTTTCACCGTTTGGAGAACCGATATTCCTGGTAAGAACGCCTGTTTTTTAAGCACCGATTCTTTCGCAGCGTCTGCTGGGATCCACAGCGCTCGGGTCTGGTCCCCTGAAGTCCCGTCCGTGTGGTCAGCACAGCTTGTTCCATGAGGCTGTTGTCTGGATCTTCTTCAGACGTTTTATTCTGACGTCATTTTCGGCTTGTAGAACAGTTACAAGGACGGCACAGAGCGTTCCCCCTCGCCCCCCACCAGTCTGAGTGTGCAGTGACACACTTGCCGTGGCCAGGACGCTCCACCCCAGGGGCTGGGTGTTGGTCTCCTGTAGCCCAGGTCAGTCCTGCTCTCTGCGGGTCTGAGTGCAAGCCCGCGACTGTCCTGACAGTGTCCTTTGTGAGCAGCGTCGTGGCCCGGGTCACGCGTCCCGTTCAGTCACTGTGGCTCCTCACCGCCTTCACTGGGACTGGCCTCAGCATCACACAGAGGGCCCTGTGGCGTCTGGGGACGTCTCCTCACGATTAGATGCAGGCCTTTCCTGACCATAGGGCACCCTCCTTCCCTGTCTAGTCAGCCAGGGCCTGGTGGAGGACACACAGACCCTGAGCTGCTGCTGCGTCTCAGCCCCCGTGTCGGTCACCAGGCGGGTTCTGTCGCCCTGTCGTTAATTCCATGGGAGCTGTCGCTGGTCGGAAGACTGCCTTTCCTCCGTCGTGTGTATTTCTTGTCTAAACGTGGACACACGAGGCTTTTCGCTGTCTTCAGTGCGTCTCAGATTCGCTGCCTGCATTTATTCCACTGCTCAGATGGTCCCCCCGGGGGAGGGGGTCCCTGGACGTGGTTCTGACATCGTTCCGGGAGCCCCTCTTTGCTTTCTGGCACAGGAACCCTCGGGATCAGCCATTACTCCAAGGAGTCCTGGCTCCCGTAGGAGAAAAATACCTAGAAACCAAGACCTGGGCAGTCAGAAGTGCTTGTGTACAGGACCCGACATCGAGATCTCCTCTGGTCTCCATCTACTCGCCACCCACCCGGCGTCGCACGCACACCCTAGTCCCCGGCTGGCCCAGGGTCCCCTCCACCCTCCCGACAGTGGGCACCTGGCCCTGTTATGCATAAATCGGTTCATTTACTTTAGGAGCTTTCGTGATTGCTGTATCTTGCCTCTGCTTTTTTTGAAAGATTAAATATGTGAAGAATTAAATATATTGAGTAAAAAGGAATTGTTTCCTTTTCCTAGGCTAAAAATTTAGTCTTTAACTAGGCCAGCTGAGTTTTGTTTTATGGACATTTCAATCCGAAAGGAATGTAAAGCCATATTATATGTGCAAACGTACGTGATTTTTTAAAAAAAGATGTCCGTCTTGCCAATCTTAATGTCCTATGCTTCAATCAGCAATATTCAGCTTTGATAAAAATAAACACCTATTTATATGTTCACTGAACTCGCTGATTATTAGCCCTTTTGGGGAGGGGCAGGGGGTACAAAGTGTATCAGAATCTCCAAACGCTCACCTTCGTGATTTGTGAGGACAAGATTTAATGTTACGATTTTATGTTTGGAAAACAAAATATAAACCAAATATTTTTGCTGTACAACAAAAAAAGCTGATGTCCTGAAAATTTTCCTTGGCTACTGAGCTTGAGTAAAAAAGAGAAAAGAACTGTGATAAGGTTTCCCCACCTCCCCCAGGCCGGCTGTTCTGACGGGAGCATCAGGCTGCACCAGCTGACGGCCGAGCACGCGCTCCTGCAGTGGGACGAGAGCACCCACGGCCGCGCCGTCATTGGCCTGCAGTGGTCCTCGACGAGACCGGCTGTGTTCCTGGTCCAGGACGACACATCTTGTGTGTATATTTGGGACCTCCTAGAGAGCGATTTGGGTCCTGTCGCCAAACAGCCCGTCTTTCCAGACAGGTAAGTCTGATGAAACTCAGGATGAGCCCTCCTAGGTGTTTTTTTGCAGAAGCATCACTGATGGTCTTTCTTACTTGATTTATGTATAAGGCCACCACACTTTAAAGTATGGTTATTTATATTTAAATTTAAATATTAGTTTTATATTTATATATTTGAGTAAGATCTTAAAAAACCACTTTAAAGTGTGTTTGTTTCATATTTAGTCCAAAATAGTCTAAGGATCAAAGAATTATATTATCTATCGTTTATTTATTTATTTATATTGAGGTATAATTGATGTAAAACATATTGGTTTCAGGTGCACAACATAATGATGTGAAGTTTGTATATATTGTCTTATGATACGTCTGTCACCTTACATAGTTCCAGAAGTTTTATCTTGTGATGAGAACTTTTAATATTTACTCTCATCAACTTTCAAATATGCAATACAGTGTTATTAACCATAGTTGCCATGTGTACACTGCGTCCCATGGCTTGTTCATTTTGTAACTGGAAGCTTGTACCCCTTTGCCCGTTTGGTCCATGCCCCACCCCCTTCCTTTGGCAACCACCAGGCTGTTCTCCGTGAGCCTGTTTTGTGTGTGTATGTGTGCAGGGTGGAGGTGGGGTTTCACACAGAAGTGAGATCACACGGTGTTTGTCCTTCTCTGTGTAACTTACTTCACTTAGCGTAATGCCCTCAAGGTCCATCCATGTTGTCACAAATGGATTTCCTTTTTTATGGCTGAAAAATATTCCACATGTATATGGAGATATATATATATATATATATATATATACACACACATACACACACACATATATATATATATATATATATATATATATATATATACACAAAACATATTCTTTATCCATTCATCCCTTGATGGACACTTATGTTGTTTCTATGTCTTGGCTCTTGTGAATAATGCTGCACTGGACATGGGAGTGCAGATATCTCTTTGAGATAGTGGCTTCATTTTCTTTGGATAAATACCCAGGAGTGGAGTTGCTGGATTGTCTTGGCTCTTGTGAATAATGCTGCACTGGACATGGGAGTGCAGATATCTCTTCGAGATAGTGGCTTCATTTTCTTTGGATAAATACCCAGGAGTGGAATTGCTGGATTGTATGTTGGCTCTATTTTTAATTCTTGAGAAACCTCCACACTGTTCTCCACTGTGTCTGCACCAATTTACATTCCCACCAGCAGTGCAGGAGGGCTCCCTTTTCTCCACACCCTCTCCAGCATTTGTTATTTCTTATCTTTTTGATGATGGCCATTCTGACAGGTGTGAGGTGATAGCTCATTGTGGTTTTGATTTGCATTTCCCTGGTGATTAATGATGTTGAGCATCTTTTCACTCGTCTGTTGGCCATCTGTGTGTCTTCTCTGGAAAAATTTCTATTTAGATCTTCTGCCCATTTTGTAATTGGATTGCTTGGTTTTTTGGCTATTGAGTTGTATGAGATCTTTATGTTTTGGTTATTAACCCCCTAACAGATGTATGATTGGCAAATACTTTCTTCCATTCTGTGGGTTGCCCTTTCATTTTGTTTCTGGTTTCTTTTGCTGTGCAGAAGCTGCTTCGTAGTCCCACCTGTTTGCTTCTGTTGCCTTTGCTTTTGGAGCCAGATCCAAAGTCATTCCCAGGCTGATGCCAAGGAGCTCCTCCCCCCTGTTTCCAGCGTTTCTCCTCTTCCTGCGCCCCCCTGGGAAGGTGGGTAATCCGGAGACTCGGGATCACGCGGCGTGTGCTTCTCGATTTCAGGCTGGTGGCCATGACTGTCGTGGGTGAAGCAGAGAAGACCCGCAGTGGCTTCCTGGCCCTGGTGCTGGCCAGAGCCTCAGGCGACGTGGACGTCCAGTACTTGCGGCGGGAGTGGGTGGCCCCGGTGGGCGACGAGCTGCAGAGGCTGCGGCTGCTGCTGCGGGAAGCCCTGTAGGTCGTGGGACGCCGCGAGGAAGCCGTGTGGTGACCCCGATGTTACAGCTGATGGGTGTACATTCGTGTAGATAGAAGGCATGTGTCTGTCCAGAGTTCATTTTTCAAGAATGTCACTTCAATATGCCATAAATAAATTACTATTTTTGAATGGAAACAGCAGACATTTTAGTGTATACTGAACTTCAAAGGCAACAGAGAGCCAGGTAGGATGCTCTTTTCCAAGAATATTTCTACTGATTTTCAGAGCAGCTTTAAAATATTGTCACATTTATTACTAGATTTTTAAACAATCCAAATAAAAATGTATTTAATGAACAGTTTTCTTAGTCATACGTAAAATGACATATTCACAGGTTTAAATTAAAGGACTGACTCTGCTGAAATGACCTCCCACCTGTGCTTCCTTAATACTTTGTTGGACTTCTGCTGGTAATGTTGGGATGTCTGTTCAGACACATTTGTACTATGCTTTATTATTAAAAATTAGTTTTGTCTAAAGATGATGCAAATACATAAATTCTCTTAATTGTACAGTTATAGGGATTTAAGGGCCGGAGAATTCTGGGGTGACGGCCTTTGCCTACACCCAGTGTCACTGACACAGTGACAGGTGAGCGTTCAGTGGGGGCAGGTTTGTTCTCTCTGGGCCACATGTGGCTGCTGCTTTGCCAGCGATGGGACGGTTTCACCCCAGAACTGGGACCAGGCAGAGAGCAGTCAGGCTCCTAGGGCCTGGGGCACCCTCAGCAGGCCAGCACCCAGCGCTGTTCACCGACTTTCTCATGAATCCCTGAACTTCCCATCGTCCTCTTAGGCTGCTGCGCCCTGCCTACACCTCAGAACTGCGGCGCTGCCCAGATCCCGCCAAGGACCAGGACCCGGGCGACGCGACCTGCGGGCACGGAGGCGTCGGGCCTTCACGGCCCACCGTGGGGTCCATGCGGGGCCCCTGCGCTCGCCTCCTGCGCTCGCCTCCTGCGCCACTGGAGCTCGACGCCCGGCATGCCTCGTACCCAGCGCCGCGGGGTGAAGAGGGGTCGGGCGGTGTCGGGGGTCCGGGCGCTCACCTGGACGGTGTCCAGTGGGTGCCTCCCGTGGGTGACCTTAGTGGGAGCCCCTCACGGCAGCCCCCCACCCCAGCGGCTCCCCGGGGGTTTCTCGCGGGTCCAGTCCAGGGTCTCCTCCACCCAGGTTTGGGCTCCGTCCTCGGGACACGCGGACCCGCCCGCCGAGGCCTTTGCTCCTTCCGCGCGACCGGTCCCGGGAAACAGCAAACGAGAGTGTCGTGTCGTGTCAATTCCCAGGGAACCAACAGAGTCTGAAACGGGTGGAAGTGAACAGTGCAAAGCAGAGGCCAGAGAGAGCGACCCCCGTGCAGGCGACGCTCCCCAGCCCCGCATCCAGCTCCCCGCCCCCCTCTCCCACCAGAGACCGGGACCTGGTCGCGCGGACCGCCAGACGGGACCCGCCCCGGAGCCCCGGAGTCCGCTCCACTGCCCGGGTCAGCAGCAGCCTCCCGCAAGGCCAGCTCCACTGGGCTGAGCCGAACTGACCGGAACCTCTAAATCCATCGGGAATATTTAATTTATGTACAGTGGTTAGAATAGAAGAATTCTCTTAAATATGATGGTACCATCTTAAAATGATAAAATGGGATATTACCGGTTTTTTTTTTTTAATTGGAGTAAAATTGCTTTACAATGTTGTGTTAGTTTCGGCTGTACAATGAAGTGAATCAGCTATATGTATACCTATATCCCCTCCCTCTTGCACCTCCCTCCCCCCGTTTCCCCCCCATGTAGGTCATCACAGAGCACTGAGCTGAGCTCCCTGTGCTATACAGCAGGTTCCCACTAGCTATCTGTTTTACACATGGTAGTGTACATATGTCAATCCTGATGTCCCAATTCGTCCCACCCTCCCCTTACCCCGCTGTGTCCACATGTCCATTCTCTACGTCTACATCTCTATCCTGCCCCACAAATAGGTTCATCTGTACTATTTTTCTAGATTCCACATATATGCATTAATATACAGTATTTGTTTTTTTCTTTCTGGCTTACTTCACTCTGTATGACAGACTCTACGTCCATCCACGTCTCTACAAATGACCCAATTTCATTCCTTTTTATGGCTGAGTAATATTCCATTGTATATATGTACCACATCTTCTTTATCCATTTATCTATTGTTGGACACTTAGGTTGTTTCCATGTCCTGGCTATTGGAAACAGTGCTGAAATGAAGATTGGGGTACATGTGTCCTTTTGAATTATGGTTTTCTCAGGGTATATGCCCAGTAGTGGGATTGCTGGGTCATATGGTAGTTCTAGTTTTAGTTTTTTAAGGAACCTCCATACTGTTCTCCAGAGTGGCTGTATCAATTTACATTCCCACCAACAGTGCAAAAGGGTTTCCTTTTCTCCACACCCTCTCCAGCATTCATTGTTTGTAGATTTTTTGATGATGGCCGTTCTGACCGATGTGAGGTGATACCTCATTGTAGTTTTGATTTGCATTTCTCTAATGATTAATGATGTTGAGCATCTTTTCATGTGCCTCTTGGCCATCTGTATGTCTTCTTTGGTGAAATGTCTATTTAGGTCTTCCACCCATTTTTTAATTGGGTTGTTTGTTTTTTTGATATTGAGCTCATGAGCTGTTTATATATTTTGGAGATTAATCCTTTGTCCATTGCTTCATTTGCAAATATTTTCTTCCATGCTGAGGGTTGTCTTTTCGTCTTGTTTATGGTTTCCTTTGCTGTGCAAAAGCTTTTAAGTTTTATTAGGTCCCATTTGTTTATTTTTGTTTTTATTTTCATTACTCTAGGAGGTGGGTCAAAAAAGATCTTGCTGTGGTTTATGTCAGAGAGTGCTTTTCCTATGATTTCCTCTAAGAGTTTTATAGTGTCCGGACTTGCATTTAGGTCTTTAATCCTTTTGGAGTTTATTTTTGTGTATGGTGTTAGGTAGTGTTCTAATTTCATTCTTTTACATGTAGCTGTTCAGCTTTCCCAGCACCACTTATTGAAGAGTCTGTTTTTGCTCCATTGTATGTTCTTGCCTCCTTTGTCATAGATTAGGTGACCATATGTGCATGGGTTTATCTCTGGGCTTTCTATCCCGTACCATGGATCTATATTTCTGTTTTTGTGACAATACCATAATGTCTTGATTACTGTAGCTTTGTAGTATAGTTTGCAGTCAGGTTGCCTGATTCCTCCAGCTCTGTTTTTCTTTCTCAAGATTGCTTTGGCTATTCAGGGTCTTTTGTGTCTCCATACAAACTTTAAGATTTTTTTGTTCTAATTCTGTGAAGAATGCCATTGGTTTGATAGTTTGATAGGGATTGCACTGAATCTGTAGATTGCTTTGGGTAGTATAGTCATTTTCACAATATTGATTCTTCCAATCCAAGAACATGGTATATTTCTCCATCTGTTTATGTCATCTTTGATTTCTGTCATCAGTGTTTTATAGTTTTCTAAGTACAAGTCTTTTACCTCCTTAGGTAGGTTTATTCCTAGGTATTTTATTCGTTTTTTTTGTGATGGTAAATGGGATTGTTTCCTTGATTTCTCTTTCTGATTTTTCATTGTTAGTATATAGGAATTCAAGAGATTTCTGTGCATTAATTTTGTATCCTGCAACCTTAACAAATTTATTGATTAGTTCTAGTAGTTTTCTGGTGGCATCTTTAGGATTTTCTATGTATAGTATCATGTCATCTGCAGTGACAGTTTTACTTCTTTTTTTCCAATTTGCATTCCTTTTATTTCTTTTTCTTCTCTGATTTCTGTGGCTAGAACTTCCAGAACTTTGAATAAGAGTGGTGAGAGTAGACATCCTTGTCTTGTTCCTGATCTTAGTGGAAATGCTTTCAGTTTTTCAACACTGAGTATGATGTTTGCTGTGGGTTTGTTGTATATGGCCTTTATTATGTTGAGGTACGTTCCCTCTATGCCCATTTTCTGGAGAGAGTTTTTATCATAAATGGGTGTTGAATTTTGTCAAAAGCTTTTTCTGCATCTATTGAGATGATCATATGATTTTTATTCCTTAATTTGTTAATATGGTGTTTCACATTGATTGATTTGCATATATTGAAGAATCCTTGCATTCCTGGGATAAATCCCACTTGATATGGTGTATGATCCTTTTAATGTGCTGTTGGATTCTGTTTGCTAGTATTTCGTTGAGGATTTTTGCATCTATGTTCATCAGTGATATTGGTCTGTAGTTTTCTTTTTTGTGACATCTTTGTCTGGTTTTGGTATCAGGGTGATGGTCACTTTGTAGAACGAATTTGGGAGTGTTCCTTCCTCTGCAATTTTTTGGAAGAGTTTGAGAAGGATCAGTATTGTCTCTAAATGGTTGATAGAATTTAAATGTGAATGTGAAGCCATCTGGTCCTGGACTGTTGTTTGTTGGAAGATTTTTAATTACAGTTTCAATTTCATTACTTGTGATAAGTCTGTTTATATTTTCTAATTCTTCCTGGTTCAGTCTTGGAAAATTGTACATTTCCAAGAATATTGGCATATAGTTGTTTGTAGTAGTCTCTTATAATCCTTTGTATTTCTGTGATGTCAGTTGTGATTTGTCCTTTTTCATTTCTAATTTTACTGATTTGTGTCCTCTCTCTTTCTTTCTTTTTTTTTTTGCGGTATGCGGGCCTCTCACTGTTGTGGCCTCTCCCGTTGTGGAGCACAGGCTCCGGACACGCAGGCTCAGCGGCCATGGCTCATGGGCCCAGCCGCTCCACGGCATGTGGGATCTTCCCGGACGGGGCACGAACCTGTGTCCCCTGCATCGGTAGGCGGACTCTCAACCACTGCGCCACCAGGGAATCCCTCTCTTTCTTTCTTGATGAGTCTGGCTAAAGGTTTATCAATTTTGTTTATCCTCTCAAAGAACCAACTTTTAGTTTTATTGATCTTTGCTATTGTTTTCTTCATTTCTATTTCATTTATTTCTGCTCTGATATTTATGATTTCTTTCTTTCTACTGACTTTGGGTTTTCTTTGTTTCTTGTTCTCTTGTTGCTTTAGGTGTAAGGTTAGATTGTTTGAGATTTTTCTTGTTTCTTGAGGTGAGATTGAATTGCTATAAGCTTCCCTCTTAGAACTGGTTTTGCTGCATCCCATAGGTTTTGGGTCGTCATGTTCTTGTGGTCTTTGTTTCTATGTATTTTTTAAAAGGTTTATTCTTTGATTTCCTCAGTGATACCTTGGTTATTTAGTAGTACACTGTTTAGCCTCCATGTGTTTGTGTTTTTTACAGGTTTTTTCCCTGTAATTGATTTCCAATCTCATAGCATTGTGATCAGAAAAGATGCTTGATACAATTTTAATTCTCTTAAATTTTCTGAGGCTTGATTTGTGACCCAAGACGTGCTCTATCTTGGAGAATGTTCCATGGGCACCTGAGAAGAAGTGTATTCTGCCACTTTTTCGGTGGAATGTCCTATAAATATCAACTAAATCTATCTGGTCTGTTGTGTCATTTAAAGCTTGTGTTTCCTTATTTATTTTCTATTTGGATGATCTGTCCATTGGTGTAAGTGGGGTGTTAAAGTCCCCTACTGTTATTGTGTTACTGTCAATTTCCCCCTTTATAGCTGTTAGCCTTCGCCTTATGTATTGACGTGCTCCTATGTCTGGTGCGTAAATATTTATAATTGTTATATCTTCTTCTTGGATTGATCCCTTGATCATTATGTAATGTCCTTCCTTATCTCTTGTAACAGTCTTTATTTTAAAGTCTATTTTATCTGATATGAGTATTGCTAGTCCAGCTTTCTTTTGATTTCCATTTGCATGGAGTATCTTTTTCCATCCCTTCACTTTCAGTCTGTATGTGTCCCTAGGTCTGAAATGGGTCTCTTGTAGACAACATATATACCTGTCTTGTTTTTGTATCCATTCAGCCAGTCTGTGTCTTTTGGTTGGAGCATTTAATCCATTTAGATTCAACGTGATTATCAATATATACGTTCCTATTACCATTTTCTTAATTGTTTTGCATTTGTTTTTGTGGGTCTTTTTCTCCTCTTGTGTTTCCCGCCTAGAGAAGTTTCTTTAGCATTTGTTGTAATGCTAAAGGTTTGGTGGTGCTGAATTCTGTTAGCTTTAGCTTGTCTGTAAAGCTTTTGATCTCTCTCTCGCATCTAAATGAGATCCTTGCTGGGTAATTTTAGTTGTACGTTTTTCTCTTTCATCACTTTAAGTATATCCTGCCACTCCCTTCTAGCCTGCAGTTTCTGCTGAAAAATCAGTTGATAATCTTATGGGGATTCCTTTGTATGTTATTTTTTGCTTTTACCTTGCTGCTTTTAGTATTTTTTTTAATTTAATTTTTGTTAGTTTGATTAATATGTGTCTTGTTGTGTTTCTCCTAGTGTTTATCCTGTATGGGACTCCCTGTACTTCCTGAACTTGGGTGACTATTTCCTTTCCCATGTTAGAGAAGTTTTCCACTATAATCTCTTCAGATCTCTTTCTTTTTCTCTTCTTCTTCTGGGACCCCTATAATTCAAACGTTGGTGCATTTAGTGTTGTCCCAGAGGTCTCTGAGATTGTCTTCAATTGTTTTCATTCTTTTTTCTTTATTCTCCTCAGCAGTTGTTTCCACCATTCTGTCTTCCAGCTCACTTACTCATTCTTCTGCCTCAGTTATTGTTATTTATTCCTTCTGGTGTATTTTCCATCTCAGTTATTGTGTTGTTTATCTCTTTGTTCTTTAGTTCTTCTAGATCTTTATTAAACATTTCTTGTATTTTCTCAATCCATGGCTCCATTCTATTTCCAAGATTCTGGATCATCTTTACTATCCTTACTCTGAATTCTTTTTCAGTTAGGTTGCCTATTTCCTCTTCATTTATTTGGTCTTGTAGGTTTTTACCTTGTTCCTTCATCTGTGACATATTTTTTTGTCACCTTATTTACTTATTTCGATGAGTGGGATTGTGTTCCTATTTTACTGGTTGTTTGGCCTGAGGCGTCCAGCACTGGAGTTTGTAGGCTGTTGGGTAGAGCTGGGTCTTGGTGCCGAAATGAGGACCTCCAGGAGATCTGACTCTGGTGAATATTCCTGGGGTCTGAGGTTCTCTGTTAGTCCAGTGATTCGGACTCAGAGCTCCCACCACAGGAGCTCTGGCCCGAACCCTGGTTCATGAACCAAGATCCTGCAAGCCCCGGGGGGCAGGGTAAAAAAAAAAGGAGCAGAAAGAAAAAACGGAGGAGAGCAATAACAAAGAGTAAAAAATAAAATTAGATTAGAAAACTCAGAGATATGTTAGAAAGAATTAACAAAATAAGAATATAGATGAAACAACAACCAGAAGGTAAAACAGACCTAAAACAGACCCACAGGAGTAAAAAAGAAGAGAAAAAAAAAAGCTGGACAAGGCCTTGGCTGTGGGGGTGGGGCTTAGGAAGGGGCGGGGTTTAGGTGTTGGGTGGGGCCTATGCTTAGGACCCACAGGGTGGGAAAAGGCCCTGGGGGTTGGGGGGTGGGGCTTAGGTGCAGCAGGAGGGGCTGCAGCAGAAGGGGCCCAGGTGTGCCTCTGGCCCTGGAGGGCAGAGGACCAGGTCCAGGACCCCAGCAGGCTCACTGGGCCTAAGTGGGCGGGGGAAATGCTAGGCACATTTCCCCCATTCTCCGATCCTGGAGGGCCCCTTCCCATTGGCCTCTCTTCTTCTTCTCCTCCCTCCCTCCCTCCCATGCCCCTAGGACCCATGAGGCTGGAGGGGGCCCTGGAGAATGGAGGACCAGCCTGGGAGCCCAGCAGGCTTCCTGGGGCCCAAGTGGATGGGGGGAAACACCTGCCATGCCTCCCCTGATCCTCTGGTCCTGGAGGGTCCCCCCACCACCATCTGCCTCTCCTTGTCTTCCCCCCTCCCCCCTCCCTCTCTCCCAGCCCTTAGGACCCACAAGGCCGGAGGGGGCCCCAGAGAATGGAGGACCAGGCTGGGAGCCCAGTGGGCGGGGGACCTGGCCTGGGAGCCCAGCAGGCCTGCCTGGGCAGGGGAGATGCTAGCTGCGCTCCCCCTGATTCTCTGAGCCCCTGAGGGTCCCTCTAGGCGTGGGAACCCCTCCCCCTCCCAGCCACCCCTCAGGTGCGCCGTTTCTGTCTGGCCTCCGCTTCTCCTCCCCCATCAATCCCCCTTTGTCCTACCCGGTCGCTCGAGGGTGCCTCCCATCTCCTTGGGCTTCGAGGTCCCACACTAGTGTCCGGCAGCCACCCTAGTTGTGGGGAGACACAGACTCCGCATCCTCGCCTGCCATCATCGTGACTCCGCCCCCAGTTTTACTTGAATAAAGACGTAACCTATCATGCATCAGGGATATTATATATTCTTTTAAAATTGGGTTTATTTCTCAAATTATAAAAAGTAATATGTGCATATTGAAGATAATTGAGAATTATATTAAAAATATAAGAAAAAGATAATTGTACTTGGACCACCCAGAGGGAAATACTCTTTAGTTTTATTACTTTTATTTCCAGTGTCTTTTTTGTTTTTGCACTTTTTAAACAGCTTTATTGAGATACAATTCACATACCATGCAGTTCACCCATTTTGAGTGTGCAGTTTGGGACTTCCCTGGTGGTCCAGTGGGTAAGACTCCATGCTCCCAATGCAGGGGGCCTGGGTTCAATCCCTGGTCGGGGAACTAGATCCTGCATGCTTGCAGCAACTAAGAGTTTGCATGCCGCAACTAAAAGATCCCGCGTGCTGCAACTAAGACCCAGCACAGCCAAAATAAATAAATATTAAAAAAAAAATAAAGTGTGCACTTCAATGGCTTTGGGTATTAAAACTACAGGGTTATACAATCACTGCTATCATCCAAGTTAGAATATTTTTATATCTGTGAAAAGAAATCTTGTGTCCCCTAGTAGACTCTCCCCAGTGTTCCCCAGTCCCACCAGCCTTAGGTAAATGCTAATCTACTTTATGTCTCTATAGATTTGTCTATTCTGGACATTTCACATGAATGGAACCATATACTATGTGCTCTTTTATGACTGGCTTCTTTCACTTACGTAATAATGTTTGCAAGATTCATCTGCGTGTCAGTACTTCATCTCTTTTTATTCCATTGTATGGATCTACCACTTTTTTTTTTTTTTTTTTTTTTTTGCGGTATGCGGGCCTCTCACTGTTGTGGCCTCTCCCGTTGCGGAGCACAGGCTCCGGACGCGCAGGCCGAGCGGCCATGGCTCACGGGCCTAGCTGCTGTGCGGCATGTGGGATCTTCCCAGACCGGGGCATGAACCCGCGTCCCCTGCATCGGCAGGCGGACTTTCAACCACTGCGCCACCAGGGAAGCCCTACCACATTTTATTTATTCATCGTCTGGACATTTGAATTGTTTCACTCTGGGGCTATTATGCTACTAGGAATATTTGTGCGCTAGCTTTTGCGTGGGTGCATGTTTTCATTTCACTTGGGTGCACACCTCAGAGTGGAATCCTTGCCAACACTTACATCTGATGTTTTGATTATAGACATCCCAGCGTGTTCGCAGTGGTATCTCACTGTGGTTTTGATTTGCATGTCCCTAAAGACCAATGATGTTGAGCATCTTTTCATGTGCTAATTGGTTATTTGTATATTCTCTTTAGAGAAAAGTTTATTCAGATCATCTTTCCATTTTTTAAATCGGGCTATTTATCTTTTAATTGTTGAATAGTAAGTGGTTTCATAAATTTTCGATATGTCTCTTATCAGATATATGATTTACAGATATTTTCTCTCATATTGTGGGTTGTCGTTTCACTTTCTTGATGGTTTACTTTGTAGCACAAGTTTCTAATCTTGACAAAATCCATTTCTTTTTCTTTGGTGCATGTGCTTCTGGTGTCATGTAAGAGGTTCTGCCTAACAAGAAGTTGCGAAGACTTACTGCTCGGTTTTTTAAACATATTCTAGTTTTAGCTCTTAAATTTATTTCCTAGTCCATTTTGGGTTAATTTTTGTACATGCTGTGAGACTGGGGCTCAATGTCATTCTTTTGAATGCGGCTATACCATGGTCTTTTTAATGAGATATATACACACACGCGGATGCAGTCGGGATGTGTATAGTAAATCTATTCATGACATGAAAATTCAACTCCCTGTTCCTTTTCTTTGTTGTTGAAGATGTATTTGGTCCGTCCTTGGTGAAGGTCATCCCTCCTCAGCAGCCGGCAGCATGCAAGGCCCAGAGAGAGCACCTGCCCTCTTACATCTTTAGACACAGCCTCCTCTCTCCTCAAGAGAAAGTTAATGGTTCTGTGTTGTTACACCAAGGTCTCCAGTCAAGTGGGACATTCAGTTCTTCTAGACTGGTATTTTGGGGTGATTTTAGGAGGTAGAGGTGAGGATGGAAAGTAAGATGTGAAGACATTTCCAAAGGATCCTGTGTTTTTAAATGTATATCACAAAGAGGCATATAGAAAGGTTACTTTTATTTTCTTACGAAAAAGAGCATCAAATGATGCTGGCGGCAGTGTTGTCTTAGTGAAGCATAATTTTTCTTAAAATCACCCGACACACCCGTTCCATAATGCTCAACCCCGTTATTTATGAAGGAAACTCCTGACCCGTTCTCTGCAGTGTCCGCCCTTTGAGCTGTTTTCCACAGGTGTTTATAGTTCGCACAGATCTATTTGCCATGATCCAGGCTGTGCTTTGCAGTCCAGCGGGCACTGTACTAAGATTTCAGTCTGCAGCCAAAAAACAGAGCCTCTAATAGCAAGCAAATCCGTCCAGATGCAGGAAAAATTTCCCTTAGTTCCCAAAGGAGTGTGTGTACCGTCTACAATTATAGGGTATGCCCTGTAATCCACCAGTGTTCAGGAGCATGTGTACTGTCTACAGTTGCAGGGTACACCCTAAAACCATTTCTGTTCAGGAGTGTGTGTAAAGACTAAGTTGTAGAGTATGTCCCATAACCACTTCCATTCAGGATAGTGTGTACCGTCTACAGTGGTAGGGTACGTCCTATAATTCACTTCCGTTCAGGAGCATGTGTACCGTCTACAGTTGTAGGGTACTCCGTATAATCCACTTCTGTTCAGGAACATGTGTACCATCTACCGTTGTAGGGTTCGTCCTATAATCCACTTCCGTTCAGGAGCGTGTGTACCGTCTACAGTGGTAGGGTCTGTCCTATAATCCACTCCCCTTCAGGAGCATATGTACCGTCTACAGTGGTAGGGTACGTCCTATAATCCACTTCTGTTCAGGAGCGTGTGTACCGTCTACAGTGGTAGGGTCTGTCCTATAATCCACTCCCCTTCAGGAGCATATGTACCGTCTACAGTGGTAGGGTACGTCCTATAATCCACTCCCGTTCAGGAGCATGTGTACCGTCTACAGTTGTAGGATACTCCGTATAATCCACTTCTGTTCAGGAACATGTGTACCATCTACCGTTGTAGGGTTCGTCCTATAATCCACTCCCGTTCAGGAGCGTGTGTACCGTCTACAGTGGTAGGGTCCGTCCTATAATCCACTTCTGTTCAGGAGCATATGTACCATCTACAGTGGTAGGGTACGTCCTATAATCCACTTCTGTTCAGGAGCATATGTACCGTCTACAGTGGTAGGGTACGTCCTATAATCCACTCCCCTTCAGGAGCGTGCCATCCTGCAGGGAAGCTAGAAATGTGTCCACCGAAGGTCAGGGCCTCTCACTCTGGGGCGGGGGCAAAGCCCTACATGGGGACCTTTAGGCAGAAGCCAGCATGGGGTCTCTCAGCACCCAGAGAAGCGCATGTTCCCTCTGTTTCCTTGGCGTTTGTGCACAAAGCAGGTGAGATGGGAAGATGAATGGTGGGGACTCACAAGACCTGGGTTCCCAGCTTCCCTGTCATTGGCCCAGTCAGTTCACTTCTTCAGACCCTACATCCCACTTGTGAAATGGGAGTGATGTATTTTTCCTCCTTAACTTGTTGTGGGTGTGAGATTCCACAAGTGTGCTACACCGTGACCTGTGAAGTGTTGGTAGATGTTGGGGCGCCTATTACGCTTGCAGGGTGGCTCCTCGGTTCCCTCATCTGCTCCAGCTGGTGGACTTGTCTCTACTGGGGCTCAAGACTCCTGTCTGCGCCAAGCCAGGGGCAGACAGCAGGTGAGGGCACCTGCTGGCATGTTCCTGGGGTCCTTCCTTGTGACCAGTTTCTTTGTCTCCTCTCTCCCTTCCAGACCCTGGGTTCCAAACCCTGTTTGCTTATTGACTTCAGTGTTGACGCCAGTGTCTCCCCCAAGACCTGTGTGTGAGCTTGTCCTACTGGCTGTGGTCTATGCCATTGCTGACCCCTGACCCCTGCCTCTCCCAGACTTGCCCTTTTGTCCTATATTTGTTATCTCTGGTCCATATTAATCCCACTCAACTGAGTTTTTTGCTGTCTTCTTTAAATCTAAGAAATCTATGCTTTTGTAAAATAGGCAATCCCAAATTCATATCATGCAAACTTTTATTACAGTCTTAGGGATAATAGCGTCCTCTGTGATTCCATTTGCCGAGGGGCCGCCTGCGGTCGGCGCCCCCGATGTTGGGGGCCCTGCTCACGTGGGGGTGCCTCTTGGGGGGCCGCCTCGCCCCCACCCCGATCTGGGCTAGCACACGCGTGACCAGCGCTGCCGCCCCAACGCATCCCGTGAGCCAGCGGCCACCAGCTGTTCTTCCTCCAGCTGACGGGACTGACCTGGAGGAAGACAGCTGCGGCCCCTGCCTGTCTGCTCCCAGCCGCTCCCACCAGCCTTGAGCCACACAGGGGTCACTGGAGGCTTTGCAAGCACCTGGAGTGGAGTCAGTGACCACCAACAGCCCGGGCGCCCCCCACGGCCTGTGGGTCACACTAACCTCATCCCAGGGGGAAAGGAAACAACACATGTACACGTTTTGAACAGACACTGTATGTGGCAACTTAGATGCCGGGGACACCTCTCTGCCCCCCGGGTTTCCAGTAAGATGGACTGTTCCGAACCCCTGCTGCCGTACTCGCCAACCATCACCTCCGCTTCTGTGCATCCCCGGGGGCCCCTCTGTCTGCTGCGGAAGCGCCTCAGCTCACCCAGTGTCCACTGGGCTGGGGAGCTCGCTCTGCACCCACAGCTGCCCTGAGTTCACTCTGTTGGACAGCTAGTGATTTAATAATAATAGGCCCCGAAAGTTTGGGGGCCCTTGGGAGGGGCAGATGTCTCTGCCCCAGCCTCTCTCCTCTGGCTCCTAGCCCCCGTCTGCCCTGTCACCTCTCAGAGGTGGAGTCTTCCAGAAAGTCTGGGCTCCCGCAGCCTTGATGAGGGCCGGCTTGTGTCCCCTCTAGGCAGCCCCGACCTGTCCGAGTCATCGTCCCTGGGAGCGCTCTTCCCGGTGTCACACACCTGCCCTCTGAACCCCCTGAACCTGCCTTGGCTGCTGTCTCTGGAAAGTCTCGGCCTCCTTGGCACCCTCAGGATGGAGAGGGTGATGCTGCCTGGGGATGGGTGTCACCTGCCTTCCGGGGTCTGTCCTGCAGGTCCACGCGTTTCTGCAGCTGAACTGGTGGAGGGTTACATGGCTCCTGTCAGCATCCGCCGCCAGCTCCATCAGCTGCTCAGCGGTCGGGATATGCGTTTTGTGTTACAGGAACTTGTCACACTAGCACTTTCATTTTGAAAATTTTGTGACGTATTCTGAGAGATCAGGAAAATTTTCTTTAATTTTATTGTGCAGACGACAGGTAGCCAACTGTACACCCACTTTTTATTTTAACGCATCAGACTGAAGATGTTTTGAGACTACTTAAAGTCATAATTGGGGATTAAAATCGAAATTACAGTTACGCTGCGTGCGGTGTGACAGACGTAGGGAGCTGAGGCCCCGAGAGGCCGAGGGGCTGGTGCTGGGAGTGTGAACATGACCCTGCTTGATTTCTGTTAACATTGGTTACGAGCTGCATCTTGATTCCAGAAACGTCAAAGCATAGCAAACACTGTGGCTCAGAAAGCACGTCTGTGCCTGTCCTGCCTGAGAATTCGGCGTGGCATCACCTCACCACTTGCCGACTGGAGACCCACAACACGGTCACTCTTCCCTCCTCACTGGGCCTACTTTCTGGCTCCAGGACTCCTGGTCAGAGTCCTCTTGCCTCGAGTGGCTGCCGGCGTCCCAGGAGGCTGCCCAGATGTCGTGCCCGTCTTGTCCTGCTCCCATCAGCTCCTTGGCTTCACATGTCTAGAAAGCTCAGAATGATCTGGGGTGGGTGACATGTTTGTGTCTAAATCCCACCCCCAAAAACCTGTACGGTAACTGCTTCCATCCCCAAAGGCCTCCCCGCCTCTTGTAAAAACATTTACACATAAAATTCTTCCTGCAGCTCTTGCCACGCTAAGGGCGATCCTCCCCTACCTCTGGGCTTGTCCTGGTGATTGGAGCCTTTCCTGCTGAATCCTGGGGGGCCCGGCCGTCAGGGAGCGTCCCCGGCGTGAAATCCCAGGCACTGAACACAGCGTAGTTGCTCCAAGCTTTCTTCTGACTCTAAAAAGCCTGTGATTTACGACTGTTGAGACCGCTCGCGAGACCACCATCCTGTGGGCAGTCCGCGTGCTTTGTGACACCTTGGAGCACCTGAGGGAGATACACTGAAGATGAACTAAACCCTTTCCTCTGTGGGAGATCCCGACCAGGCTCCTCCACGCAACACGGGTCTGTGTGTTTCCGGACCGCAGGCCACCACGGGCAGAGGCCGGGAGCCTCTCGCTGAGGGGCCCAGTCCTGCCGAGCAGAGAGCCAGGCCTTTCCCAGAACGAACACGGCGCCCTGGGGTCTGCAAGTGGCCTCTCGCTGGACCTTCACACGGACGGTGCCTCTTACCTTCCCGTTTGCTGAAGGAGGGACCCCCAGCAAGCGCTTCCACAGCTGCCTCAGATTGAAGTGAAGGAGAGAGATGTGTTGATTAGCGCAGGTGACTCGCAGGCTCTGATCAGGACCCGTCTGCCCCTTGGGGGTGGCTGCGGCTCCCCGGGGCCCAGCTCCGCACCGGCCGAGGCAGCGAGCGTGTCCCTCCCTACACTCCAAGGCTGGCAGCTGCTCTGGCTTTGTGTCAGTAATCCAGGGAGCAGGACCTGGTCTCCACGGAGATGGGCCCGGAGGCCTTAGATTCGGGGCAGTTTCATAAATACCCTGAAGAGGGCCCCAGAGGAAAAGCAAAACTTAGAGGAAGGAGCCACCAGGAATCTGACCAGCAGGCTCTTTCCCAGACACCACAGGCAGAACCTTTTGTATTTAGATTGCTTCTAATTTATGTGCAAAGCAGCACTGAATTAACTGCAGGGGTTTTCGACTAGAATTCCTGTGAAGACCTCTCCCAGTGGAGGTCCTTAGAGTTTAGGCTGTTGAGGGCGGGAAGCGGGTGACGAGGGTGTGAGAAATCCTGTCCTTGCCGCTGTCTGCACAGTGACAATGGAAGTAAATGAGCAGTGGCTATCGCTATTTAATGTCATAATTTTTCTGGTTAACCAACATTCTTGTTCCGCTGTGTGTGGAAATGGATTCTCTTTCCCCTGCAGAGTTTACAGAAGCCCTGATCTATGATGCGTAGGTTCTTTGAGGGCTGTCATGGGAATTCCCAAAAGTCTGGGTAACAGGTTTTGCATGAAAGTTACTCAGTGAGAATGCATCTCTAAGATTACTTGGTTCTATTAATGATTTTTTAGCTGATTTTCCTCATTTTCCTTCTCAGTGTTACATATCGTCTTGTAGGATAACCTCCTCTCATCAGACTCAGCTTCTGTGTTTTCTGAAAGGTTCTTTTACCTTGTCTGCCCAATTCCAAATAACTGGATGACTGAAGTTTAACTTTTTAGGTGTCTTTTTTCTTAATCTATCAAGATTAGAACCTCTTTTCTTCTGAGTTAATCATGCATTCATTTATACGCAAATAATCTGGGATTTATGAATGGATATTATTCCAAACCTCCTTTAAATTTGTTGTTTGGGATTTCAAATCCCTATAACAAAGTGAATCAGCTATACGTATACATATATCCCCATATCCCCTCCCTCTTGCGTCTCCCTCCCACCCCTCTAGGTGGTCACAAAGCACCAAGCTGGTCTCCCTGTGCTATGCGGCTGCTTCCCACTAGCTGTCTACCTTACGTTTGGTAGTGTATATATGTCCATGCCTCTCTCTCGCTTTGTCCCAGCTTACCCTTCCCCCTCCCCGTGCCCTCAGGTCCATTCTCTACGTCTGCATCTTTATTCTCGTCTTACCCCTAGGTTCTTCATGACCTTTTTTCCCCCTTAGATTCCATATATATGTGTTAACATACAGTATTTATTTTTCTTTTTCTGACTTACTTCACTCTGTATGACAGTCTCTAGGTCCACCCACCTCACTACAAATAACTCAATTTCGTTTCTTTTTATGGCTGAGTAATATTCCATTGTATATATGTGCCACATCTTCTTTATCCATTCATCCGATGATGGACAACTTAGGTTGCTTCCATCTCCTGGCTATTGTAAATAGAGCTGCAATGAACATTTTGGTACATGACTCTTATGCAAATCAAAACTACAATGAGATATCATCTCACACCGGTCAGAATGGCCATCATCAAAAAATCTAGAAACAATAAATGCTTTCCCTCTTGATTTCAGCCTCCGATCCTTTGCCGTCCCCTGAGGGAGGCGAATCCCAGGTCCTCTCACCTCAGGAGGGGCCAGGGTTTGTGTTTAGAAACAACCTGAAACACACAAGGAATGAAAAGGCCGCGAGGCCAAGGGCCTAGGTTCCAAGAAGGCCCCCGAGGGGCTCTGCCTGCCCATTGGGACCGAGACTCTCCATGCCCACCCCGTCCAGCTTACGGAGTGCGGCCCCTTAGGATGGCTGTTCACATCCAGGTGGCTGTGACCGGTCACCCCAAAGCCATGGACTGGCCTCCTGGGGCTGCTGCCCTCCCTGCTGGCCGTGGTGAGGAGGGACCCCAGTGGCAGGAGAGTGGCCCCTCCCGGCTTCCACTGACTGTCTCTTTGGACATGGTTGGGAAATCCGTATCTCCGAAGGGGATGTGGCTTTTGAAGTGCGTTGGGGTGCATTTGGCATCTGTCCTGGTGAATACGCTGAGTGTTCGGTCAGCTTGTGGGGCTTCCAGCCGTGAGCCTGATCCCCTAGAGGCAGCTTCACCCCGGCCTAGACGTGCTCGGATCCTGATCTGTGAAATCAGGTCGCTGGCTGTCCACACCTGACTTCCTTTTTTTAAAAAAAGATATTTATTTATGTGTTTATTTTGCAGCTCTGGGTCTTAGTTGCTGCACACAGGCTTTTCGATCTTCGTTGCGGCATGCAGGTTCTTTTCGTTGCGGCATGCGGCATCTTCAGTGTGGCGTGGGAACGCAGTTGCAGCATGTGGGATCTAGTTCCCCAAGCAGGAATTGAACCTGGGCCCCCTGCATTGGGAGTGCAGAGTCTTAGCCACTGGACCACCAGGGAAGTCCCCTCACCTGACTTCTTGAGGGAAGTCATCTTACCTCTCTGCCCACTGCATGTCCCTGTCTGCCGTCCCCAGCCTGGAAGACCCCCGGGGCAGATGCCCCAGCTCTCAGACTTCAAACACAGGAGGGAAGGGAACAAAAGGCCAAGACTGTGTTTGTGCTTAAATTAGGGCCTAGCAGCACATCAGGCCAGCCTTTCTGGTCATTAATACCAGCCTCTGTCGTCACAGGCACCCTGGGCCCTAAAAGAGGCCATGCTCAGGTGACGTCCACGCCATGTGTCGACCGAGAGGACATTGGAACAGTGGCCCCGTGGGCTGCCAGGCAGCTTGGTATAATTAGCAGTGTGTGAAGCACCTGCCCGGTGAGTGCACATCCCAGGTCCTGGGGTCCCCGAGGACCCCAGTCAGTCACACTGCTGACCATGCCAAGATGTTCTGGTCACTTACGAGCCAGCTCCAACACCCTGCCCAGAGGTGCATGTGTGTGCACGTGTGTGCATGTGTATGTGTATGTGTGTGCGCACGCCTGTGCCTTGCTGGGGCTCCCAGAGCCCTTTGTCTCCCGCTCGTGGGCAGAGCTAGACTCTTCGTGTGCTCCAACGTGGTGACCACTGAACGACTGGTTTTCTGAATAAGAGCTCCTCTTAGATAATCTGGCCCTTGAGCAGGTTCTGTCTAGACAGCTTTGGGGGAAGTGACCAACCTTCCTGCCTGGGTTTAACGGCTTTTCTCATGTTTGAACCCTGCTTGGTTCCAGGGACTTTCATGGTTCCCTTTGTATGGATTTGTACACGTGGACGTGTGTGTGTGTGTGTGTGTCTTATCTGAGGTCGGCTGCTGGGCAAGGCCCCGAGTTGTACCTTCATTATGGGGCACCTGATGAGCCTCCCCCAACCCGGGTTTCTTTCTGACACCAGTGACACGCAGACTTCCTGAGGGAAGTAGCAGCGTGATTGCTTTGGCCTGTTTTCTGTCTTGTTCCAACACTCGGTTCTTGTAGGAAGCATGGATTTAAATGGCGTTTAGACAGTGTGTTGGTGTCTGCTCTCAGGCCTGGGGGCTCCTCCTGGTCTGGTTGTGCTCCTGTCCCCTCTGCACAGGGGATGTGATGACGCCCCCTGCGTGGAGCTGACGGGCAAGTTTAATGAAGTAATTCACCTTCCACGTGGGGCGTTTAGCACGGTTCCTGGCGCGTGGTAAGAACTGAATAAATGTGAGCCTTATTCTGAGTCAGTTCTGAAGGACAGCTGAGTGCCTGGGTAAGTGATGGTTGAGTAACATGGGTAAGTGATGGTTGAGTAACATGGGTAAGTGATGGTTGAGTAACATGGGTGAGTGATGGTTGAGTAACATGGGTAAGTGATGGTTGAGTATGGTTACTTACTGTGAAAAAGTGAAAGTCAGGATCCCCTGGCATGTTCTGGCTTGGGGTCGTGAATGAGAAATCTGCTCATGAAGTCAAAAACAATCCAGAGTTTGGGTGTTGCCACAGCAACAGAAGAGCAAACATTGACCCGGAAATGGGGGAAAGTCTAAGATAACTTTGTCCTTTGAAGGCACCTCTGCTGGCCCCCTGGGAGGGGAGCTGTTGTCTGGGGATGTTCCTTGTCGGCTCCCCTGGACGGACCCTCACCATCTTTAGCAAGTGTCATCGAATGGTCTTTTCTTCAACACTGGCTTTAGGTAATTTTTGTGCGCCACCCCTCTCCTGTTCTCTGTCTGTCTCTGGGACTGCAGCTGCACATCTGTAACCGTCTGATATCGTCCATAGGTCATTTGGGCTTTCTTCCTTTTATTTTTATAGCTTTTTAAAATATGATTTTTAAAAAATTAATTAACTATTTATTTATTTTTGGCTGCGCTGGGTCTTCATTGCTGCACGCGGGCTTTCTCTAGCTGTGGCAAGAAGGGTGTACTCTTCGTTGCGGTGCGCAGGCTTCTGGTTGCGGTGGCTTCTCTTGTTGTGGAGCACGGGATCTAGGCGCGCGGGCTTCAGCAGTTGTGGCTCACAGGCTCTAGAGCACAGGCTCAGTAGTTGTGGTGCACGGGCTTAGTTGCTCCGCGGCATGTGGGATCTTCCCAGACCAGGGCTCGAACCTGTGTCCCCTGCATTGGCAGGCGGATTCTTAATGACTGTGCCACCAGGGAAGCCCTTTCTTCATTTTTAAATAAATCTTTTTTATTGACCTGTTTTCAAATTCACCAATATTTTATTTTGATATGTTTAATCTAATGTTGATCCCAATCAATGAATTTTTTATTTTAAACACCATATTTTTCATGTCTAGAATATCGTTTTAGAAAAGTTTCTAAATCTCTTCTGAAATTTCCTGCTCATTGTGTCTATCTTTTTCCTGTAGAATCTTTAACACGTTTATCACAGTTATTTTAAAGCCCCCTTTTACTAGTTAGAACCTCTGAGTCATTGGTGAGTTTCCTATTGACTGACTTCTTTGTTTTTTTTGGCGTACGCGGGCCTCTCACTGCTGTGGCCTCTCCCGTTGCGGAGCACAGGCTCCGGACGCGCAGGCTCAGCGGCCATGGCTCACGGGCCCCGCCGCTCTGCGGCATGTGGGATCTTCCCGGACCGGGGTACGAACCCGTGTCCCCTGCATCGGCAGGCGGACTCTCAACCGCTGCGCCACCAGGGAAGCCCTTGACTGACTTTTAACTATAAGTCACATGTTCCTGTTTCTGCAGGAACTTTTGGGTTGTTTACTTGGCATTGTGAGGGACACCTCCTGGAGGCTGGCTTCTCTGAACTTCTTGGAAGAGTGCTGGGCTGTGCTCTGGAGGGTCTTGAACTTGTGGAGGCTGGCTTCACAGCCCGCTAGGACAGATCTATTTTAGTTTCCCCTTGGTTCGAGCACCGCTTGGTCACCTTTGCTGTGAGGCGTGTTTCTCCCAGGGTTTCAGTGGGGCGTGAGCGCCCAGCCTCTGAGCTTGGTGAGACTCGGACCCACACCCCGTGGCCCCAGCGGAGGTGCCGTCCACTCTGCTCTCCAGGTCTCTAGGGCCCCTTCTCCCCCGCCCCACGGGGTCCTCCCTGTTGTGCAGGTCGGGGCTCAGCAAGGGTCTGAGAGAACTAAAGTCAGACTTGGGGGCTCCTCACCCTTCTCTCCTCCAGAATCCCCTCGATTTCCTTCGGCCTTGGAAGCCCTTTAGACAGGGTTCCCTTCATCCCGGCTCTTCCCCGCACGCCGGGGCCCCTCTTTCGGCTGTTTGGAGCCCTGAGACCACAGCGGAAATGGCCCTAAGCTTGCCTCTTCCAGGCCGCCCAGCAGACGCGTGAGGGAGGGCGTTCTGGGCCCAGCCGTCCCCGCGGGGTTGCACGTGTCCGTGGCTGTAAGAAGAGCCTGCAGAGGGCAAGGGAGCCACCCCGCGGAGCCCACGATGCAGACCCATGGAATCTGAGCAAATAAAGCAACTGTTGACGCCAGCCGCTTTTGGGTGCTGTGCTTGGCAGCAGTAGGTAAGCGACATACACCTAGAGGGAACGTAGTTCAGTAGATCCTAAGATGCGCATTTGAACGTCTTAACGTTTTCAGAGTCATGATGTGTTTTATCATTCATAGCAAGCGTGTCATAGTTTATCAGCAGTGATCAGTTGTTCTTTCTTACTTAGTACATAAACTGGTCATAGGTTTTCAAACAATGGCTTCTTAGAGTCAATGAGATACAGTGCATTTGGAAAAACTGGACTAAAGACAGAGAGCTTGTTGACTGCTGGACTTCAGGGCTTAGTGTGGACAGCGAGTCTTCAGGAGGGAGTCCAGGACCCCCACAATGAAGCAACATGTCGCTGTATGTACACAGGCATGTGTGATACTGTGCGTGAATAACCCACTGATACGAGATGAAGGAAAATCCCTTAAACCACCAGACCGTCCCTCCTCTTACCTTCCGATGTCTCAGAGGCAGTGTCTGGGGACTCAGTTCAGGAAGTTGGGATCTCCGTCATTTCTCGAGGCAGACCAATCAATTACACTGGTTTCTTCACTTCGATGGCCTGAGATGTCAGAGAACTTATTCTGAAAACGCAGTAGTGTGGGAAAAAAAGGCAGGGAATGAAATGGGATTTGAAAGAGGAAAGCAATGCGTTGTTTAGGGCCAAGACAACCGTGCGTAAATCTCAAAGAAAAAATGCTAATGTTGGTAATTTTGTTGTTAATATTTAAAGTACGCTCCTTCTACTAAGAATAATAGAAACTTCTGTATTAAGAACGGCACCGAACACTTGTATCAGCTCTGGCTCCTCCTGGCCCTGAGGTGAGCCTTCCCTGTCAGCTGGTGTAAATGTAAACTCTCTCCACCAGGCAGACGTCCACTCTCACTGTGGGAGAAACAGATTAGCTGATGGAAGAGAAATGCCAAATTAAAGGCATTTGTATCCCAGATTAGCAGCATATGTTAAAAAATGATGTCCCCAGTTAATTTTTCCGTGGCCTGGAAATGAGGTTTCTAATTTACACAGTAGTTTTTTTAAGCATTGGAGAGTTTTCTGATTATGGGAAGTAAAGTACGTTAGAATTTCAGAATATTAACATTGGAAGGGGAATCTCTTCTACAACAGCCCCATTTGACTGTCTTGGTGAGAAACCTACCATTTCATTATATAACCAGACTTCTTTACTAAGCTGATTGTTTTCTTTGTAATTGTAACTTATTTTTAAAGTGGTTTACTATCTGTTTTTCTGTTATAAAAATAATTCATGCTCATAAGTATAGAAGGTTTAGAACGGCAGAGAGAAGAGAAGAGGCCACAGGAGAGGCGGCCTGACAGTGCTGGGTTCGCAGCTGGGCATGGTGTGCGCTGTGTCCCGCACAGCCCCTCTGGGCTTCTCACAATGGCGCCCGTAGGACCATGTGCACTGATCTGTCTTCACACTTGACACCACAACTTAAACATTTCCCTCTTACTACACGCTTGCTCTGAACCTTCTCTTTAACAGCCCTACACACTTGTTGGTGCTGTGGGCTGAATGTCTGTGCCCCCAAATTCATATGTTGAAACCAAACCCTCAATGCGATGGGGTCAGGAGGTGGGCCTTGGGGAGGTGGTGAGGTCAGGAGGGTGGAGCCCCCATGATGGGCTTCGAGCTCCTAGAGGAAGAGACCCCAGAGAGACCCCTGTCCCTCACCCCCCACCCCCCGTGAGGGCGCATCTGTGAACCAGGAAGAGGCCCACTACACACTGAGTCTGCTGGGCCTTGGCCTTGGCCTTCCAGCCTCCAGAACTTGGGAAGCGCCTTTCTGTGGTCTGTCACCCACTGTCCTGAGCGGACTCACACAGGTGGGTCCCACGGTGGCTTGGAGGTCCCTAGGCGGGTGATGGTCTCCTTCAACCACGGGACATTGTTCTGTGCATCTAAGGGCGCTGGTGGCTGTTTCCTTCCTGAGTTGTCAGCTACAGTTTCAGCACTGAAGCACTTTTATCTTTTCCTCTGTAGCTTCTCTGTGTTGAAGTCTGAGTGGCCATGAGGGGTAGCATGGAGTCAATGTGCACTGGGCCCCGCGATGTGCTGGTCCCTCCATTTGAACACTTGCTGCTCCCACAGAGGGAGGCAGGGTTTTCCCCATTGCCGTGACTCTGGGAGCCCAAGTCATGAGCCCCGAGCAGCATAGCCTCTGAGAGGGAGGCCGGGGCCCCAGTCTGGTCCGTGTGGCTTCAGAGCTGCTCTGATGGACATGCCCCCTCGGCCCACAGGGTGGCCCAGTCTCCGTCTGGGGGCAGCCCGGCCTCTCTGCTTCCCCCCAGCAAGGACCCTGGCTGCTGTCTCCAGCTCAGTGCCTCATTCCCCTCCGAGCTCCAGGCCGCCGGCCGTTCAGGCTGGGGCACGACCCAGAGCAGGCCCAGCCGGTCAATGCTGCTCCTTTGGTCACTGGCTCCCTGGAGGCCTGCTCGGTCCTAGTCTTTGAGGGGAAAGAAAGTTTGTTTGTGAGTAAAACCATTTGTTCCTGGCTTTACGCATTATCGCCACAGCAGTGATGTCTGTTGGGTCTGTGTGTGTGCAGTGCTAATGTCCTTTTATCCCCAACCTCCTGGAGCAGCTCAGAGGGCAGGGGGCAGACAGTGGCGGGTCCCTGGGCACGTCTGTGTCCCTGGGTCCCCATCAGAGTCACAGGGGCTGAGTCGGTGGCGGTGAAGGTGGATGGCGGGTTGAGAGGTTTAATGGAGATGGCTTTTCCTCTAAGTTCCTCTCCTCAAACCCTTGTTACCGCGTGCATTTCCGTCCCTGGCCCTTCGCTTATAAAATGCAAACGGGCCGCGTTACTTAGTGGGTCAGCCCCCAGCAGGGCCAGTTGCTGCCCTCGCTGAGCCTTCCGAGGGGCCTGAGGTGCGGGCCCTCCTGGGGGCCCTCGGCGCCTCCCGCACAGCCCCGGGCCGCCCCCAAGGAGCAGGAGGGATGTGCAGGTGGGCCTGGGGCCGGGGACCAGGACGTGGGCGCGGTGAGCACCTGCGTGTTTCCACACCATCGTTACGTCGCTGCAAGTTTAGAGAAGTTCCTTGCAAAATAAGCCACGTAAATATTGTGGAGGTCACGTTTGTCCAATCCCAAACCTAGGATCTTTTTGCAAATACCGTGGATGATGTGGGCTCTTGACAGGTGCTGGTGGAGGGCACTTCGAGAAGGACCGTGGAGGGGCCGGGCCTGGGAAGCGGGTCAAGGGCCTGGAGGCTTGGGGTGCAGGCGCGGAGGGACTGGGGCGCCGGGGCTCCCGGGCTGGCCCAGGGCGGGGAGGGGTCGCCGGGCGGCGGGAGATGGGTGGGGCTCGCTGATTTCTGGGGCGAGTTCTCCCCGCTGAGCAGGTTTCAGGCCGCGGCATCCTGCCCCGACCGCTGGGGTGGGAGGAGAGGAGCGCGGCGGGTGACTCAGCCGTCAGCACTGGAAACAGCGTTCACGCAGCACCGCTGTTAGCCTAAGTGCGTTGCCCTTGATGATCTGGCTCCTTTGTCTGCAAGCTGGAGCCGCGTCCCAGTCTTTCGTGCACTTACTCTTGCAGGCGAGCATCAGATTTGTTTTGTCCAGCCCGGCAGGAGTGGCGCCCCTCTGGCCTGTTGTTTGGAATTACGCCGTTAGATTTATTAGGTTCTGGTTGACGTCTTTTAAAATATAGAGCCTGCCGAACTGGGAACGTTCCACCTCTTTTTAAATGATGCTCAGTTAAAGTGCATCTTTTTTACCAGCTTGTCCAGGGCCAGAGAGACCAAGGCAGATGGGGCGCCTGTAGATGAACTGAGACGACGCCCCAGAACCCCATGGACGCAGAAGCAGAGGCGGTGATCAAGCCCGGCCCCCAGGGCGAGTCCTCAGGGTTCTGTTCCCCCCCCTCCAGCCAGGCCGCCCCTACTCTGGCCCTTCAAAGCCTTCAGGTGCCTCATCTACTCACCACTGTGTGCAGACAGGCAGTGCCGGGTGTGCTGTGACTTTGACAGATTTATAAGGAACTGGCTTAAGAGTCCCCCGGATCTTTATTCCCTGGAAAGATCTAATAGGGCCAGTGTCTAGGAATTCTGTGACTGAGTTAAGGTTTTCTACTTCCAAGCAGAGAGAAAGCTAGCAGGTCAACGTCTAGGGATCCTTTGGACGTTGCCCTTCACTGGAAATAGAAGGGGCAGGAGACCCTTGGCCCGTTTGTTTCTCTGTGTCCCAAAGTATCTGCCTCCTGGGTTTACAAGTCCTGATGACAAGGGCAGAGAGGGGTGACTTCTAACTTGGGCCAGATCCCTACACACTTCTGTAGGCGGCATGCGGCCTCGGCCACCGCCAGCAAATCAACAGGGAGCAAGTTAATAGGGGCCTGCTTTCTGCAGTGACGCCTCAGTTCAGAGGGTGCAGAGGTGACCAAGACATCACTTGTCCCAGGAGACTAAGAGTCCAGCGGAAAACGGGACTAGAGTGTTCATGACGGCGAGAGCCCCCGAAGGGGGTGAAGGCCCTGGAAGGTGCTGGTGGGCACAGCGTGAGCCGAGCTGCACTTCAGGAAGGTCACCCTGCGGCTGGTTTGGGGAAGAATATGGGGGGAGAAGGTTCACGGAGAGACCAGCTAAGAAGCTGCTGGTTAACACCCACAAAATGAGGCTGTAAACGAGGGGATGGGGTAGGGTAGGTGGTGGCTGGAGCCGACGAGACGCCCTGATGACCTGGCTGTGAGGACGGGGTGATTCCCGTGAATCTTCTGCGTGAAAGTGTAAGGGGACAAACCGATTTGGGAGGAAGACACTAATCTGTTCTTCTCATGAAGTAGAAGCTTAGGTCACTGATTTTCCTAATTTTCTTTTTTTTCTATCTGTATTTCAAGTTATAAAATTTCCGCCAAGGATTGCTTTAGTTCAGTCCTACAAATTTTGATACATTGTATTTTTGTTATCATTCAGTTCAAAATATTTTGTAATTTCCCTTGTGATTTCTTCTCAGATCTATTTAGACATGTGTTGTTTAACTTTTCATACTGGATATTTTCTAGTTAACTTTTATTATCGACTTCTAGCTTAATTTCGTACAGAGAACCTGCTCTGTATGGTTTTATTTCTGTGAAGTTTGTCTAGACTTTCATGTGGTCTATTTGGTGAGCATTCCATGTGCACTAGAAAAATACACAATCTGCAGTTGTTGGCTGACGTGTTCTATATATGTTCCATATGTATATGTTCCGTATATATGTTCTACATATGTTCTATGTGTGTTCTTTACATGTGTTCTCTATGTGTTTTGTGTGTTGTATATGTTCTCTCTATGTACATGTTCTATATATGTTGATTAGGCCAAGTTGGGTGATATTTTTGGTTAATGTTTTGTTCACGCTTTCTGTATCGATGACCTTTTGGCAGGCTTGTCTGTCAGTCACAGAGAAGTGTCTTTAAATCTCCAGTTACGGCGATAGATGCGCCTGTCTCTTCTGTTAGCCCCGTCCATTGCCTCATGTGTCTGAAGCTCTGTCCCCAGGTGCTGCCACACTTAGGACTATTACGTCTTCCTGATGAATCGGCCCTTCATCACTGTGAAGGGGAAGAAGATGTGGGTGTACGGGGGATGATGTCGGATGTGCAAGTGGAAATTTGAGTTTGGATCTCAGGAAGAGACACCGAGCCATAAGGGAAGACACACCCGTCTCTGCTTTGTAAGTGACCCCACCTGTGCGAGATGAGCTGGCCGTTTCCTTTCCCCAGTTTGTTTGATCGAAACATGGCTGTTGTAAACTTTATCCCTAAATACCCTTGCTAGGTGAGTAACTGGACCATGCAATTTGTGTCGCACTATTAATGGTTTGCTTGATCGAGTTAATTACTGCAGGGGTGCACGGTGGTGGGAACTGCAGCTGACCATCCCTGAGGGCTACCTCTGATGGCCTCTCAGATTATGCAGCTGTTTCCTTCCCAGGATTCTGGCCTCTTTGAAGAGCACCCAGCGGTGAGGCTTCCCACCTGTGCCTTCCATCTCAGTCTCCTCGCTGTGGTCCAGTCGCAACATCTAATCACTCTGGAATGACTGAATGTTTCTGTTGTTTCTCTTTGACATTGATATCATAAATAACATTGTGATGACTATTCTTGCACATAAATCGTGTGCACAACTGAATACTTAAATTGGAAAAATTCCTAGAAATGGAATTACTGGGCCAAATGAAATGAACATTTTAAAGTTAGAATATCTTTAAGGTTTATAGAGTAAATATGGAATAATAACATGCTATATGATATGAGTTGTATTGTATTATGATAATACTATGGTATAATAAAGCCACTAAATATAAAGTTTGTAATGTCACACCACATAATACAGCTGTAACCTCTGAACAGTGCCATTTTTATAGGCAATTACTGCATCCAGCTTTTTATTTTACTTATGGGGAGTGTAACCTTTTCCTCATCCTTTCTGTCTTTTATAATTTTGACCATTGATTATCTGTTTCTGTTAGTCGGTTTTCTAAGTGTTGATACTTTTCTTACTTAGAAGCTCCTTGTGGGGAGATGGAGTTTCTGCCACAAGAAGAAGTCGGGACTGGCTGAGACTTATTTAGCTCTTACTGGCATCAGGCTGGTTCTAGGGCATCTGCAGTGGACACAGTCTATCCCCACAGAGGTCATGAGGCTGGGAGTGGGCTCGGGGCCCAGCCTGCCAGTCCCCCACACCCAGGCTGCAGCTCGGAGGGAGCCTCATCAGCACACAAGCACAGCGGTCCTCGTCCCGTGTGGGAGGAGCCAGAGCGCGCCCCTCACGTGCCTGTCAGGAAGTGCTCCCTACGTTGGCCCCTTGCTGGTCAGCTGGAGGGAGGTGGGCCTGGGGGAGGTCCCCGGATGACGGAGGGAGTGGGCTTGGGCACCCGTCCTATCCCGGCTCCTCTGAGAGCCAAGGGGCAGAACGGGGCTGCCGGGGGGCAAATGCCGTCCCCGCCATGATGGCCTGGACCCCTGCACCATCCGGAGGGGGCGTAGAGGGGGCCGAGGCTTGGGTGAGCCCCAGCCCATCGGGAACTTTGCTCAGATGACATCACAGTCAAACGCCACTGGGACACCTTTCACTCTTCTGGTATATTTTGCAAACAAGCGTCCTTTCAACTTGCTCTTAAACATTATTTAGAAAACATTCTCGGAGATGCTTCCCCAGCCCCGGGTGGGCAGACGGAGACATGAGGTCACCTGCCCTCCCGCTCCTGGGGGGCGCCTGCCGCAGGGTCACCCTGCGCTTCCGAGGGATAAAGGTGCCCCCTGACCCGGGACTGAGCAGGTGCCGTGGGGAACGTCCTCCTTTCCTGGTCACCCTCTTGACGGCCCACCACGGTGCCTTCAGGGTCAGTGGGGGGGCACGTGACACCTCCCAGCAGCCCTCTCGCTGACCCAGGTTCAGTTACCAGGCAGCCTCGAGTGTCGCCGGCAGGACAGGCCGGGCTTAGTCTAGCCCTCGCTGGTCTGGTGGGCAAGCTGCCCACTGGTCTCCACGGGGGCCTCATCAGTGTGGGGACAGGGCCGGGGGGCGTGAGCAGGGATGGGAGGGCCCTGGAAGCAGGCGGGGCAGGTGGAGGCGCTGGGGCATTTAGGGGAACCTGCCCCGCGTCCTCTCCTCCCCCGCTCCTGTTCTGCAGGGAAGATGGCTGAAGCCCAGGTTATTCAAGAAATTTGCCCGAAGCCACAGAGGAGGGTGACATCCTGCGTCCTGAGCCCTGGCATTTCTGGAGCAGCTGGGACATTGTAGAGGCAGGTTGGCAGAGGCCACTCACATCATCTCATTTCAGGTCTGCCCGAAGGTGACCCCGCACAGACTCTGAAGAAGCTCAAGGCCCCCTCACTTGTCTTTCTCATTCCCTGCTGAGTTTTCACCCTGGGCGGGGCCTGGGGACCAGAGCAAGGGGCTGGGCACACAGGGGGGCTGGTGCTTTATGGATATCCCACCTGACACAGAGCCTAGGCAGCTTGCAGTGACCGGCATGCCGCGGCCCGCGGGCTGCTGAGGGCGGGGCTGCCCTGGGCCAGCTCGGCCCGTTTACCCCGTGGCCTCAGCCAAAGGCGCTCCCTCCTGGGCTGTGGCCTCCCTCTGCCGTTGCAAGGCTGTCGTCAGGCCGGCGAGGCTGGGAGCCAAGGTCCGGGGGCGGCATGGGGCCACGTGGGGTGGGGATCGGTGGCATCACCGACAGTCTGCTTTGACCCCTGCTCCAAGCGCTGCAAGGGCACGGGCCAGCAGGTGAATGCCAGGAGAGGTGGCCCCAGGATGCGCTTTCCAACTGCCCGGCTGGTGGTCACAGAGTGGACACCCAGTCATGGTTCTTGAGCACGAGCCTGGCTCCGGCCTCACAGATTTTCTCAGCAGCGGCCAGTTGGGCACAGGGTGTGGGGCTGCTGAGCCCTCACAGCCTTGCGTTCGGGCCACAGCTGTCCCCACCCGCCACCTCTCCTGTGGGCTTGAAGCCCCTCACTGCCTCTGCCCTGCACTCTGACCCTTCTTTCCCCTCCTGAGCTCTCGGCGTTGTTGTCCGCAAAGCCCTGCATGGTCTCACGGCCAGATGGACGGCCAGATGGACAAATGGAGGGATGGAGAAGGAGACACAATGCAGACCTGCTGCGGTCGAGGACCGTGAGCCACAGTGAAGTCCACGAAGGTAATTTAAGTAACTTGGGTCCCTCTCTACTTTCTTTCTTTTTTTTTTTTTTTTGCTGTATGTGGGCCTCTCACTGTTGTGGCCTCTCCCGTTGTGGAGCACAGGCTCCGGACATGCAGGTTCAGCGGCCATGGCTCATGGGCCCAGTCGCTCCGCGGCATGTGGGATCTTCCCGGACCGGGGCACGAACCCGCATCCCCTGCATCGGCAGGTGGACTCTCAGCCACTGCGCCACCAGGGAAGCCCCCTCTCTACCTTCTGTACCAGTGGGCACCTGGTGCCTTCGGTAACTCCCGAGCTCCCTTTCCCTGCACCCCTGTTCTGCGCACGGACGTGCTATCTGCAGCGCTGCTCTGTTAAGTTGCCCATCGCCCCCCAAAAGTAAACGCTCTCCGCCCCCCTCCTCTTCCTTCAGCTTCTCCATCCCCCAGCCTTAAGCCTGTCTGACAAGGAGGGACTCTCTTCGGTTGTGGGTGGGGAGGGAAGACAGCCAAAACCCTTTCCAAAGGCCCCGGGGAGGCGGCCGGGGCTGCTTCCGGAAACGCCTAGTCCAGCATTCATGAGTGTGTTCCATGCGCGCACAGAGACTGGGACTAAACGTACAGAGCTGGGGCTCCTACAGAGCCCAGAACAGATGGTACGTGGGTTTTCACAGCAGGCTGAGAGGTCTGGGAGAACACATGTGCCCATGCATGTGAAAGTCTGCAGTGATGAGTCACCTTATGACGGGTTTTAGTATATTGTGTGCCTTTAAATCTGAATGAATTGTAATTATTTTTGTGATGACTTGAAAATCACAAATTTTGCATATTCTAGATTCATGATTATAATGATTAAAACCAGGAAAGCTTGTGTTTTTCAGGTGTATTGAGTTCACTTGCTGCTTCTTATACTTTGCTATCTATAGCATTCAGCATATAAGGATTTGTAAAGTCCTAAATCTCCAAAAGAGAAATTGGTGCTACTTGGCCTCATTATTTTGTAATTATATTCCAATAGTTTATTTCCCCCTGTTGGTCCTTCAGTGTCAGGGGTTGAATATAATGAATATAAGTAGCTTTAACCAAGATCCCAGTGACAGCTCTGGGGTCATTGTTGGCGCTGAGGCCTGCTATCCAGGGCTCAGTCCGGGACGCCCCTGGGCAGGGGGAGGTGGGACTGCTGTCACGAGTGGGGGCCCCCACCGCCTGTGCCTGCTCCACTTTCCTCATTAAACCTTTAGAGAAGATAATGGAAGTGACAGGCCCTTTTCTCTCCATCTTGCAAAGAACACTCTTCAGTATAAACGATGCCCTAAATCCTTTGTGACGTCCCCAAGCTAAGCAGGTCCCCAACCTCTTACAGGGCCCGGTGGTCGGCGATGCAAACAGGTGACGATGACACACCGCCCACGACCTCTGCGGAGTCCTGTCCCCATTTCCACGAATAAGGAAGTTAATCTGTAAACTTTCAGCAGGACCTGCATCCAGGTGGGGCAGCTGACTGGAGAAGCAGGGGCCTGGCTACCTGACGTCTACGTCCGTGGGTCAGGCTGAGGCTCAGAACTAAAGAGAAAGCTCTCTGTAAAGAAGAGACGCTCGCTGTCTCCAAGACTAAAGACAGCAGATTGGGGCGAAGAGAGATGGGAACCCCAGTGATGCTGGTGTCTACCGCAGCTTGGTGAGAGCGGCGCTGAGGCCACCTCTTCCAGGGCCGTACCCGCCCAGAGCCAAAAGCGCAGGCCCGGAACCCATTCCCACTTCCGGGACGTTGTTCTGTGGCGATGCTCCAGCACATGCAGAAGCGCTCAAACACTCACCAGCGGGGGTGTGGAATAAACCAAGCGCGTCCGTGCCATGGAACACCACACAGCTGCCACAAGTAAAGCACATCTGTGTGCAGACAGGCAAGACCCACACAGCCCGTCTTAACTAAAAAAGCAGAAACTTCTACACAATGTGACCTACTTTCCACGCAGAAAAAGAAGAAAGCGCGGGAGGGAGGGAGGGAGGGAGAGGTTTGCGTAGACGTAGAGGAAACTATTGGGAACAAGACGATTCACTCTGGATGTTTACTTCTCAAGCAGTAAGAGCCAGATGGAGGGCGAAATTCAGAGCTTTTTCACCTTCTGGGTAATATCTGCCTATAATATCTGAGGTTTGGTAACTCTGTATAATTTCTCTAACCTGAAAACCTGATAAAAAGCACCATTGAAAAAACGCCATTCTTGCTAAGAAAGGAAGGTGCTTGTTGCCCGTCCCGACATCACCTATTCACTTCCCTTCCTTGCGAATGCAACGTATTCCTACCTTAAGCAAATTCTCATGAAGCTCTTTCCACCAGTGGACAGCTGACAATGTACCATCACCTGGCACCTGGGGCTCTCAGAAACTCACAGGAGGCTGGTCCGTCTGCTCATTTCTAAGTCAGCTTTTGGAGAACTTGACCTTTAGCAGTGTGCGGTATTCCTCTTGGAATGAAGCAGTTTGGTTGAACATGGAGCTTACTAGAAATAGATTTTATCTGTCGGTAGCACAAATGCAGTTAGGGGTTAGCTCCCAGAAGGCACACGCACATACGTGCGCATATGCAGGCACGCATGTGCTCAGCCCTGGCCCTAGTTAGCAGGTTCTCAGGTTCTGTGGAGCTGTGGGGTGGGTGTGTGGGGCGCCGCAGGTGCCCCCCCCACCCTTGCAGGGCTGCCGGGCGCCCCGCGCATCACCCCCACCGCTGACCGGATGCTGCAAGGAGCACATCCAGGCAGGCGGCGTAAGTGCCCTGGGGAAGGTGGCTGCTTGCAAAAGCCGCAAGCTGCCACGTGCCCCGCTTCCCACCCCGCACGCCATCCAGCCTCCGCTTTAGACACGGGAAGATTTCCTCCGAATGTCCTCAGTTTGAGATCCTGGGGCCTCAGCATTTGCTGGTCAGGGTCACCCAGCGAACAGACACGAAATGGGTTTTACTCAAGCGTCACACTTGGCGGCTTGAGGACATTCCACACACGTTTACAACATTTTATTTGGTCACCCCCTCCTCTGCTAACAGTGAGTGATATTCACTCTCCCCTCTGCTGTCAGCCAGGCCAGGCCTCCCCGTTCCAGGCCCGCGGCCTTGGCTCCCGGCAGCTGACGGACTTCCAGGTGCACATCTGACTCCCACGCTCCACCAACGGCCCCGGGCACCCTGGGAGCTGGCTCTTCAGTTGGTCGTGCAGATCTGGTCGCAGCAAATCGTCTGAGCTGGGGAGCCGGGTTGCCGGGGGCTCCGGGTGGACGCTGCCACTCTTTGACCAGGTTCCTCTCACAGGGGGCTTGGGTGCACACCCCAGAGGGACGCTGCAGGGCGACGGCCTCGCGGCGCCCCCCACCCCCGCCCCCGGACGTCCAGCCGCCACCCCCGCCCAGCCTGGCCCTGCCTGCCAGGCCCCGCCCCCTGGAGCCAGTCATCCCGATGGCTGGCACTTGCGCTCAGGTCTGTGATGCCTCAGAACGAGGACTCTGTGGCCTCATTGTTAAAGGGGACCAGTATCATAAAGGGGTTGGAGAACCGAGTGCAGCGGCACAGAAAGAAGAGCCTGGATGGCAGTGTGAGCATGACTGTGCCAGGCGGGGCCCACCTGGGCTTGCGGGAGGGTTCCACGGAAGCCCTCAGCGGGCGCCTGTGTGTCCTGCACACAAGGGGCTGCCCTGTGGGACCTGGGGGCTGAGGCCGGCGATGTAGGCCATGCAGAGGAAGGGTGACCACGTCACTCAGGGCCAGCATCCCAGCCCAGGCCTGTGCCCCCTGAGAACAGGCACTGAGATCAGAAAATCCCCCGTTTTCTTCCACAGTCGCTGGACCCAAGTCCTGGGCTACTGCCACCTTGATCTTTCCTGGTCTCTTTGAAAATGGGTCTGTCTGCACGGCCAAACAACATAAAGCACAAAACTACCGAAATGCTGGAGTGTAACAATCGTTAGGTTTAAACCCCGGGCGGTTACAAGGTAAGCCGGTTCCACGGCGGGGATACGCCAAGCCCGCTCCAGTGGGTCCGAGCCGATTCACCCCAGGCACCCCTGGCTGGGGGCTCGGGCTGCGGTGTGGAGGCACCTCTAGATGACCGAGGTCTCTGTCTGCAGGAAGGACAGGGCGCGGGAGCCGCGGGGGACCTGCAGGGTGCCCTCCGAGCCGTTCCTCGAGCCGGACAAGCTGTGCAGCCTGCAGTCCCGGCCGGAGGGCCGGCTGGGGCACAGAGTCGGCCGCCACATCCTCCCCAGCTCGCTCTGCACCTGGGGCGGGGGCGAGGGCAGGCGGGGCTCAGGCGGTGGGCAAGCTGGAACCGAGACCCCAGCTTCCCCCTAGGGCGAATGCCCGTGGATGAACGCTTCCCCTTCGGCCCTTTTCTGGGTGTGGAGGGTGTGATATCCGTGGACGCGGGGCGGGGACAGACGGGCCTGGGAATGAAGAAGCGGAGAAGGATGCGGGACCAGACGAGGGACCAAGAGAAAGGAGGTCAGACTACGGAGCCCAAGGCTTCAATCCAGAGGCAGCGGCCGCTAATTCGCCTTTTCAGAAAAGACCTCCCGTGGAAGCCGGGGCCCCAGCGCTTTGCCCTACAGTCCTGGTTCTGCTCCCTGGCTCCCGGGGGGCGGGGGTGTCAGGGGGGTCCGGAAAGAACGAGGGGAGGGAGGTGCAGGAGTCGCTCAGACGACACGGGACAGGGAGGCACGGAGCACGCAGCAGACGCCGGCTCGGCCGGGGGAGCGGAGAGGGCTGGACACAGCCGGGGTGGGGCCCGGACGGGGGACCTGGGACGCCCCGGCGCAGGGGGCGGGGCCGGCTGGGAGCCAGGCGTCCCCTGCCCGCCTCCCCGCCGCCCGCGGTCCAGAGCCGGGGTTCTGGGCGCGGAGGGGTCTCCAGGCTGACCCTCCCCTATCTGAGGACTCTCTGCGCGGAGGTGCTGCTTAGGGATGGGAAACGTTTACAGAGCAGAGCCGGCGCTTTTCCTCGGCCTGGAGTTTCCTGCTACTCCCGCCGCCGATGCTGGCTGGCGCTCCCGCTTGGCAGCCCCGAAAGAAGCGAGGAAAGCGATGGAGGGAGGGGACCCTGAGGACCGCGCGGGGCGACAAGGAAGACGCGCGAGGCGCCGAGCGAGCCGCTGGAGACGCAGCCGCCGCCCAGGTGAGGCGAGGTTATATGCGGGGCGCGGCAGAGGCAAAGCGGCGGGTGGGCGGGGCGCGGCCGCCGGGGGTGTGGGCTGGCTGGGGGGCGGGGCTGTCCGGGGGGCGCGGCCGCCTGGGGGCGGGGCTGTCCGGGGGCGGGGCTGTCCGGGGGCGGGGCTGTCCGGGCGCTCGCCTGCGGACAGGCTCTGGGACGCTGCGGGTCGGCGGGGGCGGTCGAGGTGTGCGGGAAGACGGAGCCGAGCGCCGCGGGCGCCGGGCAACGGCACTGACCCCACAGCAGGGCGGGCCCTCCCCAGGGGTTTCAGGGGCGTTTCAGGGACTCCCTCACAAGCCGAGAACCTGTGCTTCCCGAGGAGGTCAAAGGACTTACTTCACTGTTCAGAAAGCAGTAGAGGACCGCCACCACCAGGCCCTGCAAGCAAGCGAGAAGGGCGGTGGGTCAGAGCTCACTCACACCCTCCCCTCCCCGGGATGCCCAGCCCCTTCCCACGCACCTGGAAGGATCCGATGCACAGTTCGAAGAGTATCTGGTACTTGGAGGAGATGCCGATGGGAAACACGGCGAACAGCATGTAGTGGACTCCAAAGAGAGGGATGAGCAGCAGGGTGGACTTGGTGAGCCTCCTGCACCACAGGGGGGGGGGGCCCGAGCTCCCGAGGTGACCCGACGGCCGCCTGCTGGCCAGCCCAGGGGCCCCCTAGCTTTGACACCACCCCACCCCGTATGGAGTGAGTGTGCAAACGCGATGATGGCCACCACTTTGCCTCGTAAAGCAGCAAAGCTCTTCCAAGAAATCCTGACGAGTTTGCCAAGGATGACATTGCTTTGAGCGGGTCTGACGGCCCCGTGTGCCACTGGCTTTAATAGCCGAGACCATCCCCAGCCTTTGGAGGATGGGGGCAAGTTTTACTTTCAGATCAAAAGCAGGGGTGGCCCCCTGCGCACAAGCGTGACAGAAAGTGTTCCCACAGACGGCTGTTTATGGGTCCTGGCAGGCGACCCTGCTCTGGATCGCACAGAGTCTGAGGAATCAGGGAACCTGGACCAGATCTAATTTCTCTGCCTATCAAAGAGCTCTTACCCTCCCTAATCAAAGAGCAGATTTTCTTCTCACTGCATTTGTGTTGAAAATAAAATACCTGACCTCAATCCTCCCCCACCCCCCGCCTTCGAAGCCCCTCCCGCTCCCCGAGCAGGTACAGGACACATTAAGTCAGGGCTTCTCAGCCCTACCTGCACCAGAACCACCTGGAGGTCGTTTTAAAACGCAGACCTGAGAATTCTTCTGTCAGGTGCCCAGAGATGCCGAGGCTGCTGTCGAGACCCCACTTTGAGGACGACTTCTATAAGGCACTTCTGACTCTCACGGCTGCACATGAGAATCATCTGGGGGCTTTTCAACCTCTTCCAAGTCCAGGCTGCCCCTCATCCAGTTAAATCAGGTCTCTGCAGGTGGCCCAGCACCTTCCCAGGTGACTCAACCTGGCCACATTTGGTGTAGCAAGCCCAGCACGTTCTAAGGGTCAGGAGCTTTGGGACCACCGCGGGGCTGGTCAGGAGTGCAGGGGCCTGGGCCCCCAGGTGGTACGTGTGCATGTCCAGGCCCCTGGGTGACCCCAGAACCAGCAGCCGCTCCAACAACCCGCCTCATCCTGGCAACTCTGAGCGGTGGGAACTGAGGCGGGAGGCACCTCCGTGCTCCTCCGCGTCTCCTCTGCTTGGTGGACCCCAGCCCACACTCGGAAAACAACCCGCCTCATCCTGGCAACTCTGAGCGGTGGGAACTGAGGCAACTCTGAGTGGTGGGAACTGAGGCACCTCCGTGCTCCTCCGCGTCTCCTCTGCTTGGTGGACCCCAGCCCACACTCGGAAAAAAGTCACCCTTTGCTTTACATATTTTTGAGGCACTGTGGCACTTACAACAAGATTTCCTCTGTACTGGGCAATCTGCACAAACTCTGAATCCCAGCCGCTCTGCACCAGATGTGAGCATGCCCTGGGCCTTGGTGGGCAGGGAAGGCCTCACTGACCACCCAGCTGCCACCACGTGCAGCTTTGAACATTTGACTTTGCAACACCCACGGTGCACTTGCTGCCTTCACTACCTCGGGTCTCTGCCAGCCCAGTGAGTGAAGGCTGGGATTCTGCAGGGAGCTGCCCTTTAGTTAAATGTTAGAGAGAACCTGCCTGGATTCTCACTATTGATCCATCTGGAATTTGCTGTTGTGCTAGTTTCTAGAAAAGGGATTTAGAAGCTGGACCCCTGGGGCCCTGTGCCTGGAGATCTGCCACTACTGTTACGAGACAGATACACAGAAAAGATGTGCTCTGCCTTTTTGTTATCCTGGAAGAAGAACAGATTCTATCATCCCCACTTAATTTTGTTTCCAAAATAAAAGCATCCATCTCTAAGATCCGCTTAGGAACGCTCCCAAAGAGCCCAGAGGAAAGGTCAGCATGGCCCTGAATAAGACGTGCAGAAACTGGAAGTTCGGTTTGAAGGGCAGCCTGAGCTGCAGGCATGGGGTGAGTCCAGGAACCAGCCCAGCTTCTCACCTGAGCAGTAAAAATGCTACTTGGGAGGTCTGGCTGAAACCACTTTATCCTTTGTGGTCTGACGTGGAATCCTATCTCTAGGCCTGACCTCTGATGTGGGCTGGGCAGAGACTGTCATACCTCAGGGCACAGTTATATGTATATGTTTACCAAACTCTATCGCAACACTTTGCTGGTGCCAGCCACTAAATGTCTTTTGAATATTAACTCTATCAGTCCTTATAACCTTGTGACAAGTATTATTATTATTTCCACTTCACAGGTGAGGAAACCGAGGCAGAGCAGTGCAGTTACCTCCCCCAGGCCTCCAGCTGGTACATAACCCAGCACTGGGCTGCTGACCACAGGGGATGCCACCTGTCTCCCCAGGTCCACCCTGCTGTCTAAAGGAGGGGAGGGAAGGAGACAGCTGAGGGGGGGCCCACCCTGCAGGGGCAGTCAGGTAACCCACCCAGGGTCACGCAGCTTCTGCAGCTGCAATTCCAACCCCAATCTGCCTGTATCCAAGGCTCCTATCAGCTGGACCAACCACTCCACACTAAACTGGCTTTATTTTATACTCGAGTTGTGGGCTTTATCTTTTCTTTATAAATTCTTGATAGAAATTTATATGAGCCTCAAGTTCCTTTACGGAGTTCTCAGACCCTTATTAATCAGCTGGATGATGGGGAGTGATTTACTTAACTTCTCTTCCCCACGAGGGAGATGATGACAGCCATGTTCATGTTGTCATCCAGGCAACAAACTTCACTTGAGTTATTATTAAGTACAGGGCGTGACATGAGGTGTCCCCTGGACCCTGTGGTCTGATGGGGAAGAAAGAACTAAATATAAAATACAAACAACGTGTGGCCAAGGAGAGAAAAGTCAGATTACAGAACAGGAGAGCGGGCAGAACACTTCAATAAGCTGCTCTCTAGAGGACATCACGCTGGAATGAAGGAGAGGAACACGGCTTGAAAAATTGCCATGGCAACGCTGGCCTTTGGACAAGACAGTCCATCTCCGGGGGTCCCTGTAAAGTGGCAAAGAGCACACTCCTGCGACTAAAGGAGAAAAGCTGGGGTCACTTGCAGGGTCCTCGCACCCCAGTTTTGCTGCTCTCCACACATATACTCAGAGTTTCCAGGCTGCCTGAGGTTGGTGAGGGTGGCTCAGAGCTGGAGCTAAACAAATACTCACTTGTACTGTGACTGGTCATTGCCGCCGACATCTGGGGATGTCAACTTCTGCAGTAAAATTCGTATAATACTAACAAAAAGGATGAAATTGACCTGCACGAAAAAGAGACGACACGTTTGTGTGTGAAGTCCCCCTGCAAGGGAGGTGGTGTGGCCGGGATGTGTGTGGCTCAGCCCGCCCTAAACGGGGCTCCAGGCACCGCTGTTTCAGAAGCACCAGGGCCCTGCCCCCTAGTTCTGCTCTTCCCTGCCCCACCCCCCTGAGTCAGAGCCAGACACTGTCTCTCTGCTGCATCACATACGTTCCGACCCCAGGGCGCGGCAGCTGAGTTGAGAAAATTAATTTTGAGACGTGAAATCCGCAGGTGGAAATCCAGTTCTGCTCTAAGGCTGCACACCTGGGGGACCTGACTCTGACCCCCACCCCACCCCGAGGTTCCCCTGGAGGACTGTCTCTTTCTCGCCCTCCGCTTCACTGAGAATTCGTCCTGAAGGTGGGCCAAGCCCACCATGCAAGAGCTCAGCCTCAGGGTACTTGTCTCAGAAGACCTAGTAGAACGGGCCCCTTATAGTTACTACCAGACAGTGGGCTCGCTCTCTGCCCAAGTGTGCAACCCGGCAGGCAACTCACGTTTCAATACAGAAATGACTTACTATAATAGAAATTAAAATTGGTGTTCGTATAACCCACCAGGGAACACTGTGGTCATTGGTATCCCAGCAACTGTTGAAAAGAGAGAAGGAAAATCACGTTACCACCAATTCCATCTACAAACCAAGCACAGGAGGATAAGCACACTGCAGACTCACCCTTTCCCCGGGGCTTGAACACTTTCCCCCGGGGCTTGCGAAACAAAGCGCCCCGGCCATGAGCCCTCTCACTCACGCGGCTCCTTAGGGCGTCCCTCCTGACTGCCACGCGCTCTCTCCAGCAGGAAGCTGGGGTGGGCGGCTTGTAAAATGCCTCCAGCTCACTCCGTTACCCACACCCCTTCCCAGCAGGGGCAGAGACCACCCTCGTCCTGGGTCCTAGCTGGTTGACAGCAGGACGTGGAGTCCTTGGAACCCAGCGTATGCTGCCTAGACCCACGGCCCTGGCTGCCCCTGCAGGTGCCTGTGGCGTGTGAGTGAGCCAGGCTGAGGCCAGGAGAACCGCCCCAAGTTCCAGGGACAGAAACACACCAAATCAACTGGAACTATGTGAGCTCCCAGCTTTGGGTGGTTTGTTACTGGTAGTGGACAACTGGTAGACCCTGGGTCCCGCATGAGGCACAGCGCCGGTGGTGGGAGCTCTTGGTGCTTGGGTCTGGGCCACGGTCTGGCTCACTGTGCACACGAAGCAGAAGTGCTCTGGGCCCTGGTCCAACCGCGCTACCTCAGAGAGCTGCGCCCCAGCTGGCCTCTCAACCCGGCCTCCTCGCTGGGCTGGCTGCTCCGTCTCTGCCTGGTTGACCCCACCCTCAGCTCCGCTGCAAGGCCCAGCTCAGCCCCACCTGTCCCTTGGCTCTTCTCCAAGCACTCCAACCCGTATTCCTCCCCGTGCAGTTCAATGTCCTCCCCATCCGTGTCCAAAGGCTGCCTTTGACCAGATACGAAGCTTCTCTCTGGTTTCCCAAGACCAGTGATGCCAGGACCTCAGTGCTGCTTGACCTCTCTTTACAGGCATGGCACTCACCCTGTGTCTTCTAGTGAAAGCCTGGCCGCAGTCCACGCACCTGTGCAGACGGTGGGGATGCCTGCAGAAAGACACCTGGTGACCACAACCCCGTGCTGGTTACTTGCACCAGCCCAGCAGGGGCACATGTGGGAGCTTTCATTAGCCTGATGGTCAGGGACAAGGGCCTTCCGATGAAAAGATCAAGTGGAAGCTCTTCATAAATACATACAGGCTTATGCTCATGCCTTACTAAGCAGTGAAGATAACTGAGTATGTGTCTGAAGGCTTCATGGTCCTGAAACGCATCTCTGTGTTTCTGGGTGTCGGTGTCAATGTGCTGGGGAGGCTGTGTTCAGACTTGGCAAAGACCTGCAGGGGAGTCCCTCACTGTGAAGGTGGGGGTCCCACAGCTGACGCACAGCCCTGCTGATGGGCACGTTAGTGGGACCTCGTGATAGATGGTCTCCCTGCTTCTGCTCCTCCCAGGCCCCTACCTTCTGACTTGCCCACCATCAGGGTTTGCCCCAGGAATGAGAGTCAGAGCAGTTTTAAATCAGGTCCTGGCTCCCAGAAATACTAAGCTGTTGGCTCTAGAAAAGCTCTTCCTACAGGGGCGGCACAGCATTTTTCTGAGCTGAAAGCACCTGCATTTATAGGTCAGAGAGGACAGCAATCAGGAACCTGGGGGGCTTGGGGGTGGCAGTGGGCTGTCGGGGGGAGTCCTTACCCCATCCAATCAGGAGATAGGCCACAAAGCGCCGGCTGGGGGAGAAGATGGCCACCAGGAGGGTGTGGAGGTACACCCCCTCCACCAGAAGCCAGTAGAAGTTGGCCATGATGCAATACTGGAAGAAGACCAGGCTCAGCTTGCAGCCCACCTGGATGCCACAGACAGAGTGAGAGAGCACACTGCGTTTGGATGAGGACTTTCGGGGCGGGCAGCCGGCTCCAGGTCCCAACGCGAGCCCGTGCTGCACGAGGCGCGTGGCCACCCAACACAGAGGTGCCGCCTGGAGGTGTGTGCCTGTTCAGGTGAGGCCCTGGAACTCGCTGGAGGGTAGCATGGGGCCCAGGCAGATGCACAGTGTCCCTGAGGGTGACATGTAACTTTGAGAGTGACCATGTGGGGCCTGGCACGCTTGGCTGACCTCCCTCTCCTTCCTCCTGACCCCCCTCCTCCCTGCATCCCCCCTCCTCCCTGCATCCCCCTCTCCTCCTGCATCCTCCTCTCCTCCCTGCATCCCCCTCCTCCCTGCATCCTCCTCTCCTCCCTGCATCCCCCTCTCCTCCTGCATCCTCCTCTCCTCCTGCATCCTCCTCTCTTCCCTGCATCCCCCTCTCCTCCTGCATCCCCCTCTCCCTGCATCCCCTCTCCTCGCTGCATCCTTACCCTCCACTCACTTCCATTTTTTCTCCTCTGTTCTTCCTCACTGTGCACTCTTAACAAGGGATGGAAAAATAAAGGAATAAACAAGAAACCCACCAAATACATTATTTCCCCAGGAGTTTTGAAAGGGAAAAATTATGTATTACATAAAGTAAATGCATTTTTAATCTCTCAGACCTTCATATAAGTAAACATATCAGGTATTTCCACGTCATGAGCAAACATGAAATTGAGGCTTTCAATCACTAAGCTTATATAAGTGAGCTGAAAACAAGAACAGTACTTTCACTTCTATCCTTCTTCTGTATCTTTGCAGCCGCCTCCCCTAATATGTGTATGTGGCTGATAGGTGGATGTACTTCCATATATGTGGACACACTCATACACGTGTGTGGGGTGGACAGAGTTGCAGGCAATGCACGGCAGCCTCTCAGCTGGCTCCCCGGGGTCATGAGGCGCTTGGACTCACAGCGGCTCCATCCTCTCCAGGACGCTCCAGCCCCTGACCTCGCACCAGGTCTCTCTTGCCTAAGTGGAGTGTGGTTCCGTCTCTTTCTAAGGCGGTTACGGTTTACTGATGCTGAGGGCGGGGAGGGGGTCTGCATGTGGAGGCGGCCCACTGGACATCGGGGCTGGGCCGCCGTAAGTGGAAAGACGCACGTGACAACACTGCTGTGGAGACAGGAGAAGCGACCCAAGACCTCGTTGGGACAGTGACAGAGGCGCGTGCTGGGTGTCGAGGAGGGAAGAGCTCCACACCCACGGGTGGAGGGAACCTGTGGTGAGCCCTGCTGGCCGGCGCAGAGGGCACGTCCTGCACACGCAGCATCCGTAGCACCCGTGGCATCTCTGCCTTTGGAAAGCTGTCTAGCACTATCTGTCGCAGTGTAAACACATGTGCCCTTTGGTCCCTCCAGTCTCTCTCCAGACCCACCTGACCGAGGTGAGAGCACTGGTGCATGAAGATACACGTACACTGACGCTTGTGGGGACAGAAGATACAAAAACAGGGTGTCGTGCAGATTACGTCACACCTGCACGGTAGATTCAAAGCAGACCCTGAGACACCGCTAGACTCAGAGGATTTCCAGGATATCCTGTTGGAGGAGGAAAGAGGACACAGCGTGTTTAAGATGATTCCAATTCCATTTTCTTGATAAAATGTTTAAAACGCCATGTCTGCATTTCTTTCCTGTTGCTCATCCACCATCAACACACTCTGAGGACAGGAGGTTTTGGGGGTTGACGGGCTGTCGGCTGACCTCGTCTTCTTTGGCGTGGAGAGGCCGACGGCCATGCGGCCGGGACAGCGCCCCACACAGACCCCAGCAGGGTCTCAGCCAGCCCCGTCCCCTGTCTCAGAGCCTCCGTCACTGCACACGGCCAGATGTCCAGGGGGCCGATCTCCACTGTCCGTGGGGGTCCTGACGGTCGGCTTCAGGTGGCCCTCTGGGCGCTCATTTTCTCTAGACTGGAGCACGGTTTCCACAGGTTTAGATCAAACCCAGACCAACAAGTGCAGAGAACGAGGCGCCCACACATGTGCGGGCTGGCCTAGGTGGGGACGGAGGCAGGGGTTCTGTCTCCTGGCCCATGTTTTGATCCAATAAAGACACTGGCTTCTTTGAGCCCCAACTCCTTGAAAAGGACGAGAAAACAGCACCTACCACGAGGGTTGTCAAAGGCAAAATCAGGTGTCACAGCTGGAGATACGTGTCCTCTCAGGCTCTACGGGGCCAGACGGCATTTCCCTAGAGTGCTGGGAAGACTTATAGCATCTGCAGGTGCTGGCTAAGAGCAAGTCAACAGGATATTTTGTTTAAACATGTGAAGATGGCAGCTGCAGGGCTGGGGATATGGGCCTTGGTGCCTCTGTGGGTCTCATGCCTGGAGCCCTCAGTGCGCAGTGAGCGGCAGAGGCGATGGCGTGGTGATGTCCACGTGTGCAGTTTCACTCGTCCTGTGTCCACAGCTGCCCCACACTCGAGGACATGGGCTCCCCCAGCACCATGCAAAGCCCCTCCTTTGGAGCCGTCTTTCCAGGGACGGAGCCAAACTCGTGATGGGCAGAGTCTGAAGGGTGTGTGTGTGCCTGGGTCTGTGCGCCTGTGTCTCTTTGTGAGCGTACGCACGCCTGTGCGTTTCTGCGTGCCTGTGCACCTCTGTGTGCATGTGTTCTGCGTGTGTGTGCACTTGTGCACCTGTGAGTGTTGATGGGCTCTTCTCACTTCCCCTTCTCCTGCCCCCTCTGCCATTCTGGCCCGGGCTGTGGGCCTACATGGCAGCTCAGTGGGCCCAGGACCCTCTGCAATGTGCAGACCCCCAGCCCAGCCTCCAGCCCTTGTCTCTGGCTCTCCGCCTCCCCCCGACCCACCCGGGACAGCAAGCAGCTGGTCAGCATTCAGTTTTGGGCCGGGTGCATCCCTGTTCAGATGCGTCAGCCTCACTGCAGAGCCCAGGGTGGGCTTACCCCTAGGCAGGTGGGACTTAGGGCAGGGACACCCAGGTCCTAGCTTACCCCTAGGCAGGTGGGACTCAGGGCAGGGACACCCAGGTCCCCGTTGCTGCCCGTCCCTCAGCCAGATCCTCCGTCTACACAGCAGGAGAAAGTTGAGAGCACCGCTCCAGGGCCTGCTGTCTGTGGGCCCGTCAGGGTCACTACGTCCTTTAATGAAGAGCTAAGTACGGAGCGCTGCTTCGAGCAGAGCTTTGAGACACAGAGACGGGACCGAAGGCTCCTCAGCGGGAGGACAGCCAGGCACCCCTGCTCCAGGCCTGCGGGTGCACCCCCAGCTGTGCAGCGGAGGCTCGATCTAGGGACGAGAGCCCAGGGGCCGCACTTCCACCTGCGGCTGGGACTTGCCAGGTGGAGGATCTTGTTGCTAATTTCTTATTATATTCAGTCCACATGCCTCCTGGTCAAGATTATCCCAGGAGTATATTGATATTTATTGCACCTGCAGACCTAAGAAGCAGCTGAAGTTCTTCGGTGTGATAAAGGCTTTACTATGTTAAAACGACATTGACTCAAATCTGCTCAGTCCGGGGCAAGGGTGGCAGCACGTGAATCCATCCGCTTGGGAGGCGGGCGGAGAGCAGCATTCCGGCTAGTGTGGAAGAGCTGTGACCAGCACTAGGGTGCCGTGTAGAGCCCAGGCGGAGGGTGCGGCTGGGTGTCGGAAGACTGGGTAGAAGGACTTGATCTCAGAGGAGCTCAATATAAACGCACTAAACTCAACTATGCCTTAAAGGCCCACTAATGTCCACCACAAGCCAAGCCTGCACTGCAGAAACTAACAGTTAAGGTGATTCATCCTCTTGCAAAGAGCTGGGTCCGCGGGTCACGGGCGCGCACTGCGCTCCCAGCAGGTGCTGCGGGGACGCACTCACCGCGCAGGTGATTTCCACCCAGCAGTCAGGGGAAGCATCTACTGCTCAGAATCCCGGACGTGTGCGGAGAAAACGGCGTCGTGCGTGCCCACCCGTGCCAGGAACATCCGGCTCGAGCTGCCGCTGGTGCTTCGGGGCAGCGGCCTCTTGGGAGGCCGGCTCTGCCTGGGGTCAGCACTCCGGCCGTGACCTCCCACCGGGCAGTGCCCACGTGCCCACCTTGTGTTTCTGGCCACCGTGGGCCTGCTCCGAGCTCAGGCCCGCTCCCGCGCCCTGACGGGGACCACCGGCTCTGGGACTTCTTCCCGATGCCAAGTGGGGTTGGAGTAAAGGGATGGGTGGTGGGGAGGGAGTTCGGTGGAGCTGGAGTTCACACAGGCACCTGCCCCCATGAGAGGACCCCGCCCACAGGGACAGCCTTACCCAGGATGACGGCTGGTCGGGGCAGTGCAGAGTCCCTGAGCTGGAGTACAGAACGTCGTCCTTGACCAACACCGAGATGGCCCGCAGGATGAAGGAGAGGAACAGGTTCAGGTGGATGTAGTTCCTGGTGCAATGCAGCTTCCTGCGGAGGGGGGAGGCGGTGGTGGGAGGGGAGAGGGGAGTAGAATGGCGGGGAGAGGGTGATGGGGGAGAGGGGGAGGCATGGATGGGGACAGAAGGGAATTGGAGGGGAATTGGAGGGGGATGGGAAGGGGGAGGAAATAATCAAACACTGATTTGGGGCACACTTTCATAGTTGCCTGTGTGGCTTTAATCTTAAGGCTTCTTTTTTATGGAAGTTAATCATTTATTTAACTATTCCTTATTGTATATTTAAGATGTTTACAGCTTTGCATTATGATAAATATTTTTGTGCATAAACCTTTTCCCTTATTTCTGACTTAGCGCCTTAGATCAGAGTCCTAGAAACAGGAGTTCAGCATAAAAGTATAAAGCAAAGCCGTGCTCAGTCGAGCCTGCGGTGGCATGCCCCCACTTCACAGATGTGCAGACCACCCATCTTTGCAGCAAATTTCCGGCAAGACCCACATCAAAGGACCTGTCTCTGAACTTAACTTTATGTGATATTTTGCTTCTCTAAAAAATGCTCAAAACATTTTGTTTATAGTTATTTTACAACACTTAAATTCTGCTTTGGAGAAGACTTAATTGGATACTTGCTTTAACTCTGACTTTTAATTGTCTGGAGTCTTTAAGAAACAAGCTGTCCCACACAGATGCACTTCCAACATTGTTAATCATTAACTCTTTAGGGTTAAGTAAAGTTTACAATTTTTGAAGAACATTAAAAAATGTATACTAAAATAGACTTCCACCTGTGGCTACGAAGGGAAGCTTATCTGACTTCCCTCCCACTAGGGGGTCAACGTGATTTAAAAAATTATCTACTTGGAGAGCAGCGGAAGCAGCTAGGACTCGAAGGACAGGGTGCTGGTGAGGAGGGAGGCACTGGGGCTCTTTGGGCACCCACCTCCTCTTGTCTCCTGGGCTGTTGGTTAACCTACGTCTCAGGGCACAGCAGCCAATTAGAGAACAGGGGCCCAGAGCTTGTAACATCGTCACTGGACGGAATGAACAACAAAGGAAGTTAAGGGCTTTCAAGTTAACAGACTCCAGGAGCAATGATTCTGGAGAAAAGGAAAACACAGAGAGCCCAAAATTCAGCACGCAGTTATCTACTGAGGTTTTCCTTTCCTTTTTCCATTGCCTAAGGTGTTCATGTGTTGGATGAGTAGAAAGATTCCCAGGCCTTCATCTGAAACCCCTAAAAGGCTATGACGTAGGAATAATGACAAAAAAGCCTTCACAGAGCCTGAAATACAGCCTCAAGTCAACTCAATCCCTGCCTGGCTCAGGCTGGTCTGCCCATGTTGCTAGAAAAATTAAATCCTCTCTGTAGTAAGAGATCATCTAAAGTCTCTACAATTTAATTATATGTAATTTCAGTAAATTAATAAGTATGCTATAAACAGTACCAAGTGATCAAATACAGTTAAAAAGGAAAAAACAAAAACAAAAATAAACAGAGAACAGAAGGAGATCCAGACGCTGGCATTTTAAGACATGGACTGTAAAATTACTCTGATTAATATAGCCAAGAAAATTGGTGAAGATATGGAGAACCTTATTAGAGGATGGAATTAATTGTAAAAATCAGATGGAAAATTGAAAACTTAAAAAAAAACCCTGAAATTAAGAATTGAATAGCTGGGTCTAACATTAGAGTAGACACTGTAAATCAGAGTATTATAAGTTGGAAAATAGATCAGTAGAATGTGTCTAGACGAAAATAGAGAGAAACAAAATAATGTAAAATATAAAGAAATAGGAAATATATGGGAAATGATGAAAATGTTAAACATACTTGAAAATGGAGCTTCAGAAGGAGAGGAGAAAGGATAAAGTAGAAGCAATGTTTGAAGAGATACCAGTCAAGAATTTTTGAAATTGATAAATAACAGATTAAAGAAATTCCACTAACTCCAAGAAGGAGGATTACAAAGAAAACCACACTAGAGCCCATGATAGTATAACTGCTAAAAACCAAAGACAAAGAAAAAAGTCTTCAAAGCACCCAGAGAAAGACTCATCCTTCAGTGGAATAATGGTGAGACTGGCAGCTGACTTTTTCAAAAGAACTAATGATGCACATCTTTAATGTGAGGAAAGAAAACAACTGCCCACAAAAAATGCAATACTATCAAGAACATCCTCAGACATGAAGGCAGGGCTTCCCTGGTGGCGCAGCGGTCGGGAGTCCGCCTGCCGACGCAGGGGACGCGGGTTCGTGCCCTGGTCTGGGAAGATCCCACATGCCGTGGAGCGGCCGGGCCCGGAGCCTGTGCTCCGCGATGGGAGAGGCTACAGCAGTGAGAGGCCCGCGTACAGCAAAAAAAAAAAGAGGCAAAATTAAGATGATCTCAGGCAATCAAAAATCATGAGAATTCACTCCTGGGAGGCCTGTGCCGAAGGAAACACTAAAAGGAGATCTTCAGGCAGGAGGAAAGTGATCCTGGATGGAAACATGAAAATTGAAGGAGGAATGAAGAGCACCAGGACAGACAGACAGGCAACTGAAAATAAACACTGACTTCCAGACAACAACCGTAATCATGCCTTGTGGTACTTATAAAATGCTATGAAGTCTTGAGTTGACTGGGAAGCAGTAAAAATAGCAACTGGAGGTTAACACCTATGAGACAAGGATGCATGTTGTTAATATGGGGTGAAAACCAGAAGAATAATAGAATATATAACTAACAATCTGAAAGGGGAAAATTGGAATAATAAAAATACTTGACAATTTAAAAAGAAACACGAAGTGAGTGCAGGAGCAATGAAGCAGCTGAGACAATTGAAAGCAAAGAGATAGAAGACGGATTAAAACTCCAAGTTGTCAGTAACTAGTCTAAATGTGAGTGTAAAATACTGTATGTAAAAATAAACATAGACTGGAAATAAAAAGCAAATCTCAATTAATGGAGCTTGTAAAAAAAAATAAATGGAGCTTGTAAAACACTCAAATTAAATATAAAACAGGGAAGTTCAAAGTAAAAGCACAGAAAATATATCTTGCAAATATCAAATAAAGAAAGCTAATATAACTACATTAATATAAGAGTAGATTTTTTAAAATCAAGGGACATTACTAAACATGGACAGTTTAATAGGAAAATAAAACATTAAATGGGTATGCCCCTAATAACATAACCTTAAAATATATAAAGCAAACAGTGAAAGAAATAAAAGAAGAAATAGACAAGTCCACAATTATAGTTGGAAATTTAAATACATGTCTGTCAGTAACTGATAGAACAAGTAGTTAAAACAAACAGTAAAATTTAGAATATTTAAATAACATGATCATCAAAATTATGTAAATGACATATGTAGCATACAAACCAATAACTGTGGAAATTATATTGTCTTCAAATGAAAATGAAACTTTTACTAAAATAGACCACATTCTGAGTCATAAATCAAGTCTCAACAAATTGTAGAGGATTTAATTCATGTGGTATGCTCTCTGATTACCATGAATCAAGCCAGATTACCATGAATTAAGCCACAATCCAACTTGTTACTAATTTTCTATTCAGCTTAGAAATTAATCTATAGTTTTCTGTAGCCTATGAGTTAAAAAATAATTAAAAAAAAGAGTTTAGAAAAATTAGAACTCGATAATGGAAAACACATATTTAAATGTAAAAGATGGAACTAAAGCAGGTCTGAGAGGGAAATGCGTAGGTATAAATAAACGCATTTTAAACAAAGGAAGGCTGAACATACACCTAACTTAAGAAGCTAGAAAAAGCTACCACATAGAAACCAGAGAACGCAGAAGGAAGGAACCAATAAAGATAAGCGCACAAGCCAGTCAATTAATGAATAAGCATACAGGGGAGAAAATTAAAGTCCAAAGTTGATTCTTGGAAAACACTGATAAAACTGATAAAGCTTTATACAGTAAGATTCATCAAGATACAAAGAAGGAAAATAAAAATGACCAATACCAGGAATGAGAAAGGAGATATAAGTATAGCTTTTACATACGTGAAAAATATAATAAGAGATATAGAAATGTAGGTGAAATGAATAGATTCCTTGAAAAATACAACTTATAACTAACATAGGAGAAACAGAGAATCTGAATTGTCATATGTCTGTTTTAAAAACTTGAACCTTAAAAGAAAACCTTCCCACATGACAGCTCTCTGCCCAGATGGCTTCACTGGTGAATTCCACAAACGCTACGGAAGAAATAGCACCTTATCTAACCCACATCATTCCACAGGATAGGAAAGGGGGCACTTTATTATTCACCTATGGACAAGCACAACTGTCATATCAAAGCCTATCTTACGAGAAAGGAAAATTATATCAAATTCATGACTGTAGACACAAAAATCCTCAACAAGACACTCGTAAACTAAACCCAGTTATATAGTAAAAGGATAATATATCACAACCAACTAGGGTTAATTTTAGGAATGAAAGGTAGATTTAATATCAGAAAATCTACCTATGTATTTTTTCACATTAAATGAACAAATGATAAAAACCATCTGCTCATCTCAATATACGCAGAAAAATCATCATAAATTCAGCATCCATTTGTGATTAAAAACTCAGAAAACTGGGAATTGAAAGGAATGCTCTTAATCTGGTAAAGAGTATCTTCAAAGTATCTGCAGCAATCGTCACGCTTACAAGTGAAATATTGAGAACTTTCACTCTGAGCTCAAAAATAAGAAAAGGTGGTCCTCTATCATCACTTCTATTCATACTGTGCTTCACAAAAACTTGAGCTGCATATAAGAAGAATCCAGATGAGTTTACAGAATAATTATAAAATTCATAAATAAGTTTGGCAAGTCTGCTGAAGCAAGATCAATATATCAATGTCAATTCCTTTTCTAAACGTTATGTGTACACAAATATATACGACAGCATAAACAAATACCTCAGCATGACTATCAAAAGACGTCCATGATGTTTACTCAGAGAACCACAGAATATTATTGAAAGAAATTAAGAAGGCCCAAACCAATGGAAGGATCTACTATAATCACTGGTTGGATGATTAAAAACTGTAAAGATGTCCAGTCTATCCAAGCTGATCTACAGATTCAATGCAATCCAAAATGAAATCCCAGGAGAGTTTTTTTAATGGCTACTGACAAGCTGATTAAAACAATTCACATGTAAGTGCAGATGACCAACCTCTTCCTAGTGAGAAAGAAGAGCTGACAGATTTACACTGCTGGAAGTCAGGGCTTATTATAAAGGCACAGCAATGACAGCAATGTAAAAACGGCACGTGATAGATAAAGAGGGAAACGGGACAGAGCAGGGCATCCAGTCCCTTGATACACAGCCACAAAGATGCCTTTGCAACGCACTGGTGCAGGTGGGCTTTCCAGGTAATGGTCCTGGAGAAACTGAACACAGAGAAAGCGAACGACCTTAACCCCTACCTCACACCATACACAAAAATAAATCACCAGTGGATCATAAACCTATACATGAGAAGTTAAAATAATAAAAATTTCTAGATGATAACAAAGAAGAACATGCCAGAGATATTTTAAACAGGCTCAGGAAGCTCTGACTACAAAGACAGATGGTCAATAGGCTTCATTAAAATGAAGAACTTTCACTGATCAAAAGACTCATTAGGGGGGTGTAAAGTCGAACCACAGTGCTAGAGATAAAATCTGTGATACCCATATCTGACGAAAGGCTGCTCTCACAGGACTCCTAAAAATTAACTTAAAAAAAGACAGACAGCTGAATAGAAAAATGAGCAAACACTTGAAATGGTCCTGCAGGAAAAAAAGTTTCCAAACACATTATATCATTATTCACCAGGGAAATGCACATTAAAAACACAATTCTATATTACTATAGACAGTGGGGGGGGAGGTGGAGTGGAAGGAGTCTCCGCAAGGCAGGTGGGCACGTGCAGTACCTGGAGAGACTACACCTGTGCATGGCCTACGACAGGAGAGACATATGAACGTAAAGTAAACATGAATATAAATATAAGTGTGCACACACACACGCACATCTGAAGAACTGTGTACGCGCGTGCAGGAGAGAACTCACAAGAATGTCCACAGCAGCCCTGCTTGTGGTCGCCCCAAACCGAGAGGCACCCACGTCTCCGTGGACACTGAACAAAGAAATGAGTTGTGTTATCTTCACACAGCAATAAAAAAGAACAGGATAACTGCACGCAACAATTCGGAAGAACCTCCCTGCAAAACGCTGAACTGGGGAGACTGGGGCGTTCCTTCTGTAAGATCCTAAAATAGGCAAAAGCAGTGCGTGGTGTCAGAACTCTGAATAGCGGTCACCTTCTGGGAAGTGGGTGGTGACGGACACGCAGCGGCCTGGAGATCGGCTCCTGGTGCTAACCGTGCTGGACGGCGACCTGGGCGCTGTGCTCCCTGGGGACAAGCATCACACTGCATGTGGAGCCCTGCCCACGTCCCTGCATGCACACTTCACTCAGAAAAGTCCATTTCTGTGTATTCAGCGTGACCCCAGACCTCGGTAATGACGACATTAAATACGACACAGGAGCAGTTCTGAAGCTCAGTGACCCTGCGCTGCGGTCCGACGGCTGCAGGCTCGACGCTGCCTCGGCCTCGTGTGCTCCTCGTGCTGGGAGCTCTCATCTCTCCAAACCCTTTTCTTTCTTTTCTTCTTTTCTCCACTCCTCTTCCCTTTCCCTCTCCCCATGTCTCTCCACTGAGCGGGGCTGGGGTTTGTTGCTGTCCCCCAGGTGAGCACAGCCCCCCCAGGTCAGCAAGCTGTCCAAACGAGTCACGTTGCCGGGTCTCTCAGCGACGCTTCACCACACAGTTAAAGTTTCACTTCCAGGCACTGATCTAACGGGTGACGGATGTAGCTGAAAGCGTGTCTCCAGATGACAGGCTGGAATCCGCCCCCGACGGTGGCGTGAAGGGGCTCCCGAAGGCGAACGGGGTGAAGGTGGTGGTGGCTCGGGGCCCTGCGCTCACCCGCTCAGCAGCCTGGGGCACGTGGCGCCTCCGAGGCCTCCTCCTCTAACTGGTAAAGCTGGGACGTGAGAGCACTTACCTGGTGGAGGTGTCGTAAGGGCCCAATTAACAAGCCCCTATGAAATGCATGGCACAGTGTGTTAGCAATTACTGCTGCTATTCCTGGGCCTGTGAGGACCACAGGCCGCACTCGAGGATGCCAGCAACAGTGACCGCCCACGACTCCCACACAGAACCAGGCCCCGCGTTTGATACCCAAGTCTGCATGCCCTTCGGGAAAGAAAGAGATGAAGAAATGAGATGTTCCATTTCTCCACTGTAAAGTAAGAACCTAAGTGTCCATTGACAAATGAATGGATAAAGAAGATGTGGCACATCTATACAATGGAATATTACTCAACCGTAAAAAGAAACGAAATTGAGTTGTTTGTAGTGAGGTGGATGGACCTAGAGTCTGTCATACAGAGTGAAGTAAGTCAGAAAAAGACAAATACCGTATGCTAACACACATATATGGAATCTAAAAAAAAAAAAAAGCTTCTGATGAAACTAGGGGCAGGACAGGAATAAAGACACAGACCTAGAGAATGGACTTGAGAATGCGGGGAGGGGTAAGGGTAAGCTGGGATGAAGTGAGAGAGTGGCATGGACATATATACACTACCAAATGTAAAATAGATAGTTAGTGGGAAGCAGCCGCATAGCACAGGAAGACCAGCTTGGTGATTTGTGACCACCTAGATGGGTGTAGAGAGGGTGGGAGGGAGACGCAAGAGGGAGGAGATATGGGGATATATGTATACGTATAGCTGATTCACTTTGTTTTACAGCAGAAACTAACACAACATTGTAAAGCAATTATACTCCAATTAAGATGTTAAAAAAAAAAGAACATGGTTGCTTGATGCTTTCGTAGCTTATGGGCTATATTTTGGAGAATAAATGTTCGATGACTGCAAAGAATTCCGTTTCCTGGGTGTAATCACCATGACAATGGAGCGTGTTATTTTTATAACATGGATTTTAGAATTAACTCAGTCTCTCAGCTCTCCAGGGAGGTGGCATCAGCAGATGGAAGTGGGAAGGGTGCCTGAGTTGAAGGCAGAGCCTGGGACTGTACTCCATCCCTGGGCTCTGGGCACTTTTTCCTGGGATCATTGCACACTGAACCAGCAGAATGACAGCCAATGCAGACACATCCTTTTTCTAACTAAGAAGTGTCACCTGCAGCTGAAGAATGATGTCCATGTAAAGAAGACTGTGATATGCATAAAAGCATTGGAGACTCTCTTAATGGATCATGACCGTATTTGCAATAATTCCAGAATGCTATTGCTGGCTAGTTGTTAAATACATCATGAAGTGCAAATCTGAGGGAAATTGCTGTCAAGAATATGGATTGCTCAACATGCGAGCTCTTTAAAAACAAACTGAAAATTTTCTAATTCAAGTTACCCTGTGCTGGCTTACCTCCCTAAATGTTTCCTTTCTTTTTTATATTTAACAATTTCAAGATTTAAAAATGTACAATAAAATGCAGAAGATAGCAGAACAAATATTAATATAATACCAGTGTTTTTTTAAGAACTTTTTTTATCATATAAAATATTATAGGTCTTCCCCACACTTTTCAAAGTGCAGTTCTGGGTTAAAGGCATTGCCTCATTCTTTCTGAGAATTATCAACTACCTCACACAGCCGAGATGCCTGAAACTAGAGGAGCACCACTTAACGTCTGCTGAGATCTCCGCTACCTGCTCCATCACCTCCACTCACTCAGTTTTCTTCCAAGTATGGACTTCCTAATGTTCTAAAAACACTCCATTTGTTATATCACTGATTTTATATGAAGACCGGCTAACATTTGAACTATACTTTAGCAAAGGGAAATAAGATATGTGGTGTGTGGGAGGAAAATAAAAGCGGAGTTGGTGTTCCCAAGAGAACCTCCAGATGGAGCCAGAGGCCGCGAGGAAGTGAGGCCACCACGTCTCAGCCAGACGGGATCTGAGCTCTGACCACTCACTGTCCTGACGAGGCGTCCAGAAGGTCTGCACAGTGTTCCAGAAACTCAGGTACATATCAGACCCCACCCCCTGAGCACCTTGTGGCAGCCTGTCCCTTAAGGACAACATTTCCTTCTGCATCAGAGCCAATCCTAGCTCTTGCCAGACAACTTCAACAACCTGCGGCTCTTGCCTTTACAAGCCCCGACTCCTTCTCTTCCCTGGAACACTCTCAGCTTCACCTGAGTCTGTGTTTCTCGAATTGCAATTCCTGAGACCCCAAATAATGCTCTCTGTTCTCTACAGATTATTATTATTATTATTATTATTATTTTTGTTGTGTGTGTGTGTGTGGTACGCAGACCTCCCACTGCTGTGGCCTCTCCCGCTGCGGAGCACAGGCTCCGGACGCACAGGCTCAGCGGCCATGGCTCACGGGCCCAGCCGCTCCGCAGCATGTGGGATCTTCCCGGACCTGGGCACGAACCCGTGTCCCCTGCATCAGCAGGCGGACTCTCAACCACTTGCGCCACCAGGGAAGCCCTACAGATTATTTTTTGACAGGTGATCAAAACCCTGTTAAAATAAGCTGGATATCACCCATTTTACTTAAGGCTAGTGATGCTTAAGACCCAGATTTAATCCTAAAAACTAGAACCTTTTCCCAGATAGAAGCGTCGACCTCCATCCTTGAACCCTGACCACCAGCCACACAACGTCTGTCATTAACTCCCAGAGACCTAGCACAGACCTAGGAGGGTCCAGGAGCAGGGGAAAAACAGGCGCCGTTCAGAGAGCACCTCCCACATGCCATGTAGGCTCCATCAGCCTCCATGTAGACGCACAGAGAGGTTAAGCAATTTGTCCAAGGTCACACAGCTGCTAAGAGACTGACCCAGGATTTGAACCTGTCCTCATGCTCCTGAACAAATGACAGTGTCTCTTAACACAGCACCCACTGTGAGGCCCAGATGTGGGTGCTTCTGAGTGGGAGGGGAAGGCCAGGGTGCCTCTGTATTTTCAAAGCATTTGCATATTGCTGTTTAGTAAATAACAGTTGAGCTGCATTCTTTTTTTTTTTTTTTTTTTTTTTTTGCGGTACGCGGTCCTCTCACTGTTGCGGCCTCTCCCATTGCGGAGCACAGGCTTCAGACGCGCAGGCTCAGCGGCCATGGCTCACGGGCCCAGCCGCTCCGCGGCATGTGGGATCTTCCCGGACCGGGGCACGAACCCGTGTCCCCTGCATCGGCAGGCAGACTCCCAACCACCGCGCCACCAGGGAAGCCCCTGAACTGCATTCTTATCCATGGTCAGTACTGTCTCCTCATATGAGCAATGCAGAGTATTTAAATACAAATGTCAACATTAGCATCATATTTCATGCTGGCATTTTCCCAGGGAGTTTGGTTGGCTCGGCACAGAGGAGGGCTTGGAGCTAGTGGTTTCTGCCCTCCTCTGATGGGCCGAGACGGCTTAAATGGATGATTTCCTGTCTCACGTTTCTGGCAGGATTGCGTATTTCTGCCACTTACCTGAAGAGGCAAAGAATTATGCTTCCGGTTGTAAGGGAAATCAGAGAGACACTGTAGCCCAGGGTGTAAATGGCCTTCACCAGAATATAAAACGTGATCTGAAAGAGAGGAAAGTGCATCTGTAAGCTTCTGGTGGCTGGCATTGGACAACGGGCTGGGTTCCTGATCTCACCGTGCGTTCCCTTCAGGTCGGGCTATGGGCTGCTGATGCTGGAACACACGAGGCAGCCTGTCTTGGAGTTCCACCTCCATCCTGAGCCCAAAATGGCACTCTAAACACCAACCTGTTCCCCTATAATTCATTGTGAACAACCTGGGATGGTTTCCATAAAGCAAACCTGCATGGAGGGAGCCGCCTGGGGAAGCAAAGGAAGCAAGGACGTGGGGACCACATTCGGAGGAGGCCTCGAGGCGCCGCCCCGAAGCAGCAGGTTGGACGCGCTCAGCCTTCCGGGTGGGAGAGAGGAAAACCACTGAGCCCGTCTTAACCTCCAGGAGCGAGCAGCCCGCTGAGGTGGGCGCTGGCCCAGCCCTGCGGTCTTCCCCGAGGCCACCCTGCCAGCTCCCGCTAGAACCAAGCGGGTCTGGACCAGGAAGACACCGCCCTACGTAGGGGCTGCCGCCTGCCTCCCGCAGGGTGCGTTCTTCCTCCCCCAGTGAATTCCTGGTGTGATCTGGGTCTTAAGGCAGCGAAGACGGCGGAGCTAAGTGTGAAGAAACAGCAAATCCTGCCTCGAGCGACCCCGTCTGAGGCCTCGCAGGTCGGCGTGTGGGATTTGTCGCTTCGTGGCTTCCAGCCTGCGGGGGAGAAAGCAGAGGGAGAGCTGGGCTTCCGAACCGTCCTTGGAAACCCTGATTTCAGGTTCTGTCCCTCTCCTGTTCGCCTCCTGACGCAGGATTGCAGGCAGGACTGGGGTGTTCGGGGCAGCTGCCATCGCGTCACCTGTGGCAACAGTTCGGGTTACACAGTTGGAAGATGAAACATTTCAAACCCACTGAAAGCACAGAAAACAACGTGATGACCGCACACGCACCTGCTGACAGACGCCAGAACCTAACCAGCCACTGAGTAAAACTGCGGGGGGCCCACTGCCGAGCCCGAGGCTTGACCCCGCCCCCCGTGAGCCTTCACGCTTTCGCGCGTGTGTCTGCGCCGCCTGCTGTCCTGTGCCGCTTTCCCCTGTTCTTAGCTGCCCGCCCTTTAGTATTGCTTTACATTGTCTTTGCTGGGTTTCCCCATGTTTACCTTTTTGTCTTACATTTTTCTTGATTCTCAGTTCTTCCTTCCGGTTTCTTCTTTCCCCTGAAGCACACTCCCTACGCACGTTTAGTGGGGGTCTGCTGGTTGTGGACCCATCGGGTTTTGTTTCTCTTTCAATTCTGAGCAGCCGCTCAGCGGGTGGGTTCTGGGTGCGGACGAGGCCCCCACTTGGGAGGCGGCTGCGTCCGCGCAGTCTGTCTTTAAGGTTCTCCGCAATTTGGTGTGTTCCAGTTTCATCACAGGGGCCTGGCTGTGCATTTTCTTTTATTCACGGTGCTTGCGGTGGTCGGGGTCTCCGTTTCTCCTGCTGAGACTGTGATCCGATTGATGCTGGGCCACCACCGGATGCCCAGAAACTGCTCTATTTCCCGCCCCCTCGTCCCTCTGCTGCATCCGGGCAGTTTCTTTGGCTCTACCTTCCCTGTTCCAGAATTCTCTTTTCATCTGTATCTGATGTGCTGTTTGATATACCTACTTGATTTTCATTTTTTAAAATTAAGGTTGATTTACAATGTTGTGTTAGTTTCAGGTGTACAGCAAAGTGATTCAGTTATATATGTGTGTGTGTGTACACACACACACACACACACACACACACACACGTATATTTTCTTTTTCAGATTCTTTCCCATTATAGGTTATTATAAGATACGGAATATAGTTCCCTGTGCTACACAGTAGGATCTTGTTTATCTATTTTACATATAGCAGTGTGCATATCTTAGTCCCAAACTCCTAATTTATCCCTCCCCCACTTTGCCCTTTGGTAACCATAAGTTTGTTTCCTATGTCTGCGAGTCTGTTTCTGTTTTGTAAATAAGTTCATCTGTATCATATTTTATATTCCACATATAAGTGATATCATACGATATTTGTCTTTCTCTGTCTGACTTACTTCACTTAGTATGAGAATCTCTAGGTCCATCCATGTTGCTGCACATGGCATTATTTCATTCTTTTTATGGCTGAGTAATATTCCATTGTATATATGGACCACATCTTCTTTATCCATTCATCTGTCGATGGACATTTAGGTTGCTTCCATGTCCTGGCTATTGTAAACAGTGCTGCTATGAACATAGGGGTGCGTGTATCTTTTCAAATTATAGTTTTCTTTGGATATATGCCCAGTAGTGGGATTGCTGGGTCGTATGGTAGTTCTATTTTTAGTTTTTTAAGGAACCTCCATACTGTTCTCCAGAGTGGCTGTATCAATTTACATTCCCACCAACAGCGTAGGAGGGCTCCCTTTTCTCCACACCTTCTCTAGCATTTATTATTTGTAGATTTTTTTTTAATGATGACCATTCTGACCAGTGTGAGGTGATACCTCATTGTAGGTTTGATTTGCATTTCTTTGATAATTAGCAATGTTGAGCATATTTTCATACGCCTATTGGCCATCTGTATGTCTTCTTTGGAGAAATGTCTATTTAGGTCTTCTGCCCTTTTTTTTTTTTTAATTAATTAATTTTTGGCTATGTTGGGTCTTCATTGCTGCCCATGGGCTTCCTCTAGTTGTGGCGAGCAGGGACTACTCTTTGTTGTGATGCACGGGCTTCTCATTGTGGTGGCTTCTCTTATTGTGGAGCATGGGCTCTAGGCACGTGGGCTTCAGTAGCTGTGGCACAGGGGTTCACTAGTTGTGGCTCATGAACTCTAGAGCATAGGCTCAATAGTTGTGGCGCACGGGCTTAGTTACTCTGTGGCATGTGGGATCTTCCCGGACCAGGGCTCAAACCCATTTCCCCTGCATTGGAAGGCGGATTCTTAACCACTGTGCCACCAGGGAAGTCCCTGCCCATTTTTTGATTGGGTTGTTTGGAGTTTTTTGTTGTTATTGAGTTGTATGAGCTGTTAGTATATTTAGAATGTAAGCCTTTGCTGGGCGCTTTTTTTGCAAATATTTGCTCCCATTCCGTAGGTTGTCTCTTCATTTTGTTTATGGTTTCCTTTGCTGTGCAAAAGTTTATAAACTTGATTAGGTCCCACTCGTTTATTTTTGCTTTTATTTCTATTGCCTTGGGAGACTGACCTAAGAAAACACTGCTTTGATTTATGTGACAGAATGTTTTGCCTATGTTCTCTTCTAGGAAGTTTATGGTGTCCCGTCTTATATTTAAGTCTTTAAGCTATTTTGAGTTTATTTTTATGTATGGTGTGAGGGAGTGTTCTAACTTCATTGATTTACATGCAGCTGTCCAGCATTCCCAACACTACTTGCTGAAGAGACTGTCTTTTCTCTGTTGTATATTCTTGCCTCCTTTACCGAAGATTAATTGACTGTAGGTGTGTGGGTTTATTTTTGTGCTCTCTGTTCTGTTTCATTGATCCATGTGTCTGTTTTTGTGCCAATACAATGCTGTTTTGATTACTGTAGCTTTGTAGTATCATCTGAAGTCTGGGAGGGTTATACCTCCCCTTTGTTCTTTTTCCTCAAGATTGCTTTGTCAATTCTGGGTCTTTTATGCTTCCATATAATTTTTAGGGTTACTTGTTCTAGTTCTATGAAAAATGTCATGGGAAATTTGATAGGGATGGCATTAAATCTGTAGATTGCTTTGGGTAGTATGCCATTTCAACAATAATAATTCTTCCAATCCAAGAGTATGGGATAGCTTTCCATTTTTAAAATCATCTGTAATTTCCTTTATCAATGTTTTATAGTTTTCAGCATTTAAGTCTTTTAACTCCTTGGTCAGGCTTATTTCTCAGTAGTTTTTTCTTTTTGATGCAATTTTTAAAGGGATCTTTTTTTTACTTTCCCTTTCCAATATTTCATTGTTACTGTAAAGAAATGCAACAGATTTCTGTATGTTTTAATTTTCTTTTTTTTTTTAAGGTCTATTTTTTCCCCCAGATCAGGTCCTTTTTAGAGTATCTCATTTTTGGTTATTTTCAATTTCCTCTTTTTTAAAAAGATAAATTTATTTATTTTGTTTATTTTTATTTTTGGCTGTGTTGGGTCTTTGTCACTGTGCACAGGTTTTCTCTAGTTGCGGCGAGCAGGGGTTACTCTTCGTTGCGGTGCCTGGGCTTCTCATTGCAGTGGCTTCTCTTGTTGCACAGCACAGGCTCTAGGTGTGTGGGCTTCAGCAGTTGTGGCTTGCAAGCTCAGCAGTTATGGCTCATGAGCTCTAGAGCACAGGCTCAGTAGTTGTGGTGCACGGGCTTAGTTGCTCCATGGCATGTGGGATCTTCCTGGACCAGAGCTTGAACTCGTGTCCCCTGCATTGGCAGGCAGATTCTTAACCACTGCGCCACTAGGGAAGCCCTAACAAAACATTTTAAATGCACTTATTTGTATTCTTTGCCAGATGAATCCATTGTCTCCAGTTTCGAGGATGTAATTTCACTGTTCGTCATCTGCTGACTGGTTCTTTGTGTAGTTTGTACATTTAGGTGTGAGCTCATCTTTGGGGTTGATCTATGGGAATTTGGGAGGCCTGGGCAAGGATTTTCTTCCAGAAGAACCCGTGTTTGCATCTGCCAGGCTCCCCAATGCTACCAGTTCAGGAACGCTCTACCTGGATGTCTCAGCTCAGAGTTTCCATACTGGGCAGCATAACAAGAAAACCCAACTTGGAGGAAGGCACACCTGTCGCGACAGATTCTCGGGAAAGCCCGGTAGATGGGAAGGAAGACACCTCAGCAGGGGAGCTGGCAAAGCAAACAAGTTAATCATGACGAGGAAAAGCCTGAGCCCATCAGCAGTGAACCAGGTGCAACTAAAATAATAAGAGAGCATTTTTGTTTGTTTTATAAAACTGGTGATAACTGAAAAAATATGAAACTGCTGGTGAAGGTATTAGCTAAATGGGCATCACATCTGTTCCTAGTGGAAACATGCACTGTCACATTTTTTGGAAAGCCGTTTGACAGTATAATTAAAAAGATGAAAAATATCCTTGTCTTACTTCACATCCTTTAACCAGGAATTTGAGATTTGTGCACAGGTTTGTTTATTGATTAAAATAACAAGATATTAGACAAAACCTAATTTGTGAACAATTGAGTAAATTCAGCATATTCATAAAATAGAATATCACACTGCCCTTAAAAATCTTGTTTTCGAAGGATACTGACTGATTTAAGAAAATGTTCATGATATATTTTATAAAACAAAACAAGCAGAGTGTACATTAAGTACAATGGTAATTTTGAAGTAAATACATAAAAACGGGGAAGAGACGGGGTGGTGTACTGCTCATGTGTTCCTCTTGGAAGGTCCCCCCTTTCCTGTTCACACTAGTGCATGTATGATCAGAGGGGCAGAAACGGGAACCAGTTACGCACGCACCACACGAGAACAGTCCGCTGTTCACGGGTTTGTAACAGGGCCTTCAGTCTTCAGTTCCTAGTAAAATTACTATCAAGTCCCTAAGGGAGAAAATACCTATTTTCTTTACCACCTGTAACATCCATAATCTGCACCACAAACTTCACAAAACAGAACTAAAGGTGCAAGTCCTTGGGGGAAACGCAGTGAGTCCAGGGCTCACTCTCCCCTCGTAACTTCTTTGAGATTAGAATGTGCTGCTCCCTGTCAGGGTGGGGGACTTATTTAAATGTTCCATTGTGATAATTTTTTGATACACAAAAGATTTATTCCAAATGTCTGGCGAATTTAATATTCATTATTGACACTATCAGGATAATAGGATGACATCCTCCCAACACTCATTCTTATGAGCTTTATGAGTTTATAGAAGTCTTAGGACTGGACATCTATAAGGGCTTGTTTTCCTTAAGCCAACAAAAGGTGATCAAAGAACACGTAGGACACTCTGCAGTTTTTAACTCTTTTCTTTGTAAGTATTTTGGGCATCCCCTATGCTTGAGGTCCATGAAAAGGACCCTGCCATCTCCTTTCTTATCCTGAATAAACATTCACTTTTATATTTAAGGTCGTATTCTTTTTCTTACAGAAAGTCCTCATACTGTTTAAGCGTGAGGCCCACAGCACGATTCCTGGGCTTGTGGCCTCACTCAGTGTGGAGAGCAGAGGACAACCTGGGTGGGGGGCGCTTGCCCCCGAAGATGATTAAATGACAGGTGTCCACGAACACCGGTCCGCAATGGTGGGCCTGAGAATGTCGCCAGTGGGACGCCCGAGGGGCAGCCGAGGGACACATTTCCAGGGCTTCGGCATGAGCCCCCCACCGACACCGGATGCACACGTACCAGGATTCCTGTCACCGCAAGGTTTTACCAGGGAAGATGTCCTCAAACAGTCACACGTTACAATCGCAAGTTTGAGACTGGATTTACTTGTAAAAAAGGAGTTGAACATGTGTCGCCATCATCACGTGATCCGGCAGCGAGGAGAACAGGTCAGGAATACGCTCCCCTTTCTCCACGCTTCTGAGGGGACTGCGGTGGGCAAACACAGGACCCGCCACTCTGAGCCTTCCGTGGGGGTCCTGCCTGGGAGGAGATGGCGGCCCTTCCCCACTGGCTGTCACCCAGGGCGGCTTCCTAGTCCCCAGCAAGTGTGTGGGACCGGGTGACGTGCAAGTCGTCTTCCAGCTCTAACTTTCCATAATCATACATGGCCCTGGAGCTACACGCATAGCCCTCCTCAAGGAACACTGCGGGCCGGCCAGCGTTTCCAAACACTGAGACATAACTAGGCGACTGAAGCCTCCGCTTGCCTGGGCCAGGCCTGGTTTATGTCTGCTGTCCCAGAGTGACTATTAATAGCGCCCCTTTTTCTCTTGAGAGGCCAGGTTTGGCTGACCTTTTATACGATGACCCTATTTATAACTCAGTAGTGGGCCACGCAATCAATTTCCTCGGTAACAACCAATATTTAAAGAAGGTAGCACAGAAAATGTGGCTTTGTGAAATGTTTGTGTTGGGTCACGGTGTGAAATGCATTTCTAACTGTGGATTTTAATTAAAAAAAAGTTGAAAGCCCCTTGGCTAGACCAGAGGTTCCTGATTCAGGAAACTATCTGATTAGAACCTTGCCCGGCCCGACGCCTCACTCTTCGGCTGACGTGAAACACCCTGACGTGTTCTCTTCTGAACCTGCTGATGCCACGTGCATCACTGTCTGGGAAACAGTGGCTCCTCCCAGACCTTTTAGTAACGATTAACCTTCGCACGAAGGGCCGAGGGAATGCGAGTGAAACCACCATGGCTACCCAGCATCTGTCTAAGGACGGGTCCCCCTGGAACAGAAGGCACAGCCCCTGTCTCCGGGGTATGTAGGTCTTGTTGGGTAAATAAGACCAACACAGACCCCGAAAAATGCTGACCCGCGTCTCTTACTCTGAACTCAGAGCGAGTGGCTGAGGCATGAGCAGGGGCACCTAGTAGCTGAAGGGCAGCACGGATGGGCGGGTGGCCCGGAGGAGACGTGCCAAGTGCTGGGGACCCGGGCGACGTCGCTGGCCGGTGCGGCAGGGTCGTCTGGGCTCCCCGTGGAGACATTAGTCACGGGTGATGCTCACTCTGCTTCTCCCCGGCTCCCTGGCTTCCCAGGGCAGCACCTCAGCTCTGATTCCTCGGCCAGGTCTTTGGGCTCCTCCGAGAGGGCGCTGCAGGGGCCCACACACGCCATGTCCTGTGTGGCAGCAGGCAGAGGGCCGAGCGGGCAGCGTCTGCTTCACTCAGCAGAGCGCGCCGAGTGGAGTGGCCAGTCCGGGGCCTTTTCTCGTGGCGGCTTTGGAGCAGGGCTGCGGAAGGACCTCGGAGCCCCTGGACCAGCAGCCTTCGCCAGGGCCAAGGGACAGCCTCTGTCTCAGGTGCAAGGAGGTGCCTGTTCTCACCTGAAAAATGGAAGGCTGAGGCTTCTTTGTTTTAAAGCAGATGTTTTAGAGACCATCAGAAATGACAGCCTGTTTTCATGGGAATGTGGTCCAAAGCGCACGCAGTCATCAAAGCTACTCCCCAGACTCAGGCACCATCTCAGATTCAGGACGAGTGAGACTCACTGTCACATTTGCAACAATGTTATGAGTTGAATTTTTCTGCCTGAAAGTCGTTGGCAAATATCTTTTAAGACCCACTTATTCTGCTTAGGAGACTGTAATGATAGCCTAGTAGTGCTGGGTGCTTTGCAATTTACAAAATATAACACAAAAGTTAATTCATTCACTCCTCCCAACAGCCTGTGAAGCAGCAGACGGAGTATTTTTGCCACGTTCCCCTTATACAGATGGGGGACCTGAGTCTGGGGGTGACAGGTCAGTTTAAGAACACGAGGCCACCAAAGTGCAGGGCTGAGAGCCCACCCGCACCCTAGCGTCCCCTCCCTCGGAGGCCGCCCTCCCTGGGGAACGTTACTTTCTTCCTTTAAGAGGAATCGGTCGGTTCTGCATGTAAGGAGCGTGGACGTCACCACTGCATCCTAACAATGAGTAGAACTCTGAAAGGACTGGAACATCAACCATCTCCTTGGGTCCACGAGGGAAGGGAGGACACAGGACAAACAGCTGCCCCAGGACAGTGGGGGGACAGGTGGCAGCAGGAGCTGGGGGTTCCCAGAGCAGAGTCATGAGACTGACTGTTAAGCTGCAGGAATGAAGACACTGGTGTGGCTGAAAGGACAGACAAGCACGTCAACGAACAGAATAGGGCAAAGAAACAGACTCATGTAAATAGTCACTGGTCTCTGACAAAGAAGCAAAGGGAATACAATGGGGCAAAGACAGCCTTTTCAACACATGTTGCTGGACCAACTGGATCCACATGCAAAAAATGAACCTAGACACAGACCTTACACGTTCACAAAAATTAACTCAAAATGGGTCATAGACCTAAATGTAAAGCGCAAAACTATGAAACTCCTAGAAGATAACATAGGAGAAAACCTAGATGACCTTGAGTTGATGATGCTTTTTAAAATACGGCACTGAAGGCACCACCATTCATGAAAGAAATCATTGATAAGGTGGACTTCAATAAAGTTAAAAAATTCTGCCCTGTGAAAGAAATGCAGAGGATGAGAAGACAAGCCACAGACTGGGAGAAAATATCTGCAAAAGGTACATCTGATAAGGATTGTTATTCAAAACATACAAAGAGGGATTCCCTGGTGGCGCAGTGGTTGGGAGTCCGCCTGCCGATGCAGGGGACACGGGTTCGTGCCCCGGTCCGGGAAGATCCCACATGCCGCGGAGCGGCTGGGCCCGTGAGCCATGGCCGCTGAGCCTGTGCATCCGGAGCCTGTGCTCCGCAGCGGGAGAGGCCACAACAGTGAGAGGCCCGCGTACCGCAAAAAAAACACTAAAAACCCAAAAACATACAAAGAACTCTTAACACTCAACAATAAGAAAACAAACAACCCAATTTAAAATGGGCCAAAAACGTTAACAGGCACCTCGCCACAGAACAGACCGGATGGCAAACAGGCAAACGAAAAGGTGCTCCACACCAAAGCACAGCCCGCGGTATCATCAGGCTGGTCTAACGCAACCAAGAGTAAAATCCACAGCGAATGGGCGTGAGGACTCTGGGGCTTGTGGTGTAAGTGCTATTCACTGATGAGGCTGTGGATTAGTTTCCCTCAACCATAAAAGGATGATGAAAACCAGCGCATTACCTCATGGGCTTGTCGGGGGATTAAACGAGATAATCCCAGTAAAGAGCTTGTAAACACTCTTAGTAAATGCCCCTAAGTGACTCATGTGACTGGGTTTGATTTTACAATAAAAACCATTTTTATGACGAAAGAGGTCTTCAAGGTTATTAAGCCCAACGACCCGAGTCCTCCTGAGTCAAGCCTCCTTTGTACACAGTCTGCTTCGCAGAGGACCTGGGGTCCCCCACCCCTACGCTCAGCGTGGTTCCCGCCGCCCGCGCGGCCCTGACCAGCGCTGCGGTGGAGGGTGAGGGGACGGGTGGACGCAAGGACAGGCGGACGGGCAGGGCTCCTGCTGACGGCGGCGCCCCCTTCAGTCTGTGGGCGGTCAGAGGCACTGCAGGAACCCAAAGGGGAGACGCAAGCACGCTGGCTTTGCGCTGGGGCCTCCTCCAGTCTCGCTGCAGCCCTCAGGGCCGTCTGAGGAAGCGGACCGACCCCAGGGGGGCGCTGGGCTCTCAGGTCAGAGGGCGCTGGACAGCACTGCCCCGGGCGGAAGCGACCAGGCACCCGGCACAGCCAGTCTGGGTGACACACAGGTGACATTGCTCTCCTTGTCCCCGAGATCGCCTCTCTCCTGAGGACGAGCGGAGATGTCGGGAAGGTGTGTGATGCTTCGTGGAGGGGCAGGAGGGGGGCGTCCGGATGCTCATCGTGACTGACGCCCACTCGCCACAGGGCTGATTTCCCATGGAAGCTGCACTGCTGTGTAGCTGGGAGCAGGGCACCTGGCAGCTCTGGCCGTGGGCCCGGCGGTGACATCTCAGAGGAGGTGGCGCTGGGGATGCGGGGCTGGAGCTGTCGGCACAGTCGCCAGGGCTGCGTGACCGGCTGGCAAAGAGCCCCTCTTTTCAGTCGCTACGGGGAGCCCTCCTTTGCTGGTGTGAACGTGTTAGAGGAAAATGGATTTTCTTTTAAAAACCCAAATACGACGTTTCTGAGGCAAAGAAACCTCCAGATATTCGGGAGCAGTTTCTCCCACTGAGACCTACTTACAGCACAGAGTTTACGATAAAGAAAAGGCGACGACAGAGGGACTGGGAGACTTTGCTTTGCTACCAAGCGTCCTCACCCTTGGCAGATAACGCGCATCTGATTCTAGAAACATCAGACAGACCCCTCCGAGAGCCTGTGACGTCTGTGAGGTCGAGGCCGATGTTCTCCAAACACGACACATGAAAGAGCAAGGCTGAGGGGTGGGAAGAGGCTGGGTCACGTGCGCCAGTGCCGCCTGTGCTGGCAGACATGCCCTGAGAACCGTCCTGGGACCCAGACGGCGGGTTAGATGGCAGCTGTGTAAAACTCGAAAGCTCCCAGGTCTGGTACCGGTGCTGAGGCTACGTCACAGCACACGCCCCTTTAGGAAGGACGGCCTCGCCGTTCACGAGCTGAGGAGGTGCATGTGTGCAGCTCGGGCGCCATGTCCGCGTTCACGCCCGCCGCGCACCCGCGCACTGATCGCGGAGGCCGCAGGGCGCCCCGGCCAGTCGGCTCCCCTGCACCAACCCGGCTACTACATCGCTTCAAAACAGGTTTCAGGAAACGCACGACAGAGGGAAGTTTCCTCGCTGTCCTGTCAGGGTCCCTGGTGGGAAGCAAATGTCACTGAGAAATGATTTGTCAAACAGCATAAATTTAAGTGATTTGGGGGGGACCTAAAATTTGATTTTATTTGAACACAAGAGTTAAGTATTTGCTGATTTTTGAGAAAGTAGAAAATATAGGCAAACTGTTAAAGGGAACCTGCAGTAACGAGGCCACTGGTTGTCCTTCATCAGCACATTTCCTGGCTTGCGGCCTCTCCAGGCCCATGTCCAGCCGCTCGAATTCCCCAAATCACACCCATGTGACAGGTAGTGTCAACCTGACAATTGGTGGGTGAACCTTTCCAAAACTCTGTCTTCTTTTTTTCTAGGTCTTTAACAGAGATTGCGAGTACCCAGTAAAGCAAATATTGCTAATTGCCATATTTTCTTCAATTATCTCTTAGGACCGCAAACTTTTAGTCCTGAACTTGCACGTCACATGGAGAAACTGACCGGATCGCCCAGTGAATGTCCTGGTTGCCCCCAACCTGCCCCAGAAACGGTGCCTTCCCTCCCGTCCCCACCTCGAGCGCCTGGCTGGGACGGCCGGTGCGCCCAGCTTCGCCGACTGCCAGCTGCCTGGGCCCCAAATGTCTGTTTCCCCCAGGCAAGGCTGTCATGTACAAGCCCAATGAAGAGGGGGTCATCAGGGAGATCGGGCCCTCCCTCAGAGACCTGTTCCTGGCTGAGACCGGCCCGGTGCCCCCAGTGCTGTGCCGGGGCCCCAGCCCCGAGTCCTGCCTGATGCCTCAGGGCTGTGGTCACGGCTGGCCCCCTTGGCTGTCTTACAGAAACGGCCTGGTGTCCACAGTGGGGTGGGCTCCTGGCTCGGCCCCTCACCCCTGAAAGGCTGGGGCTGCCTGCCTCGCAGGCACCCTGCGTCTCCTTCCCGGAAGGCGGGTTGTTTCTCTGTACTTCCCTGGACACCTGCATTGCTTCCTACGCGCTCCTGAGCTTCTTCTCCATTATTCGACCCTAATTTCTGTGCCCTCCTCTCCTTTCTTGTAGGAGAACCTCCCGGAGCCAGGCACCTACCCCGCTTCTGCAGATGTCCTGGCTAACCTCCTCTCCCTCGCCCTCGTTCTCCTTTGGCCTTGGAAAGATTCACTCCTCTATCGGGCAAGTGTTAAGCATCACGCTTACAGGTTCAGGTGAAACTGGCCAGTAATCGCGTCTGTCTCGTGAATCTTCTGATCACGCTTCTGCCGGCGGTCACATCTCTGCCTGGACTGTCAGCGGGCGGCGGGGTATGTGGTGCTGGTTACGGCTGCCACCCAGTCCCATTGGCACCACTTCCCCCGTCCTGAACCCCCAGGTCCTGCCCTGCCTGCCTCGCTGCCGCTGACCCAACCTGCCCCTGTCTTCAGTCACTGTGGGGAGCGCTCCTTTGTTGGTGCGGACGGGTCAGAGGAAAATGGATTTTCGCCATCGTTCGACGAGTGGTCCACGCGGGAGTGTGGCCCTCACGTGCCCCTGAAAGCCACGGCGAAGCTCCTTCCCGCCCTTTGATGCAGAATGAAGCGAAGCCACCGCCCTTGGTGCTTGTTCGGAAGCGGAACGCAATCGGCCACCGTAACGGAAGCGAGTGTGAGGCCCTCCTGTACCTCCAGGTGCTCCAGTCCTGGCCTCCACCTCCCACAGGCTGCTCAGCATGTCCCCGCCCGACCGTCCTCTGACATGGGTACGTCAGGGGTCCTGCAGGGCCTGGGAGTGAGAGCTCGAGGGCGCCTGACATGGAAGGACTGAGCACGCCAGGGATGAGGACCCTTGGGGAGGTGACGTTAGCGGTCAGTGGCAAAGAGTTACTGCAATGGTCCGAAAGCTGAGAAGAGACTGCAAAACTATTTTTAGGAAAATATGGCAGAACGTGGAGGAAATATGTTCACTCAAAGCACGGGAATATGGCAGAACGTGGAAGAGATGTGTCCACTCGGAGCACGGGAATATGGCAGGACGTGGAAGAGATGTGTCCACTCGGCACGGGAATATGGCAGAACGTGGAAGAGATGTGTTCACTCGGCACGGGAATATGGCAGAACGTGGAAGAGATGTGTGCACTCGGAGCATGGGAAGGCTGAAATGCCAAACAGTTCTCTTGGCTAAATTTAGCAGAAGTGCTCTTTATTTAAGAACGATAGTAGCAAATATATAATGCAGGAGACGTATGGACCGCTTTGCCTGGTGTGTCCGCCCAGCACAGGGTGCCTGCCTGTCACTGACGCTGCTGTTCTTCGGCAGGGCGGCGCGGCAGCAGGGCAGGCGCAGAATCCTATGTGGTGACTGAGTCGTGGGTGGTGGCCATGGAGTGGGGACAGCCCTGGGGTCCTTCTGGATTCATCCGGGAGACCCCCAATAACGGAAAAGGAGGCCACCCTGGGCCCACGAGGCTTGTCACGGGCGTTCATTTCTAGCACTTTTCATGTTTTGCCAACTCCCAGCATCCTGGGAGGTCAGAGAGACGGGAACACTGGGCAGCGGGTGGGACACTGAGGCAGGGAGGCTGGCCAGCGAGTGCTCTGACCAGAAGCCTCCAGACAGCCGTCGGTGGAGGAAGGAGGTCAGGATACCAGGGTCCACCCAACGGGCCGCAGTAGGAGCCACCGGGTCAGGAGAGTCCCCGGGTCTGGGGCATGATGGGTCAGGGGGCCTGGGGGGTCAGGTGACCAGGCAGACGGCACCAGGTGGAATGACCGCCCGCCTGAGGCTGAGACCTTGATGCCAGGAAAGCCTCTTTGGCTCGGGAGACCCGTAGGCTCCCATGATAAGGGTGGGGGCAGCGAGAGGGGCTCGTGGTCTCTGGCTGGCCTGCTCTCCCTGCAGGCTTCAGCAGGCTGGGACAAGGCAAAAGGGGGAGAGGAGCTGCCGGTGTGGCCCCCGTGGGTCTGGGGTTGGCAGGGGGTCCTGAAAGCCTCTTAATGGGATTAAACCCTTTATCCAAGGATTGAAAGAAAAAAGGCCTAAGAGGAAGATGCGCACACCTGAGGCAGGTTTTGCTGGGAGAGCGACACAGACTGGGGAGACATTGCTTTATGGAAAGCGGGATGTGGTGACCGGGCGCCCCGAGCCGAGCCTGGCTGGTGTCAGGGTTTCACTGCACCAGGACACGCAGGCCTGGGCCACCGCCACCCCCCCTCCATGACTCTGCGGGCTCCCATGGTCCAAACGAGGAGCAGCTTCGCAATCACAGCTCCCGCGTCGTCCAAGGGGTCCTCTGGGGTCTTCAAACTCTTTTTTCCTTCACGAGACTCCCATTCCCAACTGCTTTGTCTCTCAGTTCCCTCACTGTATGTGGCTTTTGTGGAAGCTGATTTTTTCCCTTGAATTTAATTAATTTTGAAACCAACAAAGGTTGCACACACAGCGCCCAGGGCAGAGTTTGGCTGCACGAGCACAGGAAATCCAATTAAAATCGTAAAACTGGGAAGAAAGAGAGTGGCTGATGAGATGAAGAGTGACGTGGAAGCAGGAGGCCCCGTGGATCGAGGGGCCGCTCCCTCCCTCCCCCCGGGGAAGACGGTCCCGGCCTCACTCTGGGCAGCTCAGCGAGCTGCGGTTTTCATCTTCCAAGCGGCTCCTTAAGCAACCGAGAATTCGAAGCGTGAGAGCAGTGGAAGCTGCAACCAGGAAGAAAATGATTCATTTTGGTCTTGTGCCATTATTCTCCTCACCTTCGCACGTTAAAATATTTTGAGTTTCTAATCCATTGGCAGAGAATATGCATTCGTGATAACTGCAGAATCTCTGAAATGTTTAATTGAGAAGAAAAATAGCTCTTGGCACTGGACAGAAAAGCATTAGGAGATCACAGGTGCTCTGTCCTCGCGGGCTCTGAGCTGACATGGTTCCCACGACGATGTCCTTTACAACCACCTTGGGCTCTCTGTAACCCAAGGACAGAGTCGGAACGTTACGGTTCCGGGAAATGTTTACTTGTGGAACAAGTACAGGCTCTGAATAAATGCTGCTGGCGAGGCCTCAGGACGCTGTGTTCTTCGCCCTGATGTGTGTCCTGAGGCCTCGGACTTACGAACGCTGGGCTGGCTGCCGAGGTAGAAGGGAGACGTGGGTGATGGAAGGCGGCTGCTGGGGCCCCACCCCACCCACCCCTAAAGAAGTCTGGACACTCTCCAGCTGTTGTCCCCGTCCTGCAGGGCCACCTGGGAGGCAGGTGGGACGTGACAGGGTCCCGGCCACCGTGGGGCTGTCATCACCCCTGGTCAGAGTTCAGGGTCTTCAGAACAGGGCCTGGGACGCTTTTCTCTACGGAAACAGCCCTGAAACTGGGGTTAAATTCTACACGAGTTAAGGTCTTATTCTTAGACACCAATAGGACGGCTTCCTGGTTTGGACACATTAAAGTAGCTGAACAGCAGTTTGCTACGAGTCTGGAACCTGAGATCCCCTCACTGTCCAATGAAAACGTGCTTGGACCCTGATTCCACGAGTGGCCTCTGACCTGGCTGTGCACCCGGCCACAGGCAAGCACGTGGGCAGTGGCATTTACGCCCATCCTCCAGGGAGCGGGGTGGGGGCGGGGAACGGCTGACGGCGGAAGAGGCTAAACGCTGCCCAAGCCTCGGGCCCAGCGTTGGGGGGCTTCACCATTTGTGCTGCTGTCATGGGGGCCCCGCGAGACCTGCCTCTTGGCCACGCCCATGGGGAAAGGCTGGGCCTTCTCTGTGAGATCCTGTAGAACAAAAGGGGTTCGTGCAGAATGCCCCAGGGGCACAAGTCCACGGGCGGGGGGGGGGGGGACAATGGCTGGGAAGGGTCAGCACAGCCCTGGCCTGGCTGCCCGCCCAGCACAGCCCTGGCCTGGCTGCCCGCCCAGGCCCATTGCTGTTGCTTCCACCTGTGTAGGGAGAGCGGGGGGCCCGGGAGCGGCCCCTGAGGAGGGGGTCAAAGAGGCTGGCTCTCGTCAGAATGGCGGGGCCCTTGGCCACATCACATCATTTCTCTAAACCTCAGTTTCTCCATCTGTAAAGTGGGTTGTCACCCAGACTAAATGAGATGAGGGGTGGGCAAATGCGGGGGCATCGGTCAACAAGCACAAACCTGCAGTGATAAGATGAATAGGTTCTGTGTCTCACCAAAAGCAAACGGAGGGGCTTCCCTGGTAGCATAGTGGTTAAGGATCCGCCTGCCAATGCAGGGGACACGGGTTCAAGCCCTGGTCCTGGAAGATCCCACATGCTGTGGAGCAACTAAGCCTGTGTGCCACAACTACTGAAGACCTCGCACATAGAGCCCATGCTCCGCAACAAGAGAAACCACCGCCATGAGGAGCCCGCGCGCCGCAGTGAAGAGTAGCCCCCGTTTGCCGCAGCTAGCAAAAGCCCGCGCGCAGCAACAAAGACCCAACGCAGCCAAAAATAAATAAATAAAAAAAATATATATATAAAAGCAAAGGGAATCTGTGAGGCGATGGACTGGGGAATCATCTCATATTGTATACATGTGAGAACATCACATCGTGTACGTTAAATATATACCACGTCCATCAGTAAGAAGCACATGATGCAGGGCTCAGAGCTGTACCACCATGATTACCCTCGTTGACCACTGGTGACAGGTCACTTGTCATCAAGTTAGAGGGATACCAGCTAAAATACAATGAACTTCCTTTCCTAGGGTTTACTAATTTGGTAGGAAAAGAACCGGCTTTAAATTGTAACTCTTAGTGAGGAGAGCAAAGGAAGCCCCTCTGTTACCCAGGAGAAGTGATGGGACAGCCACACCCCTAAGGGCCTCACTTGGGGGCAGGACCCAGGGGCAGCGGAGGTGAGGTGGCATGGGCGGGGGGCAGGAGATGGGCCTCGGCGGCACAGACACGGTCTGCCCGCACCGTGTGGGCTCAGGCGTTGGGGGCAGGCACTCCCCAGGGCCTCACACCCGTCGTCAGGGAGCACGTCTGAAACAGCCTGGCTCCCGGCTCCCAAGGCCCTTACCCATCCACATGGGGTCACAGGGCGAGTGATGGGCTTCAAGGGGAGACACTGACCTGGCTTCCCAGTGGCAAACAAAACAGACCCCACCACGGGGCACGGCCGGGTGCGGGTGCCCACCGCTTAAAGGACTGCGTTCCCGGAGAAAGGCTCTCCTCACACTATGCCTGCCCCACGCCGAGTCTCCACCACGGCCCGAGAGAGGCAGCAGCGGCCAGCCGAGCCTGGGCAGCCCAACCAGCAACGCGGGCTCTAAGTCTGCAGAGCTGCTCCAAGTGTGGTTCCATCCCCGCTGCCAGCTCAGGGCTAAGAGAACAACCGCGTGGCTTCTCGACAGCCGCGGGTGGCAACACCCTAAAGGGAACAAGGAAACCCTCATGGCAGAAGGGACACTGGCTAAGCTCAGTTTGGCAGGTAGAGCCACTCTCGGTGTCACCTTCCAGATATACCACAGCAGGTGGAGAAAACCAGCCTTTCCCAGCTCCAAGACTACGGCACCAGCACATAATTCCAAAGGCTGGGTGGCTGAACTGAAACCAGGGACCTCACTGGCAGGATTTGGCCAGAAGTGAAAGAACACCTGAGTTAGGCTTGGAGCAGCAAATGGTCGCAGTTTACCAGGCACCTCGGAAAAACGACCAGAAAGGGAGGCCCGCGCAGCCCTTACCTTGCTCTCATCCTCGGGGTCATTGTAGCCGCACGCGTCCATGAAATCCGGGAACGTCTCTGACCACCCGTCCCTGGTGCAGTTCTTGCTTATGTTTCCTGGAAGGTAAAGGCTAGGTGTCTGATCTGCACGTCGGGACTGGCCTGGTGGCCAGGGCCCCCGCCTGCACCTACGCTGGCTTGAGAGGCTCCCTCTCCCTCGGGGCCGGCTAGGGGCCCGGGCCTGAACCCGGGGCAGCTGCTCAGGGTGCGTCCCCCTCTTTGGCATCCTCGCCCACGAAGCCTGGGCAGTGGCCCCTGCATCCCCGGGGCCTCGGCGGCTGGAGGGAGCGGATTCGGCGCCAAAGCACGGGCGCGGTGTCCGGGGCAATTATGATGGGACAGAGGTGCCGGTGTGTTCTGCTCACTACGGAGCGGGGTGCAAGCGAACAGGCTGTTCCGTCCACTGAGAGGCATCGTGGGCAGGCCCTGGCCGTTCTGCCCTGCTCTGCCCTGCGCTTTCCTGCTCCCCTGGGCCAGTCCTCACCTCGCGTCCCCGAGGCGCAGTGACCAGAGCAGCCAGGGCAGGCGCCACTGGCCGCTGTGGCGGCAGGAAAGGCCGTGGACGCCAGGTCCCGTGGCGTGAAATAGCTTGACTTTGCAGCCCCACCGTTCCCCTAGGACCCTAACGTGCACGCCAGACTCAGCATGCAGGGCCCCCTGCACAGGACAGGCGCCTTTAGCAGATGACACACAGGGCGGTGAGGGAAAGGGGATGGACCTGCTGGCGTGGCGCCTTTGGCCCTGCTGTCTCTGCTTCCTGCTGGGACCACAGGCCCAGGGCTTTCAGAATAGCAAACGTTTCCTCACACCATCGCTTTTTATTTGCACACTTGGTGGCATCACAGTTCCCATTTTATAGATGGAAAAGTGAGGCTCTGAGGGTCAGTAACAACTGAGTTTTGTGCTTAAAAACCCCTCACTTCTTCTACCCCAGGGCAGCGCAGCGGTTCACCTGCTCTGACTGATGAATCAGGTGGGACCAGGAGTGCGGTGCGTCCGCCCTGGGGAGGAGAGAAGCGTAAGCCACTCTGCTCCCCGTGGGGAGAGAGGCCGGGGGAGTCCAGACCCCAGCCCGCTGGAGAGGAAGTTTCAGCAAAGCCCCTGGAAAAGAGCACCTGGGCTCTCCCGGCCCAGCCTCACTCCAACACCGCCATCCCCTGGGTCCTCCGATTCCAGACCCGAAACCTCCTGCTCCAGCTCCCGGGGGGCCTGCGGGCAGCTCGGGCACAGGGACTGCAGTGCAGTGGGCCAGACAGAGACCTGAAAGGGGCAAGGTTGCTGAGGTCTGGCTCCCCTGCCCCACGTTACAGAAGGGAGACCGAGGCCCACAGAAGGGAATGACCTGCCCGTCAGAGTCGGGAACAAGAAAGGACAAGAACAACAGTGGTGTCGGCAGCATAGGGCTCACCGGCTCCTCCCGGCTCTTCCGTATTTAATTCACGCCATCCTGACAGCTACATGAGGAGGCCCTTTGATGATCCCATTTTACAGGTGAGAAACCTGAGGCTTAAAGAAGCTGGGTCACCCGCCCAAAGCTACCAGATTACAAGCGAGGCGCCCGTTTCAGACCTGGGCAGTCAGCTCCTCACCTGCACGGCACACCTGCTACCTACCTGCTCCTGGGACCTGTACCCTAAGCTCTGTGGAAGGGCAAGGAGTGCTGAGCTAGCCATTCCTCACTTATAATATGGCAAACACTAAGGAGGACATTTAAATAAACCTCATCCTACGAAGTCGAGATTCGCCCACAGGGTTGTCATCTTGCCTGGCTTCACACTCCTCAGTGAAACCTTGGGCAAAAGTGGAAGGTGGGCTTCCAGGAAGTGCCTGAGATGGTAAAGAGAGGGGCTGGGGAGGTGATGGAGGGGTCAGGGAGGTGAGATGAGAGAGGGGCAGGGAGGTGAGGGACGGGTCACGGATGTGAGAGAGGCATCGGGGGAGAGAGATGGACACAGGGGTGAGAGCGGGGCCAGGGAGCTCAGGGAGAAGGGTGTGGGAGGTGAGGGAGAAGGGGCGGGGGGTGAGGGCAGGGAAGTGAGGGGAAGCTCAGGGAGAGGGTGAGGGGAGGTGAGAGAGGGACCTGAGAACAAAAGTGGGGCACAGCTTAGGACTCAGAAGTCTGGTCAGCTGTTGTGAGGACCCTGCAATCTCCACGCCTCTCCCCACCGTGGCCCCGATTTAGCTGCAGTGAAGGGGCCTCAGCACAGCCCCACCCCAGCTCCCTAAAGCTGATTGCACACTCCTGTCCTCAGTCCTTAAGTGCATGCTTGAGTGTGACTGTCCTGAAAAGGCCACAGTCACACGTCTGGCCCTGAGCACGGCCACCTGGGCTCAGACCCTGTCAGGAGGGTCCTGGCTTGGGCCGAGGCGGGAGTGATGGGCAGGCTCCAGGTTGCGGCCGGTCCACCGGATGTGCTCCCATTGCGGGCCGTTTCAGGCTCTGAGTCAGGGGCGGGCCAGGGCCCTCGCAGCCCTCTGGGGACTGGCCAGGTGGCTTCTGGAGAAGACGGGGAGCAGAACTCAGAACTGGGCTGCCTGGCCGAGGGCACGGGCTCCTGGCTGTGTCGTTGTTGGACACAGAGCATAGGCGCCTTCTCCCCAGCTGAGAGAACACTAATACTTAACGGCATCCATGATGCCCTAAGGTTCCAGTTTGTCAGAATAAACCTCCGAGTCCTGGAACCTGGCCCTCCGTCACCTGATGGTTTGATACTGTCCCTTGCCAAGACCTGCTCTCGGAACTGTGCCCAGTCCCCCAGCTCTCCCCTCCCACAGAAGTAGAGTCTCCCACCCGCCTGTTCACATCCCCTTTCCTAGCCTGGCTCAGGGGGACCTCACGTGGGCCCCAGGGCTCACCCGCATGGGGACAGCAGAGCAACGTGCTGGTTGCCATGACAACACGCACTGATGTGTAGAGACACCCCCCAATTTCCCACTTACAACTTTTTATAAAAAACGGGTCTATTTCTCGAACATCTGGGTTTCCTGGGCCTGTGTGCAGAGCAAGCCCCGGAAGGAGGGGGCGGCCCATCTCGGTCAGCACCTTCTGAGGCTGGAAGCTCCGCGACTGCAGGTGTTCAGGTGACAGGGGGCCGGGTCAAGGGTGGGGCTGAGAACCCAGAGAGTCGGTCCAGGAAAGGAGAGGATTCCCATGAAGCAGAAAGTGCGTTCCCGGCTGAGAAGGGACACCCTGGAGGACGCTCTCTGGGGGTTACGGGTGCCCAAGTGCGGCAGGTGTTTCTATTCTCTCCCTGCCTGGTGCCGCGGCCCCTCGTCTGCGCTGGGCACCTGTGTGTCTGGCTCCTGCCCAGGGTCTCCTGTCCGCCCCACCGTGTGTGCTGTAGGGTGGATGACCTGGCAGGAAGCCTTCTGTGCTCCCAGTCTCTAAGGCCAGCTCAGCACAGCTGCTCCCTGACTCACTGGGCCAAAGAAACTGACGCCCTGCTTCTTGTGCCTCCATGGAGAAGCCGGCCCCTCGTATGCCCCCCCCACCCCCGGCACAGCTCAGAAACAACACAGACGACAGTACCTGGTTTGCTATAAAAGTTGCTGAACAGTTTTGGACAGGGCACCGTGACAGTCTCGCCGACATCCGCGGGGAGCCAGCACGTGATGTTGTCCCAGATGCCGCTGCAGGCTGGAGGGGAGACGGGGGTGAGCAGGGCCCTCTGCCCAGCACAAGGGCAGCACCCTCAGGCCACGTGTGGGGTGCCCAGGGTGGTGGGATCGGATCTGCTCAGAAGCTTTTCAAATAGAAAGCCTGTTAATTAGGTAATTATCTTGCAAATTATTTTTGTGTGAAACTCGCACCACGATATTATTGAGAATATACTTGGCATGGGTTCATTGCAATCAGCTTTGGAGGAATAAGCAGATCTGCGGTAGAATGTTTCTGAGGAACCCAGCATGTACTGCACACTTTCGAATTGTAGTAGAATCATTACTTTTTCCTGCTGAAGTGCTTCCCGCCCACCCCCCATGTGATAAAATGGGCAACACTGAGTATTGTGTAAGTCTTGGAGGTTAGAGTCCCCTAGATGCACATATACTTGTGCGTTTATGGATTCTGACTTCAAGGACAATTTGCAAATTTAAATACTTGAAAAGATTTAGTTGATTTCAGCAGTCAAGATGACATATCAGCGGTGAAATCTTACGCTACCCTCGTGGAGTTATCAAAACTTAATTTGCATTATGTTATAGCTTAAAACACTTTTCAGATCTCTTATTTGGTTTAATAACCACCCCAAGACAGTAATTCATACTAACACTGTATTAATCATCTCACTGACAAAGAGCACTGAGGTTTGAATGGTCCAGGGGCCTCTCAACATTAAACAGACAGTAAGTGAATCCACGTTTGAACCCAGGAAATTTTTATCACAAGTCCAAGGTGTTTCTACTGTATTTTGTGACCTCTAAACTTTTATACTTCATTTAAACTTCAGTATTGGAGGAGCAGGGTGCTAGCCTCAATTAAAACAAAGAAAGAAACAACAGTCTGCTCTCTGACACGCCACCCACACCTGTACGATAATTGCGCAAACACATCAATGGAGTTATGCATTTTTGGTTTGACCACGGGAATGTTTTACTTCTAAGAACAGAGGTAATGAAAAGTTGGCTACAAACCAAGTTTGCAAAAAAAAATGATGAAAATAGGGACTTCCCTGGTGGTCCAGTGGTTAAGACTCCGCACTTCCACTGCAGGGGGATTGGGTTCGTTTCCTGGTTGGGGAACTAAGATACTGCATGCCGCGCGGTGCGGCTAAAAACACAAACAAAGAAACCATGAAAATACTTTCTAAAGGCTTTTTAAAATAAAATGAAAATACATTCATTCTAAAAACTGAATTACCTACCGAAGATTGAGTACATAAATTCATACTATATTAACATTCTTACATATTTAAAGAAAACGTTGCTTTTTGAAAAACTACTTAGGACACATCATCAAGGACAAAGACATCACTAGAAACACACCTCCGGCCGGTGGGCAGTGCAGCCTGCAGACCTGGGAGTGTACGGATGAGCAGGGTGGTAAGGAGGGATGTGCCTACGCGATGAGGGCAAGAGACAGACAACTGGGGACATACGAGCTTCTCGCTCCATTTCCCAAGTCTCGTGAAAATGGCAGTTGAGAAATTTGAAATGGCAGTTCCTAGAGATGTCATAAAACTGAAGACAGACAGCATGTATGTGTGTTAAAGATTCAGGTGCAGCAAAGGGGGCGGCAGCCCAGCCCGCAGGAGGTGAGCAATGGGGGTGCCCTTAAAGGGCACAGGGGGCCTACGTTTGGGAGAATCACATCGAGTTTGAATTCTGAACTCTGAGAACTCCAGACTTTCCTGCCCTGCTGGGTGTTTCTGGAAGCTCTGTTGGAGGAGCACCAGGGAGCCCCGGACCAACCAGGCCACCTGGCACGGGACGGAGGGCACAGGAGTGGCTCCGAGAACAGCACTTGGTGACCACCCTGTGTACTAGATCATCGCGAGAGTGTCTTGCCATTGTTCTGGTACAAAGTTTGATGCTAATTATTGATAGAGAGGTGGAAAACTAACTTATAGTTCCAGGAATAACATAGAGCTACACCGGAAAGGAGCCTGGGACTGTTACAGGGTCAACTGTGGTCATAATAACGTAAACCACAACCGTGAAGGGACTCGGCGGGCGGGGCGGGGGTGGGGGCGCAGCTTGGAGAAAGGGGAGAGAGCTGCCAGGCAGGGGCGACTCCCAGCAGAGTTCAGCTGGACCCAGGACAAACTGGGGAGAGGAGGCTTGTTTGAAAAGTGCTGAATAGTTCAGACTGCATGAGAAAAAGTGGCGTGGGTGAGGCAAGCAGGGTCTGCGTGAGAATTTATTTTTGTTACACTATCGTAGCAACCTAGATATTTGAGATGGTGATAATAAAATCAAGGCTCAGTCTGAAAAGAGGAAAATTTTGTTCACATCAATAGACTGAAAAGTTACTTGACGAAATTCAGCAGCCATTGCTAATTTTTAAAAGCTCTAAATAGAATAACGAAATACTGAGACTGCCTTAACGTAGCAAAGACCATTTGTTAAAAGAAGTAGCTATTATTAGAAACGGTTAAGCACAGTGTACAACCCAAACCAGGACCCTACTGGGCACTAGCTGTCACCATCATGCTTCAACGATACATTAGCGCTTTAGCTAAAACAATAGATAAAATGAACTGAACAGATTCGCTAAAATAAAGAAGAGAAAAAACCCTAGAACTGCACTTTGCAACGTGGTTGCCACATGTGGCCGTTTAAGCCTAAATCGACTGAAATTAAATGCAATTGAAAATTCAGCTCCTCAGCTGCAGTGGCCGCGCTTCTAACGCTCAGTAGCCACATGTGGCTGGTGGCTCTCACCTCACAGCTCACACACACATTTCCATCATCCCAGGACGGCGTCACCCTCGAGCTGTAGCTAAAACGAGCAAAAAATAAAAGTAAAAAGCCACTCTTACAAACTATCAAGAAACAAAGCAAAGAGAGAAAATAACAAACCCACCATTACTGTACATAAACTATTGCTGGGGGTAAATTAGCCCAAACAGATGCAACTTTCGTCAGGTCATGGTTTTTCAGCTAAAAATGGCCGTATAAATTACCTGAAATATTTTATGAATAAATTATAAACAAGAATGAGAATTTTTTGGTAAAAATTTATTTATCACTTATCACACAAATCTTCTCCGTCTTTCAAAACCCAAAACAAGGAGGAGGAGGTCTCTTCTCCAAAGTGGGGGTCAGTGGCTTGGGGAACTGAAAAGCACGGTAGGTGCTCAATACCTTAAGTATCTTCCATTGATTGAAACACAAAGTGTGTTTCTATCACTTCAACACAGAACACACAGCCAAAGCCTTTCCTTTGCGTGTGGGCTTATTGACTGGGCTCCTCTTCGCTTTTCTTGTGTAAATCATACTCTGACCTGTCCTCGGTGATTTCCAACTTCAGAGCACTGGAAGTGGGCTGACTTAGGCTCCCGCAAAGCTAGGTTTCCAGACTCAATCCTAGCCGTCATGCTCACCTCCAACCCTACGGCTGCTTAGCAACTCAATTTTTCAGTTTTTCCAAAGCACACAAATTGATTTTCCCAGAAACAAGTGCTTTTTTTTGTACTCCTCAGCTTTCATACTGTTTAATTTAGCACCTGGGTGAGTAACAGACTCGGGAGGCACTGACACGTTGTACACTTGGCAAAGTGTCCCAGAAGCTGCAGAGAGGAGGTGGCGGAGGAGCCCCGACCAGGGCCTGACCGAGGTGCCTCCGTGAACCAACCGCCAGGCTTCGCAGGAACGAGCGCACAGGAGCCCAGCGTAAACCGGCGGGGGTGGCTTCCTAAGTTCCTCCTGGGAAGGCAGCTTAGTCCCCTGAAAGGAACATTCTAGATCAAGAGGTCCAGAAAAACTTGTCTTACGCACGGCGCAGCCTCCAGAAATTTCTTAAACTTCACGGCAACTTGAACGGAACATACTCGGGACATGGATGAGTTGTGCTCAGGAAAGCCTGCTATTAGAACACGTGCCTGTGTTCTGGAACTCAGAGGAGACAGCTGCAGTTCACCTGGCCCGAAGCAGTCTTTTTTTTTTTTTTTTTTTTTTTCCGGTACGCGGGCCTCTCACTGTTGTGGCCCCTCCCATTGCGGAGCACAGGCTCCGGACGCGCAGGCTCAGCGGCCATGGCTCAGGGGCCCAGCCGCTCCGCGGCATGTGGGATCTTCCCGGACCGGGGCACGAACCCGTGTCCCCTGCACCGGCAGGCGAACTCCCAACCACTGCACCACCAGGGAAGCCCCTGAAGAAGTCTTATGAAGGGGGAGGAACCGACCACCATGGAAAAGAAGCTTGTACCCGAAAAACCAACTCTCTCTCCAAAATATCCCCGGCAAGTCATACTCTCACAGATGATGGTACACATGTTGTTTTGAGTCCCAAGTTTATTTTCTCATTATTTCAATGATATAAACAGCAATTCGTTTTCAAGAAAATCAGGTGAGTCACTACTTAGGTGTTACACTTCGTCTAGGGCAGAGCTTTTACAAACACTATGTTTCCTGCTCATGGGTTCGCAGAGCAAGGTTGGGGCCAGAACCCGTCTCGCTGTCACTGCCCTCTCCCTGGAAGACCACTGTCCCCACTGGCCCTCTGTGACCTCCTGGGACCTGGGGAGATGTGCTCCTACCACTCCAGTCTTCCACGTTCAAGGTGCTTTATGATGAAAGCCCTGGACACAGAGCCAGAGGCATGAACCGAGTCCAGGTGCGCAAGCAGACTAAGACGGCTCTGAGCAGTCGTCCAGCGAATGCAGGGCTAATGTCTCAGGCGAGGCTGTGACCACGACTGACGTGGTCTCCCGCCCTCTCTGGGTGAGGCTCCTGGGGCATCCCCAGCAGTGGCTGTGCTCCGATCTGTCCACATTTTTACCAAGAGAGAAATCCAGTCCCCTACCAGCACCGACGCACAGAGAGAGACAGCACAGCAGTGGGACAGCGGAGGTACCCAGGCAGGCTTGACTCTCGACGGTGGCCACAGTGTGATGGAGGTGCTTCCCACCGCGACCAGGAGCTCCAGGGAGAGGTCTCCGCTCCTGCGGCCCGGCCTGTGAGGAGAGGGTGGGCGGACCAGCACCTGGGCATCCAGTGGCGGGAGGCCTCGTCCCCTGGGTCACCTTGCTCAAGACGGAGCGCAGGGGAGGTGCCACAGGAGCAGGCGTGGGCAAAGGAAAAGGAGAAAGAAAACTGTTTCTGGCACTAACGTATGAGGCCAGGCGACAGCTAACATTACCAATAACACCTTCCATTCAAAAGTTTAGTTTAAATTTGAAGTCATAAGTGGCAAAGCTTCTTCCAGAATCAGAAGCTGCAGGGAAGCCCAGGAAGTGCTCTTGGGCTCCGAGGCCAGAGCCGTGCTGGTCACTGGATCCCCAGCCCGCAGACAGCAGGTGCTGACCTGGTCTACCCGTCCTCCTCTGGGATGGGCTGGTGGGACCTCATCATCGGGCGGGTAAACACCCCTCAAGCCGGAGCTCCTGGGGTGGGGGTCTCACAGTTCCACTTCCTCTGCCCCTGGTGATGAAGCCGGAGCCCCAGGGAAGCCCAGTCCAGTCCCGTCAGAGGACTTTCAACTGCTGGTTGTGGTGGACACAGCACCGGACACCGTTTACTTGTTTCCAGGCGCTTCTGTGCATCAGCCACGCCTGTGTCGGTGAACAGGTGAGAACAGGCGCAGCGAGATGGGAATAAGGGCCCGTCACCTCCTCTCCTGTCTCCTGGCTCCGACCGCGGTGGGCAGGCGGCCGAGCGCGGGTGTCAGTGTGAAGACGACACAAGGGGAGACGGCGAGGGACACTGAAGAGTGGTTGCTGCTTGACGGCAGGAAGAGCCACGCAGAGGCCTCAGCTTGGGGTCAGCTCAGCTCGACGGGCCTCCCCCGCCGTGATGAGCACACCCTCCAGGCCAAGTCCCTTCATTACAGAGATCTTCATTTGCTTTTTGTCGTTTTAACCTTTGCTCGAGAGAAAGCAGAGAAACGGCGCTTCTTGCTCCCCGGTCACTCCTTGTACAGAATCTGCCGTGGCCAGAACGACACGGTCTCCAAGGCTCACCTGACAGGCAGCACCTCGTGTGCCCCGTGGACGACCCCGTCAGAGGGCAGGTCAGTGCCCCTCAGCCCAGGCTGGTGATGGGGCAGCCAAGCGGCAGTGGAGGGTGTGCCCGGGTCCTTCCTACACGCCCCCGGGGCCCGCTGTTAGTATCCACACCCAGGGTTCTGGTTTGATTCCCCCGGACAGCACTTCTCAGTTTTTAAGATTCTTGGAGGTTCCAGCGTGTACCCAGGGCTGAGACCCACAGTCCTGGGGTGCAGGCGCTGGACGGGACCACAAGGATTACAAGTGCGGGTGCTGACGGGGCCCCAGAGCAGCAGCCCCTGGTGACTTGTTAGAAAGTTCCCGTGCCCCACCCCAGGCCATTGCGCCAGAGACCCAGGCTGACCCCCGTCCCTGCGGTGGTGCTGAACCGCTCAGGGGCTCATGGCAGCCACGCCCTACCTGGCACGGGAAGGAGGGCGGGCTCGGAGCCCACAGCTCGCCAGGCCACAGCCCCAACCTCGCCAAGCCTGGCTTCCTCCCGTGCAGGGCGGGTGAGTGCTGGTGAGCCAACCGGGCGGCTCATCAGTGGCCTGCTTGGCACAGGGAGGCCTGTCTGGCCGGCGGGGTGACTCCCGGTCTCACGCCGCCGCCGAAGGGCCGGGCGTCCTTGGACGCTCCACCCGACGGCCCCCAGCACCTCCACAGACCCAGAAGGCAGTGCTGATGACCAGTGCATCCCGCGAGCCCACTGAGGAAAGCACTGCTCTCGGGACGGGCAGTGACAGCAGCAGCGGGGCCGGGTCCCACCCTCATGAGCTCATTTCATCCCCCAAACTCACAGGCCCGGGGTGTCCCCAAGTCTCATCGCACAGACGAGTAAACGAGGCGTTGAATGGAGCTTGGCTGAGCTGCCGGAGGCTCCCCAGCCCTGCCCACAGCGCCACTGTGCTGTGGGTCGGGCTGGGTGGGGCACAGACACACAGCGGGGGCCCGGCCCAGCCAGGCCGCTTTCGCCCTTGGGCGTCCCTGGCAGCACTGAGCCCGGCCTGGGGGTGGGCAGCATGGAACGTCGCCGACCCACCTGCACCTCCTGGGTGGAGTGTGGCCCCAAGGGGCCCCTGACCCTGGAGCCCCTGGTGAGGGCTGCTCTCCCTGCTGTGGGGTCCGAGGGTGCACTGCTGGGCCGAGGACGCAGAGGCCACGCGCCGGCTGGGCGGTGCCTCGGGGGCAGGGGCTGTTGTCAGGGCTGCTCTTGTTTCCTGTGCTTCCGTCTGCGCTGATTCAGGCCACACTAACTGCTGGGCATCTCTGAACAGGAAGAAAGCACTTTAAGAAGCAATGTCACGTTTCCTCACTCCATCTGTCATCCTCCTCGTGAGCCCCTTAAGTAAGTGCTGGGGCTCTGCCTGGTGAACAAGGACTTCGGGGCAGAGGGCCAGCTGGGGGTCATTCAAAAGACCACAGAGGGGCTTCCCTGGCAGCTCAGTGGTTAAGAATCCGCCTGCCAATGCAGGGGACATGGGTTCGAGCCCTCGTCTGGGAAGATCCCACATGCCACAGAGCAACTAAGCCCGTGCGCCACAACTACTGAGCCTGCGCGCCTAGAGCCTGCGCACCGCAACGAAGGGTAGCCCCCACTCACCGCAACTAGAGAAAGCCCGTGCACAGCAACAAAGACCCAACGCAGCCAAAAATAAAAAATTAAAAAAAAAAATTAAAAAAAAAAAAGGACCGCAGAACTTCAGAGTTGGGAAGGACCTTTTGGCTCTCGGCGAACACGCTGCTTCACAGCGGGGGTCCACACCTAAAGAGGCTCAATGACCCCCCAAGGTCTTGAGACCCATTACATGCACATCAGAGCCTTCGCCACATCCTGTTACACCAGCCTCTGTCCACTAAGAACTTCTCAGTACCTAAGGGAACAATACGAACCCCTCACTGAGACACCCTTAAAATTCGACAGACTCTTCCAGGCGTGCGATCTTAAATTACGAAAGCAGCACACGCCCTGGACCGTGCAATCACACAGCACGTCAGTCCAGGCACGAGGAGGTGTGGCTCGTGCTGCGAGCCCGTGTGCAGCCTGCAGCGGTGGTGAACCCGCTCATGTTTTTTTTTTTTTTTTAGAAACTGTTTATTTTCCATCAACCTATTTCCGTTTTAAGAGTTTGTGGAAGAACAGTTTAAGACCACTCAGTGGTTGTTCCTACCCACTCGGTGGCCTGAGCAGTGGGAGCTGCAGACCAGTCTTCAGTGGCAGGCTGAGCACTCCAATCTTCAGTGGGGAACTGCTGAATAGGCACAGAGGGCACCTGCACACCTTCGGACCAGTCCGCCACCTCAGGCTGAGCAGCAGTGAACTCAGGAGCTGGAGCAGTCCATTCACCCTGAAATTCCTCCTTGGTCACAGCCTTCTCAGCTGCCGCCTGCTCTTCCTTTTCAATCTCTTCAGGATCTCTGTAGAAGTAGAGATCAGGCATGACCTCCCATGGGTGTTCACGGGAGATGGTGCCACGCATGCGCAGAACTTCCCGGGCAAGCATCCACCACATCAGACCCACTGAGTGCGCTCCCTTGTTGTTGCATGGGATGGCAATGTCCACATACCGCAGAGGAGAGTCTGTGTTACACAGAGCAATGGTAGGCAGGTTAACGTAAGAGGCCTCTGTGAGAGGCTGGTGGTCAGCCCTGGGATCAGTAACCACCAGAAGTCTTGGCTCCCGGAAGGCTGCCTGGATCTGGTTAGTGAAGGTTCCAGGAGTGAAGCGGCCAGCAATAGGAGTGGCTCCAGTGGCAGCAGCAAACTTCAGCACAGCTCGCTGGCCAGTATTCCTGGAGGATATGACACTGACATCAGCTGGGTTTTCAATGGCAACAATGGCACGAGCTGCCAACAGAAGCTTCTCCCAGGTTCTCTTCAGATTTATGATGTAGATGCCATCACTTTTCCTTTTGTAGATGTACTGTTCCATTTGGAAGTCAAGGTTGGTGCCACCTAAGTGGGTTCCTGCTGCAAGGAATTTGAGGACATCCTCCTCCTTCATTTGCAGGACATCAAGGGCTCCGGACATTGTTAATGTTTCCCTTTAAGTTACGACGGGAATCGAGGACAAAGCCGCATGGACCCTTATCTGGCGCGGAAAGCCCCGCTCATGTTTATGGACTACCTGGAGAGACGTCTGTGCTGCAGGTGGAGCTGGGCCCTTCACACTGGCTCAGGGCACAGTCTCTGTCCTGCAGGAAACTCAGGTTAGGCCCCTCGTGTTTCTGATCACTCTGGTCTAAGGCACAGCCTGGTCTGCTTAGTGAACATGCCTTCTCCACCTGACTTATTTCAGGCTAGTGGGAGTGGAGGGCAGACTGGGGTTCGGATCTGCTGGTGGTGGTTTTCGGGGCTCCAGGGGGCTTGGAGGCACTCAGGGGTCTTGGCACAGGTGCTCGTGGTGGAAGCCAGCACCTCCTCTCCCATGGACCAGGGGCCGCCTCCCCCCAGCTGTGGCCCCTGACCCCTCTTGGCCCTTGCCCTGGTGGCTGTCCTCCTGAGTAGAGGACAACTAGAGACCCAGTGGACCTCTCTGCCCAGCTGCACCAAGACGGCTGCCAGCCACCTCTCATCCCTGTGTCCCCCAGCAACATGAAAGTCCTTTCACCGGTGGGGGACCTCCCTCCCCTCCACAGGAGAGCAGACATCACAGAGCATTCCAAGGACTCTCCCCAAAGAAACCCTCTCCCCAAACAGTCCTGCCCCCGCCCCCTTTGCCTTCCATGCTGAGAGTGTTGGGGAAACACCCCCTCCTAGCGGCCTCCTCCTGGCCCCTCATGGGCGTCTGGCTCCTGCCCCTACAGGGCCCGATGACATCCTATACACCTGCCCATACACCACATACACAGAGACGTCACGTACGTTCTTCTCACAAACACAGGATATCCTATATGCTGGAGTATTCCTTGCTTTCTCACTTAACAATATACATGTCGTATTTTTCATGTCATTTGTGATGTGTGCCATCTTTTTTAATGGCTACATGTTCCAACACCCACTTTACTTGTGCTGTGAATAGCAGTGATGAAATAATTGTCTGATCAGAATTCTAGTTATTAAGTACTTAATAGATGCCCCCGAGGTGCTTGGACTTTTCCCCCACTCTTTCAGAAGGGACTGTAGTTCTTCCCCAAATGATGAGGAACAGCTCTTCTTTCAAGAGAACGCTAATTAATACATGTAAAGAATGGTTAGAATTTTAAAAGCTGACATTTTGGACCTTAAATACCGGCTGACCGAGCGTGAATCATCCACAGGGCACGAAAGCCAGGAGGTGGGAAAGCCTGGGAAAGCCCAGCAGCCCCACGGACCACCTGCCAACTGCAAAGGGAAAGAAGAATTTCATTTTCAGGATCCTGGAGTCACTTTCAAGCGGTGACCAAACAGCATAATGGGATGTTGCGGGCCATAACGGGCACCAGAATGCTGACATTCAGGCAGCCGCCTGCCTCTCCTCCCGTGAGGGGACCGTGCTGATCCAGGAGATTTCCATGGATCCTCTGAGCGCTAAAACTCTGCTTTAACAGTTCTAAAGAGAGGAATTCAAAAGGTCACAGAGGTGGCCTGGGGCGGCCCCGACCCTCTCACTTCTCCCAGGGCCGCGAGAGCAGCGCGGCCACGAGCAGCCATCCCCTTGGGGCTCCGGTCACTGTCAAATTTGTCCTATGCCCCACGGCCAAAATAGGGCTGTGTGCAACTTCTACTCTCAGCCCTGGTCCTGCGTTTGGATCCTTCAAAGGGCAGCTGCAGTCACGACCGGCAGAAATCTCGCCATATCCTCACCATCACCTTGCTTTGACTTTCTGCTGAGACCACCCCTCCAAATACTCCCATTCCTGGACACTCAAGTCCCTGTTCCCCAGTGGTCTGAGCTGGCCATACAGCACAAGAAGGGGGTCTGTTTCCTGACCTCAGGGTTGGCAGGGTCGAGATGTGGACGTTATCCCCGCAGCGGCGGCACAGGGAGCCCCGCTGTTCCACCTGCTGCATCCTGGCGTCTCAGCGCTCACCGCGGAAGCAGACATGATGCTGAGCGGGTCCAGACCCCCAGCCCTGCGGACGGTGACGCGATCGCTGCGAACCCTGCCCTGGACCTGGAAGCTCTGCAACACTGGCCCACATCCCCACCAGCCCCGCTCTCAGCTTTGGATTTGCTCTTTGGGCACCTTTGATGCTTCCTGTTCGGGGGTCCAATTACAAATATCCTGTTTCTCTGCGTCCTACAGAGTCCAGCTAATCTCTCCACTAACAGTGATGATCAAACTCTACCAAGTGGAGGAGTCTCTCTTTCTGTTGCTCTAAGGATGCATATCTACATCATTTATTCCTAAAATACATGTGGTGAGATAAGGAGAGCTACATCCATGCTGGGTACCGAGCCAAACGCCTTTCTAGTAATGCTGCAGTCAGGCATGATGACAGTACTTGCTAGTGGCAGAAGAGAGTGGAAAGGAGCCTTTTGAGGGGAAACGCCCCGAGTGACAACCCACCAGAACTAATCACAGCCTATGTCTGGGCTGCGCGCTTCTCAGAGACAGTCAGTGCAGGTGAAATCCGGCCACATGCTGGGAGGGGAGCTGCTGCAATCAGGACTCAAAAGCAACTTACAGAACAAGCTCAGGGCGTTTGATAACAAACCCCTGCCCGTGCAGACAGAGATGGAACAATTCATCTTCCAAACAGCAGACTGTCCTTTCCTCATGACTCGGCACAGTGTTTGGACCAGCTGCAGCCATGCTCTCTTAAAACTTGCAGTGACGAGCATTCGTCTCTCCAACAAATGTTCCCCGAGCGCCCACTGGTCTGAGGCTGCCCGAGGTACCTGATGGAGGCCCTGGGCCAGGAGGGCCTCACCAGGTCTTCCTGCAGCAGGAACACTGCAAGTTCACAAGCCGACCAGGGCACCAAGGCGGGCTGGCTCTTCAACATCCCCCTGCTTGTAACTGAGTCCACACAGCAGGTCAAGCCTTCGGGTGTGGACCGAGGCCCAGGGCCATGCTGCTGCCTAGGCCCCCTGCATGAGAGCCTGGATTTTACACAGGGGCAAACCCAGGCGCCACGACACAGCTCCGACTCCAAGTGCCTTAGAGGGCTGCGAGGAGTATTTTACCGGGAACTCATTCTTCAGACAACTCCTGGACACCCCAATATCCTAACTAGGGTGCTACAATGATCCCACCCTTGGTGGGCTAGAGGCGACCTATGAACCAAGGCCTGGGAAAGACCATCTGGGGGGGCAGTGCCACCAGACGGCACCTCGATCAAATCACTTTGGAGCTTTGAATGTGGAAGTAGCGAAGTTTAACTTCAGTTCAGACGGATTCCATTAGTTGGAGTCGCATTTTGGGACTTGAACTAACGTTAAACCAAGACTCAAAACCCAGAACTAACCAAAGCTGTTAACTGAACAAAAGAGTTTTTCAAAGGAACATCCGGAGATCCAGTTTGAACCTGTCTAAAGAATACGCTGAATCCAGTAAACCCCAAACATCAAAATGTCCTCCAAACTGGGTGAACCTAGTGCCTGCGGTCGGCGTCCCGGCCAGCACGGCTGCCCGAGGACTGACTGCAGATCCCTCCGAGACGGGGCCAGCACCTTCACGCCTCTCTTCCGACATCCGGACAACGGGGGCCCTCGGGAGTCCCCGTGAGGTCCTGCTACAGGGTCAGTTTAGGAAAACTGCTGGGGAGGTAAATTTGTGCAGATGCTGTGCCTTTCACCGTCGAGATGTCTGCTGGTGTCTTTTGTACACGTTCTCAACAACCTTCCCTCCAATGTCTGTGACCACCTGGGGCATTGCTGGTGGTGTCACATGAGCTCCCAGGCTAGCAGAGCCGAGCGGCGTCCGCGAGGGGACGTCTGGACTCAGCTGACAGGCTGGGACTGGATGCGTGGGGAGTCCTGCCATGTTATTCCCGGGGTAATCTTGCGTGGATTTATGAGCAGGACTTGGGCGATGTCTTGGGATCGAGCCGGGACATCCATCTACCAGCGCCAAGACAGATCGTCCTCATACAGCACAGCAGCCGCACAGCTGCGCGTGCCCCCCAGGGCAGGACGCCTGGCTGTGGCGTCTACAGCTCCTGGCCGAGGCCGGCCTCGTGCGGGACCATCCTCCCAGGCTGTGTGCGAGGGCTGGGGGCCAGGGGCCCCTGGCACGTCCACAGCTCAGCGCCCTGGGTCCCATCCTGCTGGCCCCTCCAGCCCCGTCCACCCCGGGAGCTGTGCCGGGCGCTCAGTCCCCTCTCTCCCCCTCCTTCTGGGCCGAGCCCCTCAGGTCCGCCCTTGGCCACTCCCCCTGCCTCCAGGACCTGCTGCCCCAGATGGTCCCACTGGTGAGCAGGCTCCAGCCTCCCTCCCAGCCCTTCCTTCTGCCTCTGCTTAGGCTCCCCAGAAGCAGCCGCTGCTCACCACAGCCCCGAAGGCGCCCTCCCCGGGCCCCAGCTCCTCCTGTGTGCTTTCCTTTCTCCTGCGCTCCTGGGGCGGCTGCCCCCACCACCATGTGGCCGCGGCACCTTCTCAGCCACCCTCTCCCTGCGGCCTGGCCTCTGCTCCGCCAGCCTCCCGTCCTCTGCCGTGGAGCACGCCTGCGTCACCTCCACCTGAAACGTGACCCGCCTGCGAGGCCCCCCCCAGCTCCTCTCAGAAGTGTGTGCTCCGTGAACCGTCCCGAAACAGCTCATGGCAGACAGCGCGCTTTTCAGAATTCCCCTGGGGCCAGCTCCAGGCTGCGGGTCAACGCTGTGCTCCTTCCTTCACCCACGCATCCCCTGTGTGCGCCCCCAGCCCTCCCGACGGCTGGATCCGGCTGCTCTGGGTGCCGACACACACCTCTCCTACCTGCCCGCGCGGCCTGCCCACCAGCTCCGAGCTCTGCAGCAAGCCCCAGGAGCAAACGCTCCCCACCCCCCCCACCCCGAACTTGGTGAGCTCGGGTGCCTTGCACGGGGCCACACGGGAGCAGAGCGACAGCGCTTGCCGGGGGGACACAGGAGGCACGTGCTGTCCTTGTCGCCGGGGCCCAGTGGGCAGCCAGGAGGCCTGGCCTCACCCTCAGTGTCCCCTCACACAGGCCTCAGTCCTTCCCTTGCAGAGAAGGAAGTAGCTGTAAGAAGTCAGAGACTGCTCGCAAAGCAGTAGTAACCCTTCCCTGGAGTGGATAAGAGGTGCCTTGAAAGTGTCAGTTCTTGAGCTGCGGGAGCCCTACCCAGGGCAGGTCACAGCCCGGGCGATGTTTAAGGTGCAGACATCTGGGGCGCTCTGGGCCCTGATTCAACGTCCTGCACTGCGGGGCCTCCGCCTGCGGCTGAACCCCGGCCGCCTCTGATGGTTCCTGTTGATACACAGAGAACCAGGCGTGTCATGAGGAAGCTGATGGCCAGGAAGTCAAGGAGGACTCACCAAATGAACGTGCTGCCCCAAAGCCCTCGCCGTGGGCCGGAGGAGAGAAGGGGCTGTTGTCACAAAGTGAGTGAACTGGTGGGGATCCTCACCCCAAGGGGAAGCTTCAGTGGAAGGTGCAGACAATTAGATGGACATGAGGCCAATCTCCCTGTAGCCATGGTAGTTCAGAGGAGGCCCCTCACCTTTGAAGCAGGCTTTGGAGAGGAAGACCTTCATCTAAAGCATGGCTCTCTTTCTAAGATGCCAAGTATGGCTTTGTGAAAAGAGTGCTTGACTTAGGGTCCAGGGAGCTGGGCTCTGCCACCAGCTTGGATGAGAGACTGGAAAGTCCACTCCCATTTCCTCACCTTGATGGGCTGACGACCACCTTCCGGCATCAAGCTTGGGACCCCCCAACGCCTGCTCTGTGGACATCTCCCGTCCTTGTCCTGAGAGTGGACACTCGGAGCCTTCCCTCCGTCCTGGGCACCGGGAAGGTCCGTATGTCTGCTCCTGGGTCAACAGACGCCGGACAGGAGGGTCCCTGGCAGATGCCTTGGTGCCAAGAGGCTGAGGAACCAAGATGGCCCCCTACCCTGGAGTACAAGGGGGTGCGCTCATCATCATGAGGAGGGCCACACCCAGTGCAGAGGCCAAGGAGGCGGCTGGGGCTGGGTGGTGGTGATCAGCTGCAGGTGGGACAGGGCTGCTCCAGGGCCGAGCACAGGGCACCATGGAAGCCGAGACCACCGTCCCCGAACACACAGCAAGTTTATATAGTCAATTACCAAAGTACCGATCACCAATTAGCTTATGGTCAAAAAGCTTCCATTCTTCTTGGTAGTTTCCCCACTCACCTTTTTTCTGCCGTAATCTCCGAGTAAAGATAAAATAAGCCCTTAGCCATTTTTCTGTCACTGTCAGCTTCTCGTTCAGAGTAGACTGACGTTATTCCATGTTCAGATTCTCCGATTTCCCCCCAGAAACCCTTCAGTCCTTTGACTCGAAGCCCCGTTATCCCTGCTCCCCGCCCGGTGCGTTGCCATCGGGGGCCTGATTTGGAGTTCCCAGAGGGGATGACGTGTCCTGCCCAATTTCTCATCACCCTTCTAGCCTGGTATCTGCTCAATAAGAACATGCTGGAAAAATCAGTGAACGACAGAGCCAGCCAAGGCTCCAGCAATGACAGTCCACTCCATGATCCAAGGCGACCCCCCAAGAACAGGCCCCGCTACGAGGGCTCAGAGACAACCACTGGAATGGATGCTTGACCCAGAAAACTCTACAAAAACTCGCTAGTGAATGGGTGCCCGGGAAGGGCTGCGACCGGCCCAAGCGACCAAAACATGCACAACTGAAGCCCCGGGAACCTGGGGGGGCGCGTGGCTGACACGTGTAACTCTGCCCCCATCGTGGCAGCACCGGCCATGCGCCCATGAGCCAGCGCCAGACGGCGGGGGCTGCAGCAGGGACAGCGGCTTCACTGGCCGCTTGTGACTGAAGTGCAGTGTGCCGAGGAGCCTCCTGCAGGCTCTCCCACCCCAGAAAGGGACCCTGCACTTTCACATCACAGGATGCGAGACGGTGGACCGCAGGAAACCACTCAACAGCCTGAACCTGCACTGCAGGCTCCCCTGGAGGGGGGGCTGCAGCCTCAGAACCAGCCCCACCGGCGGGAAGAGTGACGGGACCTTTTCAGGACGCGGCCTGCGTGACACTAAGTGGGGGCATGGAAGGCGGAGAGGTGCTCGCGGGGGAGGCGGCTGCGAGCAGCTGGCTGAGCTGTGTCTTGGGGTCACCAGCACCTTAGAAAGATGCGCGGGAGAAGTAGCTTGGTCCCCAACAGCAGCAATGCCGAGTGGCACCAAGCTCCTTCCTGTGACCCAGCAGAGCACGGGTTACAGCCTCCTCACCTGTGGCTTCCAGGTGTGCTGATGCTCTACCTGCTAGTAATTGACTTCTCACGCATGATTCCTTTCATGAGTTTAAGCATAAAAGTTTAACTCAGAGTAGAATTTTTTTCAGCGAGATTTGTTTCCTATAAAAAGTAAAGTTAAAGCCATTACTTTCAGAAAATCAAACCAATACGTAATTATTATTTAAATATCCAAGGCTGGTAGCTGACCTTATTGAGTTTAGAAGTTAGAAGAAATTGCATACAAAAAGACCCACCCTAAGGAAAAAAACAGATCAGGCTGTTTGCCTTATCAGCTCAAAGAGCTATTTGGACGAGAACAAGAACGTACTACATCAGAGAGAAAACTGAAAGGGAATGATGGGCCTCACATCACGCTGACCTCAGAAAGGCAGCAGGCGCCCTCTGACCCACATGGATGTAAGGAGGTAAGATGGAGGGAAGTCTGCTCACAAGTCCCACTCGCAGGTCAGCTAAGGACCGGGAACAGACGCTCGTCAGGGAGAGGGGCAACCACCACCTGCCCTTGGGCCAGAGGCAGCGCTGCCTCGGTGCGGGGCCGGGGCGGGGGGTCAGAGAAGAGTTGCAGACAAGGGTCACTCCGCCACGGGACTTTCTGAAGAGAACACGCTCATGAAGCTGCCTAGTTTCCTCTGTGACAAAGAGATGCAGGAAGGAAAGACGAGATGAAAAGTGGGATGTAATTAATTATATTCTGTGTGACACAACCATCACAGAAATAAGCAAGTCTCTTAAAATGATGTTATTTAGTCATATGAGAAGGACGTTCTGATTTCATGCATAGTGGCTTGAAGTCAACCCTCAATTGCTGGTGAAATATTTTACTGTCATGAAGAAATGCAGTCACTAGAGTATTGCTTGTAAGCTACCTAAAAGTCCAGGAGCCTGGGACAGACTAAGGAAATCTGTTAGAATACTACATAGCTCTTAAAAGGAAAGTATAAACCAATTCAGAACGGTTGCCAAATACATTGCTAAAGTTAAAAAAAAAAAAAAGAAAAACAAAGTACAGGCCAGAGCTGGCTTCCATCTGCACAGTGAAATGGGGAGGGATACACGTACACTGTGCACACGTGAATTCTAAGAGGGAGGGACACACATGCTGTGTATGTATGGCATTTTTTCTATGTGCATATATCACAATTTTTAATATGAAGTTTTTCATTAATTTGTTCAGCAAAAGCTTATTTGACACCTTTTTAAATGCCAAGTGCTGTGCAGGATCTTGTGGCTGCAAGGACAGTGGACAACGTCGTAGAGGGACCAACAGCACAGAGTGGGGAGTTATGGCCCAGAGGCCACAGCACGCCCTGGAGAAGAGAAGCAGGACGTCCACGCCTCCTGAGAGTCGCCCTCCTGGAGCTGGGAGCTGGAGCTGGAGCTGGAGCTGGAGCACGCCCACTGCATGGGCGTGTCTTGGGAAAAGGCACTGGCAGCTTTGCTCCGGACTCTTTTTGAGGACGTCTGTAGAGCAACAGCCTTGGCAGACAGAGAGTGCGGCCCTCAGGCTGACCTCAATAACCAAGAATGCATCTTTCTCTGGAGCGGAGTTTGGGCAGGACACCAGCAGCCTCCTTGTGACACTGGGGTCTCCCAAGTTCAGGCTCCTCAGCCAGGACAAAAGCGCACCGTGGGCCTCTCCACACAGGTCCTGAAGGGCCTGGGGAAAAGGGAACCCACAGGAGTGGGAGCGTGGCGCCCACACTGCCCGCGCTGCCAGGAGCAGGTTCCCTCTGATGATGCTGTCTGACAGCGCCCGTGCCTTCTGCGGGCATCCGGGAAACCGTGGCAGGGTGACTTGTTAGCCTGAAGGGGGCAGTATCCATGCCCGCCACAGCTCCTTGACAAGTGGATCAAAGTTAGTCCAGTATTCTTTGTTTGAGAAACGTCAGAGAAAAGTAAGTTCTTTCGTCTAGCACCTCCCCGGGGCCCCGGTCTTGAGCTAATGTTCACTGTCATACCCACCTCAGCCACGGCCCAGGACCGTGGGTCCTTCAGGACCTGGCCCAGACTGTGGAGCTGTCAAGAAACATGGGTACCTCCTTGTCCTTCCGAAATATAGGTCACATTCCACCACCACCACCACCGCCCCCCTCCCCGCCCCGATCTGGGCAAAAATGATGTGAAGTCACAGGAAAGTTCCCATGTGACCCACGCACAGGCAGGAACACCGGGCAGAGCTGGAGAGCTGAGTCACTGCTTACCACCGCGGTCAGCACCCCCCGTGCGGGGACAGAGCTGCCTTGAGCTATATTCTCAGGCATCCGTGGCCTGACTGCCTCATTGGCAGGATTAAGTTAGTCTTAGCTATGAATCAGTATTAGCTCACAAAGCTCTAAATACCTCCTAAGCTTTCCTTTTTTACAAAGTGAATCCCTTAAAGGGGTTTAGAATTAAAATTGGTTTTGTCTAGATTTATGTGTTGGTTTGTTTGAATTTGGATTCAACATGTAATAAAAAGAATTCCTTGTTAGACTTATACAAATTATCTCAGTAGAACTGAAAACTCATTTTCTTGCGTCTTTGGTGCTCTTTCACACCCATCGCTTGTAGCTCCTACAGACCCTCAATATCTCATCTCACTTTCAATTTCGTGAAGCAGGTGCACACCGTTGGCCCTGGAATCGCCCGCACCCCATCCAGCTGCAAGGCCTTCACTCAGCTCCCAGCTCGCTTCATCTATAGTACCTTCGTTCTGGTAACTCAGTACTATTTATATCCTTGGTATTCGAGCCATGCAGATCTCAAAGAGCAACAAGAAAAACGGGAATTTAGAACACGAGTTGCCTTTCTACAGAAAGTCGAGGGTACCAGGCCGGCTACCGTGGCGTCACCTCCTTCCCGAGGGCGGCTGCCATCCGCGAGCTCTTGCCACGGGTCAAAGGTGAAAGGGCTCAGGGGCAGGTATTTTTGCTGTCGAGCTATTATTAAAATAAGAGCCTTCAATATAAGAAAATGTCCAAGGACTGATACTCGTCATTGCAAAGAGTGAATGACACCTTTCCCTATGGCTCCAAACAGGGGAGATGTTTTATGGCCTTTACCTAAGACGTTCTTTCTGCTCAAGCTGATGCCAAGATCTTCACAGGCTGTGCCGTCCACTGTCCAGCACGTCTGTGTGGGTCACACACAGGTCACCCTGAGGAACGCTGAACCAGGCAGCAGAGCCTGCGAGGGAGCCCTGTTGAGTGTTTTAAACGTCCCGGCCCATCTTTGCACCACGAGGGGCTCCCCAACTGGGGCCCGCCTGGCCCAGCTGCCACGCAGAGAGCAACCTGGCAGCTCTGGCAGCAACCACACAGGAGGTCTGCCTGCTCCTGAAGAACTTTTTAAAAAGTACTCATTGCAAACTTTAAGAACTGGAGCATTTTACCTAGAGTTTGCATTTCTGACATCCTGTGAAAATAGGAGGCTGGGCAATTCGGCGCCTGCATTTCTCCAGAGCAAGAAGTAGGTGGTGAGGGACATTCCCCACATCCCCGCGGCCAAACGCCACCCTGCCCGGCCACGCGCCACGGCTCACACTCGGGCACTGCTGGACAGGGAACAGGGACAGACCCGAGCCCTTGGAAGGAGCAGAACTAAAAGGACACTGTTTTGAGCTAATTAAGGCCACACTCCATCTACCGGAGCCAACCAGAGGTGAAGAGTCTTTTTATTAAAGAAACCTGATCAAGGACCACACACCCTACTGCACAATGGACAGAACTAGCCTCCTTGGACTCGCCCTGTTCCCCCAGGTGCCACGTCTGTCAAGGTGAGTTGTGGACACAAACGTGCAGATGCTGCACCCGATGCCCGGTCAACCCTGACCCAGCGCGAGGGCGTCTCCTCCAAGGGAAAGTCACAGCCAAACTCCATTCCTTAAAAGTTACGTGTTCCCTGCCGCGTGCTCTGCCAGTTTTGTCGTGTTAACAAAATGTTCTTGGTGAGTATGGGAAGTGAAGAGTGACAAGAAAGAAACACTAAGATGGTACTTCGGGAGATTTCCCCCAAAACAGCAGTTATGAGAGGGGCGAGGGGAGGGGAGCAGTTCCCAGGTGAACGTGAGGGACAGGTGGGCTGTGGGCAGAGGATTTATCAACAGTCATCAACTGACTACAATTCAGTATGCCTTCCATTATGTCAGTGGGAAAGTTCTCCTCCCTTCCTGCTCCGCGAGTGTCTGCATGTGTCCGGAGCCTGTGGCCGAGGGCCCGGCAGCGTGTCCGGTGACAGCTGTAGGAACTGGAGGTACTCAGCCCCGGGAAGAGGAAGCAGAGCTGTGAGCCCGCTCAGTGCCCGCAGATGCCCCACGTGAAGAAGGGGTTCTGTTCACGGCTGCCCCCCATTCATGGCAGTGCGCGGATGCCGCTTATGGGCAGCCTCAGAGCCCAACAACTAGACTGCCCGATAATGGCGTGAGGGGGCAGAGGCTCCTCCCTCGGAAGTCTCCCAACAGAGGCCAAGGGTCACCCACTGCGGATGTGGCAGACAGTGCCCCACCCCCATTCAGGAGGCCTCGTGGACAGTGTGCTGTGCTCACTGGACCTGGTCCCTGCCACCGACTAGGTGCTCCCAAGGGTTTCAGCCTGTCTCCTCTCGGCATTTAGCTCCCCTAAGTCTCTTAAATTTCTCTGAGGGAACAGACCTCAGTGGCCATGACAACTGTCTTGTCCTGAGACCCTGGTTGGCAAGACCTGGCGTCATGGATCCTAGTAGCTGGCTAGCGGTCACACGTGGCTTTGCACAGCATAGATCCTCAGGCCACGTTTGAGCCACCTTGCTTGCCTTCCTCTGGACAGTGTTCGAGCAGACCTTTTGGAACACATGGCTCTCGGGATCTCGTGTACACTGCAGAATCACAGGTCTTGAAGGCTGGAAGGAACCCTACAGCCAGAGTCTTCATTTTTCAGCCGAGGGAGTGGAGGCTCCAGGGGCACAGGAAGGGGCACACCAGAGCTGCTGGTCACCTATGAATACCTGAAATGTGTGGTCCGAATTGTGATGCACCGTGAGTGCAAAATGTACACTGAGTTTCCAAGATTTAATGTACAAAAAAGTAAAATTTGGGCTTCCCTGGTGGCGCAGTGGTTGAGAGTCCGCCTGCCGAGGCAGGGGACACGGGTTCGTGCCCCGGTCCGGGAAGATCCCACATGCCGCGGAGCGGCTGGGCCCGTGAGCCATGGCCGCTGGGCCTGCGCGTCCGGAGCCTGTGCTCCGCAACGGGAGAGGCCACAACAGCGAGAGGCCCGCGTACCGCAAAAAAAAAAAAAAAAAAAAAAAAAAGTAAAATTTCTCATCAATGTTTTATATTGATTACAAGTTAAAATGATCATGATTCAGATATATTTGGATAAATAAAATATATTTTAAAAATTAAAATCACGTTTCTTTTCACTTATTTTAACGTGGCTACTAGAAAGTTCAAGATCACCCATGAGGCTTGCACCCTGCTTCTACTGGGCAGCACAGGTCTGAACACGCCCATGTCTGTGACTCCCATCTGAGGCCTCCGCAGGACACCAGACTTTGAACACATGGCTGTACTTTGATTTTAATTTTTTTTTTCTTGAGGAGAACAAATGATGACACAGAACAGAGAAAAAGAAAACGGAAGGACAAGAGGTTTTTGCTATTGTTTATGATCTGGATGTTATCCCAGAGCCTTCAAAGTTTACAGATACGAGATGGTGCCCAGGGTGAGTGCACGTTGTCCTGGCATTGCTTCCGGGACGTAGAGAAGTAAAGTCAGCAAGCTCACTGTACTCATAACCGGTCTGTCCTTCAGGAAAGCAAAAGTCTCATTTTCCTGTTTGATTTCTGATAAATTCCCACCATTCTTAACTGGATCAAAATCATCTGTGATGTAACTTAAGAATTTTAAATGCAAGAAATCGCATGAATACTCATTCCATGGAAAATGGAGTTGCTTTTGCAAAGTGTAACAACGCCCATTAAATTACTTCAGTAACTGCTGCTACTATCTCAGACCACGGAAACTATCACTGTTAAGGGTGAGGCTTTCTTTTAAAAGGTTTGTGTGAATGATCCCCCCGCCCCAAACACACCCCGCTGCCCACTACTCACAATGCTATGAGTTTTGCCAGCAGTTCATTAAACGACAGTGGAAGCAGACTTTTTTTAAAACACACAGGTGACCTTAAACGCCAGTTCTCCGAGTGAGGTGCAAGCGACTTGCACGTCAGCTCGTGCACACCATCGGGGCACAGGCTCACTCGCCAGGGACCTGCCTTACCTTTGAATGTTTCTGTTTGGGCCCTTAAAATCTCTGCACATCTTGTTTCTTCCTCCTGTATTTCCAGATGAAACCGGCATTCCGGGTGAATGCTGTTCACCTGCTCAAGGTTAAAAGAAACAGAAATAACTGAAAATTCCACTATAATGGGGAAGTCAAGTAAAATTTCTACATAAAAGCCCTCAAAACTTCACAGTTCTAAACTGCTTCCAAACTAACACTCATTTAAAAGCAATCACGTTCATATTTTGGCATGGTTATTTGAAAAAAAGCTTCACTATTTACTTTGTAAAGGAATTAGTAAACAAATATAAAACCTGATAGAATTTTTTTTCTGGGCAGGAAAACAAACTTACTAACGTAATACATTTTATGTTGTTAGTACTAATTTGGTGGTAATAGAGCTCTTTAATCCAATAATCTTTCAATATTCGAGTCCTCCACTTCATAGCCCTTGATTTAATCAAAGTAAATACATGTTTACTCCTAAGCCCATTCTCAATGACTGCACACAACCCCAGACGCCAGCGTGCTTCATCTAAGGCCAGGCTCTGGAAAGCCCTAATAGGATAACTTTATTTTTAGAGGCTGCAGGTCACATTCAAAACTGAACTTTAGAATTTGGTGTGAAGGAGCTTTTCAAAAAGATCAGGGGTGAGTAGGGAGAGGACTGGGTGAGAGTCACAGCACTGAGGTTTCCACTGAGCAAGACGTGGGGGACTTCCCGTCAGGCTCCATCACAGGAACTAAAGATGTGACACAAACGGTGAACAACATTGTCCATCAACGTGCGCAAAAGACAAAGCCACATACTGTTCCAGTCTTGGAAGATAATATTCTCTGGTCTCTATTTTCACAAAGGTCCAACTTTCTCTTTTTTTTTTTGGCCACCTCCCACTGCCCACAAATACGCTGTAGGCTGGAGCTGTGCCCCCCTGCTCTCATGTAAGAACAAACTTTTTACTAAAGAAAACCATACTCTTGCGTATATTGTGGCCATCTATGTTTAATTATCCTACTATTGAAATAAGTCAACAGAATTCTAACCAGGAATAACATTTCCTAACAAAATTGAGAAGAAACTTAATGCTGAATACTTTTGCCACATTTACCCTCATTTTTAAAAAGACCTGAAGCTTGGGTCCCACCCCCCCCCCCCCCCCCGGCTCATCACTGGGCAGCCACCACTGTACAAACTCCTGGTTTCAGGCTGTATTTTTCACACCTGAACAAGTCAACAGCTTAAATTTCAGATTTAGGGAAATTATTTTGCCTTAAAAAGAAAAATGGATTTCTGTTAAGGTATAAAAGACACCATGATATCTGACATTCTTGGAATATGCACAGCAATGACTTATTTGGGGACATCCTAGACGTTAAAGCAGCATTAACCGTAATAATTCCTGGTACTTTTAACTAGCTCTTTCAAAGCACTAAAATTAGTAGGGAGGTTCTTATCCTCACAGCATCCCTCTGAGGGAGGAAAGACTTGGTCTGCCTTCACACTAGACAAGGGAGTTTGGCAACCCTGAGGGGTGGGCTAGGTTCATGCCCTCCTGGAACCCAAAATATCCTCAGCAATGACAACTTTCTCTAAATAGCTCCATCCTTGGCTCCACAACCTTAAGGGGGATATGAGTCAATACAGACAGTGATCTGGCCGCGATAGAAAACGCGAATGTGTACACACGCCAACACTGACTCCAGTCTGTCAGAGAGGGAAGCAAGAAATAGGGTTCACAGTTTCTGTGGTTTTTTTCAAGGGTCTTCAAATAAAAGGAAGAATTGCTGAGAATTAAATAATCTACAAATACACTCATTTAACAAATTTCTATTCAGCATATCGTTTCTTCCGGTGCTCTTAAATGATGATTAAACAAATCAACTTTCTGTAGCTACATCTGTAGCGTCTCCCTGACACACACTGAAGCAAAACAAAAAGCAGCAACAGTACTAGGAGTCGGAAGGGGAAGTAGTTAAAGACAAAGCTCACTGCAATTTCCCTCGGAAACGTGAGGCCTGCGGAGGTGACCAAGCCCGACCCACCACCCGACTCGGGCGTCCCTGGGCCCGCGAACCGTCCTCGCCGGCCACAGCCTCCGGGAGGACGCGGCCGGACCCGCTCCGCTGGGAAGGGCGTCGAGCAAGAAACTGGATCTTATTCCCAGCGAACCCGGGACGGTGGAGGGGACAGAGCAAACGCATCCTCCCAGCCCGTCTCCAACCCGGCCGGGCGGGGAGCTCGGTTCTTCGCGCTCGGCGGGGAGGGTCCAGAGCGTCCCCGGCGGCCCTGCTCCCTCCCGCGAGCCCGGCGGGCGGGTGGGGACCCCGAGACCAGCCCCGCTCCCCGCGCCCCCAGCCCAGCCCGCGGCCGGACTCGGGAGCGCAGCGCAGCCGGGCGCGGGGGCGCTCCCTCCGGGGAGGGCGGCGCGCAGGGCAGGGCGGGCGGGGGCTGGGGTCGCACTCACTGGGGCGAGCAGCCAGCCGCAGCAGGTCAGCAGCGCGGGCGGCAGCAGCGCGGGCGCCCTCATCCCGGCTCCGCGGCACGGACCTGGGCCGGGCAGCCCGTGCGCAGCGACGCGGCTCCCGCCTCCCGAGGTCCTTGCGCGGCGCCCGGCGGCTGCCGACAAGTCCCCTGCCCGGGTTGTGCCCCGAGGCTGCCGCTCCGCCCCCGCGGTACCCCGTCCCCGCCCCGCGCTCCCCGCGCCCCCCGCCCCCGAGCTCCCTTCCGTCCCGGCGCCGGGTATCCGCCCCACGTCCCGCCCCGCTCCCTTACCGCCCCCTCCGTCCGTATCCCCCTCCCCGCGCCCCTGGCCCCTCCCTTGTAAGCCCCGTGCTGGGCTCGCTCCCCCCGACAGTTCAGCAGCGGGTGAGGGGTGCGCACAGGTGGGCGTGCTGGGCCAGCACAACTCGGAGGAAGAGGTGGACGGGAGAGCGACTCGGGAGGGACCCACTTTGGGGTCAGGGACCGGCCCTTACTTGTGTCCTTGTTAAACAACCTAAAGACCCCCAAGAAGGTGGCAGGAAGAGCATGTGGGCTGCCTTGGAAGCCACTGGAGTTGGTTGGGGCAACCGAAAACTTAGAAAAAGACGCGTGGAGTGCATCTTGGTGGGGGCAGACTTGGCGCGGTGGCTGGTCTTCAGTCCTGCCCGTGTCTCCCCCTGCTGCAGAGGTGGGCCATGGGTGGCGCTGGCTGCAGGGGCCTTGGACCCGGCCTCATCCCACACCTGCCTCGGAACCTCCGGAAGGATAGTGTGGCGTAAAAGCCAGTAGTTATCCAGCACAAGGAGAAGCGCTGGAAATGAAAAATAAAACAGGAAATTTTGTTGTGGTTTTAACTTTTTATTTGAAAATAGTTTCAAACTAACAGAAAAGTAAGACTAGGACAAAGGACATCTTTTCACCCTTTATTTAGATTCAGCTATTGAAGTTTTACCTCACTGGCTTTGTCATTTGTATTCTCTCTGACCACACTCATGCCCCAATAGATCCATCAATAACTTCGTCTGTCTGTCATCTCTCTATCCATCAGCCATTAATCCTCTATCTATCACCTATCATCTGTCTTTCTGTCTGGTGGGGAACAGTAGCAGAGACAGGATTTGGACTCGGGCTGAGATCTGGACTCTGGGTATGCAGCTCGGGATCTGGAAGCTTATTGACTCTGGATCCAATTTGACAAATATTTCTTTTACTCACTATTTGAAGCTGGACAAGCAATGAACTTTGAGCCAAGTGCCTGTGTAAATGAGAGTGGCGATACCTGCTCCTCACCTCGAGGGTCAGGTTGCAGTGAGAATCTAGATTCTTTATGTGTGTGTAAATACTGTGCTCTAGTCCAGCAGATGGGGGTGTGTGATTGTGAGAAAAAGTGTGGTAAGAACGAGATACAGGCAAATGGGTGGGGAGGAGGGAAGGGGGTAGGGAGGAGGAGGGGTGAAGGGGGAGGAGGAGGAGGGAGAGGAGGAGGAGGGGAAGGGAGAGGAGAGGGGAAGGGGGAGGGGAGGAGGAAGGGGAGGGGAGGGGAGGAGGAAGGGGAGGGGAGGGGAGGAGGAAGGGGAGGGGAGGGGAGGAGAAGTCCATTTTTCCTGGGAGGAGCTTGGTGGAGTGAATGTCTAAATGGGACTGAAAAATGGTTAAGAGTGAGAGATCAGAATGGAGGGAGACAGCATCTCAATCAGATGGAGCACCTGGACAGAAGCCCAAGGGACAAGGATTGTGCTGGGCGCATCAGAGTAAGAAAGATGGTCAACTCCGGCGGCCTGGGGCCCTGAAAGACAATCTTCACTCAGTGGAGAGCAAAATCTGGATTATATGAGAGTAGAAACTTTTAAACGCTGAGAATGCACAGCACAAGGTTCTTTATAGTCTGACTGTTCTTTCCTTGTTCGGAATGGATGTTAGGATGGGTGGTACTTATATTTGTCAATTAAAGGTTACTCTGTTTCTTTTGGGTAAATGGCCATTCTTCCAAGAATTTTTCCACTTCCCCTTGCAGGGAGTGTGGTCTGTATGTACCCAGGGCTTCTGGGAGAAGGGCTCCTCTGTGGGTGCCTGATGTGGTGGGACTGGTGGTCTTGTCTCTGGACCTCTGTCACTGGCCCCCTAAGGTGTGGCAGCCCCCTGGCTGTGCTGTGCTGATGCCTGCGGAAGCGTGGGTCCCTGCCCCCTCTCTGGTCCCAAGGACCCCACTTCTGTCTCCTGCTCCTGCGGCCTCTTCTGACCTGGACCACGCGGCCCTGGACACCAGCACCTGCCTGCCTGTGTTCTGAGGCCCCAGGTGGGGCGGACCCTGTGAGGCACTTGTCAGTTGCCCTCCTCACCCTCCTGCCTGGACACCCTCGCCCCTCTCCGCTCCCATACCTGCGGCTTCCCCGGGTTTCCAGGCTGAGCTTTGAGGGGAGAGAACCAAATCTCTGATGGTGGAAGCTGACCCCACATGTCAGAAGCCTGGAAACCTATGGATTCAGTGAGAGAAGCCTTGGGCCTTCGTGATCAGGAGAGTGAAATCGCTTCAGAAATAAATGCCTTGCTGGCACTTTATACTTTGTCCAAAAGAGGACGGAAGCCTCACATGACTCTCTGAGGTTCGCCAGGTCCCTCTGCTCTGTCTGGATGAGTAATTCTGAGACCACGTCAGCTTGGAGGGAGGGGACATGCCCACAGCCCCCAGGTACATCTTTAACTTGTACCTATGAAGAAACACAGCATTTGCCTGTGTCCCTCTTTTCGTGTCTTTTGAAAGCTGGGAGACCAGACTTCAATGAAAAATTTACTTCTTCCTCCCCCTAAAAAAGACAGGGGAATTGGAGCTTTAACTCCTTTGCCCACTCACAGCTGTGATTGGGGGGATGTGCAGGCGGTCGGGGGAGCACTCTTCTGAGCTTGGACTCTGGCCTTGTGCCTCGTGGGTTCCTGGAAGAAAACTTAGAGCGTGTCTTCTTTGGCTGTGTCCTGGGTCCTATAGGCACAGGGCATCCTGGCCCCTCGGTGGCCCCAGCACTCGCGCTACAGTGTGGCACCGAGCTGGTGTCCCACGCGTGCTTGTCACATAGACTGAATTAGATCCCCAGGCCATGGAGCAGAATTCCTAATACGTGCTTGGCCTCCTTCTCAGGATGATTATGAAGATAAAATCAAATACCAGCCATGGAAAGGCTTCACAAACATTTTTTAAAGTATACAGATGTGAAGTGCTGCCTTGGGGATGGGCCCCTCTTGGCCCATTGCTGCTCTGTGCCCGCCTCGGCACTCACAGGCCAAGCCTGGGCTCTGGCCTCAGGACAGGTCAGCAACCCGCTTGACCTGCTCATCTGCCCTGTGTGGTTTCCAGCCCCTTCTGTTTTCAACTCTAACCGACCTGTCCAGTGAGACGGATTCATTAGGGCAAAGCTCCCTTACAGCTGCATCCCTGCAAGATCCCAGTGGTCCTGGGCCCTTTTCTAGTGACAGTCTTTCTTCCAGACATGAAAAAGCCCAGTACTAGGGATGGCAAAGCTCTTGACTTCCTTAAAGGTGAAAGGTCTCTCGCCACAACCCAGTCCTGCCGCAGGCCCTGAAACTGCGGTTAGGAGCTGTGGACAGCAGTGTGAGCGTGAGGTGGGGCATCTCTCCTCTGCCCCCTCCACTGCCGCAGGCTGGGCGTCCTCCAGGGTCAAAGGGAGGGTGGGAGGCGTCAGAACGCCCTACTTACTGGTACAGCTGGGGCTGCTTTTGTGAGTTCCTCAGGCCTCTCCTGACCCAGCGTCCTGCAGCCCCTCAATGCAGAGGGAGGACGCCTCTTAGGATGCCTGCTGCCCCCAGAGGTTTCCCTTCCGTCGGGATCAGCCTCCCTCCCCAGACAGTCCTCTCAGGAGAAGACTTTCAGATGGTCCCCGGTGCCGGCATCTGGCTAATGAGAAGAAAAGCATATCCTTTGCTTTGCCACATGAGAAGCGGGCTGCGGCAGCTGGGCAGCCCGCCAGCTGTGGCCTCTCCTTCTGACTCCCAGGCCAGAGTCAGAGCCATCCCTTCCGCCCGCAGAGGACTCAGGCCGAGCTCCCCAAATGGATCTTGAGGCCCCTCCACTTGGTTTGAGGGTGGGAAAGTACGCCCAGCACCTTTATGGAGAAGGGAGATGCTGAGCCCAGTGGACGCTTGCTGTTGAGAATCCCCCCCTGCCAGAGCCTTCTCTAACCAGCCTGGAGGTGGGTCCCGAATGGAGCTCACAGACCCTCGGGCTCACGCCCCTGGCAATACGCTGTTGACGGTCTAGCCCCTCAACTTGGATGTGGGGGACTTGATCATAACTGTGTTGGCCTTTGGGCTTGAACACTGACATAACTGGCTGAGCTGTCCCGACGTCTGTTACATTAACTCTCAGGCCCGCGGCCCGGAGGCCTTCAGAGACATCTGGAGAGAGACCTGTCCTCAGGGGTTCCCAAGAGGAAAGGAAGCAAGGTCGTGGTGTATGAGACGCATCTGGCAAGTTGTGGTTTTGTAAACAGACTTTATTTTTTAGAGCATTACATGTTCACAGTAAAACTGAGTGGAAAGTACCGAGTTCCCATATCCCTCACCCTTCCACACACATTTTCCCTTTATTAACATCTTGCTCTACCATGGCACGTTGTTAAAACTGATGAGCCAATGTTATTATTAACTAAAGTCTGCGGTTACCGTCGCCATGTTTGCCTTTTCCACAATGGCATGAAGCTGGACTCAGCGTGTCGCCTTTTCACATTGGCTACTTACACTTAATAAAATACAATTAAGTTTTCTCCATGTCTTTTGGAGGCTTCACAGCTCATTTATTTTTAGCACTGAATAATATTCTAGTATCTGGATGGACCACAGTCTATTTATCCACTCCCCTACTGAAGGACGTCTGGGTTTCTTCCAATTGTGAATAAAGCTGCTAAGATAAACAGCAAAGTCCTACAGTACAGCACAGGGAACTATAGTAAATATCGTGTAATAAACTATCAATATAATGGAAAAGAATATGAAAAAGAATATACATATGTATGTATAACTGAATCACTGTGCTGTACACCAGAAACAAACACAACATTGTAGATTAACTATACTGCAAAAAAAAAAAAAAAGAAAAAAAGATAAAGCTGCTAAAAACATTTGTGACCATGTTTTTACGTGGACAAAAGTTTTCAATTCATTTGGGTGGGTAAAACCTAGGGGGGGTAACCGCTGGATCGTATGGTAAGAGTACGTTTAGTTGGTTTTTTTTCGGTACGCGGGCCTCTCACGTAGCGGAGCACAGGCTCCGGACGCGCAGGCTCAGCGGCCATGGCTCACGGGCCCAGCCGCTCCGCGGCATGTGGGATCTTCGCGGACCGGGGCGCGAACCCGTGTCGCCTGCGTTGGCAGGCGGACTCTCAACCACTGCGCCACCAGGGAAGCCCCAAAGAGTACGTTTAGTTTTGTAAGGACCTGCCAAACTCTTCAAAAGTGGCTGCACCGCTTTGCGTTCCCACCAGCAGTGGATGAGAGTTCCGGCTGCCCCACATCCTCGCCCGCAGTTGGTGTTGTCAGTGCTCTGGATTTTGGACATTCTAATGTTTGTATAGTGGTGTCTCATTCTTTTAATTTGCATTTCCCTGATGACATATGAGGTGGAACATTTTTTCATATGCTTATTTACTATCTGTCTATCTAATTTGGTGAAATGTTTATTCAGATCCTTTATTGATTTCTAAAAATTGTGTCATTTGTTTTCTTATTGCTGAGTTTTAAGAATTTTTTGTACGTTTTGGATTCTAGTCTTTTATCAGATAAGTGGTTTGCAAATATTGTCTTCTAGTCTGTGGCTTATCTTCTCATTTTCTTAACAGTGTCTTTCTCAGAGCAGAAGTTTTTAATTTTAATAAAGTTCCACTTACCAATTTTTTCTTTCCTGAATTGTGCTTTTGGTGTTACATCTAAAAAGTCATCACCAAACCCAAGGTCACCAAGATTTTCTCCTATGTTATCTCCTAGGAGTTTATAGTTTTGCATTTTACATTTAGGTCTATGATCCATTTTGAGTTAATTTTTGTGAAAGGTATAAGATTTGTGTCCAGAATCACTTTTTTGCACGTGGATGTCCAGTTGTTCCAGCAGCATTTGCTGAAAAGACCAACATGAATTGCTTTTGCTCCTCTGTCAAAGATCAGCTGACTGTGTTTGTGAGGGTCTATTTCTGGGTTCTCTATTCTGTTCCACTGATCTATTTGATAATTATTTGTCAATATCATCTGGTCTTGATTACTGTAGCTTTATCGTAAGTTGTGAAGTCTGGTGGCATTAGTCCTCTGATTTGGTTCTTCTCTTTCAGTATTGTGTTGCCTATTCTGGGTCTTTTGCTTCTCCATATACATGTTAGAATCGGTTTGTCCATATCCACAAAATAATTTGCTGGGATTTAAATTGGGATTGCAGTGAATCTACAGATCAAGTGGGGAAGAACTGACATTTTGACAATATTGAGTCTTTCTACCCAGGGACATAGGATATCACTCCATTTGTTGATATTTAGTTCTCCTTTGGTTTCATTCATCCGAATTCAGTAGTTTTCCTTATATATAATCTTGTACATATTTTGTTTGATTTACAGATTTATATCTAAGTAGTTCAAGATTTTTTGTGCTAATGTTACTGGTATTTTGTGTTTTTAATTTCAAGTCTCAATTGTTTGTTACTGGTATATAAGAAAGCAATTGACTTCTATATACTAAGCTTCTTTCCTGTAACTTTGCTGTAATCACTTATTGGTTTCAAGTGATCTTTTCTTCTTGTTGGTTCTTTGGGATTTCTACATAGACAATGATGTCACTTGTGAAAAAGACAGTTTTATTTCCTCATTCCTAATCTGTATACCTTTTCTTATCTTGTTGCATTAGCTAGGACTTCCAGCATGATATTAAATAAGAGTGGTGAGAGGGGACATCCTTACCTTTTTTCTGATCTTAGCAAGAAAGCACCTAGTTTCTGACCATTAAGTATAATATTAGCTGTAGGTTTTTATTTTTTTCCTAGATATTCTTTATTAAATTGAGGAAGATCTCCTCAATTCCTACTTTGTTAAGAGTTTTCATCATGAATGGGAGTTGGGTTTGTTAAATGCTTTTTCGGCATCTACTTTATGTGAGAATATAATTTTTCTACTTTGGCCTGTTGATGTGAAAGGTTATATTAATTGCTTTTCAAATGTTGAACCAGCTTTGCATACCTGGAATAAATCTCATTTGTTTGTGGTGCATAATTCTTTTTATACACTGTTGAATTTGATTTGCTAATATTTTGTTGAATATTTTTGCATTTGTGTTCATGAGCGATATTAGTCTGTAATTCTCTTTACTTACGATGTCTTTGTCTAGTTTTGTTATTAGGGTAATGATGGCCTCATAGAATGAGTTAGCAATATTTCCTCTACTTCTATTTTCTGGAAGAGATTGTAGAATATTTGTATACTGTCTTCCTTAAATGATAGGTAGAATTTACCAATCAATCCATTTGGACCTGGTGCTTTTGTATTGGAAGGGTATTAATTATTGATTCAATTTCTTTAATAGTTATAGACCTATTCAGATTATCCATTTCTCTCTCTTTTTTTTTTTTTTTTTTTTGCGGTACGTGGGCCTCTCACTGTTGTGGCCTCTCCCGTTGTGGAGCACAGGCTCCGGATGCACAGGCTCAGCGGCCATGGCTCATGGGCCCGGCCGCTCCGCGGCATGTGGGATCTTCCTGGACCGGGGCAAGAACCCGTGTCTCCTGCATCGGCAGGCGAACTCTCAACCGCTGCGCCACCAGGGAAGCCCTATTCATTTCTCTTTATATGAGTTTTGGTAGACTGTGTCTTTCAAGAAACTGGTTAATCTCATCTAGGTTATCAAACTTGTGGGCACAGAGTTGTTCATAATATTTGTTATCCTTTTAATGTCCATGGAATCAATAACGATAGCCCCTCTTTCATTTCTGATATTAGTAATTTGTGTCTTCTCTCCTTAGTTAACTCACAGAGTTAACTTGCCTAGAAGTTTATCAATTTTATTGATCTTTGCAAAAAAAAAGCATTGGGGTTTCATTGATTTTTTTCCTATCAATTTCCTGTATTCCATTTCTTTGATTTTTGCTCTAAATTTTATATTTATTTTCTTGTGCTTATTTTGGGTTTAATTTGCACTTCTTTTTCCAGTTTCCTAAAGTGCAGGCTTAGATGACCGGTTTTAGAGCTTTCTTCTTTTCTAATGTATGCATTCAATGCTGTAAATTTCCCTCTAAGCACTGTTTTCTCTGTATCTTGAAAACTTCATTAGTTGGATTTTATGTTCATTTAGGTCAAAATATTTTTAAATTTCTCACAAAACTTCTGTTAGATTCACATGTTATTTAGAAGTATGTTGTTTAATCTCCCCAGATTTGGGGGTTTTCCAACTATCTTTTTGTTACTGATTTCTAGTTTAATTTCACTGTGGTCTGAGAGCACACATTGTATGATTTCTATGATTTTAAATTTGTTAAAGTGTGTTTTATGGCCCAGAATGTGATCTATCTTGGTGAATGTTCCAGGTAACCTGGAGAAGAATGTGTATTCTGCTGTTGTTGAATGGCATATTCTATAAATGTCAATTAGATCCAGTTGATGGATGGTGTTGTTCAGTTCAACTATGTCTCTACTGATTACCTGCCTGCTTGATCTGCCAACCACTCACTGAGGAGTATTGAAGTCCAACAGAAATAGCAGATTCAGCTACTTCGCCTTGCAGTTCTATCAGTTTTTGCCTGATGTATTTTGGTGGTTTGTTGCTATGCACATACACATTCAGGATTGTTATATATTCTTTCAGAATTTACCCTTTAATGATTATGTAATGCCCCTCTGTATTCTTGATAATTTTCCATGCTCCGAAGTCTGCTTTGTCTGAAATTAAAATAACTACTGAAACTTTCTTTTGGTTAGTGTTAGCAAGATGTATCTTTCTCCTTTCTTTTCCTTTTAATCTAGCTGTATCTTTATGTATTTATTTATTTTAAATTTATTTATTTACTTATTTTTGGCTGCGTTGGGTCTTCATTGCTGCACATGGGCTTTCTCTGGTTGCGGCAAGCAGGGGCTGCTCTTTGTTGCGGTGCGCAGGCTTCTCACTGCAGTGGCTTCTCTTGTTGCGGAGCACGGGATCTAGGCGCGCGGGCTTCAGTCGTTGTGGCTCACGGACTCTACAGCGCAGGCTCAGTAGTTGTGGCGCACGGGCTTAGCTGCTCTGAGGTCTACCCGGGGGGTCTACCCGGACGAGAGCTTGAACCCATCATTGGCAGGCGGATTCTTAAGCATTGTGCCACCAGGGAGTTTCTTGTACACAACCTACAGTTGGGCCTTGTTTTTTAATCAACTCTGACAATCTCTGCCTTCTAATTGGTGTATATTAAGATCATTGATATTTAAAGTGGTTATTGATATAGTTGGATTAATCTACCATTTTTGTTACTGTTTTCTATTCCTTGCCTTTTTTGGGTGTTTTTGTTTGTTTTTGTTTTTTGGTCTTCCACGCTCTTCTTCTCTGGTTTTATTTTAGCATTTTATGTGGTTTCATTTTATCCTCTCTTAGCATGTCAATTATACATTTTTAAAATTACTTTTTAGTGATAGCCCTGAGTATATAATGCACATTTACAACTATTCACGTCCACTTTCAAATAATGCTATATTATGAAAGAGGACACGTCCCTGCATAGGTGTAACCACAAGACGGTCAAAACACAGGGAAATAAAACTCACTGAAGTCAAGAGCTTTGGGTTTGCATCCCAGATGGGGACTGGCATTACTGTGTGGCCCTTCTCTCTCAGGCCTGGGAGTCTCCATCTGTAAGATAAGAAAGTTGGCCAAGACAACCTCTCAAGCCCTACTCTGGTTCTAACACTTTGAAATTTTAACAAGTCTTTTGGGGGAAACTGTTAAAGTATAGAAGTGTCCTTCTGAGTAAGTTTTATTTCACAAAGTTATATATATATAAAAAAACCCAACAGTAAACCAAAAATAACACAAGTACCTTATAACGAAGTATCCCACATAAATCCTTCTGTCCTTTATAATTTGTCATTCAATTTACTCATCCATCAGCTATAACAAAATACACTGTTTCTTTTACTATTTTGAGCAAATTGTTACCTGTTAGATCAATTAGAAATAAAAATAACTAAAAGATTTTATTTTACCTTCAGTTGTTCCTTCTTTAACACTATTCTTTTCTTTATGGAGATTCAGATTTCTAACCTATAATTTGTCGTTTTTCTGAAGAATTTATTTTAACATTTCTTGCAAGGCAGGACTGTTTCCAACAAACTCCCTCAATTTTGCTTGTCTGAGAAAGTCTTTATTTCTCCTTTACATTTGAAAGTTAATTTGCTGGAAACAGAATTCTAGATTGATGGGGTTTTTTTTTCTTTCAAAACTTTAAATATTTCCCTCTACTTTCTTTTTGCTTGCATGGTTTCTTCTTGTAATTGAAGTATAGTTAAAATATCATATTAGTTTCAGGTGTACAATATAGTGATTCAATATTTTTATAAATTATACTTCATTTAAAGTTATTACAAAATAATTGCTATATTTCCCTGTGCTGTACAATATATCTTTGTTGCTTATCATAATTTATACCTAGTAGTTTGTGTCTCCTAATCCCCTATTTTCCCCTCCCCACTTCCCTTTCCCCACTGGTAACCACTAGTTTGTTCTCTGTCTCTGTGAGTCTGTTTCTGTCTTTTTTTATTCATTTGCTTTACTTTTTTAGGTTCCACATATAAGTGATATTATATGATATTTGTCTTTCTCTGTCTGACATATTTCACTAAGCATAATACCCTCCAGGTCCATCAACGTTGTTATAAATGGCAGAATTTCATTTTTTTTTATAACTGAGTAATAGTCCATTGCATATATATACCACATCTTCTTTATCCATTCATCTGTTGATGGGCACTTAGGTTGCTTTCATATCTTGGCTATTGTAAATAATGTTACTATGAAGATTGGGGTGCTTGTATCTTTTCGAATTAGTGTTTTCATTTTCTTTGGATATATGCCCAGGAGGAGAATTGCTGGATCACACAATAGTTCTATTTTTAGTTTTTTAAGAGACCTCCATACTGTTCCCCATAATGGCTGCACCAGTTTACATTCCCACCAGCAGTGTAGGAGGGTTCCCTTTTCTCCACACCCTCTCCAGCATTTATTACTTGTAGACTTTTTGATGATGGCCATTCTGACTGGTGTGAGGTGGTACCTCGTTTTAGTTTTGACTTGCATTTCTCTAATAATTATCCAATCAGCCACCCTATCTCTTTTGATTTGTGCATTTAGTCCATTGACATTGTCAACTACAAACTGGCATTTTCCATTGGCATTTGCCACCTTCATCTACAAGGATTAAATCGTGTGCTGCTGCAGCTGCTGATTTTCAACACCCCCTGAAAGGAGTTCAGCGTGGAGAGCTGAAATGAGGCCCTCTGTGCTTGGGAAAAACTGGCAGAACAGGTCTTCAGATAGTTAGATATTTTCAGGAGCCAATTTTATGAGCCCAGTTCTTGTATCTCCTCATATCTAGAAAAGCACTAAAATCCTTCATGGTGATGCCTGGTCCTCGTGACTAGCAGTAACCTGCACGAGACTAACAGAAATCTTCTGTAAAAAATATGTGCTTGATTGCATGTATTCCCCCTTCACCACAATCACGTATATACTGACCTTCCCCCTGCCTCTTTGGAGCGGTTTCTCAGAGCTATCTGGGATCCTGTCTTCTGGGCTGCAGTCCTCATTTTGCCCCAGATAATACTTAACTCGCACCTCTCACGTTGTGCATTTTTTTTAAGTTGACAACCTTTAAAGTAATTATTTCTAGGTATATGCTTATTACCATTTTGTTAGTTGTTTTTGTTTTTCCCTTTTCTTTTCTTCTTTTTTTTGTTTTTATTCTTGTGGTTTGGTGGTGAAGTGGTATGCTTGTGTTCCTTTCTCTCTTGTTTTTGTGTATCTATTATAGGTTTTTGATTTGTGGTTACCATGGGGTTCATATATCCTGACCTATAACTATTTGTTTTAAACAGGTCATCCTTTAAGTTCAAACACATTCTGAAAGTTCTATATATTTTACTCCCTTCCCCCACACTTTGTGTTTTTGATGTCATTTTATACATCTTCATGTTTATCCCTTTACAATTTATAGTTACTATTATTTTTTTTTAATTTATTTGGCTGCATCGGGTCTTAGTTGTGGCATGTGGTATCTTCATTGCTGCGTGCAGGATTTTGTTGCAGCATGTGAACTCTTAGTTGCGGCATGTGAACTTTTAGTTGCGGCATGCATGTGGGATCTAGTTCCCTGACCAGGGGTCGAACCTAGGCCCCCTGCATTGGGAGCATGGAGCCTTAGCCACTGGACCACCAGGGAAGTCCCTGTAGTTATTCTTGATTTTACATTTTTTTGTCTTTTGATCTTCATACTAACTTATTTAAGTGGTTGATTCTCAGCCTTTACTATATACTTGCCTTTACTGTGGGATTTTTCCTTTCCTGTAGACACTTCTTCCTATAGCCTTTTCTTTTCCACGTAGAGAAGACTCTTCAACATTTCTCTCAGGATAGATTTGGTATTGATGAACTCTGTTAGATTTTTTATTGTCTGAAAAGTTCTTTATCTCTCCTTCCTTTCTAAATGATAATCATGCTGGGTAGAGTATCCTAGGTTGCAGACTTTTCCCTTTCAGCACTTTAAGTATATCATGCCACTCCCTTCTGGCCTGCAAAGTTTCTGCAGAAAAATCAGCTGATAGCCTTATGGGGGTTCCCTTTTATATCTCTTCGTTTTTCTCTTGCTGCCTTTAGAATTCTCTCTTTAACTTTTGCCATTTTAATTATGATATGTCTTGGTGTGGGTCTGTTTTGGTTCATCTTGTTTGGGACCCTCTGTGCTTCCTGTACCTGGATATTTGTTTCCTCCTTCCAGCTTGGGAAGCTTCCAGCCATAATTTCACTAGATAAATTTTTGACCTCCTTCTTTCTTCTCCTTCTGGGACCCCTATAATGTGAACTTTGGTATGCTTGATACTATCCCAATGATCCCTTAAACTCTTAATTTTTTAAAACTTGTTTTTCTTTCTGCTGTTCTGATTGTGGGATTTTCATTATTCTCTCTTCCAGATCACTTACATGGTCTTCTGTATCACCCAATCTGCTGTTCATTCCTTCTAGTGTGTTTTTCATTTCAGTTATTGTATTCCTCACTTCTGATTGGTTCTTTTTAATATTGTGTTAGCTAAAAAGTTCGTTTGGGTTTTAACATCTTATGGAAAAGCTCGAACAAACATTTTGGCCAACCCAATATTTTCTAGTTCCTGTTAAAATTCTCACTGTGTTTATCTAGTCTTTTCCCTAACTCAATTAACATTCTTCTTACTAATGCTTTGAATTCTTTATCTAGTAAATTGTTTATTTCTGTTTCATTTGTTGTTTCTTCAGAGTTTTTTTCTTGTCCTTTCAGTTGAGGCAAATTCCTCTCTCTTCTCATTTTGCTTATCTTTCTCTCTCTATGAAATGAGGTGAAACAGTTTCCTCTGGCAGTCTTGAAGGGTGTCCTTATGTGGGAGCATCCCTATAGAGTCTGCGTGTGCCCAGTGGCTTCGGTGGGAGAGCTGGATTGGATGTGAACACGTCCTGTCTTCCCTCAGGGAGTGCTGGCAGCTGTCCCCTTGGTAGGAGGTGGGGCTGGAGAGGAGGGGCTAGGGCTGGGGCCAGCTGTGAGGCAGCGTTCTCCCTCTGCTCAGGGTCATCGCCACTCTATCAGGGCTAGGGTCAGGTTCCAGGTTGCTGGCATAGGAGCCTTGAGGTTCAGGTCTGAGCTGGCTCAGTTTCCTTTAAACGTATGCTCTTCCCCCTCCCAGCACTGGCACCAGAGGGGAGCCCAGGGGGGGCAGTGCTGGAGCAAGAGGGTCTGCTGTGGGTTTTCCGCGAGAGTCTGGGCATGGGCTGTGGCGGTCTGCCCACCGATCTGGTCTGCTTCTGGTCACTGCCTGTGCCAACACCAGCAATGGCTGTGCCCTTCCTGCCCAGACGCTGCATAGGGTTTGAGCTTCCTCTGCATCTTTCAGCCAGGCTTCTTCCTTGGTCACGGCGGCCCTTGCTGTGTGGAACTGCCACGTGAGGCAAGCGGTGCTGGAGTGTTTGCTGGGCTCGGGCTGGGGCACGCGCCTGGGCAGCCACTGTTTCAACCCACCCTCTCTGCCCACCCCCCGGCCCCAGCTTCAGGAGCCAGCACTCATATGTCCCCCCCCCCCCAAGCTCCTCAGAAGAGTCCAGGCTTCCCACAGCCCTCCCGTTTGTCCCACTGGTCTTCCAACCAGCCAAGGGGGCTGTCTTTCCTTAGTCGGACCCCAGGACTGAGGTGCTCAATACGTGGCTTGATCCGCTCATGCCCCAGGGAGGGTCTCTGCCTGAGTAATTGCCCTTCCCTCTGAGCCTCTCTAGGGGCCTAGGTCCTGGCCTGATCGCTTCTCTTCCCTCCCTACCTGATTCCATGAGGATCTTTCTTGCAGCCTTGGTTGTACGGTTTCAAGTTAGTTTTCACGGAGAATTGTTCCACACATAGATGCATTTTTGGTGTGTTTGTAGGGGGAGGCGAGTTCCGTGTCCTCCTACTCTGCCATCTTGATTTGAGTCCACAATGGAAGCTTTTTCCCTTGCATGGTTTCTGAAGATGTGTCAGGTGTAATTCTTGTCTTTGCTGCTCTATATGTAAGAGAGTTTTTGCCTGTGGCTTCTTTCAAGATTTTTTCTTTGTCTCTGATTTTCTGCAATCGAATGTGATAAGTCTGTGTGCAGACGTTCTTGGTACACACTCTGCTTGCTGTTCTTGAGCTTCCTGGATCTTTGGTGTCCATCATTAGTTTTGAAAAATTCTCAGTCCTAACTGCTTCAAATATTTCCTGTTCATTTCTCTCTTTCCTTTTCTTCCTCTTCTGCTCTTCCCGTCATGTGCGTGTTACACATTCTGTAATTGCCCCACAGTCCTTGGAGCTTCTGTTCCATCTCTTTCATTCTTTTTCTTCATTGCATTTCAGTTGGGGACATTGTTATGGACATTTCTTCAAGCTCACTGATTCCTTCTCAGCCATGTCCAGACTACTGATGAGCTCATCAAAGACATTCATTTCTGTTAATGGTGTTTAATTCTCCAGACTTTCCTTTTGATTCTTTCACAGAATTTCCATGCTCTGCTCGTATTACCTGTGTGTTCTTGCATGTTGTCCTCTTCTCTCTTAGAGTCCTTAGCATATTAATCACAGTTGTCTTAATTTCCACGTTTGATAATTCCAGTGACGCTCGCTTTGCCTCTTCAAACTTTGAGTTTTGTCTTACAGTTTGTCCTGTAATTTTTTGGTTAAAAGTTGGACATGATGTACTTGGTTAAAAAACTAAGGTAGGGCTTCCCTGGTGGCGCAGTGGTTGGGAGTCCGCCTGCCGGTGCAGGGGACACGGGTTCGTGCCCCGGTCCGGGAGGATCCCACATGCCGCGGAGCGGCGGGGCCCGTGAGCCATGGCCGCTGGGCCTGCGCGTCCGCTCCGCAACGGGAGAGGCCACAACAGTGAGAGTTCCAAGTACCGCAAAAAACCCCAAAAAAACAACTAAGGTAAACTGGTCTTTGGTGTTAGTTTTTAGGATCATCTGGCTAGGAGTTGGGCTATGTTTACTGTTTGCTATAGCTGTAGGTATTGGAGGCTAAAGTTTCCTCTTGTGCCCTTGGTTTTCTCCTCCTCTGTTGTCTCTGGTTTTCCGTAGAGATCTCTTTTTTTAAAAAGGTCTGAGGTGTGCAGGTCTTTCAGTGTATTTCCCCGCTGTTGTACAGGGGTCCTACTGATGAGGCAGAGGTGAGGTGTGGGGAGGGGGCTTACAGGCCTGTGAGAGGCCTCAGTCTTTACAGAAGCCCACGTCCCTGGACTGAACTTCACAAGTGTTTCTCAGTTTTCTTCTTCCCCTTAAGCAGGCTGGGGCGGCCAGAGGGGGCTGGAGTTGAGTATTTCCCTGTCTGCAGGTAGGTCAGGCTCTGGTTAACCAGCTCCCCCAGAGGCAGGCCTCGTTAGGAACAGGGTGCTCTGGAGTACTGAAAAATGATTCCTTCTTTCCACCTGCTGCTGGAAGCACGAAGGGATTTTCACTGTGAGCACCTGGTCCACTCCTGAAGGTAAAAGTCACAAAAGTGTGAGGCCCCCCTGGTACCGGGCCCCCCCTGGAGTTTTTAACTCTCAACTTTGTCCACAGTGAACCTTCATCAATTAATAAATTACAGATTAGGTTTTCCCACCCCAGCCCTGGTTCCCACGAAGGTGTCTGCACCTGAGCTTTTGTCTGGTTAGCTGTGGTTCTCTGTACCAGCAGGTCTGTCTCTCGTCTGGGGGGGCCAGTGGTTTGCCCTCTGACCTCAATTTTCTGATGTGTCTAAGATGAGTTTTTGATGTCCAGGTTGTTCAGCTCTTTCTTGCTATGCAGGCAGGAGCAGTGGCTTCCAAGCTCCCCACACTCCGAATTAGAAACTGGAAGCCTATGGAAGCCAGAGGTGGGTGGAACATAGCACGATATTTTCATAAATGTACTGGATTACCTTTCAAAGTGCTTTGCAGAGTATAAATCAGATGGACTCCAACATTTACTCAACATTTGGTTAAGTTCAGAGAAAACGGATCAACTGATTAACCAATCAGCAGATTAAGTGACAAAGCGATGAGATATTCTGTACTTTTTTAAGACCAGGAAAGCCTTGGTAGTTGTAGCTTTAACGTTTTACATGGCAGGCTGACTTTCCAGAGCTGATGAATTAAAGAAAAAAGCTGAAGATTAAGAGCCTGGAGAGCGTAGGGACCTCGACTGAACGGTGCCCTTTGCATCCGCTCCACCGACTCCGTTCGGTCAGATCCTCAGGACTTAGCGCAGACTGTGCATCGCTCCCAGCAGGAGGGAAGGGGGAGAGCAGAGCAAAGCTTCCAACGCACCTCCTAAGACGCAGGCTCTGCAGTCTGGACGTGTGCTTGTCACCTCTTGCTCTAAATGACCCCGAAAGGTGCCGTGACTGCCCCGCAGCTGCCTGCTCGCGCCCGGGCTGCCTAGGCTGGTCAGCCGTCAGAGGGGCCCCGGGGGCTCCGAGGGCCTCTCCTGCCTGCCGGTCACTGCCACACGAGGCAGCTGCTTCCACGTTAAGCTGTCATCTCCTCAGCTCTTCTTTCACGAGCCTCTCCGTGGCGGTCAGCGTCTCCGGTGCCTGAGTCACACATATTTCTGTAAAGGGACCGGCGAGGGCTCAGGGCCGCTTCTACCCAGGACGCTGGGTCGGGGGCGGGGCAGCCTTTCCGAAGCTGACGTCCTGACAGGCAGAACTTGCCCTGCGCGACTACCGTCCTCCCCCCACCCTCTTCCTCAGCCCCAGCTCTAGGGTCCACCTGGGAGGCAGATTCGCTTTCGCTGGCCGCCAGGATGACGAACTGTGAGGGAGGGGGCGCAGGCCTCAGACCACTGGCTGTCTCGGGTGGAGCCGTCCCGCCAGGCTGTGTGCAGCAAGGGCGGGGCTTGGGAGCCTCAGCGCAGTGAGGCCGGGGCACAGCACCCTGACATGCAGCAAACAGTTCCTCACCGTAAAGACCTACCCTCCAAAACCGTCAACAAAGCCACTGGAGAGGCACAGCCTTCGACGGAAACTCATCATCGGCTTAGAAAGCTAAGATCTAGTGACGTGGGGACCTTACCCGAGGCCACCGTGAGAGGTGCTGATGGTGTGACCCGGGGGAGGCACCGCGCAGGTGGTCGGGGCCGTGACAGGAGAGTGCGTGAGACCGGAGTCCCTGCAGAGCTCAAAGGACAGCCCTGATGATGAGCTCCTTGCAGGGATGGGGCGGGGGGCAGGGGGAGGTCTGCAGACACAGGCGCTGCTGAACACCCGCCAAACCCACTTTCAAAATGCACAGTGACCACGCATGACACCTCCCAGCCCAGCACCCTTCTACACTGCCCACCTACACGCCTTTCAGCACCACAAGCTGAGCCCATGCCTGCCCCTCCCGCTGCCCCAGCACCACCGTTACCAGTGCCCCTTGCATTCTCAGACCTGTCCTGGTTTGCACTTATTCCACAGTCACCGTACCTTTAAGGCCACAGGTGATCTGGCCCCTCCCTACCCTCACCCCCTTCTCCACTGCTGCCTAACAGCTGCTCCTTCTGACTGGGCCATCTGAGGTCCCACCGAGCCCCAGGTGAGCACCTCGCCTTCCTCCCTTCTCAGCACCAGGGTCCCTGCTACAGGAGAGGCTGCCCCGACCCCCAGGCTTGGCAAGTAATCTTGTTTTTCCTTGCTGAGGGAAAAATGGAGACCCTCCACCCATCTAAGCAGAGTTTAGTGCCAGGCCAGGCCGGGGTCCTCACCCAACAGAGCGGGGAGCTGGGCACGAAGGGGCCCGGGGAGTGTCCCCTGGGCCAGCTTTCCCTCACCAGGCTGGGTGGGGCCTGCAGAGACATAGCTGGCAGCTCTTGCGAGGAGAAGCTGTGGTCTACGCCAGGCCCCGGCCTTGGGGCACAGGTGACAGATGTTAGAGCACCCATGTCTAACAAGAACTGGTAACTCAGACCCTTCCTCTCTGAGAGGAGAAGCCTGGGCAGCGAGCACGCTGCCGCAGGGCCCTGGGGGGTGGGGAGGGGGGATGCTCATCACTCCATCCACGTCCATGGCGGAGCCTTGGCTTGTCCCGTGTCTGCTTTGTGCAAGAGCGGGGTCCTTCCCTTAGAGCTGGCTGGCGGGGAGACAGGTGGGGGTACCCAGAGGGCACCGACGGGGTGACAGGTCCAGAGAGGAGGGCCAGAAGGAGAAAAGGGAGAGATGGGGAGGGCAGAGATGAGGGACTGGGCAGTGAAGGGCCGGGGGCGGCAGAGCGTGGGGCTGGGACCGGGGAGCAGATCTGGAGGACCCGGGGGCCACACCGCGGGGTGGGATTTGCTGAGCCCCATGGGCAAAGGGCTGGAAGGTTTTGAGAAGGGCCCCATCTGGTGTTTCTTTCACAGGGGCAGCTCTGACTGCGGCGTGGACAGACCGCACACGCGCAGGATCTGAGAGATGGTGCTGCCTTTCGAATGACTTGTTTCTGTCTTTTTTTAGGGAGAAGAGAAGAACATGAGTAAGTTTAAAGGAAGACGAAATAAAGAAATGTTTTTAACAGCATATTCAGCAGAAATGAAATTTACTCTGGGGAGTAAACTGGCAAATGGGACTAAATTTAAAAGTTTGCTTCTAAAGTGAAGAGTGGAGGATAATTAATGACTCAAGGCCCCTTTGGATGGTTACCAATGTTCTCCCAGGAGCATCTGAAGCACCACGTGAAAGTGCAGGATGTTCTTGCCTAATGATTCTCCATCCCTGACTCCTTTTACACACAAAACCAGAAGTATTAATAAAAATATCGGAAAGTTTGGTCCTACTTCCTTTCATTAAAATATTGCTGTATATTTGCTGTTGTTTAGTCTTTTTTCCTATTCTCTAATTCCTGTTATGAGGTCCTTTCCATAATTCCAGATGCACTTTGGCAAAGGGAGGGGAGAGGGTCCTGCGAGTCATGCGCTGAACACAGTATATTTTCTCAGTCACTGTCCACAGCTACATAAGGCTTTCCCGAGACCTCGTACTGCTAGTGGCTACTTAGAGCTTCCCTCTCACTAAGGACAAAGCTGCCCAATCCCTAAGTAAGCTGTGGTAGCTGAGAGAAAAGGGCCTTGGAATCCAGGAATTTTGTCTCGGTCCTGCCACGTGACCATGGTATCATCATTTTACCTCTTGGACATAAGCCTTCCCACTTGTACAGTGAGCTGGTAGACAGGCTCATAGGTTATTCTGAATACCTCCAACACTCTGGAAGCGAGCTAAACTGATACTTAAAATTAGATTCAGCTGCATTTTCTTATTTATTTAAAGTCTTTAATGGAACAGAATGCGGCTTTTTACCTTCTTTGCTTTCAAAGCTGGAAAAAATTTCCTTTACTATAATTTATTTTATTATGCATCTTTAAATGACAAAAGCTCAGGGCTGTTTTCACACCTGGAAGCACAGAAAGCAGCCTGTTATCAAAGCAGAGTCTTACCCTCACTGTGCGATGTGACCTACAACCTGCAATCTGGTGTCAGCCCTTCACCTGAGAGAAAAAGTATGGCGGTGGCCAGTCACTTCCCCAGGGATACTGCCAGGCGCCAGCAAGGCTTTTGTGCGGCAGGAATATACAAGTTTCCAGAATGAACTAAATGGTGCACGTGGCCGTACTTTAAAAACACCATTTCCCTCTTTACTTTTAAAAATTGAGGCATAAATCACACACAGCTACGGGCACAACGCACAAGTGTCCAGCTGACGAGTTTTGCGTATGTAAACAGCTGGGGAACCAGATCAAGGGCATTTCCAGAACCCAGGGGCTCCGCTGTCCCCCTCCCATCACTGTCCCATCTCACCGCCCCATATAGCTGTGCAGAAGCTGCAAGGCAGCAAGGAGAACACTGCTAGGACCTGGTCTGACTGACCGTCCAGCAGAGATGATGGCTGGAGTCTGTCCCACTCATCTTGTCAGTTAATCACACGCCAATCTGCGCAGCTGTCTGATTGCTTTAGGTCCGCCCCTCTCAGCCGGGTTGAAAAGTCATCAGGGGCGGGCCGTGACCCACATTTCTGCTACCCCCTACGGTGAGGGTCAAGCCTTCAATATGCAGTATTCGCTGCATATCGATGTGCAACTTTCCACCCCCAGCCCATCTTCGGAGGAGCATGCCGTTTAGAAAATCTGAATGTCCAACTGGTTAGCAACCAGCCCAGTGCATGCAAGGCAGCCCTCGACCTTTGAGGAGAAACAACCCTGAGAACTGGAGACTTATCACGGGCCTCGGAGGGTTTACCGTCTGCTGGGAGACAGGAAGAGCTGTGCGGTCCTTGTGCTTTGTTCCGGTAAACTCAACCAGCCCGTCCCAGAGAACTCAGATGATTATACATGAAGTAAACACTGAGCTTTAACTCAAATGCCTTTATGAGTCAACAACCAAGTTGGACGTGATGTGACTGCAGAAAACGAAGCTGCGTTAAACCCACAGGCAACCCACGCTTCTCCTGAGAATGGGCCTTGCTGTAACTGAGGGCACTTTAGCTGATTGCTTTAAGGTGTTCATCCCTCAGAGGTTCACATCCTGCTTTGTTTCTTTCTGCAGTGCGCTCTCTCTGCAGCTTGTAAAGTACGAGAACGCTGGGAACCGGAAGAGGAGACCGAGAGGCACGGTGCGGGCAGGACGGTTCATCGCCCGCCTCCGCCTGCGTGGAAGACCGCGGAAGGCGATTTCCACACTGCGTGTGGGCGGCTGTAACCGGCTTGTGTGCGACCGGCGGACGTGGTGATGTCGTCACCGGGTAAGCTTCCCCGCGGGTTCCGCAGCAGCTGGTGTTTTCTCGGCACCACCAGGGTGTTGATAGCCCTGGTGTGCAGCCCGGGCCGGCGGAGGGCGGCCTGCTGCAGGGCTGCCTGCCTCACCCGCGGGCGGGGACGCTTAGCGGCCTCGCAGCCCCCCAGGCCGCCTCCTAGGCCGTGGCTGTCTGTGACCCGCTGGTCGAACCTTCTTGGAAGGCCACGCACGTTGCAAGGATTTGGGGGCCAAGCCCGGAGGGCAGGACGGCGCTGGATGACCAGCCTCTGTCAGGGCAGGAAGAAGGGAGAGGCCTCGGGCGCCCAGGGCTGGCGTTCCGTCCGGCTCCGGCTTCTGGGAGATGCTGGAGCCGGGCGGGGGCGGCCCCTCCCGAGGGAGGGCTCCGTCCTTGGTCCCGCCCGAGAGGCCCGTCAGCTAGTATTTACTGTGAGGCGCTTCCGGTGACTGTCTTAGGAAACGCCCTCAGCCCCACCTCAGTGGCCCCGTTTCAGTGACAAGGAAACAAAAGGGAGGTAGGCGAGCCCGATGTGGAGGCCCAGCGTCTGATTTTCGGGCCGTAACTAACGTCTGCCTCATGCTTCCTCCTCCTGAGGCCCCTCGTTTCTGGGGTTCAGAAAGGAGGACCTGGCGATTTAACTTGGCACCAGCTGAGCCTCTGCCCTTCACGGACCGGAGTGAAGCCCGGCCCGGGGTGGGAGCCGCATCAGGCCTGCGCAGCCAGCAGGCGGACTGGGGCGGAGGGACCCCGCGCTGCGCGCCGCGCCGCCGACCTCGCCTCGTCCTGGAGCAGAGAGGGTTCCCCGGCTCCACGCTCGGGCCCTTGCTTGTTCGTCGAAGAAGAAAACCTCAGTTATCCAGAAACGGTCATTATCGTTTAGAAGCCGCATGACTTGCGCCGCTGGAGACAAGGCCCAGGCCAGCCACTGATGCAGATACTGTAGACCCGTTTTCTTTGTTTGTTTTTTAGGTGGAAAAGGAATATATATATATATATATACATATATATATATGTATATAGTTATTTTTTTTTTGTTTTTTTTGTTTTTTTGTTTTTTTACGGTACGCGGGCCTCTCACTGTTGTGGCCTCTCCCGTTGCGGAGCACAGGCTCCGGACGCGCAGGCTCAGCGGCCATGGCTCACGGGCCCAGCCGCTCCGCGGCATGTGGGATCCTCCCGGACCGGGGCACGAACCCGCGTCCCCTGCATCGGCAGGCGGACTCTCAACCACTGCGCCACCAGGGAAGCCCTATATATATAGTTTTAATTATTGATTTCGCTGCCAAAGTGTATAGTCACCCAGAAGGCTTGTAGAAAGCCCTTAATTTCTGGACAGGGAATCAGAGTAAGTTAGGACAAATTAAAGAGATTGAAGAATCCATGAGAAACAGGCCCATGTGACCTTTATTAATGAAATTTCACTGCTCTCATTCTCTTCCCTTTGAATAAGAAAATGTTTCTTTTAATTTCCCATTTCCTTACAGTTCCGTTTATGAAACGCTCTTTTGAAAATGTAATTCTAATGCCATCTTCTTAGAATTTAATTCCTAGGAAAATAGAAAACTAAAGCGCCATGTCTCGAGCTGGAGACCAAGGCTGGGGACTCGCGAGGTCGGTGTGGTGATGGTGGAGGGACGGGGGTTGGGGAGCCCTGCTGGCTCTTCCTTGAGTGTTTCCCCAAAGCCACATGGCTCAGTGCCGAGAGCTGGCCTCTTCCCTCTTCTCCTGACTTCTCCACTACGCTACGCATTTTTGTTACCTTCTCACTCCGACCCTCTGCTCAGTCCAAGTAAAAGCAGTGAACTCCCACCCGGCACAACTTCTCTGGAGCCATTTCCCATGCTGGCATTCCTTCCTCTCTGTTCCTTCCTTAGTAATACTCAGAATCACCCTGTAGTGACCAAGCCCACCTGGCCCCGTCGCTTCTGCTCTCGTCTGCCCTCCCTCGGCCCCCCAGGCAGTTACAGCCCAGCAAAGTGACGCACCTCCGGCAGGTCTGGATGAGCTTGGGAAAGCTCCACACAAGAAGAAATAATTTCACAGTAAATTTAATAACCAATGAAATTGTAACTTATTTTTGAAGTTAAAGTTCATGAAATATTTTGCTCTTTAAATTTATTTTATTCACTGTATTTTTATATAGTCTTCCAATTTGTCCTTAAAAATAAACTCTGGGGGCTTCCCTGGTGGCGCAGTTGTTGAGAGTCCGCCTGCCGATGCAGGGGACGTGGGTTCGTGCCCTGGTCCGGGAAGATCCCACATGCCGTGGAGCGGCTGGGCCCGCGAGCCGTGGCCGCTGAGCCTGCGCGTCCGGAGCCTGTGCTCCGCAACGGGAGAGGCCACAACAGTGAGAGGCCCGCGTACCGTAAAAAAAAAAAAAAATAAAAAAAAAAAAAATAAACTCTGAATTTTTCACTTTTTAAAAGCTGGGTCACCATGGTTTCCACCTGGTTCTCCTGGGACACTCAGTGGGGGAGCCAGCGTGGGAGGCTGTGTGAGGAGTTACCCGTGTGGATGAGGGTCTCTGCTCCGTGCCCAGCCATGCTCCCAGAAGTGAGCTCCCCGCCCCCCCGGGTGTCCGGCCCCAGGGCTCTTGGACAACTGCGGCCTCTGCTGACATTGGGCCACAACTACGTGAAAGGCCCCAAGTGAAAACGGCACAGCCACGTTCTTGCCAAATTCCTGGCTCCCCAGATTTGTGTAAAAGCAAAATAAAGTGCTTGTTTGAAGGCACTAAGTTGTGAAGTGATTTGTTCTGCAGAAGTAGCCGAAACAGGTCCTAGTGATGTCGAACATCTTGCAGCTGCAAAAGGAACTTGACAGATGATCCCTTTCCTCACCTGATCCTCAGGGAGGGGTCCTGCTCGGGCCTCAAACACAAGGCCTCCAGCTGAGCGGGGACCACAAACCCAGCACCTTCCTTGAAGGCTTCCGGTCATCCTGATTCAGACGCAGCCCCAGGGATGTTATCCTTAGGCCTCAAGCTAGAAGTCCTTAAAAGAGAAGACTCGCCGGCTCGTAATTAGAGCCATTGGTTACCAGGGTGTCATTTACCAAGACCTTCACTGCACACGTGCACGGCTGTTCCTAAGGAAGGAGGCTCGAGCCTCTGTCTTCACTTTGCTGGAGGAGCTGACAGAGCCCACAGCTGCCTGACCGGAGGCCCCTCTCAGCTTCCACGATGTCCACTCCTGAGGTTTACGTCACTGAAGACGAGACGGGAAGAGCGCAGAAGACACGATGTCGCTGAGCCCCAGGCAGAGATCTTAGTGCCTTTTCTGGGATGAAATCAGTGGTTGGGTGTTTGCTCCCTGCTGCATCGGGTGCTCAGAAGAGCACGTAGGTGGGCAGCACCCCTCCCCACCAGGGTGTGTTTTGGTTACTTATTGCTCTGTAACAAGCTATTGCAAAACTTAGGGGGTTAAAACACCCGTTTTCTTTTGCACGTGACTCCGGGTCAGGAGTGCAGGAAGGACGGGGCCGCTGTCTGACCCTCTTGGCTGAGGCCGGAGGAGCCACTCCTCACGCGGCTTCTCACTCGTGTGTCCGCCTCCCTGTCTCTCCACGTGGCCTCTCCTACCTGGGGCCTCTCCCAGCCCCTGAGCAGCAGGGGAGGTGGCGTCAGGGCTCCGTTGCTTGTGACCTGGTGGGCGGTGCCCGGAGGAGTGGGTGCCACCTGGTGACGCGTGGGGCAGGGAAGAGCTGCCAGGGTTAGAGACATGGCCCTTCCGCAGCCCTGCCTCCAGGCCCCGCAGCCTCACGTCGGCCAGGAACCCGCTCTTCTTCTGACTCGGCTTCACCATAGAGATCAGCCGTGTCATGCCTGTCATCTGTCTCAAAGGTCACCACGGGAACAAATCAAACCATGACGGGGCTGCATTTGGACAGCACGGTGCTATGGAAATGGGAGTTGAGGCTGTTTTCTGAGAAGACAGAAGGGACGGGAGGGGAGCGGGGGGCACCTGGATGCCCAGCTCGTGTCTGTAGGTGAAGCGCAGTAGCCACGAACTGTGAACTTTCAACAGGGCAGAACCTGTGCCTGCATGTCCACGTGACCCACCGCAGTCACGCAGATGACAGGACCAAGGACTCTACAGCCGTAGGACCAGGCTGAGCCCCGTATGTGTCATTTTCATGCGAACTCTCGTGGGTGGGACTCAGTGGCTCAGCATCTGGGATCATTTAGGCACAGGACAGCCCATTGTCAGCTTATCACCCTAAGAATTTTCAAAGGAAAACCAGAAAGGGAAGGAAACCAGGCTTCATTGCCCAGATCATGGCGTCCACTCAAGTCCACTTGGAGAAGAACTGAGGACTCTAACGTTTAACTTTTTGCATACTTTTCAGCCAGTTAGTTGGATTTTAAGAATATTTTAATATTTTTATACATTCACATGGCTTTGAGAGACAGTGAAAATACTACAAAAGCCAATCAAAAACAGTTCTTGAAGCAAATAGCAGGCACTGTTTCTTAACAATGCCCTTCTTGGTTCCATCAGTAGGAAATTATAGCTTTTTCTCTATGTCACAAATGACTCTGCAGCTAACTCTGAGCAAGTGGTTTATTTGGGAGGTGGCCCCCGAGTCACTGGTGGGGCCGTGGGGAGGAGAAGGTCATTAATAAGCGGAGTATCACTGTGGATGACTGGGAGAGGCCCCAGGGTCGTCCCATCCAAGGGGCACCAATGCCAAGGCCTTTCTCCTCCAGTTCTCACGTGCCACTGGGGCTCCCCCTGCCCCAGGTCCCAGGTGGAGGCTTGGGGTTGCCTGAGGTGGACATGTCCTGGAGATGGGGATGCTGAGGTCGTGAGAGCATTTCCAATGCACCCTGTGCTCAGACATCAGAATTGCTTCTAAGTTACAGCTGAAAATAAAAATAAACTCCCTTTGGGACTTCCCTGGCGGTCCAGTGGTGCGGACTTCACCTTCCAATGCAGGGGGTGCGGGTTCGATCCCTAGTCGGGGAGCTAAGATCCCACATGCCTCGCGGCCAAAAAACCCAAACATAAAACAGAAGATGTGTTGTAACAGATTCAATAAAGACTTTAAAAATGGCCCACGTGAAACCAAACCGAAACAAAGAAACCTCTTTTTACCTTTGTCACGTTTTCTTAAGTCACAAATTTGTGGTTTAAAACTGAAGTGAAGTGGAGATAATTACTCAGGTATTTCAGGCAATATCTCCCTACTCCTGATGTAAAAAATTAAGAGATTTTGGTGCAAATGAAGTCCTTTCCTGAATGTCTCATTTACGGAGTGTGTGGGGGGTGTAGGGCGCGTCTGCCGCCTCTCTCACGGTCTTCCTTCCACACAGAGTCCCCAGTGCTTCGCACAGCAAGGTGAAGCCGTTAGGACTCTGTGAAGACCTCCAAAGCTCAAGTTTTATTTATTTCCAGGAGAGAGCAACACTTCAAAAAATTTTTCTATTTACTCTTAACAGCCAGAATTCAGTTCAGTCCACAAAAACCTGCTGTGTGTAGACCACAGCCCTCATCGCAGGAGGTCCGGCAGGGAGCCGGACCAACGGCAAAAGACCAGGAAATACAAGCAACTGCTCTGAAGTTTACATCTTTCAGGCCAATTTCCAGAAGATGTTTGGGTGGCTGGAAACCGTAGAGATGCAGTTGTTGGCCCTGGGAGATTTACCGTTGCCTATTTCAAAACTGACATTGTCGCATCCTGGAATAAACTGAGGGAACATATAAAGCTCCATGCCCTTTACTAAATGAAAGCAGGGGTCTGATGCTAAGCCTGGCACTTAGGTTCACTTTTCTAGCGGTGGAGATGGATCTGCACATTGGCAAGTACTCCTTCACCTTGCCTTTCCTACGGCATTGGATGTAACTTGGGATGTTACTGAGAGTCATTTATAAAGATTACCCCCGGGAGACAATAATCCATGGAGATGGTGTTAGGGAAAATCATCGTGTTTGCTTTGCTTTGGCAGTGGAGCGGAGCATAGCTTTTGACCCAGAACGTAACCTGAGTTTATCCCAATGCTATCACTGTGTGCAAGGCAGTAGAGGTACTGGGCTGCAAAATGAAGATAATAATAATATCACTGACATAGGTTGCTGTGAAGACTAAATAAGATGAAACATAAATAAGAACGGTGCCAGGCACAGAGTAAGGACCTGGCAGGAGTTGGCAGTTGCTCGTGGTGGTCTTGCTTCTATTAACGGCCCTGGTCCATCTCCCCACCTGCGTCCTCCCCACCTGCCCGGGGGCTCCCACGTGGACTGACCAGCCTGGGTCTTCCTCACACTGAGCCTTTTCCCAAACGTTCCTCAACTGGGCAAGCGTCAATCCAACAAAGTATTAAACACCAAGCTGTTAATGGTGGTCCCAATGGCAGCCACTCAGGTGACCTGCTTTTGGCTTTTCATACCAGCTTCCAAGGCTTTAACCCGAAGGAGTGAGTTTTAAAAAATTAAAGCTGAAGGAAGAAAGTAAGTGGAGACGGGAGAGGCTGGACTTGCTAATGTGCTAAGCTGTAAAATTTCACTTTAATCTTGGAAAGCCTCTCTTACCAGCCCGCCCTCCTGAGTCCGACACAGTCTCTGCTGGAGAGCAGACGTCTCCACTTTCAAGCCTGTTGGCCCAGTTGCTGCTGGAGGGATGCTGGGTCCTCAAGCTCCTCCTCTATCAGAGACAGGGACTGCAGCTGGAACTGGCCCCCACGCCTGGGGGATCGTCAGCAAATCATTTCACCTCTCTGGGCCTCATTAGTACAACAAGGGGCCTGGGCCCTGCTAGTTTCCATCTTCCCTGAAAAGCAGTACGTTACTGGGTGCCTCATCTAAGCCAGAAACTCCTACACACCAAGCCAGAGAAAGTGCTTCTGAACTTCCTGTGGGTGGACTGACCTGCCTGACCAGGATTTATGATTTTATTTTCCAGACAGAAGAAATTCTAGCTTCTTAAAGTTTGCAGATTTTTCATCCAGGAATGCAGGAGGCTCCTGATTTATTCGAGTCAATTGTGGGCACAGTTTTGAGCAGGTCATCGTGACTTCTGGCTCTGTTGCCTTTCCTCTCCGAGCTGTCTGGGACTCCTGTGCACACTGAGCTGCCTGGGGGCCTTGGGTTGTCCCAGAGGGAAGCCCACCCTGCCCTGCATGTTTCCTCTTGCCTCTGGGGGCCCTGTCAAAAACTCTCATCTGCTTAGGAAATTGAGACTAGCTTACTAAAGCTCTGCAAAAGCACTCGTTGCTGAGGTACAAGCGTCTATAGTGACTTAATATCATGATTTCTGATTGAGCCTCAACTGGCATTGGCCACGATGATTTAAAACTTCTCTGCCTGCTTCTTACCATGTTAATGTAGAGACATCTGAGCCACGACCAGGCCGATTCCTCCCGTCCCCCAGGCTCTGCGTTGCAGAGGCTTCATCCTGGGCAGGTTCAGCTGAGCACATGGGCTCCCTCTCCTCCAGCTCCCGGGCTGGGGCTGTGGTTTCATCCTAGGAAGGACGAGCTGCCGCCATTTCTCATTCTCCCCCTGCACCACGTGGCCGAAGCAGGTGCAGCCGAAGGGACCAGTCTCTCCTCTCCTCAGTTCCCATCTGTAGAAGGGAAGCTCTTCCCCAGCAGCTGAGTCCCATGATCTGCACCCCAGCCCACTCGAGGGCAGAGACTCCATGCTGGGAGGGCAACCAAGCAAGAAGATCAGGGCTGCCCCCTCTCCCCTCCTGGCACCCACTTGTAGAGCAGGGGTGTCACTCCAGGAGAAGAGGGCCCCCTCCCCACACCACTCTGCGGCAGTGGTGCAGAAGGAAGGCAGGACATAACCTGGAGGAGCCCTGCAGCCTGCGCGATGGCCTGACTTCACCGGGAGCCCCTCGCCCAAGTGCCTTGTCAACAATTATAGACATCTTGGTAGAGAGAAACTAAGAAGAGGGCTGGTAGCTCCACGCTGTAAGCAAAGTGGCAGAGCAGCCAGAAGTTTCGTGGAGACAACCAGGGACAGCAAGGGCTCTGCTGGGCTCACATCAATTCTGGGCATCGATGAGGCTGTGCACACCTCAAGAACAGCAGACTTGAAAACACTTCCCAGCCACACACAGACCATCAACACATGGCAAAGTCACACAGGCACAAGGGACTTGTGACCAAAACTTTGCAAACAGTAAGCTGTTCTGACCCAGTGGTAACTCCTAGGGAGCCAGGCCTGTAACTAATAGTGAGTCAACCCTGGCAGCAGAAAGACTGTATTCAAGCCTCATGCAGTGTCTCTCAGGAGAGGTCAGAAAGGGAAAGCACAAGCTACCGCTGTCTGGATGAATAGGAGGTAAAGAAGGTAAACTTTCTGAGCTGTGTTAGCTGCTTCCAAGCCCCACACACATAGCATGTTAAAGGGTGAAAAATCTCCCTAAGGGGGCTTAAACACGGCCTTTGACAAAAAAAGTGACTTGTGCTGACCCAGAGGTGAAACTTAGGTAGCCAGACTAGAAGAAATAAAAATAAATGGGGGGAAAATCTGGTTGGAGATATTAGAGGTTGCACCTGATATCAGTGGGGCAAACTGGTGGGGAGATAGACTTCAGAGAACTGGGTCAGCCAAGGCACTAAACAAATAAACAACCAAGCAAACAACAACACCAGGGAGGGAAAATCAGTATCCAGAGTTGCTACAATGTATTATCTGAAATATCCTGTTTTTAACCAAAAATTCTGAGATATGCAAAGAAACAAGAAAGTGTGATCCCTAAACAGGGAGAAAAGCAGGCAAGAGAAACTGCCTTTGAAGGGTCCCACATGGTAGACTTAGCAGAGACTTGAATGCAGCGATAATAAAGGTGTTCAAAGAACTAAATGCCTAAAGAACTCAAGGCGAGTCGGAGGACAGTGTCTCATTAAACAGAGGATATGAATATTAATAAAGAGAAATTATTGAAAAGAATAAAGTAAAAATTCTGGAGATGAAAATGACAATAAGCAAAATCAGACCTTCACTAGAGAGGCTCAACAGTAGATCTGAGCTGGCAGAAGAAAGAATCAGCACACTTGAAAAAAGATCATCACACACTGCAGAACAGAGGGGGGAAACTGAAGACAAATTCGAGGCTCCATTAGGTGCACAACATATGTGCAAAGGAGGTAATTGAGGAGAAGAGAAAGAAAATGAAAAACTATTCAAAGAAACGATAACTGGTAACCTCCCAAACATGAGGAAAACTATTAATCTACCCATCAAAAAAATTAAAGGAAAAGAAAGAAGCGTAAAAGCCAAGAAATCCACAAATAGATACATCATGGCTGAAATGTTGACAGCTGAAGACAGCCACAAGCTTGAAAGCAGCAAGAGAAAGCCGACTCATCCCCAAACATTCAGATTAACAGCTGACTTCTCATCCGAAACAGTTGAGGCCAGAGGGGGCAAAATGGCATATTCAAAGTGTGGAAACTAAAAAACGTCCAGCAAAACCATCTTTCAAAATAAAGTCAGGACAAGGACCTTGTTGGACAAAGAAAAACTGAGGGACTTTTTTGCTAGAAGACCTGCCTGCAAGAAGTAAGTTCTTCAGGCTGAAAACAAGGGACACAAAACAGTAATTCAAATCCATGCACACATGAAAGGGACACCAGAAAAGATCATTATGTAGCCAATTACAAAATACGGCAACACTGCACATTTCTTCTCCATTTTTCTTTTGACTGATTAAAAATAATTGCATAAAACAATATGTATATAATAAATTTGGGGGCCAATAACATACTGAAATGTAATATATTGGCCAATAACTGTACAATGGACTGGGAGGGAACAAAGTGCATTGGAGTAAGGAAATGACACCAGACTAATTCAAATCCACAGAAATAACTTAAGAAAACCAAAAAGAATTAATTAAAAAGGTTAATATGACAGATGCTACAAATGCATACTTATGCTCCTTTCCTTAGCTTTGATAAAAGACATAAGATTATATAAAGCAATAATTAATAAAATGTATCATTGGACTTGGAACATATGTAACAGTAATATCACAAAAAGGGGAGGGAAAGGAGCTAAATAGGAAGAAAGTTTCTATACATCATTGGAATAAATTAGTATAAATCTGAAGTAGATTTCGATGAGTTAAGATGTATTCTGTAAGCCCTAGAGCAAACACTAAGACGATAACACAAAAATTATATTTAAAAATAATAAAAAGAATTTAAATGTTACACTATATTCTCTAAATGCAAAGAAGGCAGTGAGGGAGGAATACTTGAACAAAAAATATGAAACATACAAAAACAAAAAACAAAATGGCATATGTCAGTTCAACAATATTATGATAGCATTCAAACTGAGTTGATTAAATAATCCAGTTGAAAGGCAAAATTTGTCAGATTAGATTAAAAAACAAACAAACAAGATCTAATTATGTACTGTCCAAAAGAACACACATTAGATTGAAAAATACAAACAAATTGCGAGTAAAAGAATGGGAAAAAACATACCAGGCAAAGAACAAACATAAAAGAGCTGGAGTAGCTACACTAATATTAGATGAAATAAACTTTAAAACAAACAAAACTAGTTACTAGAGATTAAAAAGGGATGTTGCATAATGATTAAAGTGTCAACCAGCCAGGAAGATATTATAACATATATGCACATAGCAACATGTCTCCAAACATACATGAAACAAAAACTGTTAGAATTAAAGGGAGAAATAGACAATTCAAGGATAACAGTTGGAAACTTCAGAATTCCACATTAAATACTAGATAGAATTCCTGGGCAGAAGATCAACAAGGAAACAGAAGACTTGAACAACAATATAAATCAATGGGTCCTAGTAGCATCTTTAAGACACTCCACCTTACCTCGGCAGAATACACATTCTTCTCAAGAGAACATGGAACATTCTCCAGGATAGACCATATGCTCAGCCACAAACCAAACCTAAATAGATTTAAAAGTATTGAATTATACAAAGTATCTTTGCCAACCACAACGGAATCAAATTAGAAATCATTAACAGAAGGAAATTTGGGAAACACACAAATGTGTGGAAATGAAACAGCACACTTCTAAATAACCAATGGATCAAGAAAGAAGTCAGAGGGTTAATTCGGAAATACTTTGAGATTAATGGAAATGAAAACACAAGATACCAAAATTTATGAGATGCCGCTAAAATGCTTCTTAGAAGGAAGTTTATAGCTCTAAATGTCTATATTAAAAAAGAAGAAGGATCTTAGATCAATAACCTTGACTTTCACTGTTAGGCACTGGGAAAATAAGAGAAAATAAACCCAAAGGAAGCAGAAGGAAAGAAATGACAGAGATTAAGGCAGTACCAGGTGAAATGGAAAATAGGACAACAATAGAAACAGCAGTGACACCAAAAAGTCAGTTCTTTGAAAATATCAATATGACAAGCCTTTAGCTAGACTGACCAGGGGAATAAGAAAGATGACTCCAGTTACTGAAACCAAGAATGAAAGAGGGGACATCACTACTGACCTCATGAAATGAAAGGCGGTACAAGGAAGTACTAAGAGCAGCTGATAACTCGGGTGAAATGAACAGGTTCCTGGAAAGGCAGAAAGCATCAGAGCTGACTGCAGGGGGCTCCAGGAAACTGGTGAAGCAGGAGCAGCAGGAGGCTGTCCCCCACCTAGACCACAGCTGAACTGGCAGAATCTGTCTGCTGTAACTCTCTTGGGCCTATTGAAGGCTTGAACAGTTTTCTCTTTTTCACTTTTTGGGAGCCAGACATTAAGACTAGGACATTCAAAAACAATTGCATATACAGGGTAAGTTAGAAAGTGACCACACATGCCTGGGAAAGGTGCAGGCTCAGAAGAGACCTGAGAACATCTTACGTTTACACCTCAGGCTGATCTTTGGCACTGAGACAGCCTATAACAACCAAAGCAAACCAAACAAAAGCAATATACAAAAACAGTAACAAAAAAAGCAAACCTTAGGGAAGGGGAAAACAATCTGATTTCCAGAGTTACAAGATTATTAGATTCAAATTAATTTTCAACAAAATAATTACAAGACATACAAAGAAACAAGAAAGTATGGTTCATTCAAAGGGAAAAAAATTCAACAGAAACCATCCCTGAATGTACTGTACCTTTACCTGATGGCAGATACACCAGAAAAAGACTTTAAAACAACTGCCTTAAAGGTGCTCAAAGAACTAAAAGAAGATGTGAAGAAAGTCAAGAAAAGAATGTGTGAGGAAAATGGTACTGGAAGTTCTAGCCACAGCAATTATACAAGGGGAAAAAAAAAAAAAAAAAGAAGGCATCCAAACTGGAAAGGAAGAAATAAATTATCTCTGTTTGCAGATGATATAATGGTATATGTGGAAAATCCTAAAAGATTTTCTTTTACTTTTTCTGGGAAAGAAGAAGTAAAACTGTCACTGTTTGCAGATGACATGATACAATACATAGATAATCCTAAAGATGCCACCAGAAAACTACTACAGCTAATCAATGAATTTGGTAAAGTTGCAGGGTACAAAATTAATGCACGGAACTATCTTGCATTCCTATACACTAACAACAAAAGATCAGAAAGAGAAATTAAGGAAACAATGCCATTCACCATTGCAACAAAACCAATAAAATACCTAGGAAAAAACCTACCTAAGGTGGTAAAAGACCTGTACTCAGAAAACTATAAGACGCTGATGAAAGAAATCAAAGATGACACAAATAGATGGAGAGATATACCATGTTCTTGATTGGAAGAATCAATATTGTGAAAATGGCTATACTACCCAAAGCAATCTATAGATTCAGTGCAATCCCTGTCAAATTTTCAATGGCGTTTTTTACAGAACTAGAACAAAAAATCTTAAAATTTGTATGGAGACACAAAAGACCCTGAATAGCCAAAGCAATCTTGAGTGAAAAAACGGAGCTGAAGGAATGAGACTCCCTGACTTCAGACTATACGACAGTCTAAGCTTACAGACTAAGCTACCGTCATCAAGACAGTATGGAACTGGCACAAAAACAGACAGATAGGTCAGTGGAGCAGGACAGAAAGCCCAGAGGAGAACCCACGCATCCACGGTCAACTGATCTGTGACAGAGGAGGCAAGGGTATACAATGGGGAAAAGGCAGTCTCGTCAATAAGTGGTGCTGGGAAAACTGGACAGCTACGTGTAAAAGAATGAAATTAGAACACTCCCTAACACCATACACAAAAATACACTCAAAATGGATTAAAGACCTAAATGTAAGACCGGACGCTATAAAACTCTTAGTGGAAAACATAGGCAGAACACTCTTTGACATAAATCACAGCAAGATCTTTTTTGACCCACCTCCTAGAGTAATGGAAATAAAACCAAATATAACCAAATGGGACCTAATGAAACGTAAAAGCTTTTGCACAGCAAAGGAAACTATAAACAAGACAAAAAGACAGCCCTCAGTGGGAGAAAATATTTGCAAACAAATCAATGGACAAAGGATTAATCTCCAAAATATATAAACAGCTCATGCAGCTCAATATAAAAAAAAAAAACAAACCCAGTCAAAAAATGGGCAGAAGACCTAAATAGACATTTCTCCAAAGAAAACATACAGATGGGCAAGAGGCACATGAAAAGTTGCTCAACATCACTAATTATTAGAGAAATGCAAATCAAAACTACAGTGAGGTACCACCTCACACCGGATAGAATGGGCATCATCAGAGAATCTACAAACAACAAATGCTGGAGAGGGTGTGGAGAAAAGGGAACCCTCTTGTTCTGTTGGTGGGAATGTAAGTTGATACAGCCACTATGGAGAACAGTATGGAGGTTCCTTAAAAAACTAAAAATAGAATTACCATATGACCCAGCAATCCCACTACTGGGCATATACCCAGAGAAAACCATAATTCAAAAAGACACATGCACCCCAATGTTCATTGCAGCACTATTTACAATAAGCCAGGTCATGGAAGCAACGTAATTGCCCATCGACAGATGAATGGATAAAGAAGGTGTGGTACATATATACAATGGAATATTACTCAGCCATAAAAAGGAACAAAACTGGGTCATTTGTAGAGACATGGATGGACCTAGAGACTGTCATAGAGAGTGAAGTAAATCAGAAAGAAAAAAACAAATATCGTATATTAACGCATATATGTGGAATCTAGAAAAATGGTACAGATGAACCGGTGTGCAAGACAGAAATAGAGACACAGATGTAGAGAACAAACGTATGGACAGCAAGGGGGGAAAGTGGCCAGGGTGGTGGTGGTGGTGGGATGAATTGGGAGATTGGGATCGACATGTATACACTAATATATATAAAACAGATAACTGATAAGAACCTGCTATATAAAAAAAAAAAGAAAAAAGAAATGAATTATCTCTGTTCACAGATGATATGATGTTATATGTAGAAAATCCTAAAGATTCCACCAAAAAAACCCATGTTTGAATTAATGAACTCGACAAAGTAGCAGGACACAAAGTCAACATACAAAAATCAGTTACATTTCTATACAGTAACCATGAACAATCTGAAAAGGAAATTACAAAATAATCCATTTACAATAGCATCAAAAAGAATAAAATACTTAGGAATTAATCAAGGAGGTGAAAGACTTGTATAGTGAAAACTACAAAACATGCAGAGAGAATTAAAGAAGCCATAAATGCATGGATTATCATAATAAAATACTTTACATTTTTTCTTTGAAGCCTGGTGTGTAATTTGCATGTACAGCACATCTGCATTTTCAAGTGCCCAGCAGCTGCACCTGGCCAAGAGCAGTCATCTCGGAGCACCGAGTTTCTGCCCTGAGAGCCCCGCACACCCAGGACACCTGTGCTCAAGAGTCTGGTGTGTTCGGTGCCTCCTCTGTCCCCCTGCCTGCCATCATTTCTTACCCTGATGCTACTTTCACTTGATGAGTTTGTTGTTGATGCTGTTTTTAAATCTTTTTTTTTTTCTAATCATGAAAATAATAAACGTTCATTGTAGAAAACTTGGTAGACTCAAAGAAAATTAAAACTGTCTACATTTCTATCTTTCAGGGATCGTATCTGCAACGTTTTGATATACATTTTCCTAAGTCTTTTCATAGATTTGTTTACTTTTTATTTATTCAATCTGCATATAATTGTTAGGTGCTTATTATATGAGATGCACAGTAAAGAGCCCAGAGCATTTAAAACTCAAAGTGGCCCACCATCTGCCACTCCAGCTTCCTTGGACAACAGGTGACTTCTGGTCCTTGTGAGCACGAGGTGCACCCCCCAACAAGACCTTGAGATCATTCCATTAACATAAATAAACCTGATTTCACAGGTGGAGAGTGAAAAACCCTTTGCTGAGCTTTGTGTCTGCACTGCCCCACAGGGCGCCATCTTCACCTCCCCCGGCCCCTCCCACCATCCAGTCCCAACACCTCAGGTCTCTCTACATTTCTCTCATTTTTCATGCAGAGCGTGAAAGACGTCTGCCCTCGTCTCCGTCTCTACACTTGAGAACTCTGTGGCATCAGGGCTCTACCTATTCAACTAGAACTGATAAGTCAGAACTTGGGAAAGAACTTTAACTTGTCTGGCACAGAGTAGATTGAATAAATGTAAGTTGTGGTCGTTAGGCTATGTGTCATTAACCAAAACACTATTTTAATAAGTAATATTGGGGTTTGGGAGGACCAATAGATTCCCCCCAATATTGAAACATCTCCTGTGGTCCAATTACCTATTCTGCACACGTACACCTATGCTGATGCTTCCTGGAGGGTAGGAAGCATCAGGGCTTTTGCAGGACAATGAGAGGACAGTGTCCTCAGCCTGTGTTAACCCATTTCAGCCACTTTCACATCTCGGCATTCTGTGGAGCTTGTAAAATAGGAAATACTGCAGGAATAATGGGCCCCAAAGGCACAGTTTGTATTTAAGTAACTCTTCTTTCCCACCAATCTGGCATAAAATTTCAGTTGCTTTTCTTTAAGGCACTCGTCTTGGAATCGCCAAACAAATGCATGTTCACTTGCAGATAAGGAAACAGTGATTTTATAAAATTAATAATGATGATAATAAGGTCTTGTTTCTTAACTAAAGAAATTGTCATATTAAGGTATTGTACAAAATCTCACTTTTATAGGATAGAGTTAAAAATTTAGATTTGAGAACATAAAAAAAAAAAAGCTAAAACTATGTGTTGCTCCTGAGTTTACTCTGAAAAAATTTAAAGCCAGAGAAGGGTAGAAATTCCTGTTGAGTTGAAAAAAATAACATTTAAAGTTTTAAATTTTATTGCGGTAAGAATACTTAGCATGAGACTTACCCTCTTAAGAAAATTTTAAGTGCACAAGACGTTATTGTTGACTATATGTGCGATTTTTTAAATATAGATTTTATTTGTTTATTTTCGGCTGCGTTGGGTCTTCGTTGCTGGGCGTGGGCTTTCTCTAGTTGTGGCGAGCAGGGGCTACTCTTCCTTGCGGTGCGCGGGTTTCTCATTGCGGTGGCTTCTTCTGTTGCGGAGCACGGGCTCTAGGTGTGTGGGCTTCAATAGTTGTGGCTCGTGGGCTCTAGAGCGCAGGCTCAGTAGTTGTGGCACACGGGTTTAGCTGCTCTGCGGCATGTGGGATCTTCCCGGACCAGGGCTTGAACCCGTGTCCCCTGCATTGGCAGGTGGATTTTTAACCACTGCGCCACCAGAGAATCCCCCATACAATGTTGTATAGCAAACAGAAAGCATTTTTGCTGAAAGGAAAACTGTACAGCTGAATCAGAAAATAGAGACAATGTTAACATAAATTTAACGAAGTAGGTGGTCCCAATATAATATTTTGTTCTGTTAATCAGGACCTCTTGTTTTCCAGTTGTTAAAATGAAACGACCCATGAAGTCTGCCTCAGGAGTAGCACTGGATGGCTCAGAGACCCGCAGCAGAAACCCACTGTCGCACATGCATAGCGGCTGAAGGCTCCACTCCGAGGTGAGGCCACCTAAGGAATCGCTAGGCAATGAACTCTATCTTTAGAACAGACATACTCTGATCACCAATGAATTTTCACTTGAATAAAAATAGAATTTCATTTAGATGGAAATGTAGAAAAAAAAGAGAATCCTATTTCTATTTAAGCCATATGCGCTGAAATAAAATGAGAACAGACGGCCTGACAAATTTATGTTATAGGAAAATTGAATGAAATGCAAGGGCTGTTCAGCCAACTAGATTCAGAAGGAGACTAACCTGGGTTGTAGTTTAGATCCTGATGTCCTTTCAGTATTGCCTCCACTGTATCTTCCAGCCACATCCCCTTCTTTGTTGACTTTCTGTGGTAGAGGGTGTCCAAGCTGCCATCCCCTAAAAAGGGACACATAGAGCAAGTATTGATTTGCTTTTTTAAAAAATTTATTTTATTTATGTTTTTCGCTGCATCGGGTCTTAGTTGCGGCATGCGGGATCTTTGTTGAGACATGCAGGATCCTTCGTTGTGGTGCGCGGGCTTCTCTCCAGTTGAAGCTCGTGAACTCAGCGGTTGTGGCGCACGGGCTTGGTTGCTCCGTGGCATATGGGATCTTAGTTCCCTGACCAGGGATCAAACCTACGTCCCCTGCATTGGAAGGCAGATTCTTTACCACTGGACCAGGGAAGTCCCTGATTTGGTTTTGAAATAGGAGGATTTTCATAAAGTTCTCACTGACTTTTGAATTTTTCCAGGCAAACCAGATTAATATATGAATTGCTATTTACCTATGCTAACCCGTCCCATCTCATGAGCAATGGTAAACATGAAAGGTCACAGATACCAAACTTGAGAGAACAGCCATTTTTACAGTTCTTTCCATTTTCCAAGTTTCCCCATTTTTACAATTCTCAAAAGGGCTGTAAACTCCCAGGATTTACAGTTGGCTGATGAGCGAGTCTCTCAGAGGCCCGTGGAGGATGGGGGGTGTGCAGAGCTCGTTCGGGAATCTTGACTTTTCCATAACCTCCCCTGCCTACTGGCATCATTTTCATTTTATTCTTCTCTCTTGAGGCTTCAGCGTTTCTTTCTCTCTTAGCTCTTTACCTCAGGCTGTTAATGTTCTCAAATAATTTACATCCCAGGGGGAATAAATAAGACATCAGACAAGTGTAAAACATTCTCAAATGTGCTCTCAGCCTAGCTGCCTTCAAGCTCGTTCTCCTCGGCTTCTTAACGGAGCCTCTAAAGAGGAACCAAAGTGTCTCGTCTCCTCCTCAGCACACGTGCTTCCTCGCCCACTGATGTCAACAAGCCCCAAACACTGTGTAATGAACTACCTTACTATTTTGAGGTCAGCTCCTTACATAACTCACTTTTTGTTTTTTTTGCGGTACGCGGGCCTCTCACTGCTGTGGCCCCTCCCATCGCGGAGCACAAGCTCCGGACGCACAGGCCCAGCGGCCATGGCTCACGGGCCCAGCTGCTTCGCGGCATGTGGGATCCTCCCGGACCGGGGCACGAACCCGTGTCCCCTGCATCGGCAGGCGGACTCCCAACCACTGCGCCACCAGGGAAGCCCCAAAATTGCTTTTTTATGATCATAAACTTTCCGTTCTCTGGACCTTTCCTCCTATTAGCTCCGCTTTCTCCCTCCTGCAATGCCCAGGTACTGAGGTATCTTGGAGTGTGAGTTTAGGTGTTACCAGCAGCCGACAGTGACTTTGGGGGAACCAGGGGCTCAGAGCCCTCATTTCTTTGTTGTGGAGTCACTCTGCGCCTGTTTCCTAGCAAGTCTGCTTCTTTTTAGGGCTTCTACTATGTACCTGGGGCAGGTATGCACACAATGAGGGCATTAGCTAAGGTATATTTAGAAAATAATCCCCAGGACCTTCTCCAAATACATGTACTAGTAATGCACATTCTGAAATTATACTGTTATCAATTATTATAAATTTGTGCCTTTTGAACTTTAAGATATTTTGTGTTTAAAAATTCATATTTCAAATCCATGAACTCCAAGAAAGAATAATACCTTAAGCCATTTATCAGCTTCCATATTAATAAGTTTGATTGAAAGGTAGCTGGGAGGCCGAGGAGTGGGAGATAGGTCTGAGGAAGGCAGAAGCAGCCCAGAGAAATTCCCTGCGTTTCGGTGTTAATTAAGGGTAGCCCTTCATGGGACCCTCCTGCACTGTTGGTGGGAACATAAACTGGTGCAGCCACTGTGGAGATCAGTATGCAGGTTCCTTAAAAAACTACAAACAGAGCTACCATGTGATCCAGCAATCCCACTCCTGGCCGTATATCCAGATAAAAACTTCGTTCAAAATTATACATGCACCCCGATGTTCATTGCAGCACTGTTTACAATAGGTAAGACATGGAAGCAACCTAAAAGTCCACTGACAGATGAATGGGTAAAGAAGATGTGGTACATATATACAATGGAATACTAGTCAGCCATAAAAAAATGAAATAATGCCATTGGAGCAACATGGATGGACTTGGAGATTATCATACTAAGTGAAGTAAGTCAGACAGAAAAAGACAAATATCATGTGATATCACTTATATGCAGACTCTTAAAAAAAGTGATACAAATGAACTTATCTACAAAACCAAAACAGACTCACAGACTTAGAGAATGAACTTATGGCTACCAGTGGGGAAGGGTGGTGGGGAGGGATAGACTGGGAGTTTGGGATTGACATGTACACACAGTGCTATATCTAAAATAGATAACCAAAAAGCAAAAATAAATAAATAAATAACTGGAAGAGCCAAGAAAAAAGAAAGGTAACCCTTCATTGTAAGAGTTCAGGAGAATCAGGTGGTAGAACCGTAATCGTAACATAGCCGTGCCGCCTTCCATTACTATTTACAGCCTGCAGGTGGCCCACAGCACATGTCACTTCGTCCTAGATATTCTCGGGCGCCTCCCGAGCTGTCGCATGGTTCTCCTGTATAATACTCACCAGGAGCACCTTACTGTTGTGTATTGACCTCACTAATCACTGTAACCTCAGCACTGTGCCTGGAAAATAGCGCAGTAGTCGACAAACAATAGACGCAAGACAAACGGCACAAGTGTGTCCCAGTTGTTCAAAACAGGCAGCCAAGCCTCCAGTCAGTCATTCTGACTTGTCCCTCTTACATTTATCGCCATTATATTCCCTGCCCTCACCTCAGTTGCCACCACGATGGAACCAGGCACCGTCATGTCTTCACGGAGCCAGGGCATCACTGTTTCCCAAGGACAATGATAAGAGCCTGTCTTCTTGCTACTACTCCTGCCCAGTTCTAAATCCACCCTCCAGCTGGAGCCCACAAAACTCAGACAGCACTGTTAGCTGCCTAAGGCCTTTCAGTGGTTTCCCGTTACTCAGAGTAATAAGCTGATGGTTGCAGCCTGTGAGGCCGTGTATGTCCTCTTCAGCCTCCTCTTCTGCCACTTTCCCTTTGCCCACTGAGCTCAAGCCACACTGGCCTTCTCTCCTGTCCTTGAGAATTCCCAGCTCTTTCCTTGCTTTATTCATGCTCTTTCCTCTGCCCAGGGACTGCCCGCCTCCAGAAGGTCACCTTCCTCGCACATTAGTCACTCTTCTCCTGAACATCCTCCCTAATAGGGCCCCAGTGCATTACCCACTCTTACTGTGTTCTGTTGGTTTCACTGAGATATTTTTCATGTTTTTAATTATATGTATCTTACAATTATTATATGCCATATAATAATTATATATATGCAATTATATATTTAGTTATTTAAGTATATATTTAATTTAATTATATATTTCACATTATAAATTATATATAAGTCTAAAATAATGTATATGACTACGTGCATATGTAATGACATGTGCACACAATTGCAGAATGTGATCAGTGTCTGTTTCTTTACACTGCTGTCTTCACCAGTAGACTGTGAGTTGCGTGTGTGGAGACCATGTCTGTTTTGTTCTGTAGTGCATCTACATGGTTTACATCAGTGCACAGTAGGTGTTCAATGAACAGTTGTTGAATGGGTTGTTTAGTGAATGGATGGAGGGGGGATAAGACGTTGTCTGTGGCAGGCAGCCTTCTTCTGCACAGGCTGCACCTCAGCTGTTGTAAACTCTGATAGTTAGAAAATCCTTCCTCACTCCAGGATTCTGGGGATGGGATTCTTCCACATGACGGTCCTTCACATTTGTAGTGATAGCTGTCCTCTGAGTCCCAGCTATCCTGCCGGTAAATGCAAACAGAATGTAGGACTTAACACATGGGGTTTCCTGCTTCTAATCAAGGTGGGAGTGGGATTAAGTTATTGATAGTATTTGGATCAAATTACCTCATGCTGACTTTTCAAGATTAGGAAATGTACACATTGAAGTGATTCTGTAGGACTTTATGCAACACGCTTGCATGTGGTGAGATTTTTAACCTTAGGAGGCATTTGTCTTAACTATACTTGGTCTTCTGTTCCTTCATATACATTTCAGAATTGACTCACTAAAGACCACCAAAGAAACCGTCTTGGGATTTTGATTGGTATTGAATTAAATTTATAATGAATTTTTATGGAAAATGTTAATAATATTGCCTTCCTACCCATGAACATGGTGCATTTTCTATTAAGGTCTTTTTAATGAATCTTAATTAAATTATATCACTTTCTCCATAAGAATTTTGCACATAATTTGTTAGATTTTTTTTCTCGAGAGCTCATATTTTTATTAGGATTATATATGTAGTTCTTTGTAATTACATTTTAACTGCTGCTGGTGTTTAGAAAGACAGTAAATTACATGAAACGTCAAGTTTAAACCTGGGGTCTTTTTGAAAATCTGTATTAGGGTTCCAGCCTTTCTCTGAAAGACCTCCTCTACATGCCCCTCTACCTCTTAAGTAAGCACTAAAAATACCTCTTGGAATCAAAGTTCAACAGTTAATGGTGGGTACATGTTTTGGACTTAAAACAATGCATCTAATTTATGACTGTGGCTATCGAATCTGAGAAAATAGTACAAATGTGGAAATAGTAAAAATGTCTGTTACTGCACATGTTTTCAAAGGTTGTCTTCTGGGAATACAGCAGGGCCCTTGGGAAATAGCACAGGGAAAACCTCTAACGTTTTTCAGTGCCCGTCTCAGTTCCAAGTCACTTAAGGCCAGTGGAGATCACAGCAACATCTTATTTATTGACGTAAGTGCAGCATATTTAGAAAACACAGAAAAGACAATGAAGAAAACAATCTTCAGTAATTGTACACTCCATGGAGAACCACCAATAACTTATATGCATTTTTATCAGTTGGCACTTGCTGTTTGAAACAGCAGTCATTCACTTCCCTTAGCATGTTATTGACTGAAAGTCAATAGATCTGGGCTGTTTAGTTGGTTCCAAGTTACAGGTGGGTCTGGGTCTGCTCTACCTGTCTCTTACCCCACCCATCAGCTGGCTGGGTCAGCAGAGACATGGGAGGATGAGCCCCATGTCAAGCTTCTGGTAAGATCACCTCTGCTGCAGTCCTCCTGGCCAGTGCAAGGCACAGGCCAAGCCTAACATCAATGTGGAGACAGTACACCTGCCTCTAATGGAAGGAACTGCAGAGTCCCATGGCAGAGAGCTTGCGCACCGAGGGAGGCGGCGGTGTGAGGCCAGGAGTTCAGTCTGTCATCGTGTATTTATGATTTGTATTCCAACAACAGGATGCTATCGCACCTACTGTTAGGTTGAACACTTACAGTATCATCATTTGAGTGTTTTACTGATGTACAGGAGCAGGAACATGGATAGATTTTAAAATTCCACTTGGTAGAGTGATGAACCTGTGTACTTGCATGTGGGTAGGGCTGATTTTGCCAGACCTACAGTGACTCCCTCAGCCTCGTGGAGGCTCCATGAACGATTTTAGTTGCTGGTTGTAGAGTGAGAATAACCATCTACTTGCCTGAGTACTGATGGCAGATGTAAGATTTCTTACTAAGTGCATTTTCTGAGATGGTATCTGAAATTCCATCCCTTCTAGCCTCATTCTGTTGGGTCTTAAAAATTTCTAGATATTCATATCAAAATAAAAGTAGTATACTCAGGGCAAATCTTTAAGCCCTAAGCTACCAACACCCTAGTGACAAGAAGTGACTTATGAGGAGCTGACGGCAGCCCTGCTGGAAGGTTGGGCTTCCTCACTCTGTCTCGTGCTGGGTGGACTTGTCTTGTTTCAGCTTGAACGAGCACACATTTCTCCGGAGAGATGCTATCTGTTGTGTGTACAAATCAATAGACCAATACCAGGAATTGGGGGTTTAAAAAATAATTGTGGATTCTTGGGCTTCCTTGGTGGCGCAGTGGTTGAGAATCCACCTGCCAATGCAGGGAACACTGTTCGAGACCTAGTCTGGGAAGATCCCACATGACGTGGAGCAACTAAGGCTGTGCACCACAACTAATGAGCCTGTGCTCTACAGCCTGCGAGCCACAACTGCTGAGCCTGCCTGCCACAACTACTGAGCCTGCACTCCTAGGGCCCACGAGCCGCAACTACTGAAGCCTGCGCGCCTAGAGCCTGTGCTCCGCAACAAGAGAAGCCACCGCAATGAGAAGCCCGCTCACCGCAACGAAGAGTAGCCCCCGCTCGCCACAACTAGAGAAAGTCCGTGTGCAGCAACAAAGACCCAATGCAGCCAAACATAAAAAAATAAAAAATAAATTAATTTTAAAAAGTAATTGTGGATTCTTAATTGGAACAAGTGCTAAAAAGTGGCAAGGTCACTTGGCTGGGAAATTCTCACTGCGGAGAAGTTGAAGGATCCATCTTGCCCAAGGGTTGGTCTGGGTTGAACCATCATGTCATCTGTCCCATGACTTCTCCACTCTCGGATGATGATAAAAGAAGCAGGATGATTTGAAATATTGGCAGCACTGTTGAGGTATCACCCACACTAACAAGATAATACCATCTGAAAACTATTGCAGAGGGAAAAGAAGTCAGGTGATTTCCTGGTGGCTGTGTCCAAGTTCACTGGGACAACTGAGTCTTTCCAGATGTTAAGTGATTAATAAATAAAACAAGCCTGACAGAGTCCAGACTGTGACTGAGGAACTGGTAATTTGGCAGAGAATCTAGTCTCACATTATCACTTATGGATGTGATTTTTAAATAATCTTGGAAAACACTTATGAGTTAAGCAACTCTTTATTCCCTTGAAAATTTTGTACTATTCTTAGCTGCCAGTAAGTGTATATGTGAGAGGGGGAAGGAGCTTGGGGTGTCAGTGGAGTGGATAGGAAGCAGCAGATCTGAGCCGCAGCGGCACTGACAGCAAGTTCAACAGGGAAAAGGAGAGAGTCTCTTTCTCCTTGTTTTAAGCCCCATACAAATCTATATCACACTCTCTTTAAAATTATCTTTTTAATCGATTGTATCTCCCACTAAATTGTAAACTTCATTTGTTTTGGTCAGCATTGTATTCTCAGAGCCTGGCACAGTTCCTGGAATGTAATGGCATTTCTTGGGTGTGGAAGTGGACACAAAGCCCGGGCAGAAGGGTCTGGTGTGGACAGGCAGAGAGAAGCGGGGAGACAGGGTCCTTCACGGCTTCTCAGGTTCCCTTTCACTTGGGTCTTTCCTAAAGAGGCACAGGGCTGGGGCAAAGAACCGTGGATATCCTGTAAAAATAAGCAAGGAGACGGCCTCTGTCTGAGGAGATGGGAACGGAGGTCTGGGAAGGTGAGAGCTGACCGCAGCAACCCCCCTAGACAATGTGCTGCCGCTCTTCCTCCGCCCCCCAGGCCCACGGACGCCTCAGCTCACTGTCCTATCCCAAGTAATGAGCCCTCTGACCTCTTATCTGCCCACAGGGTAGTCATGCTTTCACCCCCCAGATCACCCCAAGCCACCCAGATTCGAGAGCAATATGGTAAATTGACACCTGTAATCCAAGTGAGAGGAATTTGAAGCAGTTCTTGCTTTAACTCAGGAAACCCAGAAAGCTTTCTCAGTCCAACAGAAATCTTAAAAAGTTTACTTGACTGCTTCTCTGCCTCAGTTTAAAAAGTATAACATATTTGAATTGTGTTTTATTTTTGAGGAAAATAGTTGTATTCATTTAAGAGAATGTTTACAATGCTGTTAGCATAAGATCATTTACACAAAGCACAAACCCCAACTCACCGCTTCTCAAACTCTTAAAACCATGTCCCACTTTGACAAACGCCACTATTTATGAGCTCTCTTAATGATGCTTCAAATTTCCAACTAAAGAGCATAACTAAAACCAAATCAAAGCAGGAGACAAAGCAACCCATTTTCCCACAAACATTTTCTCTGACTCCGTTGAGAAGTCTGCACTGTAGGATTTGACACGCCCCGCCCCCACCAGCAAACCTGGGAAGTACCTGCAGCCATGTTATCATTTCTAGTTTTCAGAAGAAGGCCAGGAACAAACTACTTGAACCGAGCAAAGACCCACCACTGGGGCACTGCACGGGAGTAGGACCCTGGTCCAGCCTACTGTGGTTTCTAATAATTGAAGTGGAATGTTATGGGGTTGAATGAATCCCTCCCACTAAAATTACAAGGTCAAGAGTGAGATGTCTCGTGGAAACATCTTTTTACTTTTAAAATAAAGAATTCCTACACTGACTTTTTTCTTACACTCGTTATTTCTAATTCAGGTAATGAAGGAACATGAGTGCTTACATTTTCTACTGTGTATATTTAAGAACATTCTTTTCAAAAGAGAAGAATTAATCCTTTGTGTTCATAGCCAGCAATCAAGTTAAGTCTAGGAATATGAGGATAAGTTACCTTAAACAAGTGGCTTTTTTCTCCCAAAAACAATGATTAGGAACATAGAGAAAAACTGTAAACAAAATCATTGAAGCAGATCCAGCAGCTGAGACTCACGACGAGGACCACATACATGGAAAGCAGCCCGAAGTCCCCATGAGAGGATTTTCTGGGGGGAATCATTGTCCTTGTCCCTCAGAAGCAGAGACTATGGTGAGCCCCAAATTCAAAGTTTATCTCAAAAGAATCTACAGCTTCCTGCTAAATAGGAGAATCACATTGTTTCACCTCTGGTGGGGAATCTGTATTCTGCTTCTGCAGAGTGTGAACCAGTTCTTCCCTGGGGCTGCCTGGGCTCCAGTTCTCACAGTTGAGTTAATCCCAACACACAACGTCCTGTGTGAGTGTTCTCAAGTTATCTGAACAAAATGTCAATATGTTGGGTGAAGGGAGGGAGAAGGAAAAGATGGGCAAAAAGATAAGGTTTGGAAATATGTTGACTGAAAAAACTATGGAGTTAAGAGTGGAACAAAAGTTTCCAACACCAAGTTGGAAAAGTGTCAGAAGAGAGGAAATTTCTCTTTCAGCTTTTCTGCCACATGTCTAACTGCATAGTCTCTCAAAGAGACCTTCTTAGAAAACACTACTTCATAGAGAAATTAGCATTCCCATGATTTATTCCATTGTTTATATGAAGGAGGCGCAATGAACATCGTTGAACAATAATACGAAAGTGATGGGTAATATTTACTGAGCACTTACTACGTGCAAGATACTATGCTAGATACTTTTCCTGCATCACCTGTCTCATTTAATTCCTACAATAAATATAAGGGGCAGGCATCATTATCTCCACTTTAGGGACAGAATAAATACCATCTCTGGAATTCAGACCCTGGCTGACCTGACTCCAAAGGTCACTGTTTTCTCTCTACACTTATGCTTCTCAAACTGTTGCGCAGGGGTCAGGATCAAGCAATGATATACAGAGGCTGTGCATTAAGGTAGGTGCATCTTCCTGAAACAGCAATTATCTTTAAGGATTTGGTGAAAAGGTTTTGAACTTTCGAGCTCTTAAAAAGTTATGTCAGGGGGCTTCCCTGGTGGCGCAGTGGTTGAGAGTCCGCCTGCCGATACAGGGGACATGGGTTCGTGCCCCGGCCCGGGAGGATCCTACATGCCGCGGAGCGACTGGGCCCGTGAGCCATGGCCGCTGAGCCTGCGCGTCCAGAGCCTGTGCTCCGCGACGGGAGAGGCCGCAACAGTGAGAGGCCCGCGTACCGCGAGTTATGTCAAACAAACTGCAAGCAAAATCACAAAAATTCTTGCCTTTACATGTTGCTCGATTACATTTTGTCTAGTAAGACTCAGAGAGTTGAAAATTTTGTGTGCAGCAATCATAAAACTGGCTGTTTCAGGATTTTGGTAAATTCAGTAGTAGCTGTGCTAAGAGCCACTTAGCTGTTCCTGGGGTGGGAAGGGCTTGTTGCACAGTCAGTCCACTAAAATACATGAGCATAAACCGAAATCCTTGGCAAGTCTGGCCAGAATTAAATGCCTGTTTTTTTGAAGCATTGAGTTTTCTTCTTGCAGATGAGTGGGACTTTCTTCTTTTATTAAACATTGGCTCCCCACTAGAACATAATCTCCCTGAAAACATGAATTTTACCTGTTTTGTTTCACTACTCTATCCTCAGAACATTTCCCAGCATGTACCACAGATTCAATAGACATATGCTGAACAAATTAAATGAATTAACATTACACAAAATGCTAACAGTTCAACCTCCTGCCACGCTGTCAGCTCGGTTCTTTGTGACCACCTAGAGGGGCGGGATAGGGAGGGCGGGAGGGAGATGCAGGAGGGAGGGGCTATGGGGATATACGTATACATATAGCTGAGTCACTTTGCTGAATCAGCTACATGAACATTTCAGTACGAGCTATTGGTCCAAAATTTCTTGGCTTAAGAAGCTGTGTCATTTTAAGTGTATGAGAAAAGGATGGGGCAGCAGGAGCTTTTTATAGGGTTTTAACTCATTAACATTAAGTTTTAAAGTAATATTTTGAAAATTTAACAGGGAAGTAGAACTTGTATATTATGTTTCTTTAATTCTAACACATATTTAAACTGACAGGGAAGAAGGAGAGAATTTTATTTTTAAGTGATATTTTCCATTCTTTTTTTTCTTCCCAATCAGAAACTGGTTCTTCAACTTTCAGTGCCAATTAAGACACGCTATAATATGCATTTTACACTCTGTCCCGCTGTTTGACTTCGGGTGTAAATGGGGGTAGAATGTTTAGTAACTGAGCATACATAGTTAAACAGCTAGAGGTCTGACATACGGTAAGTTTGGTGTGGTATTTGGTTTATATTTCAGCATAATACTGAAACCATGCAGAATTCCTCCTGGAAAAGTGTTCAGCAGGATGCCAGGAAGGCCATGTTACTGGTAAGTTTCTCTACTTCAGCAGGTTTTTAGTGCGTTTTTTCCCCACTGCTGTTTTATTCTTTATTGAGGTTCTCAGCAGCTTTGTTCATAGCGGCTTTATTCATAGTAGCCAAGAGGTGGAAGCAACTCATGTATCCCTCAATAGATGACGGATAAACAACATGTAGGACATGTATACAATGGAATATTATGTATAAATGATATGAAATTCTCTATGTCTTGTTGTGGACATAGGTTTTCAGTTCTCTTTGTTCCATACCAGGAGGGGAGTGCCTAAGTCATAGGATAAATTATGTTTAACTTCATAAGAAAATGCCACCTTTATTCCAAAAGCAATCCTAATATCTTGCTCTTCATGAGTAATATGTGAAAGATGCCTCACTTCTCAATGCAAGGTAGTGTTTGATTTTTAGATTATTATCTATACTCGTGGGTATGAAGTGATACCTCGTTGAGGTTTTTATTTGATTGTCTCTGATGACAAGCAAGTTGTCCTGTGCTTACTGGCCATTTATGTATCTTCTTTTGTGAAATGTCTGCTCAAGTTTTTACCCATTTTTAATTGGATTGTTTGTCTTTTTCTTACTGATTGATTAAAGTTTAATGCATATTTTAGAGTACTGTGTCAGTTATATATATATTGTAAATATTTTATTCCAGTCTGTAGTTTATCTTCATTCTCTTAAAGTGTATTTTTATGAACAGAAGTTGTTGATTTTGATGAAGTCCAGTTTATCAGATTTCATTGTGGTTTGTAGGTTATTTTTTTTATTGTTGTTTTGTTTTTGTTTCATGTCTAGAGAAATTTTGCCTACCTCGAGTTAAGAAAGTTTTTGTTTTCTTTTAGAAGATTCAGAGTTTAAGGTTTTATATTTAGATATAAAATCTATTTTGTATTACATTTGTGTATAGAATGAGGTAGGATTGAGATTAAGCCTTTTTTTTTTTTTTTTTTTACCATAAGGATATCTAGTAAATTACAGCACAACTTACTGAACAGGCTTTCTTTGCCTGCTAACTTTCCTTGGTACTTTTCTGAAAATAAATTGGCCATATGTGTGGACTTATTTCTGGACTTTCTCTTCTGTCCATTGGTCTACTCCCTCCCCTAAGCCAATGCTACCTCTCTATGGTCCTCCCTGAAGGGCTCATCTCCCACCCTGCGAACTGGGGTTCTTCTCTTCACTGCCTACTTTTCAGCATGAAAACATTTATTTATTGTTATTTAAATTTGTAATTAACAATATTATTTTGTTTTAAAAATATTTATTTTTAAAATTACCTCCTATAAAACAAGTGATACTGCTTTTCCATTGATGTCATTTTCCCAAACTAAAAAAAATTGAAACATTTTAAAGAACAGAAAATTACTTAAGATACCCTTTTAAATAAATGTAAGTTAAAAGGGAACAATTGCAAAGAAAAACATCTTAAGGAACTGTCAGTATAGGTTGTATATAGATAAAGTAGAAAATCGTAAGGGTAACACTCTAGTGACCAAAGTCTGGGAAATGCTGCTCCACGCCAATAACACCAACGTAAAGCACGGACACTTATCTCCAAACCGTAAGACATGTTTTCCAAACCAAAGGTTGACTCTACTCTGCATTAATGGGTCGAGTCCACTGCCTGTTAGGATCTCCGTAAGGCAGAGCCTCTGAAGTCTTCAGTAGGCTTAAGCGTAGTCGCATTTCCTTACGGCATTTGAAACGGGCTTTGAGTGATGGAGCTCAAACTGATGGGTGGGATTTGGAGGCATCTTAGACCAGGAAAGACTCTGGCCAGGAGTCAGAGGATAGAAAACATAGGACAGGAGTGAGGAGTCACAAAACTGAGTGATGGGCTGTTTGCAACTTGTTATCTGTGTCCCTCAGGCTCCCTCTTAAGTTCTTATAATGGCTTGGTCAAGAGGAATGAAAACAGAGTGGAGATCAACTTCTCAGGCTTTTGAGACGGCAGTGAGTTACAGTCCCCATAGCAGAATCTCCAGGTCCTTGTCGCCTGGGGGAAATGATACCCTGACTGAATCTGTATGACATCAGCCAGTTTTAAACACAGCCACAAACAACCCACAGGCTGGAACACAGACGACTCAGCAGGTGCTGCTTGACCTCCTCCTTCTCTACCCCAGCTTGATGGTGTGGCGTGGACGCCCTCTGAGGAGAGACAGGCCGAGGACTTGAGGCCTCCGGTTGCAGGCCCAGAGCAGGCAGACTGACCCTCAGACTCAGGATTGTGGCATGAAGGCAAAACCTCACCTGAGACCTGAGGTGAAACAGGCTCTGAGCTTTGAGAACTGCCCTGGAGGGTGTGGTAAGAGGGTCCCAGTGACCACCAAGGATTTTTAATGGGCTCCTTGGAGAGAGCAGCAGCTCTAACGGTTGCTCAGGTGGGCTCAGGATCAGGGGCTGCTGTCAAGCCACCAGGGCCTGTGACAGCCTGTGCTGCAGCTGCTGGAGGTGCGGGAGATGGGGCTGTGGCCACACCACCTTTGAATTCGGCCCCTGAATGTGATTTGTTTGACCAACCAAAATGTTTCCAAAATTCGTCTGTGTCCAAAAATAGAGGAATGTCCACCCAGATAAACCACCAAAGAAACAAACTGCTGGATGTCAGTGGAACTTCATTTACTGCTAGACTTTCTATTGGATTGAGATGGAGAGAATGAGGTGCTTTGTTTCCGTGGAGTTTGAGCCTAAGGTGTATTTAAGTCTTGGGTGCTACGTAACAGCCGTGGAAGCCAGTCCAGGAAAGTGCCGGTGCCCCCGTCCACAGCAGCACAGCATCTGAGGGCATATGGCTCTGCTCAGCAAGGCTCTGTTCAGACCTGGACACCCCGGAGGAGGGGCCTGTCTGGCTCATTGCCACATTCCTAGCGCATTGCCTGGCATGTTCTCAAACTCGGTGAATGTTTGAGTTCGTTAATCAAAAGGTGACTAAATGGTCGGGTGGCTGCCAGACTTGAATGCTAATTGCGAGTGTGCCTGAGGCCTTTCTGAGCCTTCTTTTTGGGAGTTATTAAGTGAGGAAGGCCTATCCAAATCCCCTTGGCCCTAGGAATTTTGGGTTGGTTTTTGAGAAGAGCTGACCACCTTTCAGTAAACATGCAAATTCATGCTGGTCCTGTTTTCTTGGCCTGTGACAGTAAATGCTTTACAGACTATGATCTCATTTGGAAAGATGCTAATTTTAGAAATAAATCTATCTCTTCAGAAACTTGAGCTTTGGCTCTGGAGGGTATTTTGGCCCAAATCTCCTTTTTGCTTTTAGGCATTTGACTTTTTGGCTTTGGTGATTCAGTAATGAGACATGAGATGCTGGGGACAGATCTGTTTTTTTGTTTTTTTCTTTTGTCTTTTTGTTGTTGTTGGTGGTGGCATTTTTGCTGGGGACAGATCTGCAGTCAAACTTGGCAGAATGTCCCTGTAACAGGGAGAACTGCTTTGTTTTAGTGATAACCAAGGGATGGGATGAAGACACTTGCTCTGACTCTTGAGTTTGGAGCACTCAAAACAGAAACATTCAGCGTTATCCTTGGCAGAGCTAGGCCTGGGGCATGAGAAGTTTATAAACAAGTTTGTAATGGAGAGAAGCATCTTTCACAGGTCCCATGATGCTCACAGTAGCCACACAGGCTCACTGGCCTCTCCTCCAAGTGACATCAGTGTGGCCACCGTTAGGACTTCGCAGGGCATTGGACAATGGACTTGGGGTTCTCCCAGATCACCCCGGTGTCCTGACTGAGCCCAGAATGGACTTGGGCAAAAGGCAAAGCCACCTTCAATGTTTTCTCTCCACATTCAATTTCTCCAAATAATTGTTAATAATATTATGCTCCCTTATATTTTTGCAAGCTTTATAATTTATATAACACTGCCACATATGTTACACATTAATATTTTGAAAATATTAAACTGATAGTATTTTTTAAAATTCTTCTCTTTCACAAAGAGTATGTCCTCCAGATGTCATTCTGTTTTCATGGAATCAGGGAAGGGTGGGCAAATGCTTTGGGGAGAAGAAGGAGACAAGGCAGAGAAAACTCCTCCTGATACGAGGAGCAGGAAAGCAGGGCGCTCTGGCCTGGAAAGTGGGAAGGAAGACGAGCAGGAAGTGAGCAAGTAGCTTGGCTTCTGCTTCTCACTCAGTCCGAGTTGAAATGCCAGAAACTGGGGGAGGGAGTTAGAGAGGCTGTGGATAAAGCCAGATGCATAAGGATGTGTGCCCCACTCCCTGCCTAGAACTCTGGGAATATTCTCCCTGTGTGCAGAGTCCAACACATGTGAGGACGTCTAGCAGGAAGGAGTGGGGGCGGGGAGTCGGCACCTAAGCTTCTTGTAGCTCCTGTGTGCTGTGCTGTGGAAAGAACCAGAAATAGTCACACATCCTTGGGGACACAGAAAATAGCAGAGCTAGAGTATAGTGGGCCTGGCAGGGGCTGCCATACAAAAAGAGAACAGACCCTACTGACGCAGGATGTGACTGAAACTTAGAGGTGTGCAGTCCCACAAACACTGAGCTCAGGTTGGGAGAGAGCTACCAGCCCTGGTAGAGACAAGACAATTCCCACATTGAAGGTGCCTCTTCTAGGCATGACACATGAGTGGTACACATGCTGAGTAACACACGAGTCCATGAAAAGATAACTTCGGGGGACCGAACAGTCAGGTGTCCTTGAAGGAAGGGTTGACGTTTGGCTGGGCTTAAACATAATGAGATAAACCAGTAAATAAGCCAGAAGCCCGGAGATGGTACTTCTCTGTCATGGAGAACATAATAGCACGGACCGTGCGTGTGCATAGTACAGTCAAGAACACCAAATAGAAAGGAATAATGAGGGATGAAATTGGAGCAAGGGGTAGGGGAAAGTGTCAAACCAGTGTCAAACCAAGAAATTTTGACTTCATCTGGTGGATCACATTCCCAAAGACTATTTTTCAGAAGGCTTGTTCATTGGGCTATTAATAAGTGTACCTCCAAAAAAGAAGGGGAGATCCACAGTTTAAAAGTCTGGGAAATAATTGATTAAACAAAGTTAAGCAAGTTATCCCAGTGTCTTCAACAGTTCAGTGCATTCAAGAACATGATGAGGAAACATAGGATTGATTAGAGGGAAAGGAAACAGATCAGAGGAGTCAGTTACTCACAGTCAGTGGAAACATCTGAGGACAAGGACCGTGCTGTCGACTGAGACAATGGAAAGGAAGAGACTGGAAGAGCATTAGCCAGGAAGAATCCTCTGGGCAGGCAAGTGGGGAAGAAATGGGGAGAGCCAAAGTTTCAAACTCGAGTAACCAGCAGCAGCGGAAGATCCCAGCGCTGTTTACAGAAGTGGGGCTGCTAGAGGGCGCACTGCTTTGGGAGTAAAGGGGATTTGTCTGCATCTGAAGGGCATCAGGGTAGCTAGATGGAAACAGCCAGCAGGCAATCAGTGGCTGGAGCCGAGGCTCAGGACAGAAGGCAAAGCCAGAGAGGTTCTTCTTCGTACTTGCCTCTAGACCTCAGGCTAGCACAGGGTCTACCGGGCGGCTGCACTCTCACTGCCTGGGCCTTCTCCTGAGTCTCATGCAATCTGCTCTCTTCAGATATTACCAGCTATGCTGGATCTTGCTAGTTTTTTCTCCCCTTTCTTGACCACTTCTGCACCTCACGTTCTAGAACCCAGTTTTCCACATAACCAGTGATTTTTTAAACTGTGGTCCTAGGGAACACTGATGTTCTGCCAGTGGGTCCTGAGTGTTCCCTCACCAAAAATGAGCAATGCTGGTCTTTTCCTTTGAAAATGTAGTGAGCAAGTAGCTTGACTGTTCTTTATTTTATTTTCTCTTATTGATTTTTCTTAAACCTTTGGCACTTGCTACCACTAGAGTACAAGCAAGTGTCAGCAGATGGCAAAATAAATAAATAAAGAGTAAAGGAATACCAACTTTAATTACTCAGAACCAATTGATTATATTTGATTTGACAGCTCGCTTTTGTGGACATCTGTGCTCATGATTATAATTTCATATTAAAACCTTTAATATTTATGATTCTAAAACAATTTTAATAAAAATTACATATGTAAATATTCCATAGCATATAAACATATATAAGAAACTCTCCTAGGGCCACAACATTGAAATGGAAAGGATTTCACTCGTTCAATTAGTTTACTGGGTACTTACCATACACAGCTAGTGTAGAGACAGTTGTAGACCTCAGTTTACACTCTTTCTTACATGGTTGTCCTAGGGCAGTGGCTGCCCAACACAGACACTCTGAGAATAGGATACATTTCTCAGCTGTCCGTGGTCTGGCCATGTGAACTAGTACTTGGAGGCAAACGTGGCAGGAATAATCTTTACTACTCTCAGGCCTTCCCCAGAAAAGCCTCCCACCTGTGATGCTCCATGTTCTTTTCCCCTCTAATGGCTGAATACCAATATTTCAAGCAACACTGGAGGCCAGGAGTTGAAGAAGCTGAGGCAACAGAGCACCCGTCAGTCAGTCTTTGAGCTGATGAACGGCATGATGAACTTCATGTTAGTGACACCCTCTTCCTGATGGCCAGGGACCCACTCAGTTATCTGTTAATGTAGTTAAAAATTAAATTTCATTGTGCCAAGGCACTGGCATTTTGTGGTTTATTTATAATAGTATCCAGCCTTACCTTAACTAATACAACTAGGCACTAAGCAGGCTTTTGGATGCAAAGATTAACACTCAAAGAACACAGCCTAGTGAGGAAGACAAGCAGATAAGTAAACAGTTTTTTCTATAGTTTGTTAAGTATAGTGAAACAATATGAAGACGGTACTGTCACGTTGTCCAAGAGGGAAACCTAAGAGAACTGGGAGTTGCCAGCCTGGGAAGGGGCAAGGAGACTTGTGGAGGAGGTCTAAAGCATGCGTGGGAGTTCAGCACGGTGCACCTAGGACACAACAGCATAGGTGAACCTCAGATGCCTCATTCAAGGTGAAAGAAGTCAAACTAAAAGCTCAGTACTCTGTAATTCCTCTAGTATGACAACTGTGGTAGGCAAATCACCAAGTACAGAAGACTGATCAGTGTTGGCCAGCGGCTGGGAATGCAAGGAGGTGTTGACTAAAAGGGCCATGAAGGAATTTTGGAGGTTGATGGAAATGTTCTATATCTGATATTGATAGTAGTTACGTGTCAGTATGCACTTGTCAAAATTCATAGAAATGTATACTTAAATGGGTGAATTTTACTTATTATAACTCAATTTTTAAAATGTTCTGCAAAAAGGAAAATTTTATGTCTATTTTTTAAAATAAAAAAAAGGAAAAAGTGTACCATGCATACACTAATAAAAAAAATCTGAATTAACTATTTTAATATCAAAGTAGACTTCAGAAAAGGGAATATTATCAGGTATAAAGTAAAATGTTTCATAAAGACAAATGGATCGATTCATCCAGAATATATATGCATCCTAAATATGTATTCACCTAATACTAAAACTTCAGAAAATTGTAGCAAAATCCAAAAGAACTTAAACGACAAATAAACGGGGGCAACAAAAACATTCTCCCACCATGAGAAACTAAGAAAAATAAGACAAATTAAACACACACTAATCATAAGGAAGAAAAAATAAAAATAGGAGCAGAAATCAGTGAAGTAGAAATAAAACTATAGAAAAAATTAAAAACAAAAAGCTGACTCTTTGAAATGAACAATAAAAGTAATAAACCTCTAGCAACACTGATAAGAAAAAACATCCGAAAAGCACAAATTACCCATTTGGGGAACAGAGAGGACATCGCTACAGATGCTATAGGTATAAACTATCAACAAAGAAACACTATGAATGCTAAAAATTTGACAAGTTAAATGGACAAATTCTTTGAAAAACATAAATTACTAAAGTTCACTCAATGTGTAACTTTGACATCCCATTATCTATTAGAGAAAATTGAATTCATGGTAAAACATTCTGAAAAAGAAAACCCCAGTTCTAGTCCCTAGTGCACTCTACCAAACACTTAAAGAAACATAAAACCCTTCTACACAAACCCTTCCAGAAAAGGGAAAAGGAAAGAACGCTTCACTACTGCTTTATGAGATTAGCATCATCCTGACACCAAAAGCAAATCAAAACATCACAAGAAAACTACAAAAACCAGTATCCCTCATGAACGTAGATAGAAAAGTCCTTACCAAAATATAAGTGAATTGAATAAGCAGTACAAAAAAAGGATAATTCATCATGACTAAGTAGAGTCTTCCCCAGGTATGCAAGTTTGTTTCAACATCCAAACATCAGTGAATGTAGTTCACCACGTTGAGAGACTAAAAAGAAAAGAAAAAAAACAAACATACAATCCAACCAAAAGACACAGAAACATTTTTTTCACAAAATTCAACAGCAGTGTAATGTAGCTAATTAGAAATAGAAGGAAATTTCCAAAACACCTACAGCTAACATTCATTTGATAGTGAAAGATGGTTGTTTCCCCCTTAAGATCAGGACTAAGGCAGTTTAGGCACCGTAGTCAGCACTTCTGTGCAGTGTTGTACCAGGAGTCCTTTCCAGAGCACTAAGGGGGAAAAGAATTAACCCATACAGATTAAAAAGAAATCAGTAGAACTCATTTTTTTCACAGACAACATAACTATCTATCTAGTATATCTTTAAAAATCTATTTCATAGAATTAAAAATTATGTTTAGAAATGTCTTAGGGTACAAGGTCAATATTCAAAAATCAATTGTATTTCTACATACTAGCAATAAATAGTTGGAAATTAAAATAAAGCATCATACGTAATAGCATCACAAAACATAAACTGCTCAAGGACAGGTTTAACGAAGTATTGCAGTATCCATACACTGAAAACAGCAGCCATTACTGAAAGAATTTAAAGAAGACAAATAAATAGAGACACCATGTCAATTCATTGGAAGTCTTATTGTTAAAAATGTCAATTATCTGAAAGTGCTGTAAAGATTCAACAAAACTCCAGTCAGAATTCCAAGGGAGGGGCTTCCCTGTTGGCTCAGTGGTTAAGAATCCACCTGCCAGTTCAGCGGACATGGGTTCGAGCCTTGGTCTGGGAAGATCGCACATGCCGCGGAGCAACTAAGCCCGTGTGCCACAGCTACTGAGCCCACACGCTACAACTACAGAAGCCTGCGCACCTAGAGCCTGTGCTCTGAAACAGGAGAAGCCACCGCAATGAGAAGCCTGCTCACCGCAATGAAGAGTAGCCCCTGCTCGCCATAACTAGAGAAAGCCCGCACACAGCAACAAAGACCCAATGCAGCCAAAAATTAGTTAATTAATTAATTTAAAAAAAAAAGAATTCCAAGACAGTATTTCGTACAAATTTATAAGCTGATTATAAAATTTCACGTTAAATCAAAAAATGTAGAATAGCCAAAACAATTTTGATAAATTTCAAATTTGAAGAACTTAAAATACATGATTTAAAAATGTATTCCCTGGTGGCGCAGTGGTTGAGAGTCCGCCTGCCGATGCAGGGGATGCAGGTTCGTGCCCCAGACCGGGAAGATCCCACATGCCGCGGAGCGGCTGGGCCCGTGAGCCATGGCCGCTGAGCCTGTGCGTCCGGAGCCTGTGCTCCGCAACGGGAGACGCCACAACAGTGAGAGGTCCGCGTACCACACACACACACACACACACACACACAAAAGTATAATAAAGCTATACTAATCCAGACAATGAGATTTTAATGTAAGGATAGCTATATAGACCAGTGGAAATAAATGGAGTCCAGAAATAAATCCACATAATTTATTTTTTACAAAGGAGTTAAGGCAATTTTATAGAGAAAGGATCATTTTTTGACATATATTACTGGAAATATTGGATATCTATATGGATAAAAACAAATTTTTACCCTTATCTCACATCATATACCAAAAAAGTTAGCAGGAAATGCATCATAGACATAAATGTTAACTTAAAACTATAAAACTTCTGTAGGAAAATGTAGTAGATATTCGTGACCTCGTTAGGTAAGATAAACTAGATATGATACCAAAAGCACAAATCTTAACAGAAATAATTGATAATCGGGCTGTCTTCAAGATTAAAACAGTTTACTATTCCAAAGATACTCTTTAAAAAAAACTGAAAAGGCAAGGTTCAGACTGGGAGAAAAATACATCTGGTAAGTCACTTGTATTCAGACTATATGAAGAACCCTCAAAAGCCAATAATAAGACATTCAATCTGATTTTAAACCTTTGTAAAAGATTTGAACAGACACATTACCAAAAAAAGATATTTGCATTAGAAAAATGAAGATGAAAATGAAAAACATAAAGAGATACAATTACCTAACTAATAGAATGCCTAAAATGAAAAAGACTGGCAAAACCGAGCACTGAAGACGATGTGAATGAATGGGAACTCTCGTATTTTGCTGTTGGGAATGCAAACTGGTACAGCCTCTTTGAAAAACAGTTTGGGAATTCCTTACAAAATTAAACGTATATTTACCATTTAACCCAGCAATTCTACTCCAGGTTTTTACAAAGTCTTGAATAAAAATTTTATAAGAGCTTTTTTCACAACTGCCAAACCTGGAAACAACTGTCTTTCACTTGATAAATGGATAAACAGATTATGGTATATCCGTATAACGTTATATGATGAAGCAATAAAAGGAAATGAACTACTCATAAACACAACAGCATGCGTGAATGAATCTCAAAGGTATTATGTTACGTGAAGAAGAAAAAACAGACACACAGACCGCCTAGTGTGTGATTCCAGTAATATGAAATTCTAGAAAAGGCAAAACTAGTGACAGAAAGCAGAGCCGTGGTTACCTGAGGAAGGTGCTGGTGGTAAAAAGCAAAGGATGATTTTGAGAGGTGATGGAAATGTGTTCTTATCTTGATGGTGCTAATGTTTACATGACTGTATACACTTTTCAAAACTCGTTGAATTTCACTCTTAAAATAAGTGAACTTTATTGCATTCAAACTATACAACAATGTAACAGATTATAAAAGAAAGAACATGCATTCCTTGTAGGAAACAGGAGTATATATTTGCTTCTCCTAAATGAAAATAATCTTTAAGAAATGTCTAACAACTTGATACATAATGTTTTGGATTATTTTCTATTAATATATACTGAATATATTGCTTCATAAATTTTTCATGTAATTACACATTGTGAACATCTTTATATGTCAGTAAGTGCTTCCTATACTGTCTTTTAAAGTTCACTTTGTTTGTGAAAAAGTATTTAACAAATCACCCATGGTGAATATTCGAGTAATTTTTCATTTTTCAGTGTTGCAAACTATGGTATAGTTTCAAATATTCTAATTTTAGTGCAATAATTTTGGTCAGAATTGGCTTACAGTTTCATGAACTTGATAATGGCTACAAAAAGTCTTTCAGAGGAATGATGAAAGTCCTGATTTGGTCATGGGCTGACTCACGGATTTCAAAGTGACTCAAGTGAGATTACAAAGAACTATGGTTGTCAACAGAAGATATATTTTTGGTTGATAAAGATTTTATCTACTCCTACAGTCGACTGGGTAGAAGTGACTTCTTCAACCCAGGCTTGCAAAGGCAAACCTAACAGAGAGAGTCCTTACTCCCAGCTGACACTCGAATACACCCAGGTCTTGCTGTGAGATGAAGTTCCATAGAGCTACAAGTCCCAGTCTTCAGTCCCACCCTTTAGGGCTAGAGTAACACATTGTGATAAGAGGAATGAGGCTCCACAATGAGGTTCAGGGGATTCTGAGTTTTATTCCTTGGTCTCTGGTCGATAGATCATAACAACACCTGGCATTTTTATGTTCGAGTTCACTAAGGACTTTCATGTCCATTAATTTATCTATTACTTATTACAACCAACCCATGAAAAATGAGGGAACGGAGGCAGAAGTGCTGAGACACTTCCTTGAGTAACTAGCTCATGAATGATGGAGCCAGGGCGAGAACTGTAGATTTTTACTGTTAAATTTGATAGTCATCATTGCCACAGGCAATCGCTCCCTGTGTTGAGAGAATTCACTACATTTCACGTGGAGATGATCGTTACATGAACCTACACTTCTGATAAAATGACTTAGGGTTATACACACACATTGTGCCAATGTCCATTTTCTTAGTTTTGATATTTGTTATAGTACACAGGACCTCTCTGTACTATCTTTGCAAGTTCTTCTGAATCTATAGTTATTTCAAAAAATTTTCTAAATCTATAACAAGTCAAGAAAATGTGAAAAGAAGAATAAATAAGAAACAGTTCTTTTAAATTATCCAGCCATTCTACACCCAGTTTAGGTCTCTGAAAACTCTAATCATAGTTTTGTTTCACTGAAATTTGTTAAAACTTAAAGCTGTTCTATTCAAGTGAAAACACTTATTGATTACCATTTGGTTTCAAGATGGTCAACTTATTCAAAAGGTAATTTTAGGTATATGTATTTGCCTTTTATTCCAATTTAAGTTCAGGAGCTTGCCCAAGATTTGGTATGAGCAGTGTGTATTATCATGATAACCCCAAGATATAAGTAACAGCCTTACCACCAGATTGCAGATGGGTAAACTAATCATTTAAGAGAAGATTTCCACACCATTCTATTTTCTACACAAATCTGGGGTGCTAGTCTAGCGATTTCAATCTAATTTTATTCAAAGCACATATTGTCTTTCAGGGAACCAATTCAGGCAATTTCAGTACTAGTGGCTCAGAGGAACAAAGAGTTTATTTTGGTTTTGCCTTATCCTGACGCCTGACATGCCACATGACACGTACACATTCAAAACAACAATGCAGTCATCAGTGGGGTGCTGCCCTTTCTTCCCAAGGGAAGGTCAGTTTTGAGCTTGCCTTCAAGTAGATTAGTAGACAGCAGGGAAGCTGACCTTGGACCATTTTGTTCAACAAATTCTGGGAATCATGGACTTTCTGGCTGCTGGGCAGAGATAAATTGGAAAGTTGCACATAATCCTACAATTCAGTCAACTTCTCAGAGAATAAAAATGGAAAACTTTTGGGCAGCCAACCCAAGATTCTGAGACGCTAGCTGCTGGATCCCAAATCCTTGGCTGTTCTTTGTTCCTGTCACATGAGAGAAAGTGGCTGGCCCACATAAATGAGCTTCCTTCCCACAGAGCTGCAGCGTGCTTTGCCCATGAGAACTGGAGACAAGATCTCTTTTTTCCTAAAAGATTCAGTATCTACTTATGTCACATGTTTGCACTATAAAATAAATCACAGCACATGATTATACTACAGGATTCTTACATCTTGCATATTTAGGGATTCTCCAGATAGCAAATCTACAGGCAACCTAAAGTGGGTGGCTAGATTCAGACTCTACAGTTACTAATTAAAAATAAAAAGGAAAAGCCAGTTAATGTTTACAGCAGAGAAGAACCATGAAAAATCTTTTTTACTTGTTGAGTTTACAAATGTCTTTATTGCAGTCTTTTCCTTTGACAAGAGGAATTAGCACTTAAATGTTAGCTGAGCCTCACTTCTGATAAAAAAAAAAACCATGATTTGGGCAATTCAAATTTTATATATAAAACACATCAGCTCCATTTCTGCCTAAACAGCATGAACAAAGTTCCCAGTGTACCTCAAGGCATCTTTTGGCCTCTAAGTGTTTGTGACTGGCTACAAGTAAGACTGGGTGATGACTGGATTGCCCGACCTTAAAAATATTGTAAGGCATAATAATGGCAGGGCTACAAAAAACTTTTCCAAGTAAATCAACTTGAACTTCATTGACCACATTTAATTTATCTTCTCTCCATGTATTCATGGTTAGAAAATTGAATCCTCATGGAATATTTGTTTATATTTCATCTTTCCATGCCGTCCCAGCCATAACGACTATAATTTATGTAGGTGCTACACGGCGAACAATAGGTCATGGGTCAGGCATAGCGCATAAACTGTGGTTAGATTTGGATGGTGAAAGAATCAGAGTATAATATATGATCCATCATATGTGTTTTGTCTACACACATATAAATCCTTATTTCCAGTATGTTTCAGTAAATTATACTTCCTTTTTAAAAATTAAATAGTAAAAACAAAAGTGAATTGATATATTCCAAAGTTTGAATAAAGTATCCTTATTATGAAACATGTTAAGCCCTACCCAGCTAAACTTTCCTCTGACCCTCGTGGTGGCCCCAGGATGTTTTCTTGGCTTCAGTTCCATCTCTCCCTACTATTCCTGGATGCCCATGTGATTTGCCAACCATTTTTTTTTTCCTCCAGATCTATACATGGCTTGTCTTTTTAATCTTTACCACCTTTTGAATTTCCAGTCTCAAAATAGAGACACACAATGTTCTCAATCTGCTAATTTCTCGTGACTCATATGGAACCTCTTTTTCCTAGGAAATTAAATAGGATTAGTGGCCTCTTCGTAATGAATGTGGTGTTATTTGCAGATTTTTTGTCCCACCCTGTTACCTATGGTGGTAACGCACCTCACTCCCATAGGTTTGCATCCAGCCACTGAAATGACTCTTGTCAACATCATCACTGACCTCCATTTTGCCAAATCCACTAGTCACTTCTCTGTCCTTGGCTGTTAACCTCTCAAGAAGATTCCACACAGTTGGTCACTCTGGCCTTTTTATTTTCTCCCCATTTAAAGCACTTTCTTCTCAACAACACAGTCCTTTGGGTTTCCTCTGGCCTCACTGGCTGCACCATCTCAGTATCCTTTCCTAGATCCTTCTCCTCCACAAGACATTAAACTTTAGAGAGCACCAGAGTATGTCAGTGGCCTTCTATCTCTGTCTTCCCTATCTGTAGGGTTTCTCCAGGAATTCTCATACAAGAGTGTGATATTAAGTGATGTGAAGGTATTAACTAAATCTGTGTGTCCACCTGCATCTAACAGCCTATCTGGCGTGACCACTGGATGTGTAACAGCTTCACAATGTGGCCTCTCCTAAGGCGAGTGCTCATTTCTTCCACAGCCTGCTCTTCTTCCTGTTTCCCCTGGCAGTTCTTGGCACCACCATCCTCTAAGTTGCTTGAGCTAAAAACATGGGAATTATCCTTTGTTCCTCTTCCCATCCTACCTGGCATCCAGTCTTTCAGCAAATTCTATCATCTCTACTTGCAAACACTGCCCCCCCCGAGTCCTTCCATTCCCCTCATCTCCCCCACTGGCCTGGGCTACACCCCTCCTACCTCACCTTAATCATTCAAAGCCCCCAAACTGTCTTCCTATACCTACATTTGCTACTTACATCCTATTTTCTACAATACAAAGTGACTTTTTGAAAACACAAGATAGTTGTCTCAACAGCTTCATTTTTTGTTTGTTCTATAACCCAAACAACACCCTAAGTCAGCCGTTCATCTGTCTCTCCACTTGAAGCACCGTGAGTGGCCCACCGTGGCCTGACACCGTGAGTGGCCCACTGTGGCCTGACACCGTGAGTGGCCCACCGTGGCCTGACACCGTGAGTGGCCCACCGTGGCCTGACACCGTGGGTGGCCCACCGTGGCCTGACACCGTGGGTGACCCACCGTGGCCTGACACCGTGGGTGACCCACCGTGGCCTGACACTATGAGTGGCCCACCGTGGCCTGACACCGTGAGTGGCCCACCGTGGCTTGACACCGTGGGTGACCCGCCGTGGCCTGACACCGTGAGTGGCCCACCGTGGCCCTCACAGATTTCTGTGCTTTCCTTCTTGCTCTTTACAGCAATTTCAACCACTTTGCTCCTAAAGTTTGGTGCCACCGCCTGGCCTCTGCCATTCTGGAACCCTGTAATCCCAAATGATATGAGAAAATCCAATTCCAGCTACATCTCCTGCTGTCAACCCCGGATTTCAGTAGCCACCCCACGTTACCGTATGATGCCAGCATCCTTCATCAAGAGACTTGTTAATAGCCTTATTGCAGCGGATGTTCTCCAGGGTCTCCCAAAGGAGTATATTGGTATCACATGATAAATCTGCTTTAATATTCCCACTTCTCCAAAACTCTGACCCTTCCTCAAGATTCTAGCAAGGCTGATCTGCCATTTCTGCCCTTTCCTGGAGGATATCAGTGTCTTCCTGGTGCCACCCTAGCAACACTCGAGAACCAGCCTCAGGGGTCCTTGGCTGGGTTGCTAATTCCTAAGCCTACCACTTTCTTTCTTTTCAAGTCTTCCAAGCAGCTAACCAAAGCCAGCTAAGTCCATGATCATCTCACTTATACTGTCCCTGAATCACGTGGCTCCCAGAGCCCGGCGAGTCCCGTGTTCCAACTGATCCTCTCCAGTTACCAGGGAAGAGTCTTACTGAGGTTGCTAGTGCATGGCATCTACTAGCAATGGGGTCCTCATTGCTGTCAGACCTGGCTCCAAAATCTCCTACTAAGGTCCTGTTTCAGTCTGAGCTCTCTCAAAGCAGAACCCAAGGCAGGGATTTACGTGCACATTACTTACCTCGGAAGTGACCCCGGGAAGCAGAAATGAAAGACCAGGGGAAGTGAGGCAGGAAAGCAGGGAGAGTTGACACAAGAAGCCCTTATCTATTGGTCACCAGGACCTTCTGCAGGGCGTATAAAATGCCTTTCAAAATTATCTGCTAAAGAGTGAAGGTGAAGGGCATCAGATCCCAGACTCTGCCCCCTCCCACTGGCTGGGAAATGGCCTCCGTGCACTTATAACTTGCGTGTGTGTGTATGCAGGACAGGCATCAAGAAGCCCTAAGGCAGAAAGTGCGGCTCAAGCTTGAGGTAAGGCACAGGCTTCCCCAAGTGGGCAGCAGTGCGGAGATGACCTGGTGCTCTAGGGTGAGGCTGGGGGTGTGAGGTCTGTATGAGAAACAGCCAGACCTGGGCAAAGTCAATTCACCAAGAGTGTAAGGAACATCAGACCCTTCTTGCTCTTCCACCTTAGGCAATCACTTAAATTCCCTGGCCCTCCCTCAGATTATTCATTTGTAAATTGTGACACTTGGACTAAATTCGTGGTTCCAAAACCTATCTTTAGAACAGAATTGCATTGGGAACCCTTAAAGTAATGTGAATCTGTGCCCCAGAAATTCTGATTCAGTGGGTCCTGCGTACAGTACAAGAAATCATATTTCGTAAACCTCCTGGATGATTCTGATGTAGTTAGTCTGTGCACCCACTTCTAGAGTCCCTTTTCATTCTGTGACTTGGTGGATAATTAGCCATTGGATAAATGATGTTGGAATTTCAAGATAAATATAGCATGGCACTATTTACTTACAGACCTTGCAATGTGCTCATTTAGATGAGATTTACACACAAGAAACAATATGTTCGTAACATAAGACAATATCCAACCAGCTATTGCAGATCACACAAATCTTACCTGTACAGGTGGTTTTTTTTTTAGCAATAATCAAACCATTCTTCTCTTCATTCCTTTTTACCCAATTTAATAAATACTTATTAAACGCTATCTATTAGATATATATTATCTCTTTTATATTGATCTGGTACTATGAGCGGTAAAAAGATGAATAAGACTTTGTCCTCATCTGAAAGGATTGTACAACAGATGTGCAGAAGTAAAGAATTAAGGCAGAATGATATGTCATAGGTGGGGAGGGAGACAAAGCCTGTAGATTTTTCAGTGAAGAAAGCAATCATTTTACCAAGTAAGGAATGCAAGACTTTTGGTATCGTTTATTTATTTATTTATAATTAATTAATTTATTTATTTTTGGCTGCGTTGGGTCTTCGTTGCTGCATGCAGGCTTTCTCTAGTTGCGGCAAGCAGGGGCTACTCTTTGCTGCGGTGTGCAGGCTTCTCATTGCTGTGTCTTCTCTTGTTGCGGAGCACAGGCTTTAGGCGCGCGGGCTTCAGTAGTTGTGGCACACAGGCTCAGTAGTTGTGGCACATGGGCTTAGTTGCTCTGTGGCATGTGGGATCTTCCTGGACCAGAGCTCAAACCTGTGTCCCCTGCACTGGCAGGCAGATTCTCAACCACTGCACCACCAGGGAAGTCCCCTTGGTATAGTTGATTACTTTCTCCAGCTATGTTCAACAACCAAGGACAGAACAGGAGAAAGCAGAATTTGAGGAAGATGGACATGGAAGTAAGGCAAGACAGTGAAGGGCTCTCAGGGTCCCCCAGGAACGTTGTTACACTGAGTTGGAGCCAGTGAAGCTAAAGTAGAGTCAGAGGACGTGGGACTGTTCTGGAGAGATGAGGAAACAAAACGTCAGGATCTGGGGAAGTGAGCACAGCTTTAAGGTACTCTGAGAGATGGATTTCAACAAATTTAGAGTTTGTAAGCTTGAATGGATGGCAGCTTCACATAATGGGTATGGTCTGAAAGTTGCCATAGACTACAGACGAGGCTGTTCCTGAGGGTCTCAGGAACCCTCAGGAACGGCCTACTGATGTGGACCTGACAGGTGTGACTGGAAGAGGGTGTATGCTTGGCCAACCAGAACACAAGCTTTAGGAGAAAAGGGCTTCCTCTCCTCAGTCTATCTTATGATGCCATTAAAATGCAGGTTATGAATTTGAAAGTCAAAGATAATCTCTGAAACTTACTAGGACTTAGTGGTTTTTAATTTCCAGTGGCAGAAGCATTGAGTACAGCTCATTCATTTGTTCAACTTAACTGAAATTCTCAGCGACCTGGCCTCCCTACTTCTCCACTTCCAGTGGCTCTCAGGATGCTGCCACTACAGTAACTATGGCTCAGAGACCTTCAGACCAGTGACCCTGCTGTCAGCCCAGAGCTCTGGACTGAACGTGACCCCTGGTGGCCTTTCGCACCCCTGCACACACCTCCTCCCCTCCAGAGATCGGTGGTTGGGGACCGGTCAGTGCAGACTCTGCTGTGGGCAGGCACACTTGGCTTCTATTTCAAAGCACCCAAATCAACTTGGCGAGCCTGAGGGACACAAAAAGTTCCTGTTAAACAGTTGGCAATCAGTGGACCTGACACTGATGAGCAGCAGAGGGTGGCCAGGCTGTTCCAGGAAGCCCAGCCTCTGTTCAGAACAGTTGAATCACAAAAGCTCTCCATGTGCAAACCGTCCACCTCTGCTCACTTATCATTGAAGCCTAACTGCCCTCAAACTGTCGCTCCTCTTCCTGAATCATCAGTTTTCTTGGAAAATATAATTAGACCCATAAGAAGGAGAAAAGAAAAGAAATTAGTATGAAAGAAAAGCTAAGCCAAAATGAGCAAAATGCTTTAAGTCAAAGGGAAGGAAAACTAAGACTTGTCAGCAGCCCCTCAAAAATAATATGATTATCTTTTACTCCCCCCGCCTGTTTTCTTCTTTTTGCTGGCATTTCTGATGTAAATACTTTGTACACATGAGGGCAGTTTTAAAAACATTTTCAGAGTGCTATAGCTTCCTGTTGGGGATAACGTAAGTGTAATCTTGCCTGCAGGCAAGAGACAGATCATTACACAAACTCTCAAGCTTTCTGTGACTCTTAAAAATAGATGCTGAGAAAAGTTTCTGAGAGCTTCTTCTCAGAAACATAAGAAATGTTGAAATCATTATGTGATCATTCAAAATATAGTCTGCCATGTGATCCAAGTTAATAGAATTTACTGTGCTTATTTTGTTTTTAAGGCATAACCAGCGCAAATGCATTCTCTTCTAATGGCTTGGTGCTGCTATACATAAAAGGTATAAACAGGAATTTTGGAAACATTATGTTTTCACTTGATTCAAACAAAGAAAGAGTTCCAATATGAAAATGAACTAAATAAAAATGAGATTGGCCTCTTCATGAAAAAATGATGAATATGTTTGTGAATTTAAAAATTAGCCCTCTAAGATAATTTTTTTTTTTTTTTTTTTTTTTTTTTTTTTTTTGCGGTACACGGACCTCTCACTGCTGTGGCCTCTCCCATTGTGGAGCACAGGCTCCGGACCCGCAGGCTCAGTGGCCATGGCTCACGGGCCCAGCCGCTCCGCGGCATGTGGGATCCTCCCGGACCGGGGCACGAACCCGTGTCCCCTGCATCGGCAGGCGGACTCTCAACCACTGTGCCACCAGGGAAGCCCTAAGATAAATTATTAAAGACTTTCATATTTATCATTATCTTCTGGATAATAAACCTAGCATTAAATTTAACTCTTGTAACATACAAACTTAACATAATGGAAAAGCATTAATAAGAGAAATAAAATCATGCGAAGTATCTCAGATAAATAGGTTTGATGGTTGCACGTTATAGCTTGTGTTGAGGCTGCTTTGTCTTAGAAATCTGTCAGGCTTTCTTCACTCAAAACGCTCTGCTGAGGCGGGGAAAGCTCTGGATACCGTGTTTCAGGGAGTAACTCCATCCAAGGAGAAGGATTGGCATCTCCTATGTTCTCTACACATTTCTCAGGGGAAATTTGCCTGTCACATTTTCGTAACTCTCGGCAATATAGGCATTTTAGATATTTTTGACAGACACCAAACACCACACAAGAAAACTGGAAAGGAGGGCTCCACAGGGCTTGGCGTACACAAATCTGACTTGTGAGGAAAGGCAGAACTGTTTACAGAAAAAGTGATCAAGGTGTAAAAAAAGTGGCAGATGTGGAGAAAGGAGAGACAAAAAATTGGGGGTCAAACAGGATGGAGTAGAGAGTTTTTAGACAAAGAAAGTTGATGCTCTGGGTCCTGCGAGCTCCGTTGAAAGACTCATGACTCAGGGACTTGAATCAAATGAGAGATCCACCTGGTGAGTTTTGTTTTGCAAAACTAGGTCTATAGTTTCAATTCTGAGTAGCACTAATGAAGTAGTTATGTATATTTTTATACTGCCCACAGTTTCAAGTAATAATAATTTAAAAAATACTTATAGAAGCCATTTATTGAGCACTTACACTGTCCTTTACATAAACCTTAAAATCTATTCTCCCGACAATCATATTATCACGTTCTGCATGAAGAACCTAAGGCTACGAGAGAATGAGTAACTTGCCCAGAGTTGTGCAGTAATATTAATACCGAAATTGAGTTTGAACCCAGTTCTTCCTGACTTTGAAGACCACATAATTAAACGTGACATACGCCAAGCCGATTATTTCAGCTCAAAGTTTATAAAAATAATGCTATTTTTGTTTCTAAATTCAATCTGATTCAAGTCTTTGGCAGGTTACTGAGAATTGCTGTATTTCAGGTGTGTGTATTGTACTCATAGCAGAACCATAATTGTTCATGTTCTGATACCTGCCTATACCCTTGCAATTGAACAAAATATCTACAATCTAATTTTTAAAAATAAAGAAAATCCCACAGAAGAAGAAAAGTGATTATTTTCCATAGTAAATTTAATAAAGTCGGGTTTTTTCCATGACTACAATAAAAATTGAAACTTGGTAAAGGAAGATATCTTGGTCTTTCCTTAGGTTGCTTTCCAGTTTTTAGGCATTACTGACCATACCTTACCACTCAGCTAACACCTCTCAGAGCTTCATTCGTCATCGTATTGTTACGGCACTACTTATTCAGAATCAGTTAGGGGAAACTGCAGAGCAATTATATATTTGAAATGTTTTCTGAAGCAGGTCCAAATCCTCACACATGTTCCTGGCAGATTAATCATCTCTGCAGAAGGATATCAGCACACAGGACTTTATCACTGGGATGAACTCAGAGTCATACTCCACTTTCCTGCTAAGTGAGAGAGACTAAACCGCTGATTCTTTGGCTCATACTACCAAATCTACAATTGAGCACAGATGCACCCTTATTTTCTGATGCTTCTTCCAGGAAATCCAGGGCCTTGGAGAGAGTTCGCCCAAAGCTAGAGACGTGTTTCTCACCCGTGAGGCTGGACTGTTACCACAGAATTGCTGTTGCCCACTCAGATTCTTGCAAGTAGTTGCGTCCCTCTAAATCTGCCACCAAACCCATGGAGTCTTTTCATTCTTACTAAAGAGAATATAAACAGTTTACAGGAAAATGAGAAATCTATTACGTGCGGAATGTCTCCTCACCATTCAGTAGTGAAATGCACAAAAATATTTCCGATTCAACTACCCTAGTGCACGCCCCCCAAATCTGACTGAATTTCAGTTTGGTACGTTAGCCGAAACCAAATAGCCATTCATTAGCTACTAATAGTTGTCTACGTTTGTGGAGGCTATGATATCTGAAAATTATTGCTGGAATTCCTGGTAAAAATTTTAACATGCCTAGACATTTCTGAGAAAAATTCATAAATTCAAGGTGGGAAATATTTGGCATTCTGTGAAAATTCCAAGTCTCAGTAGCTCCCAATTTTGAAATATTATACCTGCAAATTGTCCTGGTTTCCAATTCATTTATTGATGTATTTATATGTTCTTGAGGACACAAAGTATCATATATATGCTAAGAAAGACCAGGTTACATAGCAATTACCCACAAGATAGTAATTTCATTCCGGTTCCACTGTGGTGGGGTAAGCACAGTACAGCCCATTCCTCGCTCTGATTACAACTAAAAACTGGACAAATTTTTTAAAACTCTGAAGATTCTGGAAAATAAATAAAAACGGGAAGATTGTAAAGGAAGTTACAAGTTACAGAGGTGACCTATGTGGATTTTCTTCCTTTTTATCTTCTGGAGAGGCACCACGCAAAGGGGCCCCTCAAGGCCGAAGCATGTGGGGAAATGGCAGAAGGGAGAGAGAGCCAGAAAAGGGGCTCCAACTCTGTCTATGAATCTGCACAAGTCTCAACCGAATTCCAAAGCTATGCATGCACAGGAAAGGCCCAGAGAACAAAACTGACATTCGGACCATCTATGCAATCTCAGCTGCACCGCTGCGTCATGCACAGGTCAGATGAAAGGACCTGAAGAGGTGCTTCCCCAAAGTAGACACACGAATGGCAAAGAGGTCTATGAAAAGATGCTCAACGTCATCAGTCATCAAAGAAGTGCAAATTAAAACCACAATGAGATCCCACTTTCACATGCTTCAAATTGGCTAAAATTAAAAAGACTGATGGTACAAGCATTGGTGAGGAAACGGAACAGCTGGAGCGCTCACGCGCTGTTCGTGTGAAATGGTGCAACCAATTTGGAATACAGTTTGGTAGTTTCTTAAAAAGCTAACACACGCCTACTATACAGCAGAGCCATTCCACTCCTGGATGTTTAACCTAACAATAGAACCATATATGTCCATGCAGAGACTGGTACATGACTGCTCATGGCAGGGTTTTTGATTTTGTTTTTTTGGTAATAGCCCCAAACTAGAAGCAACCCAAAAGTCCATAAACAGGTGAATGGTAAGCAAAGTGTTGTACTTCCATACAGTGCAATGCTACCCACCAATAAAAAGGAATGAATCACTGAGAGATGGTACAACACGGATAAATCTCAAAAATCATTAAAAGCTGAATGAAAAAAGTTAAGCAAAATGAGTACATACTACATGATTCACTTACACAAAAATCTATAAAATGCAAATTATGACTTCCCCTAGAGGATGCTTGTGGTGGAAAGCGTTCCTGAGATTTATACAGAACCAGGAGAACGCCCAGGCCTCTAACACATCAGATGCAGAAAAGGCATTTGTTGAAATTTAACACCCATTGATTATTTTTAAAGCATATTTTAAACAGCTCCAATCTCAGTAACCCAAATGTTACTCATCTTTCAAGCTCCAGTCAAGCTAGAATTCTGTTTTAATCCTTTCCTTGAGATTTGAAGTTAGCAACTGCTTCCTGTGGAAGCACGGCTACTTCCGTTTGGCCTCCTCCCCAGGACCAGTGCTCACTCCTGGAGGCGGTCCTTACTCCCAGGGCCTGGCCTGTCTCTCCATCCTGGCTCGGCCCAAATTCCAGTGTCTCCAGCATCTCTGAACTCTGGAATCTGCTCAGTGCCAGCTCTCAGCTGTTCCCTCAGGGGGCCCCGTGAGTCTGCTGCTCTGAGTAAGCCAAGGGTGCACGAAAACTACAGACTTTTGGACTAACTTCCCTTCAGCTCTGTACTCTTCCTGACTTAAATCACAGCCACTTAAAACTCCTGAGTTCTGACCTCTGTTCCTCTGTCCAGAGAGCCTGTGGTCTCCACGTGAGCTCCATCCCCTGTGCTAAAGTTTGGAAGATGCGCTCAGAGAGAAGCAAGGACAAATGTGTGCTTCTTTTCTCTCAAAGGTCACAGCCTGCATTTGTTGTCAAAGGCCTGCAAAGAGCAGCTTTGCGTATTTTATTCAGGTTTTATATTTGTTAGTGGCAGGATAATAAGTGCAGTATCATTCATTCCATCATGGCCAGAACGTGGTGAGATTTCTTTCATGTTGAGAATATTATACTTGACAATTTGCTGTAGAAATAATCTGAGTCTTGGGAGGACATTACCTTCTCCCAGGTGTATTTTTTTTTCGCTCAGCCAGGTGTCAGTTTTCCAGGGTTGAGTTGGTTCATAGCTAGGCAGTGGTAACCACAGTAGTCAGCTAGTTACTTCCAGTTACGCTTGTTCCAGCAGGACTGATGTAACCCTCCGGGCCCTGGATATCAGCGCCCCCTCCAGCCCAGAGGCTCAGTCCCACAGACTCTCCCAGAAGAAAGGCCCCAGAGCCCGGTCACTTCCCTTGATTCCGTCCTCTCAGGGAACTCGGCCCTGTGATTCTTCACCATCATTAGTATATAATTGTATATATCAATTTATATATACATCAAATATATACATTTATTCAGCTTTTTCAGCAGGAGATGGTCCAGTGATCTAGACCAGAGGCCAGCAAACTTTCTGTGAATGGCCAGAAGGTAAACATCTGAGCCTGTGGGATGCACGGCTCTGTCACACCACTCAGCTGTGCTGCTGTGGCTTGAATGCAGCACGTAAATGAGTGAGTGCAACTGTGCTCCTATAGATCTTTACATGCAGATCAGTCATCAGGCCAGATTGGGCCACAGTTTGCCCTGATCCAGGTGATTGCTACCAAGGCCCCACTTTTTAATTTATTTTTTGGTATGGTCTCCTCGTCTATGAGTTAGTTGAGGAATGAATCATGTTTCATATTTCTCTGGCATCTTATTCAAGCCGACACCCAGCTGGGCACATGCCATCTGTCTCATAAACACTGTTTAAATGTTCAGGAAGAAGGAAGGACACAGGTGTCGAATTGTGGCTAGAGTCTGGACTGAGAAAAATGTTGTGTGATGGGAAATCATACTTTAAATTGTCAAGACAAGATCTTTTTCAGGTTTTTTGAAAGCTTAGGAATTAAAATTCTCAAGGAATAATCCTGTGCTTTAGGTTTGAACCAATTAAACTACAAGAGGGAAGAGTAGGCATTAAAATATAAAGATTTCTTATTTAAAGGTTTTGAACACATATATTCAGCCTTCTACCTTCAGTTATTTAGAGTTTGCTGGTTTAGGAGTTATCACCTCAAATCAGACATCAATTACATTTCTTAAGACTGAAATTTTCAGAACTACTTTATAAGTGTGAAAAATGTCTGTGCCTCTTTCCTGGGATAAATTCAGTGATTAAAAGGCATTCAGAATACAAAATTGAAAAGAAAAAATACTGTTAGTGCTGCTTATAAAGTACAAGAGCCTTAATGTGCAATGTTTTGAAATGGGACCAGATAAAGTGGGTAAAATTGATAACTCCTTGAATCATAAAAACATTTATAAGACTTAAAAGCATCGAGCTTAGCTTGGTACTGAAATGTTTACCTAAATGAAAATAGCTATAATGCATTGGAAGTTCTTGAATTAATATGAATCATTTTTTCTTGTCATTGTAGTGATGAGCCAGAACACGGCTTGAAACCTAACACATTTCCAAACCCTGAATCCTTGCCATTTACCTTATTTTGTTTTTACTTAGTTATGCTACTTCTGCTTTGTAGTTTAAAATAAGGCTATTGAAAATGTTAGAAGAAATGTTTTTTTAAGTGGTTCTTTTTTTGGCTACGAACATGGAAAATATTGGAAGAAAATAATATCCAGCATTGGTTAGAGTTTGAGTGTACACTCTGACACATGGGTGTAATGTTCCTGCAGAGCAATTTGTTAGGGCATAGCAAAAGCCTTGGAAAAAAATCATAGGCTCTTTAAACCAAAATTATTATTTCTAGGCATATATCCTAAAGAAACAATCAAGGAAATTTAGTTTAAATAATAATACTATGCAACCATAAAAATGATATTGTAGAAGTGTGTTTATTAACATGAACAGACCTTGTGTGGGTTGGCTCACTCTACATCACTCTATGCTTATATTATTAAATATAGAAATGAGAAGTCACGGTTACATTGTCCAGATTCCCTTGCAGCTAGGGATCCATACATAACCTAAGTTCTGCCAAGAAAGTCCACCTGTGCAAAACTGGATGTGGAAGGGAGTGGTGGGAAGGGACACACTGAAATGTCAATGGTGGTTGACACTTGCTTATACCTGAACCCATATGGCTAGCCGGCTTCATCTACAGTTTACAAAGCATGGGCTAGATCGTCTCCATTTCAGTTACAGGCCACTCAACATCCACGAAACACATGGCAATCAATATAATCTGCAATTCTTTGGTTTGTAGTCGATGCCACATTCCACCAGCACAGCAGAAAACACAATTACAGCATTGCACCACCAGGAAGTCTACACCGATGACTTAGTAAGGAGTTAGAAGCTGGAGATGTGAGCAGCTGTGTTCCACAGGTTTCAGCCATATAAACAGTCTCAAGTCTTCAGCTGGTGAGAGCTTACTCTTCTAGTTTAAAAAATGAAGTCAAATTTTAAAACAGAGAAAGGGGAGGATGGGGCAGTACTCAGGAGAGGAAGATAATGACAGACTCTTTGGTCACCAGGATGCGACCTGACAGCTCCTCCACCTGCTAAAGCACATGATGTAAACTGTCTGCATAGGCACCCAGCCCACACGCGCCTGAGTGTGTGTGTGTGCATGCACACGTGTCTCTGTGAGCTTGTGCACATGCACCCAAACTCAATTGGAGAAACTGTTTCCAACACTAAACTGTTATCATAAATCTGGCCAGAGTTTCAGTTAGTGCTTTTCTCAAGAGGGCCCTTCTAATACTTGACAGTTTTTCAGAATATCCACTCTCCCTTTTGGGAAACAGTGAAACAACACAGTATGGAGGTGATTCATCTTCAGTGAGAGAACTGGATTTTTAAAGATAATAATACTATATATAAAATAGGTAACTAATTAGGACCTACTGTACAGCACAGGGAACTCAACTTAATATTCTGTAGTGACCAATATGAGAAAAGAATCTAAAAAAGAGGGGATATGTGTATATGTATAACTGATTCACTGTGCTGTAAACCTGAAACCAACACACATTGTAAATTAACTGTACTCCAATAAAAACTAAAATAATAAGAATAATGATAATAATAATACCTAACAGTTATTGAATGGATCTTTTATACCTGAAGATGCACCAGGTGCTGCCTAACAATTTCTCCAGCATTAATAACAACCTTGAACGAAGGAAGATTGTTACCTCCCTTTCCAGATGGGCAATGCCTTACCTGAGGTCACCGAGTTACTGAACGCCAGGGCTGGATTCACCCCACATCTGGAACGAGCACTCCTCGTCGTGACCCTGCCAAGGCAGGACTTAAGGAAGCCTCCCAGAGCCCCACGTGTTCCTTGTACAACTGTCTCCTCCCCCAAGATCCAGACAGCCTTTCTCCCAAATGCTTTGGACACATCCTGCGAGCAGCTCCAATTAGAGCTAATTTCCCTCTTCCTTCCCGGGAGAGATGGGGACACTGTCCTACCAGCCCTCGTAGACCTGTTGCGCTTTCTATCCACAGGTCACCCGGGGTTGACCCCTCTGGCTCTATGTAACCCTAATCTGATAGACTCCAAGCTGCAACACGCTGAGTGGTCTCACTTTGCCTCTGACCACAAACCCTAAGTGTTCTCTGGCTGTGTGGAGTCCTCTCTACCCCCAAGGCCACTGTCACATCTTTGCTGCCTCAGGATTCGACCACATCCTCTTCTGTGTCGGACTCAGGCAATGTCTTGTTTTTATTTCACAAATGAAACATGAGCAGTCAGACTGGAACCTTATCTTCCAACCAGGAATCTGCTACCTTCTTGTACCTGAACCCATGTACAGGCTGTGGCTGGACTGTGTCCAGTCTCAGCGGATAAACTCTGTGTCCCTCCGAGGGAACAAGCCCCACGCAGCTACTCAAGGATGTCACCACACTCCCAACCACATCTTCTAATCATCAATCATCGACTTTTTCTTCGGGTAATGGCCTACACAGGTGCTCAGGCCAAAAACATTTCCCCAGATAAGGAAACTTTATCTCGTCTCCTGGCTCGCCACCAGATCCTGGGGCTGCGTCTCCAGAGCCCTGTTTGGCCCACTCGCTTCTCAGCAGCTGAGTCTCTGCCCAGATTGCGGAGAAGCCTCCTGACTGCATCTGCTCCGTTTCCCCTGACAGTGCCCAGAGCCACCTACCTGAAACAGGCATCGCAGCCCGGCTCTGTCCTGCCCAGTCCTCTAATAGGCTCCCATTATGCTGAGAATAAAAGCTAAGCTCTTCACCAAAGTCCGCCTTGACGTGCTGGCTTCCTCCTACCCCCAGCCCCTGACGCTTGCCATGTTCTCGACCTCAGAACTTTCCCCAAGATCTCCATAAGGTCACTTTCTCACATTCAGTGTCTCCTCAACAATCTCTGACCTTGCGTTGTTTCTTCACAGCATGTATTCCCATTTGAAATTCTATTATTTATTTCCTTCTCTGCTAGTTTGTCTCCTTCACTAGAATAAGACCTCCATAGGCGGGGGCTTAATCTGTCTTGTTCACCACTGTGTCTTCAGTGAGCACACAGTAGGAACTCAATAAATGCTGGTTTGAATTAATTAATTAACCCGATCCCAAAGCCATGTTTACCACCACACTGCATGCTTGACATGAGGAACCCAGGGAGAGAAAGTGCATTTGCAGAGAGAAGTCCATGTGCCTAGGGAGGTATTATGTGCTGGGCTTCTCTGCTTCTGTTTATTTTCCCATCAAGAGACAAAACCAAATTAAAAAAAGAAAAAGATATTTACAACCAGTTTATCCTGAAAGTTACAAAGCTTAGAAGAATGTACTTTCTCTTTGAAACACATATAGCTGATTTTGCATCTGATGCAGGCCATGGAGGGATTTTGAAAGTAAGTTATTATCCTGGCATTAGTACTTTAATTTTGTTTAATAAAAATACTTATATTTTACATTTTAAACAAGTTTTGGATTGTTGAACCCCCCCCAGAAATACATCAACAAATTAGATTTCACATATATACTGGGTTCTTCAGAACCCGCCCAGTGTCAGAACATGACGTGCTCACACCTAGAGTACCGTTCTAGAAGGTGACGCTTCAAGGCAACAGACTCCCTGGGGGTTTATTCACAATGCCTAGCATTATTACTGGGCCTAGCTGAAATAAATCTTAGATATTTACTGTCCATTTTTCATGGATATTAAATTATTACTGAGTTGTTTGGAGAGAAATAGCCAGCTGTATTATTAAAATTATTTACAGTGTGAATTTTTCGTTTAACACCAGCAGCATATGCCTCTTTTACATAAGTGAATTTTCCAAAAAGCTAACGCATATTTCCACTCATATACATGCAAGTCTTCTTCATCAGAGAATACTGACCACACTTTGGACTTTTCCTTATGACTCACAGTCATTATAATAAATATTCAGGGTTGTACTGAATTAGTGAAAATATAATATCAACTACCCTGGATCGCTGAGAGGTATGAATGAGATGACAGGTAAGGGATTTGCCCAGGCGGGGACCATGTTAGGTGTTAATCTCACCGCTTTAATGTAATTTGTTATCTGGTTGTTTTCTTCCTTGCTGCTAGTACTTGGATTTGAAATCAAAGACTCTAGCCTTGAATTCCAAATCTACACGAATGTCATCTCAACAAGTTATTTTATATCTCTGGGCCTTGATTTCCTCATTTGTGTGATGAGTGCACAAGGTTTTCCGCTTTCCTTTGTCAAATATAACACAACTGGTGCTTCATACACTACACATCAACACACTTAAACTCTTGTCATGCATCACCTGGGCAATGATTGTCTTGACCTGCAACATAGAGGCCTCAGCTAACAGACACAGCCTTGAGGGACAGGGAAAGGGTGCAGACTCTAGAAACGTAACTGTCTTACTCCCTTCTGTCTGCTCAACACAATACTATAGACTGGGTGGCTTAAACCAGCAGTTCCCAGCCTTTTTGGCACCAGGGACCAGCTTCATGGAAGACAATTTTTCCACGGGCCGGGGCGGGGGCAGGGGCAGGGGAGGGGATGGTTCAGGTGGTAACGTGAGCGATGGGGAGCGATGGGGAGCGGCAAGTGAAGCTTTGCTCGCTCGCCCGCTGCTCACCTCCTGCTGTGCGGCCTGGTTCCTAACAGGCCATGGATCACTACCAGTCCACAGCCCAGGGGTTGGGGACCCCTGACTTAAACAACAAACATTTATTTTTCATAGTTTTGGAGGATGGGAAGTCTGAGATCAAGACAGTAGCAGATTGGGTGTTTGATAAGACCCAGTTCCTGGTTCATATATGGCCTTCTTCTCACCGTGTCTTCACATGGTGAAGGGGGCGAGGGAGCTCTCTGGGGTCTGTTTTATAAGGACACTAATCTCATTCATAAGGGACCCACCACCATGACCTCATCACTTCCCAAAGGCCCTACCTGCAAATACCATCACCTTGGGGATTACGGTTTTACATGTGGATTGGCGAGGGCACAGATATTCAGTCCATTTCAGTGACACTCCATGCCCCACACAAGGCCCAGTCACCTGTACTTCTAGAAATGGTGATGACCTGGAGCCATTTCATCATGTTGGTCACTGTGGGCAGTGGTGTCCTTGCCAGGTGATCTTCCATCTTTATGTCACCCATCACTCCCTTCTGCCCCCGCTCATGATGCCATGCTATGGGGCTCAGTCGTGCTCAGCTCAGCAGCTGCTGCCCCTGCTGCCATGTAATGCAAAGGTAGGTCTCCATGCACCCACCTTGAGGTACCTAGGAGAGGAGGTTTAAGATTCAGGTTTGCTTAGCCTTCCAGGGCTGTGAGAAGAGTGGCACAGATACACACAGTTCTCTGTTGTTATTCCCCATGTCATGGAATACTCAGTGTCAGTGGCCAGTTATTTGTATTTTTTATCCAGGCTCCTATCATGTTCCTAGTACTCAGTGGATGTTTATATTAGTTTCCTAGTGCTTCCTTGACAAATTACAACTAACTAGTTGCTTTAAAGAACACAAATTTATTTCTCTCACGGTTCTTAGGCCAGAATCCAAAATCATGGTGTCATCAGAGCCACGCTCCCTCTGGAGGCTCCAGGGGAGAACCATTCCTTGGCTTGTGGCAGCTTCAGTCCTGTCTGCCTCCGTCAGCGTGTGGCCTCTCCTCTCAATGATATCTGTGTGTCTGTCTTTTGGTCTCTTCTTATCAGGACATCAGTGATTGAATTAATGGCCTACCCTAAACCAATATGGCCTCATCTTTACTTACATCCTAATTATATCTGCAAAGATGCTCTTTTTAAGTAAGATCACATTCACAGATTCCAGGTAGAACTGAATTTTTGAAGGATGCTATTCAACCCAGTACAACGGTCAATAAACATAAGAACTAGTGGACTGAATTATTCTAGGTCTCATGCATCCTGCTGCTTATTTGAAGAATTCAGGTCAAGTCTACCAATAAACATCTGCATCCCTGCTCACCCACTTTCCTAAAAGCATGAACTTGCACAGTAAGATTTTATTTTTTTGGATTAAGGCATTGAGTGCTGATAAAATGCAAACTTAATTCTTTAGTTTAATTGGATGGTGAGACCCTTTCCATTGAGATAGTCACTGAAGCATGTCTCAGTGGAGAGGAAATGTTCACTGAGAAGGAGAAACTGGGAGCAGGCAGGAGGAGCTTAGATCATGGGGAATGGAGAATAAAGGGGATGTAGTAAAGTGCAAGAAAACATCACCAGCTTCAGAGTGTTGCTTAAGGTGGAGCCGGTGAGAGGAGTTCATAAAATTCCCCAGAGAGAAGACGGGTTACAGACCCAGCAGCCACACTCTGTCAAACTCTCGAAGGATCTAAAGGACCTGCTGTTCCCAAAGTTGCCACATTTTCCCACTGAACCAGAGCCTTCGTTCACTCAGCGGTGCTGTTAAATCCCTGCATGTGCTCCACGTCCCACTTGTTATAAGGATGCTGCAAGGCCCTGCTAAGGAGGAGGATGACGGTGGTCGTAGCAGCAGGACCACTTACTAAGAATTTATTAGGTGCTCAACACTATACTTTATACACCATAGTCATCTCATTTACTTTAATCCTCACAAGCACTTTATGAAGTGTTGCCATTACTATTTCCCTATTTTACAGATAAGAAGAGTAAGGTTTAAAGAAAAGTGACTTTTCTAAAACTAATTACTAGTGACAGAGCTAGGACCCAGTTCTGTCCATCTCTAAAGCTTAATACTTTTACACACAGAGAATCAGAGAAAATTGAAATAGCCTGTGATGGGAGACCATTTTCCACTTTTTTTTTTCTTCAGCTGGCTTACCAAGGAGATTTCATTCTCTTACAGTTGAAATATTAGGACTATCTTGATCTCCTTGCAAATTACCAGCTGGATAGGAGAAGGTCAGATACTAGATGGTCCCAAGGTCCTTCTGACTCTATAATATTGTGAACTGCTGTAAATAACAACCAGACATCCCTCCACCTTTTACTTCAAAAGGAAAAAAGTCTTCATGTTATGTTTAAATCATTGACTCTGACAGCATGGGCTACTTTCTCCAAATTGACCTTCCCTTTGTTGGATATGTACATAAAATTATGTATAACCAAAAACAAGAGCTTGGGTACCAATAATAACATCTTATATTTAAATAGTATTTACATATTTTAAATGCATTTTAGTAAACTCATGAGCATCCCATTTCCTAAATTCTAAGTGATATGAATGAAAACTTGCAATATGATAGAAAACTTTTGTACCTGAGAAGTTAAATCACACTATCTCTACTACATAGAACTCTGTACTATTCTAGAGTAAGTGAAAATTAATGATGCAATAAGTGTAGCTCTGTCTTCAGTTTGTGATCTCATTGATGAGATAACAGATAGAAGAAAGCAAAAAGCCATAATTAATAAATGAGTGCTATGGTAAGCTCTGTGGGGATTGTCTTAGGCTGAGCTCCCCCCAGAAGCAGACCCTGAGACAAACATGTGTGTGCAAGCAATGTGTTTGGGATATGTTCTTAGGAAGCCCCCATGGGGGAGAGGCAAAGTGAAAAGTGGAAGGGAAAGTGAAAAGTGGAAGGGAAAAGTGGAAGGGAAAGAAGGGCTTAACTGGGGCTCAAGCCCCCTGTGGGACTTCGGGAGCCAGTATAGAGCATGCTCCCAACTACCCCAGACAATGTGCCACAGCTGGAGCATTCACCCACCAGCTTATGTCACAACTGGTGTGGAACTGCTCCCAGGATGTCCAGCCTGCTCTCTGGACAGGTGGATTCCGGAAGCCAAACAAAGGCTCCAGGGAGAAAAGGCACAGGTACTTGCAGTTGGAATCCACCGGGCATGCCTGGGCGTGGCGAGTGCCATGGGGACATGGGTGAGGGCCCACAGCGCCTCCCATCAGGTCCTCCCTAACGAAGAAAAAAATCTCTCAGAGGTTGGGTCCTTGAGGCAGGTTCCTTGGGGAGTTAAGTCTTGAAAAATAGTTCAGATTCTAGGCAGAAAGGAGGGAGAGAGCAACAGTTTGGACCTCTGGCCTGGTAAGAGCAAAGGTAGGCAGCAGGGCAACATCTTGCCAGGGGTCAGGTAGAGACTAGAAGGAACTGAGACTACACTCTGGAGGGAACTAAGTTCACATGTTTCTTTAAGCAACTTAAAGACTGAAAATAGATCACCATCTCCTGCAAAACTGCTGATGTATCTTATACCAGGAACTAGGCTATTTCTTTTATCCAGGGGTTATTTTAAAGTTCTGAGTTGCTTTCAAAATTCTCCAGACTACAGGGGCAGGCAATGGGCCTTCCACCACTGGGTACTATCTTTTAGAGTCATTAGGCCGTAAGTTTGAGAGATGTATGTTTTTTTAAAGTATGTTTTAGTCATAGATGTACGTCTGAGAATTCAGAAGTAATAGGAATTTGTAGTTGGAAATTTATTTAAATACACTAGCAGAGGGCTATCTTAAGCCTCTGGGCCTATCCTCTCTGGGATGAAAAGAGAAACAGAGGCTGTGGGTTGGGAACTTGTCACACTCCTGCCCAGAATGTGACAGGGTCAGTTGGGGTCAGAGTTGGTCCTGCCTTTGGGTGAAAGAACTGGGGTTTTGTTCCCTCATATCAGGCGGTGCTTGTCTTAGGGTGGAGGTGAGGTGGAATTCCCTGGTAGGGCTTTCTTTGGGTGAGGCAACTCCACATCTGGGGCAATCCTCCTAGTGACCAGCCACAGAGCACCCAGAGCTGGGACAAGTGGGGCCTGCTGGAGCCTGGAGGGGATCAGCAGTGTCTGCTTGGAACTTATGTTTAGAATTTGTGGGGTTTTTGTTGAAATATAGTTGATGTACAATATTATATTAATTTCAGGTGCACGTAGTGATTTGACATACGCATTCACTATAAACTGATCACCACTTAACGTCTAGTAACAATTGGTGCCCATACAAAGTTATTACAATATTATTGACTATATTCCTCATGCACTATATTATATCCCTGTGGCTTGTTTATTTTAAAACTGGAGTTTCATACCTCTTAATCACCTTCATGTATTTCACGTCCCCCACCTTCCTCCCTTCTGGTACCAGAGGGGTTACCTTTATCTAAGAGTGTTCTCTGTATCTAAGAGTCTGTTTTCATTATATTTTGTTTGTTTGTTTTTTAGATTCCACATATAAATGAGATCATATCGTATTTGTCTTTCTCTGAGTTATTTCACTTAGCATAATACCTCTTGATCCATTCATGTTGTCGCAAACAGCAAGATTCCATTTTTTAATTTAATTTTTGAATTTGATTTAATTTATTTTTTTATACAGCAGGTTCTTATTAGTCATCAATTTTATACACATGGGTGTATACATATCAATCCCAATCGCCCAATTCAGCACACCACCATCCCCACCCCCTCACTGTTTTCCCCCCTTTGTGTCCGTACGTTTGTTCTCTACATCTGTGTCTCAACTTCTGCCCTGCCAACCAGTCATCTGTACCATTTTTCTAGGTTCCACATACACGTGTTAATATACGATATTTGTTTTTCTCTTTCTGACTTACTTCCCTCTGTATGACAATCTCTAGATCCATCCACGTCTCAACAAATGACTCAATTTCGTTCCTTTTTATGGCTGAGTAATATTCCATTGTATATATGTACCACCTCTTCTTTATCCACTCATCTGTCGATGGGCATTTAGGTTGCTTCCATGACCTGGCTATTGTAAATAGTGCTGCAATGAACATTGGGGTGCATGTGTCTTTTTGAATTATGGTTTTCTCTGGGTATGTGCCCAGTAGTGGGATTGCTGGATCATATGGTAATTCTATTTTAGTTTTTTAAGGAAGCTCCATACTGTTCTCCACAGTGGCTGTATCAATTTACATTCCCACCGACAGTACAAGAGGGTTCGCTTTTCTCCACACTCTCTCCAGCATTTGTTGTTTGTAGATTTTCTGTTGATGCCCATTCTAACTGGTGTGAGGTGATACCTCATTGTAGTTTTGATTTGCATTTCTCTAATGATTAGTGATGTTGAGCAGCTTTTCATGTGCTTCTTGGCCATCTGTATGTCTTCTTTGGAGAAATGTCTATTTAGGTCTTTTACCCATTTTTGGATTGGGTTGTTTGCTTCTTTAATATTCAGCTGCACGAGCTGTTTATATATTTTGGAGATTAATCTTTTGTCCCTTGATTAGTTTGCAAATACTTTCTCCCATTCTGAGGGCTGTCTTTTCGTCTTGTTTATGGTTTCCTATGCTGTGCAAAAATTTTAAGTTTCATTATGTCCCATTTCTTTATTTTTGTTTTTATTCCCATTACTCTAGGAGGTGGGTCAAAAAAGATCTTGCTGTGATTTATGTCAAAGAGTGTTCTGCCTATGTTTTCCTCTAAGAGTTTTGTAGTGTCCAGTCTTACATTTAGGTCTCGAATCCATTTTGAGTTTATTTTTGTGTATGGTGTTAGGGAGTGTTCTAATTTCATTCTTTTACATGTAGCTGTCCAGTTTTCCCAGCACCACTTATTGAAGACACTGTCTTTTCTCCATGGTATATCCTTGCCTCCTTTGTCATAGATTATTTGACCGTAGGGGTGTATGTTTATCTCTGGGCTTTCTATCCCTCTCCATTGATCTATATTTCTGTTTTTGTGCCAGTACCATATTGACTTGATGACTGTAGCTTTGTAGTATAGTCTGAGGTCAGGGAGTCTGATTTCTCCAGCTCCGTTTTTTTCCTTCAAGACTGCTTTGGCTATGAGGGATCTTTTTTGTCTCCATACAAATTTTAAGATTTTTTGTTCTAGTTCCATAAAAAATGCCATTGGTAATTTGATAGGGATTGCATTGAATCTGTAGATTGCTTTGGGCAGTATAGTCATTTTCACAATGTTGATTCTTCCAATCCAAGAACATGGTATATCTCTCCATCTGTCTGTATCATCTTTAATTTCTTTCATCAGTGTCTTATAGCTTTCTGCATACAGGTCTTTTGTCTCCTTAGGTAGGTTTATTCCTAGGTATTTTATTCTTTTTGTTGCAGTGGTAAATGGCATTGTTTCCTTAATTTCTCTTTCAGATTTTTCATCATTAGTGTATAGGAATGCAAGAGATTTTTGTGCATTAATTTTGTGTCCTGCAACTTAACCAAATTCATTGATTAACTCTAGTAGTTTTCTAGTGGCATTTTTAGGATTCTCTATGTATAATATCATGTCATCTGCAAACAGTGACAGTTTTACTTCTTCTTTTCCAATTTGTATTCCTTTTATTTCTTTTTCTTCTCTGATTCTCATGGCTAGGACTTCCAAAACTATGTTGAATAATAGTGATGAGAGTGGACATCCTCGTCTTCTTCCTGATCTTAGAGGAAATGCTTTCAGTTTTTCACCATTGAGAATGATGTTTGCTGTGCATTTGTCGTATATCGCCTTTATTATGTTGAGGTAGGTACCCTCTATGCCCACTTTCTGGAGAGTTTTTTTCATAAATGGGTGTTGAGTTTTGTCAAAAGCTTTTTCTGCATCTATTGAGATGATCATATGGTTTTTATTCTTCAATTTGTTAATATGGTGTATCACATTGATTGATTTGCATATATCGAAGAATCCTTGCATCCCTGGGATAAATCGCACTTGATCATGGTGTATGTCCTTTTAATGTGTTGTTGGATTCTGTTTGCTAGTATTTTGTTGAGGAGTTTTGCATCTATATTTATCAGTGATATTGGTCTGTAATTTTCTTTTTTTGTAGTATCTTTGGTTTTGGTATCAGGGTGATGGTGGCCTCATAGAATGAGTTTGGGAGTGTTCCTTCCTCTGCAATTTTTTGGAAGACTTTGAGAAGGATGGGTGTTAGCTCTTCTCTAAATGTTTGATAGAATTCACCTGTGAAGCCATCCGGTCCTGGACTTTTGTTTGTTGGAAGATTTTTAATCACAGCTTCAATTTCATTATTTGTGATAGGTCTGTTCATATTTTCTATTTCTTCCTGATTCAGTCTTGGAAGGTTATACCTTTCTAAGAATTTGTCTATTTCTTCCAGGTTGTCCATTTTATTGGCATACAGTTGCTTGTAGTAATCTCTTAGGATGCTTTGTATTTCTGCTGTGTCTGTTGTAAGGTCTCCTTTTTCGTTTCTAATGTTATTGATTTGAGTCCTCTCCCTCTTCTTCTTGATGAGTCTGGCTAATGGTTTATCAATTTTGTTTATCTTCTCAAAGAGCCAGCTTTTAGTTTTACTGATCTTTACTATTGTTTTCTTTGTTTCTATTTCATTTATTTCTTCTCTGATCTTTATGATTTCTTTCCTTAGGCTAACTTTGGGTTTTGTTTCTTCTTCTTTCTCTAGTTCCTTTCGGTGTAAGGTTAGATTGTTTATTTGAGATTTCTCTTGTTTCTTGAGGTAGGCTTGTATAGCTATAAACTTCCCTCTTAGAACTGCTTTTGCCACATCCCATAGGTTTTGGATCGTCGGGTTTTCATTGTCATTTGTCTTTAGGTATGTTTTGATTTCCTCTTTGATCTCTTCAGTGATCTCTTGGTTATTTAGTAACGTATTGTTTAATCTCCATGTGTTAGTGTTTTTTACGTTTTTTCCCCTGTAATTCATTTCTAATCTCATAGTGTTGTGGTCAGAAAAGATGCTTGATATGATTTCAATTTTCTTAAATTTACTGAGGCTTGGTTTGTGACCCAAGATGTGATCTATCCTGGAGAATTGAGAACAAAGTGTAATCTGCTGTTTTTGGATGGAATGTCCTATAAATATCAATTAAATCTATCGGGTCTATTGTGTCATTTAAAGCTTGTGTTTCCTTATTAATTTTTTGTTTGGATGATCTGTCCATTGGTGTAAGTGAAGTGTTAAAGCCCCCCACTATTATTGTGTTACTGTCAATTTCCTCTTTTAGAGCTGTTAGCAGTTACCTTATGTATTGAGGTGCTCCTATGTTGGGGGCATATATATTTATAATTGTTATATCTTCTTCTTGGATTGATCCCTTGATCACTATGTAGTGTGCTTCCTTGTCTCTTGTAACATTCTTTATTTTAAAGTCTATTTTTTCTGATATGAGTATAGCTACTCCAGCTTTCTTTTGATTTCCATTTGCATGGAATATCTTTTTCCATCCCCTCACTTTCAGTCTGTATGTGTCCCTAGTGGGTCTGAAGTGGGTCTCTTGTAGACAGCATATATATGGGTCTTGTTTTTATATCCATTCAGCAAGCCTGTGTCTTTTGGTTGGAGCATTTAATCCATTCACGTTTAAGGTAATTATCGATATGTATGTTCCTATGACCATTTTCTTAATTGTTTTGGGTTTGCTTTTGTAGGCCTTTTTCTTCTCTTGTGTTTCCAACTTAGAGAAGTTCCTTTAGCATTTGTTGTAGAGCTGGTTTGGTGGTGCTGAATTCTCTTAGCTTTTGCTTGTCTGTAAAGTTTTTGATTTCTCCTTCAAATCTGAATGAGATCCTTGCCAGCTAGAGTAATCTTGGTTGTAGGTTCTTCCCTTTCATGCTTTAAATATATCATGCCACTCCCTTCTGTCCTGTAGAGTTTCTGCTGAGAAATCAGCTGTTAACCTTATGGGAGTTCCCTTGTATGTTATTTGTCGTTTTTCCCTTGCTGCTTTCAATAAGTTTTCTTTGTCTTTATTTTTTGCCAGTTTGATTACTATGGGTCTCAGCGTGTTTCTCCTTGGGTTTATCCTGTGTGGGACTTGCTGCACTTCCTGGACTTGGGTGGCTATTTCCTTTCCCATGTTAGGGAAGTTTTCAACTATAATCTCTTCAAATATTTTCTCTGGTCCTTTCTTTCTCTCTTCTCTTTCTGGGACCCCTATAATGCAAATGTTGTTGCATTTAATGTTGTCCCAGAGGTCTCTTAGGCTGTCTTCCTTTCTTTTCATTCTGTTTTCTTTATTCTGTTTTGCAGTAGTGAATTCCACCATTCTGTCTTCCAGGTCACTTATCCGTTCTTCTGCCTCAGTTATTCTGCTTCTAGTGTAGTTTTTCTTTCAGTTATTGTATTATTCATCTCTGTTTGTTTGTTCTTTAATTCGTCTAGGTCTTTGTTAAACATTTCTTGCATCTTCTCGATCTTTTCCTCCATTCTTTTTCCGAGGTCCTGGATCATCTTCACTATCATTATTCTGAATTCTTTTCCTGGAAGGTTGCCCATCTCCACTTCATTTAGTTGTTTTCCTGGGGTTTTATCTTGTTCCTTCATGTGGTACATAGCTCTCTGCCATTCATCTTTTCTATGTTTCTGTGAATGGGGTTTTTGTTCCACAGGCTGCAGGATTGTAGTTCTTCTTGTTTCTGCTGCCTGGCCTCTGGTAGATGAGGCTATCCAAGAGGCTTGTGTAAGTTTTCTGATGGGGGTGGACTGGTGGTGGGTAGAGCTGACTGTTGCTCTGGTGGGCAGAGCTCAGTAAGACTTTAATTTGCTTGACTGTTGATGGGTGGGGCTGGGTTCCCTCCCTGTTGGTTGTTTGGCCTGAGGCAACCCAACACTGGAGCCTACCTGGGCTCTTTGGTGGGGCTAGTGACAGACTCTGGGAGGGTTCATGCCAAGGAGTACTTCCAAGAACTTCTGCTGCCAGTGTCCTTGTCCCCACAGTGAGCCACTGCCACCCCCTGCCTCTGCAGGAGACCCTCCAATACTAGCAGGTAGGTCTGGTTCAGTCTCCCCTGGGGTCACTGCTCCTTCCCTTCGGTCCCGATGCACACACTACTTTGTGTGTGCCCTCCAAGAGTGGAGTCTCTGTTTCCCCCAGTCCTGTTGAAGTTCTACAATCAATTCCCACTAGGCTTCAAAGTCTGTTCCTCTAGGAATTCCTCCTCCGGTTGCCGGATCCCCAGGTTGGGAAGCCTGATGTGGGGCTCAGAACCTTCACTCCAGTGGGTGGTCTTCTGTGGTAAGTGTTCTCCAGTCTGTGAGTCACCCACCCAGCAGTTATGGGATTTGATTTTACTGTGATTGCACCCCTCCTACTGTCTCATTTTGGCTTCACCTTTGTCTTTGGATGTTGGATATCCTTTTTGGTGAGTTCCAGTTTCTTCCTGTCAATGATGGTCCAGCAGCTAGTTGTGATTCTGGTGTTCTCACAAGAGGGAGTGAGAGCACATCCTTCTACTCTGCCATCTTGGTTCCTATCAAGATTACATTTTTTTATGGCTGAATAATATTCCTGTGTGTGCGTGTGTTTGTGTGTGTGTGTGTACTACATTTTCTTTATTTATTCATCCATTGATGGACACTTAGGTTGCTTCCACATCTTGACTATTGTAAATAATACTGCAATGAATATTGATTGTGCATATATCTTTTCAAATTAGGCTTTTTGTTTTCTTCTGGTAAATACTCAGAAGTGATATTGATGGATCATATGGCAGTTGTATTTTTTATTTTTTGAGGAATCTCCATCTATGTTCCATACTGAATGCATCAATCTACATTCCCACCAACAATGCACAAGAGTTCTCCACATCCACACCAATACTTGTTATTTGTTGTCATTTTGATGATAGCCATTCTGACAGGTGTGACATGGTATCTCATTGTGGTTTTGATTTGTATTTCCTTATGATTAGTGATGTTGAGCATCTCTTCATGTGCCTGTTGGCCATCTGTATGTCCTCTTTTGAAAAATATCTATTCAGCTCCTCTGCCCATTTTTTAATCGGGTTTTTTGTTTTTTGATGTTGAATTGTATGAGTCCTTTGTATATTTTGGATATTAACTCCTTAACAGATACATCATTTGCAAATATCTTCTCCCCTTCAGTAGGATTCTTTTTTATTTGGTTGATCATTTTCTTCACTGTGCAAAGGTTTTTAGTTTGATATAGTCCTATTTATTTATTTTTACTTTTGTTTCCCTTGCCTGAAGAGACAGATCCAAAAAAAAATATTGCTGAGACCAATGTTAAAGCGTGTTCTGCCTATGTTTTCTTCTAGAAATTTCATGTTTTCAGGTCTTACATTTAAGTCTTTAGTCCATTTTAAGTTTATTTTTGTAAGTAGTGTAAGAAAATGGTCCAGTTTCATTCTTTTGCCTATAACTCTACAAATTTCCCAAACCATTTATTGATTTTTTTAGATTTATTTTTATTTATTTATTTTGGCTTTGTTTTAAAGTCTATTTTGTCTGATATAAGTATTGCTACCCTGGTTTTCTTTTGATTTTCATTTACAAAATGGGGCAAAATCATCCCAGTTGAGAAGCCTAGTCCCAGTGAGTGCTTACCTAGCACTCCCTCTTCCATTACAGCTTGGCCCTGGTGGGCCCCTTATAGCCTGTGGGTATTAAAGGCTTTACTTTGTTGCTAGCCTGTGTATGTTTCACAGACCTTTATCATTTCTTTGGCCTTGCCCACACCTCAGTAAATGAGCTTCTTGTGCTGGGACCAGACTTGGGCTTTTCCTGCAGATAAATGCTAGTGTCTTAGAAATGGTCTCATCACAGACCACTGGGAAAGTCTTACTTTATTCTGTGAGGAAGCTGCTCATCTTTCAGGAGATCATAGCCTAAAGGATTTTTCTTCCCTACTTCTAAGAGGATCTTCCAAAAGCAGCAGGCCCCATGCGTCCACTTCTGCTGGAGCTGGGAAAACAGACCCTTTGCTGTGCTACCCACTCAAGGCTTCTCTGTCCACTTCCTAACCCACAGGCTCACTCTCTCTGAATTCATCACAGGATTTTGAGCAATGGCATAGAGTCAAAAAGTCTTGTTTTAGGAAAAAACTCATGACCAGCTCAAATTTAAAGATGGTGACCAGAAATGAACTTATAAATATGTTGGTTCTAATATTTTGATGAAATTCTGGAGACAAAAAATGTTGGTTGACCATGGACTAGACATGGAGTGCTCACTGGGCTGGAATAGAAGAGTAAAAGTGAGCGTTGACTCTGGAGGCCTGTAAATACTGACCCTTACTGTACCACATAGAGATGGAGACCTCTTGAGCCCCTGACTCAAGAGACCTCTGCTCAGTTCCTTCCCCAACATGTTGGGGAGCACAGTCCCATGATGAAGACTAGAAGCAAGCAAGCCTTGCCTGTAACCTCTAGGTCTGGACCTGGGTCCTTCATCCTCAGACTTGTGCTTAAGAGCAGTTAACCATCTGAAAGTTTGTTAGTTCAGTGGTCTCCAAGTGTTCTTAATGATGTAATACTCAATTTTAGAATGCATACATCTAATGAGTGTGTTTTTTAAATTAAAAGTTACATAAACTTTTCATGAAGAAAATTTTTTCCAATGGTGTGTATCTGCCTGTTTTTCACTATTAAGTAAAAATCTTCAAGGAGGCGCTACCCATAAAGTCTTGTGAAATACTGAATTCATTATTCATTCTCTTTACATCACTCTTTAATTGCAGAAGTTTCTTTTTTGTTCTTGAATGTCCAGTTTTTTTTAAAGTCTCACTAATCATAGACGACTTCACATCCTCACTAGGTAATATCTCCAGATACAATATAAAATTAAGATGGGATTCACTGCTAACAGGAGTAAAGGTAAATCCATATCACAAGTAAGTCATCATGGTAATTGGCTTTTTACCAGATGGGATTAGCTCATTGTTGTTTTATCTCATAATATGGCTGATGAAGAACTCTAAATAGAAGTAATCCAATATGTGTGAGCTCTGACATTTCCCTCACTTCAATCTAGCCTTTTTTCAGGAATTTTTCATTGCTTTGTCAAGTATGCAGATCAATTTAATTAAAAGTAGATACTGTAATTTAGAAATTTGCTACCTGGACATTTGTAAATAGCAACACATCTTAAAGGGGAAAAGGTAATGGGAATCTGGGTGCCAAATCAACTTTGCCTGCTATAGAGTTCCCACCTTCCCCTAGGATGTATCACTGTCTGGTCTGGCCTGTGATCACCTAACTCATGTAAGGAGTGAAGATACCAGGGATTCTTCCTATGTGACAGGCTAACTGACACTGTTCAAAGTTTTGCCTGAGATGCCCACTGTGCCCATGCAGGCGGGACACCCACACACCAGGTGAAGGTGGTGGACCATCAAGCTCTAGCGAGCTCGGGTGTGGGATCTTTCCCTTGCTGACCACCTCCAGCCTATATGAGACAATAAGATTGATCAGAGTGAGTGAGGATTTCTTTAAAGATTTTTCACAATCTGACCAATTCCTCTTCTCTCTCACATGAAACAGGGAGTGAGTACTTCAAATCCACCATCTCACACCAAGGGAGGGAGTCTTCCAGAGAAGCCCCTGTTTTCCAGAACACTGATGGACATCACATGCCCTCTGAGCCGTGAAACTTGCAGGCCTGCTCTGTGCTTCTGTGGGACCAAAGCATTGTGTGAGTTCGTCAAGAAGTTTAACGGTGGTCCTAGGATTCCAGGAGTACAGACACTGTAGCCTAAGTCTTGACCAAAATGTCTGAAGGCTGGAGCTGCCCGTGGTGGTTAAACGAGAGAGAAGCCTGAATGTCCAGGGTGTCTTGAGAAGCCTCAGCCTTAGGGCCTGCCTGCTACATCGAACTAGTCTCCACAGAAGAAGGTGCCAGCGTGGCTGGAACAGGAGCTGAGGAGCCAGCAGCTGGTCGTCCAGATGGCGCAGTGCCTGGACCAGGGCACAGCAGGAGTGGGGGTCTCCAGCCCAGAGGTCTCCACAGAGCACAGATGTCCCTGGAGAGAATGAGGCAGTGTCTGAGCATCTGCATCAACACACTCGGATCCTCCGTCCTGTGCCTCTTCCTTCCACCCCAACTGTGGCCTCTTCAGACACCACATGGGTAAGGTGGAGAGATAGCACAAGGGGATCACGGACCACACTCTCCCTCCTTTCTTTAGGATTATGAGGCAGGTCAGGCCCTGGCTGGGGGGTCCAAGTGATGTTTTGAAGTGGATCAGATGTTAAAGGTTTGGTTTAATCTGAACTTTTTAATAAATAAAAATGAGACCAAGAAGCCTGACAGAGACTGTAAAATCTAAGCAATTGGACCCCTAAGATATCATCTAGACGTGACACAGGCAGACCCGGAAAAACTGGTTAGAAAGACAGTGAAGAGAGGAAAATAGGAACCCACTCCTACACAGTCAGCTGGTTTAGTATCCCAGACTCAGTTGCATTAAATATCAATTATGCTTAATTTGTTGTCTGTAATGTATAAAAAAGCCACTAGCCACATGTGGCTATTGAAGACGTGAAATGTGGACAGTCCAAATTGAGATATGTTTCCAGTGTTAAACACACAGGATTTCAGAGACTTGGTATGAAAAAAATTCAAAATTGTGTATTAATAATTTGTTTATGTTGATTACATGTTGAAAATATAACATTTTAGATATATTGGTTTAGATAAAATGTATTGTTAAAATTAATGTCACCTTTTCATTTTGCCCTTTCAGTGTGTCTACTAGAAAATTTTAAATTCCATACGCAACTCACATAAGGAACATGTTATATTTAAATGTGTGGCTCTGCTCTGGAGTTTATTCACACCGTTTTGCAAAGCGTGGGTTTAGAGGATCCTCCAGGTAAGTATATTCACTGAATCACTATATAAGTAGAATTATACCAGAAGTGTACTGTACTAAGAACGCTCAGCTGTGAACTGTGCCCACAAAGAGCTCACAATCAAACAAAAATATACCACATGAGTGGACCCATGGCAAAGACACAGATGGCCCATGGACAGATCAGTCAGGCTCGGCAGTGGGGAGGACCAAGGACCTCGCAAGTCCAGGAGGGTGGCCCCCACATAGCCACCTTTAATTACAGAAGCACCGGCCACAGTGAATCAGAACAGCATCCCAACTCAAGTTCTGCAAAGTGGGAGACCTAGAATATGTCGCATGAAAAAAGTTGATAACTGAACGAGTTGTATCAACACTGCCTACCCAGCCCACTTTGGAGATTCTCAACATTCATCCTCTCATTATGAGTTCTGAGAGCACCCATAATTAGGAAACTTATTAGCGTTTGTCAGCCCATCTTCCAAACATTTCTACCCTAGAAAACTTTTTCCTCGTATAACCTAATAACATATTACAGAAATCAGGTACATTTTTGTGGGAAATGCTAAAAGATGATATCTCAATATTCCAGACCTATAGTTCCATAATTCTCTAATTGTAAGCCTAAAAACTAAAAGGGAGGACTTCCCTGGTGGTGCAGTGGTTAAAGAATCCATCTGCCAATGCAGGGGACACGGGTTCAAGCCCTGGTCTGGGAAGATCTCACGTGCCACAGAGCAACTAAGCCCGTGCGCCACAACTACTGAGCCTGCGCTCTAGAGCCCGTGAGCCACAACTACTGAAGCCACGTGCCTAGAGCCCGTGCTCTGCAACCAGAGAAGCCATCGCAATAAGAAGCCTGCACACTGCAACTAAGAATAGCCCCCGCTTGCCGCAACTAGAGAAAGCCTGCGTGCAGTAACGAAGACCCAATGCAGCCAAAAATAAATAAAAAAAAAAGAAAGCTAAAGGGAAAAAATGGAGGGTGGAGGGCATTAGTTGATGAAATGGAAAGGGGGCTGATACCCCACTTCATGTTAACAGAGCAGTGTCCAATATGGATTTAAAAGATCTGAAGCAAAGATCTGCTGGTGTGGCCCCATTTGTATCCAATCCGATGAAGGCAGTCATCATTTCAGCATCTGGTTGAGCCAAGAGCTCTGTCCTGAACAGGTTTGCTTGAGACAAAGCTGTGTGAAGCTGGCTCTGAAAAACATTGTATTATACCAAAACAAGACTTTTTTTCAAATGTAGCTACACCCTTAAAAAATCATAAAACACACTTTTGTTCCCAAATAGACCCTACTTTCCCCATCCTCTCTTGTTTCTTTTTCTTTTCTCTAGATGGGGGATATGAATAATACAAAATTCAATATGCTGGTGATGGTTTTCTTTGTCATCTGTGTCCTCGTCACAGGCTCAAAACCACAATCTGAACAGCATTTTTTCCTGCTGAGCTTGAACTGTTATTTGCAAGGCTGAGTGAAAACTGTTTACATTTATTATTTTTAAGGGACTTAGTGTGTTTGCTTTCCCAAGTCAGGGCAATTCTTCCTGGAGAGTGTAACCCAGGGTTAAGATAAAACACCAATCAGAACTTATTTAAATGATTTTAACCCCAGATATATTCCTGCAGGTGGGCATGAAAACAACTGGTATTTTTTAACTAATAAAGAGAGAGTCTTTCTCAAAATACACAATTTGAATGCAGTTTCTTTCCATCAGAAGTTCAAAAGGTATCAACACCCTTTCTCTTGATATAGTTGAGTAAAATAGTAATCTTATAAACTATGAACTAAGATCCTTCATTTGCTGGATCTGCATAGCAGTAAAGAATATAATTGACATCCTATCAACAAAAATAATCTCTTTTATAATAATCTCTGCTTATTTATGTTCCAGTGAAATAAGACTCAAGATTCAGTGGGATAAGGAGGGTGGGAGGGAGGGAGATGCAGGAGGGAGGAGATATGGGAACATATGTATATGTATAACTGATTCAATTTGGTATAAAGCAGAAACTAACACACCATTGTAAAGAAATTATACTCCAATAAAGATTAAAATAATAATAATAAAAATGAATGAAGTATAGTTGACCCTTGAACAACATGGGTTTTTTTTTTCCAGTAAAATATTCACAGTACTACATGATACATGGTGTATCCAAGGATGTGGAGGACTGACTGTAAAGTTATAGGCAGATCTGACTGCATGGAGGGTCAGCACCCCTAACCCACTTTGATCAAGGGTCAACTGTACTGATACACATGATAACATGGACGAACCTTGAAAACATGATGCTAAGTGAAGCAGCCAGTCACAAAAGATCACATACTGTATGATTCCATTTATATGAAATGTCCAGAGTAGGCAAAACTATAGAAACAGAATGTAGGCTAGTGATTGCCTATGGCTGGAGTTGGGGGTACACACATGCAACAAGACCTAGGTAATGGGGTATATACACTTCAACTTCATAAGATATCAGATTGTTTTCCAAAGTGGTTGCAGCAATTTACACTCCTATAGCAGAGTATGAATGTTATCACTGCTTCATATTCTTATTAGTATCTGGTCGTATCTGACATTTAAATTTCTACCAATTTAGGGGGTATAAAAAGGTACTGTGGTCTTTATTTGCATTTCCTCAATTATTAGTGATGTTGAATATCTTGTGTTTCCCAGTTTGGTTTCTTCTGTGAATTGCTTGTTAAGTCTCTTGCCCATTTTTCTACTTTGTGGGGTTTTTTCTTACTAAGTTCTAAAAGTTCTTTTAAATATACTTTGAGTACAATTAGTTACAAAAATTCTCTTCTGATCTGTAACTTGTATTTTCACTTTTATGTTTTTTAATAAATAGTATTTATTATGAAAAAAATAAGATTCTGAGAGCTCTTAAATAACTTTTAAGTCATTCTTTATGACTAGTGTTACATGCATTTTTTGATTTTAAAAATTGTAATATTCTTTTCATAGGACAGTTGTTGGGCTCTCTACCAGAGCTGAGAACAGAGTGCACAGTTTTATAAAGTTAAAAAAAGGCAAAACCCTTTGAGGCAAAGCAGCAGTAAAATGAGACAGCAGTGGCCCCCTGAGCAAACATTTTATGTGAAAATTTAACAAGAAAGGCACATTAGCAAGTGCTTTTTCATGAGCAAAGGACATCTCTTTATTTTAAAAAAATCACCTTTAAATAATAAATTGCTTAATTATGGACTATATAGTTCCATTCATAAAATGTCTATTTATGCACTGCTTTTCAAAAGGACACTATTACTTCACGAGAGGTACTTTGATGTTTAAAGAAGATTTCACTCTGCAACAATCTAAGGAGTAGATGCCCTGCATTGAAATAACTTGACCGTACTCAAAATAAAACTGCACTCGGTGACTATGTGTCACTCCTATTCAATTTAATAGGACTTACAGATGATTTTGTGCTATGGAACATTTCAAATGAGGTACATGAGAGTTAATCTAGAGTTTGCTTATTTTTCACTTAAATGCAAGATTTTCTCTGGTTTTGTGTTGACACATCTGGATTTAACAAACGTGATTAAACAAATTTTTCCTTTGGAAAAGTTAAAGTATATCAAAGAGGACACTTAATGGAGTAATCAGCTTGATTCCCAGTTAGGGGGTGTTAGCAACATCTGAATATCTTAGGAAAAGACAAGTGTTATACCTAGTACATCATGATCACTCATCAAACAGTGCTGGCTCACTTATGTTGAGGGACAGAGAATTGGTCTTAAAGTGAGAATGCATATTGTTGGGGATATGTGAAGATTCTCCATGGACATGGATAGTTTTAAGGGAACTGTTTTCTAGCTTCCTAACTGCCTTATGTTCTCGCTGATAAAAGAGAACTGCCTTTGGATCCACTCTTGGACTGAGTGCAGGCTTTCCACACTAAGGGCCAGTTTTAATCATGAGTGCTTGTCCAGGAAAGCAATAGATGACCACGTGACAAGCCCTATGTTGGCCAGATGGATTCCAAGACTGCTTTCAACAAAGGTGGATGAGGATCATTCAAGTCTTCAACTCACCTATAAAATTAATTTGCATCAATAACTCATTCTGTAACTTTTATCAAAAACTCTTAAGAAGTTGAGAATTTATTGACATTGCTGCAAGAATATTTCTTCTATTTGCATCTACTTATGTATGTGAATAAGATTTCTTAGCACTTACATTTATAAAAGTGAAAGCTAGGTATACAATTAGTAGTGGATCCTGTCATAATCTATCAATAAGTAATATTCATCAAAAGATACGTGAACTAATTATGGAGGTTAGTCCCATTTATCTCACTAAGAGAGGCAATTTCATTAAATACCTTTTTCAGTTTGATAATTATGAAAATTTATGTTTATGTTTTGATGCATTGTGTGCTAATAGTAATTGTAATTATACTTCAATCCAGAAGACATTTTTAATACTTAGAACCTGGTACCAGGAAATTTGGGGAAAATATTAATTTCGATTTGTATAAAACAATTGATCAAAAAAGTATTGTACAGGAAAAAAAATTACTTTAAGATAAAACTCTGTGGAAACGTAAATAAGAGTTCAAAGGGAATGAGCTCCGTGTAAATTTTCCATCTGTTAGCATAGAACTTGTTCATGTATTTTTAAACGGATGATGGTGGGTCTCAAACTGCTAGTATATTTAGATTTCATTGGTAACATTTAAAAGAATGGTGCAACAGTTTCATTTTAGGATGCCAGCATTTACATTATGCTGGAAATCACATCATTTATAGGTACTGGTAATAAATTTTAGCTGTCAATTTAAAAGTATGCAAGAAAATGCATAGTACTATGAATTTTTCTTCTGATATAAACAAACAAAATGTTTGAAGCTTACAAGTCTCATGTGTGATTTTAAGTATGCTGTTATAGTAAACATTTTGGAATGACATCAGCAAAAATTGTGGAGTAAGTACTTTCTGTTCAGAACTTATGTTGCCCTGGAATTTTCCAACACTTTATGCAGACCCTCATTAACAGTATTTCAACAGCACCATATTTTGAAAATGTCTGGATTATGGGATCAATGGAAGACAAATTTGAAAAAGCTTTCAGAAAATCCTTTGTAACTTAAGTATATCAATTTGTCTGAATATAAAGAGGCCAAAAATATAATGTTTCTATCCCACCCAAAAATAATGTATCCAATCTGTGATAAGCCAGCCCCGTAGAATAACATTGCCTTAGTCTTCTTAACTGTTCTATATTTTTAGTCCATAAAAGATTACCATAATCTTATTCTAGTAATAATGATTACTATTAAAATGCAACTCTTTTTTAGAGACATTGGGCTATGTACTGGGAGAATTAAAAAATGGTTCTTAAAAAAATCTTAAAATTTGTATGGAGACACAAAAGACCCCTAATAGCCAAAGCAGTCTTGAGGGAACATAACAAAGTGGGAGGAATCAGACTCCCTGACTTCAGACTATATTACAAAGCTACAGTAATCAAGACAATATGGTACTGACACAAAAACAGAAACATAGATTAATGGAACAAGATCGAAAGCCCAGAGATACACCCACGCACCTATGGTCAACTAATCTATGACAAAGGAGGCAAGGATATACCATGGAGAAAAGACAGTGTCTTCAATAAGTGGTGCTGGGAAAGCTGGACAGCTACATGTAAAAGAATGAAATTAGAACACTCCCTAACACCATACACAAAAATAAACTCAAAATGGATTTGAGACCTAAATGTAAGACCGGACACTATAAAACTCTTAGTGGAAAACATAGGCAGAACACTCTTTGACATAAACCACAGCAAGTTCTTTTTTGATCCACTTCCTAGAGTAATGGAAATAAAAACAAAAATAAACAAATGGGACCTAATGAAACGTAAAAGCTTTTGCACAGCAAAGGAAACCATAAACAAGACAAAAAGACAGCCCTCAGAGTGGGAGAAAATATTTGCAAACGAATCAATGGACAAAGGATTAATCTCCAAAATATATAAACAGCTCATGCAGCTCAATATTAAAGAAGCAAACAACCCAATCCAAAAAATGGGCAGAAGACCTAAATAGACATTTCTCCAAAGAAGACATACAGATGGCCAAGAAGCACATGAAAAGCTGCTCAACATCACTAATCATTAGAGAAATGCAAATCAAAACTACAATGAGGTATCACCTCACACCAGTTAGAATGGGCATCAACAGAAAATCTACAAACAACAAATGCTGGAGAGGGTATGGAGAAAAGGGAACCCTCTTGTACTGTCGGTGGGAATGTAAATTGATACAGCCACTATGGAGAACAGTATGGAGGGTCCTTAAAAAGCTAAAAATAGAATTACCTTATGATCCAGCAATCTCACTGCTGGGCATATACCTAGAGAAAACCATAATTCAAAAAGACACATGCACCCTAGTGTTCATTGCAGCACTATTTACAATAGCCAGGTCATGGAAGCAACCTAAATGCCCATTGACAGATGAATGGATAAAGAAGAGGTGCTACATATATACAATGAAATATTACTTAGCCATAAAAAGGAACGAAATTGAGTCATTTGTTGAGACGTGGATGGATCTAGAGACTGTCATACAGAGGGAAGTAAGTCAGAAGGAGAAAAACAAATATCGTATATTAATGCGTGTATGTGGAACCTAGAAAAATGGTACAGATGAACTGGTTTGCAGGGCAGAAGTTGAGACACAGATGTAGAGAACAAATGTATGGACACCAAGGGGGGAAAGTGGCGGGGGGTCGTGGTGGTTGTGGGATGAATTGGGCAATTGGGATTAACAGGTATACACTGATGTGTATAAAATTGATGACTAATAAGAACCTGCTGTATAAAAAAAAATAAAATAAAATTGAAAAATTTTAAAAAAAGTTCTTAAGTGGGTCCTGGTTCAGTGGAAAATTAAAAGTAACTTTAGGCAAGAATGTAAATCAATTTTGAAGAGCTTCCTAAGGGAAGGAAGATTTTGGTTGGCCTTGGCTCTTCAAAATGATTCTGAGTACAACTATTTCTGTCTTCAATCTCTGGGTATAGCAGTAACAGGTTAGAGTTGGGCTTAAAAAAATCATTCAGAGAATGTTTCTTCATTTATCATAGATTATTTAATAAATTTTTATAAACAGGAAATATGTGAGAACTGCCAGCACTTCAGTGAACCATGTGATTCATACAGGCAGAAAGCATCATTCAAAATGCAGAAGATGCCTTGAATCAGACTGCTGGAGAGTATTGGCTAAAAGGCATACTTTCTCTCCCCTCATTTCTAAAGATGCCTTGAATCAGACTGCTGGAGAGTACTGGCTAAAAGGCATGCTTTCTCTCCCCTCATTTCTAAATATTACTCTTCATTCAGTCTATAGGATTATTAATGGAATGCTGCCTTAACTTTTGCCTGGGTTGTTTTCTTCCAAATTTAGTTCAATAACTAAGACCTGTCTTGGATATTGCACAATATCCGTCAATAGTTCCAAATCTTGATGCATAAACCTGTGTCTGATTGAGTCCATGAGAATCACCTCTGGAGTCTGTTAAAATACAGATTTCTATGCTCAACCCCAGAGATTCTGGTCCGACTTCCCATGTAATTCTGATGAGCAGGCCCATTTCTGGACCTCTGGTGGACACCTCTTGTTCTACTTTGCTAGGAACTGCAATGTGGATTATGGTGAAATTCTGCCACTATAATTGGTCTCGTGGGATCTGAGTCATACAAAGCCCAGAGTGTAGCTGACTGGCGAGGTTTCTTTGTGTCTTACTCTGAGGCAGCTGAGAAGATGCCAAGCGTCTTCTCCACAGCTCTCTCCTAGAGATGTGTTTGCTCCTCTAAGAAAACACAGAAGAAATTCATCACTTCTCAAGCTGCAGGAATAGAATCACTTGCTACACCTGTAGGTACAACAGGTACATAGACTCTCAGAAAGCTGCTTTCTCTTACTCATGTCAGCTAAGGAGGAAGGAATATACCAAACGGTATGAGACAGTACAATGAGGAAGCTTACAGCTTCTTAATAAATTGGGGCAAAAGATAATTACCTCAAAAGTAGTTTGTCCTCAAAAAAAAAAAAACTATCTTAAAAACAAAACAAAACAAAACAAAAACTATCTTATTGAAGCTCTGCTCAATAGTTGTCTGACTTGTTTTGGTATATTTTGTCACTATTAAACTCAACGTGATATTAAGGGAAAGTTAAGCAATTTAGTCTCTTTTTCTCCACGCTTTTGGAAAAGATTAGTTTGACCTCAAAGTCAAAGACTCTTCAGCCTGATGACATTTCCTAAATGTAGAATATTCATCCACAATTGTCTGCTACACATCCAGTACAACAGAAGTGTCTAATCCTAAGGAGTTTACTACAAATAAGAAAAATACATTTTAGACATGGAATCTAATATGAGACCAGGGTCAGAAGATTTTGGAGCTGGAAGGGTCTTAAACCTGAATTTTATTATCCTATATGCAATAAAAGACTAAAACCCAGAGCCTGAAGAGGTCACTCTGTCTGAAGTGTCACACATTTCATTGGTTTTCATTCCTTGTCTCTCTGAGTCTATTCATCTGGGACAGGCCAACAAGTGTAGATCAGCAACTTTCCTTTACAAAATGATCTATTTCAGCTGTATTTATGCCAGAAAAAGATTGCACAACATGTGCCTCTTCAATCGTAAGATGACCTTTCATTTCCTCCCTCTGGCAGCCCCAAATTTATTTTATTTGAAGCTATTTACCAAAGAAGTGGAGTCTCCAAAGCTGCTCCTCACTAACCCGTGCTGTACAGTTTGCATTTCTTGCCTCTAGTTCTAACCGAAAGGTGGAGGTGGTGTGCCGGTGGCATCAGGATGTCCTGCAGGTCAGATCTGAGCCCCAGTAGCCCATCTCTTCTAACCCTCGCCCCTACACTAATGCTGAAGAGCTTTCCTGTCTCCACCCGTCCTCTCACCACCGCTTTCTCCCCAGCCCCGGATTAGGCCTGTTCATGGTATTCTTCCCGTGTGGTTATCACAGCCTACACTTCCCTCTCCCTTTCTGGACAATCAAAAAGCATTGTATATAAGTAGTAAACAGATGGAATTGGCGCCTCACGTTGAAGGAGGCTTCTGTCTACTTGAGAATGCAAAGTCTTTTATTACGTGAACTAATTATGGAGTCCTTAAATGCTAAACCTGTCAGATCTGGAAGTTCAAACAAGGAAGGATTAAGACAGGCTGGCATATTTGGGTGAGAGGTGCTGGAGACAGGGTGGCTTGAGGGAGAAAAGTCAATGGGGCAGGCAGAACTCCGAATGAAGACACTGAAGGACCCTAACCCCAGGGAAGACTCTCCTTCAAGGCCTCCTACCCTTGCTGAGGGGCACAAGGAGGCCCCCTGTGTCCTGCCGTTCCAGGCCAGCTTTCCTTAACCATGAAAGTCAACTGTGTTTTGCCCCTTCTCTGAAGACTCTATCACCAACTAGCGCTGATTTATTTGCCTTTTAATAAGAGAAGTCAACACCTAAATAAGACATTTTTCTTAGAGCATTTAAGAGAGAGGAAGAGTAAGCATGTAACCCAAGAAGCTGGAGGGAAGAACCAAAGGTCCTGAAGTGGTACCTAACTTAAAACATCTTAAAATTTATGTTTTATCTTTAAAGTTAATAAAAAGTATACTTGCTCTGTTGCTCTTCCCCCAGATAGCCATCAACACGCCTTGCTCCCCCTTCACTGGGTCTTGGCTCAAATGCTACCTCCTCAGAAGGGCTTCTGAACTGGCATCTGTGCACATGGCCACGCCTCGCGTGCAGCTCCCTGAGTCTGTATTATTTCTTCTTGGTAGGAATTCCTTCCTACTGCTCGTTGGTTCATCATTTCCCACACTGTTTGTACAAAGTGGACACAATAAATATTTGTTAATTAAACAAGTGTTACTCTGTGATATGTGTGGCTTTCTTTTTAAATAAATGTATCAGTGTTTTAGCAGTAATTTTTTTATCTTTCCAGAATATATCTGAAGGAACTTAATGGTCCATGAACACACATCTGTTGATCCTGTGTTTTTGTTGCCCTTTATACCCTGTCCTCCTACCCTGAGCTGCCCAGTGCTCAGGCTGCATCTTTGAAGCCCAGCTTAAACCTGAGGCATGAGTTCTGTGTAGGCTCTGGGGGCACTTGGGGATGTTGTCCTGCTGAACACTAAGTATCTCCTGGGGGCAGGAGTGAAGAGGGCGCCCTCCCTCGTCCCTCTGCTTCTTCCATCTCCCTCCTCCCTCTGCTGGCATGTGGGTTTCCCACCCCCCAGGGGCGGCCTCACACCTTGACACAAACTCTGAAATGGAACATGGCTGAGGACCCCATCCACGTCACAAAGGCTGGTCACAACAATCTGGCAGGTTTCTCTGAGGACGACATCGCCTTTGTGCTCAGACCTGCAACGTGCAGAGTCACCTACGTGGGTGATTTCAGCTCTAGTAAAGCCACTCTGGGGAACCATGGTTGAGGCTCCTCGGATCTCAGTACAGCCCTGTCACCAACTTCCAGTACAACTTTAGGCAAGTACTTAATCCGAGCTTTAGGGTCTTCGTTTGCACAATTAGGGAATGTTTTAGATTAATGTATTTGTTCCACAAATAGTTCTTGGCCTACTATTAAGTTTTAGGCAGTCTACAGATTGGTTTCCATCTCAGGAGTTCTGACCCCCATTCTACTCTAACATCCTGACTCCATACATTTGACATAATAGCTGCCCCTCAGATGGCTCCTAGGGCGACATCGGACCAGCAAGTATCTTTGGAGGGTGTGCTCACATGCTGTTTGTCATAGCTGAAGGGCAGTGGGCAACTCTGAACTGAAGCCCAAGGCTTTGGCTCATCTGCCTCAGGCTGTCTCAACAGCAGCGACTGGATCAGCCCTTCACTGTAGCAGCTGCAGGAGGGCTTGCCTGGCAGCCGCCGTGTCCAGGACGCCAACCCTGAGATGCTAAGGGTGGTCCTAGCCTCTGACTAACTAATGCAATGCAGCCAGTGATTATAAATCACTGGAAGATGCAAAGCTCTAGCTTCATGGAGAAGATGAGGACAGAATGGGAGTTCTGAGAAGCGGGCTGGAGAAGTCAAGGTGGGTCTGGTGAGGAAGTGACCAGGTGCAGCACAGGGTGTGAGCTCTGCCTGACCGATGACACCCAGAGGCTTTTGGAGCATTGGAGATACAGACAATCCACAGATTCAACACCTCCTGGTCCTGCTGGCAGGAAGCTCAGTTAACTCCTGTAAATGCCACGTCTGGATACTTCTCTGCTTCTTGTGGCTGGTGACTCTTATTATGTTTTCCTCTGACCTGGACTATTTTGTGTGGTTTTAATACTGTTAGTTGACACAAATTCTTTCTGAAAGTAAGTGGACTATAAATCATAATTGTTTCCTAATTAGATCTGAATATATTCAATAATGATCTATTAACCCTAAGACTGACCCTGAGAATTTAAAAAACATATTAGTAATTTAGTAGTTTCCAAGTACTAGTTTTTTTTTTTTTAATGAACAAAGTCACACTTTTACTATTCTATGAAAATAATCTGTAAACATTGAATGAACGGCGTTTTCCCGGAGGAGGAGCTGGCTTTGTGGCAGGGCTGTGCTAATGTTTACTCACTGTTGCTCCCATACGGGCACCCTCCAGACCGCACATGGCAGAATTTGTTGCCTTCTCACCACCAGATTGAAGGGAGACTAAGAATGGGGTTGGTCCCTGGATCCCCTAGCTCCTAAAACTCATTGTACAATTTATGAAATAACTGAATTCTAATTCAGAGTAGATCTTCACTGGCAACATTACATATTACAATTGATATATCATTTTATCTAAGATTTTAAAATTTATTGTTCCATTTGAAGGGTCTCCAAACTTCTAAATGATCTAATTCATAAAGATGTCAACTATTTAGAGACAGCATAGTTGATTGACTAAGAACGTGACCTCCATAGTCAAATAATCTGGGTTTGAATAATGGCTCTGCCACTTCCAGTTGGGCTTCAGTTTTCCCAGTAAAATGGAGATAATAGGACCTATCTCAAAATCATTTTGAAGATTAAATGAGAAAATACATTTAAGGTACTCAGAAAACAACCTGACCCACGGGAAGCCCTCAGTAAATGACAACCATTATTAAATCCCTCAAAGGGGAAACTGAGTGTAGGCAGGATGGAAGGGGCACAAATAGCAGCTGGGAGGAGCCCTGGGCCTGGGACTGGTCTGGGCCTCAGCTCCTCCTTGGGGCAGGCTGTGAGTGTGAACGTCTCCGTGAAGACATTTTCTGGGTTGAGGAGGGGCAGACAGGGTGGGGGTGGAACAACAACAAAAAGCACATGCAAAATGGGGATCTGGTTATGAAAAACAGATATGTTTCATAATTGTGAACCGAAATTAAGAGCCCTTCTTTGTTTCTGTTTTTATTTTAAGTTTTATTTTCACTACTACTTTTACGAATGGTTCACCTTGATCTTCAAAATAAAAATTGCCCTTCAGGACATATAATATTTGTGTTATACTATGATTGGAGTCTCCCTTTTGGGAAACAAACTGCTCTTTTTTGTAATTTTTCACACAGCCCCAGCCCTGACTCTGACAAAGGGGAAGTATCCTCAAAGGGCCACCCTGACTCTCCTCTCCCAGCTAAATGCCCGTGTTTTTCTTATCTCAACCTGACATGACTGTCCACCACAAACTGAGCGTGTCAAGCTATAGTTTTGTGAAGAGCTTCACTTTTATACTAAAAAGCTTCAACCTTCAGGGACTTTTTATCACCCAAAGATATTTCAGGAAGGTAAACCATAAAGAAACAAGTGTCCTTTCTATTTCCAGAGATTTCAGATTCTATCCTGAGATTTAGAAACTGCCTTTAGTCAAATTTCATGTTTCAGAACTGTCCATTCATTTACAGCCTGAATGTTTCCCATGCAACAGCCCATCTTAGTGTGAGAAGCTATAACAAAATACCATTGACTGGGTGCTTATAACAACAGAAATCTATCCTCACAGTTCCAGGGGCTAGAAGTCCAAGATCAAGATGACAGCATGTTCCCGTGAGGCCCTCTTCCTGGTTTATAGCTGGTGCCTTCTCACTGTGTCCTCATGTGGTAGGAGATAGGGGTCTCTCTGGGGTTTCTTTCATAAGGGCACTAATCCCTTTAATGGAGGCTCTACCCTCATGACCCAGCCCCCTCCAAAGTCCCCACTTCCCAATACCATCACCTTGGGGGTTAGGATTTCAACATAGGAATTTTGAAAGGATTCAGACATTTAGACCATAGCACAGCCTAATCCCTGAACCAAGCTAGAAGGGCCAATGCTTTACCCATAACAAGAGAAGACCTATTTGAGTCCCTTCTACATTAGGTCAAGCATCTGCTTGTGGCCAGTTCCTACTGGCAAGTAATGGAAGTGAGTTTCCTGATAGCCAGAGTCTTTTAGGCAGTGGTGGCGTCAAGCCCACGCCAACGTCCTTCTGTTTCAGCAGATGGCTCAGCTACAATGCAGTTGATTTGCTTTTACTCTCATAGCCCCACACTATGACTCATTGGCTGAATGGGCAGAACTGGACTGCCAGCTTCCAATCAGTTATTGCTGTTGTCTGAACAATCAGAGCAAAGGGACCACATCTGTGAGTGATAAACTGCAGGGATCACTCATGTGATAGCACCACATTCATGCAATTTGGTCAATGCAGGAACCCACCCAAACCTCCTCAGCCTTCATTTTTTTTATATTTCAGATGTCTTAACATCTAGGAACCAGTTGACCTAATAGTATGCAGTAAGACCATGAAAATGAAACGAAATGTAGGAGTAGACTAAGTCTATTTACACAGGTACATACTTTCCAAAGGACTCCCTGGGAGGACCTTAGCAAGTCCACAAGGTCCCAAAAATCGTATGGGAAAAGTTCGAGTCTAGACATTTATCTCTATGAGTTTCTCAAAAGGATTTAAGACCGTAAAATGTAATTAAAGAGTTTCTGGCTGAAGAGGGTGGATTGAGAATGCATGTTTCAGTTCCTCTCCTCCTACTGTATTCAGTGTATCTTTTTATTGTAATGCTGAAGCCTTCCTGACACTAAAGGGACTGCTCCTACCAGGGTTAGCTGGTGAAGAGCTTGCCAGCAGTGTGCATTTCACATGCAAACCCGGCATCCAAGGCCACACTTGCACTCCAGTCAGACCCCTGTTGACCACCCAGGGCCAGGTCTCAGGCAGCACAGGGCAGCCTCTGCACCCCAGAGCCTGCTGAAATGACTCCAACTAGCAGATCCTAAGGCTGCTCCCTTGCTTCACCCATTCTTTGCCGTGGGAACCCCAGCAAAGGCTCCTGTGCGTGTCTCCCCAACCCCTCCTGCCTCCTGACTGATCCTGGTGCTTCCCCATGTGGCCCTGCTGGGATCATAAGACCCATATTCTTCCTTCTGACTTCCAGAAGTGTAAGATAATAAATGTGTGTTGTTTTAAACTGCTATATTTGTGGTGATTTGTGACAATAGCAATAAGAAACTAATACGAACCTCCAACAGGTGGCGTGAGACTGCTGTGGAAAGAAGGGTGCAGGTGGGCACAGCAGGGATGCCGACGAGGCACCACTCCCTCCCCCATGCCCCCAGCCAGGTGGCTGCAGCGTTGCAGGGGAAAGAGCGTTTGTGTTTCATCATGGTTAGGACTTTCCGATCAAGCTTCACAGGAACTTGGGTTAGCGAACAGTCCTGGGAAGTTAAAAACGACTGATAGATAGTGAAAACCCAGGGTTCGCACTTACATTTGAGGGGGAAGCCTAGAGCCACGGAGACTTCTGTTACTGAGTCCAAGCTTGCTCTGCTCGCCGCACGACAGGCCAATAAATTGGGAAACAAGGTGTTCAGGCAAGGAATACGACTTTATTCAGAAAGCCAGCAGACCCAGAAGATGGCAGAGTAGGGTCCCCAAAATCCATCTTATCTGGGTCTAGATGCCAGTTTCTTTTATAGAATCAGAGCAGGAGAGGTGGTGAAGAAGTAAAGTAAAAAGGGCCATCAGTCTTGCAGAACATCTCCTAGAATGGCCAGCCTCAGGGAGGGGATGTGTTAATTTCTTCTCTTCTGCAGCCATTCACAGGTGGGCAGGGTCAGACTGTTTCCCTGTGAGCTGAACAAAGGAACTTTAGTTTAACATTTCTCCTGGGGCTTCTCTCCTTGATGTGTAGACAGCCATCTTCTCCCCAAGTCCTCACATGGTCTCCCCTGTGCCTAAATGTGTCTTAATCTCTTCTTGTAGGATATCAGTCCTGTTGGATTAGGAACCAGGCTTGTGACCTCATTTTACCTTGATCACCTCTTTAAAAACCTCATTTCCAAATACAGTCACATCCTGAGGTCCTGGGGGTTAGGGATTCAGCATGTGAATCCCTAACGCTCCTTTTCTTTGTAAACATTCTTCATTCCAGAGAGAAGGTCATGGTACGATAACCCCAGAGACCACCAGAGCCCATCTCTGGACCTTCTCACACCAACTTTGATGGTCTTAAAATGTTCCATGAGCAGAGAAGAATGAAGACCCAGCACCTGCCCTGATCCTTATCAAGAACCCTGTTTTAGGGGCTTCCCTGCTGGTACAGTGGTTGAGAATCCGCCTGTCAATGCAAGGGACACGGGTTCGAGCCCTGTTCTGGGAAGATCCCCCACGCTGCGGAGCAGCTAAGCCCATGCGCCATAACTACTGAGCCTGTGCTTTAGAGCCCACAGGCCACAACTACTGAGCCTGTGCTCTAGAGCCCGTAGGCCACAACTACTGAAACCTGCATGCCTAGAGCCCATGCTCTACAACAAGAGAAGCCACAGCAATGAGAAGACTGTGCACCGCAACAAAGAGTAGCCCCTGCTCGTTGCAACTACAGAAAGCCCATGCGCAGCAGTGAAGACCCAATGCAGCCAAAAAAAAAAAAAAAAGAACCCTGATTTGAGCCAACAGTATAAGTTTTACTCAGTAAACCGTTTCAGTGGGGACACAGTCTTGAGGGCACTAGCCTGCTGTGGCGTCCTTTGCCTGGCAAAGAAATAAAGCTACTCTTTTCTTCTTCACCCAAACTCTGTCTCCATGATTTTGATTTGCTGAGACTTTGGTAATAGTACGGGTAGGAAGATGGGGTGTGAGGTTCTGATGTTTGCAGTGCCTTCCTGATAGGGACAGAGTAGGATAGTTATACAGGTAGTTGTAGAAGTCACATTAGGGAATTACAGACAGAGAGGAAAACCTAGGAAACTTTGGGAGACCACTGTAGGTTAATGAATGACTGCTCAAGAAAGCTATGGCAACATTGTGGAATGAAGCAGGCTTGCTTAACTATAAAGCCGTAAATAAAAGCACGAGACATGCCCCAGGTCATTGAGTGAAAAAACTGAGGCCTGCATCCTGTTGGTCAAGTTCAGCAAGATAATGATCTTTAGGACCAAATGAGGCAGGAGATAGATGGGCTGTAGGCTAGGCATCTACAAATGGCCTCCTCTTCACACCTCCTGGAGTGAGAAGAAGGTGGGCTCCAGGTCAGACATTCATTACCAGCCCCCTGTTTACATTTCCTGAAGCAAGTGACAAACGGGCTCCAGGGCTACATATTTATGACCAGAATCCTGTCTAAATTTCGAGATCTGTACTTCGATATGAGAAACAACAACAGGAATAGGGTAGGTAACCGGACATTGGACTTATTTATGGCAGGGACAGAGTGGGACTAAACCCTGTTAAAAGATCAAGAAGTCATACATTTCCCATCCTTGGGGCAAAGGAGACATTGCACATGCGCAGAAAGGCTCCTTGGGGGTCAAAAAGGAGGGGCCACCACCCCATGATATGTGATGCTAATGCCGTCCCACAGGCCTCTGGGCTGTAATCCATCTTGGAAAAAAGTTGCACACGCATGTTGGGGAGGGTCCTAGGGTAGGGCAGGTGTGGAAAAAGAAACCAGATAATTGGCCAGAGGTAAACAAAGACCCGGAAGAACTGCCCTGTATACATGACTTAACCGCCTCTTTACTGCGCTCCCCCTCGTTAGGGAGGGTGTCCACACCCTTTCTCTCCAGGTGTGCCTCTCTGCCTTGCTTCTGTCTTAACTGAACAAACTGTTTCTCTGTGTGCTTTCCCACTTGTTGTTGTGCTATGTCTCTAATAATAAACTTTGTACCTCTTTTTACAGTCTTGCCTCTGTGAGAAATGCATTTTTCAGTGGGGGCAAGAGCCAGGGGTTGTGGTGGCTGGGATTCCTTGTTTTCATCCAGGCTCCCCAGGTTCAATTCCTGGGCAGGGCATTAAGATCTCGCTTCATATCACCTCTCGCTGCTGCTTCTCCGAGATCACAAGGACCTGAATTTAAGGGAAAGATGACGTTCCAAAGTAGGAGGCCCTCATTCTACAGAAACCTGAGATGATTTAAGATATTTTAGTATATACGTTACCACCCTTCTGTTGATTTAAATGAGTGCCATGACTGTCCTAGTTTGATCTCAAAGGGTCAAACACAAGGGAGGAGCTACTGACGCAAGCCTGATGTCTAGTCAGAGATTGAGGAAGAAGGTGGCCTCCCCACTTCTCTTTGGTTCTAAAAATGTAGACCACTTAATCCTTGGGGCAGAGCGCCCTCGCCTGCCCGCTTGTATCCTTCACAAGCATCCTATACTAAAAAATCTACTTCTTGCCTATCACTTTGCCTCTCGCTGAATTCCTCCTCTGCTGAGACAGAAAGAACCTGAGTCTCAGTAAGTCCAGACACCAGGCGAGTGATGCTACTTAAAAGACTGTGGGTTCGAGTCCCATACTGAGTTTGGCTGGGTTCCAGTCCTGGCCTGTGGGTTCAAGTCCCGATCTGAGGTGCACAGTTTCATTCCCAGTGTAAAGATCTGTGCATCCCCCCCAGCCAGTCAATTCCGCACACCATCTCCCAAGAACCTCAGATCCAGGACTGTCAGGGCAGAGGCTCTCCTCTTGCTTATCTGTAACTTCCCACGCCCACAGTGAGGGGCATCTTTTGCCCCATCCCTTACAGTGAATTTTTCCCTTGCATTTCTACGTACAGTTTGCATTCCATTCTACAAGACTCTTGCATCCAAAATAACTGAATTTGAATAGATTATGACTGACCTTCTGGGCTGTACAAATCTGTGGGCTTAGACAATGCATAGTGACAGGTATCCAGCCTAAAGTACCACATGGAATACCGTAACAGGGAAGAGCCAATTTTGAGTCCATGTTGGATATGTTTCTTTGACTTTAGCCTTTGCTTTTCATTGCTTTTGTTATTATAATCATACATAACGGCTCCCCAGCTGTGAATGGCTGCAAGAAGGAAGAAATTAACCCATCCCTTCTCTGAGGCTGGCCATTCCAGGAGATGTTTTGCAAGACTGATGGCTCTTTTTACTTTACTTCCTCACCGCCTCGCCCTCTCTGATTCTATAAAAGAAACTGGCATCCAGACCCCGATAAGATGGTTTGTTTGGGCCCCTAGTCTGCCATCTTCTCAGTCTGCCGGATTTAATTATCCTTCTATTTCTGGTGCAAAGAGGGAAACACCCTTACAAATGGAGATTTCTGTATTGTAAATGTCCCTCACAGAAGGGCAATCTCTACTCAGTTTTCTGAGATTTTTTTTTTTTTGAATCAGACTGAAATAATCCTTATGCGAAGGAGGCATAATTTGGGGTGGCATATTCTACTCGCCTTGACGTGGATGTACCTCAAGTTGCTTATGCATTCATCTACTGAAGGATATCCTGATTTATTCAAGTTTTTAGCCATTATGAGTAGTGCTGCTGTGCACAATTGCATGCTTGTTTGCATTTGGACATCGATTTTCAAAGCAGTTGCCTAAATACTGGAAGCACGATTGTTGGATCCCAACGTGAGACTTGTTTAGTTTTGGAAAAAACTGCCAAACTGTTCATCCCACCTGTAAGCATGGAGAGTTACTGCTGTTCCTCCCCCTCCAGCAATCGATATTGTCATCTATTTGGAATTTAGCCGTCCTAATAGGTGTGGTGTGATATCTCATGATTTTAATGTGTAATTCCCTAATGGTATGTGACGTTGAGCATATTTTCGTATGATTCTTACTATCTGTATCTTTTTTGGCCACGTGTCTGTTCAGATCCTTACCCATTTTTTTTTTTTAATGGGGTTGTTTTAGAGGTCTTTGTTCTCCTTAGGAGCTGCTGGGAGGTGATGTCGCTGAAGGAAAAGGTGAGGAAAAGTGGGGAGAAGGTTCCTGTGCGTGGCTGACCGCTGAGGGTGTCTGTCTTCAGAGGACCCAGGAGAGGAAGGGCTTGATGTAGAAAACTTGGTTTTTTTGTGTGTGCAGTGTTGTTCTTTGGCGTGTGGCGGCTGGTTTTCCCAGCACCGTTTATTGAGGGGACTGTCCTTTCCCTGGTGTATGTTCTTGGCTCCTTTCTTGTGAATCAACTGAGCACATGCCCGTAGATTTATTTCTGGGTCTCTGTCCTGTTCCTCTGGTCCAAGTGCCTGTTTTTGTGCCTATTCCACACTGTTTTGGTGACTGTAGCTTCATAATGTAGTGTGAAGTCAGGGAGCGAGGTGCCTGCAGTCTGTTCTTTCTGAGAATCCCTTTGGGTGTTCAGGGGACACAATGTTAGGAACATTTGTTTTGTTTCTATGAGAAATGCCATTGGAGTTTTGAACAGGCTTGCTTTGCATTTGAACATTGCTTTGGGTAGAATGGACATTTTAATAACATTAATTGTTTGCATCCATGAGCACAGGATATCTTCCCGTTGTTTGTGTCTGTTCAGTTTCTTTTATCAATGTTTTACAGTTTTCAGTGTGCAGGTCTTTCAAGTCCTTGGTTACATTTATTCCTAGTTATCTTTTTGGAAGCAATTGTGACTGAGATTGCTTTTTAAATTTCAGACAACTGATTTTTGTGTATTGATTTTGTATCCTGCAGCTTTGCTGAATTCATTTATTAGTTGTAACAGTTTTTTGGTGGTTTGATGTGGAAAACTAGAATTCAGATATTCCACTGTTTCATCTACATCCAGGTCATCCACAGCACCCAGGACACAGTGGCTCCTAATATAATCTTCCCATGGTGCCTGTTAATAACGCGTGGATTCCTACAAGAAAGATGAGCGTCACCACTTTAGGTGAATCGCATCTGGTTAAGGCTTGGCTTCTATAATGAAGTTTGATGTCTTCTCTGCATTTTTGGGGCATGGTTTTGACATGGTACTTTTGAAAAGTAATTTACTTCCCAGTAATTTCAAGTGTATAAAAAAACTGTAAGTAGCAGTACAAAACACGCCACCTCACATCAAATGCTCCAGTGTGTTTTACGCAATACTGGGCCCCTCTCCCAGGGAACCGGCACATAAAGCCCCAAAGACGAAATTTTATGGTTCCACCTTATAATCCTATCCACGGGCCCACTTCAACATTCACTGTTTCCCCAACTCTATGGAAATGTCTTTTCCCATTCTGATCCAGTTTTCTTTTTCTGAAACCATTACTGAGACTTTCCCTCATTTTCGAAACCTTTATGGATTTAAAGCACATGAGATGAGTATGATCTGGGTGACCTTTTCTGCATGACCTCTTTGACTTAGAATGTTTTCAGTGTTCATCCATGTTCTAATGTGTATCATCAGTGCTTCATTCATTTTTTTCATTGTGATTAAAAATAACATTTACCATTTAAACCATTCTGAGTATACAGTTCTGTGGCATTAACTGCATTCACATTGTTGTACAAATATTCTCACCATCCATCTCCTGGACTGATTCATTTTCCGCATGGGAAACTCTATCAATTTTTCTACATTTTTGCCAAAATTTGTTATTTTCAATTTTCTTGATTATAGGCCTTCTAGTGTTTGTGGAGGGGTATGGTGTTGTGGTATTAATGTGCATTTCCATCGTGACTAACGATGTTTAACATCTCTTCAGGTGTTTGTTGACCATTTGTATGTCTTATCTGGAGAGGGGTCTTTTCAAGTCCGTTTTCCATTTAAAAAATTGGGTTGTCTGCCGGGGCCTGCAGCTCCCCTGGCCCAAGCTGGGTCCCACCAAGAGCTCCTGCTGGCGGCCTTGGTCTCGGTGAGTCCAGCGTGGAGCGGTCTCCGCGCCGTAGGGGCCCGCGCGCCAGGGCATCGCTAGTGGACTCGCAGGGGCGCCGCTTCCTGCTTCGCGCTCGCAGGAGAGGAGACGCCCGGCCCCCAGCGCCCGTGTCCGGAGCGCCGAGCCAGTGCTGTGCTGCGCGGACGCGGCGCCGGCGGGGCGGGTCTTGCCCGGCATTGGCTGCGGCTCACCTGAGCGCCGCGGCGGTCCGCGCGTTTCTCCGGGAAGTGGGCGTCCCGGCCAGAGCTCACCTGGCGCGGGGCGTTCTCGGGGCTCCTCGCCGTCGACCCCCGGCGAACCGGCGCGGGTGTAAGGAGCCAGCGCGCGGCGGCTGGGAACGACTCCTCCCGTGGGTCCCTGGCACCCCAGCGGCATCCGAGCGCGGAGCGGAAGGCCGCGGACCGCAGGTAAGGGGACAGGGTCTCGTGGGCATGGGTGGAGGAGGGAACCACGACTCACACCAGACATGTTTGGCACAGTCGCGGCCAGACATGTGCCTGGCTGCCAAAGGAAGGGCTCCTCTTCGAGGAGAGGCTTTGAGGAGAGTTTTACAAAACATCTGCTGGTGTAAAGCTCACTCCCACGAGGTTTTCCAAAGTAGCCAAGTGCCCCACGCGAGGTCTTGGTACGTGCTAGGGTACGGGTTAGTGTTAGGGTATGGGTTAGGATTAGGGTACGGGTTAGGGTAAGATTTAGGGTCAGGGTTAGGGTAAGGTTTATGGTTAGGGATAGGGAACGGGTACGGTTTAGGGTACGGGTTAGGGTACGACAATGGGTTAGGGTTAGGGTACGGGTTAGGGCACGGGTTAGTGTTCGTGTATGGGTTAGACTTAGGGAATGGGAATGGGTTAGGGTTAGGGAACGGGTACGATTTAGGGTACATGTTAGGGTACGAAAACGGGTTAGCGTACGTGTTATGGTACGGGATAGTGTTAGTGTACAGGTTAGGATTAGGGAACGGGTTAGGTTAGGGGTTAGGGTACGGGATAGGGTTAGGGTACGGGATAGGGTTGGGTTAGGGTTAGGGTTAGGGTACGGGATAGGGTTAGGGTTAGGGTTAGGGTTAGGGTTAGGGTTAGGGGTTAGGGTTAGGGGTAGGGTTAGGGTTAGGGGTTAGGGTTAGGGTTAGGGTTAGGGGTAGGTTTAGGGTTAGGGTTAGGGTTAGGGGTAGGGGTAGGGTTAGGGGACGGGGACGGTTTAGGGTCCAGGTGAGGGTACGACAACGCTTTAGGGGGAGAGTACGTGTGAGGGCGTGGGTTAGTGTTAGCGTACGGGTTAGGATTAGGGGACGGGTGAGGGTAAGGCTTCGGGGAAGGTTTAGGGTTAGGGTTCGGGCTAGGGTTAGGGTTAGGGGACGGGGACTGTTTAGGGTCCAGGTGAGGGTACAACAACGGTTTAGGGTGAGCGTACGTGTGAGGGCACGGGTTAGTGTTAGCATACGGGTTAGGATTAGGGGACGGGTGAGTGTAAGGCTTCGGGGAAGTGTTAGGGTTAGGGTTCGGGTTAGGGGATAGGGACGCTTTAGGGTCCTGGTGAGGGTACGAAAACGCTTTAGGGTGAGCGTACGTGTGAGGGCACGGGTTAGTGTTAGCGTACAGGTTAGGATTAGGGGACGGGTGAGGTCAAGGCTTCGGGGTGGGTTAGGGTTAGGGTTCGGGCTAGGGTTAGGGTTAGGGGCCGGGGACGGTTTAGGGTCCAGGTGAGGGTACGACAACGCTTTCGGGGTAGCGTACGTGTGAGGGCACGGGTTAGTGTTAGCATACGTGTTAGGATTAGGGGACGGGTGAGGATAAGGCTTCGGGGAAGGGTTAGGGTTAGGTTTTGGGCTAGTGTTAGGGTTAGGGGACGGGGACGGTTTAGGGTCCAGTTGAGGGTACGACAACGCTTTAGGGTGAGCGTACATGTGAGGGCACGGGTTAGTGTTAGCGAACGGGTTAGGATTAGGGGACGGGTGAGGGTAAGGCTTCAGGGAACGGTTAGGGTTAGGGTTCGGGTTAGAGGACAGGGACTCTTTAGGTTCCAGGTGGGGGTACGACAACGGTTTAGGGTGAGCGTACGTGTGATGGCACGGGTTAGTGTTAGCGTACGGGTTAGGATTAGGGGACGGGTGAGGGTAAGGCTTCGGGGAAGGGTTAGGGTTAGGGGACGGGGACGGTTTAGGGTCCAGGTGAGGGTACGACAACGCTTTAGGGTGAGCGTACGTGTGAGGGCACGGGTTAGTGTTAGCGTACGGGTTAGGATTAGGGGACGGGTGAGGGTAAGGCTTCGGGGAAGGTTTAGGGTTAGGGTTCGGGCTAGGGTTAGGGTTAGGGGACGGGGACTGTTTAGGGTCCAGGTGAGGGTACGACAACGCTTTAGGGTGAGCGTACGTGTGAGGGCACGGGTTACCGTTAGCGTACGGGTTAGGATTAGGGGACGGGTGAGTGTAAGGCTTGGGGAAGTGTTAGTGTTAGGGTTCGGGCTAGGGTTAGGGTTAGGGGAAGGGGACGGTTTAGGGTCCAGGTGAGGGAACGACAACGCTTTAGGGTGAGCGTACGTGTGAGGGCACGGGTTAGTGTTAGCGTACGGGTTCGGATTAGGGGACGGGTGAGGGTAAGGCTTCGAGGAAGTGTTAGAGTTAGGGCTCGGGCTAGGGTTAGGGTTAGGGGACGGGGACGGTTTAGGGTCCAGGTGAGGGTACGACAACACTTTAGCCTGAGCATACGTGTGAGGGCACGGGTTAGTGTTAGCGTATGGGTTCGGATTAGGGGACGGTGAGGGTAAGGTTTCGGGGAATGGTTAGGGTTAGGGGACGGGGACGGTTTAGGGTCCAGGTGAGGGTACGACAACGCTTTAGGGTGAGCGTACGTGTGAGGGCACGGGTTAGTGTTAGCGTACGGGTTCGGATTAGGGGACGGGTGAGGGTAAGGCTTCGGGGAAGGGTTAGTGTTAGGGTTCGGGCTAGGGTTAAGGTTAGGGGACGGGGACGGTTTAGGGTCCAGGTGAGGGTACGACAACGGTTCAGGGCGAGCGTACGTGTGAGGGCAGGGGTTAGTGTTAGCGTACGGGTTCGGATTAGGAGATGGGTGAGAGTAACGCTTCGGGGAAGGGTTAGGGTTAGGGTTCGGGCTAGGGTTAGGGTTAGGGGACGGGGACGGTTTAGGGTCCAGGTGAGGGTACGACAACGCTTTAGGGTGAGCGTACGTGTGAGGGCACGGGTTAGTGTTAGCGTACGGGTTAGGATTAGGGGACGGGTGAGGGTAAAGCTTTGGGGAAGGTTTAGGATTAGGGTTCGGGCTTGGGTTAGGCTTAGGGGACGGGGACGGTTTAGGGTCCAGGTGAGGGTACGACAGCGCTTTAGGGTGAGCTACGTGTGAGGGCACGGGTTAGTGTTAGCGAACGGGTTAGGTTTAGGGGACGGGTGAGGGTAAGGCTTCGGGGAAGGGTTAGGGTTAGGGTTCGAGTTAGAGGACAGGGACTCTTTAGGTTCCAGGTGAGGGTACGACAACGGTTTAGGGTGAGCGTACGTGTGATGGCACGGGTTAGTTTAGCGTACGGGTTAGGATTAGGGGACGGGTGAGGGTAAGGCTTCGGGGAAGGGTTAGGGTTAGGGGACGGGGACGGTTTAGGGTTCAGGTGAGGGTATGACAACGCTTTAAGGTGAGCGTACGTGTGAGGGCACGGGTTAGTGTTAGCGTACGGGTTAGGATTAGGGGACGGGTTAGGGTAAGGCTTCGGGGAAGGTTTAGGGTTAGGGTTCGGGCTAGGGTTAGGGTTAGGGGACGGGGACGGTTTAGGGTCCAGGTGAGGGTACAACAACGGTTTAGGGTGAGCGTACGTGTGAGGGCACGGGTTAGTGTTAGCGTACGGGTTAGGATTAGGGGACGGGTGAGTGTAAGGCTTCGGGGAAGGGTTAGGGTTAGGGTTCGGCTAGGGTTAGGCTTAGGGGACGGGGACGGTTTAGGGTCCAGGTGAGGGTACGACAACGGTTCAGGGTGAGCGTACGTGTGAGGGCACGGGTTCATGCTAGCGAACGGGTTAGGATTAGGTGACGGGTGAGGTTAAGGCTTCTGGGAAGTGTTAGGGTTAGGGTTCGGGTTAGGGGATAGGGACGCTTTAGAGTCCTGGTGAGGGTACGAAAACGCTTTAGAGTGAGCGTACATGTGAGGGCACGGGTTAGTGTTAGCGTACGGGTTCGGATTAGGGGACGGGTGAGGGTAAGGCTTCGGGGAAGGGTTAGTGTTAGGGTTCGGGCTAGGGTTAGGGTTAGGGTTAGGGGACGGTTTAGGGTTCAGGTGAGGGTACGACAACGGTTCAGGGCGAGCGTACGTGTGAGAGCAGGGGTTAGTGTTAGCGTACGGGTTCGGATTAGGAGATGGGTGAGAGTAAGGCTTCGGGGAAGGGTTAGGGTTAGGGTACGCGCTAGGGATAGGTTTAGGGGACGGGGAAGGTTTAGGGTCCAGGTGAGGGTACGACAACGCTTTAGGGTGAGCGTACGTGTGAGGGCACGGGTTACTGTTAGCGTACGGGTTAGGATTAGGGGACGGGTGAGTGTAAGGCTTGGGGAAGTGTTAGTGTTAGGGTTCGGGCTAGGGTTAGGGTTAGGGGACGGGGGCGGTTTAGGGTCCAGGTGAGGGTACACAATGGTTCAGTGCGAGCGTACGTGTGCGGGCACGGGTTAGTGTTAGCGTACGGGTTCGGATTAGCGGACGGGTGAGTGTAAGGTTTCGGGGAAGTGTTAGGGTTAGGGGACGCGGACGGTTTAGGGTCCAGGTGAGGGTACGACAACGCTTTAGGGTGAGCGTACGTGTGAGGGCACATGTTAGTGTTAGCGTACGGGTTAGGATTAGGGGACGGGTGAGGGTAAGGCTTCGGGGAAGGGTTAGGGTTAGGGTTCGGGCTAGGGTTAGGGTTAGGGGACGGGGACGGTTTAGGGTCCAGGTGAGGGTACGACAACGCTTTAGGCTGAGCGTACGTGTGAGGGCACGGGTTAGTCTTAGCGTACGGGTTAGGATTACGGGACGGGTGAGGGTAAGGCTTCAGGGAAGGGTTAGGGTTAGGGTTCGGGCTAGGGTTAGGGTTAGGGGACGGGGACGGTTTAGGGTCCAGGTGAGGGTACGACAACGCTTTAGGGTGAGTGTACGTGTGAGGGCACGGGTTAGTGTTAGCGTACGGGTTAGGATTAGGGGACGGGTGAGGGTAAGGCTTCGGGGAAGTGTTAGGGTTAGGGTTCGGGCTAGGGTTAGGGTTAGGGGACGGGGACGGTTTAGGGTCCAGGTGAGGGTACGACAACGCTTTAGGGGGAGCGTACGTGTGAGGGCACGGCTTAGTGTTAGCGAACGGGTTCGGATTAGGGGACGGGTGAGGGTCAGGCTTCGGGGAAGGGTTAGGGTTAGGGTTCGGTCTAGGGTTAGGCTTAGTGGACGGTGACGGTTTAGGGTCCAGGTGAGGGTACGACAACGCTTTAGGGTGAGCGTACGTGTGCGGGCACGGGTTAGTGTTAGCGTACGGGTTAGAATTAGGGGACGGGTGAGGGTAAGGCTTCGGGGAAGGGTTAGGGTTAGGGTTAGGGTTAGGTTTAGGGGACGGGGACGGTTTAGGGGAGAGGTTAGGGTACGACAACGGTTTAGGGTGAGCTTACGTGTGAGGGCATGGGTTAGTGTTAGCGTACGGGTTAGGATTAGGGGACGGGTTAGTGTAAGGCTTCGGGCAAGGGTTAGGGTTACGGTTAGGGTTAGGGTTAGGGGACGGGGACGGTTTTGGGGAGCTTAGGGTATGACAACGGTTTAGGGAGAGCGTACGTGTGAGGTCACGGTTTAGTGTTAGCGTACGGGTTAAGATTAGGGGACGGGTGAGTGTAAGGCTTCGGGGAAGGGTTAGGTTTAGGGTTCGGGCTAGGGTTAGGGATAGGGGACGGGGACGGTTTAGGGTCCAGGTGAGGGTACGACAACGCTTTAGGGTGAGCGTACCTGTGAGGGCACGGGTTAGTGTTAGCGTACGGATTAGGATTAGGGGACAGGTGAGGGTAAGGCTTTGGGGAAGGGTTAGGGTTAGGGCTCGGACTAGGGTTAGGGTTAGGGGATGGGGACGGTTTAGGGTTCAGGTTAGGGTACGACAACGCTTTAGGGTGAGCGTACGTGTGAGGGCACGGGTTGGTGTTAGCGTACGGGTTAGGATTAGGGGACGGGTGAGGGTAAGGCTTCGGGGAAGGGTTAGGGTTAGTGTTCGGGCTAGGGTTAGGGTTAGGGGACGGGGACGGTTTAGGGTCCAGGTGAGGGTACGACAACGCTTTTGGGTGAGCGTACGTGTGAGGGCATGGGGTAGTGTTAGCGTACGGGTTAGGATTAGGGGACTGGTGAGGGTAAGGCTACGGGGAAGGGTTAGGGTTAGGGTTCGGGTTAGAGGACGGGGACGCTTTAGGTTCCAGGTGAGGGTACGACAACGGTTTAGGGGGAGCGTACGTGTGAGGGCACGGGTTAATGTTAGCCTATGGGTTAGGATTAGGGGACGGGTCTCGGTAAGGCTTTGGGGAATGGTTAGGTTTAGGGTTAGGGTTCGGGCTAGGGTTAGGGTTAGGGGACGGGTACGGTTTAGGGTCCAGGTGAGGGTACCATAACGGTTTAGGGTGTGCGTACGTGTGAGGGCACGGGTTAGTGTTAGCGTACGGGTTAGGATTGGGGGACGGGTGTGGGTAAGGCTTCGGGGAAAGGTTAGTGTTAGGGTCAGGCTAGGGTTAGGGTTAGGGTTCAGGGACGGTTTAGGGTCCAGGTGAGGGTACAACAACGGTTTAGGGTGAGCGTACGTGTGAGGGCACGGGTTAGTGTTAGCGTACGGGTTAGGATTAGGGGACGGGTGAGTGTAAGGCTTCGGGGAAGGGTTAGGGTTAGGGTTCGGGTTAGGGGATAGGGACGCTTTAGGGTCCTGGTGAGGGTACGAAAACGCTTTAGGGTGAGCGTACGTGTGAGGGCACGGGTTAGTGTTAGCGTACGGGTTAGGATTAGGGTACGGGTGAGGGTAAGGCTTCGGGGAAGGGTTAGGGTTAGGGTTCGGGCTAGGGTTAGGGTTAGGGGCCGGGGACGGTTTAGGGTCCAGGTGAGGGTACGACAACGCTTTCGGGGTAGCGTACGTGTGAGGGCACGGGTTGGTGTTACCGTACGGATTAGGATTAGGGGACGGATGAGGGTAAGGCTTTGGGAAAGGGTTAGGGATAGGGTTAGGGCTAGGGTTAGGGTTAGGGGACGGGGACGGTTTAGGGTCCAGGTGAGGGTACGACAACGCTTTAGGGGGAGAGTACGTGTGAGGGCGTGGGTTAGTGTTAGCGTACGGGTTAGGATTAGGGGACGGGTGAGTGTCAGGGTTCGGGGAAGGGTTAGGGCTAGGGTTCGGGCTAGGGTGAGGGTTAGGGTACGCGGACGGTTTAGCGTGCAGGTGATGGTTCGACAACGCTTTAGGGTGAGCGTACGTGTGAGGGCACATTTTAGTGTTAACGTACGGGTTAGGATTAGGGGACGGGTGAGGGTAAGGCTAAGGGGAAGTCTTAGGGTTAGGGTTCGGGCTAGGGTTAGGCTTAGGGGACGGGGACGGTTTAGGGTCCAGGTGAGGGTACGACAACGCTTTAGGGCGAGCGTACGTGTGAGGGCACGGGTTAGTGTTAGCGTACGGGTTCGGATTAGGGGACGGGTGAGGGTCAGGCTTCGGGGAATGGTTAGGGTTAGGGTTCGGGCTAGGGTTAGGGTTAGGGGACGGGGACGGTTTAGGGTCCAGGTGAGGGTACGACAACGCTTTAGGGTGAGCGTACGTGTGAGGGCACGGGTTAGTCTTAGCGTACGGGTAAGGATTACGGGACGGGTGTGGGTAAGGCTTCAGGGAAGGGTTAGGGTTAGGGTTCGGGCTAGGCTTAGGTTTAGGGGACGGGAATGGTTTAGCGTCCAGGTGAGGGTACGACAACGCTTTAGGGTGAGCGTACGTGTGAGGGCATGGGTTAGTGTTAGCGTACGGGTTAGGATTGGGGGACGGGTGAGGGTAAGGTTTCAGGGAAGGGTTAGGGTTAGGTTCAGGCTAGGGTTAGGGTTAGGGGCGGGGACAGTTTAGGGTCCAGGTGAGTGTACGACAACGCTTTAGGGTGAGCGTACGTGTGAGGGCACGGGTTAGTGTTAGCGTACGGGTTAGGATTAGGGGACGGGTGAGTGTAAGGCTTCAGGGAAGTGTTAGGGTTAGTGTTCGGGCTAGGGTTAGGGTTAGGGGACGGGGACGGTTTAGGGTCCAGGTGAGGGTACGACAACGCTTTAGGGGGAGCGTACGTGTGAGGGCACGGGTTACTGTTAGCGTACTGGTTAGGATTACGGGACGGGTGAGGGTAAGGCTTCGGGGAAGTGTTAGTGTTAGGGTTCGGGCCAGGGTTAGGGTTAGGGGACGGGGACGGTTTAGGGTCCAGGTGAGGGTACGACAAAGCTTTCGGTGGAGCGTACGTGCGAGGGCACAGGTTAGTGTTAGCGTACGGGTTAGGATTAGGGGACGGGTGAGCGTCACGCTTCGGGGAAGTGTTCGGGTAGGGTTCGGGCTAGGGTTAGGGTTAGGGGCTGGGGACGGTTTAGGGTCCAGGTGAGGGTACGACAACGCTTTCGGAGTAGCGTACGTGTGAGGGCACGGGTTAGTGTTAGCGTACGTGTTTGGATTGGGGACGGGTGAGTGTCAGGCTTCGGGGAAGGGCTAGGGTTAGGGTTCGGGCTAGAGTTAGGGTTAGGGGACGGGGACGGTTTAGGGTCCAGGTGAGGGTACGACAACGCTTTAGGGGGAGCGTACGTGTGAGGGCGCGGGTTAGTGTTAGCGTACGGGATAGGATTAGGGCACGGGTGAGGGTCAGGCTTCAGGGAAGGGTTAGGGTTAGGGTTCGGTGTACAGTTAGGGTTAGGGGACGGGGATGGTTTAGGGTCCAGGTGAGGGTACGACAACGCTTTCGGGGGAGCGTACGTGTGAAGGCGCGGTTTAGTGTTAGCGTACGGGTTAGGATTAGGGGACAGGTGAGGGTCACGCTTCGGGGAAGGGTTAGGGTTAGGTTTAGGGTTAGGGTTAGGGTCAGGGGACGGGGACGGTTTAGGTTCCAGGTGAGGGTACGACAACGCTTTCGGGGGAGCGTACGTGTGAGGGCGCGGTTTAGTGTTAGCGTACGGGTTAGGTTTAGGGGACGGGTGAGCGTCACGCTTCGGGGAAGTGTTCGGGTAGGGTTCGGGCTAGGGTTAGGGTTAAGGGATGGGGACGGTTTAGGGTCTAGGTGAGGGTACGACAACGCTTTCTGGGGAGCGTACGTGTAAGGGCGCGGGTTAGTGTTAGAGTACGGAGTAGGATTAGGGGACGGGTGAGGGTCAGGCTTCGGGGAAGGGTTAGGGTTAGGGTGCGGGCTAGGGTTAGGGTTAGGGAACGGGGACGGTTTAGTGTCCAGGGGAGGGTACGACAACGCTTCAGCGGGAGCGTACGTGTGAGGGCGTGGGTTATTGTCAGCGTACGGGTTAGGATTAGGGGACCCGTGAGTGTGAGGCTTCGGGGAAGGGTTAGGTTTAGGGTTCGGGCTAGGGTAAGGGTTAGGGTACAGGGACGGTTTAGGGTCCAGGTGAGGGTACGACAACGCTTTCTGGGGAGCGTACGTGTGAGGGCGCGGGTTAGTGGTAGCGTACAGGTTAGGATTAGGGGACGGGTGAGGGTCAGGCTTCGGGGAAGGTTTAGGGTTAGGGTTGGGGCTAGGGTTAGGGTTAGGGGACGGGGACGGTTTAGGGTTCAGGTGAGGGTACGACAACGCTTTAGGGGGAGCGTACGTGTGAGGGAGCGGGTTAGTGTTAGCGTACGGTTAGGATTAGGGGACGGGTGAGGGTCAGTCTTCGGGGAAGTGTTAGGGTTAGGGTTTGGGCTATGGTTAGGGTTAGGGGGCGGGCATGGTTAGGGTCCAGGTGAGGGTACGACAACGCTTTAAGGGGAGCGTACGTGTGAGGGCGCGGGTTAGTGTTAGCGTACGGGTTAGGATTAGGGGACGGGTGAGGGTCAGGCTTCGGGGAAGGGTTAGGGTTAGGGTTCGGGCTAGGGTTAGGGTTAGGGGACGGGGACGGTTTAGGGTACAGGTGAGGGTACGACAACGCTTTAGGGGGAGCGTTCGTGTGAGGGCACGGGGTAGTGTTAGCGTACAGTTTATGATTAGGGGACGGGTGAGGGTCAGGCTTCGGGGAAGGTTTAGGGTTAGGGTTCGGGCTAGGGTTAGGGTTAGGGGCCGGGGACGGTTTAGGGTCCAGGTGAGGTTACGACAACGCTTTAGGGGGAGCGTACGTGTGAGGGCGCGTGTTAGTGTTAGTGTACGGGTTACGATTAGGCGACGGGTGAGGGTCAGGCTTCGGGGAAGGTTTAGGGTTAGGGTTCGGGCTACGGTTAGGGTTAGGGGACGGGGACGGTATAGGGTCCAGGTGAGGGTACGACAACGCTTTAGGGGGAGAGTACGTGTGAGGGCGTGGGTTAGTGTTAGCGTACGGGTTAGGATTAGGGGACGGGTGAGTGTCAGGGTTCGGGGAAGGGTTAGGGCTAGGGTTCGGGCTAGGGTGAGGGTTAGGGTACGCGGACGGTTTAGCGTGCAGGTGAGGGTTCGACAACGCTTTAGGGTGAGCGTACGTGTGAGGGCACGGGTTAGTGTTAACATACGGGTTAGGATTAGGGGACGGGTGAGGGTAAGGCTAAGGGGAAGTCTTAGGGTTAGGGTTCGGGCTAGGGTTAGGCTTAGGGGACAGGGACGGTTTAGGGTCCAGGTGAGGGTACGACAACGCTTTAGGGTGAGCGTACGTGTGAGGGCACGGGTTACTGTTAGCGTACTCGTTAGGATTAGGGGACGGGTGAGGGTAAGGCTTCGGGGAAGAATTAGTTTTAGGGTTCGGGCTAGGGTTAGGGTTAGGGGACGGGGACGGTTTAGGGTCCAGGTGAGGGTACGACAAAGCTTTCGGTGGAGCGTACGTGCGAGGGCACGGGTTAGTGTTAGCGTACGGGTTAGGATTAGGAGACGGGTGAGGGTCAGGCTTCGGGGAAGTGTTCGGGTAGGGTTCGGGCTAGGGTTAGGGATAGGGGCCGGGGACGGTTTAGCGTCCAGGTGAGGGTACGACAACGCTTTCGGGGTAGCGTACGTGTGAGGGCACGGGTTAGTGTTAGCGTACTTGTTTGGATTAGGGGACGGGTGAGGGTCAGGCTTCGGGGAAGGGTTAGGGTTAGGGTTCGGGCTAGGGTTAGGGTTAGGGGCCGGGGACGGTTTAGGGTCCAGGTGAGGGTACGACAACGCTTTCGGGGTAGCGTACGTGTGAGGGCACGGGTTGGTGTTACCGTACGGATTAGGATTAGGGGACGGATGAGGGTAAGGCTTTGGGAAAGGGTTAGGGATAGGGTTAGGGCTAGGGTTAGGGTTAGGGGACGGGGACGGTTTAGGGTCCAGGTGAGGGTACGACAACGCTTTAGGGGGAGAGTACGTGTGAGGGCGTGGGTTAGTGTTAGCGTACGGGTTAGGATTAGGGGACGGGTGAGTGTCAGGGTTCGGGGAAGGGTTAGGGCTAGGGTTCGGGCTAGGGTGAGGGTTAGGGTACGCGGACGGTTTAGCGTGCAGGTGATGGTTCGACAACGCTTTAGGGTGAGCGTACGTGTGAGGGCACATTTTAGTGTTAACGTACGGGTTAGGATTAGGGGACGGGTGAGGGTAAGGCTAAGGGGAAGTCTTAGGGTTAGGGTTCGGGCTAGGGTTAGGCTTAGGGGACGGGGACGGTTTAGGGTCCAGGTGAGGGTACGACAACGCTTTAGGGCGAGCGTACGTGTGAGGGCACGGGTTAGTGTTAGCGTACGGGTTCGGATTAGGGGACGGGTGAGGGTCAGGCTTCGGGGAATGGTTAGGGTTAGGGTTCGGGCTAGGGTTAGGGTTAGGGGACGGGGACGGTTTAGGGTCCAGGTGAGGGTACGACAACGCTTTAGGGTGAGCGTACGTGTGAGGGCACGGGTTAGTCTTAGCGTACGGGTAAGGATTACGGGACGGGTGTGGGTAAGGCTTCAGGGAAGGGTTAGGGTTAGGGTTCGGGCTAGGCTTAGGTTTAGGGGACGGGAATGGTTTAGCGTCCAGGTGAGGGTACGACAACGCTTTAGGGTGAGCGTACGTGTGAGGGCATGGGTTAGTGTTAGCGTACGGGTTAGGATTGGGGGACGGGTGAGGGTAAGGTTTCAGGGAAGGGTTAGGGTTAGGTTCAGGCTAGGGTTAGGGTTAGGGGCGGGGACAGTTTAGGGTCCAGGTGAGTGTACGACAACGCTTTAGGGTGAGCGTACGTGTGAGGGCACGGGTTAGTGTTAGCGTACGGGTTAGGATTAGGGGACGGGTGAGTGTAAGGCTTCAGGGAAGTGTTAGGGTTAGTGTTCGGGCTAGGGTTAGGGTTAGGGGACGGGGACGGTTTAGGGTCCAGGTGAGGGTACGACAACGCTTTAGGGGGAGCGTACGTGTGAGGGCACGGGTTACTGTTAGCGTACTGGTTAGGATTACGGGACGGGTGAGGGTAAGGCTTCGGGGAAGTGTTAGTGTTAGGGTTCGGGCCAGGGTTAGGGTTAGGGGACGGGGACGGTTTAGGGTCCAGGTGAGGGTACGACAAAGCTTTCGGTGGAGCGTACGTGCGAGGGCACAGGTTAGTGTTAGCGTACGGGTTAGGATTAGGGGACGGGTGAGCGTCACGCTTCGGGGAAGTGTTCGGGTAGGGTTCGGGCTAGGGTTAGGGTTAGGGGCTGGGGACGGTTTAGGGTCCAGGTGAGGGTACGACAACGCTTTCGGAGTAGCGTACGTGTGAGGGCACGGGTTAGTGTTAGCGTACGTGTTTGGATTGGGGACGGGTGAGTGTCAGGCTTCGGGGAAGGGCTAGGGTTAGGGTTCGGGCTAGAGTTAGGGTTAGGGGACGGGGACGGTTTAGGGTCCAGGTGAGGGTACGACAACGCTTTAGGGGGAGCGTACGTGTGAGGGCGCGGGTTAGTGTTAGCGTACGGGATAGGATTAGGGCATGGGTGAGGGTCAGGCTTCAGGGAAGGGTTAGGGTTAGGGTTCGGTGTACAGTTAGGGTTAGGGGACGGGGATGGTTTAGGGTCCAGGTGAGGGTACGACAACGCTTTCGGGGGAGCGTACGTGTGAAGGCGCGGTTTAGTGTTAGCGTACGGGTTAGGATTAGGGGACAGGTGAGGGTCACGCTTCGGGGAAGGGTTAGGGTTAGGTTTAGGGTTAGGGTTAGGGTCAGGGGACGGGGACGGTTTAGGTTCCAGGTGAGGGTACGACAACGCTTTCGGGGGAGCGTACGTGTGAGGGCGCGGTTTAGTGTTAGCGTACGGGTTAGGTTTAGGTGACGTGTGAGGGTCAGGCTTCGGGGAAGTGTTCGGGTAGGGTTCGGGCTAGGGTTAGGGTTAAGGGATGGGGACGGTTTAGGGTCTAGGTGAGGGTACGACAACGCTTTCTGGGGAGCGTACGTGTAAGGGCGCGGGTTAGTGTTAGAGTACGGAGTAGGATTAGGGGACGGGTGAGGGTCAGGCTTCGGGGAAGGGTTAGGGTTAGGGTGCGGGCTAGGGTTAGGGTTAGGGAACGGGGACGGTTTAGTGTCCAGGGGAGGGTACGACAACGCTTCAGCGGGAGCGTACGTGTGAGGGCGTGGGTTATTGTCAGCGTACGGGTTAGGATTAGGGGACCCGTGAGTGTGAGGCTTCGGGGAAGGGTTAGGTTTAGGGTTCGGGCTAGGGTAAGGGTTAGGGTACAGGGACGGTTTAGGGTCCAGCTGAGGGTACGACAACGCTTTCTGGGGAGCGTACGTGTGAGGGCGCGGGTTAGTGGTAGCGTACAGGTTAGGATTAGGGGACGGGTGAGGGTCAGGCTTCGGGGAAGGTTTAGGGTTAGGGTTGGGGCTAGGGTTAGGGTTAGGGGACGGGGACGGTTTAGGGTTCAGGTGAGGGTACGACAACGCTTTAGGGGGAGCGTACGTGTGAGGGAGCGGGTTAGTGTTAGCGTACGGTTAGGATTAGGGGACGGGTGAGGGTCAGTCTTCGGGGAAGTGTTAGGGTTAGGGTTTGGGCTATGGTTAGGGTTAGGGGGCGGGCATGGTTTGGTCCAGGTGAGGGTACGACAACGCTTTAAGGGGAGCGTACGTGTGAGGGCGCGGGTTAGTGTTAGCGTACGGGTTAGGATTAGGGGACGGGTGAGGGTCAGGCTTCGGGGAAGGGTTAGGGTTAGGGTTCGGGCTAGGGTTAGGGTTAGGGGACGGGGACGGTTTAGGGTACAGGTGAGGGTACGACAACGCTTTAGGGGGAGCGTTCGTGTGAGGGCACGGGGTAGTGTTAGCGTACAGTTTATGATTAGGGGACGGGTGAGGGTCAGGCTTCGGGGAAGGTTTAGGGTTAGGGTTCGGGCTAGGGTTAGGGTTAGGGGCCGGGGACGGTTTAGGGTCCAGGTGAGGTTACGACAACGCTTTAGGGGGAGCGTACGTGTGAGGGCGCGTGTTAGTGTTAGTGTACGGGTTACGATTAGGCGACGGGTGAGGGTCAGGCTTCGGGGAAGGTTTAGGGTTAGGGTTCGGGCTACGGTTAGGGTTAGGGGACGGGGACGGTATAGGGTCCAGGTGAGGGTACGACAACGCTTTAGGGGGAGAGTACGTGTGAGGGCGTGGGTTAGTGTTAGCGTACGGGTTAGGATTAGGGGACGGGTGAGTGTCAGGGTTCGGGGAAGGGTTAGGGCTAGGGTTCGGGCTAGGGTGAGGGTTAGGGTACGCGGACGGTTTAGCGTGCAGGTGAGGGTTCGACAACGCTTTAGGGTGAGCGTACGTGTGAGGGCACGGGTTAGTGTTAACATACGGGTTAGGATTAGGGGACGGGTGAGGGTAAGGCTAAGGGGAAGTCTTAGGGTTAGGGTTCGGGCTAGGGTTAGGCTTAGGGGACAGGGACGGTTTAGGGTCCAGGTGAGGGTACGACAACGCTTTAGGGTGAGCGTACGTGTGAGGGCACGGGTTACTGTTAGCGTACTCGTTAGGATTAGGGGACGGGTGAGGGTAAGGCTTCGGGGAAGAATTAGTTTTAGGGTTCGGGCTAGGGTTAGGGTTAGGGGACGGGGACGGTTTAGGGTCCAGGTGAGGGTACGACAAAGCTTTCGGTGGAGCGTACGTGCGAGGGCACGGGTTAGTGTTAGCGTACGGGTTAGGATTAGGAGACGGGTGAGGGTCAGGCTTCGGGGAAGTGTTCGGGTAGGGTTCGGGCTAGGGTTAGGGATAGGGGCCGGGGACGGTTTAGCGTCCAGGTGAGGGTACGACAACGCTTTCGGGGTAGCGTACGTGTGAGGGCACGGGTTAGTGTTAGCGTACTTGTTTGGATTAGGGGACGGGTGAGGGTCAGGCTTCGGGGAAGGGTTAGGGTTAGGGTTCGGGCTAGGGTTAGGGTTAGGGGCCGGGGACGGTTTAGGGTCCAGGTGAGGGTACGACAACGCTTTCGGGGTAGCGTACGTGTGAGGGCACGGGTTGGTGTTACCGTACGGATTAGGATTAGGGGACGGATGAGGGTAAGGCTTTGGGAAAGGGTTAGGGAT